>NC_047044.1:98861623-100061623 GCF_011762595.2 Tursiops truncatus | reverse complement strand
AAAATTGAATGAGGGATTCTTTAAATTCTGTAGTTCTTTACAACTTTCAGAAGTACCACTGCCCCGCCCTTGCCCCTCCCTTCTTCCCTCTCCCCACTGATAACCACTGGTTTGTTCTCTATATTTGTAAGTCTGCTTCTTTTTTGTTTTGTTCACTAGTTTGTTGTGTTTTTTAGATTCCACATATAAGTGATATCATGCAGTATCTGTCTTTGTCTCTCTGACTTATTTCACTTCGCACAGTGCCCTCCAAGTCCATCCGTGTTGCTGTGATTTCACGGTTTAGAATGTTCTCCAAGCTTAGTGCTGAAGTGCTGTCTGGTGTTCGAAGTGCAGGGTGGCTGTGATGTGCCTTAGAGAGACATGCACGGCAAGCTTCTCTTAGATGAGCTTTGTTCGGGCCTGAGTTATGTGCTGTTGGCTGTGATTTCAGTAGTTATGCATCAACAATACATACTAAATAGGGTGCCTTTAATGGACAGAAACAGGCAGAGCAAGCTTTTGTATTGACTGGTCGGTGAAAACGTAGTGACTGGAGGCTCGCAGGAACCTAGGCCTGTATTTCTGCTAGGAGCAGTGGCTCGGTGTTGGATTATTGAGTGTTCGTGGTAACTGTAGAACATGAGTATCATGAATAGTGAGAATGGACTATGTAACCAATTTAGTTATTCAAGGGCAGAAAGCCTAGTGGGGATGTTGATTCAACTTCTGTGACTTTTAACATTTTTCCACTCAAGGTATTCATTTTTAATAACGTTCTGGCAGTTTTGAAGCGGAGAGGAGCTAAAATAAAGCTAAAATGCTGTTTATTCTGCAAGCTGGGTAGGGACTCTGCTCAGTCCTGGAGATCCGGTAGTTAGTATACGGCCCCGCTGTTCTCCAGCGGCAGAGTGTGGGTTATGGTGTGCTGTGATAAATGTGTAAATGCTATGGGAACATAGGGTTAATTCTGTTGAGAGTGTACTGAGGTGTGTAAGGCTTCAAGGAAGAGATGACATTTTGAGATGTTTCCTTCTTTTTACTTAAATAATTCTTTTTCTGCTCTGTTGCTAAATTTTGAAAGAAGTCTTACGAACATGAGAGTAGCATGTACATAAATGAAAATAAAGAATTTTGATACCCAGTCCTGTTCTTCTTGATCTGCACAGTCAGAACTTCACCGCGCACTGAGCTGGGTCACTTCTGCCTGTGATGCAAATCCAGAGTCCACCCCTTCTCTCCGTGGCTGTTTTCTTGGTTGAGCCTCTGTCATTTCCTCTCTGGACTGTTGTAACGTAGACTCCGGCTGCTCTCTCCATCAGTTATTCGCTGCTGACACAGACCTTTAATTCTCAGCCTGAAATTTCCATTGCTCTCCCATGTTTACAAACTAAAGTTTTACGCTTTTAAAGGTGGCTTATTTAACCCTTCATGATAATGCCCTGCCCTGTCTTTAATAAAGATGAGGTCATACAAAAGAGGAAACTCTCCTTATGTAGCGTGCCTTCTTTCCTCTTTACTCCTTCCTTCCTTTCTCTGTCCCTCCATATATAATTAGAAATGCTTTTAGGTGATAAGGAAATAGATGAGAATAAAAAACATTTTTGCCAATCTTAATATCTTGAATTCATCAGTTTCGTGATTACAGCCACTATCTTGGCTAAGGCTCTTACCCCTCACCCCCCCAAAGGTCTTTTTTTTTTTGGTCATATGTTTTTATTTCTTGGAAAAATACCTATCAGAAGAGTTCTTGGGTCACATGGCAAATGCATGTTTAATTTCTAAAGAAATTGTCAGATTTGTTTCAAAAATTATAAAACCATAAAGCTTCTAGAAGAAAATATGGAAGAATATCATCATGATCTGGAGGTGTGCAAAGGTTTCTTAGACAAGACTCAGAAAGCAATAACCACTGGGGGAGTAAAAAAGATAAATTGGATTACATTAAAATTGAAAACTTCTTATTTAAGGTAACTCTAAGAAAATGAATAGACAAGCACTGACACCTGTTTGACAAGGAACTGATATCCAAGGTATATAAAGAACCATTAGGGTTCGAGGCCTGGGACTAATCCTCTGTGGCCTGCTGCTCTAAACTCTGGAATGCTGGCTTCATCTTCAAGTCATTCTTTTTTCATGAAGGGTACCATGTGTTTATAGCTGAGTAGTTTTATCAGCCTGTTTCCTGCCAACAGTGTATGAGCATTCTGGTTGCTTCACATCCTTGCCAACTTTTAGTGTTGTCAGTCTTTATTTTTAGCCATTCTAGTGGGTGTAGAGTGGTATGTCATTATGGTTGGTTTTAATTTTAGTCCTTGATTACTAATGATGTTGAGCACTTTTTCCTGTGTTTATTGACATTTTTATATCTTCCTTTGTGAAGTGCCTGCTCAAATCTTCTGCCCATTTAAAATTGGGTTAATTGTCTTTTTATTATTGAGTTGTAGGAATTCTTTGTATGTCTTTTTTATATCCTGGATATCAGTCTTTGTGGTTGCCTATTCATTTTCTTAGAGCTGTTTTTGTTTTTTTTTTTTGCGGTAAGCGGGCCTCTCACTGTTGTGGCCTCTCCCATTGCGGAGCACAGGCTCAGCAGCCATGGCTCACGGGCCCAGCCGCTCCGCGGCATGTGGGATCTTCCCGGACCGGGGCACGAACCCATGTGCCCTGCATCGGCAGGCGGACTCTCAACCACTGCGCCACCAGGGAAGCCCCTTAGAGCTGTTTTTGATAAGCAAAGTTTTACATTTTGATGTAGTCATATTTGTCATTTTTTCTTTTATAATTATTGCTTTCTGAGTCCTAAGTAAGAAATCTTGGTTACCTCCAGGTTGTGAAGGTATACTTATGTATTTTCTTGTAAGAATTTTATAGTTTTAGCTTTTATGTTTAGGCCTATGATCCATCTTTAGTTTTTGTGAATGGTGTGAAAATTATTTTGTGAAGAATATTAAATGTTCTTCCCATACAGATATCCAGTTGTTCCAGTATCATTTGTTGAAAATGCCGTTGTACTGCATTGGTACCTTTGTTGAAATTCAGATGACTGTATACATGGCAGTTGATTTCTGGACTCTTCTGTTCCATTGGTCACTCCTTATGTCAGTACCACCCTGTTTTAATTATAGTAGATCTTTTTTTAAAAAATAAATAAATAAATACATTTATTCATTTATTTATTTATTTTTGTCTGCGTTGGGTCTTCGTTGCTGTGTGCGGGCTTTCTCCAATTGTGGCGAGTGGGGGCTACTCTTTGTTGCGGTGCACTGGGTTCTCATTGCAGTGGCTTGTTGCAGAGCGTGGGCTCTAGGTGCGGGGGCTTCAGTAGTTGTGGCTCGGGGGCTCTAGAGCACAGCCTCAGTAGTTATGGTGCATGGGCTTAGTTGCTCCGAGGCATGTAGGATCTTCCCAGACCAGGGCTCGAACCCGTGTCCCCTGCATTGGCAGGTGGATTCTTAACCACTGCGCCACCAGGGAAGCCCTATAGTAAGTCTTGAAGTTGTGCGGTGTAGGTCAACAACTTTGTTGTTTTTCAAGTTTGATTTTGTTAGTTTAGATCCTTTGCATTTTCCACATAAATGTTAGAATCATCATCTTACCAGTTACTAAAAAAAGTCTCGTGGGATTATGATTGCAATGGCATTGAATCTTCAGATCAATTTGGGAAGAATTTACATATTAACAGTATAGAGTCTTCAAATGTATGAACGTGGTGCATTTCCTGTTTAATTTAGGTCTTTAATTTCTTCTGGTACTATTTTATAGTTTGAAGAGGTCTTATGCATTGTTCATTAAAATTACTCCTAAGTATTTTTTTTTTTTTTTTTTTTTTTGCGGTACGCGGGCCTTTCACTGCTGTGGCCTCTCCCATTGCGGAGCACAGGCTCCGGACGCGCAGGCTCAGCGGCCATGGCTCACGGGCCCAGCCGTTCCGCGGCATGTGGGATCTTCCCGGACCGGGGCACGAACCCGTGTCCCCTGCATCGGCAGGCAGACTCTCAACCACTGCACCACCAGGGAAGCCCCTAAGTATGTTTTTTTAACTCACAGTGGCGCCATCGTTCACAGTGTTACTCTGTAGACAGTGTGCCATTTTTTTCTGACTGCTTATAAGGTTTTCTCTTTATTTTTGGTTTTTAGCATTTTGCCTACGGTGTATCTAAGTGTGATTTCCTTTGTGTTTATCCTGCTTTGAGATTTGCAGATCTTCCTAAATCTATAAACTTACGCCTTTCACCCAATTTGGGAAAATTTGAGCCATTATTTTAAAAAAAAAATTTATCCCTGTTCTCTTTAACCTTTTCGTTTGGGACTTTGATTATATGTGTTAGCCATTTTGATGTTTTCCCCCAGGACCCTGAGGCTCCTTTGTTATTTTCAATCTTTTTTTTTTCTTCTTCTTCAGATTATTTAATTTCTTTTGAAGTATCTTTTTTTTTTTAACATCTTTATTGGGGTATAATTGCTTTACAATGGTGTGTTAGTTTCTGCTTTATAGCAAAGTGAATCAGTTATACATATACATATGTTCCCATATCTCTTCCCTCTTGCGTCTCCCTCCCTCCCACCCTCCCTATCCCACCCCTCCAGGCGGTCACAAAGCACCGAATATCCGGCTGCTTCCCACTAGCTATCTACCTTAAGTTTGGTAGTGTATATATGTCCATGCCTCTCTCTCGCCCTGTCACAGCTCACCCTTCCCCATCCCCATATCCTCAAGTCTGTTCTCCAGTAGGTCTGTGTCTTTATTCCTGTGTTACCCCTAGGTTCTTCATGACATTTTTTTTTTCTTAAATTCCATATATACGTGTTAGCATACGGTATTTGTCTTTTTCTTTCTGACTTCATTCTGTATGACAGACTCTAGGTCTATCCACCTCATTACAAATAGCTCAATTTCGTTTCTTTTTATGGCTGAGTAATATTCCATTGTATATATGTGCCACATCTTCTTTATCCATTCATCCGATGATGGGCACTTAGGTTGTTTCCATCTCCGGGCTATTGTAAATAGAGCTGCAATGAACATTTTGGTACATGACTCTTCTTGAATTTTGGTTTTCTCAGGGTATATGCCTAGTAGTGGGATTGCTGGGTCATATGGTAGTTCTATTTGTAGTTTTTTAAGGAACCTCCATACTGTTCTCCATAGTGGCTGAACCAATTCACATTCCAACCAGCAGTGCAAGAGTGTTCCCTTTTCTCCACACCCTCTCCAGCATTTATTGTTTCTAGATTTTTTGATGATGGCCATTCTGACTGGTGTGAGATGATATCTCATTGTAGTTTTAATTTGCATTTCTCTAATAATTAATGATGTTGAACATTCTTTCATGTGTTTGTTTGCAGTCTGTATATCTTCTTTGGAGAAATGTCTATTTAGGTCTTCTGCCCATTTTTGGATTGGGTTTTTGTTTTTTTGTTATTGAGCTGCATGAGCTGCTTGTAAATTTTGGAGATTAATCCTTTGTCAGTTGCTTCATTTGCAAATATTTTCTCCCATTCTGAGGGTTGTCTTTTGGTCTTGTTTATGGTTTCCTTTGCTGTGCAAAAGCTTTGAAGTTTCATTAGGTCCCATTTGTTTATTTTTGTTTTTATTTCCATTTCTCTAGGAGGTGGGTCAAAAAGGATCTTGCTGTGATTTATGTCATACAGTGTTCTGCCTATGTTTTCCTCTAAGAGTTTGATAGTTTCTGGCCTTACATTTAGGTCTTTAATCCATTTTGAGCTTATTTTTGTGTATGGTGTTAGGGTCTTTTGAAGTATCTTAAGTTCACTATTGAACTATCTTAAGTTCTTTTTTATATTTAATTTTGCATTTTGTGAACAGGATTGACAGTTTGGGGTGATTTACAAGATTCCTACTTCGAGTATTTCCTATTCTTTTAGTAATTTTATTATTTATTTATTTTTTGGCTGCGTTGGGTTTTCGTTGCTGGGCCCTGGCTTCCTCTCTAGTGGTGGCAAGCAGGGGCTACTCTTCGTTGTGGTGCGCGGGCTTCTCTTTGCGGTGGCTTCTCTTTTTGTGGAGCACGGACTCTAGGCGCTTGGGCTTCAATAGTTACAGCTCGCGGGCTCTAGAGCGCAGGCTCAGTAGTTGTGGAGCATGGGCTTAGTTGCTCCGCGGCATGTGTGATCTTCCTGGACCAGAGATCGAACCCATGTCCCCTGCATTGGCAGGCGGATTCTTAACCACTGAGCCACCAGGGAAGTCCCCTTATTCTTTTGTAAGTGTAGTGAGTATGTTTCTTTATTAGGAGGCATTTGGGGGGAGATGGTTATATATCCTTTGACTTTTAAATGTTCTCTTGTCTTATAGGATCCTAAATTTCCCCCTTTTTGCCCTTCACAGGACAGTCTCAAAGGGCATCCGTCATTCCTTTTTCCTTCTTCTCAGAAGCCCCGCCTTGCCAGTTCTGCCTCACCGAGTTGTACATAACACTTGTCTCTTTCTCCATAGGCTGCACTCATCTCCCAGAATGTTTCGTCGGTATCTTCATACTTAGTGTGGGTCTTCATTTTCCGGGAGTGATTTTAGTTCTATCTTGGGCTCTCCATCCTCCTCTTCTCCCTTCTATGCATTTCTCTTCCCATCTGGGTCCCACCTTGCTCTCCTCAAAAAGTCGAGATGAGAGTTCAAGAACTATCTCCACCAGAAATTGATAAATATATTTCTTTACTTCTAGGCAGTTTGAAACTTCCACTTTCAGTCTTCTCATTATGTTAGGAGGTGCAGGGTGTTTGTGGTGTTATCTGTTCCTTCTGTTGGCGCGTATAGCTTCTGGCAGATGTATTGGGATATGTAGATTTATGGGGCTGCCGTAACTTTGGCTATCAGGAAGTCTTTCCTAACATTTTTTTTTTCTTTCCTAACATTTTATTTTGGAAAATTTGAAGCCTCTAGGAAAGTTATACAATGAATGCCTGCATATCCTTCACCTAGATTCATAGGTTTGTTACTTTATCTCTCTCTCTCTGTCTTTACACATGCACACATTTTATTAGTTGAATGATTTGAGAGTAAGTTGCAGAAAACATGACAGTTTATTCTAATACTTTATCATGTATCTCCTAGTAACAAGTTCATTCTCCTATATGACCATGATAGAGTTATCACACTCAGTATCTGTAACAGTGATACAGAACCATTGTCCAAAATGCAGTTCATCGTCAGATTTCCCCCATTGCCTTAGTCATATCCTTTACAGATTTTATTTTTTGTGATCTAAACTCCTGTAAAGGGTCACACAGTGTGTTGTCCTGTCTCTTTAGTCTCCCTGAATCTAGAAGAGTTCACTGTCCTTTTTGTTTTGCTTTGTTTTGTTTTTTGAGGCACTGATATTTTTGAAGAGTTCAGGCCTGGTAGGTTTCAACTTGTCTGATGATTTCCTCATGATTAGAGTCGTGATTAGATTGGTAGAGATGTTGGTGATATTATTATGTTTGACTGCTTGGTTAAGGTGGCTGCCAGATTTCTCCATTGTGACGGTGTCTTTTGCCCCCCTCCATTTTTTCTCCAAGTGCAAGTAGATTATTTGGGGACTGACCTCAGGACATACTGGGAGAACAGAGAGGCAGTGAGAAGGGACAGAAAAGGCAGTCAACAAAGGGTGCAACCCAAGCTGATTCCACCAGGAGCCTGGAGCCAGCGCAGAACTCACGGCTTAGCTTATCCCACAGAAGGGGTGAGAAATCTAGGGTCTTTAAACTTTAGCCAGCTCCTGTCAGTCACTGAGGGCTGCTCCCAGGGGCATCCGTTCTCTGGTACTTGCGGCTTACCCTGAACAGGTGCAGAATGGGCCCCATGCCAAGCAAGCCCCCAGGTAGAGATGCAGGTGTTGGCGTGTGGAAGTTAGGCTGGGCGTGTGCTGTTGCGGTGAGAGCTGATGAGATAGTTAGCACAGCACCCCTAGTGTCTGCTAGGCCTGGGGACCCCGGGACCTAGAGCTTGAGGCAAAAGCTTATGTGGTATTATTTTTTTAGGAAGTGCAATTCCAGGAAGCAGAAGTGAAGGAAAAGGGGATTGAGGAGAGATGGAGACGAAGTCAGTCAAGCGTGCATTTCCAGGCTGGCCACCCCTTGGTACAAGGACAGCTGATTGCTTGGTTTCCTTAAGCTGTCTCCCTGGAGGAGGTGTAAGGTGCCACACCCCAGGACAGCCACCTAAATGAGGAGAGGAGAGGATCTACTCCTCAGCGCCTTTGTCTCCCTGGTGAAAGGTTTGCCCCGTGTACGTCAGCTCCACCAGATGTGCCGATTGTGCACGTGTGGGCATCAGGTGGGTCCCACGGGTTCTCACACCTCAAATGCAGGAGCGAGGCCAAGGGTGGGAGGTAAGAGGCATCCCTGGGAGCAGGAAGTAGGGGCCGTAGGGTTGTGCCCGTGTGCTGCTGGTCGGGACCCTCACGTATGTGGTCCTCCTGATGGCAGCCAGGGTGGAGACAGTGGTCTGAGGCCTCAGAGACAGGCAGGGCCAAGACTTGAGGTCCTGCGTAAGATATGCCTGATACATTGGGAATCTACTTTGGTTTAACAGGTACGCATGTACATACACATAAAACACACATACACAAGCACAGTCATATGTGAAGAAGATAACAGCTATCTGTTGCTGGTGGGAATCCAGCCACATTTTACTTCTTCCCATATTTTTGATATGTTTAAAGCTTTCTACAATAAGACATTTTAATTTTATAACAGGAAAATGGTTTGTGGACAGTTTTAGAAAGGGAGGCGGAACAGTAAGCGTTTTTTCCAAAGTTAAAACTGGCAAAAAGAATAATTCCAGGGCTTCCCTGGTGGCGCAGTGGTTAAGAATCCACCTGCCAATGCAGGGGACATGGGTTCAAGCCCTGGTCCAGGAAGATCCCACATGCCATGGAGCGACTAAGCCCATGCGCCACAGCTACTGAGCCTGCGCTCTAGAGCCTGCGAGTCACAACTACTGAAACCTGCGTGCCTAGAGCCCGTGCTCCACAACAAGAGAAGCCACCGCAATGAGAAGCCCGCACACCGCAACGAAGAGTAGCCCCCGCTCGCTGCAGCTAGAGAAAAGCTCTCGTGCAGCAACAAAGACCCAACGTGGCCAAAAATAAATAAATAAATATTTTTTAAAAAATAATTTCATGTTTTAGTCTATAGACAGAGACTAGTTTCAATATATTGAATCTTATAAGATTGTTTAGAAAAGTAGAAACAAATTGCTTTTTAAATGTGAGAAGTGTAACTGCTGCCTTATAAAATTAGTTTCTAGAATTAAAAAATATACTTTGTCTATATATCCTGCATTATGTATTTCTTTCATTCACTGGTGTATCCGTTCATTTAATATTCAGACACTTCCCTTCCTGACCACCTACTATGAGCAAGGTACTATGCTAGGCCCTGGGGGTGCCACAGAGAGTCAGGAAGAACCCCCCACCTTCTAGGGGTTCTTACTGGAGTGGGGAGAAATGGATGTGGTAGAGACAGTACTCACCAAATATTTAAATGCCTTCTTACATTTCCCAGCCTCTGGGGCCGTGTGACTAGTTCTGTCTGGGGAACTGTGACCAGAGTGATGCATGTCACAGCTAAGGCAGCTCTGAGCTGGTATGACTGCTCCAGCTCTGCCTACCCCTGCAGTGCTGACCTCAGGAGTCACACATGCCAGACGGCATGGCTATAGGATGGACAGGGCCGCCAGACTGTATTAAATCTTTCATGAGTGAGATGGAAATCTTTTCTGTGTTAAGCTATTCCCCTCCTTTTTTAAAATTGTGGTAAAATGTACATAATGTAAAATTTATCATTTTAACCATTTTTAAGCATGCAGTTCAGTGGCATTAGTACATTTGCAGTGTATACCCTTGTTTTTAACAGATAACCAGATAGGCTCTCATTTGACTTTGTGAACATCCTGTTCACCTACAGCTTTTTAGTATCCCACTCCGTGACCTGTGGGCCAAATCTGCCACCTCTTTTTGTAATAAAGTTTTTGTTTGTTTCTTAGTTTTTATTTTATTTATTTATTTTTGGCCATGCCATGTGGCATGCAGGATCTTAGTTCCCTGACCAGGGATTGAACCCATGTCCCCTGTAGTGGAAGCACCGAGTCTTAACCACTGGACCATCAGGGAAGTCCCTAAATTTTTATTTTATATTGGAGTATAGTTGATGAACAATGTTGTGTTAGTTTCAGGTGTACAGCAAAGTGATTCAGTTATACATGTATTTATTCTTTTTCAATTTCTTTTCCCATTTAGGTTATTACTGAGTATTGCGCAGTGTTCCCTGTGCTATACTTTAGGTCGTTGTTGGTTATCCATTTTAAATATAGCCGTGTGTATATGTCAGTCCCAAACTCCCAATCTATCCCTCCCCGCCGGCCTTCCTCCCTGGTAACCATAAGTTTGTTTTCTAAGTCTGTGAGTCTCTTTCTGTTTTGTAAATAAGTTCATTTGTGTAATAAAGTTTTATTGGGACACAACCACGCCCATTCATTTATGTATTGTCTATGGCTACTTTCACGCTAAAATGCCAAAGTGAAGTAGTGACAGAGACCATATAACCTGCAACACCTAACATATTTACTCTCTGGCCCTGTATGGAAAAAGTTTGCTGACCCCTGCTTTATGGAACAGGTATTTAAGTTTTTATTTTTATTAAAATAATACATGCACATATTTGAAAAGGAAATAGCACTAAAAGTTTTATTTTTAAAAAGGCGAGCCCTGCTGCACTGTTCTTCACACCAGCATCACTCCTAAGAGATGTTTCTTTCTTTTACTTGTCTTTTCTGGCATTTATAGTTCTAAGTAATATCCTCATTCCACTATTTCTAGATTTAACAATTTTAGACACTAACTATTGACTAACCTAGTATAGGCCACTATCCTACTTTTTAGTGCAAGATTATAAATAAATTTACCAATTCTTAGCTGAAAGGTAATGTTTTATGATCATTTAGTTTTCTGCATTTTCATCATAATGTATGTAAGAAAATTAACAAGAACTTAGCAATAACTAACATTTATTTAGTATTTCACATGTGCCAGGCACTCTTCTGATGTAGTTTTTTTTTAAGTTGAAGTATAGTTGATTTACAATGTTGTGTTAATTACTGCTGTACAGCAAGGTGATTCAGTTTTATATATATACACACACACACACACATTCTTTTTTTTATATTCTTTTCCATTATGGTTTATCATAGGATATTGAATGTAGTTCTCTGCTGTACAGTAGGCCCTTGTTGTTGATCCGTTCTATATATAAAAGCCTACATCTGCTCACCCCAACCTCCCACTCCATCCCTCCCCCAAGCTTCTCCCCCTTGGCAACCACCAGTCTGTTCTCTATATCTGTGTTTCTGTTTCTGTTTTGTAGATAGGTTCATTTGTGTCATATTTTAGATTCTACAGATAAGTGATACCATATGATATTTATTTTTCTCTTTCTGACTTAATTTCATTTAGTATGATAATCTCTAGTTGCATTAATGCAGTTTTTATGCAGTTTCTCATTTAATCTTTACAGAACCCCTAGGAAATGTAGATACTATTATCTCCATTTTCTAGATGATGAAACGTCATTTAGAGAGATTATGTGATTTTTCTCTTGGTCAAGACCTCGTGGGTGATGGAGCCAGAAATCACCACTTGGAATGTCAGCTCTTAAACACCATCTTGGAACACTGCGTGGGGAATCATACTGGTTGACGTTCATAGATTTGTGGTCCTACTGTGAGTGAACAATCTGAAGATTTATAGCATGCAGATGTGCTGAGGCCCAACTTTGTTGGATCTGCAGCGGGTGGGGCACTCAGGTAGCGGGTCAGCCATCTGCAGCTGCTTTTTCTGAGGGTAATTCTCTTTTCTAATAGACTGCACACTTGCGTGGTCTCAGTCTAATGCAGTGGCTCTCAAACTGGAGCTTGTGTCAGAATCACGGGGTGGGCTTGGTCCAGCACTCATACATGGGCCTCACCTCCGGTTTTGGATTCAGTGGGTCTGAGGTGGGGCCTGAGAATATGCATTTGTAACAAGGTCCCAGGCGATAAACTGCAGGGACTACTAGTGGTTTAATGCTGTGCCCTTTCTGAACACAGGGTCTTCTGTGCCATCTTGCTCTTCCATTGCGTCATGTCTGTTACACTCCCCCCTGCTGGCGTGTTGGCTCCGCGACAGCAGTTCCGCTACGGTGGCCTATGTTTCCTCTTCAACCCCACAGAGGTCAGGGTCATGATGCCCATATAGCAGGTGATCATAATCTCCCCTAGCACGCTTTTGTAATTCTGACTTTTTCAATTACGAACATTGTAATTATAACATACAATACATTCTTATTGTAAAAATCACCTTTAATAGCACCACCACGCTAGCAAAATTTTAGCAGAAAGGTAGAAGCAGACCCTAAAGGATTTTAAGTGGTTTGTTAGGTGATAGCTAAGCACTGAGGAACTTGGCCCTTGACTGGGTCAGTGTTTAAAGTATGCAAGGAAAGTTACTTCATTTGATTTTTAGTAGAGGCTCTTGCCTTTTACCACTAGCATTCTTTGAGATCATTTTTTTAATCTTCTTTTTATTTAGAGGTCAACCTGAATCAACATGTCTGGGACTGAAGAAGCAATTCTTAGCAGCCGTGACAGCCATCCTGCTGGTGGCAACTCTGTATTATGCTTTGGTCAGGTACGTGTGTTTTTTTCATACCTGGAAGGAATGAGGTTAAGTGAAAAAGGTATGGGGAAGCCATTGGTAGAGCACCATCATATACATGTAAACTGTTTTTTTTTTTCATTTAAGTGCATCATTTGGGAGTCTTTGACAAGCTCTGAGGGCATTTTCGAAATTTAGCAGCACTGGGGGTTACATTCAGATTTAAATTTTATTTATTTTTTGGATAGATTACATTTTCATATGCTGTAACATTCAAAATGAAACAGACTGTATGTAAAAAGTCTCACTGTTTCCTATCACTCTTGTCCACATGTCACCCAGATCTCTTTTCTGGAGGCATCCAAAGTTTCTGGTGGTGTACTCTTTGTGGAGATATTCTGTGCATATAAGGGAGATTCTTGCTTTGTCCCCCCAAATTCTACCTTTGTCTTACCAGAAATCTATTTGTGTGTATTTATTCAGGGCAAGGGGAAAAGTATTGAGGGGATGAAAATCTAAACAAGTAGGAGTGTATTTCTCTATGTGTAGGATGGGAAATTGTTGAACTAGAGAAGAGGACAAATGGAAGCAGGGCTTCCTGTCATGTTTTCTCCTCTCCTGCTCCCTTGCCTACATACATGTCATATAGACTCCGAGGAGGGAAGTTTCAGTTTCCCAGTTCTGGCTCGAGAAAGTTTTGTAGGGATGGTAACATATTAGTAACATCTAAGGCAGTGGTTTTCAAAATGTGGTCCAGTGACCCCTGGGGGTCCACAAGACCTTTCAGAGTCTGTGAAATCAAAATTATTTTCATAATAATACTAAAATACTCTGTGCCTTTTTCACTCTCATTCTTTCATGAGTGAGGGTGTTTTCCAGAGACCATATAGCATGTGCTGATATCATTGCTCTGATGGTTACTGGAATGTGTGCCTGCAGAGTTTCTCATTTTTAATTCCTAGTATTGATAGATATAACCCACATAAACAAAAGCTCATAGGATCCTCAGTACTTTTGAAGAGTGTTAAGGGGTCTGGAGACCAAAAAGTTGGGGACTTGCTGATAAGGAATGGTGGAAATGTCAGTTTAATTTTCCCTTTGTGGATTACAGTACCAATACACAGCACAAGAGTACCAGGCCATCCAGAATGCTCTGAGGCAGAGGCTGGGCCCAGAATACATAAGTAGCCGCGTGGCTGGAGGAGGCCAGAAGGTGAGAGAGTTTAAGTGCTTGAAAAGTGGGTGCCCACAACGCCGACTATTCCCATGAACTTGCCAACTCCCTCTCTTTTCCTCATGGATTCAGAAGGTCTCTCATTCACTGTTAGTGGACGTTTGTGTCTTTGGGCGGGGATGGGTTCCAGCCTTCACTGTCATCTGCAGTGGCCCAAGCATGGCCTGGCCCAAGACACTAGTTCTAACTGGCTCCTCTGGAAGATCTTTGAATTAAGTTCACTGAGAAATTCTCTGGAATGTTTAAGGGTGGTTTTGCCAAAAGAGCTGGTAAGGAATAAATTTTTTTTTTTTTTTTTTTTTTGCGGTGCGTGGGCCTCTCACTGCTGTGGCCTCTCCCGTTGCGGAGCACAGGCTCCGGACGCGCAGGCTCAGTGGCCATGGCTCATGGGCCCAGCCGCTCCGCGGCACGTGGGATCTTCCCGGACCGGGGCACAAACCCGCGTCCCCTGCATCGGCAGGCGGACTCTCAACCACTGCGCCACCAGGGAAGCCCAGATTAAGTAAATTTATTTATTTATTTATTTAGTGGTACGCGGGCCTCTCACTGTGGTGGCCTCTCCCATTGTGGAGCACAGGCTCCAGATGCGCAGGCTCAGCGGCCAAGGCTCACGGGCCCAGCCGCTCCGCGGCATGTGGGATCTTCCCGGACCGGGGCACGAACCCGCGTCCCCTGCATCGGCAGGCGGACTCTCAACCACTGCGCCACCAGGGAAGCCCAGATTAAGTAAATTTTGATCCACATTTAAGTATGGCAAGGAATTTTAACAAGCTTTTTTTTCTTCTTTAATTTTTCTTCCAGGTGTGTTACATCGAGGGTCACAGGGTAATTAATCTGGCCAATGAGATGTTTGGCTACAATGGCTGGGCACACTCTATCACACAGCAGAACGTGGGTGAGTATGCTTCCTGGCAGTGCCTGCTTCTTCGTTTCCCTTCCTCGGCATTGGCTGACTTCTGGCAGGAGTGTTTTGTAGGCAAGGACCTAGGGAAGGCGTGCTCAGTCGCCAGCAGGAGGAATACAGGTGAGGCACAGCGATCAGTATCCTCTTCAGCTGGTTCTCTTTCCCACTCCTAGATTTTGTTGACCTTAACAATGGCAAGTTCTACGTGGGCGTCTGTGCGTTTGTGAGAGTCCAGCTGAAGGTGAGGGTGATGGAGGGGACATGCTGCCTGCAGGCACGGGGCAGGTGGGAGAGTGAGCAGGTACGGAGGCCTCGGGGCCCAGAGAGGGGGTGGGGTTGTTCAGACATCCTCCCTCATGTGCCCCTAAGAGAATTTTGAGGAACTCTGTTCTCTTGCACGTTTTTAAGTTGACTCAGTTTTCACCATATATATAAACAGTTGTGAGGGTGTATTTTTTGGCATATTGTAAAATTTTACATTCTAAAATAAATCTGTTACATCTTTTTAACACGTACCAATGTATTCTAAATACCATAGAGGATTAAATGCTGTCATCCATTTAAAAAAAATACATGCGCAAGCTATTTTTCTTTTTCTTTCTTTCTTTTTAAATATTTATTTATTTATTTGGTTGCACTGGGTCTTAGTTGTGGTGTGCAGGGTCTTTAGCTGTGGCATGCAGGATCTAGTTCCCCAACCAGGGACTGAACTTGGGCCCCCTGCATTGGGAGCATGGAGCCTTAACCACTGGACCACCAGGGAAGTCCCTGTTTTTCTTTTTTTTGAGCAAGTTATTCTTCGGTCATCAGATATCTTACGTTGTTTCTTCTTGAACACGTATTTCCATTCCATTTCCCCTCTGGCTTTTATCCTGCTATATGATTGAAAATCTTTTATTAATGATAACCTTATTATACTTGTGTGTGTAAAAATTTTAGGGGATAAATTTCCAGTGATCTTAAGGCTCTAACTATTGAGAAATTTCTTCTGGATTGAGTTACTATTGATATTACAGGTGCTGTTAATACACAATTTAGTCAGTTGTGTTTATGTTGAAGAGACAACATAACTACATCAAAATATTTATATTTAATAAAATTTTATGGAAAATGCATTTCTTGATAAGATGGATGAGCTGTTTTTTTCTATTCAGTTAGTTTGTATATCCACAGTTAATATTACTTATTCCTAAACATTTAGCATTAATTCTATTCTGACTTATTTTTATAAATACTACCGAAAACCTTATTCACATAAACAAACTGAGAATGAACGAGTTTCGTTACAGTGTCATTCATTTCTTTGACTACTTGTGAGTTATATATCAGAAATCACAATGCTATCATCAAACATTATAGTCAGCTCTCTGTCAGCTAACAGCTTGATCAGGCCCACCTTTACTTTTGGTAGAAGCCGAGAAACAGGTACCACCTGACTTGTGAGAGGATTTGCTATGCAGTCATTAGAATCTGTTAAATATAATATTTCAAATTTTTGGTTTGGTGCCCCAGAGGTTTTCATAGTGTGGGTGATGTGTCTTAGTAAGATGTGGGGCGGGTCAGGTGTGTGCCTAGTTATGTGAAGAGGAAGGAGAATTGTCTTGCACTTGGAGCACAGGCACATCTCTAGGCAGATCCGGTCCAGGAAGTAGCCCTGGAAATGGACTCTGGCAACTCCGCCTGTGTTCCAGGCCCTGGGCTCTGTCCAACCAGTCTGAACACTGATGCTTGAGGAAGAGGAGAGCTCTGCAGCCAGGGACGGGGCTGCAGCTCCTCACGTTGGACCCTGAACTCCTTTTCTGTCCACAGGATGGTTCGTATCATGAGGACGTGGGCTATGGTGTTAGCGAGGGCCTCAAGTCCAAAGCCTTGTCTTTGGAGAAGGCGAGGAAGGAGGCAGTGACCGATGGGCTGAAGCGAGCACTGAGGTAGGCAGATCCTGTTCTTCTCAGCTCTGGGTTATAACACCCACGTGGTTCAGAAGTCGAAATAACATAAGTCTTCCTCCCACCCTTGACCCTGTGCAGCCTGTTTTCCTGCTCTCTTCTGTCTTTCCCCAGTGCTTCTTTATGCTGAGGGCCCACTTTTTGGGGAATAAGTAGTAGAATCCTGTGTTCTCTGTTCTGTACTTGACCTTGCCTTCCCCACCCCTCTCATCAGCAGTGTGTCTTGGAGACCTGTCCACGCTGCACATACATTGTTTCCTCATTCTCTTTAATACACCTACACAGTTCTTCGTTATGTGTATGTAACATAGTTAACTTAGTTTCATAGAGCAGGGTTTTTAACCTTTTTTGGGGTCATAGATGCCTTTGAGAATTGAATTACCAGAAAAATACATGTAAAACATGCACTAAAAATTTGCAATACCATGACCTGTGGGGGAATCCAGATGTCCCAAGTAAAGAACTTTGGTCATGGAGGTCTGTGCCCCTAAAGTGCGCATGCTCACCATTACTGGGGAGTTGGAGCAGCCCTTGGGAAACATTCTCTGCTGTGGAATTCGTGTTCTGCGTTGGGAGGTATAGCTGGTGCGATTTTGTGAGCGCTTGCTCAGGCTTTCTGTGCCCACTGCCCCTCCTGCGGGCGGGTTTGTGGCTGCTGTGCTCACTGCTGTATTCTCAGCGCCTAATGCAGATGCGTAATGAACATTTCTGAATGCTTATCAGAGTCCATCTCCTCTGCTGTGTTGAGAAGCAGCTTGTACAAAGGCTGTAGCTCTGTTCTCTGATATTCACATATAACGTTCTCAACCCCGTTCCCCTCTTTTCTTACCCGTAGAAGTTTCGGGAATGCACTTGGGAATTGTATTCTGGACAAAGACTACCTGAGGTCACTAAACAAGCTCCCACACCAGGTATGTTACAAGTGGGGGGTGGAATGCGTCGCAGTAAAGGTGCAACTGATGATGCTTTTGTGTCATGAGTGAGTATTTGGTGATGGAGAGAGAAAAAGTGAAGACTTGGCTATTTAAAGGGTCTGGAATGTATTTCAGACGTCTTTGAACATAAGAGCCAGCAGGAACCAATTACCTTAATGTACCAATGAGGAAATTGAAGCCTGGAGCATTTGTGTTACTTGTCTCTTATGTAGAGAGAACCGTGCTTGGCAGTGGTCTGTGAGACAGAAGGAGCACAGATCCCTTGCAGCACTGCCATTTCTTACAAACACTCAGAGCCTCACGCGTTCAACCTTCCTGCTCTTCCTTAGCTCGGGTGTCTTTAAGGTTTAGATCTCCCTTGTTTCTGTAGTTGCGTGTCATGTGATCTGCGCGTTTGCCTTCGGAGAATGGGGTCTGGAGTTTAGCATGCCTGGGCCAGTCAGGCTCTGGAGCATTCCTGTTGCCTGGTGGAGTGTGGCTGCTTCACCTGTGGTTCTTTGGGTCCCTGCAGTGCCGCCACCCTGGGCAGCCTTCCCTCTCTGGTACTTGAGGGGTTCTTTTTCTTGTGCTGCCCGTAATAGAGGTGTGTGTCAATTGGCAGCTGTCAAAACTCCATTTCTTGGGGCTTCCCTGGTGGTGCAGTGGTTGAGAGTCTGCCTGCCGATACAGGGGACACAGGTTTGTGCCCCAGTCCGGGAAGATCCCACACGCCGCGGAGCGGGGCCCGTGAGCCATGGCCGCTGAGCTTGCGCGTCCAGAGCCTGTGCTCCGCAACGCAAGAGGCCACAACAGTGAGAAGCCCGCGTCCTGCAAAAAACAAAAAAAACAAAAAAACTCCATTTCTGTCCTTTTTCTAAATCCTTTTTACATATAATTGGACTCAGTTTGCTAATATTTTGTTAAGGATTTCTGCATCTATATTTATGAGGGATATTGTAATTTTCTCTGTTTTTAAAACATTGTGGTAAAAAACACATAACATGAAATTTACCATTTTAACCTTTTTTTTTTTTTTTTTTGGTGGTACGCGGGCCTCTCACTGATGGCCTCTCCCATTGCGGAGCACGGGCTCCAGATGCGCAGGCTCAGCGGCCATGGCTCACGGGCCTAGCTGCTCCGCAGCATGTGGGATCTTCCCGGACCGGGGCATGAACCTGCGTCCCCTGCATCAGCAGGCGGACTCTCAACCACTGCGCCACCAGGGAAGCCCATATTTTCTGTTTTTTTGATAGTAGCCATCCTAATGGGTGTGATTTGAATTTTTCTGATGATTAGTGATGTTGAACATCTTTTCATGTGCTTATTGCCCATTTGTGTATCATCTTTGGAGAAATGTCTACTCAGGTTCTTTGCCCAGTTTTTAATTGGGCTATTTGATTTATTTGTTGTCAAGCTGTAGGAGTTCTTTATATATTCTGGCTATTAACTCCTTATCAGAGATATGATTGCAAAGTTTTTTCCCATTCCATAGCTTGCCTTTTAAGTTTGATATAGCTCCATTTGTATATTTTTGCTTTTTTTGTTGCCTGTACTTTGGTGTCACATCCAAGAAATCATTGCCAAATTCAATGTCATGAAGTTTTTCCCCTGTGTTTTCTTCTTTGAGTTTTATAGTTTGGGGTCTTATATTTAGGTATTTAATCTATCTTGAATTTATTTTTGTATATGATGTAAGATACAGGTCTAACTTCATTCTTTTGCATGTGGATATTCAGTTTTTCCAACATCATTTGTTGAAGAGACTCCTTTCCCCATTGTGTAGTCTTGGCACACTTGCTGAAGATCATTTGGCCATACATGAGGATTCATCTCTGGGCTTTCTGTATTATTCCATTGACCTATGGACCTGTCTTTATGGCAGTATCATACTGTTTTGATTATTGAAGCTTTGTAATATGTTTGGAAATCAGGAGATCCTCCAATTTTTTTTTTTCAAAATTATTTTTGCTATTTGAGGTCCCTTGAGATTCTTTATAAATTTTAAGGTGAATTTTTTTATTTATGCAAAAAATGTCATTGGAATTTTGATAGAGATTACACTGAATCTGTACATCACTTTGGTAGTATGCATATCTTAACAATATTAAGTCTTCCAGTTCATGAACATGGGAAGTCTTTCCATCTATTTGTGCCTTCTTTAATTTCTTTCAGCAGTGTTTCATAGTTTTCAGTGTACACGTCTTTCACCTTGGTTAGGTTTATTCCTAAGTATTTTATTCTTTCTGATGCTATTGTAAATGGAATTGTTGTCTCAACTTTTTGATTGTTCATTATTAGTGTGTAGAGACACAACTGTTATTTATGTGGGTTTTGTATCCTGAAACTTTGCTGAATTTGTTTATTAATTGACAGTTTTTTTCGTTGAGTCTTTAGGGTTTTCTACATAGAAGATCAAGTAATCTGCAACCAGAGATAATTTTACTTCTTCCTTTCCAATTTGGATTCCTTTTATTTCTTTTCCTTGCTTAATTGCTCTGGCTAGGACTTCCAATATGTTAAGAAGTAGTGAGAGTGGGCATCCTTGCCTTATTCCTGATCTTCCAGGAAAAGCTTTCAGTCTTCACCATTGAGTATGATGTTAACTGTAGGCTTTTCATATATGGCCTTTATTATGTTGAGGTTGTTTCCTTCTATTCCTAATTTGTTGAATGTTTTTATCATGAAAAAATTATTGAATCTTGTCAGACTTTTTTTTTTTGCATCAGTTTAGATGAACAGGTGGTTTTGTTCATGGATCACATTGATTGATTTGTGTATATCGAATCATCTTTGCATTTCAAGAATAAACCTCTCTTGGTCATGGTGTATAATACTTTTAATGTACTGTTAAATTTGGTGAGCCGGTATTTCATTGAGGATTTTTGCATCAATATGCATCAGGGATATTGGTCTATAGTTTTCTTGTAGTGTCTTTTTATCCACCCTCCTCTTACAGTGTTTTTGCCTGGCTTTGGTATCAGAATAATGCTGGCCTCTTAGAATGAACTTGGAAGTGTTCCCTCCTTTTCAGTTTTTTGGAAGGGTTTGACGGTTGGTGTTAATTCTTTAAATGTTTGGTAGAATTTTCCAGTGAAGCCATTTAGTCCTGGGCTTTTTTTTCGTTGTTGTTGTTAGGTTTTTGTTTACTAATACACTCTTCTACTAGTTACTGGTCTATTTCTGTTTCTTCATGATTCAGTCTTGGTCGGTTGTGTGTTTTAGGAATGTATCCATTTCTTCTAGGCTATCTGATTTGTTGGTGTACAGTTGTTCATAGTATTCTCATAATTTTTTTTTTTTTTCTGGTACGTGTGCCTCTCACTGTTGCAGCCTCTCCTGTTGCGGGGCACAGGCTCCAGACGTGCAGGCTCAGCAGCCATGGCTCACGGGCCCAGCCGCTCCGCGGCATGTGGGATCTTCTTGGACCGGGGCGTGAACCCATGTCCCCTGCATCAGCAGGCGGACTCTCAACCACTGCGCCACCAGGGAAGCCCTGCCCTAAGCTTTATTTCCTGTCTTCTCCTAGCTTGTGTCAGCTAGAAACTTCCCTGTTAGTACTGCTTTTGCTGCATATGTAAGTTTTGGTGTGCTGTGTTTTCAACATTTTCATTTGTCTCAAGATATTTTCTAATTTCCCTTGTGATTTATTTGACCCATTGGTTGTCTTAAGAAAGTACTAATTTCCACGTTTGTGAATTTTTCATTTTTCCTTCTGCCATTGATTTCCAGTTTCATTCCATTGTGATCAGCAGAGATTTTTTTTGTATAATTTATGTCGTCTTCAATTTAAGACTTGTTTTGTAGCCTAACATGGGGTCTCTCCTGGAGAATGTTCCATTTGTACTGAGGAGAATGTATATTCTGCTGTTGTTGGGTGGAATATTCTCTATATGTCTTAGGTCCATATGGTCTGTAGTGTTCAAATCTTCTGTTTCCTTATTGACCTTCTGTTTGGTTCTATCCATTACTGAAAGTAGGGTACTGAAGTCTTCTGCTATTACTGTCTTGCTGTGTATTTCTCCTTTCAAATCTGTCAAAGTTTGCTTTACATATTTAGGAGCTCTGATGTTTGGTATATAAGTATTTGTGATTGTTATAGCTTCACAGTTAATTGACCCTTTTATTATTATAGAATGTCCTCTTTTGTCTCTTGTAACAGCTTTTGACTTAACGTCTATTTTTTCTTATATTAGTGTAGCCTCCCCTGCTCCCTTTTGGTTACCATTTACATGGAGTATCTCTTTCTATCCTTTCACCTTCAGCCTGTGTTATGTCTTTAGATCTGAAGTGAGTCTAATGTAGGAAGTATGTAGTTGTATCTTGTTTTTTGAATCCATCCAGCCAATCTGTGGCTTTGGTTGGGGAGTTTGATCCATTTACATTTATTATTGATAGGGAAGGGCTTAGTATTTATTATTTTTCTGTATGTCCTGTAGCTTAGCTTTTTTTTTTTGTCCCTTCTTTCCTCTATTACTGCTGTCCTTTGTGTTGTGTTGATTCTTTTGGTAGTAACATGATTTGATTCCCTTCTTGTTTACTTTTGTGTATATCCTATAGATATTTCCTTTGTGGTTACCATTGCAATTATATGAAACATTTTAAAGTTATAACATTCTATTTTAAACTGATAACTTGAATTGCATACAAAAACTCTAGTCCTTTACAACACCACTTTATGTTATTGATGTTACAGATTACATCTTCATATTATTGTATGTCTATTAACATAGATTGTTATAAAAGTTTTAATGGTTTTTACATTTAATATCTGTATTCATTATACAATTTTAATGTTTTTCTTCATTTAAATTCCATGTACCAAAATTATGATGATACAGGTTACTGTTTTTGTCCGTGTATTTACCTTTACTGGAGAACTTTTTATTTTCATGTTGCTGCCCAGCATCCTTTTGTTTCAGTTTGAAGGATTCCCTTTAGCATTTGTTGTAGAGCAAGTCTAGTGGTAATGAACTCGCTCTGCTTTTGTTTATTTGAAGAAAATCTTAGTTTCTCCATTTTTGAAGGATACTTTTGCTGGATACACTATTCTTGGCTAAGTTTTTTCTTTCAGGACTTTGAATATATCATCCCACTCCATTTTGGCCTGTAAGAGTTCTGCTGAGAAATCTGATAATCTTAGGCAGGCACTCCAGTATGTGATGATTTGCTCTTCTCTTGCTGCCTTCAAGATTTCTCTGTCTTTGACTTTTTTTTTTTAACTGAGATATAATTGACATACAACATTACAGGCATACCTTGTTTTATAGTGCTTCATTTTATTGCACTTCACAGATAATTGCATTTTTTACAAATTGAAGGTTTGTGGCAGCTGCATTGTCAGGTGATGGTTGGCATTTTTTAGCAATAAATTATTTTTTGATTAAGGTACGTACATTGCTTTTTTTTGACATAATGCTGTTGCGCACTTAACATACTACAGTATAGTGTAAACACAACTGTTATACGCACTAAGAAACCAAAAAAATTGTGCGACTTGCTTTATTTCTATATTTGCTTTATTGTGGAGGTCTGGAACCAAACCTGCAATATCTTTGAGGTATGCCTGTATATTAGTTTCAGTTGTACAACATAATGATTCAGTATTTTTATATATTGCAAGATGATCACCACAATAAGTGTAGTTAACATCCATCACCACACGTAGATGCAGTTTTTTTTTGATGAGAACTGTTAAGATCTATTCTTTTAGCAACATTCAAATATACAATAGTGTTACTGACTATAGTCACCATGCTGTATATTACATCCCCAGAGCTTATTTATTTTATAACAGGACGTTTGTACCTTTTGACTCCCTTCACCCATTTTGTCCACCCCCGACCCCTGGCAACCCCTGTTCTCTTCATCTATGAGCTCAGTTTTTGTCTGTTTGTTTAGATTCCACATATAAGTGAGATCATATGGTATTTATTTTTCTCTCTGAATTATTTCACTTAGCACACTGTCCTCAGGATCCATCCATGTTATTGCAAGTGGCAAAATTTTCTTCTTTATGCCTGAATAATGTTCCGTTGTAGATATATATACTACATTCTTTATCGGTGGGCATTTAGGTTGCTTCCATGTCTTGGCTGTTATAAATAATGCTGCAGTGAAAATGGGGGAGCATATCTTTCTGGGTTACTCTTTTTTCTTTTTTTTGGATAAATACCCAGAAGTGAAATTGCTGCATCATATGGTAGTTCTATTTTCTAATTTATTATTATTTCTAGTTTCTAATTTATTCAGGAAACTGTTTTCCATAGTTTTTCCGTAGTGGCTATGCCAGTTTACAGTCCCACCAGCAGTGCACAAGGGTTCCCTTTTCTCCACATTCTCACCAGCACTTGTTGTCTCTTGTCTTTTTGATAATAGCCATTCTGACAAATGTGAGGTGCTATCTTACTGTGGTTTTGATTTTCATTTCCCTGATGGTGAGTGATGTTGAGTATCTTTTTATGTACCTGTTGGGCATCTGTAGGTCTTCTTTGAAAGCATATCTATGCAGATCTTCTGCCCATTTTTTCATTGGATTGTTTTGTTTTGGTTTTGCTTTTGAGTTGTGAGTTCTTTATACGTTTTGAATGTTAATGCTTTAGCAGTTACATCATTTGTAAACTTTTTCTCCCATTTAGTAGGTTGCCTTTTCACTTTGTTAATTGTTTCCTTTGCTGTCAGAAGCTTTTTAGTTTGATATAGTCCCACTTGTTTATTTTTGCTTTTGTTGTTTTCGCTCTTTGGTGTCAAATACAAAAAAATTACCATCAAGACCAACGTCAAGGAGCTTATTGCCTATATTTTCTTCCAGGAGTTTTACGGTTTCAGGTCTTTAATCCAGTGTTAATTTTTGTGTATGGTGTAAGTGATCCAGTTTAATTCTTTTGCATGTGACTGTCCAGTTCTTTTGTTTTTGTTTTAATAAATTTATTTATTTTTGGCTGTGTTGGGTCTTCGTTGCTGCGCACGGGCTGTCTCTAGTTGCAGCGAGCGGGAGCTACTCTTTGTTGCGCTGCGTGGGCTTCTCATTGCAGTGGCTTCTCTTGTTGCAGAGCATGGGCTCTAGGCTCATGGGCTTCAGTAGTTGTGGCACACAGGCTCTAGAGTGCAGGCTCAGTAGTTGTGGCGCACGGGCTTAGTTGTTCTGCAGCATGTGGGATCTTCCCGGACCAGGGCTCGAAGCCGTGCCCCTGCATTGGCAGGTGGATTCTCAACCACTGCGCCACCAGGGAAGCCCTGTTTAACTTATTTACTTCTCAATGTCAGTACGAAATCTCACAGTATAATTTTCATTTTCATGTTATCTTTATCCAAAATGTAGTCATCTCAATCACTCATATTCCTTTATTCTATCAGCATCATATTATTGAGAGAGAAGTTCTCCCAAGTGAAAAATCTCTGGGTTTCTGTAGTGTGATGATGTATGATCATTTCCATTAAAAAAATAGTAGACAGCATCAGATCTGGTTGCCAAGAAAAGATTCAAATTAGATTTTACAGAGCATTTGCCCTCAATAAAAACTGAAGTATGATTCCTTATCAAAACTTCATTAATACATAATGGCATAGGTGGAAAATGAAATTGTTTTATTCCTCATATAATGAAAATGACTTGAACTTACGGATCCCTTGTCCCAGCTTCTTAGGACCTAGAAGGAATGATGGATAGAGGATCGTGAAATGCCATTTTTCAGGTATCTAGATCCTTGAGGAAGGGGAAGAGCAGTTGGAAGAAGTTTTCTCCCCTTTTTTCCCTCATTAGCTGCCTCTTGAAGTGGATTTAACTAAAGCAAAGAGACAAGACTTTGAACCATGTGTGGAACAAGCCAGATACAGCAGCTGCCGACGGAACCCGACTCTGGGACCCCCCAGACCACAGGAGGTGACGTCTCCTTGCAGACCAAGCCACCACGTTGTGATGCAGGGGATGAGGACAGCGGCTCCGGGTGCGGGCTGCGTGCCCTCCCCGCCCCTGCTCCTTCCCAGGTGTCTCCCCCTGCCTCCCACTCCTGCCTTCACTTCAGAGCCAGCACACTGGCTGGCCCGTGTGCTCCCTTGGGAACTGTGTGTTGCTGCTCACCAGTTAACTCAGGAACTCACCTCCCTGTTGCTCTCCTGATGCAGAAGCCCGACCTCCGCTGCCACAGAGCGCGATGCCACGTACCAGCGGAAGCTCCGGCAAAGACAGCTGCAGCAGCAGTTCCGGGAGCAGATGGAGAAACAGCAGCAGCAACCCCCGTCTGGCCCACCTGCCGAGAAGCAGGGTCCTGGTGAGAGGACGGAGCATGGGCTCTGGGGGTGACTGCTCTCCCCACTCTGCAGCAGGTCGGGTCCACACACAGCACAGAGGCGGCCACGGGCTCAAACCGTCACGTCCTGCCTCGCCATTCCCCGTGACTGAAGGAAGACACTGGTCTTCTGGGCGAAGGAGACGGGCCCTGACATAACCTGGAACTATTTGTCTCAGGAGACAGAGCTTCTTTTCGCCTCAGTTACTTTGGCCACGTGTACACGAGAAAGCCTTTCTGAGCTTTTATTTTTTTTAATTATTTACTTATTTTTTTAACTTTTGGCTGTGTTGGGTCTTTGTTGCTGTGCACGGGGGCTTTCTCTAGTTGTGGTGAGTGGGGGCTACTCTTTGTTGCGGCGTGCGGGCTCATTGCAGTGGCTTCTCTTGTTGCAGAGCACGGGCTTCAGTCGTTGTGGCACGTGGGCTGTAGTTGTGGCATGTGGGCTCAGTAGTTATGGCTCGCGGGCTCTAGAGTGCATGCTCAGTAGTTGTGGTGCACAGGCATTGTTGCTCTGTGGCACGTGGGATCTTCCTGGACCGGACTTGAACCCATGTCCCTTCCACTGGCAGGTGGATTCTTAACCACTGCGCCACCAGGGAAGCCCCTGAGCTGTCTCTGAACATAAAGCAAAGTTGGGTTTGAAGAGAATGGGTTTTTGGCAATTCTTTATCCCTGAACTTTTTATTTCAGAGTCCAGCTTCAGTGGGAGTAGTAGATACAGATTTTCTTGGAGTCTTTCTCAGAGACTAGAAACAAAGAAAGACCAAGTGGATTTTTGCCCAGCTTCTCCCTAAAAATTACAAAGAAGGTTCCGAGGACTTGCTTCATGTTTAGTTCTTTATAATTCCCCTCAGCAGTACTGGCAGGCTGAGGTTAATGTAGGGGAAAAAAACCCAAAAAACTTACTGTGCTGGGGATGTTCTTAATAAGAATTATGATTCTAGATCTTCAGCTTCCAAACCATTGCGGAAGCTCTGGGGGTCAGGGGTGGAGGAGGAGTCATCTCCAGGACCTCCCCCACCCCAAATCACACAGTCATCATCTTGGTTTTACATATTCATTTCTGCTTAAGATTTTGTTTGAACAAGGGTTATAGCTTCAAATAGTAAAAACTGGACAAAACGGCTTACAATAACTCTTCCGTTTCTGCTAAAGGAGAAACTAACTTCTCAGCGTTTTTTTCGCAGTTTGATGAGAAGAAAGAATATAGTATCGTCAGTCCTATTTTATATAGATCTGTAGGTAGGACCAGGATGCAAGGTCCCGAGTTCTGCCTGCCGCGCCGACGAGTGTAACCCCAGGCGGCTTTGCACGCACTTCCAAGGCCGCCCGCAGCCCAGCTTGGTTACGTGGTTTTGTCCTTTCTCTGCAGCAGCGCTGCCACCGGTGCCACCTGCCGGAACTGCTGCTTCAGAGCCGCTCACCCAGACAGACGTGCTTCCAGGTCAGGAGGGCTAAAGGAATGGCTTCAGTCCTAACCAGTAAATAGCTATCAAGTGTCTGTAAGTTACTGTGCTGCATACTTTCCGTCCTCACAAATACATTTCGAAAGAGGCATAAGGTATCTTCATCTTCCATTGGTTTTGTAGAAGTGCTGATAGCACATATGCAGCTCCTCTACGTCCGGACCTGCGGGAGGCTGTGGTGTACTTTCACGGGTCGGGGAAAGAGAGATTCCAAACGCCATCGTGTAGAGCGTTCATGATACAGCATTTCTCACGACCTGTTATTTTTCCAGCACCTCGTTTGTTGATGCTGCATTTGCTTGTGACCTCTGTCCTTGCAGACAGTCTTGAGATGTGGGACATGGCTCTAGATGCAGGGGACAGTGTGGTCAAGCCCTTGTCTAAACCAGAACCGCCACAGGCCCCTGCCACCTCCGTCCTGCAGAACAAGATGGAGACCTGGAACAGGACCCCACAGAGCCTTTGCCACCAGAATCCACAGGCAAAATCTGGACCCTGGCACCTTCAAACTTACAACCTTAACCAGCACATAACAGGTAGCAAAGTGTTTTAGGAGCAGAAATGGAAGGGAGAACCTGGGTATATATAATTCTATGAATCTTAAAGAAAGAATGACATTCCATTTTAAGAAGTTGGAGGGGACTCATGCCAGACCAGTAGCAGTCTAAGAAAATGGAGTGTAACTGGATTAAGAGCCGCAAGTCTTCCTTGGAGTCCTGACCTGAGGTGCAGCTCTTTCTAGCTGATTGATAGAAGTGGGACACTGAAGCATGGCTGCATTCCTCTTAAAAGCAGGCCTGTCATGATCTCTCCTGCAGCTTGGTCTAGTGTTAACAGAGCGACCTGTCCCCCTCATAACAATTTTCATTCTTGGCCTTTAGTTTAAAGTAGGACAGTAACTAATACGATTCAAAAGTTTTTAGCTGTCAGTTTATTCCTTATTTTTACATCATGGCAGCTGTATGTGAACAATTTTCTCTTCCATAGGAGACTATGATTCATATAGGAAGAACCAGGACACGAAGAAAAGGAAATTGGATTCATCTTGACCAAGGCTCCGTTCACCTCACTGGATTCTGTCACAAAGGGACTTTCAAAAACTGCTTGTTGGTCATGAAATGACTCATCATTCCTAGGCAATGAGCTTTACCTCCGGGGATTTACCTTGCCTCATGCTCAACTTCACCAGAGGATTTCACTATTGGAACCTGACGCAGATCAAGCTGGGCAGGTTGGGAAGCCCTGCGGAGATTAAACAAACACACACCTTTTCTTTGGCTCTTCACTATTTATTCCTAAGCTTTCATGTTAATAAAGGCAGAAATTCTAGGAATCTCAGTGGCCACTTTCCCCACGCACCAACCTCGACAGCGGCCTGCGGTATGTCACTGTGTGACCTCTGACCCCTTTCGCTGCCACTCATCTACAACCATCTGTCACTTATAGGCGCATCATGAAACTACCTCCATTTTTTCCTAATAAGGAAATAATCTAAGACCAAAGAAAAGGCATTTTAAGAAAGCAAAATAAAATCCTACTTTGTAACAAAATAACAGGCATACCTCTTTTTATTGCACTTCGCAGATTTTTTTTTTTAAACAAACAAATTGAAGTTTTTTGGCAATCCTGTGTTGAGCGTTTTCCCAACAGCATTTTAAAGTATATATTGTTTTAGGGACTTACTTCCCTGGTGGTCCAGTGGCTAAGACTCCACACTCCCAAGGCAGGGGTCCCGGGTTCGATCCCTGGTCAGGGAACTAGATCCCACATGCCACCACTAAGACCTGGTGCAGCCAAGTAAATAAATATTTTTTTAAAATATATTCTTAAAAAAAAGGTATATATTGTTTTAGATATAATGCTATTGCAGACGTAACAGGCTATAGTGTAAACAACGTTTATATGTACTGGAAAACCACAAAAATCTGCGTGACATAAGCAGCTGTTTAGCTATTTCGGATGTGCGATTATCACCCACCTTAACAAATTCTTTTAGTGTTTAGATGTTTCATAATCCTTTCCCCCAACTAATGAGTGTGCAGTTTTACTTTTTAAGGGCATTTTGGGTTGGGCCTTGTACCCAGTCTTGAGTTTGTTGGAGCACAGGCCCATCTGGGAAGCTGTGCCCCTAGGCCACCGCCGCGCCTCTGGAAGAGGAGCACGGGGCTTTCCCTGACCTCCCGCCACCTCACCTGAGCTGCACAGCTTTGGGCGTAGGTTCATCTTCTGATTTTCATATCCTTACCATGGTCTTCAGAAAATATATCTTGCCTGTCTGCAGCATCTTAGTTCAGGTCAGAACTGCTGTTAAAAAAAAAAGGTCCTGGAGATAGGAATCCAGTTATAAATTGCACACAAGTCAAATCAGAGCTAATGAGATCACGAAAAAGACATGTGCTGAAAATGAAACCCCACAGCTCAAGAAAAGCAAGTTTGGTTTATTTGAATGGTTTCATCTACAAAGGTAACAAACGGAAACAGAAAGCGTGTCCCCCGGGGTTTATCCCAAACGCACGGGTTGACGGGCTGCCGAGAACCCCCAAGGTTTGAATTTAGTCTGTTTTTTTAAACAGTGTACATTGTTAAATAATGTAAGGAAAACACTTATAATTCAGAAAGAATTTTTTTAATGTGGAAAAAGATACTCAAAGTGTACTATTAACACAAAAATAATTTAAACAGTTCAGTAGCACTAGGTTCATTCCTCTAGGCTTCAGTTATTTCATCCACAGGAGGGGAAAAAAACAGTAAATAAAAGCAGTTCTTACTTTCCACCTGTGAGTGAAGAGATCTCAAAATGATTAAACCCAAGAAACAAAATAGTCACGTGCTGCACTCTGGCTCCTCCTTCCTCTGCTGCAAAGCCCTGCCTCCTTGCCTGGGGTCCGTTCCCCACTTCCTTGGCGCTTCTTGTTCCGTCCTTACTCTTGTCATCTCCCGAGGATTATAAGCAGAGAAAAAGTAAGTAAACAGTTTCGAAGCAAAGCTTGGAACGCCTGCCCTTTTCATTTCTACCTTCCTACAACCTTCAGCTCTCATTTGCATCTTTGGGGTCTTGGCTAACTTAAAGAAAATGACCACCGGAGGACAGGACAGCCATCCAGGCTCTTCCTGTCATGGGGATTCCTGGGATGTGCCACTGAGGTGGGTAAGAGGTTGGAATAGGTCAGTTTCCCAGCTCAAGAGTCAAGACAAGAAGCACCCCAAAATTAAGAGTCCTGGCTTCTTTCCCCACCTTCTGGGAGAACAGAGATCCCAAACTCAGGCAATGAGGAGAGTATTTCCTGAAAGTTCTGAAAGTAACAGAAGTGCCCGTTACAACTAGGCACAGCACTAAATAATACTGGTTGGTTGCAGTTATTACTTCAGGGGAATATCTGTTTACAGAGAACGTGAGAATATCAGCTGTTAATTCTAGAAATAAGGTGGTGCAAGAGATTATGATCCTGCAACCATTTGGACATTATATAGGAAGCGGGTAGGAATAAGCATTCTTTCCTACAATGCTTAATTCAGATGTGGGTCCACTTTCCACAAACTACAGTACCCCAAGCTGAGAAATACACGGGACATTTGCACCAAGAGGGAAGCAATCCAAATGATTTTTCTTAGAACAACTTTCTCCATCTGTGACATTTCACTATCACATTTCCTAGCTTAAAAACTAGCGCCCACCCCCCGCAACCCCACCCCGTGCCCTTCCCTTTATATTCAGCCATTTCTTCCAGGTCTCCTCTGCTCAAGCCCAGCTCAGGTAAGTAAGGCTTATGGCAGCCACTGGCCAAGCATCACCTATCTTCAAAACAAGTCTGTTCTCCCATCCCGTAGTCTTTCTTTTTCTTTCATCACTTATCGCATACCACGCTCAATCTTGTAAATTGCCCGATTTTGTGACAACACCCCTCCTCACCTGTCCTGAAACAGAGTTTTCTGCTTTTAACCACTACTGTCAACTTCTCACCTGCTCATCTTACACCTGCTCTAGACAAAATTGTTGAATGACTTGAAAAAAAATACTCCTTCAATTTCCTTATTGCATAATCCACTGCTGGGTCACATGGACCCAAGGTTTCCTTCCATACGCCCTTTTGCTGACTGGGGTCTGATGAGAAGTTGATGTTAACGGCAGAAGCAATAGAAGTCCAAGGCACTAAAACATCCAGCAAGCAATACTGGGAGAACAGAAGTATTCAAGTACAGTAATTTATACAATTTTACATTCACATTTATTTATCTAATACAATGGAAATACAAAGGAGAAAGTAAAGTCTCAATAGGTAAAGGACAGAACTAGCTTTTTTCAACTTTTTAAACCTTTCATATCTTACTTTTAAAACTACTGTTGTCCAACAACATTTATATATCACAGTGTTTCCACATCAAAACTGATGGCAAAGTTACATGTCCGCAGGGAACTTACTTTTGTTTTCCTAATGGCTAATGCTGCAGTCAAAGCTGCGAATACCATCTGCTTAAAGCACTAATGACCTATCGCAAGAGAGGGTTGGAACCTCCGTCCCCTGCTGTTTTCACTGGGTTCTAAAGACTGGCTGGGGTGGGGACAGGGTAGGAGAGAGCCCAATAGTTTAGTTTTTTGTCTTGCGGTTTATGTTCTTGAGGGGATAAGGGACTTGCGGTGGGTACCAAGATTAAGAGCCCCACTACTTGAGAACACAGATGGGCTTTGCTTTTCCACTGAGCTCTCTAGAAGCTTTCTGATCAACACGATTCTCTTTCCGAGCGCTCACTGCTGGGGAGAGATAACAAAGCATACACAAGAAACCTGCTCTTTCTTTCCTTCTCATCCCACTCCAATAAACGGTGAAAGCACAGGGAGATTCTCCACTCTGAGGGCTCTAAGCGGTATTAAACACATTCCTGTCTGGCAAGAAATAACCAGTTAAATGCAGCACTAGTAGTTAGTAGGTAGGCTCCTTTCCCATCCCCCTTCCACCTGCCCCTCACCACTCCACCTCCTGCCCCCAATCTACTCCGTCAACGCCTCTAGGTCTAAGTGGTCCTCAGGTTGGAACCTGGAGGGTTGCTGATGGACTTCTGCAAGTTGCTGATGTTGAAGTTCTGTAAGGAGGCAGTTCCCACAGGTTGGAACTGGCTAAGTGGCTGTGTTGCTGGGCCGCCCGTGCCGCTCCACTGCGTGCCAAAGGGGGGGGTTGGGAAACCGTACTGCTGCGGGGGGCACATGGGCTTGGGGAAGTGGCCTAGAGAGGTAGCTGATGCTGCAGAGATGGGGGCGGAGCCACCCAGGGTTGAGGTCATGGAGACGCACAGCTGACCAGGTGCAGAGAACTTCCTCGCCATGCCAGGGCCCTGAGGAGAGAACAACGCCGTGTGAAGCTGGTGTGGGTGTGAAATGGGTGGAACTGAGACAGAATTCCAGAAGCGGGCTGCTCTCATCTTGCAGGGGACACTGAAAACAACACCCAGACAACCTTCCATCATAATTATTGGCTCTTTATATTTATCAAATACTTGTTCTGACTGGAGGTGGGTGGTGTCGTGTGTGTGTAGTTCAGAGTGTGAAAGGAAAAGGGAAGAAAAAACTGAGCTGACCGATACAGAGCTCGGGATTCAGGGCAGGAAAACTAAAAGGGAACCTGGGTGATTTTTGTCTTGTTTTCTTAAAAGTGTTAAAACTCATGAGCTACTGAAGAAGGTCCCTCATATGAGCGAGACACGTGCTCACTGATACTCTGATGGATCCGGAAAATGGCAAAAGGGGCAGACTGACCTCGTAACTCATGTGTCCTTTGCTTCCTCTCCTGCCTGAGAGATTCATGGCGTCTCGGGCCCAGTTGTCCACCAACTTGTGCAGGTCATCTGTGAACGTGCCCTTCCTGCTGGACGTCATGGCAGGAGGCTGAGCCTGGGCGGCCTGACTGTTCACTGTTCCCCCAACGGTGTTTGTGCTGCTGGTCCCTAAAGTCAGAAGAAGAAACAGAGTACAACCATTAAAAGAGGCTTGGGTTGTAATTTCAGGGAGAGGAAAAACTTCTGAGGATGATGAATGGCAAACCACGGAATGGGGAGGGTGAACTGGGAAGCCATGCAAGAAAAGGAAGGTTCCAAGGTTCTTATGTAGCCAAATGCTCTGGCATCACAGGGTAATGGAAACAGGTTCTCTTCAGGAGCTCCAGACGAGGCTGAGCAACTCCGGATGAGGAAAGGCACAGAGGGCGGGGACCTCCTCCTGCCCATTCTCATGGCATCCTGGAGCACAGACACTCGCTGCTGGGCCTCTATGCCCAGCATCACCTGGGGGAGAGGAGAGCTGTGCGGTGTGGCCAGTGAGGCTGGCTGCTCTAGAATGCTGCAGAACAGGGCAAGAGAAGGGGATCCCTGGAGCACTGGGCAGGGTTCATGGAGGAGTTAAAGGAACGCAAAGACAAGCCCCAGGAAAGATGGGCTCCCAAACCACGTGGGACCATCATGGTCTTCAGCCATTCTTTCACAGAAAGGGGCGACAAGAGAAAGCGTGCTCTGGTCGGAAACCTTTTTCACCTGGACCCATAAACATGAACTGCAAACGCAAACTTGCGAGAGTTAAGGCTTCAACGTCTCCCCATTTCCTTTGCGTAAAGAACCAGGAGCGCTCAGGAGGAAGGCTCTCTACGGTGTGCCTGAGTCTTTCAGCTCCAGGAAGGCGTGGCTTCCCAAAGATGACCTCAGTTCCGCTGCTTCAAGGCCTCTACGGCCCCCACTCCCCAGAAGAGCAAGCACTCTCATGCGCGCCCGGCTGAGGCAGGGGTGCGGAGGGGGAGGACGCTTTGGGGCTGTGATGAAGGAACTCTATTTCTATGGTTTGATGAGAAAGAAAGGAGTCTGTGTCCTGCCTGATTTCGGCTCTGCTGGAGGGCACACTGGCGATTATTCGAAGAGGCGAGTTTTAGGGAAGAGGGAAAGAAAAGTCACGTCTTGTGTTTTCCCGTCACCCCCCACTTTCTTACCAGATCTCACATTTGCTGCAGAATAAATGAAAGCTGTTGGGGTAGGCTGTGAGCCATTAGGACTTAAGATCCCCAACTACTGCCAGGGCTAGATATTTAAATGCATGCATCTTCCTGCTTTCAAGATCCAAGCAGCACCAGAGCACAGCAGCACACTGGAAGCAACTCTGCCATGTAGAAGCCCCCTGTAATCCACTGCTGCTCTCGAGGCCGGTTCGCACCCTGCCACCCAGGAATGGCACACCCGAGCGCACGTGTCCTAGAGGAACAGCTATTCTGAGGTGAAGCTGCAGAGTGCGAGGGGCACGTGCTTCTTATCACCAAGGCAAGACAAGCCGGGCCGACTGCACGTGTTGTCAGCTCACTCTCTCAGTGCCCGCCAGAGCCACGGGGGCTGTCACACACACCGTGTAAAGGGAAGAGTAAGCTCCCTGTGGAACAGGAGGCCCAGGTGCAAAGTGGAAAAGCACAGGAGACAGCGTTCCTCGAACAGCAGCAGTGAGACAGCCCTGGGGCGGGAAGCGCAGGCAGCGAGGATGGCGGTCGTGCTAATGGCGGATCCCGAGAGCAAGCACATCACATGCATGAGGACCGCCATCCTCCTTGAATGACAGCTGCTTCGCGAGCTTGATGGTGAGCGAGACGATGAAAACAAAACATAATCACAAGTGAGCAGAGCTGTCAAAAGCCAAATTCAGAAGCTTGCGGAGCTCAGCACTGCCGGCCACAAACTGCTCGTGCTAGAACCACACCCTCTGGTCTCATGCCAGTCGCCGCTGATGCTGAGGCCCCTTTATGGCCTCATCTTGTTACACGACACTGGATTCTGAATGTGGGGTTTACACCACGGGGGAGAGTCAGCCTCACAGTTCACCTTCTCATTCTGGCTTCTGAAAATAGCTTTCCCATTAAAGGACACAGACGAACACACACATCCCCTTTCTGACCAGGAATTAACTCCCAGGAAGAGCTGACTTGGCTAATAAAGCCCAGGAGAACGGGGAGTGCGTCTGGCCCACTGTAGCACTAGAGTGCTGAAGAGCACTGGTAAAGCAGGTATTTCTGAGAATGCTGCTTGCCTTCCTGAGAGGATATGACTCTCCTTTGAACCTTCTTCAGTTCTGCTGAAAGCTCTAAAAGTCGTGCATCCTCTACCACCAGAAGTTCACTTTCTGACGTTCTCCTGCCGTAATACATGCCCCCACCCCACCGCCGGATCCTAGTAACAACCCTACGAGCCACAGCTTACTGCCCAGTCTCCCAAGCACAGAGTTTTCTGGAGGGGCCTCTCGGTGGCTGCTGGGCTGCTGAACTGTCCTCGCTCTCACGAGAAGCCTCCTGTCTACACGGAGTGTCCCTGCCCTCAGCAGCCCAGCAGCCGCTCCCACTGCGATGTGAGGGCCCAGGCTCTCGCAGGCCACGGTCCCGGCCGAACCCCCGTGGGCGCACAGCGCCGGGTGCACGTTTTTGACTACAGGACTCTCTCCCAAGGAGCCAGGCCTCCCTGAGGCCCCTACGCACATCTGCAGGCGCCTCCACCCACAGCTGTCACAGAGCCAGGGCACGGGGCCATCAATGAAAGCACTGTGAGGCGACCTTGAATCTGGAAGGACAGCCAGTGGCAGCAACTGAGCATGTTAAAGACGACACCAGAAAAGGGTGCAGGACTAGCCGGACGGGAGCTGGGAGTCCGAGAGTCATGAGGCTTCGGGATTCAAAGACCTCAAGCGCAACAGGCTTTGCAATCAAGGGCCGGAAGTAACAGAAAGAAAGGATAATTACTACAGAGCTGGTTGCAAGGACAGACTTTTTTCACCATCTTCCCTGAAGCACAAAGAGAGAGCAATGTGTTAAAGATAAGGAAACATCAGTGTAAAATATTTAGAATCTCCAAACAGCACACAAAGTCCCAGCAAGAGAAAGCAGGAGGGGAGACGGACTGGAGGGACCCGGGAGCCCTGCCACAGATGCCACTCTGTATGATGGACCCTCCTGGCTGCTGGTTCCCGGCTGGCAGAAGTGAGTTTCCACACCCAGTCTTTGTACCTAGAAGAGCGATGCCCTGCACCAAGGTTCGGGATGAACCCCAGTCTCTCTCTGGGTCTCACTGCTTGAATTTCAAACACCCAAGCAGTCTCTCCACCGACCCTGTCCCCCGCTCCTGCTTCTCTTGCCGGGTTGTTAACAAAGCACTCAATTAAATGCATTAACAATTCTACCACAGGAGGCTGACAGATGGTACCATTGTTACAGTTTTAATTTAAATTGGTTAACACTCTATTTCCACATCCTAGACATACAATACTAACCCTTTCCCTCCTAGAAAAATCTTTAAAAATATGTGGAAAACAAGCAACTTTTGAACATAAATAAAGCATTAAGCCAAGCCGTGCTTCCAAACCATTATCTATTTTGAAAGCATAGAGTAAAGCATCGGAGACTAGTTAAGACCCCATGCCTGTGAGCCCCGGTTCTCTTTCCATATTTGCTTTTTTTTTTTTGGCCTCGTTGCACGGCTTCCAGGATGGGATCTTAGTTCCCTGACCAGGGATTGAACCTGGGGCCACGGCAGTGAAATCACCGAGTCCTAACCATGGGCCCTCCATATTTGCTTTACACCTGCCTCTTGTGATTTGTTCATCAAGGCTTACGTGATGTACACTGACATGCCTTCAACAGAGGTAGGGCCTCTAATTTTAAGACCCAAAAGGAAGTGATAAAATTTAATACTTCTAATCACTTTCACCTGAACAACAGTGTAATACCACCTACCTTTAAGAGTGTGATGAGAATTTACTGAATTATTTAATCTGAAGTGGTACCTGTCACCACTACACTTCCTTCACAAAAAAGCCTTGGTTCTCTTTCTTCCCTCTTAGACATTTCAGGCTACATAACACAGGCCTGACACATCACACTTTATTTCAAAACACTTGTCTCCTACTGTTAATGTCTTTTCCTCTTTCTAGCTGGACATATAAATAAAATGCTTACTTAAGTGTCAAGGAGCTAATATTCTTGGTCCAGCTTAGCCTTGCCAGAAAAGCTACTGATCTCAGTGCTCAAAAACCTACCAAATTGGGGCTTCCCTGGTGGCGCAGTGGTTGAGAGTCCGCCTGCCTTTGCAGGGGACACGGGTTTGTGCCCCGGTCCGGGAAGATCCCACATGCCGCAGAGCGGCTGGGCCCATGAGCCATGGCCGCTGAGCCTGCGCATCCGGAGCCTATGCTCCGTAACGGGAGAGGCCACAACAGTGAGAGGCCCACGTACCGCAAAAAAAAAACCCTACTAAATTGGGTAAGCCTTCCACCTCCCTCTTTGTTAAACAGCCCTAGACCAGTGCCCAAGGACCTCTGAACCATACTCAGAAACAACGATGGTCCGAGCACATGCATTTAAAAAGCACTTCAGTAACCACATCAGAAGTTTGAGACCTTAACAGAGAAGATCTTTACCTGAACTCTAACAAAGGTTTTCTACTTGAGCCTTATTTTTGTTTAAAAAATTTTTATTTCAACATACGTTTACCGACTACCTGCTACGTGCCAGGTAGGTGTGGTTTAATCAGAGAGAAATAATGTCTTGTGCCTGTGATCTTATCTGATTTGTGTAGGACCACCTGCATTCCACACATGGGGAGATGGGCTGGAGAGGTTGGGTGACTTGCTATTGTGCCCTGTTCAGGGGAAGAAAGCTGAGAAATCCCAGCATTCTTGTTAAAAAGCCCATTTTTGCTTGCAGGTGCTGGCCCTTCAGTCTTTAGTAAGCCTTATAAGAAGAACTACACTGAAACCCTTTCTGAAATTCTGATTTCATGGAGTTACAGGGTAGTGGTGGTGAAAACATCCAATAAAGAGATTCTAGCATCTTCTCAATTGATAGATGGTTATGCTTAATTGAGGGGAAAAAAAAAAAAGATTCCAACCTACTCTGCAGAAGAAGAGAAAAATAGGGTGTAACTTTTCTCCGGTACCAGTGGCCAAGATGCTTTCTGTGGCTTCTAATGCCACAGCAGGGGGCAGTGCTGAGCAGGACTGTGAGCCCAGATTTCGCTATGCTGAGCGACCCCGTGCCCTCTGTCATGGGCCTAGGAAGAGGCAATTCTTCCAGAAACTTATTTTGATGTTTACAGAAACCTATTGTTATTTCTACATCTTTTATCATAATTAACAGAGACCCAAACTTCTGAGGGTAATAGTAGTTCAGCCAAGACAAATGCACATGGACTGCGTGAAACAACAGATCCAAGCGGCAGAAACACAAGGACAAGGAAGGAGTAAAGGTGTTACACACAAAGAGCCAAGCAGGGCGTACTCAGAAATCGGGTCCTCCTGCCACCAGGTTTGAACGTCACCTGCTCAGACGCACAGTTAAACTTCGCACAGCCTGTGAGAGGGGAAGAACAGGGAAGAATGGGGAGAGAAGAGACAGAAAACAGCTACGAGACGTTAGAACCCGAGGCTGGAGAGTGAGATGCGCTAGGACAGCACACAGAGGAACGAGCTTCCAGGACAGGCCTGGACGTGGGGCAGGAGGGTCAGGCCGCAGTCCCGCCACCTGCCTAGACCGAGCGCCTCCCCCAAGGACACTCATCCTGCTGGGAGGCGGCCTAATGCCTAACTTCTGTGGCGCTGTGGCGAAAGCACCTACTTCACTATCTAGATTCCTGATTTCACTCTTCTCCACCCACATGCCCAACTCCTTTCAGCTTCTAGATCTAATGTTACCAGAAGGTCTTTCCTCTACAGGAATGTTCTGAGTGATCATTTTATTAAACATTTGTTTATTAACCTCTATTTGGGAAGTAGATTATGGGTAAAAACTTGAATGGACTTCAATTCATTTTAGTATGTGTCTCTCATACTTAGAAATTTTAGAAGTCTACGCTGGCTAATCAAATGCATTAACTTTCAGAAATGGCTGAAACTCCTTAGAATGTGGTCCAGGAAATCCCAGTCTAGTCCTAAAGCATAAGCCCCAGATCCCGAAGGAGTCACTCATCTCACTGAGGCTTCACAGGGCACAGGTGTCACTTTTTACTGTAGTCCCTTGAAAAAACCTATTTCCACCCGATGGGAGCAGTGATCCCACCCACTCCCCTTACAGCCCAAAGAACCATGTGGGTACCGTGCGGCTGGTTCCTGGTCAGCTGCTCCTCCAACCCACCTGAACAGGTTCCTCACCAGGCTTTTGTCCCACATATGGCAATATGTCAATTTTAATGTTCTTGGAAGATGCTGGCTGCTCTGATTTCTTACCTTGACCTGGAGCAGAAAGGCTTGGTACTGAAATGGCACCATCACTGGTGAAGGCTGAATACAGGTTGTCACTGGAGGGAGATGGCTTAAGGGGCTGTAACAGCTGATTCTGCCCCGTCTCTGGGATGTTGCCAGGAGCGGGGAGGGTCTGCTGCGGGTGCAAGACTGAAGCTGCACTCTGGCCAGACAGGTTACCTGCCAAAAGACACAGCGGCATGAGGGAACGTGCACAGCCTTCCAACCGCACCTGACAGGCACTGTCTTTCCTCCAATGTGTCCCACTGACGGATTAATAATGGGCCAAAAACTATAGGAGATCAAAGAGCAAGGATCTCACTGACAGGAGGGGAAGTGAGATGTAGCAGGAGACTCAACAGGCAACAGGGCTACAGGACCCCATCCCTGAAGATGCTGAGCCATAGACAACTTGGATGATTCCAAGTCTAAGCTGAGTAAGAAGACTAGCATGTGCAGTGGACATGAGAGAATTCCACTTTGCAATCTCAGCATTGCCTTTTTTACCCTCTTATAAACACTGAGTTGGATCATGATACAAATTGGTTCCAGAGACAGTCTCTGCTTAGTCTTTCCTGTACATGTGTCAGATCAAGTACAAAAGAGATGTCGAAAATGATGTAGGGATTGGAGAGTAATGCATATTTAAAATTATTCTTAAAAGGTGGCTTTCAATCATTAGCCAGGTGGCCTGAAATGGACTGACTTCTCTATTCCTTAGTAGCTAGTGGCTAGAAGTCCACGCAAAAAGAAGGTCAAAATTGGGATCAGAACCTGAATTAGCTGCTATAGCTTATCATCACATGTCTCCTAACAAACTGGTTCTCATGTGCTAGAGAAAAGCTTGGGGTTTCTGAAAGCTTCCAGAGAATGGAAAGCTGTTAAGTTTACAACTGCTTTCCAACATATTTATATTAGAACTGAAGAGCAAGTATGAGGTATAAACTTTTTTTAGCTGCTTTTACTTTTCAACTAGTTATCTGTTAACATTACCATAATTTCACCAAATGGTAAAAACTCGCTATCATAATAAAAAATAGGCAAACTACAATTCATTTCCAGAGATTATGATTTAACTATTTTTTTGATTATAAACACTAGCAAGTTCTTTATTCCAATACAGATAAATAAAACAAAAACTTTAGCCAAGGAAATTATCATATGACATACCCAAATACTTACATGAAATTTACATTCATCCCTGTTGTAATTATGACCAATTCATTCATTAAAAAGGAAGAATCTACCTGGACTTTACTAACAAGAACAATGAATTTTCTCTCAACTGCCTACGAGCTTGGTGAAACGTGAGCTCCACGAGTTAGCAGGCAAAGCTAAGTGTTTTATCCTCATCAACAACTATAAACGGAGGCAAAATGGATTACAAAGGAATAGGTCATAGCACTGACCTGTCTTCCATAAACTCAAAAGACGTTCTATAAATACGGGGAGTAGACAAGGCAAGGAAGCAAGCGTATTAGGGAAGTCAAACGCCTTCGAAATTTAACAAATGTTCCGTAGGTTATATACATATTTGGAGACAAAAACATAAGATGGGACACCCATGGCTGACCTGGTCCAGGGCTTTTATTCCCCAAGGAACTGCTGCGACTAGACTTGTTGCCTTTGCTTTTGGTGGGTCGCCTTCTTCTCCCTGCAAGGGGGGCAGCTGGGGGAATGATGACAGCAGGAGGAACCTTGCCCAGTTTGGTATACAAAGATTCAATTTCATGCTTCTGGCGACTCTGCAGGTCTTGAATCTCTTTAAGATGTCTATGAAAGATAACCAAGCATAATTCAAAAATATAACCACCTTTGTTCAAACAAGAATTAACAACATTATTTAACCTCCATTCACGTATTTACTCACCAGTGGATCCTTCCCCCAAATGTACTGAATCTAACTGCTGTCACCTTGTGATTCAAGTGTGTCAGCTCCTCTTGCTGGCCTCCGTTACCCAAGCCAAATTCCAGCAAGCTCCTAGCCAACCACAAATGGTTGGTGATGTGTTAGGAGAAAGAGATTTCCTGACTTGGAAGCTCTACACAGGAACACTGAACTTGCGAACCGGACCCAGTTCATCAAACGTGACCAAGAAAACCTGCTATCGTAATCCATATCCCAGTGTCATTACCAGATTCATCTGGTAGACCAATAATAGCTAAGATGAGGTTCACAACGCAAAAGAGCCACTGACAACAATAACATGCTACGAGTAATGCCAAGGTGCTGAAGCAGTTCTGTAAGAACTACCTTCAGACAGCCAGCTCTTGTACACCCCACCCTCTAGCTCTGGGAGCCAGCTCTTCATACGGCTCTGCTGGTACCCTTTCACAGGAGAAACGCACGTACTTTTCTCGTAGCCGCCGCAGCTCTAACTTCAAGTCCTCATCTTCAATATCTGATTCATTGTCGCTGCTCATGTAAGAGGAGTTGAAGGAATGACTCAGGCCCTGGACAGGGAGGCTCTTTGAGCTCAGCTGCGGGGAGTGAGGACTCCCTGAGCCATCGTCCACATCCCGAGCGAGGAAGGCAGCCTCCAGGTCAGAGGACGGCCCGTTCAGATGTGAAGCCTCTGACAGTTCGGGCTTCTCTTTCTTTGGTATCACAGCAGGAAGAACGTCATGTCCCAAATCCAGAAAAGGAGGAGATACCACTGGTCCCTCCTTCTTTGCCTCAGTAATCTCGTCTTCGGTTCTTGAAACAGAGAAACGACCGACTTTGCTTGCTGTAGTTGTCACCTGAAAACGTCCAACCTTGGTTGGCTGCCCAGTTTCAGGAGTTTTACGGGCGCTACTATCTGGCATATCTGAAGAGACGCCATGGACGGCTATCCCATTGGGCTCTGGCCTCACCAGGGTACTCTCTGGACTACTGCTTGACAGCACTGAGGACTCTGAAGTACTGGATTCAAAATGAACAGACTTTACATCTTCTGACTTATTTTTACCCTCTTTCTGGGGATCATCCATTGCAACTGAAACCTGATGGAAAGAGACCAAAAGTGAATCACTTTATTTCCCAGTCTGAGTAGGCTGATTGTTTGCATAGCCCCTCCATCTCTGACTGTGAAAATAAACTGAATACCATTCACTGTAGAGCATGACATATCTATACTGAGATGTACAGATGAGATGTAGATTCTGAGTGGCTGGCTAAGCTAAGTAAGTAAATTATTTACTTTCATATCTCATGTTGTGCACAGGACAGATTACATCTTAATGAAAATATAAATAACAACAGGTCATGGAATACTGAAGGTTGCCTGTGAACAAGAAAAACTACAAAGATTAAATCCAATAAATGTTAAATGCCAGCTAAGCTTCAAGAATCAGCACAACTAGCTGGTGCTAAAAGAAGGATATAGATCGTTGTCCTAGTTCGACAATGTATTATAAATACAAACTCAGGGCGGCGACAAACTCTGAGAAACTCAGTTTACAAATGAGAAAAACATGACCTAATATCCCCAACTTCAATTGCTATCATGAGAATAATAAGAAAGCAGGTGTGAAAACAGAAAAAGAAAAAAAAAGATTTTCAAAGCTTGTATAGCCCTATGTACTAAGCCAGAAAATGTTCACTTGTTTCCCAACTGGGAAAATACAATTAGATGGTATTATTTGATGATGACTCAGTATTTTCACTTTGGAAATTAATCCTAAGAAAATTATCCTGAACATGGAAAATGTTTTTATATACAAAGACGTTCACTGTTACTTTACTTACTGTGTTGGAAAAATCAGAAACCACCTAATGACTGACAATAGGAAAATGGTTAGATATACCTACTACTAGATGGGAAAAAGCTACAAAGTATCAATATCATTCAGAGGAGAAGCAGGGCCAATTTTAGATATACACATGTACAGAGCAAAAGGAATAGAAAGAAACACACCCCAAAAAGTAATCCCAGGGGGGTGGGGTGGAAGGATGGGCAGACAGTGTGACTATCTACTGTTTTCTCTACTGTTCTAAATATTCTTTATTTTCTTTAATTAGCATGTATTATTTTTAAGAGGGGAAAATGATAAAGAGCTAAAAACTGCTTTATATAAAAGAAATATATCATTGATGGCAATTCGGTCCTAAAAGGTAGATAATAATTTTATTATATACACACTCCCCCCAAACTGGGAATCCCTTTTTTATTATATACACAATCCCCCAGCAGTGACTGTCTTACCTGAAATCGCCCCATCTTCAAAACACCAGTCCCTGAAGTGGGTGCTAGGATAGGACCTTCTGTGACTTGAGACACTGAAACAAGTACATGGAGGAGGAAAAGAACTTAAATCAGCATCTTTTTTTAGTTGGCTTCTTTTTGCTTCAGCCAGAAACACAGCAAAATGAGACTACATATCAGAAGAAGAAAGTTGTTACAGGTAAGGGAGATTTCCTTACCCCCCTTTCCCTGACCCTGTCCAACAAGGGGAAACAGTTACTGTTTGCTTTCCTACTAGACACCTTGAGTGTGAAAGACTGTATCGCTGTGAAACCCTCTACCTTCCCTTGTACACTCGCACGGAGGACATGGCACTGTTTGCAGGAATAAAAGTCACACAGCAGCAAGGCGGCTTCACGGCTTAACTCAAACATGAAGAGATACTATAAAAACTAAGGCTGGGCTTCCCTGGTGGCGCAGTGGTTGAGAGTCCGCCTGCCAATGTGGGGGACACGGGTGCGTGCCCTGGTCCGGGAAGATCCCACATGCCGCGGAGCGGCTGGGCCCGTGAGCCATGGCCGCTGAGCCTGCACATCCAGAGCCTGTGCTCCGCAACGGGAGAGGCCACAACAGTGAGAGGCCCGCGTACCACAAAAAAAAAAAGACAAAAAACAACAAAATAAACTAAGGCTAACAGGAAATGACACTACAATTTCATCCTATGATTCAAAGGCAGAAATAAATGAAGCAAACAGTAAGATTTTTACCTAGGATACTAAAGACCCATTTTTAAATGAAAACCAGCTATGACAAACTGGTTTAGGCAACACTTAAGCAAAATCCTGGAGCAAGACAGTGTAAGCGGCAGAATCACTGGTAAGTAGTTTTGAGCCACTTTAAAGCCACCGAGGTCCTCCTCTTTAGGGACAATCACTTGTCTGAGTTTCTTTCTAGAGATAATTAATATATATCAGCATTTTCTTTATTTTATACAACTAGTAGAATATTGATTTTGATATTTTCATTTAATGATGTAACTTAAGAGATCTTTCCATATCAGTCTCATTCTTTTTAATGGCTGCATAGTGTTGTAGTGTACGTATATACATATGAAAAATTAAAAAATGTACCATATTTTATCCAGGCTTCTACTGATGGAAATTTAACTTATTCCGAACTTCTTGTTACTATAAAAGTGCTCTAATATGTATATTCTTATAGATCTGTGAAATAAATACCTAAAAATAGAAGTATTGGGTTGGCCAAAAAGTTCATTTAGGAACCCAAACAAACTTTTTGGCCAACCCAATACTGAATCGCTGTCATTTAAAACACTGACAGACATAAACTGATCTCCAAAAAGGCTGTACCAAGTCACCAGTGGCTTTTAAACTTCTGAATTTACCAAGGACAGGTGAGAAATACAATCACTTGTAGTTTTATTCTGCATTTCTGTTTCATGAAGGAAGTTAAGTATCTTCATGTCTAAGTTTCTTTTTTTTCTGTATCTTTTGATTATTTCTTGGTCCATGCCAAATTTACAGAAATTCTTTATATTAACAAAACTAGTCCTTTTTGTGATACGAATATACAACACACACATTTCCCAGTTTTCCATTTATCTTTGGACATAACAGTACTTTTTCTCCCCATGCAGAAATTTAAAATCTATTAATGCTTCTGGGTTGGGGATTAAATGTAATAGTAACATCTTTCTCTATATCAGGGAGCAGCAAATTATGATCTGTGGACCTAATTTAGCCCACTGCTTGTTTTTATAAATAAATTTTATTGGAACACAGTTAAACTCCTTCCTTTATTTATTATCTATTACTCCTTTTAGGCTACAATATGTTGGATACTTGAGTAGCTATGACAGAGACTGTATGACCAGCAAAACCTAAAATATTCCCTTCCTGGCCTTTTACAGAACAAGTTTGTCAACCCTGCTCTAGACAATTGGAAAAAAAAAAAAGATTCCTTTTGTTTTTGTACAGTCCTATTTTATGAGCTCATTTTCCATCTTTGTTCCATTTTGAATTTACTTTGGCCTAGGCTAGTGATCTATCTTTACTTTTTTCCAAATGGCTGTCCAGTTGTCCTAAACCATTTACTGAAATATCCCCTTTTCTCACTGATTTGAAAGGTCACCTTTTTCATTTTCTACATTACATTTTAGTTTGTCCATTTCTAGACTTTCTAATCTGTTCCACTGACTTTCAAGTCACTTCTTTTAAAATGAGAGCCAATTCAGATTGTGACTGCCTTGAAAATAATTTACTTTAGAAAGGTTTTAAGTGAAATTTAGCACTTAAGGAAGACAGGAAGAAGAACATTCAGGTAATCTTATTAATAGCTGCTCAGGGAATTACATTTATGTCAGGTGGTGTTGAGGAGAATGGATATAATAAAAAGGGAAAAATATTATTAAGCACGTGCTATATAAAATTACATTAAGCATATCTCAATTATTTCACTTTTGATTATAAATGATTCTGAAGGAAAAGGCAACAAAAAATAAGTGTTACATTTCCCAGGTTCTGTGGGACTGATGGTGAAAAGAGATTTACAACAAAACTTTACAGCGCTAGTAGTTGATAATGAACTTATGACTAAGCACATGGTGATAAAAGTTCTAAGAAAACATTTAAGTTGTTGGTATGGACAATTTTTACAAAATTAAGTTGGAAATGTGCCTTTTTTAAAAAAGAGATATTTATGGACAGACCAATTCTAGAGACTCCAGAAATAGATTAAAATGTTTGGGGGCTTCCCTGGTGGCACAGTGGTTAAGAATCCGCCTGCCAATGCAGGGGACACGGGTTCGAGCCCTGGTCTGTGAAGATCCCACATGCCGCGGAGCAACCAAGCCCATGCGCCATAACTACTGAAGCCTGTGCTCTACAGCCCATGAGCCACAACTACTGAGCCTGTGTGCCACAACTACTGAAGCCCGCACGCCTAGAGCCCATGCTCTGCAACAAGAGAAGCCACCGCAATGAGAAGCCCGTGCACCACAACAAAGAGTAGCCCCCGCTCACCGCAACTAGAAAGCCCACACACAGCAATGAAGACACAACACAGCCAAAAAGAAAATAATAATGTTTAAACTGATGATGTGAAATCTTGCATCTGTATTTCTACCATCCATGCTGTTCAAACTTATCTATACTTCTATACATCTCAAAAGTCAAGAGGTGGCCAATGAATTAACTTTTATAAATATGCTTGAATTTCCTTGTATCTCTTACCAAGGATTTGGCTGAGCTAATAATAACAAAGGGTCTTATGCTAAGAAACTATCATTACTCCCTGGCATGCTACCCCTCAAAAAAAAAAGTAAAAAATTCACAACTTTGCTGATATTACATGCTCTCAATATTAGTATCAATGCTCCTCAATCATGAAATACATAAAAATGTTGTTCAACACGGTCTCAAGTACACCTACGAACTCTCGAGAATGTGTCTTTGACATAGTAACCTCTACCATCAATTACAGGAAGGTCTGGAAGTGGGAATACAGAGGAAGAAGGATGCTTCTCACCATCCTTCTGAAGCTGGGCTCCTGCTTCCACAACTGCTGTTGGAGCCACCACGGACACGGGCTGCAAACACACACAGATACACAACATCTTTAGCATCAGTGACTTAAAAAGAGTGACTTTATAACCTAAAAATAAGTCTGAGGTAAAGAAAGACAGGCATTTTATAGATTTTTAAAAGAAATTTTGAGTCTTAACCTCTCCAAACTGCTTTTTTAATTTTTCTCATGGAATGCTCAAAAGTATAACTTGGATATTCATAGAAAAAGTAGTTTTAATCAGAACATTATTGTGTCACAAGCCTAAAAGGAAGAAGTTAAGACTTCGAACTTAAAGTATAGCCTCCTCCAAAGCATAAACACAAAGTCCATAGAACTGATCGGTGGTATGACTGTAACCACAGGTAAGACAAGAAAAGTGTCTCCCAAATCAAATTTTTTCCATAGTTACACTACTGGGTCAGTGTTACTCTTTCATTCATCGTCTCATTTCTGTCGACTGGAACAAGCAAAGACTCTGATTAGGTGTTAAAGGTATTAATAATGGTCTAGGTTACAGCTTATATTCCAGAAATATAATATATTAGGGTTGTGGGGAGATTTTATCAGAACTCACACCAACTGCAGACGTCAGCACAACGGTCTCTGGACTGAGCGTTCTTCTCAGCTGAGCATCCAGATCTCCCAGGGGCTGCTGGGGCTGAAGGACACAACACAGTGAGCACAGCCAGAGCCAGCTTACACAGGACACACTGCTTCCTGCTTCGGGGCCACACAACATAACACGCGTCTGCTCACTCAACATTAAACTCAAAAATATCCTAAGTTCAACTTAGTTGTAACTGCTTGAATGAATTACCAAGCTCTCAAAATTTTACTGTCAAGTTCTCAAGCCACAGAAAAATTCAGTTACATTTATGTTTTTACAGTTTTGAAGTCTTCTTTCTTACCTTCTATGTTTGATGTTATTTAGAGATAGAAAAGTTAACTATTTGTCCTCTCCTTAAAAATATATTCTGAAAATTGTATCAAGATTGATTGGTAGATTAACTGTATTGTTCCCTATTTTCTTTTTCAGTTGGGCACATCTTTCTGAGAGCCTGTCCTTATGAATAAAAGATGGCATCACCATACTCTGTCACTATCTTGGCTTCTATCTACCTCTGCCTCTCCAGCCTTCATCTGTGCTTCTCCCTCTATATGCAGCAGCATCCACTTATCCTCACCCACTACATATCTAATTTGCAGTTTCTCATCACATTTTGGGCCCTCTTAGGAACTGGAATACATGTTTTTAATGAGAAAATAGGTTCAAGACTTTCACAATGCATTTTTTTTTCAAAATTTAGCAGCCGATGGAATGGGTTCTCTATTGGAGTTATTACTTTATTATGGCAAGTTCCTTAAATTACGTTTTACTGTACATCTGGGATTAAAGAAGTAGGATAAATTCAGACTTCAAGTTAGCAATTTACCATGTTTTTCTTATATCTTATTCTAAAATAAATTCCTAACTTATTTTCAATGTTTACTAGCCTGCCCCATGTCAGAAGTTTTTTCATAGTTACAATGGGATCATACCAAGTACTTTATTTATGGGAATTCAACTAATGTGTAGGGTCGGGGGTAGGGTGGGAAAGGGAAATAATAATTTAAATAGTGCAGGCAATTCTGACCCGTAGTGAGCAGAACTGAGTGTGAGGTGGGAATCTCACATTCACGTCACCGGTCTCAGTTCTTCTCGGAGCAGTCTCACGTTAGCTGAGCTGTGTGGTTTTTGTACTTTAAGATATAATACCTGTTTTTTATAAACATGACCCTTACACCCAATTACTTCATTAGGTGGTCACTGAAAAAAAATGTCAAACATTCAAGAAAAAACAGGTTGTACTGAACTCGGAGAAAAAGGGCGTTACCAGTTATCAGGGTGGTAGCCTTTCCTCAGGAACTTTCACAGTTAATTTTGATGACATATAATTTTTTACTTCCACAATGGTCTAATCTTTCACTGCTCTACAAAGGTATGAATGACAGAGGAATTATATTTCTTTTGGCAAACTGTCACATTTGCTATCTTCTTTTTTCGTAAGATATGAAAAAATATTAGTATCAAATGATTTTTAGATGATTTGCTTCTTACTTTAAGTAGGGCCTGTATCATCAGCTATGGTGTTTTAAAAGAAAGTTTTTACTAAGTCAAAATCAAATAGGAGCCAGAAGGCAAGATCGTGCAATGGAGAATTTAAATGAGCTTGTGAAAGAAAGCAGAGGCACAAAAAGAAATCTGCCAAGTCTTGGGGCACCTGCGTTAGTGAAGGTCCTGGAAAAGGTGGCAGCTGCTCGCTGGGAGGAGTACCAGCTGGAAGTTCAGTACCCACTGGCAACACCTACAGACACGAAGGGAAATTCAAGTCCATGAGACACTAAGAGTAAAGACTGCATACTGGAGAGCAAACCAACTAATTCAAATGCAGAAGCATAAGAATAAAATGTATCTAGTTAAGGCAAGCTTCTCACCTGGGTTACACTCTGGTATCTACCTTAAATAAAGGACATTATAATCATGATACTATTACAGGGGTTACTATGACATACCAATAAAACGAACAGAAAAGTTTAGTAGAAGGCGATCCCCTAGTGAAAGCAGAGAGAACAAAGGCTGTTTAGACACAAGAGGCACAGTCCAGATACTCCTGAGCCTCTTATTTGGTACAGTATTATCAGGCTTTCCTGGGAAAACAAAACAGTTCAGAAATAACCATGGGGCAGGTCTGATAACAAAAGGCATCAGAAATCTAATACTATCAAGTAATCTGTATTTTGTCTGAGTGAAGCCTCTATATTACTCTGCTGTAAAAAGAATCTCACATCAATGGCAATGCAGAAAGATGGGCAAAGCATACAATACAGTAGGAGAAACACAGCCTTGTTATTTGGAGATGAGAGACTGAATATGGCAGAATGAGAGGAAGCCACCATAGCAGAACCAAAAAACACTTTCTAGTTATTTTATCCCTAGCATTAGATTAAATTCTCCTCCACCACATCGAAGTCATCACCAACTTCCAACTTTTTATAAACCTCAAATTGTACATCTATGGAATCTGAGCAAGGCAGAAAATTTGCTTCATTCTCATGGAAACAAAAACTGTGAACTGCTGTTACTATGTACAATCGCCAGCAGAAACACTCAGCTCCCTTTTGGGAAACGGATTTCTTCAGTCTGTACCAATTCAGAAATAATGCTTGTATTTTACCTAACTGTTATATACACTCTTAGAAAATCTTACAACATAATTAACCCCCAATCCTGCCATATTTCATAAAAAAAAAAAAAACCTCATGTTCACGTACATACATCCTAAAATCACCTTCAATCAATTTATTTAATAAATACTGAGTACCTACCACAAGCTAGGCATCTTTATAACTATACTGCAAGGCTGTATTGTTAAAAGTGCACTTTTGGGGGAGGGGGAGAAGAGTGATCTTATTTTTCAAACTATTTCAAAACAAGAAGCTTACTGGAGGCTTAGTTAAAGGTGGCTTTGGTGCAGCAGTTCCAGGTTTCACTCCTGGTACAGCGCTGACTGGGGTGGAAACTTGCCCAGGAGTGACCGCTGGTATAACTGACGAACCAGTTGTTCCTAAGGGCAAACTGGTTGGTGGTAAGCAAGTACTCGTAGTGGAAGTCATGAGTTTGCTTGGTGCAACGGCAGTGGTTGGGAGGCCTGGTGTGACAGTGGTCTCCATGACGAGTGACGTGTCCAGCGAGACAGAAGCATGCTGAGCTCCAGATGAGCTGTGCTCACTAAAGAGAGACCGCAGTTTTTCCTCTAAAGTCTTTATGTCATCAATCCCAGGAGCTTTGGGTTGAGTATCAGCATCTATTTCAGGACAGTGAGTATGGGGCTGGTTGGGAAGCAAAGCTGGTTGAGGTTGACTATGAATTAGTGTCTGCTGTACAGCAGGCACATTGGCAACAGGTTGTACCAAAGGTGGGATACTAGCTTGGGGTAGTAAAGGTGTGGAAGTAGGTCCTGCCTGGGAAAGGGCAGGAGTAGAAGCCACAGCTGATGGGATGACCAAAGGATGAGCCACACCAGGCTGAGAAACAGCACTAGATACCCCTGCCCCCAGGGAGGAGGGAGAGGAAGATGACGCGGGGAGGGACAAAGCCAATCCGGTCATGCTGCTATGAGATATCTTATCCAGTGCGTGCGCACTAACCACTACAGTCTCAGCTCGAGTAAGAGCAGAGGTGCTGCTGCTGGGTGGAAGGGACGGCTGTGCAGCTAGACTCGGGACTGGAGCGGTTGCCGACACGGATGTTAGCGTGGCTGTCCCAGCCATGCTGCCTGCCACCTGCTGCGACGATACAGGTGAAGGCTTAGCGCCTGGGGCAGCAGCACTGCTCACTGCAGAGGCTGCCGTCACTGAGACTGGTACAGAGGGGAATGTGCCTGTACCGGAAACAACGCTCCCAGGTGTGGGAGCCTGAACTGACTGGGATGTCGCTGATACTGAGATGACTGCAGGCACTGTGATGCTTGACACCACACTGGAAAGTATCGGGGATTCAGATGCAGGTGGTACAGGGAGACCACTGGAGGGTATTACACCTGTGCAGGTGGCAACTCCAGCAATCCCCTTTTCAGTGGGCACTGCAACCTCAGACTGAACGGCTGATGCGGAAGCGTCACTAAGAGGGCAGCCCGTGGCAGGGGCTGACGCTGAGGGTACGGCTGCCGCTGTGGCTGGAGCTCCAGCAGGGCTGATCACAGAAGGGGGCACTGCTGGGAACGCTGGCCCCGTCGGACGGAAGTTGGCAGGTGCTGTGCTCGGCCCTTCTGCCATTTGCGTATGTCTAAGTTCAGAAAAGGCCTGCTGTAGACTAAGGGATGAAGCAGAGTGAGACAAGCTCATTCCAGCACCAGCAGATGTAGAAGCAGCAACTGCAAAGGAAAATAAAAACTCAGAATCAGTTCTTTTTAAAAAGGGGGTTCAAAAGACTGTCTGCACAATCTACTTTTGGGATTCCCAACAATGCCACATACCAACAAGGTAAAAAACCTCCCCCAAGGACATGATAGGCTCTAAAACGGCTAAGTGATATAGCAGTTCCAGCAAAAGAAATGATCTTGTATGAATATCTATTTCTGAAAAAACACGGAGTAACCTCAAACGATATACAGCAGCGCTAAATGGAGATACAAACACACAGTGCTGAATCTACACAGTATCAGTCACACGGGCTGTAACTAGTATGGCCACCCTTCTGTGCCCTTTTGCTCAAATCCTCTCTATTCATCACCTATTTCCCTGTCTCCAAATGTTTATCTGTTGGTCAGTCTCAATTTTCTACTATTCTTTATTGTCTATGTCATCATTTGAACTACTGCTTGATGACCAAGCTTCCAATAAAGGAGAGACACAGGATTTATATATGTATGTGGTAGAAGCAATTCCTTACCTGTATCTGATACTTCACTGAAAATTTTTGATTCTCGTAATCGACTTTCTGGCACAGGACTTACTATAAACCGTCTTCCGGCAGAATGAACAACTTGAGTTAAAGAACTGGTGGGAAGGCCTGCTTAAAAAGAAACAAACCATTTAATTGCATTATTATTATATACATTGTCACTCACACAAAGCTTCAAGATTCCATTATTAGCACATAACTTCTTAGGTCAAAGGTAAGAACAAACAATGGAAAGAAAAAATCACCTATTTGCTGTGGCATGGAAGATGCAGGAATTGGTTGTTTGAACTCTTCCAATTTCTACAACAAACAAAAGTGATTAAATTCATTCTCTCACTCAATCTTAATGAGCAGGCACTAAGCAAATCGCCACATGCAAAAAGAACATAAATGTTGATAATCTCAGTTACAGGTGTAATGTGGTACCGCTGGACATCGTGCAAGGCAAATTTAGCAAATATTTAACATAAACGAAGCTTCACTACAGGAACGGTGAACCTACTTGAGAGCCTGCAAAGCCATAGTCATCCTTTCCCTGGAGACTCTCCAATCCCTGGTCACCCTCTGGCTCCACACTGACGTCCTCACTGAGCATTTCATCAGCTTTTTCAATAATATCCCGCACTTGTTCCACAAATGCCTCTCTCTCCATTGCCAGAATAAAGTCATTGTTCACCTGTCAAAGAAATGCGACATCAGCTTAATTAGCAGTGTTCCCCAAGCTTTAGGTCATTCAATCACCACTTCCATGACTTCTGTCCTATCTGCACACCACCTGTATTATTATTTAGTTAATATGTAAGTTGGTTCTTCAATACCTAGTTAGACATGCCCTACACAAAAGCACCTCTAAATCACAGGTTTGGTGTGCTAGTTATAGTCACACTGAAATAAATATTTAACTGTCAAAATAGTTTACAAAATATTGCATATTTGCCTAGGGCAGTGGATATGAAGATAAAGTATGAAGGAAAAATTCGGAACTCCAAAAACAGACATACCATAATTGTTGCTATCTCCTCAGGGTTGTCACCATCTAAATCAAATTTGAATGTAACCATTTTCCGATTGTGAGTCTCTAATTGACATTCTACTACCCGGTCTCCTTTATTTGAAACCTGAAAAGAAAAAAGAAAAGGTACTTCATATCTCAGAAGAACCATGCTCAGATCTGTTACTGAATGTGACAAAGTAACATAGGTTATCACTTGAACTTAAGCCAAATGTTACCACTATTCCTTGAAGCACTGCTACTTTGCCTCTTAAACTAGGAGCAAGAAAACCTTAAGAAAATATCAGCCTTTCAGCTACTTACACATCTTCCACTGAAGGGTCTGGTAAGAATGTAAGATCTTTGTTTTACAAAATAAAAACTCTCTGTATTTTTTTTTTTTAGAAATATGGAATTTAACAGTATCATTTGGGTGATACAAGATCCTAAACTTTCATCAATACACCCAAGCCTTAGAAATATTTAAATGGTATGAACTAACTATATGAAACCCAGAAGTCAGCAATACTTACATTCAAAATTCTCAATTTTGGGCGTGAAGTCTTTTCATGACGAGAGCGACTTCTTACAGATTTGCGATAATGCCGTTTGGTAGTTCTCCCTTCATGCCTTCCACTGGATGATGGGACATTCTCATTGCCGTCACTCATACCTGAAGCAACATCTGAATGTGCACTTCGGAAAAAAAAAGTTCAGTTTACGATGAGATTTAAAGGCGAGACATTTTAAAGTTTCCTACCATCCTATCTACCAGTCAAGAAAGGAGAACTGTACTGTCACATACCTGTCTACAGAAGAGACCAACGTAGCAGGCTGGGTAGGTTGTGGCTGAGCCACTGGAACTGGCTCTGGAGGAGCCACCTGAGAGACGCCCTGAGTGCTCTGTAAACAGAAAGGATAATTCACACCTTGGCAGTAATATACTTTATTTATTGTCGACCATCCCCAATACGCTACTCTTCCTTTCCTTATCCCTCCCCTAAGTCCTAGAAGCACTACATTTACTAATAATTCTTAATATTCAGCATCTGCAGACAGTCATCTTAAAATTGCAAAGGAAATTTCTAAAGCTAGTCTCTGGTACAGACTGCACAGTGTGTCATCAGCCAAAACAGCTGCTAGTTAGTGAGAAACTACAACCTGCCGTGCAGCCAGCATCTCACCAGAATGTGCAACAGGGCAGGCAGAGCAAAGTGCAAAGACAGCTCAGAGCTTTCTCCAAGAGGGGCAAAAATGATCACCGGGAGCACAGCAGGGTAAGGTATTCTGGTGACTTGCCAATGGCAGGAGTTTGTGAAAGGATAAGAACAATGGCTGAAGGGCTAGCTAAAGAAGTGAAGTGCTAGCAGCGTTATCTCCTCCAAGGCACACTCACTTCCCAACAGAACAGCCAGTGGCAACAAGGCCCCACACTGGCATTTCACTCAGCTGCAAGAAGAAGTCATTCAGAAGTTAGTTCGCAATAGTTTCCAAGTGCATTCTAAACCAGGGGAAACTGTATTTCTCCTTTGTCATTTTTATCCCATTATACATATAGTTTAGACATAAACATGCAGGAATTCCATTTACCTCCAGAGCTGCTTGCTGGGAGGATGTAGTGGGGGCTTGTGCTAAACTCACTGCTGGCTGGGACACTTGAACCTGTCCTCCTATACTGCCCACAGGAACCAAAAGGCTTGATTCCACATAAGGCTGCACCACTGTAGGAAAGTAACCTGGTGCAGCCAGTGCTTCTGCCGGCATGGGAGGGGACAGGACTGTAGAAGGAATGCACACAGAAGCCACGCTGGAAGAGGGAGCAAGATTTGAGTCTCCTGGGTACTGTGGTGGCAGTCGAGGTGGGAAGCCCTGTGACAGAAACGAGGAAGGGGAATTAGTGCAGGTTGGGTCATCAAATGAGTAAAACAGCAAGACAAGCAAGAAAAAAAAAAGAAAAAAAAAAAAAAGGGAACATAGTGAAGAAAAGTAGCCTGATCTTTTTCTAATAATTTAAAGAAGATTCTTGAAATGAAATGGTTAACTGATTTCAATTTAGGGGACAGGACTGTACACAACTATACTTCTAAGTTGCTATTTTTTTCCCTCCTGGAGACTATTTAAATAGGAGGAATAGACATAATTCCTTCTAGAAAATACCTACTTTCTACCCAATCAAACAGGAGAATGCAAAAACTCTTCAAGGTATCAGTCATTCCAGTCATATAATGACTTGCTAATATTCTAAATCTAAACCCTGAAACTTTTTACTGATACCATGTCGGCTACCCATATTTACTCTTCCCATAAAAAAAAGCCTGATATATTCTATTATTAGCCATATCTAGCTTTCAATCAGCTTACACTGAATATTGAGAGAACCATTTTTCTCCCAAGAGATGTCTTGGGAAAAATGGAAATGAGTCATCAGACATCATCGCCCTGTCCTTTCTCAGAATTTACTATTTTAGCATCTCTGGTTGAGATCAGCAACTTTTGTTATTGTTAGTTATTCTGATATTCAGTTATTAGGTTTTTAAGTCCTTGATGTTCTATCATTAGAACCAAACCCTCTGGTGCCCTCCTTCTCACCAGCCAACACGGTACCTGGTAGAGAACATCTCCAGAGGGGAGTGGAGCCTCAGCAGTCTGCCCGAGGTTAGCGGCTATCCCCATGGACTGAACTGCTGGCTGCAGGAGCTGCGGGTGAGCCTGACTTGGCAGCTGAGTCACAGGCTGCAGGAGGGTGGGAAGCTGACTAGGGACCACAGCGGGTCCCCCTGGGACTGCAGCTGCTGGAGCAGAGGAAGCCAAGGTAAGCAGAGGCTGATTAATGCCAGCTGCCATGGTGACAGGAAGCGGGGAGAAAGCTGGCTGAGGAGCTGAGGGGATCTGAGAAACAGAGTACTGGGGGAGTGAGGAAGGCGGGAGTGGCTGTCCCACAGGGAGGAAGTGAGCACCAGAATGGACTGGAACGACTGAGGGCTGTGTCGCAACTGGGATCTGAGGTTCGCCTTGGATAGTTGGTACTGGCTGGGAAACTGGAAGCTGGGAAGGTAAAGAAAAACAAAACAGACAGACTTTAAAAAAAAAAAAGCAAGGCTGCCAAAAGCAAGACTTATGTATTAGCCAAAAAGAAAGAAAATTAAAACAAACACCAAACCCTTGCATACATTAGTGTAAGTTAATGTGCCACATAAGAGCAGGGAGAGGACAACAGGAGACAGGGAGGCTGACAGACTGGCTGCTGTTTCAAATCTTTTGTGGCAGGAAATTTTGCTCATGCTTCATCGTTCAACAACAAAGAGAACCCTTCCATATGAAAGGTTGTTTTCTTTACAGCCTGGCTGAGATATGTTTCACATACCATAATCCACTGGTATGTTTGCTGTCACTAAATCTACAACTGATACTACAGTGATGACTGAAATTCAAAGGACTTCCTTCCCAGTGGAGTTAGAGCTCATCCATAGTGCTTCCACAATTCTTAGGTCTAACACAGGCCTGTCAAAGTAGGTCTAATTACTATATTTCACTGATTGTACGATGCAATCATCCCTTTCCACCACCTGGTCATTTTAATGTTTATGACATTAAGATATATCTTACAATTAATGGTATGTCAGTTCTCAGTGTTACATAAAATAATGGTGCATTTTACAATTGACAGTATCTCAGATGTGATGAAATATGACAAAAACAATACAAGCACAAGCTGCCCCGATGTTAAAGCTGAAAAAAGGTCATTCAGAAGAGCTTATCTTCTACAGGGTTACTTTTCTTTCTTTTTTTTTTTAATATTTATTTATTATTTATTTGGCTGTGCCGGGTCTTAGTTGCAACACACAGGATCTTTAGTTGCAGCATGCGGGATCTAGTTCCCTGACCAGGGATCGAACCTGGGCCCCCTGCATTGGGAGCACGGAGTCTTAGCCACTGGACCACCAGGGAAGTCCCCAGAGTTACTTTTCAAGTGACTAGAAGGATAACTTAGAAAAAAAAATCATTCCATATAAGGGTTTTTTATGACTTCAGAAGGCAATGAAGGAAGGAAACAATGCATAAATCTACGTGAAAACACAGCATTAACTGCAAACCTAGAATGATAGGTACAACTGACAATGCCAGAAAATGTCATAGGTTCAATTACTACAGCACCTTTATCAGTTCTATACCTGTCAAACTGATTTTAGGCTGATAAACCTAGAAGTTAAACATTTTTGGATTATTGCTGCTGTATATACACATTTATATTAACCAATGCATATACACAAAAGAAGCAATTTTCACTTCATTTCTGCAGTGAAAATAACCAATTTTCACCATTAGGGAAGGTAGAAGTCATGTGGCACTCCTTTCTAGAAGTTAAGCGTTCACCTGTTTTCCTGCTGACACATGCGAAAAGGACTGTGGAGGTTGAGGCTGACTTGTGGGCTGTGCAGTCATGGCCTCGCTGGAGGCTGACATCTGGGGAAGTGAATACTGCGCTGTCTGCTGAGAGGGGGTTGTCTGCTGCACTCCTTGCTGCTGAGAAGAAAACCATCACTCAGTTTTATTTCAAGTCATTAACAGCATGTTTCTAAGGAAGTATGTTTGCCTATCAGTGTCTGTAAAAGATGGCAATTTTAGTAATCAAGACATGCACAAACCCAAATTCACCAATTCCCCTTTTTACACATCTTTCTTTTTCATCTGGTGTTCTTTATTTGTGATGGTACAACCAAGAACTAACCCATGTTTCAAAGTTTGAGTCACCACTGGTTCTTCACCTAATAGGCTCCCTGCCCCAGTAGCAGCTCAGGTATTTATAAACACCTTCAGACACCATGTCCAAACAGACCCTCTCTTCTCCAAATTCCTCCCTCTTTGTTCCCATTTCTTGATAGCAGCTCTCACTTTGGTCCTATATTAAACTAATCCAATCTCTTCCTTTAATCTCTTTCCCTTCATCTATCAATATTTCATCAACTGTGTAATTAATTTGCTTAAAGAATAGCTTTGATAACGGCTACAAAATGGGAGAAAAGCATTGAATTTTGAACGTCAGCTTTACCATTTACTAGCTGTGATACCTTAGAGATTGCTCATTTTACTGCCAAAATGAGGTTTCCTTCTTTGAAAACAAGGACACTATCACTCAACTCAACGTACGGCAAAGGGAATGTCATCTGGAAATCAAGCATGTGCTAGGCACTCTGGTATAATACACCTAAACTTGATAAATGGCATGTAATTGTACCCAAACACTAAATTTTGCAATAAAATTAATGGCCCCCTCTAGCCTAACAAAAATCTGAACTTCATAGCTGACTTTCAAGCCTCTTTAATACCTATAACTAATTTAAAATTTTTAATTTTTTTTTTTTTTTGCGGTATGCGGGCCTCTCACTGTTGTGGCCTCTCCCATTGCGGAGCACAGGCTCCGGACGTGCAGGCTCAGCGGCCATGGCTCACGGGCCCAGCCACTCCGAGGCATGTGGGATCTTCCTGGACCGGGGCACGAACCCGTGTCCCCTGCATCGGCAGGCGGACTCCCAACCACTGCGCCACCAGGGAAGCCCAAATTTTTAATTTTTAAATACAAAAACAATACCTGTTTGTAATAAAAATTTTAAGCAATATATTAGATTAATAGAGTTAAATGAAAATACCCAACCTCATTTCTCCACAGGCAATCACAATTAGTGGTTTGGTGCATCGACTTTATGAATTTTCTTCTATGCATAAGTGGTCATTTACACACAAGTTGATTTTGTTTTTAAAAACAAAACAAAAACACACCCGTTTTATAAATACTGTTCTCTGACATGCCATTTTCATTTTATTTATCAACGGTACTGATATCCTAATGATGAACACTTTGGTTGATTGAATTTTTTGTTACTTGAAATAATGCTACAACCAATCATAGCCTTTAGCAGCCTTAGCAGCCTTCAAACATATAATACAGTATTATCAACTACAGTCACTATGCTGTACATTGCATCCCCAAGACTTATTTATTTTTGTTTTTATATCTATTATGCATCTACCCACCTTAACAAGCATCCTAGATTTTGTTAGGTGATAATCTGCAAATAATATTTTTACTTTCCTGATATTTATTCCTCATTTCTTTCTTATTATACGAATTAAAACCATCAAAAGAATCCTGAAATGTAATAGTGACAGTAGTCATGTTTGTTTTATCCTTATTTAGCTCTGATAATGTATTCTTAACTTAAAAAAATTAGAACAAATGGCTGAATTATATAAAATTTATTTTCAGCAACTAAGATATATCATATGTATCCAACTATAAGGCAGCTCTGAATATAAGACAATTTTGCCCATTTTCCCACTAAGAAACAAGAACCAAGAAAGTAGAAAACCTTTTTGGTTAACTTGAATATATTTAAACCTTAAGGAATTCACCGTGAACTATCTACAGTTATCTAAGTCATTAATTTTCATACCTAAATAAGATTGTCTTTTATATAAATATACTAATTCAGAAATGTTGCTCCCCTTGCCTCATTCAAAATCTTCACATGTAATTATACATCAGCATTTTTATCTTCAGGGAAGCTACACTATGAATGATCTCGCTTTTCTGGCGCATAACATAGTACTTGTTCTTTAAGTTGTGTCTTGAGATAAAATCTGCAGTGACAAGCATCTGCTTGATTATTAGTATTAGGACAGTTCTATTGTTTTTGCAATTGTCTTACAGGTGTATATTCATGTAACCTTTAAGTGATCTTTAAATGTTATTTACAATGAACCTGGAACAGTGAAGTTGTCCCCTAAGGACAAAATCTATGTTTAATGTCTTGGCATATATAAAACCAATTCTGTCAGATATTGCCTATAAACATTTCCAACTACATACACCCTTTAAGGTCCTTACAGGCACACTTGTTCTCAACAGTTTCACTTTATTCCATTAATATTTTTTTGTGTTATTGTTCAAAGCAAAGACCAGTAAGAGCCCCGTGATGTGAGCCTGATGAGAGTTTGACTAAGTGGTGATCTCCCTTCTTCGTAAAGGTTCAATCTGAGCAAATCCCCTGCCCCTTATATTTGGGCGCAAAATTACCTCTCTCCCGCACCCCCTTCAACGCAGACCCTTGCTTACATCACAATTTGGACTCAATCAGCTCTTTCCTGAACTCACACCTTCACTTATTTGTTTTTTGTTTTAGGCCGTGCCACGTGGCATGTGGGATCTTAGTTCCCTGACCAGGGATCAAACTAGTGCCCCCTGCATTGGGAGCACGGAGTCCTAACCAAAAGTCCTGACTTATCTGTATTCTAGCTACACTGAACCCAAGGTTTATTTGTTTCTGTCTCACAGCTTTCTACCTTTGTGCCTTCTACCTTGCTTATACTGCCCCCCTGCCCTTTTCTTTGGGCCTAGAATATTCCTTATCCTTCATCTGAATCTAACTCATAATCAGAGTCCAGTTCAAATGCTCTTTCATAAACCTACTGATATCCCCCTCCCTGCTCAGAAGAGATATAGTCTCCTCCTTTCATGGAGTCAGACTACTTGGATTTAAATTCTTTCTGTCTTTTAGAAGTTTGGGTAAAGTACTTAGCGTCTCCAGATCTCGTTTCAGCTTTCCCATCTGTACAATGGAAATAATGATAGTACCTATATTTTATATGATTCATAGAAGGATTGAATAAAAACACAGGTAGATTGCTTTGCACACTATATATGTTAGCTATTATCCTTACTCGTTTTGTAGGAGTTGACGTATATTGTTACCAGATTATTCAGGCTCCCTGAAAGTAGCCTTATATGATCCATCTTGGTAGTCCATCAGTGCCTAGCACATGGTCCTTCAGAGCATGAACTCAGTTAGGAAAAAACTGTTTAATTAGTTGTCTCTGTGTGTGTGTGTGTGTGTGTGTATGTGTATGTGTGTGTGTACTGTCAAAAATGAGCAGTTTTATAAACATATACCCTCACTCCTTGCTTAGAATAATTGAGGGTGTGTGTGTGTGTGTACTGTCAAAAACGAGCAGTTTTATAAACATATACCCTCACTCCTTGCTTAGAATAATTGAGAGGCATGTATGCCAGTTGTACATTAAAGCATTTATAGAGAAGTGGCACCTCTGGAGAGGACAGGAGTATATGGTTTTTTTTATTTTTGCACAATCACACTGGCTAATAATCAACACTTTAGCCAAACAAGTACTGTTTAGCATAGCAACTTGGCATCATGCTTTGCATAAAACTGCCCCTTGAAAACAGCCTGTGACCGTGTACTATCTGTTGGACAAAGGTGCTTGAAAAAAATGTTCATGAGCCTCAGTTGAACAAAAAGTAAGAGATACCTACAGACTCTACATGTGCCCTATGGATGAAATTATTAAGGAAGCAGGGTAGCTCATGACCTTTCGTGGCAGCAAAATACTCAGATTTCCGGTAGGAGAAAGTTATTTCTGGTACCTCATTAAGACACGATATACCACTAGAAGAGATTCTTGATAAAAACGTGAAAAGAAGCAATCCTTTATTCAGTATATTTCAGAAACACAAGAAATAAAGTAAATTTCAGCTAAAGTTCATCTCTTTCCTCACATTAGTAAAATTAGAGAGATTGTTTCCTACGGTGGTGTTGGGACGTGACGGTATGCAAAACGAAAATCAGATCTAAAAACAGACTCTAACTGTACAGTACAGAAAGTTTACAATCTTCCTTTTCTATATATGGAACCCCAGAAGATAAAACAAAAAAATACAGCTCCTTGGGCACCTTTGCAGAATCATGAATCCCCGTAGAACTTTAATGAAGAAAAAAGAAAACTACTGTAGAAATCTTGGATTATGGTTTGTAATGTTTAGTTCTATCTATTGGCTATGCAACCCTGGAAAAGTTAAATATTCTAGACTGCATACACTTATTTAGATTGAGGGCTCAATTTTATGATTCTATTTAACTCATCCTATATTTAAAATAACTCACAAAATAAAAATATCTGAAAAAAGCATCACTGAAACGGGAATTTTTGTTTGTACTGTAGAGATAGCCATTTAGTCAGATCTTTTCCCAGAAGAGTCAAGCACCTGATTCTTTTAACCTGACATTTGTGGAGCTGCCCCCTGCCCCCCGACTGTGCATACTTTCATCACCATTAAACTCAATGGCTTATTTCACTGCTTCATAACAAATTCCTTTGGAAAAGGAAAAAGAGACCATACACTTAAATCTGCACATTTTATTGGTATTGGCCTGTGTCCAATGATAAGCGAATTAGGAGACTGGTATCCATGATAGCGTTTCTGTCCTCACTCAGCTTTATGTAACTTTTATTTTGTATTCTTATCAGGGGTTGTTAATATAATTAAACCTGTTAAGCTTGGCAAAAATGTGACTACTTGAACGTAACTATAAATATATATAGATTCAGATACTTGTCTGGAAGAAAGGGCACGAGCAAGACAAAACGTGTAATTCCCAGCCCTTCTATTCTATAAGATAGAGGTGTTGGCCACAGAGAAAATGTATATACAGCCATCTCGGAAATATTACAGGTTTGGTTCAGATCATTGCAATAAAGTGAATATTGCAATAATCCAAGTCACGTGAATTTTTTTGTTTCCTAGTGCATATACCTCACTGTAGTCTATTAAGTGTGAAACAGCATCATGACTAAAAAGACAATGTGCGTACCTTAATTTAAAAAATGCTTTATTAATAGATGCTAACCATCACCCGAGCCTTCAGCAAGTCATAATCCTTTTGCAGTAGTAACATCAAAGATCACTGATCACAGATCACCGTAACAAATATAATAGTAATGAAGATGTTTGAAATAAGTGTGGGAATTAGCAAAACGTGACACAGAGACACGAAATGAGCAAATGCTGTTGGAAAAATGGTGCTGACAGACTTGCTTGAAGCAGGGTTAATACAAATCTTCAATTTGTTAAAAAAAAAAAAAAAAAAGAAGAAGAAATGTAGTACCTACGAAGCACAAGAAAGCGAAGCAAAGTAAAACAAGGTTTGCCTGTATAACCAAGCTAATCTTGTACAAGGAACATCTAATCTTAAACCAGCATCAAACGACCACATGATCACATGCTGGACTGTGAGCAGGCCATTTGTAAGGAGAACTGAAAACTTAGTTTCAAAAACTGATAGAAACAAGCCAATTTAGAATTTGGTGGTTTGAAAACACACTGCATAGGGAACTATCAACAAAATAGTTCACTGGGAAGTTTTTATGACACATGTAGTGGCTATAAATTTTATTTGAAACAGATAATAAATATTCGATTGTGCCCCCAAAGCATTATTTCCATGTAAATAACTACTGTTAACTAATATCAGTGATGCACTACAGATATTTAATTTTACAATTACCAGTTTTGCTGTTGAATACATCAGCATTATACTAATCCCTTGAGTTCTCTGAACCTTTGGGAACAAATTCCCCAAATCATTTTTTTAAAGTTCCTGAAGTAGTTGTTCTTAGGCTTTCATTCATTTTAGCATAAAATCTGATGCCCCACCCCGAAGATTAGAGATAATTAGAAAGGAGTGGAGCATTACTAGAGTCAAGCACAGTGAAAGCAATGGTAAAGTGCTCACAAAAGGACAAATCGTGAAATACATACACACAAAAATGACATTCTTTGTACAGTTGATCCTCAAATAACACGGGTTTGAATGGCATGGGTTCACTTATATGTTAATTTTTTTCAGTAAATACATACTTCAGTACTATGCGATCCAAGATTGGTTTAAGCTGTCGATGTGTAACTTCAGAGAGGGAGGACCCACTATAAAGTTATGCACATATTTCTGACTGTGCAGAAGGCCTGTGCCCCTAACCCCCTGTGCTGTTCAAGGGTCAACTGTATTGTTAAAATAGCGTAGAATCATCTGTTTAAGAAGGCACATAAAGTATGTCAGTAAAGATAATTCTTTTGAATTTCAATGTATGTCTAATCTAATAGACCATTCAAAAATACATTAAACAAAAGATTTTCTAAAATGTTACTGAAGACAGGAAATGTTATGCCTCTAGATTTTCCTTTCAAAAACTTAGCAAGCCATTTACATCAGGAATCCAATTCATGAAAGACGTAAACCAGTGTTTTGGCTATTGCTAATCCATAAAACGTAGCAATGAGTTGCTCTCACCTGCTGAGAATGTTGTATGGGTTGGGAGGATGAAACCCCTGTTAAACTACTTGAAGATTGCTGACCCTGGCTCTGCCCCTGTGCCTGAAGGAGAGAAGTGAATACAAAAAATTAGAGCAGCCCAAAGGTACGTTTATACAGAGGTCAGGATTTTGCAATAAATATGTGAGCTCCTGAGAGTCTGCCTGAGCAAGATGAAACATTCGCTTGATTAAGTATGTAGGGAGAGACCACTGGGGCATGTTTTTAAAGAGAAGGTTAGAGAAGGATCATATTACAGAACATACTCTGATTCCATGCAAAAACCACTGATGGTTAAAACCTAACCTACCCCACTGCTCAGGCTATATTTTTTGCCAAAATAGTAAGATTCAAAATAAAATTATTATTGAAAATAATCAGGAAAAATAATAAGACTATCAATGTGAAAAAACTATCCAAACGATTAAAGAAAAAAGGGTATTTAATAATGCTATTTGGTTCCTTTTGCTATTTCTTGTAGTGCTATAGCGACTTTTGTCAAAAACGTAAAAATAATTATCATCATTACCTGCCAAGTACCTAGAGCAATGGCTCTCAACCAGGGGCACTTTGCGAACCCCATGCCCCTTCCCAAAGATGTATGGCAGTGCCTGGGGCTAGTTTTGGTTGTCACAACTGCTACTGGTACTTGGTGGGGGGAGGCCAGGGATGCTGCTAAACACTCTACAAATGCACAGGGCAGCCCTCACAGCAAAGAGCGATCTCACCTAAAATGTCCATACGGTTGGAATTTGAGAAACCCTCACCCAGAAGAGATCTTAAGTTAAAATAAATTAGAAGGTGAGAACTGAATGCAGGACTTGATAATAGGTGAGCTAAGAAAATGAAAAGGCCCAACTTTGCTGTTTCATTTCAGTTTAGAGGGGCTTCTCTGAAGCTTACTTGGATAGAACATCACATTCTACTGCATCTTAACCACTGTGAGTATACATCCTTTCTGCACCTTTTCTGTAAACTACCTGATGTTTGAAATTTCATTTTGGAAAGTTTAAAGGAGCAAGGCTGGCAGTGCATACACGTTCACAGTATGGGCTGGCAACCAGTGTGTTAATGTGAGCGTACCATACCGCGTGTACACACAGTTCAAGTTTCTAGATCTTTTTGCTTCTTAGTACTGCTCTAAGTAACTGATACTTTATGTATATTTTGGGGGTTATTTATGCCCCTGATGGGGGAAGAACATAGGAAGAAAGTCAAAGAAGAACATATAGTTCTTTATAAAAGAGTGGGATATTTAAAACATCTAAATGATATCTTGAATATATAATTGCAAAGTTTCCTATTTAACTGCATAGTCTCCTACATAAATTTTATAAGACTTATACATTTGACAAAATATATCAAAGGAATAATATATGAAATAGTCAATACTGACTCCACTTCTTGAATGCTATTACGTCCATCACTTTGTCTTTATTTGCAAGAGTGTGCATATGCTCATATTCATAAGCAACAAAATCTAAATTTGTTGAGGAAAAATCTAAGAACTGAGGTATCTAATGGTCTTTACCTTGCAACATGTACCACAAATCCCTAAAACAAAAACAAAAAAACCCCCGTCACCCACACTAGATTCTAACTTAGTTGCTAAAAATTAGAATCAGTCAATTTTGTGGATTAACATTTTATTTGAACAAATGATACACAGTGACCTGTTTGACTAATGCCTTTTTTTTTTTTTTTTTTTTGCGGTACACGGGCCTCTCACTGTTGTGGTCTCTCCCGTTGCGGAGCAGAGGCTCTGGACGCGCAGGCTGAGCAGCCATGGCTCACGGGCCCAGCCGCTCCGCGGCATGTGGGATCTTCCCAGACCGGGGCACGAACCCGTGTCCCCTGCATCGGCAGGCAGACTCTCAACCACTGCGCCACCAGGGAAGCCCTGACTAATGCCATTTTTAAAAGGCATCCTCATTTGTTAAGACAAATTCCTAAGATGTTTCCTCTCTGTCTTTTAAGATCCTTCCATACTAATGAAAACTCTGTATATTCCTAACACTACTTTAAAAAAAAAAAAGATTTCTTATTTTTCATTCTTTGCATTTTACAGGAAAAGAAATGTTATCTTCTCTATTTTTTTTTTTAAAAACTAGCCATGTTTGTTTCTAGGGAGAAAGAAATACTTCACATTAATATTTGTAAATAATCAATGCTCAGTCAACTTTACAGACATTTATGTGTTCACTAATAGCTGAAAACTCTGTCCACTCTACATATGGACAGAAGTAACTGATTTTGATGAGTAACTAAAATTCTAGTTTTTGTGCTCTCTTTTCCAAGGGTGTACACATGTTATTGGTAAATCGGGCCGCTTCGGTCTCATATTTTGCTCTTAAATACAAGTAGTTTAAAATCACCCCCCCGCAATGGAGAAACTCCATAATAAAATTAAACAATAACCCTCATGAATGGAAAGGAGGGATAGAAAACTTAAACGTAATGGTGCACAGTAGGGTAGTGTAAAAGAACCGTGGAAGTTTTCCTATAACCTGTGGATGGAGTGCAGATCCTCCTGAAGAAAATGAGGCAGATAAAACCTGCGGAGATGTGGCTCCTTGGGGGAAACAGAAGAAAAGTGGGGACTCTTGTAACACTGTCTGAGGCAGACGGATAAAGGGTAATGAGACGTCAGAGCCAAAAGATGCAGCTGCTCCCCCTGTAGGGGGAGGTGATTGAAAATCACTGGGGTCTGAAGAAGTGATTTGTGAGGAATCACTGGAATATTCTGGGCTTCCTATGGGCCAGCTCTGTCCGGTGGGCTCTACCACAGAGACGGTCAGTTCTGGGGCCTGGAAATCATGCTGTTCTTCAGTCACAGGCTGCAGGCGGCCGTGTAATCCTGTGGATTGAGGAGGTGGTTCTTCCTGATTCAAGTCCACAGCAACCTGTCGATTTCGGTAAATGCGCTGAGGCAAAACTCCTCCTCCTCCTTCTCCTGAAGAGGAGCATGGAGTACGAGCGTGAAACTCAAATACACAATTGCTTCTGCTCTCATTGTTATGAGTTAACACAGCAGGTGCAGAATGAGGAAAAAAGACAGGGTGAAATTTCAAGCCTGTAGCATCTGTACTGATAGGTGCAGAAATGCTAGAGAGGGGAGATCCTGGGCTCAGTCCAGAATCTAATCTTAAATTCTGGAGGTGTCCTACCACGAAAGCCTGTCCGGATGGAAATTCAAAGACAGAACTTGAGGTAGGGCCCCCTTGCCCTGGCTTCTGTTCAGGTGTCTGTCTCATAGGACTTGACAGGACTGGTGAGTTGTATGGAATGCCCTCAAACTGTTCTGCCACCTGGGCCTGGTATTGTACCCCAGCTAGATACACTGCTTCCTGAGGAATAAAGTAGTGAGCTTCTTCCGGAAGTACTAGTCCAGGTCTATAGTCACTGTAAACTTGAGTTGGTTCAAACATAGGTTGGACCTGTATCTCACATGGCTCTCCAGTGACTCTACTGGCTGCAGTACCCAACATAACTACAGCCTCTGGTGTCCAGTTAGTTGGGCTGCCACCAGGTGGAAGAAGATTTTGGCCAACAGTCCTCAGCAGGGGTTGGAAGTGGTGAGTTTGGGCTTCCAGGAAGGAGGTGCTCTTACGCCGCTGGGAAATGGCCACCTTCGGTGGACAGGTGGGAGGTGGTGAAAAAGAAACTGGACGTTCATGAATAGTTGGGAAAAATATCTGTGATTCTGGGTATGTTGGGGTCCCCCCACACGGATGCGCCATGGACTGAGGCTGTATCAACATGAATAAGACAAGTAATTCATACATTCATATGTGAAATTACATTGACATGCACAATTGGGTAACTCTGTGTAATGCTATGAAACGGTTACACCAAATTTATAATTAATAAAGAAATAACAATGCTTTTGGAAATTATGTGCATAGTAAAAATCCATTAAATACATCCAGGGTCAATAAAATTATTCTGTGGGACTCTTTGCATTAGATAAGAGCTGCTTTTCCACAACTTTCCCTTCTCAAAGGAAATGGAAGAATTTAACCTTCTAAGTGATTATTCTGAATTTACCTACAATTTGTATGTTCACTTATAACTGTACCAAGTCTTCCTACTCTGAAGCCTTATTGTCTGCTGGTGTGTTAGAGGCTCCAAGGGTTCATTTCTGATCAACTAACAGTATGTCTTCTGACTAGAAATCAGAAGAGAGTTTTGGTGTACAGTAAAATATACACCACTTGGCCAGTGACTGTCATGTCTTTCCCCTGTCTGCCCCGAACCAAATGCAGTTAATTTTACTACATGAAACATGTTACAGATGCCAAATCATTGAATGTCCACTTTTCTGATTCTAGTTGTGTTGACTAATTTGGTGTTCAAAACAGGTGAAAAGGATAATTGCACACTGTAATAATTCACTTTCACGGACTCTTTTTTTAAAAGGGTAGATCAGTTTCATTCTTTCAATAGGGAAGACCCCTATCAAATAGGCAAAATGGCTCCACTGTTACTTCTTCACAACAGCTAAAAGGAGGTTTCTGTTTTGACTCAGAATGCTCCATCTTACTGTTGTTTATTCAAAGAGTATCCCAAAGCCATAAAACACTATACAGTTAATCATTCTCCTAGGTAAAAATCTCAAGATTTGGGGGTTGCTAGATCAGAATGTTAACTAAATTCTCTATCTGGAAAAGCAGCAGCAAAGTACCACAGTGTTTAAAACAACTCTGAAAGATAGACCTTCCACAGACAGTAATGAGGCCAAAGAAAATCACATGTACTATATACGTATCTAATGTGTTCCATTAGAGTCAAGATCCCACCTTATTCAAAGAAAAAAAATTCCCAAGAGGGAACATTATGTGGGGGCTTTTAGTTTGTTGACACCTCATTTTAAACAGCTAACAAATTAAAAGCAACTTTCCCTCTTCAATTATTCTTCACTCACTATTGGAAAAAAATGGACTCATCCATTGTCATTAGTGTCTCTTTGGAATAAAGTGAGGAGAAAACATGTTTGGGTAATGTCTGATAAAGAGAAATTTGCTTTTATTAAGCCAACGAGTTTAAAATTAAATAATACACACATTCTTTGCTAAGATATGAAAATGCAAGGATCTAAATACGTTGGTGGGGGACAGGAGAATATAACAAAAGCTCAATTTTATGGCTCCCCGCTGATAGATGCCAAGGGTGTTAGAAGCATTCTCTCTCATGACCCCCTTGCTTTTGTCCCCCTTAAAGCCTTACATAACAAAAAGTTATGGGAAACCATAGGAAAAACTGGTAACGTAAAAGCATAATATATTAGTAAGTCTAGCCCTGTTCTTTACTTAATTTGTATTAAAATTCTTGATGCCTGGATGTATTCACTGGTAATAAGTTTTGTCAGGAAGTTTATGTTACATACAGTACTGACAAAGAGGAAAGGCAGGCTGGAGCGTCGGTGCTTGCGCTGAAAGGCAGAGTGCATAGGCAGGACACTCTCCAATGCTTTAGAAAGCTTTTCGGCAGAGGTGTCCTCGGGGGCAGTCCGAAGGAGGGAAGGAGAAGGAGGTGCAGACAGCACTGGTGGTGGGGTGGAAGGAGCACTGGGAGAGATGTGGGACAGAGAGGGAACAGCAGAAAGATGGGGGACACAAACTGACATGCTACGGCCACGACGAGGCTAAACAGAAAACAAACACACACATGAAAAACATAGCACTCTGAAAACAGGATAACCAAAGGTACAATGGTAACAGGGCATACTTGACGTAAAGAAATGTTCCATCCTCCTCAATTCCACAAAGCCATGTTTTGAGGAGAGACGGAATCCCGCAAAGCACAGTTGGCAGATCGTAACTATTGTCTCTGCACTGTTGGTCACGTATGAACAACCACAACAATGACCAGGTATCTTCCTAAACATTCTGCAATAACATTAATTGTTATGAGTGTGCGAGTAAGAATGACTGACTGACTGAGGCAGCAGAACAGACAGGGAAAATGATGAATGGTGGCTTGCAGTTTCTGCAAACTTATTAAGATTAAACAAGAATGAATTCTATTAGTTTCACGTACATTCTAAGATGTAGAAGATTTTAAGCCTGGATCGCTTTGCAGGAGCTCTGGAAACCTCAGACATAAAAGATTTCTCAGTTCTATTTTAGAAGGCATTAGACAAAAAAGTTGTTGGCTCACAGTATTGTACCTATTACACTTGCCTATCTTTATCTATAAGTTAAAAAGTCATTTCCTACTAGGAAGAGCATTAGCTTTCTATACATAATTCGTAATAGATACAGGAAACATTCTGTATTTTTATTAAAGTAGTCAATGGAAAAATAACTGAAATGTGAATCTCTAAAGAGTAACGTTAAATTTTTTCAGCCACATCAGAGGTTCAACTTTGGTTTACAAAGTTAGAAAGTCTGAAGCACCTTAACATAAAGGTTTTAATATAGCTACAAAGCAGTAAATCTAACGCTGCAAGGCTGTCCTGAGCAAATTTGTTATTTCCTTTCAGATATTGTGAACTGTGTAACTGATTACATTTTCTTTTTTTCCCACTCTTGCTTCTCTTTTATTCTTAATTCCACTTATAATTGATACATACTGTTGCAAGCCACAGTAAATTCTTTCTGGAATTAGAAAGGAATAATTATAAAAGTTTTGAAAAATCCTCAATATTTAATAACTCTTCATAATACTTCCACAGAATATTGTCATTAAAAGGCAAGAAGACTGTCATATTTCATTAAAGTCTGCTTTTAGAGCATCAAATGTAGCTATATTTGTGGCGCAAATATTTAACATCTTCATAAATGATCAGTCCATTTCCTTTTCTAAAACAGAGACCCAAAGTTCATAAACCCTGTCATGAGGGAAGCCAAGAGATTAAAAATAGTTTTAAAAAAATCTATAGTTATGATGATCCAGAAGAAATCAACAAGAGTAGAAAGTGACAAGAAATGCTGACAAATAATATTTGTTAGATCACAGAAATACACCTGTACAGTCTGTATAAAGCTCTTCTACCCTACCTACTTATCTTAAAGGTTAGAGAAGTAGGTTGTTAGAACATTAGTACATTGGAAGTTTTCTTTCTGTTACTGTGGCCATCCATCTTGAGACCTAGCCAAACATCTTTTATTCCAAGCTGTAGGATAAGAGACCACAACAAGCAGAAGTATTTTCTTACCAGAAAAAGACAGAGTTTCATTTAATGAAGAGCAAGAGTTCCACAAATTCAGATTAAAAGCTTTCTGAGAAAGAGGGACAATGTATCTGCCTAAAGATCTCACTAAACAAGGGCCCTACAGTGACCAGTAATTCTCAGTTCCTTCCTGAGGCAGAAAATGCATCTTATTCACCTCTGAAGACTTCACGGAGGGTCAATATAAGAAATGGGGTATTATCTAATGATCTATTTGAACATTCTCTATATGAGAAGCAAGAGTGGCTAATGTAAAACATGGGTAATAATGTGTGTGTATGTGTGTGTATATATGCATAGATGTAAATGTATAAAATATTTCAGGATATAATTTCTATAAGTTGATGCTGAAAATAAATCAGTCATAAAACAGATACCAAAATAAAGGGAAAAAGCAAATGAACATATACTGGGGAAGGAACTCACGTCCAACACAGACTTTAAGGCAAGAACACGCACAGCAACTGATGACTGAACACAAGCGCTAAATTAAATGGTCATTCCTTCACTATAGAGTACTCACATGCAGCATTCTATCATGGCCTAAAGTCTTACCTGTGTTTTATACATTAACACACCTTACAGAAAACACTCAGTAATTCTTTTAAGTAACTTCTGAAAAACTCTCCTTGCCCCCGCCCCCAAACCACTTGTGTGCCCGTCTTACACTGCTTGGAACAGTTTCAACACTGAAGGGCTAAAGAGAGCATTATCTTTAATCAAACGCAGATTGGTTTAAATCTTGTAAACAGTGTCTTCACACATTAATGTAGGTATCCTCCCCTGCCTGAATGACTCCGATTATACTCTGTGATAAACCTGCCTCCTTTGGTAATGCGCCATTTGTATTTTTTACTCTGGACTCATGCTGTTACTAATTTGGCAGAAGAGTCTGAACTGAACACATTATAGGCTTACACTCTCTTGCACAGCTACTCACCATACTTGAGGGTGGATATACCCCATGGGGCTGAGCCTGTGCTTGGACAACAGACGCTGTGTGCCCTGGGAGGGTGCCAGTGGAATGTGCCTGCTCATGCTGGGAACCATACGAAACTGTCTGTTGGCTGCTCACTCGAGACTCTGTGAAGACAGAAGATCCCTGACCACTGTCAACCGTCCCGTCAGCTGAAGGAGAAACAAATTGCCAAAAAACAAGACAAAGAGACAAATCATGAAAAGAAGGTTCACATTTTCCCATCACAAACCCCTGATTTTAGGGTTAATTGGTTTTTTTCTTTGCACAGACCTGAACTAAATAAAAAATAAATACTAATTTTACTAAGTAGATTTCCATGTTTAAATGAGGGATCCATACAGAAAAAAGTTCTGTCTTAAAAAAAAAAAATTCCCTATCGCAGTATTTTCCCACCTGAAGAACAAGGGGAATAAAACAGAATGTTATTAGTCAGCCTGAAGTTTGACAGCTTCCAAAGTCTTAACTGTGGAGACCAGTGGCTCCTTAGTATTAAGAAGGTAGTTCAAAATACTAACTAGCAGTCTCATTAGTTTCTAGTTTATACGTTATTCAGCTTTGCTAAAAGAGCTGAACCGGATTAGTGGGTTCAAAAATAAGCAGCTAAGATAAACTTGTTATTTTTCACTACTAATTATATTTTAAGGAATTATAAGAAGTAGAGATCTACAAATTAGAACTTTCAAGATGTTGGAACCTGTAGAATTGTTTTATATCCTAATCCTATTTCCTCACTGTCCCATCCATACTCTATTAGCTATGGACGTAAGAAAGGTAGATGGCAACCATTTCAAACTTCTTATTGACACATTAGATTTCTACTTCAATACCAAGAGGTCAGTGCGAAATGATGACTGCGAAGATAAAAAGTCAACTAGGAGTCTCTTTAGCAACCCTGCGCGCTTCCCCCAGGACTCACACAACACAGACACACCAGGTGGCTGGTGCTGCAGCTGTTGGTGCTGATCTGCCTCGGGCTCCTCCGGCTCTACTTGTGTGGAAACAGAAGCTGAAGTGGTAGAGGCCGCAGGTCCACCAGTGCACGTCGAAGGGGGCTGCTGGGCTCCTGCCTGAGAAGCACTGGACTGCTGCTCCCCCTGCTGTTTGAGGCTGCTCTCTTCCTGCTTTCTTTTTTCTTGCTCCTCCCGCACCAACTGACGCTGTTCTCGCTTTCTCTTAATTAATGACACTCTATCTTTGATGGCTTTTGCCATGGTCTTGTGATCACCTTCACAGACATACCCAGAGTCTACCTGAAGGATAAAAGGGTACATTAGGAAGCAACAGGATATCAAAAGAAAACAAACCAAACACAAAAAAAGGTACTTCTGGGGAGAAAAGTAGAGAAGAAGGGGAAGAAGGAACTCTCTAAGGACTGGTCTTAACCAAACTGTGAAACTACTGGTCTGCATTATGCACTTCACCACCATATTCTGGGATACTCACGGGGTGGGTGCTATTATCTTTGTAGAAACTTATGGGGTACATGTACCTTCACTAACTATAACAACAAAACAATGGGGAACCTAAACACCAAAGTTTTTATTTATTTATTTTTATTTTAAATTTTTATTTATTTAATTTATCTCGGTTGCACCAGGTCTTAGTTGCAGCATGGGTGCTCTTTAGTTGTGGTATGCATGTGGGATCTAGTTCCCTGACCAGGGATCGAACCCGAGTCCCCTGCATTGGAGGGCAGATTCTTAACCACTGCACCACCAGGGAAGTCCCAACATCAAAGTTTTTAAACCAAAAGGCTCATTCTATTATATTCACTCTATTTCCCGCTCACTTGTAACCATCAATATTAATATTAATATTAACCTGTGTTGCTTTTACTTCCTTTCACTAGACAACCACTTAACCAGATAAGACAACTGTGGTAAATATATGAAGGTTACAAATGAAAACCTCAAACAGTATAAAAACCTGACAATTAACAATAAGTGCCTCTGTCACACCTGACCCCTTCTCAGAAGTAAGTAGCCCTGATGGTTGTAACACATTCTAGCAGAGGCCGTCTGTGAGCACCTGTGCACAGGAAATGGCTATTTAGGCACCATGGCAAGCCTAAGGTGGGTGAAGAGCTTCCTTTCTGAACAGTGATCCTTTAGACATGCTTCAAAAATGATTCACCAAGGGCTGCCTACTAATAATTGATCTTGAAAACTCCCTTTGAAGTAAAAACAATGTGTGATCTATTTATAGGGTTTATCCAGATGACTGATAAAGGCTACTGTATCAGTATTTAGAAAACATACCTTGTCATTCTAACGAAATAGGTTATACTAATTAGGAGTCAGTCAACCTTACAGACTTTCAAAATTACTTCAGAATGCTTTCTGGTTTGTTCTCTCTCTTTCTGTATGTCTGTCTGCCTGCCTGCCTGTCTGTCCGTCCATCCATCCTTATACGTATCTATGTCTATATACATCTCCTAATATACACGTATCTATGTCTATACATGTCTCTTAAAATAAAAATAGCTTTTAGGGCCATTAATCAACACAATTTTATATCAGTGGAATATGCCATACACACTGCTTCATAAACTGCTTTTCTGCTCAACAGTATCAATGTATATAAGTCTACATCAATTTTTAAATGGCTGATTAGTGTTAATTTACCATTTCTTGAGCAACCTCTTCTGGCACATCTCTCTCCAAGTCAAAGGAAAACTCAATAGCTTCATTGTCTTTGTATTTCCCCTTTAATTTCTTAATATCTTCAATACGTAGCCATAATTTAATGGCTATCTTTTCGCCATCATCTTCTTCTGCTAATTCTACCCGTACCCCTGTTTCCTCCTGGAAGAAGGCATGGTTCAAAAGGTCTTTGATAGAGTATCTTCAAAAGAGAGGGGAAAGAAACAAAAAACAAAATACCATTAGATTTAAAAGATACTTTTCAAGTATGGCTGATTATTGTTATTGGAATAATGAAAACAGACTGCAAAAAGAAGAACAAGGGAAATTCTGTAACTCATTCTACATTGCTCCATTTGAACAGTGATTATAGTTTTATTCAAGTTACAGAACATCAGAACAATCTCATTTATGAATAAGAGCTCAAAGTGATACTTTTAAAATCTAATAATCTAATCTCATCTTAGTTAATACTGTACTAATAATAGCGAGTAATACATAGAATATCATAGCTTCAAAATATCACATAATCATTTACATAGTGCTTATAGTTAACAAAAAATCTCGTATGCATGATCTCATCTGATCCTTGACCAACATCCAATTAAATATCATTTCCTGATTATTAGGAAATGGATCCTCAGAGAGACTGACAATCTTGCTCACAGTTATAAAAGTCATAAATGGTGGAATCAAAACTCGAAAATCTTTTTATTTCTAGTACATTAACTTCTACTACAGCAACCTTTATTTACTCCAATATATCCTCTCAATTCTTTGTTCAACACCTTGTGTACTAGGCAAGCAGAAGTCTGATTGTGGAACAATTTTCTCTAGATAAATGGTCTCAAAATACCAGTAATCTAGTAAACTGTTCCATCCAGTAAAGAAACAAGAGTAACACACTCTAAGACTGGAGACAAATATTCCTTTATTTATAGTTTTTAAAAAAAGTTCTTAAAGAGATTAAAGACTCTCCTTTTTAATCAGTGTATATGAAAATAGAAACCCAACTAAATTTCTACTAAAAAGCCTTAAAGATCATGATGTTAAGTTCTTCCAAATAACAAAGTTGTGGAAAGAATATGAGACTGGAGAAGTGAAGATATGGAATTCTTTAATTTGGTTGATGTACCTGATCACTCGCATTCTTCAGGAGGTAGATTATGCTCAATTTACAATTTCTATCTGCACTACCTGGTCTACTTTTTCTTCTTTGGAGGGTGAGGGGGGATGGTGAAAGTAGATTATTTTTCAAAAACAGACACTGGACCTTTGCCATGCCTAACGGGTGATGAATCAGCTATATGGCAGATCAGATACTTGCCCCTCCTCTGAGAAAAGTCCTCTGTAAGCATAAATGACTAAGCCAGATCTCCTCCCAAGCTCTGGGTGAAGTCGTCTCTTTTTACTCAAAGGAATTTTGACATTTTGCTCTTCTTCAGTTCTGGCATAGTAACAGCAAATCAAGACCTGCATAGCTGAGTTGATTTTAAAGAGCCAATGTTTTATTTCATCTTTTAGAATTCAATGGGTAAAGGACTAAGGAACAGATCTGCTGCATTAAGGACAGAACCCTACTGAGTTTTACAAATCATGCTGATGCTGTAAGTAGTTCTTACTGAATACAGCAGCTATGTTTAAGGTGGTTTTGGTTTAATTAAACTCTACCAAACCACATTCTTACAACATTTCAGTATACCAAATGTGAATACTACCTTCAATGGACAGAACTCTACTTTTAAAGATATTACAAGACAGGGTTTCCCTGGTGGCGCAGTGGTTGAGAGTCCACCTGCCAATGCAGGGGACACGGGTTTGTGCCCCGGTCCGGGAAGAACCCACATGCCACGGAGCAGCTGGGCCCATGAGCCATGGCCGCTGAGCCTGCGCGTCCGGAGCCTGTGCTCCGCAACGGGAGAGGCCACAACAGTGAGAGGCCCGTGTACCGCAAAAAAAAAAAAAGAAAAAAAAAAGATATTACAAGACATAAACAGAGAAACTAATCACAAGTAAAGTATTAAATACACCTTAGATTGAGTGTTCTATTGAGAGCCTATTACACTTGAAGTTTTTGTTTAAGCAATACCCAGGTCAAAAGAGACAACTTACCTTTCATCTTTGTTTTGCCGTATGCATCCTTCAATAATTTCCTTCACTTCAGGAATTGCTACTTTGTCAAAACTGGCTGGCTTCACCCCCTGAAAATCATAAAAATAGCGACAGAAACAGGTTAACAAAGACAGGGACTTTGAACTTTATTTTTACTTGCCTCTTAAGGTTCTACTAGATTCCTTCTTACCATCCTGGCTTTTTTCTGATTTGCCTGCAGGAGCTAGTCCATGCAGGGTTAGAGCTCGGAAGTGGCAATTAAGCCCCTTCGAGATAACAATAGGGAATAGTTAAGGTAGTGGAGTCACTCACTTCCATGGCTTCATATGGCTAGCGAAAAATTTAGGCTGTTGTTAACATCTTTTGCTGTGTTTCAGGTAATGGAAGTTACTGGCTAAAAAGAAGGCCAAATGTTCTAATTGGTTAGAAGATCTTCTGTTCAACCTCGTTCCCTAACACATTAATCAGCATAACATTTATGGGCATGAATTCGCATGCTCAGTTTGGCAAGTATTCTATTATTCTATTCTGGCAAGTATTCTAGTATACTTGCTCAGTTTGGCAAGTATTCTAGTATACTTGCTCAGTTTGGCAAGTATTCTATTATTCTATTTTGGCAAGTATTCTATTATTCTATGTTATATTATATATGTCATGTTATATAATAATTCTATTATTATATGTTATATATATGTATTCTATATATTATATGTCTATGTTATACCTTAACAACCTCAACCAGAAGAATTTGGATTGGTTTGGCATAACTGGATAACTGAAGAGCAAACTGTCTTGTACATATGAAACATAAAATCACAAGTGATACATCAGACCCATACGAAAGACAAGCTCTCCAATTAATCTCCGAAGAAAATTCAATACTAAACAGTATCACAGTAGTATTTTAGAATCTTCACAAAGTGTAAATTTTTTGCAAATAAAATTTCAACAGTGTGTGGAAAATATATATAAGAAAGAAGAATAACAAACTACTCCTGTCTGAGAGGTGGTATGGAGAAAAACATCTCATTATCTATTCTTGCCTCATCTAAGTAACCACATGGATTGATTTGAAGTAGCAACACCGATATACTGTGCAAGTGGCACGGTAAGTCTATAACCACATAACACACAGGGAGTAGGAAACAGGAGACAGGACTAGAAAAGTTAGAATATATTATAAATTATAACAAGCTACTGTCTCAGTGATGATATATATTAGAATTAGTGATATAATTTGATAAATCACAGAAATGGGTGTGATCTCTCACAGATTGAAATGAAATATATCAAATGGTTAGCTCTAAAGTCTTTAAATACTAGGGTTGTGGTGGGATAATTCTCATCAATTACTCACTACATTATTCAAAAGTTCTAAAGATAAATCAATCAATCAATTAATTAATTTAAAAAGGGGAAGAGACTTCCCTGGTGGCGCAGTGGTTAAGAATTGGCCTGCCAATGCAGGGGACACGGGTTCGAGCCCTGGTCCGGGAAGATCCCACATGCTGCGGAGTAACTAAGCCCATGTGCCACAACTACTGAGCCTGCGCTCTAGAGCCCGCGAGCCACAACTACAGAGCCCGCGCGCCTACAGCCCGTGCTCTGCAACGAGAAGCCACCACAATGAGAAGCCCACGCACTGCAACAAAGAGTAGCCCCCACTCGCCACAACTAGAGAAAGCCTGCACACAGCAGCAAAGACCCAACACAGCCAAAAATAATCAATCAATTAATCAATCATTTTTTTTAAAAAAGTCCTGATTTGGAGGAGTCTCCCTCTAGGGCTAACTTTCCACAACACGAAACTGTCTAATAAGGCTGACCCTAAAGTTAAAAATCCATGTATTTAAAATGTTTGTTTCTAAGTAATGACTACAAAGATAAGTATTTGTATTTTCCTCAATCTTTTTATTTTTCAAGGCCAGCTAAGTTTTCCAACTAGTCTTTGTCTTCACATAATCATTCTAGTGAAAACAAAAAATAATGCTGCTGAAGCAAAAGAATGCTTTAACTGAGCAAGCTGGTATGGTATTTCAAATTAAAGCTAAAGAAAACAGGAACTGTTTTAAGGAAAAAAAGGATGATACTCACTAAAAGTTCTCTGGTAGTAGAAACACTGGGAATTTTGTTTTATATTTGTTTTTCTACAATAAACATGTAAAAGTATATAAAAGCAAACTTTTAAGATGCTATTTATGAATATAATGGGAAAAACAATCTAGAATACCATATATTAAGTTCTTAGAACATTCACTATTGGCAGAAAATTATCTGAAGGACTGTTCTTTGCTAAAATTGGACATTAATACACAGTTGGCCTTTGCATGTAAAGACATTCCATATGTTACAGGGAAGTAGTTAAAAGAGGATATAGACTATGATTAGAAAAAATGTTCCTACTTCCATAAACACATACACTTTAGAGGAATGTAGTTTAGCCTTCTGGCAATAAAATTCTACATACTGAGTTAATAAATCACACCTATACTGACTATATTAAAAGACTCTTCTGTTTCAATTTAGCATAGGCATATTGGAAAGATCAAAGGATGTAACAGAAGACTTGAAATCACTGTGAACTGGACAAGCAGAAGCAGCTCTGAGCTTCAGAGTCCCTCTCTAGCAAATGGGGATAATACCTGTCCAACTATATTAATGGGAACTAGAATCATATGTGATTATCTAGGTTGACATCTCTTTGAATTATTAAGTTTGCTGACCTAAGGCACACCTCTGACTTCAAAGGCCATCACCAAAGATAATAAAGCTTACAGTTAAAAGGAAGCAAAGGATTCTCTTCGAAAAATAATCACCAAGATCCACAGTGAACCTGCTTTCATCCTTGGTTATCCTTAAAAATAACCCTCTTGTTAATCCTACCTATGCAGACATACATACATTCATGACTTTACAAACAGGAATTCCTATTTACAAGTAGAAATGCTAGTTGAACAAATGAGATATAAGGTCATAATGACAAAACCAGCAACTACGCATCATATAACATGTTGACTCTGCTAGGTTAAGCTGCTTTCTCAACATATAGCCAAGATTTAGGTACAGAAAATTCCATACCAATGCTACACAACATATTCAGATGCCACTGCTGCCTTAAAAAATGTTGCAGGTGCCAAGACAGCCAATAAAACGGAGACAGTCCAGCAGCTGGTATTAAAACATTACCCACTGAGATAATGAAAAAGACAAGAAGAAATCTCAGCAACCATCAAGAAACCAGAATTATCAAAATATCTAACAGAAGTATTCTGAATCATTTGCAAAGAAGCAAGAATATCTAGGGATTATATCCTAAAAATGACCCAAAAAAAAAAAAAAAAGTAACAATGAGCATGAAACGTCAATGACCCTGAAAGTGACCTACAGAAAACGCATCTGGGACACATGATGGAAAGCTGCTTAAAATAAACAAGCACACGTTTCAATACACAGCACTCATCATACTTAGAGGCTTCTTGTTCTTAAGAGATAAGAGAACTCTAATATGTATAAAATGGATAACTAATAAGAACCCGCTGTATAAAAAAATAAAATTCAAAAGTTAAAAGAGAGATAAGAGAACTCTATTTTTTTATAATTGATAATTTTTTAAAATTAAAAAGTTGGTTTAAGATTATTCTAAAACACGATTTAAGCACCAGACAGAACAAAATAATGATGAGAAAAGGTTTTAATGATAATATTTCATCTTTTTTCCTTTTAATTTATGTATTTCAACAAAGATAATCAACTTAGAGTCTGAAAATCCTTCAAATGTCACCTCTTTTCTATACTGTCTGATTTAGCCCCAGAGAGTCCTATTCTAGTCCTGTTCTGACCAGCAGAAGCCAAGTTTTGCTCACCTATTCTGAATGAGGTTCAAAAATACAAAACAGAAAAGTGCTAAGGCAGATAAATTGGGCTAATGTTTTACATATAAGAAAAATTAAGTTAGTTAAAGACATGTACCCTGTCACTCCATCCTTCCAGAGCTAGCAACCTGCCAGCTCTAGAAATATTCTTCCTTACTGTTGTAATTCACAGGATCTCTCTTTAGGCAGCAGTGCCATATTATGTGTTTTGACATGGGACAGTAACATGTTTCTCTGCATTAAACAAAAGAACTTCTTGAACAGCTAACGTACATTCATTTAAGACACTTCTGCGATTATATAAAATTATATATTCTCTTAAACAAAAAAACAAAGGTGACTCTTGTGCAGTCTTAAATGGAGTACAAAAAGAAAACAATAACAACAATTGTGACTCTCCAAGGGCACACCGAGAGTTGATATTTTTTAAAAAAAAGAGTTGATAAAAATGTTTATAAAATATGTTGCTTTATTTAAACTAAGAAAAATCCCAAACACATACATGCATCTTACAGACTAAGTTTTTCTGTCAATTCTATATACTTATAGTTTGCAACTAATCTGCTGGAATAATAAAAGTGAGTCATAATAAAAATATAAGTGAGTCATAATATAGTATTCTCTGGTTCAATCTTCTACCTCTTAAAGAGTGTCAGCACTTGCTTCTTAAAAACTTACGTTTCAAATGTGTTAAGGTAACATTTTCCTTTTCATTAGAGCAAAACTTTTCCTAACCATTCAGAATTGAGAAAAGTCTCCTTCCTCCTCATACAAAATGTTGTGTAAGTTAACTAAACTACAAAACTAACTTATTTTAAAAAGCATTCTGAACTAAACACTCTCAATACTTCAACTGAAACTTTCCACACGTATCATCAAATGGCTACAACATACCTTTTGTATACACTGGATATTCTTACCCACCTCATTTACACAATCCTTTTGAGGACAGCAGCAGCAATGAGAATTTACGATGACAAACACTGAACAAAAATCTCTCTTTGTAAAATCCATCAGAAAAGGCAAAATAGACTTGTTATAGTTAGAGGAAAATGAGGGGGGAAATATATAAGATGTAAATTGACAGAGTAACTTAGCCCACAGCATAAGCAAGGCAGACATCAAAATCAGGCTGAAGTTTCGTTTCTTGTTTAACACTAGCCATGCTTCCCCAACTCTCAGACATAAGTTTCCTCTGAGCCAACAATGTACTTATTCTAGATCGGCCCTTTAAACAAAACTACATGCCAAACAGCAAGGAAACTTAGTCTGCTACTCCTCCTCCTGCTTCTCCTCCAACAGCAGCAGATCCCTAAACAAGCAAAATAAGATTTTTTTTACTTGCTCAAAGCTCCACCCATTATGTCCACAGGTTCTGCCTCCTTGACATCAAAACCTACACCAGAAATCTGTTTATCTAAACACCCCCTTCCCCTTAATCATGTTGAAACTATGCTTTAAAAGAAAATGGGGAACGAATTCAATGACCAAAATGTAAACTAAGAATATACAGCCAAAAAAACACTGGACAAGGAAATCCCAATACTGGGAATGAGTTCCTAGTTCAACCTCTCATGCACCAAGTTTGTGTGACCTGGGCCATATTCCTTAAACTCACTTGAAAAGTGAGCATAATAGTTCTTGTTAACCTAATTTAAAAAGTGGTGACATTAAGGTAAACTGCCTTACCACTGTCTCATGGTACGTTAAAAAAAAATTAAATAGCTGTGAACAGCTTCTTATCACCCAGAAGTGGTAAGAATTTATCCTTCTCCGTTCCCTCCTATTATTAAAAGCCTCAATATGAAGATCTACCTAAAGACATTTCTATTTGCCAGGAAGATCTCATGGAGCCAAATGACTACTACTTTGATTTTCGTGATTAAGGAAAGGTTTTTCTTCATGCCATTAACAAAGATGGTAGAAAAAGCACTGTTCACTGCAATATTATAATGGATAACATAACAAAGTGCTATCCCTTGTAATTTGGTAAGCCTGAATCCCCATCAAGACAGTGGGTACTAAGGCTTTAATTACTCAGTAACAGGAGGATAAGGGCTTAGAAGTTATTTGGTAGGATTATTTCTACTCTAAAGGCTAGAAATGACTATTATTTCTAACAAGCTGTCTCAAAGTAGTTGCCACAGATCTCTTGCTCAACACAATTTGTCACTACAAAGTACACTAAGTAGGCAGTGTAGGATGCCAGCTATTGCTCATAAATACAGCAATGCGGTCCACCAATGCCTCTGACTTAAGTGTCTGACCAAAGCTGCTTAGGACTATGCTAAGCTAAATGAAAACAGAAGAGCCAGAAAACGGGCACCACGCTCCCTGCTTCAGAGGTTCATCAGACATAAACACATGAGTAGGTTTTTAAACTTTACTGTGCAACAAACAAAACCAAAAATGAGGTAGCTTTTTTTGGACAGTGGTATAATGTAGGCACAAATATCTAGATCTATGAAGATGAGCCTTTTTTTATATATCAAAAGAAAAGTTTTCAATGTATACAATAAAAATACCATTCACATACATATTAACAGTTTATATGTCTAAACTCTACTTCTTCCTTCTCTTCAAGTCAGTGCCTTTCTCTGGATTTCCTCCATTTCTTTCAATGGTATCATTATTTCCAGAATAGAAACCTTAGTCTTCTTGGATGCTTCTTCTCCCACAATATTTAAGTACTATTATTCTCTAGGAGCTCTTTAAACAATGAGAAATGTTTAAAACAGCTCATATATAGTTCTGCTGCTAGTACTCCTACTGCCCCTCCAAAAGCCAAAGATCTCTGGTTGGACAAAATGAGATTTTTACTGGCTTGTTACTTCTCAAAATCATTGCTTCTTCTGCATAACAACTGTGACCACCAAAATCCAGATTATCAACACCTCACCTCTTTAAACTTAGACCAATTTAAGATGGGTCTCACTGTTTCTATTCTCTCCAATTTGTATTTTACATTGTGGCCAGCTCAATCATCTGGCTTCATCTAATCATCTGACATTTAACCATTTCCAATCATCTGACATCATTTAACTCACAACACATTACTCAAATATGGTTAACAGTTCTCCACACCTACAAGATGACCACAGGATCACAGATCTAGAAAGAATCTGAGTTAGAGTCCCAACTTGTTCAAATGAGAAAACTGTAGATCAAAGAGATTAATGCCATGTCAAAGATGGAATTAATTCATTAATTCACTGGCATCTACGAGGTGTCATGTCCAGTCTAGTCTAGTATGTATAAGACACCTACTAGATTTACTGCATTACCTTCAGCACCTAGAATACAACAAATAGAGCCTATATTCTAGTGGGTAAGGGCCTAGTCAATGGTAAAGCAAAAACTAGAATCCAGATTCAACAATGTCTAGTTCAGTGTTACTTCTAGCCCACATTATAGTGCTTTTAATTTCCTTAATCTGGGGTGAGAAGCCCTCACAAGTCAACTTCTACCTACTTCTCTGCTCCTATCCCCCCCAAATAAGTCCAGCCAAATTAGTTACTTTTTCACTGAATACTTAATGCACATTTTCACAAGAATATTCTTTCTACTGCTCCCTTTTTCAGTCAACTGAGTCCTACCCTTCTTTCAAGGTATACCTCAAATCACACATAGAGAGAAGGTGGCAACTACAAAGTATCTGTATGAATCTTCTGGCATATAATTTATTTACAAGATACCAAGAAACTCAATACTATTATAATTTACTTAAGCACAGCAGAAACCATCTCTCTATATCCTATCAGTTTTTATTCTGTAGTCTAATGCTGTGTGAATTATAGATCAACATTCAGTTGGGATAAGTAAAACTAGCTTTTCTGTGAAATTCTGAAATAGGGATTTCACAATTGTTTTTTAGCACCGAAAATGTTGGGAATGATACCCAACTGTTTGGTTTAAGATTAATGGTCTGATTAAGACCCTTTAATATTAATCAAATCACAGGACAGTAATAGAATGACTTTGAAAATCATGCAAAATGTTCCTAAGATACACCCTATGATACACCAAGTTTTCTCTTATGTGTATAATTTAAATTTGTTGGATGGAAGTAGGAATAAAATTTATAAAGGAATCATTTCAACTAATTCCAGTGGATTTAGATCTCTGGGATATCACACACACACAAAAAATCCAACTGCTAAAGAAAAAAATACGAAGTTTTTCCCAACTTTTCAAACCCTATCTATAATTAGGAATCAGCTTCACTTGTTTCTGTAAAAAAAGTAGGGTGAAATGCAATCTGTTATATAAAAGCCAAAAGGAATTTCACCCCAACTGCTTTGATTCTGTTTTTCCCAGACAGAATGTTCAAACCTTGCAATCCAAAGGCTAATGGAATCAGTGACAAAGTCAAATTACACAAACAAAGTAATTAAAAATCCCCATTATTTCTAACTTGGTTGTTATGAGGCTGGATTCAGCCAGATTCTTACTGGTATGAACCATTAGTTTACAGGAATTTGAACATACCTTATGATCCCATTGGAAAACAAGCCTCTTCAAACTCCCTACCAAATCCAACTAGCTCTATCCAAGGAAATTAGCTGACCTCATGACTCCCCAAGGCTCATTACTCTCTGGATACATGAAAGCTTGTGTACTGCTCCAATCTCAAATGCACTATCCTCCACATAAAAAACTGATGCCACTGCTTACCATAGTTTCTATTCTTTTAATAGCAGACAAAAATTGTGCTAAGTACATTACTACTCTTATTTGGATCTTTTCATTGCCAATGGCAGAAAACTTCAAGATAAGTTTTTCTCTTTTGAACAGGGATCATGAACCCTGTTAAACAGGGGCTCAAACCTGTGACACCAATCTTAGACTTATGCTACCCACGTACCCTAAATTTCTTTTCCCTTGAAATCTAGGGAAAAAAGTTTACAAAACAGAAACAGGAAAAGGAAAACATTTTAAGGTTTGTATTAGTGTTATGTTAGAGATGCTTGATTTCTGACCCTACTATTAGTATTTCTCCTTCATGTCCTTGGGCAAAATGCTTAACCTCTGAATCTGTCTTCCCACCTGTAAAATGAAGGTATTATCTACTTATCAAAATACAAAAGATTAAAATAAGATAGTATATGTAAAGCACTTTGCAAGGTGATTGGCAAGAAGCAAGATGATAAATAAATGTGAGCTCATTTTCACTCATTTAAAACTTGGCTTTATTTTAAGTTCATTAAACACATTTTAAACACTGCTATTTGTTGAATGTTGCTAGGTAAAAGAATAGAACAAGAGACAACTTATTTCACTACTAAGCATGTCATAATGATGTTAATGGTAATAATGGCAATGCCTAATAAGTACTGACTGCTAACTGATTTAGGCACTTTTCTCATTTAATCCTCATTACCAGCTTAGGCTCAGAGAAGTTAATTAACTTGCCCAAGGTTTCAGCTAGGAAATGACATTGCTGGGATCTGAACTCAAGCAGACCCAACTCCAGAGCCCATTTCCTCCACAGGCAACATTGTGTCTCACTCCCTATAGTTCTGTATTCGTGTATTCATCTCGCAAACACTGACTGAGTGCCTATTACCTGCCAGGCTCTAAGCACTAGGAAAACAGCCAAGAACAACTCAAATAAAACCCCCACAACCCACAGAATTTATATTCTAATTGGGGCTTTAGATAAACACTGTTAGGCTGTGATAAAAGCCATGAAGAAAAATAAAACCATAGGGGATAGAAGTAAAGTGTGTGCACACCTAAGACTGTTTTAGATGGATGGGCAGGAAAGGCCTCTCTGAGACCTGAATGAAATGCATGTGCAGAACAATGACACACAACAGTTCTTTATCAGTGCACCATAGAATATAGTTATTAAGCCGGTACATTACCCATTTACCCCTTCACATTGGCACTTACACAGACAGGTTTAAATGCCCTCAGGTCACAGACTGACACTGTACTAGACATTTATGAATTCAGTACAGAATTTTGACATGAGCAGGGGACCTGGAATCAGAATAACAGAATAACTCTGTTATTTTCTAGATATGTAATCATGGGCTAGCCATCCTGGGCTTCAGATTTTTATTTTAAAGTGTAGACAACAGTAGTAGTAAACCACCCCCAATGAGGTTTGTTGGAAGAATTAAATTACATAATAATGCAAAGTGTTTAATGCGATGTCTGAGACATAGGATGTATATGTGTTAATATTTACACTGCTATCATCTGCTATTTACATGGCAGCTGTACCACTGCAAGGCCAGACATGTAGTAGTGAACTGGTCTACAGAGGAAAAAAACCCCTGTCCTTGAGACGCTCAGTTCTCATGGGGGGGGGGGGACAACAGTTAATATCAATATAATTATCATTATAGTATATTAATAAGACAGAGGTTGAGTATGATGGAAATACTGAAGGGGCAACAATATTGGCATGACTTTCTTCAAGAATCCTAGGACTTCCCTGGTGGCGCAGTGGTTAAGAATCCGCCTGACAATGCAGGGGACACGGATTTGATCCCTGGTCCGGGAAGATCCCACATGCCGTGGAGCAACTAAGCCCATGTGCCACGGCTCCTGAGCCTGCGCACCACAACTACTGAAGCCCACGCTCCCTAGAGCCTGCACACTGGAACTACTAAAGCCCATGCTCTGCAATAAAAGAAGCCACCACAATGAGAAGCCCGCACAGCGCAGCAAACAGTAACCCCTGCTCGCCACAACTAGAGAAAGCCCATGTGCACCAACGAAGACCCAACACAGCCAAAAAAAAAAAAAAAACCCTAGAAATATTTCTGGTAAAGAGCTCCAGATGACCGGGGTTACTGGCTCATTCCTTCATACAGATCTGCCTTAGCATCCCTGACACAGGCCAATAAAGCTCTCAATTTAAACCAACTTTCTCAGGAATACTGTCTCTGACTCTCTCAATGAGATCAAAACCCTGTACCTCATTATGTCTATAAAATCCACGTGCTTTATTATATTTACTACTTCAATGTTTACCTTCCCTACAAGAAGGTGAAAGAACACTGAAGCGTATATCTTGTTCACTGCTGTATCCTCAACCTGGCACACAGAAGACACCTAACTAATGGCTGTTAAGTAAGTGAATAATCGTTAAAATAAATTGAAAAGAAACTGAGAACTAGAGTTTATGATTCAACTGACTAGAGTTCTGTGATCTTCAAACCTGAAGAAGTAATCCTAGGCTGTTAAACACTCTTCTTTGTATCCCATTTCTAAGATAGTGCCAAACCCATAGGAGGCCTTGTGAGTTTAGGAGGGGGCAGTTCACTGACTACTATTGGTAAACAGGCGGAGCATAGTAGATCTGGGATGGAAACCAGGAATCTGGAGTGGCAGGGGGCAGTCTGCACTAGGGAGTTTGATGATCTCTCGATGGATAACCAAACATGTTTCCTTAATAAATGTGCAATCGTTAGGCAGACCAATGCTGACATATCCTTTAAAAAATTAGTTCAATTTACACCCAAAGCAAACTTAAGGGAAAGTACAATACTTCAAGGTGTATTTCAATAGAGTCACCACTAATGCTTATACAATCATATAAATCATTGTATAATCAAGGTAAACTCCCCACACATTTATCTCAGCACCCAAAACATGAGAAAAACTTCAGAAAATTAAAAAAGGACATAGCCCTTTTTATTCTTCACTGGAAGCCAGAAGATGGGAATGGAGGTTAGTGAAACCAAGACAGAGTTTCCCAGATAAGAAATATAATAACTGAAGTACAGAATAACGGACTGTAGATAATACAGAGCTCAGTTTTCACAGCTGAGAGGAAAAACAAAGAACAAGTAAATGCCTGCAGTATCCTCAGAGACCAAGGGTTCCAAAAGTTCCAACTGACTTAACTCCTCAAGCTTTTTATTCCAGCTTTTCCACGGCTTGACTTACTATTTTGCGTTTTTAAAAAGCAACTCTTGAATAGGCAGAAAAAAATGCAATTAAATAGGGTTAGATTTCTAAGTCAACTTGGTTGCTAGTAAAAAGGTTCCATGAACAATGGAACAAAAATTTATTCAAATAATGCTTGATATACAATATTTAGCCTTTTTTTTTTTAATTTAACCAAAAATAAGGTATACAGAACTGGAAGGGACCTGAGGTGATCACTGTTGTAGCTCACACTTCTCAAACTTTAATGTACACACAAATCATCTTTGGATCTTGTAAAATGCTGGTTTTGACTCAATCCGTCTGGGACGCGGCCAAAGTTTTACATTTTTATAATAACAAGTGTCCTAGGATGCCAATTCTGCTGGTTGTGGGGACTGCACTTTGCACAGCAAAGATCTCAATAGTGATTTGAGAACTGATGGAAGAGCATGTGAATAGATGACTTTTTCAAATGCCTTTCTAGTCCTGGAATTTTGACTCTATTAAAGTTATTGTTTTCTGCTCTAGTTGTACCAAACAGCTTTTCCCATTCTACAAAAATATATTGTATATGTACATATATAAACTGTATCAGTTTCTACTTGCTACTATTCAATTCCACGTTAGTAGGATAATTTTAGTATTTCTAAGGTGACCTTATTTTGCAGGGTAAACTCAACTGTCCCAAATTGACATAGTGTCTAACTTGACTATATCTGGGATTCCTTTAATTGAATCATTTATTCTTCAAAGTATCACTGAGTGCCTACAATGTGCCATATGCTATGCTACAAACACAAAACTATAAACAAAGATTTAATAAGTCGGGCTCTAGGACAATACCTTTTAAAACACTGTATATTTCATCCTTCCTGTTCCCAATTCCTCTCCAGAGGTGAGGGTGGCTATAGGTTCAAACAGTTTAAACAATGAGAAAAGGAGGAAGAAACTACAGAAATAGAAAGAAATAAAACCTGTTGAACATTAAAAATGTGCTACATTCATACAATGCAATATTATTCAGCTACAAAAAGGACTGAAGTACTGATTCATGCTAAAACATGGATAAACCTTAAAAATGGTTACGCTAAATCAAAGCATAACACAGAAACAAAGTGTAACACAAAAGGCCACATATTTTATGATTCTATTCGTATGAAATGTCCACAACAGGCAAATCAAATCCATAAAGACAGAGAGTAGATTAGTGCTTGCCAGGGGCTGGGTGGAAGAGGAATGTGGAGTGACTGCTAACAGGTGTGCGGTTTCTTTTTTGGGGTGATGGAGTGGCATTAGTGGTGTCGACTGCAGAACACTGTGAATACACTAAAACCCACTGAATTTTACACCTTCAAATGATTTAAATGGAGAATTTCATGGTATGTGAATTTTATCTTAAAAAAGAAAAAAAACACAACCCATTGACAAACTGAAAAAAGGGTAAATACTACACTAAGACTATGGAAACAGTGATATTGGTCTTTCTAGGGTCTATTAAACTAACGCCAAACACTTTTTTCATTTGAGAAGGGGATTTTCTTCTCAAGTGAGCTGGAGTTTGTGTTTGCAAATAAAGATTCATTTGTTGATTAGACAGTATCTCAAATGCATTATCTTAAAAATCAAATTAATTTGTTTTCTTTACTTTTATCAAATTATTGCTTATATAAACTTTTATCTGATTTTATGGCAGTGCTGTGTCTGACAGTCTGAAGCCAAAGAACACTGCTTTTAGCCCTGAGCCTCCGGTGAGTAGATTTAATCAATAGGGTTTACACTATTTTTCACCTACTCATCCTATACAGTCATTATATTTAACCAGTTAAACATATTTGGTGGGTAAGGTATAAAACAAGGTAAAATTTAATACAGGTCACCCATAAATTCTGCATTAAAAAACAAAACAGGGCTTCCCTGGTGGCACAGTGGTTGAGAGTTCGCCTGCTGATGCAGGGGACGTGGGTCCGTGACCCGGTCCGGGAAGATCCCACATGCCGCGAAGCGGCTGGTCCCGTGACCCGTGGCCGCTGGGCCTGCGTGTCCGGAGCCTGTGCTCCGCAACGGGAGAGGCCACAACAGTGAGAGGCCCGCGTACAGCCAAAAAAAAAACAGTCCTACCATATAATTTATAACTTTATTTCTTTAAATAGCAGAGTTATTTTTTAGACTTCATTTTACATAAAGAAACTAAAATTCCATGATCCCTCGAGATATTTTAAGTAAAAACCTTTATTTGTTTAGAGAAATAGTCAGGAATTGAATTCACAAGATTAATTAGAGACACCTATCACTAGACAACCCGGTAATGCCTAGGCAGTGTCTCTAACAGCAAAGCACTGTCTGATGGTTCACAACAAAATCTACCAAGTTTCAAAGTAGAAATATTGCAAGACCCACAAGAAGGCTGGTGGCTGAGAGACAGTAGAGAATGTTTAAATATATGGCTATCTGATGGATACTTCATTCTTCTGGTCTATTCACTATCAAAACATTCAGTACTGCTGGAAGGTAAATAAAAGATATTTGTTAATAAGTCTTTGTGTTTAAAATCCAGAATGATCACCTCAAGCAGTAGTACTGGGTTTAAGATGCTATTTATTCTTAGGCAATAGAAAGAATAAATATGGCCAGTGAAAAATGGGTGTTACATTAAAACCTGTTATGTTTTCGCCACAGAATTAAAGTGATAGTTCTACTCTTAACAGAGAGAAAAGACTGCCCACAAATTATCAGAGCTAATAATTTAAGTAACTACTTGCTCACACTGAGATTCTCCTGCCTACTCCAAGTACAGAGGCTAATAGCATTCTAGTAGAACATTATCACCACTTTTGCAGATTAGAAATTAGTTACAGTACTCTTCAGAGGAGAATTTTTTAAGAAGTTCTGGTGTCATGTGTTTGATTTTTTCTTGAATTTTTGAAATTTATTTATTTTTTTATACAGCAGGTTCTTATTAGTTGTCCATTTTATACATATTAGTGTATATATGTCAATCCCAATCTCCCAATTCATCCCACCCCACCCTGCCACTTTCCCCCCTTGGTGTCCATACGTTTGCTCTCTACATCTGTGTCTCTATTTCTGTCCTGCAAACCGGTTCATCTGTGCCATTTTTCTAGGTTCCACATATATGTGTTAATATACGATATTTGTTTTTCTCTTTCTGGTGTCATGTGTTTAGAATCGGAGTCAGCAACATTCTCCGTTAAGAGCCAAACAGTACATAATTTAGGATTTTTGAACCACAGAGCCTGTTGCAATTACTCAACTCTGCCACTGTAATATGTGAAAACAGACATAGATAATACAGAAACAAATAAGTGGCTGTGTCATTACTTTCTTCATGGACACTGAAATTTGAATTTCATATAATTTTCATAGGTCATCACATATTATTCTTCTTTTGGTTTCCCCCTCAACCATTTAGGAATGTGAAAAGAATTCTTAGCTCATGGCTGTACAAAAATGGGTAGGAGGCTGGATTTGGCCCATGGATCATAGTTTGCTAATCCCTGGTTTAGAGTGTGATGGAGTGAAGAAGTTATAGACAGTAAGTTAGTAAATAAATTACACAAACCATTTTACGTACAAACTGTATATTTTATAGTCCTAAAATTTAATGTATTTAACCTCTTAATCAGGTTTAATATTCAGTTTGATCTCCTTAAGAAGATATGTATTTACAAAGGGTATTTTCACATTATTATTGTTTTCATAAATATTAGGTGGAAAAGAACACGTTAGCTTAATTGAATTCAAATTCATAAAGAAAATCAATCTCTTGTCCATCCACTTTGGCCATCTCTACTTTAACTCCTTATTTCAGTCTATCGGTTATTCCTTCAGATTAGTGCAATAGCCACTTAACTGGGTTTTCAGCTTTTTAGTGTTTCCTCATAAATCCATCCTCCACTCTGCAGCCAGAAAACTCTTTTAAAAATTTAAGTCTGATCTTATGACACCTACCAAGTCTTTTTTTTGGGGGGGACAGGGGGCGGGGGCTGCACCTCGTGGCCTGTGGGATCTTAGCTCCCCGACCAGGGATTGAACTCAGGCCCTTGGCAGTGAAGGCACGAAGTCCTAACCACTGGACCGCCAGGGAATTCCTACGACACCTACCAAGTCTTATAGCGGCTGCAATGGTTCCCCCAGTGCTCAAGTATAGTCTAAACTTTCACTTTCCTCCCTTATCCCTTGTCTCTTCTTTTTCCTGTTTTCAAACTGTAGACATACAAAGATTTTTCACATGCAACTCTTAGTCTTTCCCTATTTATTTACATAATTTTCCTAACCTGTCCAAACTCAATTAGGCACTACTTTATGTGCTTCTGTTACATACCTATCCCTAGAATAACTGCTTTTATACACTATGGTAACTGTCTGGTTTACTTGTTTGTTCTCCTTTGCCTAGTAATAAGCTCTTGAGAGACAGGTTTGTGTTTTACTTAACTATAATATTCAATACCTAGGATCTAGAAAGAAGTCTGGAACATAATAGAGACTTAAATATTTGTTGGATGAACCCATGAAAGAAGAAGTCTGGAACATAATAGAGGATCTAGAAAGAAGTCTGGAACATAATAGAGACTTAAATATTTGTTGGATGAACCCATGAACTGTTACGGGTTGAACTGCGTCCCCCGCCCGCCCCCCCCACAAAAGATATGTTAAAATTCTGATCCTCAGTTTCTCAGAATGTGACCTTATTTGGAAATAGGATCGCTGCAGGTATAATTAGTTAGAATGAGGTCAACCCGGAGCTGGGTGGCCACAGCTCAATCTGACCAGTCCTTATAAGAAGAGGAGACACGAGACACAGATGAGCGGTGAACTCCATGTGATGCTTTCTAGTGTTGTTCCCTTTTGCACGGTTTGATGTTATACAGCTTCTTAGCCTAAGATCACCAGTCAGTTAGGACAAGACTTACACTGGTCACTCGACGGTAGATCTGTGCAGCATTTTGGCACTCGGAGTAAGGGTATTCAGATGTGGCCATCTCAAGCATGCACATCCCAAAAGCATAAACGTCAACGGATTCATCATATTTCTCTTCATACATCTCAGGGGCCATGAACTCTGGGGTACCTTAAATTAAAAGAATGATTCAGACTCAGTGTGAGGAGAAGCTGCGATTCATGGGGAGGGCAACAGCAGAGGGGTTGACCTGTGAGAGAGAAGAAAGTGGAAGTGGGTAAGAGGTGAGGGAGGAAAAAGAAAGAAAGGTAGGTAGGTGGTGGGGGGAGAGGAAAGAAATCGTCTTAGTCTGTTCCATCAAATATGTTATAGATCTTACACTACAACTCCTTTATAAAAGCTGGCGTAGGATCAAGTGTCTATTTATTTACTGTTTCAAATGGATTAGTGTTATACAATGTCAAAATAGAGCCTTGCATAAAAGATAAACTGATATATTGAAAACAAACGGAAGGAAAAGGTAAGAGACTACTGAGGAATAAAGCAGATATAATGCCATCTACCTGTAAGACAGGATGATGGGTTAAAAAAGATCAAAATCCTTGTCTGCCCCCTACTGTATGGTAGCTGTAAGGTTAACATTCATATAATAGCTAGTCTCTTGCCATTAACATTCCATCTGATCAGTTTCACTTTTAAGGCGGCTTTTCAGTAAAAAACAGATATTCAATACATTTTTAAAACGGTAAAATAAACTGTAATTGTCTATAAAGGCCACTCACCAGAGCCCTTTTCTTCACACACTTACCACCCCCCCCTGCAGTACACAAACCTACTGCAGATGTAAGAAGTGTAGTGAGGCACATCCTATAGACACACACACAAATAATTCGGTCTGCACTTGAGTTCTCAGACTGAATTATGAGCATAGAGTGAGTGTATGATTCCACACACCAGGTTTCCAATGTTTCCAAAGAAATTAAGCCCGAATACCTCAAATTATAGGACATTTCTAAGAACAGGCTTGCACACTATGGTTTAAACAAAAAAAGAAATAAGAAAAAACCCTCTTGGGACAGAGATTAAGATGCCAAAGACAATCAAAGAACTGTTTCCTATAAGGAGGGCAAAAAGGAAATTCATCTTTAAATAACTCTTCCCAGGAACACTATTTTGTAAGGATGTGCAAATTACTGGTGTTCAATGTTTTTCTTACTAAAACATAGGATTCTAGCCCACTTAAAAATGAATGGCTTGGGATTCCCTGGTGGCGCAGTGGTTGAGAGTCTGCCTGCCGATGCAGGGGACACGGGTTCGTGCCCCGGTCCGGGAGGATCCCACATGCTGCGGAGTGGCTGGGCCCGTGAGCCATGGCCGCTGAGCCTGCGCGTCCGGAGCCTGTGCTCCGCAACGGGAGAGGCCGTAACAGTGAGAGGCCCGCGTACCACAAAAAAAAAAAAAAAGAATGGCTTTCTTGCTGTTGTTATTGTCATCACCTTTGGGGAGAGTAGAGTGTTTGTGAAGATTTCAAGTTTTCAAATTGTCATACCCTCCTCAGAAAGTGAAAGCTTATAAAATAATCAGCATTAAATTATTTTTCCAGCTACAACTCTCAACAGTTAAAGGCTGAAAGGACAGAAATGTTGTATAGATCGGTGATTCTCAAGAATGATGATTTGCCCTATAGGGGACATCTAGCAATGTCCAGAGACATTTTTGGTTGTAACAACTGGGGGGAAGTGGGCAAGGGGGCATGCTACTGGCATCCAGTGAGTAGGACCAGGGATGCTGCTAAATCATCTTACAATGAACAGGTCAGTCCTTACAACAAAGAGCTGGCCAACCCGAAGTGTCAATAGTACTGAGGCTGAAAACTGTTTCAGGTATATCTTCTGAAGAGTAGGAGTTAAAAAAAAGTTGATAATGAACCATCATATTTTCACATTTTAAAATAAAGTTTTAATAGGCAGATATTTTTGAATATACATCTATCCAACAGACTTCTTCAGAAACTAAATTATATATAAATTCAATTTCTTTTATGGGGAAAGTAACATACTTTATCTGTTATATAAGTAAGTATATGATACTAAGTATCAATGAAATGACTCAGTAAGGTTAACAATTATTACATAATGTTTTGTAGGCAAAGTTCACCTTACTTCTCTTCATATAACTTTACAAAACAACAATGGTCTTCAAGATGATTCTAGAGGCAAAGAAAGAGAGAACTCCACATCACTTCCTGGGTTCAAGCTCTGAATTTCTGAAGGTTTATTTCACATAATAAAAGCTCTGACAAGGTCAGGTTTCTAAATAAAAGGAATGTCAGAAAGCCAGTGAGACTGCAAGGTACACCTGAAACATACCTATCACACTCTTGGCAAAAGAAGCCCGCTTCAGGGTTGCCAGACCTAGGTCTCCAATCTTGACTGAGCCTGTAGGGCCAGTGATAAAGATGTTGTCACACTTAAGATCCCGGTGAATAATAGGTGGAGTTCGAGTATGAAGAAACTGAAGTCCTTTAAGAATCTGACGGCACCAGCTTCTCAGAACTTTGATCTTCATCACCTTAAACCTTTTCAGGTACCTAGAAAAGGCAAGGTACACCAAACAGGTTATCAATGATATGCATTTATTACTTTGAAGAATTCCATTAAATTCTAGCATATCTGAGATGGGAATATCAAGTTCAGAATATTAAGATTCAGTATGCTTAGGTTAGTGCTACTTTTAGTAAGGTTAAAGGGGATAGGATAATAAGTAGTTGGCAAGCAAATTCTGATAACAAAGCACAAAAAATAAATTCCTTAAAATTAGATCACTGCTAAAATGATTTAAAAGTTAAGAGGCAGAGTTCGACTTCTGGTAATGGTGAAGCAACTCTTATTGGATGCAGATATAATTATAAACTCTAGTAAATACACACACACACAACTACTCGAAAGCTCTGGAGGAATCAAAATCAGGCATAAACTGGAAGGGAGTACACACGAGGGAAAAGGGAAAGCACTAGTCTGTGGGGGTCGCTCAAACCTGGACTGAAACCTGGAGCATTACTGGCTGAGGAATGAATACGAGGATAGAGTTCAAGATTACCTCAGGGTCTAGAACAATGCTATTCAACAGAACTTTCTACAATGACAGTCTGTCCAATACAATATTCACTAGACAAATAAGAATATTCTTTTTTTTTTTTTCCGGTATGCGGGCCTCTCCCATTGCGGAGCACAGGCTCTGGACGCACAGGCTCAGCGGCCATGGCTCACGGGCCCAGCCACTCCGCGGCATGTGGGATCCTCCCAGACCGGGGCACGAACCCGTGTCCCCTGCATAGGCAGGCAGACTCTCAACCACTGCACCACCAGGGAAGCCCAAGAATATTCATATTTAAATGAATTAATTAAAATAAAAAATTTTCATTTCCCAGCTGCACTAGTCACATTTCAAGTGCTCAACAACTGCATTGTAGCAAGTGGCTACCATTTTGGATGGTGCAGATTACAGAACATTTCCATCACCACAGAAAGTTCTGTTGGACAGCAGAGATCTAAAAAGTGAAGGAGGCAGGGCGGGGGGCTGGAGGGTGGGGGTGGTGTGTAATTCCAGAAAGGAGGTACAGGGGCTTCCCTGGTGGCGCAGTGGTTAAGAATCCACCTGCCAAGGCAGGGGACACAGTTCAAGCCCTGGTCCGGGAAGATCCCACATGCCGCGAGCAACTAAGCCCATGCGCCACAACTACTGAGCCTGTGCTCTAGAGTCCGTGAGCCACAACTACTGAGCCCACGCACCGTAACTACTGAAGCCCTAGTGTCTAGAGCTGGTGTTCCGAAACAAAAGAAGCCGCTGCAATGAGAAGTCCGTGCACCGCAACAAAGAGTAGCCCCCCGCTCGCTGCAACTAGAGAAAGCCCATGTGCAGCAATGAAGACCCAATGCAGCCAAAAGATAAATAAATTTTTTTTAAAAAAGGAGGTATAGGGCTTCCCTGGTGGTGCAGTGGTTGAGAGTCCGCCTGCCGATGCAGGGGACATGGGTTCGTGCCCCGGTCCGGGAAGATCCCACATGCCGCAGAGCGGCTGGGCCCGTGAGCCATGGCCGCTGAGCCTGCGCGTCCGGAGCCTGTGCTCCGCAACGAGAGAGGCCGTAACAGTGAGAGGCCCGCGTACCGCAAAAAAAAAAAAAGGGGGTATAGAAGGGCATCTCCAAATTCTGTATATTCACTCTGCCTAAATCTCTGGCTGACCTCTGAAATATGTGTGTGTGTAGCAGAGTCCAAGCAGCCAGCTAATGTTAAAAGAACAGGACAGAGATTTCTGATTAACTGAGTTCTGACGCTATTTTATCTGGAAATATTCAGGGAAAAAATGAAGAGCACTGATGGTAAATATAAAAGACTACATTTTCCTATTACTATCTTTATGTTACATATGACTACTTAAAGGAAAATCTATAACATTGTATTACAGGATCTAAACAATAAATGTAACATATGAAAATTATAGCATAAAGTATAAGTACTAGAAATACATGGGCCTATATTTTTGCAAGTTTCCTTTATTTTACATGAAATTGTACAGTATCAAGCATGTTGTGAGAAGTTAAAGATATAAATGCAGTATCTAAAGCAGCCACTAAAAAAGATATTTCAAATGCACACACACACACACACACACACACACACACACACACACACACACACACACAAGTGGAGTTTAACCAAAAAGCTAATACAGAAACTAATACAAAACCTTAAAAATAAATTAAAAAATGAAATTCTGCTTCACTTGGGTGGGATATGAGGTAATTAAAGAAAACTAACGGTGAAAGTTGGTTTTATGGTTTAAAAAATATATATAAAAACAGAGTTACTTCTGGAGGGTGAGGAAAGGGCTGCCTGGAAAGGGCTGCCTAGGAAGAGGTTTAAGGGCATGTATTGAGATGATGGAAATGTTCTATATCTTAACGGTTTCAATTACACGAGTGAGGTATCACATTAATAGGACAAAGGGGAAAACAACATGATCATTTCAATTCATGCAGAAAAGGCATCAGACAAAATCCAACACCTTCCCATGATAAAAAAAAAATACTCAAACTAAGAATAGTAGAGAATATATTCAACATGATAAAGAGCATTTATGAAAAACCCACAGCTATACTACAGTGGTGAAACACTGAAAGCTTTCCCATTAAGACTGGGAATAAGACAAGAATAACCACTGCTCTTCAGTGTTGTACTAGAAACTCTAGCCAGATTAATTAGGCAAGAAAAAGAAAGGTACCCAAATTGGAAAGGAAGAAGTAAAACTCCCTCTATTTGCAGATAACAAGATCCTATATATAGAAAATTCTAAAGAATACATACAGACATGCACACACAAGTAGAGTTAATAAACGAATTCAGCAAAATTGCCAGCGTACAAGATCAACACGCACAAATGAGTTGTGTTGTACACCCCAACAATTAACAACCTGAAAAGGAAAGCAAGAAAACAATTCCATTTGCAACAACATCCAAAAGAATAAAATACTTAGGAATAAATTTAACCAAGGAAGTGAAAGATTTATACACCAAAAACTAGAAAACACTGTTGAAAGAAATTAAAGGACACCTAAATAAAATGGAGAGATGGGTTCATGGATTGGAAAACAATATAGTGAAGATGGCAATATTAGCCACAGTGACCCACAGATTCGATATATCTATGGATAGATTTGATTATATCTACAGATGCAATCAAAATTCTAGCAGACTTTTTGCAGAAATGGAAAGCTAATCCTCAGGTTCATACGGAATTACAAGGGGCCCCAAATAGCCAAAACAATATCAAAAAAGAAGAACAAAATTGGAGAACTCACTTTTTCCAATTTCAAAACATATCACAAAGCTAGGTTTTGTAGTATTAAAACAGTGTGGTACTAGCATAAGGATAGATACATAGAACAGTGGAATAATATGGAGGGTCCAGAAATAAACCCACGCATCTATGGTTAAATGATTTTTGACAGGGGTGTCAAGATCATTCAACAGGGAAAGAATAGTCTCTTCAACAAATGGTGCTGGGACAAACTGGATATCCACATGCAACAGAATGGAGTTGGATCCCACACCTCACACATACACAAATGTTAACTCAAAAACTGGAACGATCTAAATAAAAGAGCTAAGCCTATAAAACTCTTAGAAGAAAAAATAGGAGTAAAACTGCATGGCCTTGGTTTTGGCAATGGATTCTTAGATATAACCCTAAAGGCACAAGCAACTAGGGAAAAAAAAACAGATAAACTGGACTTAATCAAAATATAAAACTTTGTGCATCACATGACGTCATTAAGGAGTGAAAAGAATATATAGAATGGGAAAAATATATTTACAAATCATGTACCTGATAAGGGTTTAGCTTACAGAATATATAAAGAACTCTTACAACTCAACAAAAAGACAAACAACCCAATTTAAAAATGGACAAAGTGGGCAAAGAGTTGAATAGACATTTCTCCAAAGATGTACAACATGCACATGATAAGATGCTCAACATCATTACTCTCTAGGGAAATGCAAATCAAATGAGATACCATGTCACAGCCAGCAAGATGACTATTAAAAAACCAAAAACAAACAAACAAAAAAACCAAGTGTTGGCAAGAATATGGAAAAATTGGAACCCTTATTCATTGCTAGTGGGAATGTAAAATGGTTCAGCCATTGTGGAAAACAGTTTGGTGGTTCCTCAAAAAGTTAAACACAGAATTACCATATGACTCAGCAATTCTACTCAAAGGTATATACGTATCTAAAAGGCATGAAAACAGGTACTCAAATAAGCACTTGTACACAAATGTTCATGTGGAAACAGCCCAAATGTCTATCAATAAGTGAGTGGATAAACAAATTGTGGTATATCCACGAAATATTATTTAGTCATAAAAAGGAATGAAGTACTGATACGTGCTACAACATGAACCTTGAAAACATGGTAAGTGAAAGTAGCCAAACACAAACATGTATTTTATATTCCATTTATATGAAATACCTTGATCAGATAAATCCTTAGAGACAGAAAATAGTTGGTGGTTGCCAAAGGCTGGTGCAAAGGAAGAAAGGGGAATTGTTTAATGGGTTTTAGTTTTGCAAGATGAAGAATTCTCAAGATTGGTTACACAGCAACATGAATATATTTAACTAAACTATACACTTAAAAATGATAAAGGGCTTCCCTGGTGGCACAGTGGTTAAGAATCCGCCTGCCAATGCAGGGGACACGGGTTCGAGCCCTGGTCTGGGATGATCCCACACGCTGCGGAGCAACTAAGCCCGTGTGCCACAACTACTGAGCCTGCGTGCCACAGCTACTGAAGCCCGCGCGCCTAGAGCTGGTGCTCCGCAACAAGAGAAGCCACGGCAATGAGAAGTCCGCACACCGCAAAGAAGAGTAGCCCTCACTCGCTACAACTAGAGAAAGCCCGCACGCAGCAACAAAGACCCAACACAGCCAAAAATAAGAATAAATAAAACAAATTTTTTTAAAATGATTAAGATGGTAAATTTTATATGTTTTTACCAGAGTAAAAAAAAAATGCCCATCTATAAATCCTAGAGATCAGCTAGTCCACTTATTTTACACATGGAGAACTGAGGGCCAGAGAAGGGGATCTACTTGCCCTAAATCACAGCTGGTCAAAGTCAGAGCAGAGAGCAGACTCCTACTCTAAGTCTAGTGCTTTCTACTTTACCTCTTGCTGCTTTTGCTTTGAGGCTCAGAAACTGAAACAGACAATGATGGGGAAAAAAGAACTTTAAACTTAAAAGAAAATGGTTAGAACCTTAGATCATGTGCAATTAAAGAGAAAATATACTACGTGGGAAGGGTAATGGGGAGTAACTGCTTAATGGGTATGGGGTGTTCTTTTAAGGTGATGAAAATGTTTACGAACTTGACAGATGTGGTTACACAACATTGTAAATGTAATAAATGTCACTGAACTGTACACTTTAAAAAGGTTAATTTTATATGAATTTCATCAAAACTTAAAAAAAAAACTAACTTTATTTCTATCTACTGACAGACTACTGACAACCCACCAAGTATTCAAACCAGAAAAAGAATATCAAGATGCAGATATACAAACAACTACTACCACAGAATTTTCCTTAATTCATTCAAATATTTATCAAGTTTCAGGCACAGTGCTAGGGAGCACAGTCTAGGAAAAGAAACAGGCATGTGAATAACAAGAAGCGTGGACGACTAGCATAAAGATGCTGCCATAAATATTAGAAAAGTTGGATGGGAAAATTAGAATGTGGAGGAGGGAAATAATCTGTTGGCTTTTCAACATGTTAATTTTGAGCATCCAAGAGCATCCGGGATTTTCTACATCCAGGAAATACAAGACTATGTTTCAAAGATCTGAGATTAATCAGCTCAGTAGCATTAACTACAGAAGGTTATAAAGAATAAATACAGAGACAATTTTTCACAATCCAATTCTTCCACAAAAAATTTACACCATAGAAGTTACTCTAGTTTCCTCTCTGAGTACAAATAGATACTCTAAGAGACACGGGACTCCAAAGGCATACAGGGAATTTCTGCATTTGACCTATCCATATTCCTGAAAGGGATGATAGGTCTAGATGTTTTGGCTTCAATTTCTGATGCTTTGGGAAATGAAATTATCTAGTGATAAATGTCACAATACAATTTGTATTTGATACAATATGTGCATAGTTGTAGCAAAAACTGCCCAATATGAGGTGATAAAATAAATGGGTAAAGCTTGTCAATAAGCTTCAATTTCATTTTAACCACTAGAGGGCTACCTTGTCATTTGATTTCTGATCTCTTAGCCACTCAATTTTAGAAATGCCAATCACCATAACTTAAAGCAACTAGGTTTATTCTGCAACAACTTCTCATTTAAATACTTACCAATACATAATTATCAAACCACTTTATATACCAGAGGACCTTGTGGGCAGGAAAATGTGCTCATATACTAACATTTGGAGCAACTATTCATTCCCTCCTTAGTATACTGGGCAACAACAGAAGAACTGATAAGGCCTGAAATAAGAAAATTCAAGTTCTCTCATACTTCTTGGTCAGCTTTTACAATATTGATGAACTTACGTTTTAAGTGTTCCAGATGTCATAAGTTCAGTCACCAAAACGATGCACTTCTTTCCCTTTACCGTGGATTCCCAGGAATCATAGAATCGGACAATATTGGGATGCTGAAGACCCTTTAACATTTCAGCCTCTTCTTTAAATCTCTGCCTCTCAGACTTTGTTAACTTTCGATCCTAAAATCAAAAAGCAAGACAGAATACAGTTCAAGATTGGGAGTTTGGGATTGACATGTACACACTACTATATTTAAGACAGATAACCAACAAGGACCTACTGTACAGCACAGGGAACTCTTGCTCAATATTGTGTAATAACCTAAAAGGGAAAAGAATTTGAAAAAGAATAGATACATGTATATGTATAACTGAATCACTGTGCTGTACACCTAAAACAAAAACAAAGGAAAAAACAAACAGAATATGCTTTTAAGATAATAAAACACCAAGTCACATAGTTACACTTAGATGCTAAACATGTACAAAATTATAATGACCAATACTGTTGAAATAAAACATCCTAACACTGAAGTTACTAATAATTAATAATTTCATCAGCCTGTTATATGAGTGTGAGAACAGGCTAAAGTGTATTTAAGAAAACTCTTGATTATAAAGTCATGCTTGAGGGATTTCCCTGGTGGCGTAGTGGTTAAGAATCCACCTGCCAATGCAGGGGACACGGGTTTGAGCCCTGGTCCGGGAAGATCCCACATGCTGTGGAGCGACTAAGCCTGTGCGCCACAGCTACTAGCCCGCAGGCCACCACTACTGAAGCCCGCACACCTGGAGCCCGTGCTCTGCAACAAGAGAAGCCACCGCAATGAGAAGCCCTGAGAAGCACGCGCACCACAACGAAGACCTAATGCAGCCAAAAAATAAATAAATCAATTACTTAATAAAATAAAGTCATGCTTGAGATTATTTTAGTATTTTTACTGTTAATATGTGCTTCAGGTACACGTTTTAGATGCAGTTAATTTACCACTTCCAAAATAAGTCACCTATTGACAGAGATATGCAATTTAATAATGGAACAAGTATGGGTTTTGGAAGTGGTGAGATCTAAATATAAATCCTGTCTTGGCTTCAACTAAAATTTCCTTCATGAATAAAGTCAAGTCCTCCGTATTCATGAGTTCACATACCCAGATTCAGCCAACTGCAAGTAAAAAATGGGCGGGGTGTGTGTGTGTGTGTGTTGGGGGGATCAGAAAATTCCAAAAAGCAAAACTTGAATAGTTTGCCCACATGCTGGCTACTATTTACATAGCATTTACATTGTATTAGCTATTATAAGTAATCTAGAGATGATTTAAAAGTATATGGGAAGATATGCAAATACTGTGCCATTTTATAAAAGGGACTTGAGCACCCACAGGGGTGGAGGGTGGGGTCCTGGAACCAATTCCCGCCACCCCCCAGGATATTGAGGGATGACTGTGTATACCTTCACCTCATAGGACTCTTGTAAGAATTAAATAATCTACTAGGTAGATTTAATTTAATTTAGTCTACTAGGTAGATTTATTTAAAGTGCCTGGCACTTCATAAGTTAATTCACTTCTTATCTGAGATAACTGGACAAAAGCACTTAATCTGCTCTTCTTCCCTTAACAGAGTCCCATACACACAAACTCTGTACTGTCCTGTAAATTAAAATTGAAACTGTCATGTAATACTCTATCAAAGCACATAATACGTATTTTAACGAAATAGGCCAGGCATACAATAACATAATGTGTCTATGATACAGTCAAATAATTAAACATTAAAGACATAATTTAAACCTTCCTATGTAACTAGATGGCCTTTCCCATCACTACTCCTCACCCTTGAATAACAACCACTACCCTGATCAGATATACCATTCCCATATGGGTTTTTACACTTTAGGTGAAATGTTAAGATTTCATAAAAAGAAGTTACAGAGCATGTACTATCTGGAAGGTGGCTATTTTCCACTCAACATTGTTTGAGCTCACCCATGATGGTACAAGGAGACATTACAAGATATCTACCATATTACTGTAACTCCATTCATTATCACTGGTATGCAGTTATCCACTGACTGAATACACCACAATTTATATATAATCTCCTACTGATCAATCTTTAGGCGCTTCCCCATTTTTTTTGCTATTACAATATGGCAAAGGTTTTGCAGTGTTAATCTCTAGGATGCAGGCTCTTATCTTGGAGTCTATAAACCTCTTTAAGGCAGGTTTGTGAACCTGTGTGAAAACAAATATATCTTTATTTTTCATTAACCTTGAATTGAAACTTAATATTTCCTTGAATGAATGTACGTACCTAATAGCATTCAGCAGTACCTGTGATTTGTCACCAACAGACCTAGGTATTTTCAGATCACGTAACAGTGGTTGCAGATTATCTCAAAATACCACACTAGGCATTACTTTGAAATTATGATAGCTATTAGATCTTCCAGTAGATCTTATTAATATACATTAATAATGCATACTATATCACAAATTTTAAAGTTTTGATAACTATTTTAATATAATTTGTTTCCAATATAATCCTATGTATCTTACTACATGGACTTAAAACATTTTTCTAGCCTTCACTAGCCTTCTGGGGCACAAAAAAAAGAGGAAGTACACCTACTAGGATATATAGCTAGCGGTAGAAGTGCATAGGGAATAGGCATCTTCAGTCTTCATAGGTATCAACAAATTGCTTTTCAAAGGGACTGTGCCAACTGAGTTTCCCAACAGCTTTGTATGAAGGTTCCCACTAGAGTACATGGTCACTAGCAACTGGTATTATCAGACATTAACTTTTGTCAATTTGATGGGTGTAAGTCATGTTCTATAGTTTAATTTACATTTTCAGAGTCACTAAAAAGTGTGAGAAACTTTGTTTTCTTTGCAGACTACTTAAGACCCCTCTTCTGCAAGGAACTGATGCTTTATCTTACTTGTAGCAGTTCTTAATAGATTATGGATGCTAATCCTTTATTGGGTTTTATGAGTTACAAATACCTTTTCTCAATTTGTGGTTTGTATTTTCACCTTGTTTATGATATCTTGATTTACAGATGTTTTTATTTCACTGTATTTCAATTCATCTATCTTTTACTTTATGGTAGGTGGATTTTATGTCTTCAGTAATTTTTCCAGACACTAAGGTCATAAATATTTTTCTTTTCCTTTTTAAAATATAAATTTGTTTTGTTTGCCACATCTGGGAATTGTTGAGGAATTTATTTGGTTGGGTAAAAGAAGGGCTGACTGTTATTTCTGTTCTGTATCAGCCAATGGCCCCAATATCATTTAATGAACAATCCATCCTTTCCATAGAAGTACAGTTCTGTCTCTGGATTCTACACTCTATTCCATGGTCTGTCTAGTCCTGTGCTAATACCTCACTTTCTTAATTGCTATCACTCTTGCATGATAGTTTAGATGGGTGTAGAATTCTAGGTTGGTGTTCTTTCAGCACTTTCAAGATACTGTTTCATGGTACTCTGGCGTCTACTGTAGCCCTCAGTATACATGGCCTCCTTTGTAGGTTATCTGTATTTTCTCTCTGGTTACTCTAAAGGCTTTAAAAAAAAATTGTGCTCTGCTCATTCACTACCATGCATCTAAGTTTTATTTTATACATAATGGGGCTAATTGTGCTTTTTAAGCCCAAAGTTTCAGGTATTTGTCTTCGCATCAGGAAAATTCTCAACGATTACCTTTTTGATTACTGCCTCCTTCCATTCTCCATTCTCTTCTAAGATTTTCTGTGTATGTCTGTATGTGTTATGTGTAAGGGTGTGTGTGTGTGTGGAACCTTACTCGATCCTTCATATCTTTTAACTTCTCTCTCATTTTCCATTTCTTTCTCTCTGCTGCCTTCTGGGCAGTGTTCTCAGATCTACCTTCTTGTTCATGAATTCTCTCAAGTTATTATCAGGTCTAACCTGCTTATTACCTTAAAATTTGTTTTAATTAATCAAACTTTAAAGTCTAAAGGAGGCAGAGATGCAAAGGACATGTGGCAAGGTCTCAGTCCCTGCTCCAGAAATAAGAGATGAACACAAACTAGACACTTGAAACTAGCCATACAAGTCTTCAAGGGCTGGGTATACTGGTGAGTCAGACATGTATTTGGACATCCATACAGAAAATAAAACGAGGTCAAGCAGTCAGTCTGTCACCAAAAGTACCCACCGGAGGGTCTGATAAAGGGAATTCAGTCACTACTTCAGTCCCTACTTTCCCAGCTAGCATCAAAAACAAAGCAAGGTGGGAAAAAAGGGGAAAAAAAGAAAAAAAGTTGGGCACTAACTAAAGACTTCAGTGGAGAAGGAATTCTCCTGCCACTTCTCTAGGCCCAATGTCTGGGGGAGGGATTTGTCCCCACTCAGTGGTAACCCCACACATGGGGTTTTGAATGAGAAATGATAACTGGCGACTCAATTTGCAATGATCCCCACCAACCTCCACCCCATCCCTGCTTCATGAACAGACAAGTTTTCCCAGCATCCTCCTTGGAATTTCCTCCCTCTCAGGGTTCATCTCCAAAATTATTTCCATCTCCAAATCATCACTGCAAGATTGCCTTCTCTCAAAGTTCTATAAAAGCCCACTTGCACAGCCCAATATCACTTTTATTCCCACTCCTAACCTGAAGCTGCAACCATCCACAAAGTCACATACCCTGTCCACTGAGACTCAGATCCATAGCTGTTTCATCTTGGGCTATCTTCCTAAACCATTTCCTTCCCAGAGAAGAGACAGCCAAAGGGCCAAAGGACAAGTCGAAGTATCTGGGGCCAGATGACTGAGGAAAGTGGCACTTGTTACTTACTTTTTAATTGCAATACATTTTCATTTCTTGAAGCTCTTTTTGGATCTTTATCAAATCAGTCATTCACTGCTCACTCCAATACCATCTTGATGTTTTTGTGGTTTTAGTTTTTAATCCTTTATTTCTTTTAAAATAATGTGCTTTAGGGGCTCAATTCAATAACACTTTTATCTGAGTTACTGGGGATCGAATTTTGCCTAGTGTTTTGGCTGCTGACATTCATTCATGGTGGTTTGTTTCCCCTCATGATTAACAATAGTGGATAATATGGTTATCTTAAACTGCGATTTGTCTGTTGGAATATCCTCAGTTGTGGGTGTATTGCTGTGGACAGGCTCTGAGTTTATTTATGCCTAGTGCGGCAGGGATATTACTAGTCTTGGTGATGCCTGCATGTAATCTGTTCAAATTTGAATCTCATACTTTTATGAATACAGGTCCCTGATTATGTACACTCAGGGTAAACTTTTTTCAGCTGACTTGAGAAAAACTGTCTTTTCCCTGACTCAGAAACTGAAATTTTCTCTAGTCTGTCTTTATATTAAAGGTTTTGTTCCCTTTTAAGGAACAAGTTTATTGGATCTCAGTTCCAATATCTGCTCGGGCTTAAGACTTCATCTAGCCTTGGGGAGACAGTAAAACCATGCGTCTTAGTTAACAAGATTGGCAACTGTCCCAAGAAGAACCCTAGTGTCAATTCACACTTTTCCTACTCTGGTTTCTAGTTTCTTCTTAGTTTCTAGACCTTGGAAATTATCCTGACAGCCTTATAAGCTCAGCTATGCATTTAAAAGGATAGGTTTCTGTAGTTCCTCTCATCAAAATTTTCAAAATGTCTGGTATTTTACAGTGGGAAGAGTTTTCAGCTTGTTTGGTTTTCTATTTACTGACAATAGGGTTCCCCAATATATGTTTTTTAAAAAATATTGTTTACCATATATTCTTAAGTGTTCCTCATTTAAGGGAACCTTATTCAAAACATGAAGGAAAATCCAGATCACTTGCTGACTCTTATACATTACTGTTGAATTACAAAAGCTTATTTTAAAGAAATTGTGAAAAGTTAAGCTATTCTCAAAGCAATCAGAAGACAGTAATCACGAGCCAAATGAATTATAATATTCTACCTACCATTAAGTGAATATTTAATTTTTATATTTTAATATATAGTCTACCTGATTGTCTTGATAACTACTCTTATTTTCTGTAACATGCAACATTCATTTCAGTTTTAGCAATTAATGTATATATTCATATATGTTTAATTAAATTTTAACAAATGCTTGAGTACCCTGTGTCAGACAACAGGATAGGACAAACATTAGAGACAAGGTTCCTGCTATTCTAGACCTTACAATGTAAGAGGCAGAGGCATTAATTTTATTAGGTATTATAAAGAGAAAAAAACTGAGTGCTTTGAGAGCATATCATAAAAGACCCAATTCTGTGTGCACAAGCTAGTGTTAGCCCCCATATCAGCAGGTTACCTTAAGGGTTGAGATCATGAGCATGAAAGTACCCAGAGTTCTAGTTTTACAATACTTGAAATGTTTAAGACCACAAGAGTCTGTAAAAAGTGCTAAAGGCAAACTTCGAAATGCAGGATAGACTGGAGGCAAGGAGACTCAAAACCTTAATAACAGTGAGCTTGTAAACCCTTTCTGCAGAAACTCAAACCAAAGTAATTCACTCTTGTCTGTCTCTACTACCACCACCCTATTTCAAGCCATCACGGTCTCCTCTGGATTTCTGCAATAACCTACTAGCTGTTTCCACACGGCTAAACTTCTCCCTGTACAATGTGTTTTTCCACTCTGTCCAAATACAACCAGAATATTTTAAGGTCAACTTAATCAATTCTGCAGTATGCGTACTTTATTAATTCTTAGAAATATTGTTTTCCACATTTTTAAACATCTCTGAAATTAGAATGTATCACATAATTGAACTCTTAGACTCAGTGAAGTACTGCATGTCCTAATCCTGTTAGGATAAAGGTGGAAAATCATTGTGACCAACGAGGTCCCACACAATGCAATCCTTGCCCACTTTTCGAGCCTAATTTCTTGTCACTCTCATGTGCCTTTCTCAGACATGTCATGCTTCTTCCAACTCAGGTCCTTCACACACGGTGTTCCCTCCATACAGGATGCCCTTTCATCAACCTTTTTTCCCTGGTTAATGCCCAGCCATTCTTCAAAGATCTGTCATTTCCACGGGGATACCTTCCTTGGCTGCCCCTCACTCTAGGTTAAATCACCCCCTGCCATATACATGTATAGTTTCATGAACTATGTACATGCCTCTTTCAGAGCTCTTAATCACAAGTAATATACTGAGACTTACTCTAAAAGCAGTGACAAAATGCCTTTTTCAGTGTTCTATCTTTAGCAACTGACAACCTAGCATTGTTCAATTGCCATGTGTTGAATGAATCCATGAATGTACTTTCCAAAAAAAATTGTGTGTGTACATTTTTCACAAGTAGTTAGCATTTCCCTAGGAATAGAAGAAATTCCTATGACTTAAAAGCAAGGTGAGGATTGAAATTGGGCCTCTGAGACTCAGTAACTTAACACAACTCAAACACTATGACCAACCTGCAATGGTCAATGCTGCCACCATTCTGATTTTAAAAAGTATTTGTTAAAAGCCATTGTAAAAAATCTGCCAACTGGGGCTTCCCTGGTGGTGCAGTGGTTGAGAGTCCACCTGCCGATGCAGGGGACATGGGTTCGTGCCCCGGCACGGGAAGATCCCACATGCTGCAGAGCGGCTGGGCCCATGAGCCATGGCCACTGAGCCTGCGCGTCCGGAGCCTGTGCTGCGCAACGTGAGAGGACACAACAGTGAGAGGCCCGCGTACCACAAAAAAAAAAAAAAAAAAAAAATCTGCCAACTAGTTATTTATAGCAAAGTATAAATAAAGGTGGGCGGGGGGACCAAACAGGGACTTCTTCCTTCTTCCAAAAACCTACAATCAATTTTCTTCTTAAGAATAAATACACTGAATGGCAATCTTAAAATTCTATGTTTAACTTTTATCTAATTTTGCCTAGAAGTCATCTATACTGTAAACAGAGGCTATTTTATATGTCTATTATAGATTTTTAACCTCCCTGAAAGCTACTGATGATTTATTTTAAGGGGTCTGAGAACCTCACTTTAAACCTTTAACAGCAGAAATATGACTACAGGGACTTCCCTGGTAGCACAGTGGTTAAGAATCCACCTGACAATGCAGGGGACACAGGTTCGAACCCTGGTCCGGGAAGATCCCACATGCCGCGGAGCAACTAAGCCTGTGAGCCACAACTACTGAGCCCGTGTGCCACAACTACTGAAGCCCGTGCGCCTAGAGCCTGTGCTCTGCAACGAGAAGCCATGGCAATGAGAAGCCTGCGCACTGCAATGAAAGAGTAGCCCCCGCTTGCTGCAACTAGAGAAAGCCCATGCGCAGCAAGGAAGACCCAACGCAGCCAAAAATAAATTTTTTTAAAAAAAAAGAAAGAAATATGAGTACAGATTCTAAGTAGGGAAAAAAACCAAACAAATAATTTGGTGCTTCTTTCAATAATCTGTCAACTTGTTCTATCTATAAGCCTTCTATTTTTTAAATCTAGGATCATTTCATATCTCAGAGAACTATACTATTTTAGCATCCAAAAGAATTTGTTAAGACAAAGTAAAACAGATCAAAACTAACATAAGCAAAAATACCTGTAAGAACAGCTGGGGTTTTAAAAATAATATTTGTTGGGTGTTTGCTATTTACACTAACTGGTTGTTTTACTTCTGTTCTCATTCTCAGAAAACCCTTGTGAGATATTAGGAAATATTACTTTATTTTAACAGATGAACAGACTCAGAGAAATTTAATATCTTCCTCCAATTCACAATGAAAAGCAGAACCATGAATTAACTGAAAATTTGATTCATAGCTCATGTTCCATTCACTATACTAGACAAACATATTTAATTTCTTCTAAAACATTTTTCAGAAAAGCCACGTTGATATTTCTGCTATTAACCAGGGATCACTGAAAAGAACTAGGCACTTTACTAAATTATAAGTTATAGTTGAAGGTAAAATAAGAGGAGTATATAGTGTTTAAACTATATCAACTGTCAAATACAAACAAAAAAGCAGACTCACAGATATATAGAGAACACACTAGTGGTTACCAGTGGAGGAGGGGGCCAATCTAGGGGATGGGGGAGTGGGAGGTACAAACTACTGGATGTACCATAGGCTACAAGGATGTATTGTACAACATAGGAAATACAGCCAATATTTTGTAACAACTGTAAATGTACTGTAACCTTTAAAAAACTGTATCAAAAATTAAAACTTGGGCTTCCCTGGTGGCGCAGTGGTTGAGAGTCCGCCTGCCGATGCAGGGGACACGGGTTCGTGCCCCGGTCTGGGAAGATCCCACATGCCACGGAGCGGCTGGGCCCGTGAGCCCTGGCTGCTGAGCCTGTGCTCCGCAACGGGAGAGGCCCGCATACCGCAAAAAAACAAAACAAAACAAAACTTAAAGACTTCAACACTTAAAAAAGCATTACCAAGTGTTAAATTATCGTGAAGACAGTGCATTACCAAGTGTTAAATTATCGTGAAGAGAATGATAAAACTTATTTGTTATTTTAAGTATCAAATGAGATTTAGAACAGATTAGCACAACTGCTGCTTTTTGGTGCCTTCTCTCCAGCATTATCAAACTGGATATTCCTGGGGGCTTGATATACTATCCCAATTGTAACATTCATTACCTTCAGTGCAAACGAGAGCTGATGCAGCTAACCCGCTCTATTCATTTCATTCATTTCTTTCCACCTACATAAAATTGTTTTGACAGGCTAAATGAACAAAACCAAGGATCACTGTCACATGACCTCCCATAACATGCACAGCTCCCGGAGGCTGAGGGGTGGAGGTGGGGGCCCAGCAACAACTGAAACAATTGTTCATCTCAGTACCATCCAAATAACAGTGCTCAGTAGATTATTTGCTGATGCAATTTCTTCTTGGGTGAGTGAGAAACACAATGTTAATATTTGGTACAATGGCCTTACAGCAATTTTACATCTTTGGTTCCTTGCTTTGTACAAAGTTATTTTATTTTAAATATCCTCTACAGGCATCTTCTCTTTATCCCTAAATTTCGGTATTTTCTGAAGTAGCAATCCTATGCCTTCCTATTGCTTATTTTATCAGCCCCAGAAGCAAACCTTCCAAATAAATTCTGCAACTGAAACAGTGAGCTTGATTTTCATTAAATTAAACCAGAAATATTCACTTTATTAGCTAATATCTGTACCCCCAGAAAATTTGACCCTCTAGACTTATTAACATTTAAACTTCTATTGCATTTTATTTTTAGCAATATTCAAAGTTTTACTACTAAATTAAGACCACATGTTGTAAGTCTACATATCACAACATGGGTGGAGAGAAGTATCTGGAATTCCTTGATTAGAATATTTTAGGTCAATATTGGAGTCCTCCCTACTTATCATTTTCTGCACCACACTGACTTAGCAAAGACCTAGGCATCTATTCCATTTTTTAAAGTGATACTAATTGTTGGGTGTTGGAATGTGGAAATAAAAACATGTCTTCAGGCAGAGAGAACAGCAGTTTGAAATATTGCTTTCCAATGCAGCATGGGTTCCAGTTAACATTTACCAAAAATTTTAAAAATTATTCTGTATTTTGAAAGAAGGAATCACATAAATGACTATTTAGTCTGGCATACCTCTCTCTCATAGGCCTACATGGTCTAGTAACAATTCAAACACTGCAGAAAAGGATTTTGTACTCTAAATACGTCTATCTACTAAATACTTTGCCCTATTCTTCTTGAAAACTCCCAAATAATTAGACACTGAAGGCCTGGGGAAAGGTGGGAAAAATAACTCATAGAAGCAGAATAATGATGCTCATGCAAAAACTCTTAACTGTTAACAACAACGACAAAGATTAATAAGGCTTTTAAGATGTTTTGAAATACAATATGAAAATTAAACCTGGATTTTATGTAGCCAAATCTACAGAGTAAACTCTTACTACAAATTTCATTATGACCTTCCAGTCTGATACCCTTAAAGAGGAACAGGGTCTATCCCATAGGGAAGAGAGTCTATTTGAATTTTCCTCAATAGGTCAACAGATATGATAATTACGGGGCAGGGGCAGGGAGTAGATGGACATTTAAAAAATGACACTGTGTTCCTTGCTTCTCCCTAGCATCCTCTAAAAACTATTCTGAAATAGTCCCAGTTTCATAAAGACAGAAAAAAAGTCATCAAAAGAAAAGCAAAAAAGAACCTGGCTGTTCTATCTAACTCCTCCTCCACTGATCCCTTCTTCCTCTGGCTCATCTTTATTTGCATTTTTAAAAATTTATTTATAAAAAGGTTCTCTGTATCAAAGCAGGACGAAAAAATAATTACTTACACAAGAAAATCTACAGTGCTTTCTCAAACCAGATGTGTGCCAATTTATACAGTTCTACCACTAAGCATCCTGTACTTCACCCCCAAACCTTGGCCACAAATATATAAATCTGGGGCCTGAGATTCTCTTCACCCCTCTCTTTTCAGGGGCACAAAAACCAAATGGGGGCTTCCCTGGTGGCGCAGTGGTTGAGAGTCTGCCTGCCAATGCAGGGGACACGGGTTCGTGCCCCGGTCCGGGAAGATCCCACATGCCGCGGAGCGGCTGGGCCCGTGGGCCATGGCCGCTGGGCCTGCGCGTCCGGAGCCTGTGCTCTGCAACGGGAGGGGCCACAGCAGTGAGAGGCCCGCGTACCGCAAAAAAAAAAAAAAAAAAAAAAAAACACCAAATGGAACTCAAAAATATCTAGAGCCTGGCACATATAGAAAGTTTTATGTTAATGCTAAAAATATAGCAGATACTTTTAACACCTGAACCACAAAAATGTAAACACATTTAGTCCTATTAGAAAACAGCAAACTATTTTCACTAAATGACTTAAAATATCCATTGTATATAATACAGCAAAATTCAGAACACTACCCCTAGCCATTCTCATAAATTTTAAAAGGTTTTATTGAGAGAAATTAGATTCATTTGAATGTAAAGGCAATTAACTGACAGGGCTAAATTTCAATTGTTATAGGTAGGACCTTATACTAAACTTTCTAAAGAAAACAAAAAGGCCAAGGAGGGGACAAGAAGGGGAGATGAATGTGGGCACAAAGATCCAAAAATTCTTGCTTATTACAGGAAGAAAAATTTTACACTTCAGAGACAAATGTTACTCTGCAATGGATATAGAAAACAGTGTCCAAAGTTTTTTTGAATGGGGTAATGAAGGGTTGCCAAAGGGGGAGACCAAGAAAGCAAAAACTGTTAAGAATCTGCCACCATAGGAAAGCAAACGTGGTGGGCACACATCACAAAAACAGCAAAAATCTCATCACAGAATTCAGAGCCTGATATCCAAACTTGTTTCATTTTGTTCAGGAAAGAAATCAATAAAATAAAGTCCAGTATATAAGAACACAATGTATTAGCTTTTCAGTGTGCATGACAAAATATTCATCTAAGAAAATAAGAACGCAAAAAAATTTTTTTAATTAGAAAAAAAAAGGAGGGAGGACTCCTTAACATACCTGTTCATGTAACTTTAAATACTCCTATGTTATCTTTTCTTCTAGAACCCTCTCATCAACTCAGTCTTAACCTCTCTCTCTTTACCATACCACTTGAAGGGCATGGAATAAATATTTCAGATTTCCAAGGAAACCCAGAAGTGCAGAGAGCAGTAAGATTTGAAGAGTAAGGAAAAAAACAACAAACAAACAAAAAAAACCCTGAAAGCCTGATTTGCACAAGCACATCTGCCCTAACAGAGTTTTATATTGAGAATAAATACTTGATATCCTCATGCTTACCAAGGTCGGACTATCTTACTGTAATGTTTTACTAATTCTGGAGTTCAAATTAGTATTTACAAACGTCTACTGCACATTTTACGACCAAAGACTCAATATACCTCCAACCCTACAAAGTTTCTTCCACAAATCAGCTTATCCACTTCAATTTCCCTGTTTCTCTTTGTCTTCCCAAGCAGTAAAGTTGGAATCTCTTTTAATCTCTGAAATTCCATCATTTTCCACATCTCATTTACATTACTGCAACCTAGTAAAAGGTACAACTACCTCCTATCAAAATAACTATTGCCTAAATACTTTTTTCCTGCTTCAATCTATCTCTTAGATGCAGATGATCTCCAAAACACTTTATTTTATTTTATTTTTTTGCGGTACGCAGGCCTCTCACTGTTGTGGCCCCTCCCGTTGCGGAGCACAGGCTCCGGACGCACAGGCTCAGCGGCCATGGCTCACGGGCCCAGCCGCTCCGCGGCACGTGGGATCCTCCCGGACCGGGGCACGAACCCGCGTCCCCTGCATCGGCAGGCAGACTCTCAACCACTGTGCCACCAGGGAAGCCCCCCAAAACACTTTATAATCACACCAAGTCCCCTGCTCTGAAACAGTGAGTGTAAAATTAGCCAATCAATTTCTCCCAATTACAAGAATCTTCAGGGGCGCTCGTTAACCAAGGATTCTAGGGCATTACCTAGTGAATCAATCAACAGGAGAAAGAACTTGTTATGACCAGTAAGTTTGGGAAATCCTCTATTACATCAAATCCATATTCCAAAGCCACTCAGATCCACCTTCTTTTTCAACACTTTCCAAAACAACCCACCACAGGCAGGAGGGAATCCTATCATGGCATACTCATCTCTTCTTCTACATGCCTATAACTAAAGAAACTGACATAAGTTTCTCCTTGTTGTAAAATGGAAACACCATCTTTCTTGACTAGCTAAGAGTTATTTTCAGGATTCAACATATTGCATGTGAGCTTTTAAAACTGTGAAAATAATTATACAAAGAACATAATTTTTATGTCAGATACTCCATTCATAGCAATTTATTCCTCTATACTTACTCCCAAATATAATTCACATTTGGCCGTTTTTACACTGCAGTGGAACAGACTACCTGAAGTCTTCTTCTACCTATGCAAGTAATATTTTAATAATTTAAGTCACGCTAACTGTCATCATTTTTTTTCCTTTAAAACATGTCTAACAACGAGATAGAACTTCAAATCCATTAGGAGGCTACTGTTAAAAACAAAAACAAAAAAACTTAGAGACTAACAAGTGTTAGCAAAGATACAGAGAAACTAGAACCCTTGTGCATTATTGGTAGGAATATAAAATGGTGCAGCCACTGTGGAAAAGTTTGGCATTTACTCAAAAAGCTAAACACAGAATTACCATATAACCCAGCAATTCCACCCCTAGGTTTATACCCAAAGGAACTGAAGCAGAGACTAAAACAGATAACTTGTACACCAATGTTCATTGCAACAGTATTCACAGTGGCCAAAGGGTGGAAACAGCCCAACTGCCCATCAGCAGATGAATGGAAAATAAAACCTGGTAAATATGTAAAATGAATATTATTCTGCCTTAAAAAAGAAGTTCTGATACATGCTATAATACGGATGAAACATGAGGACATTATGCTAAGTGAAACAATACAGACACAAAAGGACAAATACATGACTCCACTTATATGAGATTCCTAGAATAGGCAAATTCAGAGACAGAAAGTAGGAAAGAGGTCATCAAAGGCTGGAGGGAGGGGAGAATGGGGAGGTAAGTATTTAGTAAGTTCAGACTCGCAGTCTGGGAGGATGAAAAAGTTCTGAATATAGATGGTGGTGATGATTGCACAACACACTGTTAACGAACTTAACAACTGTATATACACTTACAAAATGGTACATTTTAGTAAACTGATGCTGTCTATATCCAACCCCCTACAAGTCTAAACATTACTGGATTTTTGTGGAACCCTGTTCTTGACACTTAAGAAAATGAAGTACAAAATTCAATTCAAGGTAGGGGAGAGGCAGGGGGATGGCTACTGGGGAGAAGCCCACTGAGAACTTCAAAAAGTATAAACCATGTTTCTACTTCCTATACTAGGTAAGTACTTGATGTATATGTTGAAATATATGAGATAGTGTATATAGTTCTTTTACACTTAAGAGAAAAATAATGTCTACTGATCACCTTTATCAACTCCCTAAATAAGAGAAAAAAATAAGTTGTAAGTTTCACATTTTCTTATTTTCAAGGCAAGTAAATAATTCTACCTCAATACCGATCTCTTCATAAGTTTAACTAGGAACTAGACTAGTTTTTGCATTAATATTATTATTATTATAACCTAATCCAACTGTCATTTCACCCAATGAATTGATTTTAATGTATCTCTTTTTTAAAAAATCACTGTTAACAACATGATCAGTGGGTATACAGGGAATGTAAATATTTTAAAACTTTACATAAACTTTTAAAAGAATACAGAAATGTAAAATATACATATATCTATGTATGCACCTTCTGTACTTGTCACATCTTAATGTTTTGCCATATTTGCTTTAGATTATTTTGTAAGAAATAAAAATACTGTTCTTCCTTCCCCCTCCACATAGCTAGCCACTGTCTGGAATATGGCATTTATCATGCCAATGTATATTTTTATAGTTTTACAACATATGTACACATTCATGAATGATATACTGTACTGTTTTATATATTCTGATTTTTTTTTTTTTTTTTTTTTGGCAGCATGCGGGATCTTAGTTCCCTGACCAGAGATCAAAGCCACGTCCTGTGCACTGGAGGCGCAGAGTCCCAACCACTGGACCGCCAGGGAAGTCCCTTGATTTTTATATAAATGTTACTACCTCTGAACCTTTTCTAAATCTTACTTTTTTTGGCTGATGATCTTTTAAAATGAACTAATTTCCTATCCCAACAGAGTGTACCTGACTAAATAAAACACATACCCTTTGTCAAATTAGTAGCAATAACTATGGATTTTCAAAGTAAGCATTATGTATCTAACTATAGTTTGCAATACAGAAAACTAACCTTTGAATTAGCATGCTTTTAGAAGCTGCTCCTTAATCAGAGGGAAAAGAATATGCATGTTTCCTTTTAGCTAAATCTTGTTCATAATTTTCAAAATATGGATACTATGGAAGACAGATCTTATTTATTGAACATATCCACCTAACTTTAAAAGTTAGATCTGACTGCATTTTATATTTGGTCTTCAGCTGGCTTGAAAGTTTTTCTGGCAAAAAAGAAATTAGGTGCTGCTTTAAAACTATCTTCTTATTTACTACCCACCTTGACAATGAAGTTTTAGTTTATGTAGAAACATAATACTTTCATTTAAAAACAAATATAATTCCTCAGTCTTAATCTTTAAACTCTGACATGAGAGATCAGTTCCAATCCCCTACATGTCCAGACTTATATTCAAAGAGTAACTGAAAATTAAGTAAAGGGTTTTTACCATTGCCTTCTTTTATTTCTAAAAAAAAAAAAATTTGAAAAAAAATCAGGTTTGTTTCATATCATGGCTTTAGCAACATGTTAAAGGCATCTCTATAATCAATCATAATGGAACTCTAGTATCAACCAATATGTTATTCATCCTAATGTCAGCTCTGCAAAATCCAATTCTTACTGAAATTATATACAGGGTTATTAAGTACTATGCTAAAGCACAAACAATCCAAAGTATAAGAAGGGGAGGCACCTGCACTTGAGAAACTTAAAGGGGGATGAGAGTGGGGAGTGTGTGCTCCAGGATAAAAAAAAAATGCTGAATACAATTAACCATATAATAAGACTGAACCAAATAAAACTGTCATGTTTGTCAGTCATAATGACTGAATATAGACCAATGATTCAACCCAACACATGACTGAATTATTTTCCTTTCATTTCTTCTCCCAGTGGTTTGGAAGATACCCTTATTTAATTCTATCGGTGCTTACTTTTAGTTGCCCAACAACATTCTTTAACTTATATCTCGACTCAGGATCTTTGGAGTGCCTTATGATTGAAGGTGTTTACCACCTTCCTTACCTACTTCTTGCTGAAGTTATCTGGAGATTGATCATTGCTTGCTTTTTGATTTCAGAGATTGTTCATCATAAATTCCCCTTACAGCCATGCTTACATTTTTAACAATTTCATATATATTGTCAGTCATTATAAATAAAATGGCTTCAATTCTTGATGCCTTTTTTTTGCGGTACGCGGGCCTCTCACTGTTGAGGCCTCTCCTGTTGCGGAGCACAGGCTCTGGACGCACAGGCTCCGCCGCACGTGGGATCTTCCCAGACCAGGGAACGAACCCGTGTCCCCTGCATCGGCAGGCGGACTCTCAACCACTGCGCCACCAGGGAAGCCCTTGATGCCTTAATTCTTGTTTCAATACTCCAGTTCCTTTAAACACAGAACATGCCATCATCTTCTGGCATCTAATATTGGAGTGAAGAGTCTGATTTTAGATCTTTAGTAACAGTATTTCTCTACATGGATATTTATAAACTGCCCTTCTCCCAATCTTTAAAGTTCAATTATTTTGCTAGATTCTTTGTGTAAGATGTGGGTCTCTTCTTGGTTTTTTACTAGAATGAAGTAAGTTCTATCTGTCTGTATACAAATAACTTTTTTGTTTTTAACTCAGTCTTGTAGTCTATCAGTTATTGGTCTCTTAGAAATCTCAATTATCCATAAATTCTTTCTCTCTTCTCTGAATTCACTTCTCATTATTTTTGTCTTTCTTATTTCATCTGCATTCTGAAAGCAACCTCCTTGTCACTAATTTGATTTTCCATGGCATCAGTTTTTTGTTTTTTTTTTTTTTACCAAGTTCAACGTGGTTTTATATTCTGCTCTTGTTTTCTTGAATTGCTTTCTCCAGCCCTTCTTAAAATACTGATTTTCTTTCTCTCGTGCCAAAAGCCAAGTCTCCATGTATCTTACTGAATATGTTGGCATTTTAACTTATACTTTTGGATCCTGCATGGTTCTTCTGGATTCTCTTCTTACACCCATGCTTTTTTCTTTTGGCTCTTTCTTGAACAAGGATAGATCTTCCAAACTTGTGTTTATAGCCCCACTGCATGCCACACATGTGGGAGGCAGGTGACTGGGTAGGAAAATTGACAGCCACCCAGCAAGAAATCTGAATGCTAGAGAAAAGCTGAATGATTTTATTACTCTCTCTCCATACAATACCACAAATTCATTGCCAAATGAAAAGGTGATCGAAGAAGATGAAGCCAAAAATGCAGGGCGGGAAGGATTTAAAACTATGTCAGATAGTTAATAAAAAATTTTTCCCCTGGATTTTGTGATAATTTTTGGTAATTAGATCTTTTAAGTTTGTAACTTGTGATTTCTTCTCTCATTTCATGTAAATATATATTTTCATAATTTCTTTTAAAAAAATTTTTTAGAGTACATTAACAAATACTGTGACTATAAAACAGTAAAACTGTAAATGAAAGGGCAGGGAACTAGAAGTAACTCTTAGAAATTAAAGATATGCTCATCAAAATAAAAATTCAATGAACTCTTGCAAAAATAAATGCCAAATCAAAATAGCAGACAGGGGCTTCCCTGGTGGCGCAGTGGTTGGGAGTCCGCCTGCCGACGCAGGGGACACGGGTTCGAGCCCCGGTCCAGGAAAATCCCACATGCCATGCAGCGGCTAGGCCCGTGAGCCCTGGCCGCTGAGCCTGCGCGTCCAGAGCCTGTGCTCCGCAACGGGAGAGGTCACAACAGTGAGAGGCCCACGTGCTGCAAAAAAAAAAAAAAAAAAAAAGCAGACAAGGGGGACTTCTCTGGTGGTCCACTGGTTAAGACTCCGCCTTCCAACACAGGGGATATGGGTTTGATCCCTGGTCGGGGAAATAAGATCCCACGTGCTGCGCGGCAACGAAGATCCCATGTGCCGCAACTAAGACCCAGCCAAAAAAAAAAAAAGCAGATAAGGGGTTGGTGGCAGAGATAAGGAGGTGGGGGTGGGGGAGGAGCAGAGTCATAACATGAGTTTCAACATACAAATAAATATGCCCCAGAAAAAAGAGAACAGGGAAAAATAGGAGTAGAAATTAGAACATTCCCCAAAGCAGAGAAACATTTCAAGGGTCCATTAACAAACAACCCAACACAATGGATGGTGAGAAAAAGTAAAAACAAAACTAACAGAAAGGACACCCATTCCTGTAAGTTTACAAAACCAAACAATATCCAGAGGGTGGGGAGGAATATCAGCAGTACCAAGGAGAAAAAAACGATATTAACAGAATCCTAAACAAACCCAGAATTCGAAGTTTACCATAATGCATACTTTCTTATTAGCAAACTTATTACCATACTTTCTTCTATTTGTCTTATACTGACAAATTTTAAAAAAAGAGAGAGGAACACAAGGGATTCAGGAAACATATTCAATCCATTAAGGAAAACAAACAAAAGCCACACACAGTTGTGCAGCATACTTAGAGAGCACCAAGTCCAGAGCAGGGGTATAGAAAACTCTGAAAGGAAGACTCAATATATCAGGTAGGACAATGTAAAGAAGACTTTGAAAATGTGCTAAGAAAAACATCAAGGCAACTGGAAACTACATGAAAAACAAAGCAGTACACATTAGTACAAAAAGGAACTGTATCCATACTACATGGCTCAGAGAGAGATATGGACGGTCATAAATACTTGATTTTCACTTTTAGACATTTTTAAAGCAGAGACAGAAGGTTAATATTACTCATCTTGATAATTTAAAATACATATAATAAAGGTTGGATAGTAGAATTGAAGAGAAGATGGTACGGGTGGTATTATCTTCATCTTACAAAGTAGAAATAGAAACTGCCTTTGATGGGACAATAACTAAGCGTGTGGCATATAGGTAGATTATCTAAAGTTGCCACTGAAACCATTTAAACTCTGATCATTTCCATACCACCATTAGGGCTGCTGCAATACTATCACGAACTTTTTTTCTTTTAACCTAATGTTTCCTCAAAAATCCATCTTCTTATAAAACTTAAATTTATGGTTTAAAGAAAACTTATATTACTACTCTGAATAAAATCCAGTGATCTGAGGTTTGCACATCCATTCAAGGCTAAAATAAAAAAGATACACAAGAACAAATGTTGGCAAAGACACAGAGAAAGTGGAACCCTAATCCACTGCTGATAAGAATGTAAAATGGTGCTACCACTTCGGAAAACGGACTGACAGTTCCTCAAAAGATTCAATATTGAGTTACTTTATGACCTAGCAATTCCAATCTTCAGTATGAGCCCAAGAGAAACAAAGTATATGTCCATACAAAAACTAGTGGCATTAATGTTCATAGCCACATTATTCATAATAACCAAAAAAGTGGAAACAACACAAATATCAATGATGAATGGATAAACAAAATGTCGCATATTTTGAAATATTACTCATTGTATGGATATTACATAAAAAAGAATGACATACTGATACGTGAAGTACTGATTCATCCATACAACATGGATTGAAAACATTATGCTAAGTAGAAGCCAGTCACAAAAGGCCACATATTGTATTATTTCATTTATATAAAATGTCCAGAACAGGCAAATCTCTGGAGATAGAAAGTAGGTTAGTAGTTGCCCACAGCTGGAGGGTTGGAGAGAAAAGAGGTTTCTTTTGGGGGTGATGAAAATGTTCGAAAATTGACTGTTATGATGGTTGCACAATTCTGTGAATATATTAAAAACCACTTGATTTTATACTTTAAATGGGTGAATTGGATGGTACGTGAGTTATCTCAAAGCTGTTTTTAAAAAATGCAGATGGCAAGTTAATAAAATAACACAGACCATCATCAAATGGATTTAAAAACTGCCATATGTAGTCAAACCTATGGTCTGGCTAACCCAGTGCTCTGTCTCTGACAGTGCCAACAAACAACAACAAACCACATACGTAGTAAGAAGAAAGGGTCCATTTCCTTTAGAAAAGATTGTGGAGAGAGTTCTAAAGCCATACTATCACTTACCTAAATCCTTTAAAGAACTGTTATCAGCCTCTCTTTGTACTTGCAATAATTAGTTCCAATGTTTACTAGCCACTGAACAAAGAAATACTATCCTTATTTTTATCCTAAGTTTACTATTTAGTTCTTTTGTGCATGTGTCATTTTAATAGATGACAGGAAGACCAATATAATAATATATTCTCCCTCATAATTTTATATAGACTCTTCAGGTCATCCAACTTTGGCAAGATCTGCTTTATAAAGTTCTTCCATAGACAGCTAACAATTTGGTATCACAATGATTCTAAAAACCACAAAGAAAAGGTCTCATTCATTCTTCATGACACAGCTCTTTAACCATTTGGCAACAGCCATCATTGCTAGACCCCCTAGAGATTTTATTCTTTAGATGTAGAGGGCTGACTGTGCTCTACTGCTACAAGTTTACTTCTTAGCTATAAAAGGATGATACAGAAGTGTCCTGGCCTTATTTCTTAATAATAGTAGCTACTATATGTTAGTATACGAAGAACTAGTTACCATGCTAGAGAGGCCATACGTAGTCTCATTTAGTATTTGTAATAACCCTAAAAGGTACATGCTATCATTATCCTCATCTTAACAAATGAAGAAAACAGAGGCTTTAATGGCTTAGCTGGCAGTTGAATCCAAACTGTGTCTCTTTTCCTCAGAGTTCCACAGAACCTCCACGAGTTAAAGTTAAGGATAAAAAAGCAAGTCACAGAACAATATGTTTACAATTTTTTAAAAAAATGTGAATATAGAGGCTTCCCTGGCGGCGCAGTGGTTGAGAGTCCGCCTGCCGATGCAGGGGACGCGGGTTCGTGCCCCGGTCCGGGAAGATCCCACATGCCGCAGAGCGGCTGGGCCCGTGAGCCATGGCCGCTGAGTCTGCGCATCCGGAGCCTGTGCTCCGCAACGGGAGAGGCCACAGCAGTGAGAGGCCCGCGTATCGCAAAAATAAATAAATTAATTAATTAAATAAATGTGAATATATATTTGTGTAAAGGCATGGAGAACTGGAAGCACATGAAAATATATGAAATAGTTGCCTCTGGGCAAAGGAGTGAAATCAGGAAGGCAGGGGCAAGAAGAAACTTTCAGGTTCTGCTGTAAACATTTACATATAGCTTTAATATTAAACAATGTAAATGTACTCCTATTTGTATGTTTTTTTCTTACAAGAGTAACAAAATTACAAAAATAGAAAAAAAGAGTTTTATTAACTAGAACTAAGACTACTATAGTTTTGCACCAAGCTCTTTGACCTTTAGATCTTTGCTCTTCCTCAGCCTATAACCTGCGTTTTTCCCTCCTGGGCTTCATGTGGCTAATTTCTTCCTCCAGAAAACTTCCTTGACGAAGTCTCCCACTTTTGGGGGGTAGGAAGTAGCAGTGTTTCAGTATTACCGAGATAGTTAAGGAAGTTCCTGTCCTTAGGCCTCAGTGGCGAAAAAGCAGACAGACAGTTTCGTGTAATGGGAAATCCCATAATTCTTCTCTTCTGTTGTGCTCAGTCTGGCTTAAAGTCCTGAGCAGAATGAAACTGCTATTCCTCACTGAAGCCCCGAAATGGGATATTATGATGTATATTTAAACCTGGACTAATAATTGACTCTTGTATTGCCATATGTATAAAAAATACAAAGACTGAAAACAACAAACATTCTCCCAATTTAAAATTATAAATGGAGAGAAAATTATCAGGAAAGGACATATCAATCATATTAATAGTTAATGTTATATACTTAAGTACAATGCTCTGTGCTAAATAAACTACAAAAACAGACACTTTTATCTGCCCTCCTCAATATCTTTCACAAAGTAAATCATTAATAAATACCTGACAAACTAAAATGGCTCACCATTTTATGGCAGGTTATGCATGAAATGTACCTTTTTTTAAAAAAAAAAAAGAAGAAGAAGAAGCCCTCTCAAGCAAATATAAACTCTTGCTTGAGAGTTTACTTGCTTGGCCAAATATAAACTTAAACCAGGAACTACAGAAAAGCACAGATCTAGGTTTCAGGTAAATTAAGGACTGTGTTGTACAAGAAGTTCTTATCACATAAGCGTTACAAAGAACCAATATTTATATGAGCATCCTGGTATTGCTAAAATTTTGTATATACACATAAAAATTTCCAGATGGGCCTCACTATTCATGCAGTAATTGTCTCTTTTTCTCTCAGATACAAGAAAGACCTTTTTTATATGTTCATAATTTTTTTAAAACATAGTAAAATTCTATTACTGACATTTCTAGATTTCTTTTCCAAGTCTGACACTTAATTACTATATACTGTGCTACTTATGACATCCACAAAATTTATAATAACCCACTAACCCTAACAGAAACAATTTTAATCTCTTCTAAACATATCAGGCTCTCTAGGGTTTAAAAAGATCAAAGACAATTGTCTCCAGCATCTTAACAGCACATTTTCCTTGGTTTTCCACTACAGCTGCAACTCATTTCCCTAAACAACCCCAATTCTAAACCTAGCTCTACAGGCCAAATAATATCAAGCACATCATTTAACCTTTTTGGACTTCTACATCTTCACCTCTAAAATCAGAAGGACAAGATAAGGCAGAACCAAAAGATGTACTTAAGTTCCATTCCAAAAAGAAAGAGAGAGAGAGAGAGAGAGAGAGAGGAAGAAAAGATAAGGGAAAAGAAAGAAGGAAAGGGGAGTGAGGGAGGGAAGGGAGAGACAAAAGTATCATTTAGGCTGTAAACTGTATCTTCCAAAGTTAAAAAAAAAGTTAATACTGAAGTATGGGACATCAAAAGATGTTTGTCATTTTAAAACAGTGATTAGCAGTTTCCTACACGGCCTTTATCTCACAGAACACGTTTCATTCAACTAAACCAGTTGCTACATGTTCCTTTTAATAGAAGGTGAAGACAAATTCCTAGGGAAATATGTTAAACATGTTTACTATTCTTTTTTTCTTTTTTTTTTTTTGCGGTACGCGGGCCTCTCACTGTTGTACCCTCTCCCGTTGCGGAGCACAGGCTCCAGGCCATGGCTCACGGGCCTAGCTGCTCCGCAGCATGTGGGATCTTCCCAGACCAGGGCACAAACCCACATCCGTTGCATCGGTAGGTGGACTCTCAACCACTGCGCCACCAGGGAAGCCCATGTTTACTATTCTTAAAAAAAGAAAGGACAAGCAGCAATGAGGATAGCTTAGAAGGATAAGGGAAAGTCTTCCTACTAATCTCCCCCTATCCACAAAACTCAGTTTAGAAACCACTTTATCCAAAAGTGGTTTCCTTCTACTCTAACTTCCTCCCCATCACTCAAGACTGAGTTAAGTAGCAGGTATTGTCTGCTGTCTACCAGCCATTCCCAAACTCCCTTCTTCTTGCTAACAATATTCACTTATTTGGTTCAAGTATCTATCCTGTGATAGAAGAAAAGTAGGCCTATCTCCAGTCCAAGGGAATGAATCATGGTTGGCCTAAACCAATCTCAGAGGTCCCATTTCCAGTACCTGATTTAGGCATGGGCGTGTGACCACAACTCTGGCCAGTGAAACATTAGACAATCTGAAAGAAACTGTTTCTGGGACTTCCCTGGTGGTCCAGTGGGTAAGACTCCACTCTCCCAATGCAGGGGGCCCAGGTTCAATCCCTGGTGGGGAAACTAGATCCCACATGCCGCAACGAAGATCCTGCGTGCTTCAACTAAGACCCAGTGCAGCCTAAATAAATCTTTTAAAAAAAAAGAAAGAAAGAAAGAAAGAAACTGTTTCTTCTGCTGCTGAATACTGGCCAGGACGCATGTGATGCTCGAGACTGGGGCCATAAGGGGCACTGGTCTGAGAGTTGCAAAGAGATCTTTGATGACATAACTGAATCAACCGACCTGGAAATGCCCTACCTCTTATGAAAGATTATAAATCTTTATTCACTAAAGTAGGCCTTTCTGCTACTTGCAACCAGAAACATCCTGAAAACTCTCAGCGTTTTCAGAAGACACTTTATCAAAGTAGATGTATCTAAAAATACTATCACAGGACTTTTCATAAAGACTATTTGCAACTTAGAATGGCTCCTTGATCTTTGCAGCGTCTGGGCTGAGAGTATATCCTCAATACGTGTCCCGCGAATGACTGTGCTGGTGTACGTGTATAAGGTGGGAAGGAGATGAAGCTAAAAATGTCGGTTGCAGCAAAAACCTGACCAAGCTAAGGAATTTAAACTTATCTTGTAAAAGTCCATGATTTCCCGAAATGGTGTCACATAGAACACTGTTCTGACACATTACAAGACATACCAAGAAAGAGTACCAAATGCATTTGGGAAATGTTGGTAAACCTAAGTTAAACAGGTTTCTTTAATGCAGGACTTCTTCTGAATCTACAATACGCAACATGCACTCTTAACCCCCAAATGTTAGGACAAAGCAATTTTAGGCAATGGAAAGTAACATGAAACATCAAGTTTGTTTCATAAAAACAAGTCTGGTGGCAGCGTAGAAACAGAAGATTTTTATTTATGATTGGGTGGGGTAGTATGGTGGGTACATGCAAGGGGTGATGCAGCTGAATTCTGACTAGATTATCAAAACATCAGGACGAGATGATGGCCTAAATTAAGGCAATGGAGAGGGGAAAAGAGAACAGAAAAGAGAGAATAGGTAGGGTTTAATTAAATGGGAAGAAACAAGAGTTGAAATATAACCACACAGTTTCTACCTCAGGAAATGTGACACAATTAACCTGAGCCCTGAAAAGAGAAAGAAGGGCTAATATAGGTAGCAAAATTGGGGACAGAATCTAAATTTTTTGACTAGTAGGGCGCATTATTTACCACACCATACTATCCTGGTTAAAAGTTATGCTTTAATTTTAATAGCAAAACATTCTGTGGCTTTTTATTTTATTCTTTAATATTAACTGTCTATATATAGTACACTGTCATGCTTCTCAATAACTACAATGAAAAACCATTGGGATTTTGTGCTACATCTTTTTTCCGATTTATGATTCTTATTATAAAACGGCAGCCCTGTTTGGTGCCATCAACACAAAAGGACCCTCTCCCGTAGTGATAGGCTGCTTATGAATCTTACCGCCTCACCTACCAATCTATTTCTATTCCAGTCCCTACCTTTTCCTTCACCCCCCGGTTTCACCAACAAAGATGTAATGTAAGCTCGGTATCCTCTTTCATTAATGCCTTAGTTGAAGTGAGCATGTGGTCTTCATATCTGAGCATTAAACTATTAAGTATTTCACAAAAAGTGTGATAAACAGAGGTTAAAGTCTAAACAACTTTTAAAGTTACTGGTAACCAAGCAGATAAATGGATAGCATTTAATGTTGTTCTCTTCCATTTTTAAATAGGTTTCTCTTGCATACGTAACATATTTCAGACAACGTGTGGCTATCAGTTTTTGCTGGCTATTCCAGGAACAATCATTTCTAGTACTGGCATTACAGGCCTTTTTCACTTAAAAGTCAACAAATGACCCATAGACTTTTAGAGTATGATCTATATATGCATAAGCTGACCTCATGTTAGCACTGTATACCTCTAAAATTATAATTTACTGAATATCTGGATAATTATTAATTTCCATGTAGTATTACATATAGTAACTTTTTTCTTTTTTAATTTCAAGAGGCTGATGGGCAAGGACAATCTATCCTGAAACTATATGTCCGTCTATGATGGTTTAATGTGTTGACTTGGCTACAGTCCCCACTTATTCAAATGAACACTAATCTAGGTGTTGCTATAAAGGTATTTCGTAGACGTACTTAATACCTAAAATCAGTTAACTTTAAGTAAAGGAAACTATCCTCAATAATGTGAATGGGTCTTATCCCATCATTTGAAAGGTAGTAAGAACAAAACTAATATTTCCTGAGGAAGAAGAAATTCCGCCTCAAGACTGCAGAACCAGGTTCTCCAAGAGCTTCCAACTTGGTGGCCTGCCCTGCCCTGTGGATTTCAGACTTGCCAGCTCCAACAATCATATAAGCTAATTCCTTGAAATGAAATAAACCTATAATATGTGATATTGTGATTTATATTAATATACATTTGGTCTTCATCCCTATTCCTGGCACAGAGCTCCTAAAAGCCTTGGAATTTCCAAAGTAATTTTTTTTTTTTTTTTTTTTTGCGGTACGCGGGCCTCTCACTGTTGTGGCCTCTCCCATTGCGGAGCACAGGCTCCGGACGCGCAGGCTCAGCGGCCATGGCTCATGGGCCCAGCGCTCTGAGGCATGTGGGATCTTCCTGGACCAGGGCAGGAACCGGCGTCCCCTGCATCAGCAGGCAGACTCTCAACCACTGGGCCACCAGGGAAGCCCCTCCAAAGTAATTTTTAAAGCGTCTTTTGTTATGTTAAAAAAGTGATGTTTAGAAAGCCTTTGGGCAACCTAAGGATGGGGGCTGACTGCTAGGGGAACCACCCATGTGATTAGAAGGCTGGAACTTTCAGTGCCACCCCTGACCTCCTGGGGAGGAGACAGGGGCAGGAGATTAAGATTAATCACCAGTGGCCAAAGATTTAATCAATCATGCCTATGTATTGATAACAGAGCCTCCATAAGCCCCCAAAAGGACAGGGTTGCAAAGCTTCTGAGTGTGTAAACATGTAGCGATCTGGTGAGAGTGGCAGGCTTGGAGAGGGCATGGAAGATCCATGCCCCTTCCCATATACCTTGCCCTATGCACCTCTTCCATCTGGCTGCTCCTAAGTTATATCCTTTTATAATAAACCAGATAATAAACCAGCAATGTAGTAACCAAAATGTTTTCTTAAGTTCTGTGAACTGCTCTGGCAGATTAATTGAACTGGGGGAGGGGGTTGTTGGAACCTCTGATTTATAGCCAGCTGGTCAGAAAAGCAAAGGTAACAACCCTGGAATGGGAGCAGTCTTGTGGGACTGAGTCCTTAACCTGTGGGACCTGACACTACCGTCAGGTAGACAGTATCTGAATTGAGTTAAATTTGTGGGACACCCAACTGGTGTTGAAGAATTGCTTGGCAGTGTGGGAAAAACACACACAGTAAATAATCTCCTATTAGTTCTATTTCTCTGGAGAACTCTGACTGATACACTACCTCTCACACCCAAAGTACACTTACACACACACAAACACACACACACTATGTAATTAAAGCATTTAGATACCCATGACACCATCCAAGATGTTAGTATTTTTGGTCGAACCTATCCAGAAGGTGGAAGAGGGGATAAAGGGAGAAAGAGAGGGAATAACAGATAGTGGCCAAAATAAAAAAATAAATAAAAGTAGAAAACTCAACTGAACAGAAGACAGACTTGAGTCTTTACTAGAGAGCACCCAACACACAATACAGAATAATAAACATGGAATTGTAAAAAGCATGAAGATGAATTTCTTAAAACATACAGAAAGCAAATACGGATTAAGGACCAGGTATGCATCAACAAATGGGACCCACGAGAACTATGCTAATTAACATAGTTTCAAGCTTTTGTTAATAACTGACATCTAATAATGATAATAACTAACAGTTATCGAGTCCTTACAATATGCCAGGCCCTGTTCTGTGTTTTATATATATTAACACATTTAAACTTAGCAACGTCCCAGTGAGGTATGTACTGTTATTATTCTCTAAGAATGGAGAAATGGAGGCACAAATGGGTCACAGTCAAAAAGTAGCAAAGCCAAGCCAAGATCCAAACACAAGCTGTCTTGATCTAGAGGCTGTGCATTTTTTCGTTATACCCAAGGAATAAGAGAAATAGTATCATTTAAAAAAAAATAGAAATTAGTACTAAAATGTTATATTTCAACACAAATTTTAGGGTTATCAGTTGAATAATGAAAATATATAAAACATATAGACCACGAGGGATAAAAATGCATCAAAGAAAATCAGGCTAAAGAAAGGAAAGGCAGCGGCTTCCCTGGTGGCGCAGTGGTTGAGAGTCCGCCTGCCAATGCAGGGGACACGGGTTCCTGCCCCAGTTTGGGAAGATCCCACATGCCATGGAGCCGCTGGGCCCGTGAGCCATGGCTGCTGAGCCTGTGCGTCTGGAGCCTGTGCTCCGCAACGGGAGAGGCCGCAACGGGAGAGGCCACAACAGTGAGAGGCCCGCATACCGCAAAAAAAAAAAAAAAAAAAAGGAAAGGCAGAAATAAAATGCACAGAAGGCAGGAAGAAGACCAACTCCAAACATATCAATTACCACTATAAATGTGAATAAGTTAAAGTTCTCTATTTTAAGAGAGACCTTTGGCGGGACTTCCCTGGTGGTCCAGTGGCTAAGACTCCACATTCCCAAGGCAGGGGACCCGGGTTCTATCTCTGTCAGGGAACTAGATCCCACATGCCGCGACTAAGACTTTGCATGCCGCAACTAAAGATCTCGCGTGCCGCAACTAAGACACAGCACAGCCAAATAAATAAATTAAAAAAATATTTTTTTTTTTAAATTAAGGGAGACCTTTGGGACAGGCGCTTACAAAACAAATCTACCTAAATGTTGTTTATAAGAAGCACATCTTGGGCTTCCCTGGTGGCGCAGTGGTTAAGAATCCCCCTGCCAATGCAGGGGACACGGGTTCGAGCCCTGGTCCGGGAAGATCCCACATGCCGCGGAGCAACTAAGCCCATGCGCCACAACTACTGAGCCCGCGTGCCACAATTACTGAAGCCGCGTGCCTAGACCCTGTGTTCCGCAACAAGAGAAGCCACCACAATAAGAAGCTGCACATTGCAACGAACGGTAGCCCTTGCTCACCACAACTAGAGAAAGCCTGCATGCAGCAACCAAGACCCAATGCAGCCAAAAATAAATAAATAAATTTTAAAAATAATACAAAATAAGAACATTGCAACAGAAATATTCATGTTAAAAGCTGAATTATGAAGACACTCATAATCACATGAAAACCAAAAATAAACAAAACCATAAGAAAAACGTACACAACATAGCATATGAAAATTCACTACAATATTACCAGTATTATTTCTGGATGGCTGAAACTCAGGTGAGTTAAAACTGGCATATAACACTACATCAGTTTCAGGTATACAACATAATGATTTGATTGTATATACTGAGAAATGATCACCACAGTAAGTCTAGTTAATACCCATCACCATACACAGTTACAAAAACCTTTTTTTCTGGTGATGAGAACTTTTAAGATCTACTCTCTTAGTAATATTCAAATATGCAATGCAGTATTATTAACTACGGTCACCATGCTGTACATTAAATCTCATTACTTTTTTATAACTGGAAGTCAGTACCTTTTGACCCCCTGTATCTGTTTTGCCCCCTCGCCCCACCCTGACTCTGACAACTACCAATCTGTTCTATCTATGAGCTCAATTTCTGCTGCTGTTGTTGTTGTTTTTAAGACCTTACATATAAATGAGATCATATGGTATCTGACTTTCTCTCTTTTACTTATTACATTTAGCATAATGCCTGCAAGGTCCATCCATGGTGTCACAAATGTCAAGATTTCATTCTTTTTCATGGCTGAATATTTCATTGTTCATAAGTAACACAGGTAGTTTTTCTTTTCACCTCTAGATCTTCCAAAATGTGCATACCGAGAGAGTATTAATATTCTAATAATGAAAATATTTAAAATAAATACGTTTTCTTCAACTTGAAACTGAGGAGAACTCAGGAGAATCAGATTTCACCTATGCCTGCAACCATAGCCTCACTACTGATACAGCATAATCTAAAACTTTTATTACCAACTTCTTGAGATGGTGGGATAAGTTTGCTCAAGAACAGTTTAACAAGAGGTCCTTAGGATTCAGGAGTAAAAAAAATTGGAAACCTCAAAACTGAGTTATCCAGTGATGGTAGCCACTAGATAAATATGGCTAGTAAAATACTTCTTTGAAATGTTGTTGGGAGGGAACTATAATCAATATCTTGTAATAACCTATAATGGAAGAGAATGTAAAAAAAGAATATACTTAGATATATAGATATATGTATAACTGAATCACTTTGCTGTACATCTGAAACTAACAACACTGTAAATCAACTATATTTCAATTAAAATTTTTTTAAAAAGAAATGTTCCTTAAAAAACTAAAAATAGAACTACCACATGACCCAGCAATCCCACTACTGGGCATATACCCTGAGAAAACCATAATTCAAAAAGAGCCAAGTAGCACAATGTTCACTGCGGCTCTATTTACAATAGCCAGGACATGGAAGCAACCTAAGCGTCCATCGACAGATGACTGGATAAAGAAGATATGGCACAGATATACAATGGAATATTACTCAGCCATAAAAAGAAACGAAACTGAGTTATTTGTACTGAGGTGGATGGACCTAGAGACTGTCATACAGAGTGAAGTAAGTCAGAAAGAGAAAAATACAGTATGCTAACACATATATATGTAATCTAAAAAAAAAACAAAAACCAAACATGGTTCTGAAGAACCTAGGGGCAGGACAGAAATAAAGACGCAGATGTAGAGAATGGACTTGAGGACACAGGGAGGGGGAAGGGTAAGCTGGGACAAAGTGAGAGAGTGGCATGGACATATATACACTACCAAACGTAAAACAGATAGCTAGTGGGAAGCAGCCACATAGCACAGGGAGATCAGCGCGGTGCTTTGTGACCACCTAGAGGGGTGGGGTAGGCAGGGTGGGAGGGAGACGCAAGAGGGAGGAGATATAGGGATATATGTATATGTATAGCTGATTCACTTTGTTATAAAGCAGAAACTAACACACCATTGTAAAGCAATTATACTCCAATAAAGATGTTAAAAAAAAAAAGAAATGTTTCTGGTGTGAATTGAGATATGTTAAGTGTAAAATATATACTGGATTTTGAAGATTTAATAGAAAAAAGGAACATAAAGTATCTTTATAACTTTTATAGACTACATGTTATAATGACATTTAGATATACTGGGTTATATAAAATATATTATTAAAATTAATTCTACCTCTTTCTTAACTTCTTTTAACATGGCTACCAGAAAATTTAAACTACATATGTGGTACTCATTATATTTCTATTGGACAGTGCTAATTTAGGGAATTTTTTTTTTTTTTTTTTTTTGCAGTACGCAGGCCTCTCACTGTTGTGGCCTCTCCCGTTGCAGAGCACAGGCTCCGGACGCGCAGGCTCAGCGGCCATGGCTCACGGGCCCAGCTGCTCCGCGGCATGTGGGATCTTCCCAGACCGGGGCATGAACCCGTGTCCCCTGCATTGGCAGGCGGACTCTCAACCACTGCGCCACTACTATACAACTTTCTCTCAGAATTCAGGATTCAAATTCAAGACTCAATGAAATGAAAATTAGGTCGTGAACTTTCAGGGTCACTTCAGGCCAAAAACCTCCAGAAGTTAATATGCAAAGACTATGATAATGACTTATAATTACATAAAATTTCACACTGTACTGTGAGTATACTGCATTTTGGATTATTTCTTTAAATAAATTTATTTATGTATTTAAAATAATCCAGTCAAATACATAAACTATCGTTTTGAGATGAGGAAAAAGGCTTAAAATTTAAGGGAGTGAGAGGTCCAGGGTCACAAATATTAAGTATTATTCCAAGAAAACTTTATTTTAATCCTTACATTTAAAAAGTAATCTACAAATTCCATAAGAACGCAAACCTGGGGGCAGGGGAGGCCTGTGGGGAGATAAAGGAATCTGATAGAACTAAAAGATTGACAAGTTTGAGTTAAATATCTCTTTCTCTCCATATATATATATATATATATATATAGATATATAGATATATCTATGTATCTCTTGATTAGAACACAAAAGCAAAGAACTTATTTAAAATAACAGCACATGTATGCCTTAAAATTAAATCTGTGTTTTCTACAAAATACCTTTAAAAACTCAAATCCAAAAAGGTGCTGAAGATTTTTTGTGCCACCGGTTTGTGTCATAGCTAATGCCAGTATCGTGTCTATTAATACGGGATGAAATAAAAAGCAGAAATAAAACTAACAGATCATTAAATTATCTACATTGAAGACTAAGCATATGCCTAACTTCGGCTGTTACGAAAAATCATTATCATTTGTTCCTTCCTGAGAATGAACACCATGTTCAGAGCTTGTGTTCTTGTTGACATTGTTAACAAACAATGGCAGGAGCTAAAATTCATATAGCCACTACATGTTCACCTTGTGGAAAATACTTATCAACAACTTACTGCTTGATTTAACTAGTTAAGTTAAAAAAAAAAAAAAGGACCCAGCTTCAAGTTTATACTCTAAATGGAGGGTTTTTCAAAGAGTAGATTGTAAATCACCTTGTAAAAAAAAAAAATGAAATAGAAAACATAACTCATCACTACTAAGGTAAGTATTCTGTGAAACTTCTGTCATTTAAAATGTGTATGTGCTAGGTCATAACGTAAAATGTATTTCTTAGAATGAGGCTCAGTTAAAAAGGTTTGAAAGCCACTGAAAAGTAGTCTGTCTATAGCAAAGCTACTATATGTTAAGTAACTGGAGAAGTGTTGGGGAAATCAGGCTGAATCAAAGTAAAAATCTTCCTTTTTGATTGTTCAAGAGGACACAAAGCAAATTTAAGGCAACAGACTAAAGTTGAAAGGATCCTTAAACAGATTCTATCACTCATTTTATCAATAAGACAACAAACTTAGCCAAGGTCATTCTTCTACAGTTAGCATTAGAACCAAGTTTCCATTTTAATTCTCTCTGCACTAAATTAGGCTGCAAAAAGCCACTTTAAAAAACATTATCAGCATTTAAGGGATAATTCTGAATTTCCTATTTTGGTTTCTAATAACCAAAAGAAATCGCAGTTTAACATGCAACCATTTCCTCAAGTGCTCTTCTACTAGATTAATGACCACACCAGCTCGCCCATTAAAAGCTTTTCCCAGCTAGTTACTTGGTACTTAGCTTTTTATGGCACTTTTCTTTTCCCATTATGCTCAGTAGTGCATGCAACACACCAAGTTTAGGAATGCAACACACTGCTTTTGAAAATGCATGGCCAGGGCCACAATATAAATGAAAATTTCCTAAGCTATATTCTGTCCAAATTTTAAAAGCAAAGTGCTACAAAATGTAATTAAATCAGATGGGTTTTTTTGGTACTCTGTGTACCTCACTCAGAATGAAACATTATAAATATTTTAAGTGATCTCATGCACAACAATAAACCTCGGTATATATGCAAAATGCTTCATTCTCATCTCCTGACAAATTTTCACCAATAACTGAGTCAGTAAGAAAAGAAAAGAAACATGTAATGATTGAAGTCTAAAGAGAGGTGATCTCTCTACAAAGAGCAAGAAAGATTAAACACTGCAAGTGGTGGGCAGATTATCACCATTCCATTCTACAAGCAATGGTTTATTTCTATATCCTTTCTCCTAATATCCACAATAAAGTCATAGTATTATTTGCAAAGAACTCCCAAAAAAGATGCCTCAAATTATTTCTATAAAGAACATTAATTGTTCACCCTTAAACAACTGTTAATGATTACCAACAAAATTCCAGATTTAAAAAATTGCTAAACACTGGGAATGGTCGAGATACGAAGTTATTTCTTCTGACTTCTAAGCCTTATGCTGAGTAGTCAAACCAAGGTAGTACACAGAAATTTCAAACAAATTTACGGAAGAGGAAATGGAAGCTGACTGAGGTGGTGTCCTTCACACCCAAACAAAAGAAAATGTCTTAGCTATTCTTTATTTCTCAAACCTCCAGTATAGTGGGAGAGATTTTTTTTTTTTTGCGGTACGCGGGCCTCTCACTGCTGTGGCCTCTCCCGTTGCGGAGCACAGGCTCCGGATGCGCAGGCTCAGCGGCCATGGCTCACGGGCCCAGCCGCTCTGCGGCATGTGGGATCTTCCCGGACCGGGGCACGAACCCGTGTCCCCCGCATCGGCAGGCGGACTCTCAACCACTGAGCCACCAGGGAAGCCCAAGAGATATTTTTTAAAAACCAGTATTTTTATTCCAGTCCAGTCAATTCACAAGACTGTATATGAATTTTTCTCTTAGAAAATTAAAGGAAAGGGAATTTATATAAATGTATGTGTGTATGTGTATATTTTAAAGATATACTCACAGCAACATATCTTAGATTATTTTCCCAGCAGGGAATTCTAAATCTGAAAGCAAGTACCACTCACATGCCAGCAGATGAGCTGCCAAAGTTCACTCACTCATTTTTCTAAAATATAACAAAAATAAATATTTTATTCAACTCTTTTGAGAGAGTAGACAATATGATCATCACTGTTAGGAGAAATACATAATCAGTGGCAGTTTTAACAGAAGAGAATGCTATCCTCCTGAATGTGTAAGGGAAAAAAACCCTCAGACAATCCATTTTCCATTTTAGAGTAGTAAAATACGCAAAACTGCAAACTCCCATTCCTCCAACAACATTCCCCATAGTTGCTTATTCCTCCCATGTTTATTCCTCCTTCAGTTCCAAGATTTTCTTAAAATTGAGCTTCCTGGCAATATGTGATTTTGATAATAATATTTTTAGAACCCCACCCTGGCCCTGTGGTGGGGTTCACCATGTTTCCAGGGAGAAGTCATACCTATTACTAGACTACTACCAGTATTACTAAGAAGAATTTAACATTTTTGTTCTACAGTTTAAAATACATATTCCTAGTGGTTTTTTCTTAAAATCTTTCATTTTTCCATAGCTTGGTTATGTTAATCTCTTTGCAAAGTTGATATGTCCTGTCCTATATTATTAAGTCATTCATAATCTTAAGCCCTAATCACAATGAACATTAGCACCATGAGTGTTTCCTTCCAATTTCCACAACTCACTTATTAATAACAAATTACTCACCTAGTATGATAATCAAGTAGTCACAATATGTCAACTTTTCTAGGTTTATATTATATTTATATTTCATTAAAATATCTTACCATTAGCATTTCTACACAAATTTTAATGTCTTTATAAATTTTTTTAAAAACTCAAGCACCAAATCATAATCACAGGTATGAAAAATCTAAATATTAAATACTATAAGACAACAGCTCTCTTCTGGTTTCTCACAGGTTAAGTAAACAGTTTAAACAAAATTTAGCCTTAATTATAAGCAAAGATGTGAAATCACTTAGGTTGGAAGATAATTCCCCTTAGGTGAAAATATTACAATTGAAATCATTAAGAAACCAGGAGCCAGCTACTACTACTTACAGATTTCTAAGCTGGGCACTAAATAAGAAGTGAGGCTTGAAATCCATCTATAGCCACTAACAAGGTATCCATCGCCAAAAGTTCTGAATTATGTTTCAGTCACATTTCCCTGTGGCTACAATTCAAAATTAAATACCACTCAAAGCTTAACTTTAACAGTACAATTCTGCCATATCTCAACAGGACACAAAGACAGATGAAAAATATTGTAAATTTTTGGATGCCAATCATTCTAAAGTTTCCTGAACCTGTGGTAAATTGTTGTTTAAAATAGCTACCATGTAATATTAATATTTGTTTCACTGAGCAACTACAGTGAACTTTGATACTAAATGTTTGATACTATCTGTCATTTCAAAAGAAACCCTAAGAAAACCATAATTCAAAAAGAGACACGTACCACAATGTTCACTGCAGCACTATTTACAATAGCCAGGACATGGAAGCAACCTAAATGTCCATCGACAGATGAATGGATAAAGAAGATGTGTCACATATATACAAAAGAAAACATAAAAAGAAACGAAACTGAGTTATTTGTCGTGAGGTGGATGGACCTAGAGTCTGTCATACAGAGTGAAGTAAGTCAGAAAGAGAAAAACAAATACCATATGCTAACGCATATACATGGCATCTAAAAAAAAAAAAAAAAGGTACTGATGAACCCAGTTGCAGGGCAGAAATAAAGACACAGACGTAGAGAATGGACGTGAGGACACGGGGTGGGAAGGGGAAGCTGGGGCGAAGTGAGAGTAGCATCGACATATATACACTACCGAATGTAAAATAGTAAGCTACTGGGAAGCAGCAGCATAGCACAGGGAGATCAGCTCCGTCCTTTACGATGACCTAGAGGGAAGGGATAGAGAGGATGGGAGAGAGGCTCCAGAGGGAGGGGATATGGGGACATGTGTATGCATATGGCTGATTCACTTTGGCGTACAACAGAAACTAACACAGCACTGTGAAGCAATTATTCTCCAATAAAGATCTATTTAAAAAAAAAAGAAATAGCACACTTATAGCAAGCTTTGCTTTCCCTCTCTTCGAATGCATCCCGTAGTATCACAATACTTGAGAAATTACGCAGCTCGGTAAAAGTTCCACAGTAGACCATATCTAGCTCTATGTCAAAATTCTAGCAGACTACATTTGTCCCAAAGTAACACAAGCATCTAACTCTATGACAAAATCTTGATTTCACACAGAATCTAACTCTTTAGCTATTTAAAAACAGTAAATGAAAAGCACAGATACTGACTGATTTTATCCAATGAAAACAGTGACCAAAAGTAACAATGTACATCATGGAAGGGGTTTAACATATGCAAATAATTCTCAATAAATCACAGAACAGTAGTGTCAACTGAAAAAAAAAAAGAGAACTGAGAATTCCACAGTAGCAATAAAAGGGACTATGGTCATGAAGTCCAGTCCTTTATCTACCAAACTTCTTCTGGATGAGCACCTACTTCTGTGAATAGGTCTTTGTAAACATTCTAGTCAACAATTACAACTCAAATAGAGGATTACTGACCAATTTTCTATAGTTCATATTCCTTTCTAAATCCCTTTTTTTTTAACTGCCTCTTAGAAGTCCTTGGAAAACCAAGTAGCTTCTCTCCAAAAGCACCAGCCCCGTTACAAATGCCATACAAAGAAGAACACACTGAGATTCAATTTTAACTTCATGTACTTAAGACAACATCAAATGCCAGATTAAAAACTGAAATATTACCAATTTGGTCTTTGGGTCACACACAGACAACCTAAACTATTCATTTTAATGTACACTACTAGGTAATTATAAAGTTTGAAAAGAAGCATGCTGGCTTTTAAAAGAAGAACTTGGGACTTCCCTGGCGGTCCAGTGGTTAAGACTCTGCACTTCCACTGCAAGGGGCATGGGGTTGATCCCTGGTCCGGGAACTAAGATGCCACATGCTGCGCAGCCCGGCCAAAAACAAACAAACAAACAAAAACCATAAAACAAGAATGAAAAGGCAAAAAATAGAAAGAAACAAGAATGATTTGAGCTCAACTCCCACCTCTACCATTTGCTAGTTGTGATCTGGGCAAATCATTTAATTTCAGCCTCTTCACGTGTAAAATGGTGATTGATCTCTGTGTCACAAGAATTAAATGAGAATGTATGTAAAACACAGTGCCTGGTCCATAAACAGTACCAAATCCTCACGCTTCTCCCAAGTCCCTTAAACAGAAACATACACTTCAAACTTTCTATCAGATTTCACATTAGACCCTAGAAGGAGTTGCTAATGAAAACACAAGTTGTCATAATAAGACAGAAATTTAAAGCAAACTGAATGAAAAATCATTGTGTCACAAAAAACAGTGTTACTTGATGTGCCGTCTACCTCATCACATTAAGTAATGTCTTAATTTACTCTCTAAATGCTAATAAGGAAAATAGAAAGGAGGGAATAACGACTAATGTGACTGTAAAAGTAAAATTTTAAACACTGATGAGAAGCTATACATTCGTTAAAAATCTGTTTCTGTATATATAGTTAAAATTTGAATCTTAATACTATAGCATAAATAAGTCCACAACGACAAAACAATTTTTTAACACCAAGATCAGAAAAATAAGAATCTTACTTATCAACTTTAGAGGGAAGACTCACTATAACGAAAAAGTAATGAAGAAAACAGAATCAAAGACAATATGAAAGAATTAGAAAAAAGCCACAGATTACCAAAAAAAAAAAATTAGCAAGAAATAAACTGTTATCCAAAATACACAAACTCTTAAAAAACTCAACAATAAGAAAACAAACAATCTGATATAAAAATGGGCCAAAGACTTAACAGACACATCATCAAAGACGATAAACAACTGGCAAATAAGCACATGAAAAACCCGCATATGTCATCAGGGAAATGAAAATTAAAAAAATAATGAGATACCACTACACACCTATGGCCAAAACCTGGATCACCAACAACACAAATGCTGATCAGGACGTGGGGCAACAGGAACTCTCATTCATTACTAGTAAGAATGTAAAATGGTACTTTGGAAGACAGTTTGGCAGTTTCGTAACAAAACTAAACATTTCTTACCATACAATCCAGCAATCATGCTACTTGGTATTTACCCAAAGGAGTTGAAAACTTCGATCTACATAAAAACCTGCATAGAGGTGTTCACAGCAGTTTATTCGTAACTGCCAAAACTTGGAAGCAACGGAGATGCCCTTTAGAGATGAATAGATAAACAAACTGGTATATACAAACAATGGAATATTATTCAGCACTAAAAAGAAATGTGCTATCAAGCCATGAAAAGACAGAGGAATCTTACATGCATATTACTAGGTGAGAAATGCCAATCTGAAAAGGCTGCGTGTACTGCATGATTCTGACTACATGATTTTCTGGAAAATGGAAAACTATGAAGACAGTAAAAAGATTACTGGTTGCCAGAGGTGAGGATGGGAAAGAGATGAATAGACAGAGCACAGAAGATTTTTAGGAAGTGAAAATACTCTGTATGATATAATATAATATGTAATTATACATTCATCCAGATCCATAGAATATATAACACCAAAACTGTGATTATGATGTGCAGGTTTGTCCTTGGTTAAAAAAAAAAAAAGTACCATTCTGCATTCTGGTGACTGATGTTGATAACAGGAGAGGGTATGTATGTGTGGGGGAAAAGGGTATATTGAGAAATCTCTATCTCCCTCTCAAGTTTTGCTGTAAACCTAAAACTGCTCTATAAAAATAAGTCTTATGAAGAAAAAAAAAAAAGAATATTGTACCGTTGACACTCAGTTCCCAGCACTGGAAAAGATTTGCTGAAAATCTAATTAATATTAATTTTAATAATATTGATTTGAAGAATTTATGAGAATTGATTAAGGGAGAAAAGCACTGGAAAGTAGACAAAATATATCAAAAGACAAAAGAGGGAATACAATTTGTTATCAAGCATATGGGGACAAGTCCTGAAGACATAAAATATAAAGCAATGAGAAAGTTTTAAGATAATATATTGATAAATGGGCAGTGAAAATAAGAACTCTCACTTGGGTCACCGTATCTATTCTGGAAAACAATCTCACAATATGTAGACAGTACTTATTTGTTCATACTCTTAGAAACAATAATTCCATTTCTGAATTTACCACTAAGAAAATAGTTCTCAACTGTGAAATCAGAGGTATTAATTTGTGTTTTGTTCACAAGGCAATAGGTGAATTCCTTTCCCCTATTCCAAGCCTTTGAAGTCCTTAGCCTCAGGGTCTTTTGGGTTATTTTTAGAACCAGCAACTAGAAGACAATCCCCTCAGCTGGCTTCTGTTTGAGAAAGCCCATGCCCAAAGAGAGTAACCAGAGAGAGCGGGGATGAAAGGAATGAGAAGGAGTTTGAGCAGGAGGAAACTGGAGGGAAAGAAGGGGATTAGAGGATTCACCCAGACCAAGATCAATACCCTCAGCCCCATAGGGAGGTGAGCAGGTAATGGAGAGACAATGACGGTAAGAACTTTGTTTTAGAAAGTTCTAGAGAAGAGCCTATTACCCAATAGTCTCTCTAACGTGGCCTTCAAAAGAACCTTCCAGGCTTAACATAAACAAGCATGTCAATGACAAGCAGTGTAGGCAGAAGACTAGAAAGGACTTTTCTGATAAGGTTCTGGATTATATGAAGTTATCCAAGGACTGGGGGGAGGAGGAGGTGTACAGCAGAATAACAACCGACTAAATTAGGTGAGGACACAACACAGATTAATTTTAGTAAAATAGGAATATGGTATTTCATAGATACAACTTATAAAATAAGACTCATGCCTACTATATTTATAATCAAAAATATAATAACCCTGGGGGTAAACTATGCTGTTTCCACATAAGGAACTATCATACAGCTGTTAAAAATATTTATACTAATTCTTATGTTACAATGAATTACGAAATTATCATAGTGTAAAATTAGTGGGCCAAACATTCTAATTGATTTTCTCTTATTGAGAATTTAAAAGAAATAATACATACTCAAATAGGAATTCAAGTGTTGTACATACTAACTTAAGATCAAAATGCCAGTTCTGAAACTGATCACAACTGCATGTGCAGTAGTACTAAGTAACAAAAACAATTATAATAGTGCACAAACAACACCTTTTTTAAAATCTAAATATATATGATCACATACACACATACCTATGATTCCAGTAGTACGTGAGTTCCATGAGGGCAGGGTTTTTCCTCTATTTGCCAACTAAGTACCTGGCACATAGGAGTTCAATAAATATTTGCTGAATAAGTATAAAACCCACTTTGAGGGGTAGGGAGAAACAAAAGGAAAATATTCCAAAATGATACATCAGCATTGTCTTTTAGTGATGGAAATTTAGAGGGGTCGTTTTGGTTTCTATTTTTCCCTGTCCTCTAAGATGTCTCTGCATCTACATACCTTCTATAATGGAAAAAAACAATTAGGAAGCAGTCCACTTTAAATGCATTAAGAATTTCCTATATTTTCAAAACATCTCTGTAGAGTTCTACAGCAGCTCTAGAGTACACTTAGCTGAAAATTTAAATAAAGGAAGCAGATTTAAGTTATCTGGAGTGGGTAGGAAGTAGAAAAAGCACACTAAGGCTTTTTTCCCGTTGTAGTTTAGTCAATATACAAAACTAAACTTCCTCAAAGAACTTTTAATGTACCATTATCAAAGCCCCTAATACTCAACTTTTATAAACTTTTCAACCACAGTAACTGTTCTAGAAGCAAACTACTGATTTAAAATATTCTGACCATGCCCAAAATCATAAGAGGCAGTGAATGAACTCTCTGCTAATCTCTCAACAAAGGCTGAAAGTGAAAAAACTAATCAGCTTTGCAATATACCAACGATGACTTTTAAACTTCTGTTCAGAGTGATCAAATGCATCAATGATCAGTTTCCAAGATTTAGCTGAAAGTAAATGTTGGCATTTGTGAGCCAAACATTCTAACTGATTTTCTCTTACTGAGAATTAAAAAAAAATAATACATACTCAAGTAGGAATTCAAGTGTTGTACATACTAACTTAAGAGCAAAATGTTAGTCCTGAAACTGATGTCATAACTGCATGTGCAGTGGCAAAAAGTCAAAACCAATTATAACAGTGCACAAATACTTATTTTTATCTAAATACTTAGTACTTTATCTAAAATTTCTAATTTTTAACATGAGAAATGCCTTTTTCTATGAGATAAGTCAAGCAAATTATGCCACCTTAATAGCATAATCACAGCTATATTAACACACACACACCAATTATGACTATAAACAGTATTTGTTGGTTTTGATCTAAAAACCTCAAAAATTTTTTTAATTTATTTTTTGCATTTTATTTTATTTATTTTTTATATAGCAGGTTCTTACTAGTTATCTATTTTATACATATTAGTGTATATATGTCAATCCCAATCTCCCAATTCATCCCCCCTCAAACCCCATCACCACTTTCCCCCCTTGGTGTCCATGTTTGTTCTCTACATCTGTGTCTCTATTTCTGCCCTGCAAACAGGTTTGTCTGTACCATTTTTCTAGATTCCACATATATGCGTTAATATACGATATTTGTTTTTCTCTGACTTACTTCACTCTGTATGACAGTCTCTAGATGCATCCACGTCTCTACAAATGACCCAATTTCGTTCCTTTTTATGGCTGAGTAATATTCCATTGTATATATGTACCACATCTTCTTTATCCATTCATCTGTCGATGGGCATTTAGGTTGCTTCCATGACCTGGCTATTGTAAACAGTGCTTCAATGAACACTGAGGTACATGTGTCTTTTTGAATTACGGTTTTCTCTGGGTATATGCCCAGTAGTGGGATTGCTGGGTCATATGGTAATTCTATTTTTAGTTTTTTAAGGAACCTCCATACTGTTCTCCATAGTGGCTGCATCAATTTACATTCCCATCAACAGTGCAAGAGGGTTCCCTTTTCTCTGCACCCTCTCCAGCATTTGTTGTTTGTAGATTTTCTGATGATGCTCATTCTAACTGGTGTGAGGTGATACCTCACTGTAGTTTTGATTTGCATTTCTCTAGTAATTAGTGATGCTGAGCAGCTTTTCATGTGCCTCTTGGCCATCTGTGTGTCTTCTTTGGAGAAATCTCTATTTAGGTCTTCTGCCGTTTTTTGAGTGGGTTGTTTGTTTTTTTTAATATTGAGCTGCATGAGCTGTTTATATATATTGGAGAATGTTACTTTGTTGATTCGTTTGCAAATATTTTCTCCCATTCTGAGGGTTGTCTTTTCGTCTTGTTTGCAGTCTCCTTTGCTTTGCAAAACCTTTTAAGTTTCATTAAGTCCCATTTGTTTATTTTTGTTTTTCTTTCCCTTACTCTAGGAGGTGGGTCAAAAAGGATCTTGCTGTGATTTATGTCAAAGAGTGCTCTTCCTATGTTTTCCTCTAAGAGTTTTACAGTATCTGGTCTTACATTTAGGTCTCTAATCTACTTTTGAGTTTATTTTTGTGTATGGTGTTAGGGAGTGTTCTAATTTCATTCTTTTACATGGAGCTGTCCAGTTTTCCCAGCACTACTTATTGAAGAGACTGTCTTTTTCCCATTGTATATCCTTGCCTCTTTTGTCACAGATTAGTTGACCATAGGTGTGTGGGTTTATCTCTGGACTTTCTATCCTGTTCCATTGATCTATATTTCTGTTTTTGTGCCAGTACCATATTGCCTTGATTACTGTCGTTTTGTAGTATAGTCTGAAGTCAGCGAGTCTGATTCCGCCAGCTCCGTTTTTTTTCCCTCAAGATTGCCTTGGCTATTCGGGGTCTTTTGTCTCCATACAAACTTTAAGATTTTTTGTTCTAGTTCTGTAAAAAATGCCACTGGTAATTTGACAGGGACTGCACTGAATCTGTAGATTGCTTTGGGTAGTATAGTCATCTTTACAATATTGATTCTTCTAATTCAAGAACATGGTATATTTCTCCATCTGTTTGTGTCATCATTGATTTCTTTCATCAGTGTCTTATAGTTTTCTGAGTACAGATCTTTTACCTCCTCAGGTAGGTTTATTCCTAGGTATTTTATTCTTTGTGTCACAATGGTAAATGGGAATGTTTTCTTAATTTCACTTTCAGATTTTTCATCATTAGTGTATAGGAATGCAAGAGATTTCTGTGCATTAATTTTGTATCCTGCAACTTTACCAAATCCATTGATTAGCTCTAGTAGTTTTCTGGTGGCATCTTTAGGATTCTCTATGTATAGTATCATGTCATCTGCAAACAGTGACAGTTTTACTTCTTCTTTTCCAATTTGTATTCCTTTTGTTTCTTTTTCTTCTCTGATTGCCGTGGCTAGGACTTCCAAATCTATGTTGAATAATAGTGGCAAGAGTGGACATCCTTGTCTTGTTCTGATGTTAGAGGAAATGCTTTCAGTTTTTCACCATTGAGAATGATGTTTGCTGTGGGTTTGTCATATATGGCCTTTATTATGTTGAGGTAGGCTCCCTCTATGCTCACTTCCTGAGGAGTTTTTTATCATAAATCGGTGTTGAATTTTGTCAAAAGCTTTTTCTGCATCTATTGAGATGATCATATGGTTTTTCTTCTTCAATTTGTTAATATGGTATATCACATTGATTGACTTGCATATATTGAAGAATCCTTGCATCCCCAAGATAAATCCCATTTGTTCATGGTGTATGATCCTTTTAATGTGTTGTTGGATTCTGTAAAAACCTCAAATTTTTAAATGGGAAAACGTTTTTGCTATGCAGTAAAACAGGCAAACTGTACCACCATACAGTATAATCACAACCATAAAAAGAAAAACACACAGAAATTATGTTAACAATGCTTATCTCTAGATGAAGAGATACATTCCAGGTAATTTTTATTTCCTTTTTCCCTCTAATTTACTAATTTTTATAATGAGAATGTGTTACTTTTATAAAATTTTCTTATAAATATTTTTTGTGTGTGATTATAAAAACTATGGTAGAAATAAATGAAGCTTATAATTCAGATAATTGAGTCAAAATCAAATTAACATGTAGCTCTAAAAAATGACTATCAAAAGGGCTTCCCTGGTGGTGCAGTGGTTGAGAGTCCGCCTGCCGATGCGGGGGACACGGGTTTGTGCCCTGGTCTGGGAAGATCCCACATGCCGCGGAGCGGCTGGGCCCGTGCGCCATGGCCGCTGAGCCTGCGCGTCCGGAGCCTGTGCTCCGCAACGGGAGAGGCCACAACAGTAAGAGGCCCGCATACCGCAAAAAAATAAAAAAAAAAAAAAAAAAAAAAAGACTATCAAAAGGTCCTTATACAAAAGGAAAATAGGTTTCTGGGGCCATTAAATTACCATATAAGAGTTTGAAAAGCATTGTCTTGGCATCTCAAATATTTTACAACTTTATTAAAGCAGTTAGCTACATTTTCAGTAATCTTTTCATCCTTATTTATTGTACAGGAACAGCTAGTCAAAAAATTAACTATTTTGGGAAAATAACGCAAATAAGTTGTTGACCTATAAATAATGTCTCTTTTTAGGAGCAAAAGACACCAAAAATCAATGAAAACTATTTCTCGACATCATGAAAACAGGAATATGGGCACTAAATTGGTCAACCAGGTTAAGGAGCCACAGTGGCCAGTAATGATCAAAGAATATAAATAAAGCAGCAAGTTTACATGTTCGATATACATCCAAACATGCATTAGCAGTTTATTTGAAATAGACAAAAGTGTTTACAAGTATTTCAAGATATTTGTCAAAAAACTGACTTCTAACATTCTCTTGGCAACAACTAAAGTACCCAAAGAATAAGACCATAAGAAATATTTCTGATACAGACATGCTGGAAAACAACAAAAGATAAAATTTTAAAGAACTGGATGCCAATTTTCATAATAATCAGGTATTAAAAGCACCACAAACCAAAAAGAAAAGACTTAAAAAACCCAAATTTCAGTACTTCCCTGGTGGTCCAGTGTGTGAGACTCCAGGCTCCCAATGCAGGGGGCCCGGGTCCAATCCCTGGTCAGGGAACTAGATCCCGCATGCATGCCACAACTAAGACCCAGGGCAGCCTAAATAAATAAACAAAAAAAGAAAAAGAATGAAACACCAAATTTCTATGTTCAGCGACAGCAAAAGAATTATGGTTTGCAAAGGGTGCTAATGAAATAAACCACAAAAAGGAAGGTGTTAAGATATTTTTTAAAAGGAAGTAGTAAACTTAATTTACTGCAGCATCAGCTCTCTTACAACATTTTATTTTAACAGAATAGTCTAGGTCAGTGGTGGCCAACAGAAACATAATGTGAACCACACATGCAATTTTAAATTTTCAGGCAGCCACGTTAAGTAAAGTAAAAAGAAACAGATGAAATTAATAATATATTTATTTACCCAATACATCCAAACATTATCATTTTAACATGTAATCAGTTTTTTAATTGGAATATTTTAACTTTAAAAAAATACTAAAATCCAATATGTCTTTTTTATACACAGTGTGTCTTAATCTGGATGCTAAATTTCCATCAGAAAAAACTTAGAAAACACTAATTATGAATAATTTTGATACTAAGATTCATAGAAGTTATTTGTATTTACAGTAAATTCATGGCAGTTCATGTCACCTGTTTTCTTGTAAGGCTTTAAAAAAAAAAACAAAAGCTGCATCATATCCCCAAAAGCAGCAGCAGAGAGAATGTAAAAGGACAGAAAGTAAATTAATTTTAAAAGAGTAATGCTGCCAAGATGTAGAGAACAAATGTATGGACACCAAGGGGGGAAAGTGGTGGGGGTGGGATGAACTGGGAGTTTGGGATTGACATATATACGCTAATATGTATAAAATAGATGACTAGTAAGAACCTGCTGTATAAAAACTAATTTAATAAAATTCAAAAAAAAAAAAAAGATTACTGCCGCCAGAGAAGATGTTAGAGGGAGAAGGGATGGTAGCCCCACTGCAGTGAGAAGGGTGCCTGAGGGACACCAGCCCAGAGGAGCTAAGAGAATGGCTACTCTGAACTGTTTGTACTCTCAACACCCTGACACCAATGGCATGGTGTTTTTCGTGCCACCAACAAATTTTTCAGCTCTCTGGTCCCCAACTGGGTGTCCTACGGATTCAATTCATTTCTGACACTAACCACCTGGAGTAAGCATGGACTCCGCAGATTAAGGGCTCAGTCCTACAACAGTGTCTCCACTTCAGATGCTTGCAAGTCCCAGGTTGCCACCTATACTTCTGACCAACGAACAATAAATCTGGGGTTTCCATGACCCCCTCCTCAGGTTTGACAACTTGCCAGAGTGGCTCAAAGAACTCAGGAACAGCCAAATGGAAGAGATGCATAGGGCAAGGTATAGGAGGAGGAGGGCCACAGAGCTTCCATGCCCTCCCTCTCTGATGTACCCCCTCCTAGCACCTTGAAGTGTTCATGAACCCAGAAGCTCTCTAAACCCTGTTGATTAGGGGGTTTTATGGAGGTTTTACTACATACGCTTGGTTGAGTAAATCACTGGCCATCAGTGAGTAGCTCAATCTCCAGCTCCTCTTCCCCTCCTCCCACAGAGGTGGAGGCGGGAATAATGCTGAAAGCTCCAACCCTCTAATCATGGCAGGGTCTTTCTGGTGACCAGCCCCTACCCTGAAGCCATCTAAGGGCCAGCCAGTCAAGAGTCACCTCATTAGAGCAAAAGATACTCCCATCCCTCTGGAACTTCCAAGGCATTTAGGAGCTCTGCCAGGAATCAGGGGTAAAAATCACATAAATTATTTCTAGACTATGCCAATTCATACATACATTTAGGATAATGAGAAGCAAGTCTGTCACTCTCAGAGAAGTGGGGTGTACATATATGGAAAAGGGGAAAGCTAGAATGAACTCTGTGTTGAATGAGCATTAGAGATATCAACGTGAACTCATGGTTTTCAATAGATATAGATGTATACACACAAACAGAGGCAAAAACACATGCATACACATAAATATTTCCTAACTCTTCACTAGAAGAGTCTGGAAACAGTGATGCCCCAGGAGCCTTGTGCACACTTGACCCCCAGATCTCATTTTCTGAATTCTGTTCTACCATAAAAGGAACCAGGCTCCTTGGAGAAATGGCTGGTCCACTGCTGGGATGCAGAAAGAGGAAGAAGAACCTGGAATATCTTGTACAAAAAGTAAGATTATTATCAAAAAATGATAAGATCATGTTCATTAAAAGGACACAGGAAGCAGCTTCTGGCCAGATGTGGGACAATTGCTATGTCTGGATGTATTTCACAGTAAAAAGTTTTTTTTAAAAGTATTACTATATCTGTCCATCATGTGAAGAGGGAAAAAATTATATTGTGTAACATTTAGTTAAGTACTGGTTGTTAAAGAAGTCATCTTTAGTCACTGTAGAGGGTAAGGATGACAGATGTTTAAAATACTAAACTAATAAGGTATTCAAACCAAGTGAATACTCAGTAAGATCTATGAAAGCCTGGAAGGGTGGTATTATTGGGAAGTATGGCAGTTTCACTTCTGTCCTTATAAGAGGAATGGAAAACAGTCAAGATTCTCAGCACAGAAATCAAAGCTATGCTTTAGCCATAAGATGCTCACCAGCAACATATCACTAACGCTCCCCTCTCCACTTATGTCCAAGAGGAAAAAAAAATCTGTAGAGACATAAACTACTGGTACAAACGCAACACAGTTTGTTCACGAAAAGTAAAATCTAAACTAGCACCTCTATGTAGTAGAGTGCTTGGTTAGGCAGAACCAATATTTAAATTGAGAGTCTAATGTTTAAAAATTTCTGTTTTTTTTTTTTTTTGTCCAGGCAAAAAAGAGCAAGGTACCTTGGAGTCATCATCATTTTTCTGAAAGAACCACTTGAGTGGACCTTCTCAGTTGGTAACTGAAGCAAATTCTCTGGACCAAGAGAAAGGGTGCACAGTAGACTCTATTCTGACTTGATAAAAGCTATCCCTATGAGTAATATTAAATAGTCCTGAAATAAGATAAAGTGTGTAGAAAGTATGCAAGAAAAGGCCAGAAAGTGTTCTGGTAAGCAACTAAGACTCCAAGGCGTTCCCTTTTAAGTGTACTGTTTTTAGAAATTCTCTGATTCACTTAAATGGCCCTGAACGAGGTCCACTGGCAGCAAAGTTTCCCCCATGTTATACATACACAATGACGCAACTTACCTTGAAATAAAGGAGAATGAAAATCTAACCCTATGCCTGGGGATGAAAGAGGGAGGGGTGATTTGCACAGTGTGTAGCTGAAGCTGAAAACCCTTAGAGGCCCAGCTACTCTAACCACAACAGTAATATTCTGTAAATCTGTCATATTTTGAGGTGACATCTTGTGTGCCTTAAGTATGGTTACCCCTGGTGTAATGGTATAGGATTGTCTGACTTCAAAGAACCATTTTAGCCTAAAGAATATCCAGGAATCCAGGCCTATGGGTTGATATGCTTATTATTCTGTGCTGGTGGGTAGGTATATAAGCAAATACCACTAATGCACTTTAAGAGTATTACCAAACTTAATACAAAGTCTTGTTACTTGGAGAAGAAAATTTAACTTACCAGGAAATCTTACTGGAGATGAGGTAACATCTTATTTCCATAACAATGCTGAATAAATTAAACATTCCAGAGGATTTCAAAACATAATTATGTAATTTATACAAGATTTCTATTTGGAGTTCATAGAAACAAGAGAGGCAAATACTTCCCAATAGTATATATAAAATGTCAAAGTAAACAGTGAAGAGAAGGAAAAAGAGGTAAGATTAAAAAAAAAAAAATCAGGGAAAAAAGTCAATTCATACTGTCAGTATCAAGAACTAAAGCTACAAAAAAAAAAAAGAACTAAAGCTACAAACTATAACCTCAATCTCCAAAGTAAATAAAACTAAGTCCTATGGAAATTATAGCAATTAACATGTTGATCTATTCATTGTAGATCCAATATCCTTAAGTCTGCTTTCCTGGTGAGTAAAAGGTAGCATTGATACAATTTTAGGAATCTGTAAGTCCAATTAATTATTACTAACAATGTAAAACTTGAATATGAACAATCTGTATACACAGAAGTCATCTAAAGACCACTGACCAAAATCCCACTAACACTATAACCATTCAATTTGTCTCTATTAGGTAGAAATTTGATACACATAGAACACTAGAAATAATATTCCTTCTCCTTAAAGATTTAAGTCTGAACAGAACGTTCTAGGGACCTCCCTGGTGGTCCGGTGGTTAAGACTTCATGCTTCCACTGCAGGGGGCGCGGGTTCCATCCCTGGTCTGGGAACTAGGATCCCGCATGTTGAGTGGCCAAATAAATAAAACTAATAAAAATAAATAAACTGAACATTCTATATCCAATGTAAATAACCAATGTAAATAGCATCTAAAAAACCTTGGACACACCAAGAAGTTAATAAAACAAACACGCCATCTCCCTCCTTATAGCATCTATATATGTACACTAGCTAAAAGGCCACTGGAGAGTTATTTCATGAACTCAAAGTATAAAAGGTACATGTTGCTCAACGACAAATTATAATTGCTAAACAGAGCAAAAGGACTTAGAATTCCACTAGAACTCAAACTTCTTCCCGGTTTAACTGAAGTATTTTGCAGTGGAAAAAACAAGGACTCAGATAGGCCATGTGATCTTAAACAAGTTATTAAACCTGAGTTAGCTTCCCCAAATAAAAAGTAAGAACATATCTGCCTTGTACTGTTGTTGTGAAAATAACAAAAAATATGATATGGGCATAGTACTGTGCCTGTCACAAGAAAAAAAAAGTCCTATTAGGTAAGTAAGTATTAGTAATTATTAATACTTTTCAGATTAATTAGCAAGGAACACTCTTCAAAAAGACAAGGGCTAGGGCTTCCCTGGTGACGCACTGGTTAAGAATCCGCCTGCCATTGCAGGGGACATGGGTTCAAGCCCTGGTCCAGGAAGATCCCACATGCCGTGGAGCAAGTAAGCCTGTGTGCCACAACTACTGAGCCTGCGCTTTAGAGCCCGCGAGCCACAACCACTGAAGCCCGCGAGCCACAACTGCTGAAGCCCGCACGCCTAGAGCCCGTGCTCCGCAACAAGAGAAGCCACTGCAATGAGAAGCCCGCGCAACGCAACGAAGAGCAGTCCCCACTCGCCTCAACTAGAGAAAGCCTGCGCACAGCAACGAAGAACCAACGCAGCCAAAAATAATAAATAAATAAAATAAACAAATTTAAAAAAAAAGACAAGGGCTGAAGAAAGTATATGCAGTTTTTAGGCTTTTTGTTGTAAAACAAGTCCACTTTGACCACATCCTAGAAACAGCATAATAATTAAGAATCTTTCTCGTAATGGAGATCTGTTTCCTCAAGTGACACACAAAGATGGTCATTTTAGATGCTCCACTAATAAAGTATGTATCACAGGACTAATACGCAAAGGTAGCATTAATGCCAGGAGAGAAACAAACTGTTTAAGAATCAGCACATCACTCCCAACGACTGAGTATTCTGGAAACTAGTTGATAAATGGCATATGAAGTATGAAAACTCTTTAGATTGAATTTAACCATTCATAAAGAATAACCAAAATTAAAACAGTAACTGGCTTAGAATAGACACTTACGATAGATACTGAAGCAGAGAAAGCAGACAAAATATTATATTTCAATGCTTCAACTTTTTAGACCTTTCCTTGATCATCTATCTATCCACGTCATCCTTGATCACGCCTTCTACTTACCTAATCTTTCTTGCCCCGTATTTGTTGAAACTTGTCTAAAGAAATGGCCTACTATTTTTGTCTCTACTTCTTAACCTCCCTCCGCCACTCTTTAAACCCACTGCAAAGTTTCCACTCTTCTGAAACTGTTAAGATCACCAAATATCTGGAGCAAATGTGACATAATGTTAATTTTTGTTAATTCTGCATGTATATGTGAGTTTGTGATAACATCCTTTGTATATCTTTTCCAAAAAAGGAAGTACTATTTTATTATTAATAGAGAATACATTTTTTAAAAATATTTAACACTTCAGTTATAAAAGCACCACCACACTGTATGTTCTTTGTGGTGTGAATTATATCTCAATAAAGCTATTTCTTTTTTAAAGCACAACTTAACACACGATCTAGATACAGCACATTCCAACAGAACCTTCTGCCATGATGGAAATGTTCTATATGTGCCATCCAGTATGGTAGCCACACATGGCTTCTGACCACTTGAAATGTGGCCAGTACAACTGAAGGATTAAGTTTAAAGTTTTCATTTCATTTTAATTAATTTAAATTTAAATAGCCACCTAAGGCTTTATAGATAGAGAAATTTAGTGACAGTGACCAGCCCAGAAATCCAGGATATTAGCAGAGACTTATACATCTACTTATGTGCTCCTCCCTTATGCAACCTCCCCTCTCATGTAGATAATCTTGAATGTTGCTGGTTAATGACTTAATAGCCAAATGCAATAAACAACTTCAACTGCCTAAACTAATCTCTACACTTTTTTTCTATGCCTTCTAACATCCATTATCCACAACTACTACTATGCCAATTGGACTTCTCTGCTATATTCCTTCCTGGAATTTTATTCCCTTGATATTACCATTCTCCTAGTGTTCTACTTAGCCTAACCCCTGGGCTCCTTTTTCCTTTGCCCATCCATCAATTATTCCCATTTTGCCCTAGGCCCATTATTCTCCCCTGTCTCTTCCTCTACTTCTCTCTTCATATATATCCTCTCCTTAGATGATTCCATTTACTTCCATTATTTCAGCTATGACTAATATAAACAGCCTCTATTTCTACCTCAGACCCATTATTTGAGCTTCATGAATGTATCCAACAGCCTGGCTGAACTTCCTGGAGGTTTCACAAGTATCTCAAAGTCAACATGTCAAACTGAATACATCTTCATACCCCTTCCCCTCTCAAAAAAACAAAACTCCTTTCTTATGCCCTCCCTCAGTTGACAGAACCATCACTATCCCCACCCATCCTCTTACCCATGCTTCATTTTTCCTCCAAACTCCACTTAATCACTAAACTCTGCATATTTTATCTACTAAATATTTAAAGATTCCACTCCTCTATTACTGTCCTAGTTCAGGCCCTAGAAATCTCATACCCACACATAAAACTAAACTCTACACATCCCTCGTACTCCTTAAATCCATTCTCCACAATTACTACTACGCAAATCTGCCAATTAACTTCTCTGCTTAAAATTCTCTCCACCACCTACAGTTGAGCATTTGTGTGGGAAGGGTGTGAGGACAGTTGGAAGAGCATGTAAATATGATAATGTCTAGGAACTCTTCAGCATGTTAAAGAGATGATATGCTGTATTTCCCAAACTTACCTTAATCCACAATGATCTACCAGTCCAAGTAAAAAGGATATCCACAAAGAGATGAATACAGTCATCCCTCAGTGTCCACCAGGGACTAGTTCCAGGGATGCTCTCCAACCCCCACCCCATGGATACCAAAATCCACGGATGCTCAAGTCCCTTCTATAAAACAGTGCTGTGTTTGCATATAACTTATACACATCCTCCTGTATACTTTAAATCATCTCTAGATTATTTATAATACCTAACACAATGTGAATGCTAATATAAATAGTTGTGAACACGATGTAAGTGCTATGCACACAGTTGCTACAAGTGCAGCAAATTCAACTTTTGCTTTTTGGAACTTTCTGGCATTTCTTTTTCCTGAATATTTTCTATCTACAGTTGGTTGAACCTGTGGATGCGGAACCTGCAGATATGGAGGGCGACTGCATATCATGTTATTTAGCTCAAAACTATTAGCCATGAAGATGATCCTATCATTATCCCAAACAACCTGTTTACTTCTATCGACTAATAGAGGAAATGTGTACATCAATAATTATTTGATTCACTAATTCGCTTCACCTCTCACTGTTTGGTTTATATATTAGTGTTTGATTAACACAAAACCATTCACCATGTACATAATGACCAAAACACAGATCATCTGTCACTGAGAAGCTGAACCCTGCCTGCACAAAAGGCATCTACAGAAACAGTGGTTTTACTTAACTAACCCGAATATGACGATTATACCAAGTAGATTTCCAAACACTTTCTGAAATTATTCTTAAACTCTTACGTTTCTTAAGATTTCTTAAATTCCAGGGAAAACTGTATTTGCTTGTGGTGACAAACAGCTTATCTGATGATTCTTTTCTAAAAATCATTAAGCAATTAATGTAGCACAGCACATTTAATATGTTAATCTTGTAATGCCAAGACTCAAGTCACAACATCAAAAACTAAATTCTTTATGAACGCCCACCTGAAAAGTCTAAATTAATACAAATTAAGGTGGACATTATACAATCAATTAAGTCAACCACAAAACCAAGCAAATACTAAAGTTTCTCCTCTTCTGCAGAACATATCAATAACCAATCTTTTTTTTTTTTTTTTTTTTTTTTGCGGTACGAGGGCCCCTCACTGCCGTGGCCTCTCCCATTGCGGAGCACAGGCTCCAGACGCACAGGCTCAGCGGCCATGGCCCACGGGCCCAGCCGCTCCGCGGCATGTGGGATCCTCCCAGACCAGGGCACGAACCCGTGTCCCCTGCATCGGCAGGCGGACTCCCAACCACTGCGCCACCAGGGAAGCCCAATAACCAATCTTTTTAAAGCCACACACAAAATTAAGCCTGCCACCTGTCAAAAGCATAGTCCTCTTCCAAATAAAAACACTCTTAAGAAAAGCTTCTGGCAATTTCTCTTCAGTCTGAAAAACTACTCCCCTCCTTAAGATATAATAAAATCCCTAAACTGACAGAACAAAAAGCTCCTAAAACCCAACTTTAACTAAGAAGTTTAAAATAATTAATTTGTAACAAATGATAACTTAGAGCCTTCAAATGGATTTTTTTAAAAGAATCATCGTTTACATTTTTCAAAGTACCTTCACATAGTATTTCAGTTGCTTCTCAACAATCCTGTGAAGTCAGTAAGACATGTTACTAATAAATCAGTGTTACAGATTAAGTTCCTTACTCAGGGTCAGGTAATTGGGTAACAAAGTTTTCTGCCTTTGAGTCGGTTTCCGTTATACAGTGTTGTATTATACCAGAGTCAATCTCCAAATACAAGATTAGAAAATCTGCTGTGGACCAATGAAAGGCAAGGAATATGGATGAAACAACCCCGAGATCTACAACTATTTCTAATAACAGAAAAAACTTAATATTTATCAAAGTATATTGAGCATCTATCGATACTTATATCTTCAAAAACCCCAAAGATTAGTGGAGTAGACAAAGAATGTACATGATTTTTAATCAATGTGAAGAAAAGTATAAGAATGATCCCAAGAGGAAAGATCCTAGTAAATTCGGGAAACTAGTAATTCAGAAAGGCTGCCATTTGGGAAGGTGACAGGTCATGAAATTAGAAAGTTAGTCAGAGGACAGCTAAAGCTAAGGAATTTGAAAACACTGATGACACCATGTTCAACTCCAACATTTCTCCGATAAGTATGGTAGCCAAAGTAAGAGTTCTGCTACATTTTTCAAGCATAAATGTAAACAAATCAAAATTTTCATCAGTACCCTCAAAGATAGCCTAAAAAAGATGCTGCATCATCACAGTTAATATTTATGTGCCAGGCTCTGTCCTAAATGTTTTTTATATATACTAATTCATTTAATCATCACAACAACTCTGTAAAATAAGTGCTCTTATTACATTCCATTTTACAGATAATAAACTAGCACAGAAGTTTACCCAAGGTTACACAATCATTAACTGAGCCAGGATCTGAATTGAAAGTCAGGCATTTTAAGTTCTTAATCACTGTGTTATACTGCAGAAAAATAGTGCCTTCTCCAAATTCAGGTCATGCTAAGTCTCACCTATTCCTGCACACTTGATTGACTTATTTTAAACACGGGACCAAGCAAAATGCAAGATGCTAACAATAAGTAAATATAAAGAACTGGTACAGCAAAACCTGATAACTAATTATAGTGAATTTTTCCCTAGTATATGAACATTTTCAGAAATTTTAATTTGAACATAACCACTATTGCTGTTTTTACAGCTTTATCTAAAAAATTTAGAAGTTACCAGAAAACACAAATAACAGGTTTAAGATGACTTCTGAAAATGAGAGCCCCGTTTTAGATGAACGTTTCCACAGGGATTAATAACTAGGGTGACTTTCAAATGACCAGGATCTTGCACTAGCATCCAAATGTCAAAGAGTGAACTGAGTCACCAGGCAACAAAAGATTCCCAATTTGTTTTACACAAAAACAATCTCTTGGGCATCCCTGGTGGCGCAGTGGTTAAGAATCTGCCTGCCAATGCAGGGGACTCAGGTTCAAGCCCTGGTCTGGGAAGATCCCACATGCCACAGAGCAGCTAAGCCCGTATGCCACAACTACTGAGCCTGCGCTCTAGAGCCCATGAGCCACAACTACTGAGCCGGTGCTCTAGAGCCCATGAACCACAACTACTGAGCCTGTGAGCCACAACTACTGAAGCCCACGTGCCTAGAGCCCGTGTTCTGCAACAAGAGAAGCCACCGCACCAAAACAAAGAGCAGTCCCCGATCACTGCAACCAGAGAAAGCCAATGTGTAGCAATGAAAACCCAACGCAGCCATCAATCAATCAATCAATCAATCTATATTTAAAAAATGGTCATCAAAAACAAATCAAAAGGGCTTCCCTGGTGGCACAGTGGTTGAGAGTCCGCCTGCCGATGCAGGGGACACGAGTTCGTGCCCCGGTCCGGGAAGATCCCACATGCCGCGGAGCGGCTGGGCCCGTGAGCCATGGCCGCTGAGCCTGCGCATCTGGAGCCTGTGATCCGCAATGGGAGAGGCCACAACGGTGAGAGGCCGGCGTAACGCAAAAAAAAAAAAAAAAAAAAAAAAAACAAACCCAAAAGAAAATCTCTCTTTCCAAGTTCTTACACTAGAAACAACTGTGATATTAAAGGTAAATAAGAGAAAAGGAAAACATTTAAGCTCTTAAGACTTAAGAACTAACTATATCATTAAAAAAAAAACCTAAATGTAATTCTTTTTCAATAAATCATAATAATAATTTAAAATATATGCAATAAATCTACATATATTTTAAATTAAATCTTACCTACCCAAAATTATCCTGTCCTTAATTCTATTCGGTCCTGTTTAGAAGGGACAAAGGATTACTTCAAACAAGTCACCAATCATTCTTTAATTTGCACAGCAGCTACCCTTGAGTTACCTGAATTCTGCCCATACTCCAAAAATCAGTGACTCGGAGAATTTAAGAACAAACAAGAAAAACTCCAAAGACTATTCCCTGAAATTCAGTTCCTGAAACTAAGAGTTACTGCAGGTTCCTAAAAAACAAGAAATGTGGCACAAATTTAAAAAATACAGGTAAGAAAAATCCTCAATGTTCAAATGGGAAGATACAGTTCAATGAATTATTTTAAGAACTATAGCAAAGAAATGTTATGGTTTCTTAACCACAGAACCACATCCAATTTCTGCAGCACTGACAAACTTTTCATAAAACATTAATATCATATACTCATGATGAGACATGAGTCTTAACTTGCGAAAAGCCAGAGAAAAATAGACTATAAGTATTTTGGAGCTTCATCAAAATTTATGATTTGACCTCTCCTTTCAGGTAGGTCTGGAAACAATCTCATCAATATATCAAGTGAACTCAGTATTTAGAAGTAGCATGGGGAGAAAAGTGCTTAGAGTAGAGCAACCATTCTTGAATTTCCATGTTTTCTTCAAGCAAACTATGCTATGTTTCTTTAAAACAAAAAGCAAAGAAGAACCCTTCCTAAAAATGCAACGTAAATTCTGCAAAGTCCAGCAATAACATTTTCTGACCAAGCCAACAGAGAAGTAAAATTAAAGCACAGCCTACCTAATAAAACCAGGTAAAGAAATTTTCATCTTAAAAGATCTGTTATCTCTTAAAATCCTGTGGTATCAAAGTATTACCTACATATTATTTATTAAGAGTCAATATTTGTTTTACTAAGTAACTATGCATATTGTGACTCTAAAAATAAGCTTGATTGAAACAAATTTGACTTGTATACCACACTCACCCATTCTCCACCCCAAAAAGCCTATTTATTTCTCCATTTGAAGTGATAAAATCAACACCCAAATCAGAAGTCTGGAATTTGCCACGGTTACAGGATAGGATTTCTCCAAAAATCTGACAGTAACTTCCACGCCAAAACAGAACAGCTTCATTTGAGATTTACTAATTAACCATCTACTGTATTACAAATGCTTTAACATTTCTCAAATTATTAGAATCCCAACCAGTTTAATTTCCGTTCTTTATCAACCCAAGCAAGTCATTTACCTGCTCTATGACTTCAGGTTCTTTATTTATCAAATAAGCAGCTGGGCAGAATAACCTAAGATCTCTTCCAGTTTTAATACATAAGATTTTTAACTCGACAACTGAACACAATATTTCTCCAGTCCTCCTACAGAAAACTATGCATATTAATAAATATACATTTAGTGAAAAAAAGCTTTCCTTTTTTCCTAGTGATTTAGTAATCCCTTGGCTTGTCCTTCAGTTTAGATCCAAAGACAAAAACCCAAACATTAACCTACTGAATAGGTTATTAGGCAAAAGTTCTGTCCAAAAAATCATAAACACTGTCCAACTACTGCTATAAAGGATCCTGGGGCTAAGATAATCACATTTTAAAAACCAAAATGAAAAATCGTAGAAGTAGGGTCAAATGACATATATGGAAGGTTCCAAACCAGGGTACCAAACAAATGAACTAGGATTCATTTGGTTCTCCAGCCAAACCCTGAACTAACGTAAAAATAATATGGCGACATTATTATACGTAAGGATAGCAGATATTCTTTTGTTTAACCATGACCATGCCTAGGTAGAGAACAAAAATCTAAAAAGTCATCAGTTCTAGGAAAAACTGAGAAGCTTAGACAAAATTCTTATTCTGACATTAGACAAATTGAGGTTTTCTTCCCCACTGTATCATTAGTTTCAGGATAATAAACTATCAGAAAATTCCAAGTGACAAAAAAGGAAAACACACACATTGCATCCATAAGGTGCTCAACATTTACTTGGGTCTAGTCTTAAGAGAGTAAGGTAACTAATTAAGGGAAAAAAAAAACTGTTAAAAAGCACCTATTCAAACATGAAACTATAGAAAAATAAAATCCAGGATCAGTAGCAATAAGCACCTGAGGTACAAAAAAGAAACAGGTGTCCGCCTGTAAACCAAAAGAAATCAGACATAAGTTTTTGAGTATGACTGACCAACCAGAATAAAGTTATAGTTTCACAATTTTTTTTAAAAAAAGGTCTGCCACCTTCCCAACTCTAAAACACTATAAAATTGAGTAGGTTTTATTTCACAGTGCCTTAGAAGTTCTATATCACTAACTATAAAACTTAAGAAATTACATTCCAAAAAAACCTGTCAGTTTTGAAGTTTACTTCCTTCCACATGTTAATTTCCCTTCACACTTGATATGGCCTTGGTCATTTGGAAGGTGACATTCAAAGGGTTAAGTGTTAACATATTAGTTCATGGATAATAGATAAATTCCCAGATCACTCAGGTACTTTCATACCCTAATTCAGCTTGGTCCATTTTCTTGGCAAGAAGAATATGGATACTGGCATTTTTCATGTATAATGTAAGTGGCTTTTTCATTCAGTTCAACTCTGCTTCTTCCAATAATCTATGTATGTTCACTTCCAGGTGAGGACAACATTCAATCAAGCTGCTACAGGTCAAGCAACAAGTAGCCCAAACCCAGCTACTTAAACCTAGAATATCCTTGTCAACCAGGATGACACACCATGAAAATCATTTCATTTACACCATGAAAACCTCCCAGAGAGGTGAAAAAGGAAGCTTTGTGACTCCTTTGTACTCCTGGGAAAGTCTGGCTTAAAAACTTTTTACAACAAAGTTAAAACAACGATAATGACATTACGACTCTCAAAGCACATATACAATTTTACATAAGCTCCTGTACTACCCACAGTATAGTGAATGGGCTGAAGACATACTAGTTTTAATTAACAACGTCAGATCACTGCTAGCTATCACAAGGTTTATGCACCATTAGGTGAAACTGTATCAACCACTTACTATAACTTTCTAGTCCCAAACTATTTATCCAGAGAAGGAAGCCTTTCTTATAGTTTATTAAATGCTTGTGTGATCACCAACTAAGATATATCCAAAGGAAAGTCAGTCAGGAACAAGGTCGTTCTTAATCTAAAAGGACAGCCTGATCTCAGGAACGGAAACACGCATCTAACACACCAGCAGCTCATCACTGCAGACCCCCTGAGGAGCACAAGGCAAGAAGACTGTACTTTCCTACCTCAAAAACTTCCCCACTAATTCCGTTTCCTGCCAGACGAGTAAAACAATGACGAATAGGCAATGCGTTTGTATCAGGATGACTTTCATCACTCCTCCCTAGCAGCACATCTCTTTGGCTACCAATACTAACTCCTATCCTATCCAAACACCTAGATGCATGCCCCAAATTCTGGTTTCTCTTCCAAAAGCTGGGCTCCCCCCATTTCGGAGCAAACAATCAGAGAAAGACATGCAAAGGGCGAACTCGGCAAACTGGCCGAACCGAGCCAAATCGGGGATCCAAACCACCGAGAAATAAAGAAGTAGGTGGGGCATACCTGCAGTTCACACCAGGCGACCTCCACGGTGGTTTCGGTGTCCAGACCTTTGTAGACCGTCTTAAAGGAGCCCCTGCCGATCTCGATGTCAAACTTGAGAAAGCGGCCATCATTGGACATTCCCACGGCCTTGGTCTCCAGCTCTTCGATGTCATCCTGCTGCTGGCTCCGTTCCTCCTGGGGTTCCTTGGCGCTGCCGCCGCCGCTGCCACTTCTCGACGACGGGGGCTCCTCTTTGCTCCCCGCGTGGCCGGGCTGGGCAACCTGGCGGTCTCTGCCAGCGCTGCCCGGGGCCGAGGCGGCGGCTGGGCCCGCGGCGACCGGCTCCCCGGGGGCGGCGGCGGCGGCGGGCGGCTGCTGGGCCACATGGGCGGCAGCGGGGGTCAGGGTCTCCTCGCGCTGGGGCTCCGGGGGGCTCCGTTGCGGGACCACCGCGGCCGCGCTCGTCTGGGGCAGCGGGAGCGGGAGGCCGGGCAGCTCCAGCGCCGTGGCGTTGGAGTCGCAGATAACGCTGCGGCGGAAGAAGCGGTGCTCGGTGGTGGTGGTCGCGGCCGCCCCCCGGCTGTCCTTGTCCATGGTGTGGCGGCGACGCCGGTACTCCTCCGTCCTGCCGGCTCCGGCGTCGGCCGCCGCGGCGCCCAGTTTCTCTCCCACCGAGGAGTCCGAACTGGAGCCATTCTTGGGGGGAGGCGCCGGCGGCGAGAGGAACAGGGAGCCCGGCGCGCTGCTCTGCTGGTCGGCGGCGCCGCCAGACATGGTGGGAGCGGGAGCGGGAGCGAGGCGGGCGGCTCGAATTCGCAGAAGAAGTGGGCCGGCCCGGGGCGGCGAGGCTGCGGGCCGACGGCCCCTCACTCAGCACTGACTCGGCGGCCCGAGCGGGAGGCGGGGCCGCGGGCCCGGTTGCGGCGGCCGCTGCGGCTCTCGAGGCGCGCTGGTCGGGGGCGGCGGCGGGGCGGAGGCACGGGGGCTGGCGCCTCACGGCCCGCAGCCATCGTGCGGCAAGCGGCTGCCGGGCGGGCTGGAGCGCCGGGGGCGCGCGGTCATGGGGGCGGCGCGGCGGCCCGCACCGAGTCCAGACGGAGGCGGCCCGGCTGCCCGCCGCCGCCGCGGCACGGGGCGGGCTGGGCCCTGAGGCGGCGGCGCGCGCGGACCCCCGAGCGGCGGCTGCTCGGCGCGGAAGCAGGGGAGGCCGCGCCGGGGCTCGCGGCCAGGCGGGTGGCCGCTCCTCCTCCCCGCCCTGCTGGACGGCCTCACAGGCCGCCCATCGCCCGACGCGAGGGGCCGACGCGCGACGCGGAGGAGCGGCCCCCGGCCCCGGGCCTCGCCGCCCGCCCCGGGCCGGGCGGACCCCGTCCTCTCTGGGCCGGGGCCGGGGGCTGACGGAGGGAGGGCTGGCGTGGGAGGGCCCGAGCCTGCTGCTCCTCCGGGCCGAGGAGGGCCGGGAGAAGAAGGGCAGTCACCCGGTTGGGCACCTTCTGTCACGAAGACGGGTGCAGATACGCCGCGACAGAAACGCGGCGTCCGCGGGCGAAACTCGGCGCTAAATGGCGCCGGGAGTCTGAAGCCTCCACACAGCCCGCTCGAGCCCCGCCCCCCGCTGCACGGGGCACCCCACCCCCCACCCCGCTCGCGGGGCTCTCGCGCAGGCGTGCCCGCCCCGAGACCCACTGGGACTTGTAGTTGGCGCCTTGAGGAATGAATGGGACAGAGGAGGAAGGCGCCTACAACTCCCGTGATGCCCTGCGATGGCTTAGGCTGATGCCTGACGGGAGCTGTAGTTCTCTCTGAAACCTCCCCTTCTGGAAGGCGGATGGGAGCGTCACCGTGAGTCGCTAAGCCCCATCCTTCAGTGGGCGCTAGCTAGGAAAATCATGACTTAGGCATTAATTGTGTTAGGAAGGAAGGGAGAAGAAAAGGAGAGGGAGGCAGGACAAGGGGAGAGGCTCCCACCATGCTGTGCCGAGGCGAGAGCGAGCTCTTGGGGTTGCCATGGATGGAAAAAGAGCTGCTGTTCCTGTTTAATGTGGAGTGGCGTTGGTGCCGGGGCGTGGGCAGAGAGCCGGGGGAGCTGGACCCCTTTCCTGGGGCGACAGACTTTGTGCATAACATTGATTGGATAGGTTAGGGAACCTCCCTTCCATGGCACTTAAGGCCGCATCCTCGGCTCCAGCCCAGGACAGATATTCTGGCTCTCAAGAAACGGGCCGCCCCACTGCAGTCAAGGGTCACAGCGAACTCCGCCCGGAAAAAGCGCGCAGCACGCGCGGGAGGGGGCGGATTCAAGAAGAGACGGGGTCTAACGTATCTTTGCGTCTTTTACCACAAACTTGAGGGCCGAGTTGACTCGGATGAAACTTAATGTCCGCCTGTTTGCTTGGTGCTTAGTAAAACAGCATCCAGCTTCCTCTAGAGGTGCCTGCATGTACCCGTGTGATTGACACCACGGCTTTGGACGTGCGGCTTTCTCGAAAGCATCCTTGGGCTCCCGGGACCTTTGCTCCTCGCAGCCACTCAAGATGGTGCAGGTGATGAGCACCAGGGGGCGCCCGACGGAGGAGGAAGCCAAACCCAGATGGCGGTTGAAAGTCTAGCCCAACGATAGGAGCGGGAAGTGCTGAAACGTGCGCAACCGCGCCGAGCGCGCGCGCTCCGCTCAGTCTCGGGCCCCCGAGCCCGCTGGGCACCCGCTCGGGAGCGCACGGCCCGTGCGGCCGCACAGGGAGGACAGCGGTTGGAAGCAGGCGGACGTAAGATTCTTTAGCGCTTAGTTTCCTAGCAAATGCCCAAACGGGCTGCATGAGCTCCACTTGGAGAAGTTTGTCTCTGCAATTCATAGCAATTCATCTGATACGTAGAATAGTTACACTACTTCTCAATTTTTTGTTTATCAAAAGCTACCCTTTGAGGTATACAAAAACAGTTTGCTTTAAAACCGATGGCTGTCAGGTTTTATGAAGGTGGAAGATTATGAACATTTTAAAATGCGAGTTTAGTAGGGGCCACTAGAGTCTTCAAATATTAGAGTTCCATTGTTTTAAAGAATATCCCCTTCACTCGTTTGCTATGGTAACGGCAAATATCATTATGGTATATGTATTAAGTGGTTTGTCTCAACCGTAAACTCGGTGCAAAGCAAGGGGAGAAATGACTTTAAAATACATTTGTATGGTACTTCTTGAGGCAGCTTCTTAGAACTTGCACAATTGTTGCTTTACTAGGAAAAGCAGTCTACTTTAAAACATGAGACAACTAATTATAAATTGATGAGTTAAAGGGAGATCAGTAAATCACAATGTTCGTGTTTTGCCACCATAAAAAAAATGAGACTATTTCTGTGTGAATGGTCATTAAAAGCCTTTATTACTACCTGGCCCTGCTTACTGGGCCATGAACCTTTGGCCACACTGCATTGGACACAAGTCCCATGACAACCACCATGCCCTATTGACATGTTATTTCAGCAGGGAACAACTAAATTCATTGTAAATAATTGAATTAACTGTTGACTTAACACTAGGCTTGCCCATGTGACAGCTTTTCCTACTTGGGTTATGTTAGCTTCACCAGGAAAACAGGTACAATGTTAGATTTAAAGCTTAAACTGTTGATGTGAATATTTTACTATGGACACTTATTTGTTCAGCTCCCTTTTCAACACTTACCCACTTGCAGTTAGCATGGTATTTTCTATTACTCATTACTATTATATCCCTAATAGTTCTTTTCCTTTCTCTGTCACTTCAATTATCAAGTAAAGAATTGACCTCTCTGTAACCCATATAAGACATCAAGAGGTAGGAGAAAGAACCCAGGACACCATGGATGCACTAAGCTCAGAGATTTGACTTCCTGGTGGGTAGGTCCATACTAAGAATACAAGTATTTTATTCTCTCTCACCATGTTCTTAATTCACTTTAGTCCTTATTCATTTTATCACGTTGATTCATATTTCTTTCTAGTTCCCATCCATTCACATTTTATGTTTACATGGTCCCTGCCATTGGTAACTGGCCAGCAATGAAAGCCAGAGATACCTTTGATTTAGACAGTGGATGAATACACAAAATCTATTTTATTTTGTATGTGGCATAATTTATAGGGTAGCACCTTGAAGTGTAGAGAAAAACAATACCATCTTAAGAGAATTCCTCCTTTTTTGTCTCCTTTCCCTCATTTCTCATGCTCTTTTGTCTTGTCTATGATACTTCTTATTTTACCTCCTTGTTATTTGCAACTCAAGGAAGAAGGGAGAATCAGACAGTTAAACAATGAAGAATAGATTTTTAAACCTTTTTTAATTATAAATGAAATAAAGGGGGATGAGACTTGCCCTATACCAAAGCAAATTGGAAAACCATAGGATTAAATCTGTATGGTATTGAGATAAGCATAGATAATGGAGAGAATACGGAAACATGTGTATTTAGAGTTCTATGTGTGTATGAGCATCCCATAAACAATAAAGGCGGCGTTTCAAGTCAGTGGGGTAAAGATTAATAAACAGTGCTTGATCAATTAGTTATTAGTTTGAAAAACAAATTAGGTTAGATGTCTACCTCACACCATTTACAAAATTAATATCCACACAGTTTAAAGAGCTATTTTTTTTTAAAAGAGCTGTAAGAATTTTTAAAATATAGGGGAACATGGGATAGGAAAGGACTTCAAAGAACAATCCAAGAGTCATAAAGAAAAACATTTGACTATTATCAAAGTTGACAATTCTGGTCAATAAAGCACAAATGATGAGCTGGCAGAAAAACTTAGAACCTATATAACAAAAGGCTAATAACCAAAATACATAGATAACACCTTAAACCACAGAGAAAAAGACACCTGTATAGAAAAGGGGGGAGAAGACAGGAAAAGACAATTGAGACAGTGGGAAATGCAAATGACTGAAAAATTCTGGAATCCAGTAACTAGAGAAGTGCAAGCTAAAATAAGATATATATTTTTTCTTCAAAAAAATTAGCAAAATTTTTAAGGGTTTATAATATCAAGTGTTGGCAAGGGTGTGGAGAAGCTCGTGCTATTAATGATAACATAAATTAGTACCACCTTTTCTGAGGGCAGTTTCTTGGTTAAAATGTACAATGTGCGTAGCCATTGATCCAGCAGTCTCCCTTTCTGGTACCTACCTGAGAGAAATACTTGCGCATGTGCACGAAAAATGAGAAGGTCCACTACAGTTTTGTAACCAAAAAGTGAAACAATCTGCATGTATGTTGATAAGAAAATAAACTATGGTATACTTAATTTTGACAACACCACGCAGCAGTAGAAGAGCAGGAAGTAAATATATATGTGGTCACATAAAAATAGTAAAAAAACTCAAGTTGCAGAATAATAGGTATTAGATCATATGTTATATTTTTACATTATGTTTCTATATGTATTTAAATGCACAGAGAAAAAGCCTGGGCAATACCCACCAAAATGATATGGGAATCCATACCATCTTCCAGGCCGTAACAAGTTCTCACAAGAAGAGAGTGATCAGCATTACCTAGGAAGCTGTTACAAAACACACCTGCTGGAGCGTTTCACCACCACCACCCCACCCAACCTGGGTGTGTTTTTGGTGAAAGAATTCATTGCAAGCAGACCTGCACTACAATAAAAGTCATTTTTTAAGTTCTTTAGGAAAAGAAAATGTTAGTAGATGGATTAGTAAATTAGGATTTCAATAGGGAATGAGAAACACTGGAAAAAATAAATTTGTTGGGAAATAGAAAAGCATTCTTTTAAATCACATTAAAAGATAAATATCAATTTAAAGAAAATATAATAATAACGTATTGTATATAATTTACCTTTATAAATTTATAAGTTACTTTTATATATAAAAGAAAATGGATAACAGTTACAGCACAAAGGACAGATGCGGTAATGGAAGAATATTATTATAAAGTTCTTAACACTATATGTGAAATGGCATAATATTATTTAAGGGTAAATTATAATAAGTTAAAAATATATACAGTAAACACTAAATCACTAAAATTATAAAACAAAGTTATAATTAATAAGCCAATAGTAGAGATAAAATTGAATCATTAAAAGATACTTAAATCAAAAGAAGGCAGAAAAAAGGGCTTCCCTGGTGACGCAGTGGTTGAGAGTCCGCCTGCCAATGCAGGGGGCGCGGGTTCGTGCCCCGGTCCGGGAAGATCCCGTATGCCGCAGAGCGGCTGGGCCCGTGAGCCATGGCCACTCAGCCTGTGCTCCGCAACGGGAGAGGCCACAACAGTGAGAGGCCCGCGTACCGCCAAAAAAAAAAAAAAGAAAAAATTACAGTTTAATATCTCTCATGAACATGATACAAACATCCTGAACAAAATTTTAGTAAATAAAAACCAGTGATATTTTTTTAAAAAGGATAATATATCATGTTCAAGTTGGGTTTATCTCAAGATATAATAATAAACATAATATTAATACAAAAATAATCAGTGTGATTGGCCGTATCAGCAAACAAACAAAAAAATCATATGATCATCTCAATAGATGCATAAAGATCACTTGACAAAACTCAACAATTATTCATTATTTAAAAAATCCTTCCACGGACTATAAATAAAAGGGAACTTTTTCAATGTGATAAAGTTCATCTACAAAAAACCTAGAGCTAACATCATGCTAAATGGTGGAAGAACAAATGCTTTCTCTCTAAGATGGCAGACAAGGTAAGAATATTCACTCCCACTACTTTATATAACATGGTACTGGCTGTCCTGCTCAATGTAACAAGAGAGGATAAAAGATGAGAGGCATGCAGACTATGAAGAAAGAAGTAAAAGTGCCTTTATTCACAGATAGCCAAAAAAAAAAATAGCACTGCTAGAACTAGGAAGTGATTTAACAAGGACACTGGATACAAGGTCAATATACAAAAATCAACTGCATTTCTACATACAAGCAATGGACAATCTAAAATTAAAAATTTTTAAATATATCGCTTGGCTTTCAGACTTCAGCAAGTTTCCAGTGACTGTCCCCTCACAGAAACATCAATTTGAACGAATATCCACATGCAAAAATACCTTCACAAGAGCTAAGGATTCCAGGTGGGGATTAGAGCACCTGGGTGGAGCAAGAAGTAAGAAAAGATGCATTGAGGAGGGAAGGAAAGACAGTTTCACATTATCTCTGTCACCCCTTCCCCAACCCCAGGCAGCCCAGTGTGAAGAGAGACACCCTCCCAGTGGGAGAAAGAGAATGAAATGAACACCTGAGCTTACTAAAGCCCCAGGACCAGGCCTACCCCAATGCCAGACCGACCCCTGTGGCCCCAAGCTCCAGCAGAACCAGAGCCCCGCCCTGCCCCAGCAGACCTCAGCACTGGGCCAGCCCCCATGGGGCCAGGCTTGATGCCTAATATTACAGTCCTAGATACCAGGCCTGCCTCTGTGGACTCAGGTCTTCAGCCTACCACCACAGCCTTAGGTACCAGACCCGCCCCACAGATCCAAGTGCCAAGCTCAACCCAGTGGACTTAGGCTTCAGGCCCACCCCATGATGGACTGAGGCACTAGGCCTGCCCACCTGTTGACCCAGGCACCAGACTTGCTTGCTGAAGGGCTCCAGAGCAAGCCTGGAGATAACCAACAGATGTGCAATCCAGAATCTCTGGATGGGCTGCCTGCTGAAGGGCTGTCCCTGTCGGAATCAGTCTGTAAAGACTAGAAGAGGTGCCTGCTTCTTCAGGTGTACACACATCAACACGAGGCCACAAGGATCACAAATAATCAAGTAAACATGCTAGCACCACAGGAAAATAATGGAGCTCCAATAACTGATCCCAAAGTAGTGGAGATCTATGAACGGTTCGACCCAAAATTGAGAATAATCCTCTTAAAGAAATTCAGTGAAAGACAAGAAAATACAAACAACTAAATGAAACTAGTGATTTCCTGGGTATGACACCAAAAGCACAAGCAACAAAAGCAAAAATAAACAAGTGGGGCTACATCAAACTAAAAAGCTTCCGCAATGCAAAGAAAAGAATCAAAAAAATGAAAAGGCAACCTACAGAATGGGAGAAAATTTTTGCAAACCATAGAGCTGATAAGGGATTAATATCTAAAATATGTAAGGAACTCATACAACTCGACAGCAGAAAAACAAATAACCTGATTTAAGAATGAGCAAAGGACCTGAATAGATATTTTTCAGAAGAAGACATCTAAATGGCCAACAGGTGTATGAAAAAGTGCTGTGTCACTAATCATCAAGGAAATGCAAGTCAAAACCTCAGTGAGATAACACCTCACACCAGTTAGAATGACTGTCACCAAAAAGACAAGAAATAAGTGTTGGCAAGGATGTGGAGAAAAGGGGACCCTTGTGCATTGTTGGTGGGAACGTCACTTAGTGCAGCCACTATGGAAAACAGCATGGAGGTTCCTCAAGAAAGTAAAAATAGAACTACTATATGATCCAGCAATTCTACCTCTGGGTATTTATTTGAAGGAAATGAAAACACTAACTCGGAAAGATATGTGCACTCCCATGTTCGTAGTAGCATTATTTACAGTAGCCAAGACATGGAAGCAACCTAAGTGTCCATCAATGGATGAATGGATAAAGAAGATGAGGTATATGTACAAAATGGAATATTATTCAGCCATGAGGTAAAAGAAAATCCTGCCACTTGTGGCAACATGGATGAACCTTGAAAACATTATGCTAAGTGAAATAAGCCACACAGAGAAAGACAAATACTATATGATCTCACTTACATATGGAATCTGGGGGGGAAAAAAATGATTGAATTCATAGAAGCAAAGAATAAGAATGGGGGGACAGTGGCAGTGGAGGAAACAAGGAGATGTTGGTCAAAGGGTACAAAACTGCAGTTATGTAGGATGAATAAGTCCAGAGATCTAATTATAGGCATGATGACTCTACCTAATAATACTGTATTGAACACTGAAAATATGCTAAGAGAGTAGATTTCAGGCAAACTCATCACATCCAAAAATGTAATTATCTGAGAAGATGATATGTTAATTAGCTTTACTATACTAATAATTTCATTATGGATATATATATCAAATCATCATAAATATATACAATTTTTATTTTTAAAAATATAAATAAATTTAATGTTAATTAAAATAGTGTCAAGAACATACTATACTTAGGAATAAATTTAGCAAACTATGCACAAGATTTATATACTAAAAGCCACAAAATATTACTGAGAGAAATTAAAGACAAATAAATGGGAAGATATATCCTGTTTTGGATCAGAACACTCAATAGTGTTAAGATGTCAGTTCTCCCAAAATTGATCTATAGATTCAATGCAACCTCAGTCAAAATCCCAGCAGACTTTTTAAAAATGAAAATTGACAGGGACTTCCCTGGTGGTCCAGCAGTAAAGAATCTGCCTTCCAATGCAGGGGACGCAGGTTCAATCCCTGGTGGGGAACTAAGATACCACATGCCGTGGGGCAAGTAAGCCCACACGCCACAACTACTGAGCTCATGTGCCTCAACAAGAGAGCCTGCATGCTGCAAACTACAGAGGCCGTGTGCTCTGGAGCCTGTGCCACAACTAGAGAGAAGCCAGCACACCACAAAAGAGCCCGTGGCCGCAATGAAAGACCCTGTGTGCCGCAACTAAGACCCAACGCAGCCAAAAAAGAAAAGAAAACTGCTCTGACTTTTTCAATACCTACGTGTAAAAGAGACTAGGAAAATACAGCCACCGTAATACTTTAAGACAGTATATAATGGGACTTCCCTGGTGGTGCAGTGGTTGAGAGCCTGCCTGCCGATGCAGGGGACACGGGTTCGTGCCCTGGTCCAGGAAGATCCCACATGCCGCGGAGCCGCTGGGACCATGAGCCATGGCCGCTGGGCCTGCGCATCCGGGGGCCACAACAGTGAGAGGCCCGCATACCGCCAAAAAAAAAAAAAAAAGTATATAATGGAGGAGTCTAAAAAAAAAAAAATTGACAGACTGATTCTAAATTTACATAGAAATAAAAGGACCTGATATAGCAGAAACAATTTTGAAAAAGAACAAAGTTGAAAGACTTATACTACCTGATTTCAAGACTCACTGTAAAGCTGCAGTCATCAAAACAGTGTGGTCCTGACTTAAACACTGACAAATGATCAGCTGATCAGAATAGTGAGTGCCAAAATACAAATAGACAAAGGTGCCAAGGTAATTCAAAGGAGAAAGGGTAGCCTTTACAACAAATAATGCTGGAACAATTGGGTGGCAAGTCCTTTCCTCATATAGTACATAAAACTTTACTTGAGTTGGGTCATACACTTAAATATAAGAGTTAAAACTGTAAAACTTCCAGAAGAAAACGTAGGAGAAAATCATTGTGATCTTGGGTTAGGCAAAGAATTTTTGGACACAAAATGCACATAAAGAAAAAATTGTTAAACTGGACTTCATAAAAATTTTTTTTAATTTGTTTTTTAAAAGAAATGTTATAAAAATGAAAAGGCCACAGAATAAATATTGCAAAACAAATATCTGTAGGGAACTCTTACAACTCAACATTAAGATAAATAGTGCAATTTTTAAAAAGTGTGCAAAAGATTTGAACAGATACTTTACCAAAGAAGATAAATGGATGACAAATAGGCACATGAACAGATGTATTGCATCATAATTAGTCATTGATGTAGTGAAAATTAAAACCACAGTGTAATATTACCACATACTTACTAGAATGACTAAAGGAGACAGAGAATACCAAGTGTTGACAAGGATGCAGAGCACCTGGTTCTATCACACGTTGCTGATGGGAATACAGTGGTACAGCCAGTTTGGAAAATAGTGTGACTTTCTAATAAAGTTGAACATACACTTACCATATAATCCAACAAATCCACTGCTAGGTATTTCCCAAGAGAAATGGAAATGTATGTCCACACAAAGACATTTCAGAGTAATTTTATTCGTGATAGCCAAAAACTGGAACTATACCAAATACCTGTCAACAGGTAATGAATGGGTAAGTAAACTGTGGTATTTCCATGTAATGGAATGCTACTGAACAATACAAAGAAACAAACTACTGATATGTACAATAATATGGATGAATCTCAAGAGCATTATGCTAGCTGAAAGAAGCCAGACACAAAAGACTACAGATTTCATTTATATGTCAATCTAGAAAAGGCAAAATTATAGAAACAGATCTGTTCCTGGGTTGGGGGGGTGTGGGAGGAGGGATGGGGATTGACTGCAAAGGAGCACGAGGGAACTTTTTTTCTTTCTTTTTTTTCTTTTTGGCTGCACTGTGGGGCATTCTGGATCTTAGCTCCCCGACCAGGGATGGAACCCGTGCCCCCTGCAGTGGAAGCACAGAGTCTTAACTGCTGGGCCACCAGGGAAGTCCCTTGAGGGAACATTTTGAGTGAAGGAAATGTTTTCTGTCTTGATTTTAGTTGCGGTTACGTGACTGTATTCATTCAAAACTCATTGAACAGTACACTTTAAATGGGTGAATTTTAATTGTACATAGATTACACTGCAATAAAGCAGATTTTTAAAATGGCATATAATTCTACCAAAATTAGTCATTTATGATCAAGGAAAATTATATGTGCTACTTTAACATTCATAATTTTATATGTAGTGTTAACTTTCTGACTCTTAAGATGATGATTTTACTGAACATATGTTGCTTAATTAATCTCCACAGTCAGATTTACTCTGTAACTAGAAAGAGTATTCAGCAAATTCAGTAACAGCAGCAATAATATTTCATCTTCCAAATGTCCGTATGTGTTTAGACCAATTGAAGACATTGTAAATTTGCTGTCTTAGAATAGCTGAGAATTAGGTAAAGAGCTCCAAGTTCTACACTGAGTAATGATCTAGAGTAGACAGAAGTATACATTATTTTAAGACAATACTAAGAGTCCTTAAACAGTAGTCTCATTTTTCTCCAACTTAATCACAAAGCTCATAAAATTATACACAATACAAGGAAACAATCGGGGCAGGTGATGAAGGAAGAGGAACCCGGGCCATCTAGGGCTGTAGTGATGAGACTAGCAGAGCCGGGCCCTTCGCGGAACTGAATTCATAATCGGTTGGTTTTCCTTTGTCAGAGTGGCAAGTTACTTCAACCTACTCCCTTTGGGACTTCTGGCGAAGTGTCTTTATAATTTCTCTAGGAAAATCCTGAACTGATTACTTCTTTCCCCCTCCACTACTTTCACCCTCTCCTAAAATACTTCTCAATTTCTTTTGTGTGACTCTCTAGACCACTGGAGAGGAAGCATGTCTGATTTCACATTTTATATGATTTTAATTCTTGAATAAGGGTGTAAACACTAACACAAGTCACGATGCTAATAAGAGCCAGGTTAGGGATGTGCGTGCGGAATCTAGGTCTGGAACGCAGGGGTTCCCTAGAGAAAGACAAGGCGGTGCTGCCTCACAGCTTAGTGCACCTCGGGAGCAGCTTGTCACAGTAGACCTTTCCAACTGCCAGGCTGACGTCAGCTCTCCATCCGTGCATCTCTGCAGCTCATATCCCCGAGCTTCGACAGAGGTATTAAGCTATGACAGAATAGGATTGGGGAATCTTATCGCTTATCTCTGCCTGTAACAAACCAGGACAGATTGCAGTGCTGGATCAGCTACCCAAGAATCAGGACGTAAGGGCTAGACCTTGGTTAGAAAAAATAGTCACAGGTAGTCATCAGAAGGGGCCCAAAAGGCTGAACCCTGCCCAAAGAGAAATTTAAAGCCCTTGTAGAGACTTAGCCCCTATCTTATTGCCAAATAAACTTTGGTTCAATTTTTTTAATAAATGGGAAGAAAATCTTACCTCTGCAGATTCCTGTGACACACGGTTATTACCTAAAGACAGACAACATCCCAAAAAAGACTGACTAAGATGTTTTCAAGTGGACAGGTCCTCTCAAGAAGCATCTTCTGGTCATCAGATTACATGAACGGAACATCATGTAAGGACTTCTGGAAAAAGCTGTCAGCTTCCTATGGGGATTGTTATTGACTTTTCCACATGTTTAAGCCTTTTTTCCACATCTGATGTAGGCCTTCTGTAAACAAGGTCTGTGCCTCATAACAACTGTGTCCTCTGCAATACCTGGGAAGGGGCCCTGGTCATAGCAGATGTCAACCATGTGATTAATTTAAAACGTTAAATTTAACTCTGTGTATCCAAGATCACCACCCCCCCACCACACACACACACACATTCATACACACAACAAACTAGGTCTATAATAAATTCTGCTCATCAGAACAGCAAAAGACATACTTTAAAAATTACATTATTTTGAGCTTCCCTGGTGGCGCAGTGGTTGAGAGTCCGCCTGCCGATGCAGGGGACATGGGTTCGTGCCCCGGTCTGGGAAGATCCCACATGCCGCGGAGCGGCTGGGCCCGTGAGCCATGGCCGCTGAGCCTGCGCGTCCGGAGCCTGTGCTCCACAATGGGAGAGGCCACAACAGTGAGAGAGGCCCGCGTACTGCAAAAAAAAAAAAAAAAAAAAAAAAAATTACATTATTTTATCTCTATAAAGGCCAGAAAACCATTATATTTGTTAACTCTTTAAAAACTAACCTTCATTGTTTTATTCTTCCAGGAGTATACATTTTATTTTTAGAAAATTTACAAACTAGAGATAGGCAAAAAAAAAAAAAAAGTGTAAAAACCACTCATAATTCTACCACAGAGAGATAACCTCACTAACATTTTGATATATTTCCTTCCGATATTTTTCTATGCTTTTACATTTTTTTTTAAGAAGATGTTGGGGGTAGGAGTTTTTAGTAATTTATTTATTTATTTTTGCTGTGTTGGGTCTTCGTTTCTGTGCGAGGGCTTTCTCTAGTTGCGGCAGGCGGGGGCCACTCTTCATCGCTGTGCGCGGGCCTCTCACTATCGCGGCCTCTCGTCGCGGAACACAGGCTCCAGACGCGCAGGCTCAGTAGTTGTGGCTCACGGGCCCAGTTGCTCCGCGGCATGTGGGATCTTCCCAGACCAGGGCTCGAACTGGGGTCCCCTGCATTGGCAGGCAGATTCTCAACCACTGCGCCACCGGGGAAGCCCCGCTTTTACTTTTATGTACGTTTCTTCCTTTCTTTTTTTTACTTCATGAGCATGTTTTATTTTTTAACCTAACACTATAATCATATTTCCATCAAAATTATCACTAATTTTTAAATATACAATATTATTTTAAGTGACAGCATAATCTTTCATCACATGGCTGAACTAAAACTTATTTAAACACTACTTCAGTTGGGACTTTTAAGTTGTTACTAATATTTCACTACTAGATACAAGATGCTTGTGGAAGATCTGTCGCTATCCCCAGGTCTATGAGTGGAAGTTATGTGCAGTGGGGAATGGAGAAAGGGTAAAAATGTGAGCTGACTCCACTATGACAGAGACATCCTTCTTCTCTTCCAGGCCTAGCCCATCAACAGACTTCCCTTAAGAAAGATCTTTTAAATTATCATTATTTAAGTACTAAATATAGGACATAGAGCTTCAATTTCTTTACCTCTGCATCCCAGCGTGGCTCACCCAGTCATCCAATTTGCCCTAACTCATCTTTATATTCATTCCTCCTTTCCAAAAATTGGTTTCTGTCTTCACTAATACTAATGACAGTTCACTTCATGAGAAGAACACTTCAAACTTTATGCAGTCCGATAGTCCTGCTGCGTTGTAATCACATGTAGAAAATACACAATTAGACTGGATATTATCACCAGTGCGTTCTCTTGAGGAGCTGGGGGGAGGACCAAAACGAACTTCTTAATGAGATTCTGTTTGTCGGTACAAGCTTGTATTAGAGCCTTTAATTCTTACTGTTAGAGGCTCTGTAATGAGCCCGATTAGAAGCAGTTAAGAGATGTTAACTCGACTTATTTCCGTGATCATTTTGAAATATATACAAATACCAAATCACTGCGTTGGACACCTGAAACTGATATAATGTTGTATGTCAATTATACCTTAACTGAAAAAGAACAAGGAAGAAGAGAGATATTTCAGTAAAGGAGGAGAGATAATGTGACAAAAACAACACAGACTGGCAGGTTAAGTCCCTCAAACTAACTTTTTTTTTTTCTGTGATCACTGAGAATAACAAGAGTTGACAATGGGGAAAAAGTGGGGAAGGAAATAAGTAGGAAATCGTGACAAATAGACATGAGAGCCAAGCGCCATTTAAAGGTCAATAAATCCATTTAGATATTACGATACCTGTCAGCTTCCAACACACTATAATCTTTCAGTATTTATTATTAACCAGAGGTTTTTTTTTTAAAGGCCTTCTTTTTTTTTTTTTTCAGGTAAAAATAAGGCACCAGGGACAGTCAATGTTGTGTCGAATAAAGTCTGACCTGCTTAATCCTGACAAGAGTCCACTGCACAGTTAAAAATTGACAGTAGTCGCCGAACTCGCAGTGGCAATTTGAGTGACTGAATCTAAACGAGGCCAGCAGTCCTAATGCTCACGTTTAATTTAGGATTAAACAGTTTTCTAGCTGGGTTTGCATGTCTGTGTTTGAAAGGTGATGCAATGACATACTCAACCTGGTTATTTTACTGTAGTTTTAATTCTTAAAATGTGTTAATTGGTCTTTAATGGTTATTGTTCACGACAGATCCACTCTAAGAGCATCCTGTGTTTTCCTAGTATCTTTCAAACTAAAAGCTTTTCACATAGTCGTACCCTTATTTTCATTTTCCCACACTCCCTCTGAGGAAGGGAGGGGGATGGGATAAAACAGGTGGGAAAACAAAGACACAGAAAGGGAAGCGTGTGGCCCTGGTCACCCAGCCAGTGACTAAACTAGACCAGTGGGTTCTCTTACATCCAAAGTATAATGTCCAGCTAGACCAAGGCATTGGATCTTATGGATGTCTTCCCCCTCGTATTTGCTGGTGAGAAAGAAATTTCCTATCTGAAAGTATAACTTTCTGGGCAAATAGCGAGTGCTAAGGGTGCTCTTTCGTTCTCTTTATGTTCCAGATATGCAATCTGGAACCAGGGCAGAAATACTGAGAGAGGAAACTAAATTTGCAGATGACGATCCAAGAGTTTTCCTTACACTGAATTCGGGATATATTTTATTTATTTATTTATTTATTTATTTTTGGCTGCATTGGGTCTTTGTTGCTGTGTGTAGGCTTTCTCTCGTTGAGGCGAGCAGGGGCTACTCTTCGTTGCGGTGCGCAGGCCTCTCACTGCAGTGGCCTCTCCTGCTGGGGAGCATGGGCTCTAGGTGCACGGGCTTCAGTAGTTGTGGCACATGGGCTCAGTAGTTGGGGCACACAGGCCCAGCCGCTCCGTAGCATGTGGGATCTTCCCGGACCAGGGATCGAGCCCGTGTCCCCTGCATTGGCAGGTGGATTCTTAACCACTGCGCTGCCAGGGAAGTCCAAGAATTTGGGATTTTTAAAACACAAAGCTGTATAAGCACATGTATTCTCTAGACAAACTAACTGGGTGTCTCCAAAGGGCAGACTGGGAGAAGTTACAAGGAGACACATTTTAGCTTAATGTAAGCAAGAATTAATGCAATTAATGTAATCAAGAATTAATATAAGCACTCACACTTTTTGATTTCAAAAACATACTACAAAGCTACAGTAATCAAGGTAAGGTGGTACTGGGATACAGATAAACAGATCAATGGAATAGAATTGAGAGTCTAGAAATAATCCCTCACATTTGTGATAAGTTGACAACAAGAATGCCAAGACCACTCCATGGAAAAAAATAGTCTTTTCAGCAAATGGTGCTGGGACAACTGGATAGCCACAGACAAAAAAAAAGAAAGTGAATACCTACTTCATACCATACACAAAAATTAACTCAAAATGATTCATAGATCCAAATGTAAGGGCAAAACCTATAAAACACCTAGAAGAAAACCTAGGAGTGAATCTTTGTGAGTTTTAGCTAGGCTATGGTTTCTTAGATATGACACCAAAAGCACAAGCAACAACAACAAAAAATAGATTCACTGGACTTCACTGTTGTTAGGAATGTAAAGCGGTGCAGCTGCTTTGGAAAACAGTCTGGCACTTCCTCAAAAGGTTAAACACAGGATTACCATGCAATTCCAGCAAATCCAGCTGGAATTATGCTATTTATATATTTGATAAATGGAGATAAGAGGATAAAAAAGCTTAGGAAAATTCCACTCCAAAGTACATACCCAAGAGAAATAAAATATGTCCAAACAAAAAATTGTACATGAATGTTCATAGCAGCATTATTCATAATAGCCAAAAAGTGGAAACAACTCAAATGTCCATCAACCAACGAATGGATAAATAAATTGTGGTATATCCATACAATGGAATATAATTCGGGCATGAAAATGAATGAAATACTAACACATGCTACAACATGGATGGACTTTGAAAACATTGTGAATAATCTGCTGTTAATCCCATCCAGTATACTCATTATCTCAGACATTACAGTTTTTATTTCTAGAAGTTGATTTGGGGTCTTTTAAAAATATCTTCCACATCTCTACTTAACGTAGTCAATCCTTCCTTGAGCCTCTGAAGCTAGGGAACAGCTATAATAGCTGTTTTAATGTCTTTGCCTGCTAATTCTAATATCTGCATCAGTTCTGAGTCAGTTTGTTTACTTTCCTCATTACGGGTCATATTTCCCAGTAAGCCCAGTAAATTTTCATTAATTCCATTCACTGTGAATTTGCCTTGCTGAGTGCTGGATATTTTTGTAGTCCCAATTCTTGAGTTTGTTCTGGGGCACAGTTGTTTGGAAACAATTTGATCCTTTCAAGTCTTTTTTTTTTTTTTAATTTGTTAGGCAGGACCAGGGCAGCATTTAGTCGAGAGCCAATTTTGCCCCACAACTGAGGCAAAATCCTTCTGAGTACTTTGCCTAATGACTTGTGAATTGTAAGATTTCCAATCTGGCTAGCGGGAACAGGCACTATTCAGGCCCTGTATGAGTTCTTGTTACTGTTCGCATAATACTTTCAGGTGGCTCTTTCCCTGACCTCGAACAGTTTCCTCATATTCGTGTGCTGGTGAGGGGGACCCTCTGAAGATCTCTAGATTTTTGTTGTTGTCATTTTTCTGTCTGTGTGTAGCTCTCTCCTATCTGGTATTCTGTCTTGCAAACTCTAGCTGTCTTGGTCTCTCTGGACTCTAGCCTCAGCTCCTCACCTCAGGGAATCTTCGAGGCTCTACCCAGATTCCACCTTTCCATGCCACCATCTGGAAAATCTCTCAAGGCAGTAGGCTGGGCACTCACAGGGCTTACCTCATTTGTTCCCCATTTCATCAGGCCTGATGTCCAATATCTCGAAAATGGCTATTTAAAAAAAATATTTTGTCTAGATTTTTAGTTGTTTCTGGTGGGTGGGTAAATTTGGCCCCTCTTACTCCATCTTGATAGGAAGTGGAAGTCCAAGCTCATGCTAAATTTAGCAAAAAAGTAGAATTAACTGGTTCACAAAACCACAGAAAGGAAGAAAGTATACTGGCCTTAAAGCTGACTGGATTTATTGACTCAAGTTTCACCAGAACACTTTCTCTTTCTCTCTCCCTCTGTCTGTCTGTCTCATTTCTACTTCTATATTTTGGCCACATTCCAGTGGAGGTCACAGCCGCTGTCAGCTCTAGAGCCCACCCTGACAGCCAGCATGCCAAGGACAAAGACAGAACTCCTTTTCCATCTCCCACTTGGATAATTCGGTGGAAGGTGGGGCCTGACTTGGATGTAACCCATGTCTATGCACCAACCACTAAGCCCTAGAGGGTATGTTAAAAGACTGACCCAAGAAGCAACAATCAAAAATGTATATCACCTACCCTACTATTGTACACGTAGGTTTGGGCATTTGTAAGTATTTTCTCATAATAACTTCCTGTAAATTGCTGTGTCAAAGGTTTTAGACAAAGCTTTTTGCATATTGTCAACTGTTCCACTGAAAAGTTGATACCACTTTACCCTCCCACCCACAGTGGGTAATTGGTACATTTCCCCTCACCATTACCAACACCAGGTACTTTTTTTTTTTTTTTCAGTGTTACAAAGCTGGCCGGTGAAAACAATTTATTTCACTGTTATTTTAATTTGCAGTTCTTTATTATTCCTGAAATCAAATGTTTTTCGTAGACATTCAGTCAGACAGTGGGTATTTACTGAGTGCCCGCTATGTGACAGTCACTATTCTAGACACTAAAGGTATATTAGCCTTTTGTATTTTTTATTTTGTGACTTTCCTATTATTTGGTCATTTTTCTACGGAGGCATTTGTCTTTTTCTTATTGATCTGTGAGAATTTCTTACGTACAGATGGCATCAACTCTGTCACACACATAGCAAAATTTTAAAACTTAAGTCATTAGTCTTTAATTTTGTTTCTTATAATATTTTGGTGTACAACTGTTTAATATGTCAAATCCTTTAGATCCCTGCCCTTGACATTGATGTAGTCTTGTCACTTTTACGCTGGTCCCATCTGGCATGTTAGCCAGTTTCTGTTTGAGATTCACCAAGTCATATGTAAAAATCAGCTCTCGGCATGTGCCCCTCCCGGAGCTTAATCTACTCTTGCTCCTTATGAGACTCCCGGGGCTGCAGGCAGTGATTCAAAACAGGTTTTCTCCCAAAAGGCTAATTAAGAGAGGGAAGACTTCTGCCGTGTTTACCAGGTTCATCACAGACTTGGGTTATAAAACAAATATTCTAGGTGATAATATTATCTGCTTATCAATTTAAGAAAATCTATGAATAATGAGACTATTAAGTCAAATAACAACACATTTATTTTTCATTTAGGACTCTTTAAATTTTGATTTGCTCTGATCTGACAGCTGACATTTCCTGGTAGTCCCAGGAGAAAAGCAGGACAACAGCGTCCAAAAACGTAGGTTTGCAGGAGCTGCTTCTCTCATACAGGCTCATTTATCTGGAACAAATATCCTGCATATTCAGTGAAAGTAACAAACCGAAACATGAAGAATGTGGCTTCTTGGCTATGTTAGAAGGGGTCTTCTAGGCTCCAAATATATATATTTTGTGTGTGTAAAATACACAAAACTTTCCTGCTATTGTTTGCTTGGCAAAGTTAGTGTCCAGTAAAACTTTCTGCAATGATAGAAATGTTCTATATCTGTGCTGTTCAAGATGGGAACCATTAGCCACATATGTGGCTACAGAGCTCTTGAAATGTGGCCAGTGAGGCTGAGAAAATAAATTTTAAATTTTTTATTACATTTCAATTAATTTAAGTTTAGATAGCCACGTGTGTAGGGTTACCAGATTTAGCAAATAAATATATAGGATGCTCAGTTAATTATTAATTTCAGATAAGCAGCAGATAATTTTGTAGTTTAAGTATATCCCAAATATTGCATGGGACAAATTTACACTACAAATTTATTCTTTATTTATCTGAAATTCAAATTTAACTAGGTGTCCTATATTTTATCTAGCAACCTTATATATGTGGCTAGTGTCTACCATATTGGACAGTGCAGGTTTGAAGAACTCACAAAGTTCTTCACAATTACTCAAAGACTCTTGCAGGATTAAATCAAGGAGGAAAAATGGTTATGGTCATATCTTGGCAAGAAAAAGTAGCCTGAATTCTGAAAGAAAGCCATTAGATGCCAGGGCCAGGACACCAAACCAATGAAATTCAATCCAACAATCGTTTATTGGAAGCCTTCTGTGTGCAGAAAACATACTCAGCTGTATATACCAGTATGGCTGTACAAATTGCTGAGACCAGTGTCCATTTGATTTGGTTGGTTCCTGTTCTGTACTGGGTGTTAACTATCTTGAATATCATCCCTGACTGTGAAGAAAACAAAGCAGGATGTCTGGAGATCCTCCTCTCCAGGCATTTACAACCTGATAGAACAACAGCTTTAAAAACAAACAAAATCAAGAAGCCCTTTAACAAAAGATAGATGCTAAGTGATATATACAAGGAAAATGCTATGGGAATGTGAAGTGTCAGCCACGGAGGGAACCACAGGTGGATGAGGTTGTTTGCTCGGTTGTGGCGTTTTGTTTGTTGCGTTTTGCCAAGGTCTAATAAACTCATCTTCTTACCTTTTCTTCCTCGAGCTCGACACATTTTATGAACGAGACTTGTAGACCCCCATACGATTAAGTCAAGGTGGGCATACTGGTGCAGGTATACTCCAAGAAAAATTCCCCCACTTTCTGCAAAGAGAGCCAATGGATCCCTCAGTCAGAAACGCCAAACCAGTGAAATGCTATTCAATGCAAAAAGACGTGTAGAGTACCTACTCTGATTCTGGGCTATGGAGTTAAGTTTCCAGGTGTAGCAGTCCAGTTATTCTACTTCCTTAATTTCTGCAGTCGAGACGAAAAACACAGACTTCTCCGTCAAGCCACAGGCATAGCTGGCTTGTATCAGGCCATCTAGGCCTGGCTCTGGCCCATCTCCACTGCGGAAAACTGACAGTCACGCGATGGCCCTTTCTCCTCCCCTCCCCAAATCTCAGCTCCTAGAGGAAATCTAGGACAGTTGTCCGTCTGAAATCTGTCATGTCTGACATCATGACAGTTCAACATTTTCCCTAGATTTTGAACTCTGAATGTGCCTCACAGCTGCACGGCAGGTTATAGCAGCTGCCGTGTTGGCTGTTGGTGGTTCACAGCTGAGCTCCCTCTGAAGGGCCCTTGGCGAGGGAGCTGCCTTGGCCAAGGTTCCACCCCTCCCTGGGGCCACCAGCATCAAATGGCTGGTCACTGGGGATGTGAGGCCACACCTCGTTTTATTGGGGACAACTCTGCACCGTTATCCAGCCTCCACGCGCTCAGCTGAGGCCCCTGGTGCCACAGCATCGAAGTTCACCTCCCTCTGCCCAATTCTGCTTCCCTTACTACCGTACACGTGTCATTCCTAAGAATACACTCCACCTCCAAAAAACACAAACACAAAAACAAAATAACCCCAACACCCTGCATGCATGTCTCCATCTAGGAGTCTGTTTCAGGGGAGACTTACCGAAGACATAGGTTGTTGAAATATCTCTTAAGTAAACTTCCAGCTTCTTAGGACAAACGTCTCGCTTTGTTGAGACTGGCTTTTTCTATTGCTTGGCAAAAACATGGCCTGCACTGCCTTTTTCCAGACAGGTGGGCAAACTTCGCAGAGGCGGGAGGCTGAGCAGTTTCTGGAATGAGAGGAACCTTCCAGTGTTGGTTATATCACATGGGACGAGCAGACAGGTGCCTGCAATTAATCTTCCTATTCCTCAGTAAAGTGCCAGGACCCAGCGAGATACATAGATTGCTAAATACCCCTGAGCTAATCCAATCCTGCCCAGCAAAATAGTCACTTATTACAGGGAAGGCCTCCCAAGAGCCAATTTCACGCTCTGCTGGGAATAACTACCTCCTCTTTCTTCCAGGAGACTTCTCACTTGTCCCTCTCCTGACTAACTTTTCTTGCAAGAATAAAAGCTGCTCTTTGGAGTCTTGGAAGTGGACTTTACCACCTCTGATTCACAGCCAATTTCTCTTGTGGAATTTGACCAACATGTCTCTTATTGCCAGCTGTCACCCATTCATCTTTCCTCTGGCTTTGTGCCTTCTTTCGGCTTAGCTGCAAAGTGGGAAACGAGGGTGGAGTGGAGGGCGGGGCTTACACGTATGGAGTTCCTTCTGTGTACCAAGCACTGTGCTGGGCACTTCACGTTATCTCATTAAACCTCACAATAAACCTGGAAGATATATAATATATATGTGTGTGTGTGTGTGTGTGTGTGTGTGTGTGTGTGTGTATATGTGTGTATGTATATTACACATACAAGATATATGCTCTTCCCCCACCCTCCAAACACACACAACACCAAGGCTCAAAGAGTTACATAATTTAGTTCTTTAGGATGTGTAACCTCTCCTCTTTAGGAAGTTATCAGTCTTAGCCAGGTTTCCGTATGATTGTGAAGCAGCGTCCTAGGCTAATTCTAATGCAACTTATGTCCGTATTGGTCAGACTTGGTCTGACAGTGGTCTGGAGGCAGATCTAGCCCTTCAATAACCCCTAATTTTACTCCTAAATCCTTTACAGTCTAAACTGTCCTAATGCTGTAGGTCAGAGGAGGCATCAGAAACTGGGAGAACCTCCTACCAGCTGACCAACCTTCTTGTATGTAACGGACTAATGAACTCATTTAACGAGTATTTACTGCACTGTTACTGCCTCCCATGTGCAGGAAGCGTGGCTGGGGGATGCTGAGGCCCAGGAACGAAGAGCATGGACTCGGGTCAGACTGCTTGAGTGTGAATCCAGGCTCCATCACTTAGGAGCAGCGTGACCTATTGAAGATCTACTATACTAGATACTAGATATTAATCTACTGTACTAGATATTGCTAACCTCTTGGGTCCTCAGGTTTTTCACTTGTAAAGTAGAGATAAAGCACCTATGTCATGGGGTGGTGGGTAGTTGTGAGGTTTAAATAGGACTGTCTGTGTAAAAACCGTCAGGATCCGGATTCAGGAAACACATGGTTCGGGAGCGGAGGTAAGATGTGTGTGTAAATAACAACATACATTTAGAAAGTGATGGACACCATGATGGTAGAAATCATGCATGGTGAAATTTAGAGGAAGGAAAGATTACTCCTAGGTGAGGAAATCAGAGAAGACTTCTTGCATAAAATAGCATTCAAGGGGCTTCCCTGGTGGCGCAGTGGTTGAGAGTCCGCCTGCCGATGCAGGGGACACGGGTTCGTGCCCCGGTCCGGGAGGATCCCACATGCCACGGAGCGGCTGGGCCCGTGGGCCATGGCCGCTGAGCCTGCGTGTCCGGAGCCTGTGCTCCGCAATGGGAGAGGCCACAACAGTGAGAAGCCTGCGTACCGCAAAAAAAAAAAAAAAAAAAAATAGCATTCAAGTTGATGATATTCACACTGACCAGTAATAAACCTGTGAGTGGCAACCCTCTTGTCAACCAGTAAGTACCATCTAAAGTTTAAAACAGCACCAAGGGACTTCCCTGGTGGCACAGTGGTTAAGAATCCACCTGCCAATGCAGGGGACACGGGTTCGAGCCCTGGTCCAGGAAGATCCCACATGCCGCGGAGCAACTAAGCCCATGCGCCACAACTACTGAGCCCACACACCACAACTACTGAAGCCTGCATGCCTAGAGCCCGTGCTCTGCAACAAGAGAAGCCACTGCAATGAGAAGCCTGCGCACCGCAATGAAGAGTAGCCCCCGCTCGCCTCAACTAGAGAAAGCCCACGTGCAGCAACGAAGACCCAACACAGCAAAAAAAAAAAAAATTCATTTTTAAAAAAAGCACCAAGTAACCGAGCCCTGGAATACAGCATCATGAGGCTGGGTGCCCAATGGGGATGATGATGTGCCTATGAGATCAGGAGAGGGTAACACATGTCCAACCCACAGGTTCTGCTTTCCAGGCGGCTCCACAGGGTCATTCTGACCCAGGCAAGGTTTCTCCTGCCCAGGTGACTTTAGTCTGGGAAACACTCCAAATTAATGACTGTTGGCAAGAGTTTATAAAGCACACACCATGAGACCTGAACAAAGGTATGGGAAAGGATATCAAAAAGAGAGAGAGAGGGGGGCTTCCCTGGTGGCGCAGTGGTTAAGAATCCTCCTGCCAACGCAGGGGACACAGGTTCAAGCCCTGGTCCGGGAAGATCCCACATGCCGCAGAGCAACTAAGCCCATGAGCCACAACTACTGAGCCCACGTGCCACAACTATGGAAGCCCACATGCCTAGAGCCCGTGCTCTGCAACAAGAGAAGCCACTGCAATGAGAAGCCTGTGCACCACAACGAAGAGTAGCCTCTGCTCGCCACAACTAGAGAAAGCCTGTGTGCAGCAACAAAGACCCAAAGCAGCCAAAAATAAATAAATAAAATAAAATAAATAAATTTTAAAAATTTATTTTAAATAAATTTTTATTTTAAAAATTTTTAAAAATTGTTAAAAAGAGAGAGAGAGAGAAAGAGAAGAAGGAGAAGAAGAAGGAGGAAAAGAAAAATATGTGACTTCTGTTTCAGGGAGTTTATATGGTCTAGTTAGGAAGATAAGATTAACATACAAAATGGTTTTTATAACATTTATTGTTCTTTCTCCTGTTTAGAAAAGCAATACAATTTCACTGCAGAAAATTTAGAAAATTAAATAGAAGAAAAGCAAAACCATTCCAAATCTCATTACCCGAGATTAACCACAGATAACAGTGTGAAGTGTGAAGTTTTCCAGCCCATCCTCCCCACCCTTGCAGACAGCGCACTGTCCCTACCCTCACCTCACACTTGCTCATGGGAGGGGGCTCCTGGGGATCATAAATCCTCCCGTTTCCTCTTTCCCTTCTGGAGATGTCTGCCTGGGAATGTGATTTGGCTTAAAGCACAGAGAAGGGTTTTTTAAGCCTCTTCAGGCTCTCAGTGTAGCCATCGATCAACGACAGCTCTGTGGAGGATGATTCCCAGGCAGATGGGCCTCTTGTAAGGTGAGGACAAAGGAAGTGGCTGCCACAGCTCTGCACCAAAACTCTAAGGCTATTCCCACTTGGGTCAGAAAGCATCATGTTGTTTATGGGGAAATGGTTTCTTCTATAAGGCTGCTCCGGAGAGCACCGTACTGGAGAGTTAATATTAGTCGTGTGTGTGTGTGTGTGAGTGTGCTTGTGTGTGATTCTGGATGACTAGGAAGAAACCCTAATTCTGCATCTCTCAAGGGCAGTGAGAGCTTAAAAGGACGCAGGCCCACTTTGAGCGGACCTGCTTAAGGCAAGGCCCCCTGTGGTGGGCGTCTAGACTACAGGTCCTCAGCCAGGAGCCCCACGCAGTGTCGGATGGTACTGCGCTTACAACTGAAATTAGCATTCAACGGGAAACCATCAAGAAATACCGTATATATGTTTTTTGGATTTTCAGCTTTTATTGAAAGAAAGAGAAAGAGAAAGAAAGAAAGAAGGGAGGGAAGGAAGGAGGGAAGGAGGGAAGGAAGGTCTGATAATCAAGGGCTCTCTTTTTTTAATTAAGGAAATTAGCCCTTTGGGTGTCATATTTTTTCCTGGTGTGCTGTCTTTTTAATTTTGGGGGGCTTTTAATTGTCATTTGTTTTTATTTCTGTGCAGGAATTTTAAATTATGTAGTCAAATTTATCAATCATTTCTTCTATGACTTCTGAATTTCGTATCTTGCTCAGAAAGGTTTTAGTCACCTGTATGAGTCTGAAAACCTGCCATAACAGAGTACCACAGACAGGGTGGCTTAAACAACAGAAATTTATTTCCTCTCAGTTCTGGAGGCTGGAGGTCCAAATCAAGGTGTCGTCAGGGTTGGTTTCTTCTGAGGCCTCTCTCCTTGGCTTTAGACAGCTGTCTTCTCCCTGTGTCTTCTCTCTGTGCCTGTCTGTGTCCTAATCTCTTCTTACATGGACACCAGTCATATCGGATTAGGGCCCACTGCTATGACCTTATTTTAAATTTAATTACCTTCCCTATCTCCAAAAACAGTCACATTCTGAGATACTGGGGGTTAGGACTTCAACATATGAATTTTGAGGGAACATAATTCAGCCCCTAACATCATCCAAGATTATTTCCCTAAATTGTCCAACTGTTTTACTTTTATGGTTTTATTTTTAACATCCAAATATTTGATCCATCTGGAATTTGTGTTGGCATAAGGAATGAGGTAGGGATCTAATTTTTTTCTAGATAGTAAGTTAAATGTTTCAACTCCATTTATTAATAATTTTACCCCCAAAATCTTGACATTCTACCTTTTTCTTTTTTTTTTACTTTTTAAAATTTATTTATTTTATTTTTGGCTGCGTTGGGTCTTTGTTGCTGTGCGCGGGCTTTCTCTAGTTGCGGCGAGCGGGGTCTACTCTTCGTTGCGGTGCGTGGGCTTCTCATTGCAGTGGCTTCTCTTGTTGTGGAGCACGGGCTCGAGGCACACAGGCTCAGCAGTTGTGGCCCACAGGCTCTAGAGCACGGGCTCAGCAGTTGTGGCGCACGGGCTTAGTTGCTCTGTGGCATGTGGGATCTTCCCGGACCAGGGATTGAACCTGTGTCCCCTGCCTTGGCAGGCGGATTCTTAACCACTGCGCCAGCAGGGAAGCCCTGTACCTTTTTCTTATACACATTTCTCATGTATATTTGGGTCTATTTCTGGATACTATCTTATACCACTAATCTGTCAATTCCTGTGCCACTGGCAAACTTTTAATTATGGTAATTTTATAATATATTTCAATCCTCTAGGGCTAATCTTACCCTGTTATTTTTCCTTTTCAGAATTTTATCACAATTTCTGCATGCTTACCTTTCAGCATTTACTTTAGCATTGCCTTGTCTAGCTCTAGAAAAGTTCTGATGGCATTTTTTGGAGGGCAAATATATAGATGAATTTAAGAAGACTTTACATGTTTGTATAGCTGGGACTCTACATGTCAATATCATTTCTTAGCATTGTTTACCCTTTTGTACTGTTTGACTTTTTAACCATGTACATGTCTTATTTTTTGAGACCAGGCAAAAGCGTCTTTCCATTCAAATAAAAAACAGAAAAAGTAAAAGAATGCAGCAGAGGTAAGCAACGATTAGCAGAGATAAATTTATCTAAAGGAGCCATTTTGGAGCTCCTTAAATTCTCAACCCCACAATTACATCTTCTGTTTACGGTAAGTCTTGCTTTCTCACGGTTGGAGCAAACTAGAATCAGTAACGCATTTCGACACAGTCTGCACGCTGTACCAATGAGAAATGTTAGTTCTCCCCTCTGCCCCATCTCATCTGTGCAAATTCAAAAGAGACGCGCCTCTCTCAAAGGTTGTCCGGGCTGAGAGAGGCCGACGGTAGACGTAGCTGGTTTCCCCAACCCTCCCTGGCCACGGCCATCACTGTGTGACCTCACCCAGGAGGGTCAGCTTCCCAGCGACAAAGAAGCTGCTCCAGGACCTCCTGCAGCCTCACCAGCGATCAGCTGCTCTTGTCACACGAGCTCCAGCGTCCTGCCTGCCCTACCGGCGCACAGTCCAGGCCCCGTGCGCCAGCGCCCCGGCCTATAGCGCAGGGAGAAGGTGAATCTGGGGCCACACTTCTGAAGAGGCCGTTTCCAGCGTTGTTGCTTGGGTGCCAAGCGAAGGCCTGCTAGCTCTCCCCTTTTCTTCCTTGCTTCGTGCATTCCCGTTCCGCACATGTGTGGGAGGATCCTTTTGAAATGCAAGTCAGCACTGTGTCACTCCTGTGCTCACGGCCCTCCGCTGACCTGCACCCTCGCCCAGAGTGAGAACCCGAGTCCTCACAGTGGCCGACTTCTGGCTCCACGTGATGCGCCCGCCCACCCCAACGCCTGTGACCTCGCCTCCAGCTGCACTCCCTGCTCTTCACTCTCCTCCAGCCACACTGGCCTCCTCGCTGTCCCCTTAGCGCCCGGAGCCCCCTCACCTCAGACGGCCCCATGGGCCAGTCCCGCACCTCCTTCAGATCTTTACGCAAATGTCACTTCTCAGGAAGGTGTTTTCTGGTCACCCTACCTAACACTGTAAGCCCTGTGCTCCCCACCCCCGTTCCTGACTTTATTTTCCTTGCCAGAAACAACAGCATACTTAAGTTTCTTAATTAGCATCCGTCTCCCCTCACTAGAGTGTAGGCAGGGATCTTCGTCTGTTTGGTTGAGCACTGTAGTCCCAGAGCCTAGCACAGTGCCTGCTGTAAAGGTGTTCACAGGCTCACAGACATCTGCTGAATGAATGAACCGGGGACGAATCCCTCTGGGCTGGCATCAAGGAGATCCACCATCTCCCATCTCCCCAGAGCCACCCAGGCTTTGGAGTCCCTGGCTCTGGCTCACAGAGTAAGAGCTTCATTTTCATGGAGCCATTCGACTGAGATCTGGGACACCTAGAGACACAGCTCCCCTTAGTTTTTCAAGGAAACTGCCTTGTTTGCAGAGTGAATAATTAAGATCGCTTCAAAGATAAACCAAATCTAATTTTGCCTATAGTCCAACCTTCCTTGTTTAATAGGAAGGAAGCTCTGCCGGGCACGATGCATTTATTCATTGTGCATTTATTGTAATTTGATGCATAGCTTTACTGAAATAAATCTGTTTTCTAGTTCCCTTACTCAGGGGAGAGAGGGTGCTCAGATATTCATTTACTGAGTGCCAACTAGAGCCAGGATCTTATACGGCGCTGGAGATAACTCCCGCCTTCATGAATCTCACGGTCTCCTGGGGAGACACACAATAAACTGACTAGTAAACATACAGTTACAAACTGGAAAAAGAACTATGAAGGTAACAGAGACAATACTGTGACAGATGATAATGGAGATGGACCCTCTTCGATACGGGGAAGGAAGGCCCGTCTGAGGAGAAAGTATTTAAGCTGAAATTTGAGGGTGAGAAGAGTCAGCCACGGCACACGCGGACACGGAGATCTGGTGTGTTCTCAGAGCTGACGGGAGGCCGAGGCAGCTGGAGCAAAGCGAACGACAAGAAGGCGGCCTCGAGGATGTTGAGGATGTTGGCAAGATGAGGCCAGACCGTGGATCCCCTTGCAGGTCTCTGTGCACCGTGCAACCACGGAGGAGTTATTAAGCGGGTGATGACCTAATCCAACTTGCTTCGTTGCAAACTCACGCTGACTCTTGTATGAGTGTGGCAGCTACCAGCCAATGCAGCCACGGAGCACTTGAAACACGGCACATCAGAGCTGAAGTGCACTGTGAGTGTACAGTATACATGGTCTGGTGTATTTAAACGACATTAAAAATGTAACGTACCTCACTAATAATGTTTATATTGATTACACATTGAAATGATATTTTGAATATATTAGGTTAACAGAATGTATGATTTAAATTAATTCCACCAGTTTTGTTTTGTTTTAGTTTAAAGTGGCTACTGGAAAAATTTTGATTACACACGTGGTCATATTCTATTTCTGTGGACACTGCTGCTCTTGCTGTTTACGAAAAACAGATTTGAGGGACTTCCCTAGTGGTCTGGTGGTTAGGATTTGGTGCGTTCACGGCTGTGGTCCGGGTTCAATCCCTGGTGGGGGAACTGAGATCCCGCAAGCTGTGCGGTGTGGACAAAGAGAAAAAGAAAAGCAGATTTGCGAGGGAGCAATGTGAGATGACCAGTGATGAGGCTCTTGCTGGAATTTAGAAACGATGGACTAGTTATCATGACGGCGAGGGTGTTAGCATGGAAAATGGAGAGAAGTATCAATAAATACATTTGAGGTCTGCTTTTTGGTGGTGATGGGGGGTGGATCTGTAGGATTTACTGATGAATCAAGGATGACTCCCACATTTCTGACTTGAGCAGCAGGTTACATGGAAGTGCTGTTACTGGGATGAGTAAAACCAGCAGAGGGGTGGGAAGGGAATCCCAAGCCCAGTGTTGGACATACTGAGATAGCCCCTCCCAAAGGAGGTGTCAAGCTGGCAGCTCTGAGGCCGGAGCTCAGAGGAGAGGTTTGGACTAGACTACAGAGAAAATTTTGAGCACATAAGAGGTACGTGGGGTTAGGAAGATGGTGTAGCGAAAAAGAGAAGAGGGCTGGAGCACGGGACCCCGGTGGGCCAGTTAGTTCATGCGCCATAAAGACAAGGGCCCCCAAAGGGAGCAAAGGAACAGAAACCTAAGAGGGACACAGGGGAGTCGTGGTGCCACCGAACAAAGGGAGGAGCCTGAGAAAGAGCGTTCCCAGCGCTGAGAACTAGCCGGAGAGTCCAGCGGAGAAGCACCGACAGAGTCCACAGGTCCCGGCTACGCGGGGCCGGATCCAGCGCTGAACCCGACGAGGCCACTTGTCGCCGCAGGAAGGGAGGGAGATGGTGGCAGACGGAGGGGCAGTCCGCGGTGAAGACTTAACCCTCCCAAGAGGTTTGGGTCGAGGAGGGCACCCGGAGAGAGAAGAAGAGTGCGGGGACGGTGATAGCCGGGTGGGATTAAGGACACGGGACGGGACAGGCATGAGCAAAGGGACATAGCCCTCCAGTGGTGGAGGAGAGGAGATGGGCCACGGGGGCAGGAAGCTCCAGCCTCAGGGCTCCTCCCTGCCTGCGGCGCTTTCAAGGCCTGGTTTCGATTTGTAATTTTGTGTTCTTTTTCTTAAAGAGGGCCCCCAAGCTACATAGACTGCGGGCTGCGCAAAACCTGGCTCCTCTACAGCCCCGCCCCCAGCACGCAGGGACTGACTTTTGATAAGAGGAGAGATGGCCCAGGGTTTCTCGAACTTCAGTGATGACAATAAATGAAAAAAGCCTCAAGACATGAAACATTTTGTCAGAGGGACCCAGGAATTTGGGTCCCCAGCTTGAGAGTCACTGACGTGCTGGAGGCGTTCACTCACCGGACTCGGGACGGGAACCCGCGGCCAGGCTGGCTTCACGGAGTGTGGCCTGCGTGGCCTCAGAGGCTCAGAAGGACCCCGGCTCGGTGTAGCGGCCTCTGCTGTCACCACCTTCAAGTTCCTCACGGTATCTGGACAAGGGGCTGCACATTTCACTCTGTTCTGGGCCCTGCACGTTATGCACGGGGCCCGGCCAACGGTTGATATTTGACTTTTTGAAAATTGAGATACAATTCACATGCTGTAATCCCTGACCCAGTGGTACCTCCGTTTCCTCATCTTCAAGTCACCGGGATGAACGCCCTCTGAGGTGGGTGATGGGACAATGAATGTGGGCTCCGTGGGCTCCTCCGACCAGGTGACTCTTCCCACAGAGTAAGCCCTCGGCTGCGTCTGGGGCATCACTGCTCAGCGTGCCCTGGTTTCCCGCAGCTGAGGCTTTCTGTTCTCAACCCCACCGATGGGATTTTTTTCTTCGTTTTTCCACCAACAGCCTTTTCCAAATGAGGGTTAAATACATCGATCGCATCCTTCTCTCTCCCAAGCTGTCTCTGCTAGGGCTCGGGTCCATCAGTGACTGCCCCATGCAAGAGGTACAAGCAGATGCAGACGCAGGACTGGACTGGGCAGAGCTAGTGCTTTCCGTCCCCTTTCTCTATGAGGGGGCCTGAGACAACAGATCGGCAGTTAGCGAGGGAAGGAAAAAGAGAGGCAGGTCTGTTTCTGGCGTTTGCGGGGCTCAAGGCACAAATACAGACAAAGAAACACACTACAGAGTTAACATTTAAAGTTTAAAATTTAGGCTAACAAACTGTTAAAATCTTATATCCTTCTACTTTGACAAACATATTTTCATAACGCTGGCTTGGTTTAAATTTGGAGTTTTTGCTGGAACGTGACAGTGTGAAGTGAGCCGGCCTCCAGTCCGCTCCACGTCTCTCCCCATTCGTGGCTGAAAACGTTTTGGAGGCGATGGAGCAGTAGCCACAGAGGGACAGAAGGCACTGGGGACAGAGAACTTCCAAATCTTGCCCTTGAGCCAAGCTGGGCTGTGAGCACGTCCTGGTTTTATGATCATGATGGGGATTCAGTCCTCAGTATCGGGGAAGATGCAGGAAAGCTGGGGTCAGCTGAGGACAGTGCTCAGGTTCACGCCGTCACCCGTGCCCTGCACACCAGGGCTCTGGTTCGCTCCCCAGCCTCTCAAGGTCCTCTCCGTGAATGACTGCCCGGCAGTACCAGGTGCCTTCCCATGGGCTTGATGAGCGCAGCAGAGGTGCACGTAGAGAAGGAAAGGCGCAGCAGGAGGTCTTGAAGGACAGGTCCCCAGACGCCGTGTTTTCCAGCCTTTCCGCAGCTGATCTCAGCCTGTGTCCTTGACAAGAACAGGATGAGGTGCTTGCTCTCACACAGGAGGTGCGGGAGTGGAGGGGCTAGACGCGGATGTCCACAGGAAGTCGTGGTGAGGAGAGCAGACCTCGGATGGATGTCTGAGGTCTCCCCCCCGAGAAGGATAAGCTTCAGCCTGATGTGAGGCCACCACGGTCACCAGCACGAAGGTAAACGGAATTTAGCCGAGCACCTGGTAGCTGGCTTGCTTTCCAGCATTTATGTCAGAGAGATAATGAGCAGCAGGCGGAGCTGCCAGGTGGAAAGAACCTTCCTGAGAACAAAGACAAGACAGAAGAAAACGGAGTCCACAGACTCAGGGAGACAGCGGACGTGAGCAACCCATCTGATGACGGGGGACCCAGCCTTGCCAAAGATGAGAACTTGACCAACTTGGCTATAGGCCAAGAAACTGCTTCTCTGCTTTTTTTTTTTTTCCCCACGAGTAAGTTTAACTTGGTTTTCTGTCCCTTGGGGATGAAAGCGTCCCAACTAATGCCTGGAGCGAGGCTCCGTAACGAGCGCGGCTGGAGAGCTGACATGAGTTGCCGGCACAGGGACGACCCTTCCAAATGTGAGTGTGGCATAAACTAGACACATCACTTTGTGTGTGTGTGTGTTTTTTGTGTTGTTTTTTTTTTTTTTTTGCGGTACGCGGGCCTCTCACTGTTGTGGCCCCTTCTGTTGCGGAGCACAGGCACCGGATGCGCAGGCTCAGCAGCCATGGCGCACGGGCTCCGCGGCATGTGGGATCTTCCCGGACCGGGGCACGAACCCGTGTCCCCTGTATCGGCAGGCGGACTCCCAACCACTGCGCCACCAGGGAAGCCCTAGACACATCACTTTGAACAAGAACCGATCAACATTCTCCGGGGATCTGTATAGGCATGTGACCAGAAGAAGCCACTCCTTCTAACTCCACTCCTCTTAACTACCACCCAACTGCCATCACCACACTCTGTCCGTTCCCACAACATACACACACCAACCACTGCCTGAAATTCTCCAGTGTGGAGAGCAAAGAAGCAAAGAAAGCCATATATATGTCCACCAACCAACTGACAGTAAGACTGTTTTCGCTACTGAGTCCCAGGGTAAAGGGCGTATTGTCGTAATGACATGATCACACACAAATACTTACTGAGTTCCTACTAGGTGTAAGGCATTAGGATAAATACTGTGGCAGGTTCAGGGGAGTGGAAAACACTGGTCCTTCCTTCAAAGAGTTTATGAAGTTAATGGGGAGATAAAGCCTAAATAGTGTATATAGAAAGTTTAAAAAAAATACAAGCGTTTGGGAAACAGTTTGGCAGTGCCTAAAACAGTTAAACATGGAGTTACCATTTGATTCTACTCCTAGGTATATACCCAAGTTTTGTCCACACAAAACTTGTATATGAATGTTCTGTTCACATCAGTACTATTCACAATAGGCAAAAGGTAGAAACAACCCAAATGTCTCTCAACTGAGGAATGGATAAACAAAATATGGTATATCCATACAATGGAATACTATTCAGCCATAACAAGGAATAAAGTATTATGGAACAATAAAAAATATATATCTAGTCTCTGTCCCTGGTTCCTGGCACAGAGCTCCTAAAACCCTTGGAATTTCCTAAGTAATAGGAGAGTCTTTTGTTATGCATAACAAGCTCCTTTCAACCACACCTGAGTTTATGCTAATGAGTTGACTCTTGGTGGGCCCCTAGAAGGCTTCAGGTTGGGAGCTGGTTGCAAGAAAGACCAATCCATGATTAGAAAGTTGGACCTTTCAGCTCCATCCCCAACATCCAGAGAGGGAAGAGGGGCAGGAGATTGAGTTCAATCACCAATGGCTATAGATTTAATCAACCATGTAATGAAACTCCATAAAACCCCCTAAATAACGGGGCTCAGAGAGCTTCTGGGTTGATGAACACATCAAAGTGCTGGGAGGGTGGTGTGCCCTGAGAAGCCTTCAGGCTCTGGGCCTCCCCTCACCATGCTTGGCCCCATGCACCTCTTCCATTGCCTGGTCCTGAGCTGGAGCCTTTATAATAAACTGGTTACTCTAAGTGAAGTGCTTTCCTCAGTTCTGTGAGTCGGAGTCATTCTAGCGAATTATCAAAATTAAGGGGGGAGGGGTCATGGGAACCCCTGAATTTGTAGTTTCCTGGGCAGAAATGTGGGTAGCCTGAGCACCCCATTTGCAGTTGGTGTCTGAAGTGGGAGCAGTCTTGTGGGACTGAGCCCTTAATCTGTGGGGTCTGGGGCTCACTCCAGGAGTTAGTGGAAAAACTGAATTGAATTGTAGGGCACCCAGCTGGTGGCAAAGAATTGGCTGGTGTCAGGAAGAAAGAACTCAGAAGTACTGACACAGGCTACAACATGGATGAACCCTGAAGCCATTATGCTAAGTGAAAGAATCCAGACACAAAAGGTCACATATTGTATGATTCCATTAATATTAAATGTCCAGAATGGGCCAGTTTCTAGAGACAGAAAGCAGATAGTGGTCCGTGGGGACGTGGAGGAGGGGGGGAGTGACGGTTAGTGAATACGGGTTTCTGTTTGGAGTGATGAAAAGGTTTGGGTGTGAGACGGTGGGGATGATTGTACAACTTTGTGACTATACTGAAACCACTGAATTTTAAACCACTGTACATTTTAAAAACAAATTAGTAAATAAACCTTTGATTAAAAAAGCAAAAGAAAGGCATGTAACCCAGCTACACAGGAGAAGCTATCACACTGGGGCCCCTGCACAAAACAATGCGCTGTGAGGAGCTATAATGACAGGCAGGAGAGATGACAGCTTCCGGTCAACTGGAAGTGACTTCAGAATAGCTGATTCCATAACAGTGGCTGTTTTCAGGCTATCGCTTTTGCTTAGCCTAATACAGAAACCAAGTATTTCTATCTTAACCACATAGCCAAATCCTTCCTTGCTGACTCTTAACATTTATTTTCTTATCTTATATCGCTGGTCACAAGAAATCATTTGTTATCTTTGACTAAAAAAAAAAAAAAAGAAGAAGAGATATCAAAAGACTAAGGTTGCTGTATTAGCCTGTGTTCTTCCTGGAAAGCAAGGATTGAGAGCAAGGCCTGAGTAAAAGCATTGGAGCTGGCGGGGGCTGGTGGGCAGTAATCTCATGGAACTGGGGAAAGTAAAACAGGAAAGGAGGGCAAACCGGTACAAAGGTGTGTTTTCATAAGGGTTGTTGTAGGAAACTGAGTCTCCGTCTCTTTAGGACTTTCTGAGGAGCCATGTTGAATGGCCTCAGAATTATCCACCCTAGATCGGGAAGGACTGGTTCTTGATCCCATTGGCCAAGGTTCTCCCCACAGGAAACTGACTCCCCTGCACTTCTGGGTTGTGAGTGCGTGAGTGCTGAGTGGATTCTGCAGGTATCCCTCACCTCAGTCTCTGAGTTCTGGGGCAGAATACAAGAACTGCACCCAAGAAAAGTTGGTGGTTTCTCCATGGGACTGACACCATTGGCTCCCCTAGGTCTCAGGACTTCAGATTTGGACTGGAGCTGCATCACCAGCTCTCCATGGCCTCCATCTTGCTGACAGCAGATTGTGAGACTTCTCAGCCTGACACTGCATTAGAGGACATTGGATGCATGTAAAATCATGCCTAACGTAGATGCTTCACCTGACATTAAGAGAGTCGTAATGAGCTGTGCAGCTACCGAGAGATCATAGGAGCCCCTTCCTTGGTCTCCTAGACTGTTCCTCTGGGGACAGCTCAGTACCATGTTGTGAGGACACTCAAGCAGCCCTACAGAGAAAACCTAAGAAGATCTGAGGCTTCCTGCCAACAGCCAGTACCAATTTTCTGAGAAGCTGTAGCTACAGAGAAGGTGTAGTCTAGGAAATAAGCCCTCACCAAACACTGTGAAAAATAAGTTTATGTAGTTTGTGAGAAAAAAAGTTGGGAGGCTGGAGCAAAAGGTAGACAATTAATAATTTTTAAAAAATTATAACACCTTAACTTTACACAGTGTTAATGGCAAATACATTTCAATTTAAAAATGCATACAAAGGGACTTCCCTGGTGGCACAGTGGTTAAGAATCCACCTGCCAATGCAGGGGACACAGGTTCGATCCCTGGTCCAGGAGGATCCCACATGCCATGGAGCAACTAAGCCCGTGTGCCACAACTACTGAGCCTGTGCTCTAGAGCCCACAAGCCACAACTACTGAGCCCTCGTGCCACAACTACTGAAGCCCACACACCTAGAGCCCATGCTCTGCAACAAGAGAAGCCACCGCAATGAGAAGCTCGCGCACCACAACGAAGAGTAGCCCCTGCTCGCCGCAACTAGAGAAGGCCCGCGCACAGCAACAAAGACCCAACGCAGCCAAAAATGAATAAATAAAATAAATAAATATTTTTTAAATGTGTGAAAAAAAATATAGGCAATGAAAGTTAAGAGATCAATACAAGATGGAATTGTTTCAGGCTGAAGACGTAGGGAATCAGGAAAGAGGCAAAGCTTAGACTTGTAATATTAACATAGCTCTATATAATATCTGGTTTCATTATTGTATTTACTTAAATACATTTTGTTTATATACTGCTTACAATTTAAGTAATTCTCACTTTCCTTATCTTAGCAGGAAACTTAAAAACATGTAAACATAAAAGAAAATAAGACTGGGGAAAGATAGTCTTTTCAACAAATGGTGCTGGGGAAACTAGATATTCACATGCATGAAGTTGGATCCTTACTTCACACCATACACAAAAACTAACTTGAAATGGATGAAAGACCTAAACATATGTACTAAAACTATAATGCTCTTAGAAGAAAACACAGGGAAATTTTTCATGACATTGGATTCAGCAATGATTTGGCACCTGACAACAAAAGTACAGGCGAGAAAAGAAAAAGTAAATAAATTGGACTTGATCAAAATTCAAAACATTTGTGCATCCAAGAATACTACCAAGAGAGTGAAAAGACAGCCTATAGAATGGGGGAAAATATTTGCAAATCATATATCAGATAAGGAATTAGTATCCAGAATATACGAAGAACTCCTACATTTCAATAACCAAAAAAAACACACTACTCAATACAAAAATGGGCAAAAGACTTGCATAGACATCTCTTCAAAGCAGATATTCAGATGGGCAATAAGCACATAAAAAGATGCTCAACATCACCAGTCGTTAGGAAAAAGCAAATCACGACCACAATGAGATACCATTTCACATCCATTAGAGTGGCTATTATACATATTTTTTTTAAAAAACGCAAGTGACAAATGTTGGTAAGGATGTGGAGAAATTGAAACCCTAGTGCACTGCTGATGGGATGTAAAATAGTGCATCCACTATGGAAAACAGTTTGACAGTTCCTCAAAAGCTAAACATAGTATTACCGTATGATCTAGCAATTCCACTTCTGGGTATATACCCAAAGGAATTGAAAGCAGGAACTGAGATATTTTACACCCATGTCCATAGAAGAATCATTCACCACAGTCAAAAGGTAGACACAACCACAAGTTCCAAGGATGAATGGATAAAAAAAAAGTGGTCCATCCACGCACTGGAATATTATTCAGTCCTAAAAAGGAAGGAAATTCTGACACACGCTACAACGTGGATGCACCTTGAAGACATTATACTATGTGAACTAAGACAGACACAAAAGAACAAATACTGTATGATTCTGCTTATAGGAGGTACCTAGAATAGGCACATTCATAGGGACAGAAAGCAGATCCAAGGTTACCAAGGTCTGGGGCGGGAGGTACGTGGTTACTGTTTAGTGGGTACAGAGTTTCTGCACGGGGTCACAAAAAAGTTTTGGAAACAGATATTGGTGATGGTTGCACAACACTGTGAATGTAATTAATTACCACTGAATTACACATTAAAAATGGTTAAAATGGTAAATTTTATGTTACGTGTATTTTACCACAATAAAAAAAAAGTGCCAAAAGGAAGGAAGGAAGAGAGGGAGGGAGGGAGGGAGGGAGGGAGGAAGGAAGGAACAGAATGACGTCGAAAGTTCTTCAAAGGGACCCCTTCAGCAACATCCAGGGCAAACTGGTAACGTCTTAAATTAATAAAACAATTTTTAGGGGCCTCTGGAATAGGCAATAAGGCAAACTGGATGAGCAGGACAGGTGACTGTCACCTGTGTGTCAAGTGGGGCATCTATAGCTGCCGTGCCTGGTAGTGACAACGCTTTGAGAAAAGCAGCTTCAGGTTGGGCGGTTGGCTAGGGTCACTCTGAAATCGAACCCCTTCGAGGTAGAGCTTTCCTCGTGGCCTCTCTGTTTGGATGCTCTTTTGTTGCAATGAGCCAAGACCAAGGCCAGATCCCCACCTGGCAGCCAGGATTCAGGAGTGTCTCTTCAGCTTCTGCCACCGGCTGCGACTGATCCTGCTGTGCTATCTTTGTTTTTAAAACGTCAGTCTTTGAGCCCTTCTAGGCACTTTTTGCCAGAGGTGCTGAATGGGCTTCAGAACTGTTGTTCTTGTTCTTCCTGTTTCGCACCTGCTGTTGTGACTGCCCTCCGAGAGTCACAGCAAATGGGCCTTCCTTGCAGTTTCCTTTGACCGGGGCGTACGACCTGCTCCAGCTGGTGTGTGGCCAGGAATCCAGGCATCCTCTCCACGCTCTTCCGCATTCTGCCTTCAGACTCTCTTTGTTGGACACAAGAAGTGTCTGTCCTCACAGCCACCACACGTCCAGCCCCGTGGTGGGCATTCCTGCATGTGGCACTATTTCCCCTGAGAACTTCCTGCTCGCCCTCTTCCGTGATCCTTCAAGGCTTTGTCTTTCGTATCCTGTGGGGGGATTTAGCTCTCTCTTTCAAAGGCTTACACTGGGCAGCATCAGATCTATGACTATTTTCAGAGGACTGTGTACATGGGAAAAAGTCTGAGAAACGTTCTCTTAAATGCTCTCTTGATGAAATTTAATTTTGACATTTTGCCAATTGTGGTAAAATACACCAAACATAAAATTTACCATCTTAAGCATTTTTTTTGTTTTTGTTTTTGTTTTTTTGTTTTTGCGGTATGCGGGCCTCTCACTGTTGTGGCCTCTCCCGTTGCAGAGCACAGGCTCCGGATGCGTAGGCTCAGAGGCCATGGCTTATGGGCCCAGCCGCTCCGCGGCATGTGGGATCTTCCCAGACCGGGGCACGAACCCATGTCCCCTGCATCGGCAGGCGGACTCTCAACCACTGCGCCACCAGGGAAGCCCCATCTTAGGCATTTTTAAGTGTGCAGTTCAGTAGTGTTGAGTATATTCACATTTTTGTGCAACCAACCCCCAGAACCCTTTTCGTCTTGTAAAACTGAAACTCTGTCCCAATTAAACAGAAACTCCCCTTCCCCCTCCTCCACCCAGCCCCTGGTACCACCACTCTACTTTCAGTCTCTGTGAATCTGACTAGTCTGTGCCTCATATAAGTGGAATCGTGCAATATTTGTCTTTTGGTGTCTGGCTTATTTCATTTAGCATAACGCTTTCAAGGTTCATCCACGTTGTAGCATGTGTAAGAATCTCCTTCCTTTTTAAGGCTGAATAATATTCCATTGTGTATATACACCACATTTTGCTTATCTATTCATCCGTTGATGGATTTTGGGTTGTTTCCACCTTTTGGCTGTCATGAACAACGCTGCTATGAACACGGTTGTATAAATACTTTTCATTGCTTTTGGGTATATACCCAGAAGCAGGATTGCTGGATCATATGGTAATTCTATTTTTAATTTTTTTTTAGGAACTGCTATACTGTTACGTAAAAGTTTTAGAGGATAAAAAAGTCACCCAGAAGTGATCAATGGAGGAGACTGGATTAAAGTAATGCAAGATGATATCTTTGGCATCTTTAAAATTCATCATCAATATTTTCTTTGTCCTTGGCTTTTCCTTAGACTCGTCTCTTGCCTTTCATTTTAGCCTACGGAGTGAAGATGGTACAGTTCTCTGAGTACCCGAGGCCTCTGGTAACAGTCTCAGTTTGTTGGAGAGTGCCTTTGGGGTCCACAGCAGAGGAGGAAGGAGGAGTGAGTAGAAGGAGGAGTTGAGCCGCCAGGCAGGCGTGATGGCCGGTGTGATGGCAGCCTCACCCAGCCCCACAGGGAGCTCAGGCTCCAGAATGGCTCATCATGTAATTCCGTGTCGGGCCGAAACAGCGGAGTCTTTATCCCTCCTTGGTCACTGAATATGGGCTGCCTTGGAAAGGACACAATGTTGAGCTAGGGAACCCTTTGCAGCTGAGACGGGTTCTGGAGCCAGCAGCTGTCAGCCACATTCCAGCAGCTGGGGCCACACGTCCATCCGTGAAGGGGAGTTGTGCAGCAGATCACCATGTCCACCACAGTAGTTTCTGGGAAAGACTACTGAGGAAAGCTTCAGAAGTACAGAAGGTCATGGTCCACAGGCACCAGCAGGAATGTGGCCATGCTACCATATGATATCACTTACATGTGGAATCTAAAATATGACACAAATGAACTTATCTATAAAACAGACCCACAGACATAGAGAACAGACTTGTCCTTGCCAAGCAGGGAGTGAAGGGGTTGGAGGAGGGAAGGATTGGGAGTTTGGGATTAGCAGATGAAAACTATTATACATAGAATGGATAAAAAACAAGGTCTTACTGTATAGCACAGGGAACTATGTTCAATATCCTGTGATAAACCATAATGGAAAAGAATATGAAAAAGAATGAATATATATATGTATAACTGAATCACTCTGCTGTGCAGAAGAAATTAATGCAACATTGCAAATCAACTCTACTTCAATAAAAATACGTTTTTGAAAATGTGGCCGTGTTAGAACAAAGCAGGTCATTCGCTGTGAGTAGGAGGGTCTGTGTGTGGTGGTGAAGAGCACAGACCACCTGGGTGGGAATCCTTGGTTCTGTCCTTCCCAGCTGGGTGACCTTGGTCAGGTTATTAACATCCCTGTGCTTTAGTTTCCTCCTGTGACGAGGGGTCATACTAGAATCTGTCTCATATAAGTGCTTACCATCGTGTCACACCCATAACAAGCACTGTATGTGTAACTGTTTTCACAGATATACGGAGTTTCATGAAAGCTCTGAAAGAAGATAGGGGCTTTAGAACCTATAGAATCCGCGGTAAACTGGAAGAAAGGTGAGGATTCAGAGAGCTAGGTGCAAAGTGAGCAATGAAAATGAACAAGGCAGGGACTTCCCTGGTGGTGCAGTGGTTAAGAATCCACCTGCCAATGCAGGGGACACGGGTTCGAGCCCTGGTCCGGGAAGATCCCACGTGCCGCAGAGCAACTAAGCCCGAGAGCCACAACTACTGAGCCTGCGCTCTAGAGCCCGCCAGCCACAACTACTAAAGCCTACGTGCCACAACTACCGAAGCCCGTGCGCCTAGAGCCCGTGCTCTGCAACGAGAGGCCACCACAATGAGAAGCCTGCGCACTGCAATGAAGAGTAGCCCCTGCTCACCACAACTAGAGAAAGCCCGCACGCAGCAACAAAGACCCAACGCAGCCAAAAATTAATTAATTAATTTAAAAAAATGAACAAGGCAGCACAGCACTAATGAGAAATGAGACACACAGAGAAAATAATAAAAATGGCTGGGAAAAGACTGTCCAAGTGAACCTGAAAATCAAAGGGCAACAAATTAAACAATTTGAAAACAAAAACACGACAGGGAGTTGGTTCTCTGAATATTTAAAGGATGTTACTTGTAGCAAAATTGTGACTCCCACTCCCTTTCCTCTTTCCAGTCGCCCCAATACTTTTCATCTTCCTCCTCAAGACTCAACCCCTAGTGACCCATCCCAGGAACTGCCCCTGTAGGCACATCTACTACAAGCACAAATGTAGCAGGACTTGGATGCTGCCGTGAAGCAGGTTAAGAAGATGACACAAGAAGACCGATACACAATGTGTATAAAAGTCAAAATATTTCAAGCTAGAACATAAAGCAAAACAAAAGAAAAAAAATGAGAGCGCCTTCATACACCTGACTGACAAATGATCTTTCATTTTTCTGACTTGAGTGGAGTCCTGCACCACCCCATGCACGTGAGTTGGACCTCTCCCCCAGACGTCTTACTCCTGCTTCGCCCAGGATCGTAGGAGTCTGCAGAGCTAAGTCCACCCAAACCTGCGAGAAGGGCCTCCTCTGGCTGGGCTAAGTGTGGTCTGAGTTCTGGTGTGTGTGTGTTCGGCATTGTATTGGATACTGGATTTCCCCCCGACTTCCCAGCACATCTTAGAAAAGCGGCTAAGCCCCTGAGAAAACTCCAGACGAAAGGAGAGAGCATGCAGGGATCCCCACGCTCTGAGCCCCCCTTTAGCCACCGCGCCAACAACGGAGCATTACTCTCCTCCCTCAGTCAGCAGGACGCATTGTTCTCGGGCTGCAACACGAGTGGGATAAACAGCAGCTGTGAGGCCCCTGCCCCTCCGCCTCGGAGGCCCAGCTGCGGAATGTGAGAAGCCCCGCCTCACTACGGCCGGTTCTGACAGCTCTCCAAAGACAGAGTTCATGGAGATGGGGACATCAGACCACTCGTTACACACAAAATATCACCTGCAAGGAAGCAGGAGGAGGAGGCTGAGAAGTCACAGTAGCCGTTAGCACTAATATCTTCCTATATTCTGCATGTGCAATAACTAGAGAAACAACACAGTTTTGCCTAATTTATGTAAATATATTGCATCTGCCAAGCCTTATGTAACCTCTGAGTCAATTTTCAAGTTTTTCTTAACTTTTATGGTGCTTTCCTGCACCGCCATCCCTCGGATTCTTTAGATATGTAGTGAATTTGCACTTTCCAGGGTAGGTATGTTCTCTGAAGTCGCTGCAGGTTAGGGCCCTGCACGTCTCTGGCCACATTTTCGTCGACTGAAGTCATTACCACTGAACTTAGGGCCCACAGCACATAACTTGTGCTCACTGGGAGCGCTAGTTTCTCTGTGAGGCACAGCGCAGGCTTCTGTGCTTAAGACCACGAGGAAGCACTTCAGCACTGTGCCCGGAGGCCATTGTCTACAGCAAAAACACCAACAAAAAACACAAAACTGCAAAAATGTGGCACAGCATGGACCTCTTGTTTAAGAGTGAATAAGACACTTGTTTCCAAAAGGAGCAGAACCAAGAAGGAGAGCATTGCTTCCACCCACCAGAGCTGGGAACACGCGGGCGCTTGGACAGCTCTGCGCGTGTCTGCATGTCCTCAGAAGCCCTGCCAGCTCCGACTCTGGGGTTACAAATACATTTTAGCAAGTAGACAAATTCACAAATACAGAATCCTGTAACTGTACAAAGTAGAGAATGCGAATGTTTTGTGGGTGAAATCTTGCATGGAACCAGAAATCAAGAAAACGTGGTTCTTCAGCTTTCAGAACGTGGAGAATTCTATTCCAAGTACACTTTGGGATGCACTAGCCTTCGTGCATAGAAGTGACAGTGCCACGTTCCCTAACTCCACCGTCATTAGGCCACGTATTGGGAGATGGTTTTCTGTTATTGGCCATGTACTAGCTCGAAGCCAGCGTTTCTCAAAGCATGGCCCTGGATGGAACTGTTAGAAATGCAAATTCTCTAGCAGATGCAAACTATTACATATAGAATGGGTAAACAACAAGGTCCCATTCTATAGCACAGGGAACTGTATTCAATATCCTGTGATAAACCATAATGGAAGAGAATATGAAAAAGAACGTGTGTGTGTGTATATATATATGTACAACTGAGTCACTGTGCTGTACACCTGAAACTGACACAACACTGTAAGTCAACTACACTTCAATTTAAAAAAATAAAAGAAATGTAAATTCTCGGGCCCTACTCAGATCTACAGGATCAGAATCTCTGGTGATGGATCCAGCAATCTGGGTTTTAAAAAGCCCTCTGGGAGATTGTGCTGTGCCCGCAAGTTTGACGACACTGCTCTAAGCCATGCAACTCAGCTGGTCCCCCTGGTGGCTACTGGCCTGTGGTGGGCCTGCTTCGCTGTCCTTCCCTGTGGAAGGAGCCAGGGCTTCAAAGTCAGAATTGGGGTCAAATCCCACTTCTGCCTTTTGTAACGGGGAGACCTTAAATGACTGAGATACTCTGACCTCACGGTTTCCTCATCTGTGAAAATGTGGAGATTAAAAGAAATAGTAGATGAGAGGCCCTCAGGAAATGTTAGCATTCTTTTATTTCCCTCCCTTTCATTATTCATTCCTGAATGAAACATGATGGGTGATGGAAAAAACCCCAGAGAGACAGTGTTCTTTCTTTAGAATAGAACAGAGCTTGGGGTTTATCTCAGAGAAAACAATGACTATTTTCATCACTCTCTCCCTCCCCTTCCATTCCCCCCACCTTCTCTCTCTCTCTCTCTCTCTCTCTCTCTCTCTCTCTCTCTCTCTCTGTAAGGAAAGCTGAGACTCTGCTCTCATTGTAGCTAGAGGGGGGGAAACACACTGATGTCCTTTAAAGAGAACTCAGACTGTTTCACTGAGCTCCTTTACCTTCATCAACAGTCAAAAAGTAAGTCCCTGGACTCCTTACGTTCCTGTTTCCCTTCTGTCTTCTGCCTCTGCCCAGCAACTTCTCATTCTGCTCTCCTTTAGCCTAGGGCACTAGGAATTCCTTGCAGTTGGCTTGCGAGGATCCTTGAGGGCTTTATTTGAAAAATGGGTCAGTACAGTCTACTGCCAGCGCCTCCTCCACCACCAACCCCCCAGACGGAGCTGAGGGAGAATCCGGGTTGCAACTTGCCAGCCCTTAGCCTGAGCCACACCATCACTAAAATCAAAATAGAGCCCAGCAAGGTGCTGTGTCATAGAATGTAATTCTGCGTATTGGAAATTGCCTTTTTTGGTTCCTCCTAGGATTGCAGTTGATCTTCTTTGGCTGCCTGCAGTGACACTACCTTCCTGTAGACCTGCTACTGCTGCCAGCGTATAAAATAGTTTGCCACAGTCTTGATTCCTTGCCCCCGAGCATTGGTAACGCATTATGCTCGGTTAGCACTCAGCAGGCTAACCGACATTTACAGTGAGGAAGAGAGGGTTGCAGTCTTGGAATTTTACTGGTAAAAACCAACAGGAATTTAATGGTAAAAACCAACTGCCTGTTCTGAGCCAGGGAAATTCCTTAATACAGGTTCCGAGATATCTCACCAGCCTTCCTCACCTTAATTTTTTTATGCTTCAACTCAGACTCTGCTTCAGCTGGACACACCTATTACCATCTCCTTCCCCATGCAATTTCCTTCTCTAGAAAACAGAGCTGGAGGAAGCTGAGACCCAGAAAAGAGAGGTGATTGACCCAGATCACATTTGGGTCCAGGGCTCCTTCTCTAGCATCACATCTCTCTTTCCGACTCCTAAGCCATTATCTCAGGCCTTCCCTATAATTCCAAACCTTGCTTTCTCCTTTCTACCAAAAGCCTGCCCTCAAACCTGTCAAATGTCTCTTGAAAATTCATCTTCTTTGAGAAATCAGACCTTTCTGATCCTCACCTGACTCAGATCACCCCATTTACTACGAGATCCTCTTTCTCTTTCAAGCAAAGAATTATAGACCGTAGGACCATAGCCATTTCTGGCTTAGAGGATTATCCCAATGTTTATAGATAAGGACCCCAACTAGCTAAGTCATTTGTCTGAGGTCCCTAAACTGGTTAAGGAACAAAGCCATGTCCAGAACTCAAGTCTTTGAGTCCGTAGTTCAAGATTTTCTGTTTTTACTGCATGGAAGTCTCTATCTGTGCTTCTTCTCTCAATCAATATTATGTCTTTACATGAGGTCCCATCTTCTAATATCCTTTGTCACCATTACCATTATCATAATGTCAATCAACAGCACGACTCAGCAGCTCCCCAGAGCACCCTGCATGGTGTCAGTGCGTACTCTGTAACCATTACCGATGGCCCAGCCCCTTAACTCTTTTTCCTTATATCCCCAATGATTCCAGCTTTATCACCCAATGAGTGTCCATCACCCTCAAAACTCAAGAAGACCAGAGTTGGTACAATGAAAGACACACTGCTACTGATGCAGGAAATCCACTCCTTTATTTGAAACACCAAATATCAAAATACAACTTGCTGAACTGAAAGAGCCTGATAGATGGCGCTCATATGGGACATAATATCATGGAAGTTGACCCAAGTCTTGTCTAGTAGGACTCACAGGACCTGATACCAGCTAGTGTGAAGGTGCTGGATTTCAGAAGAGCCTGTTATACCCTGGCTACAAGGTACTGGCAGCAAGGAACTCCTGACTCAAGCTGGGCCAATCCGACTCTCTAATGGCAGTTTAGAACTGAGACCTAACACTTTGGTATGTGTCCTGTGGAGGCTAGAATTGTGCAGTGATGTAAACCTAGGGTCCAGATGGCCATGCCTGATGAAGCTGTGAAAGAGAGAATGAAGCAGAATCTCAGAGAAGCAGAGGTTAAGACACTCAAAGAAACAGACAGTGATCTTGGGTCCTGGTTCCAGCTCTTTGTGGTCTGTAGGAAACCCAATAAATCCACTCAGCCCTCTCTACTCCCCTTTCTTCCGTTTTTTCCCTTTGGCCTGAACGAGTTGAGTGGGTTTCCTTTGCAACCAGGAAGTCTTAAGTAAGACCCTCCCCTTCTTCCCAGAGCTGAAAGGTGAATGGGGCAGCTGCCCCTGGCTGGGAGGTCAGGGAGAGGCTTGCCAAGGACTGGAAGGCAGTGATTGTTTCCCTCTCCGTAGGTGGTAGTGCTGGTCAGGCTGTGGTTTTCTGTGCATCAGAGCTCTCAAGCACAGGTATTCCCCTTGGGCCCACCCCCATCCAGGTAAACACAGCAGCTGCTGCCAGCCTTCGGCACTCCCACAATTTAACTGCCTCTCATGCACTTCTTTCTGAAGCACCTGGAGGACACTTTTGTTTGGTTGCGGACAGAAACAAGCTCAAAGCCTTATTAAAGTGAATCCAACTGGTCTTGGCTTTTTGCCTCTAATCTCTGTTGGGAAGTAGAGATTCTCCAACTTTAGTCACCAGCACTGCTTTTAGGATTTCTGACATTTCCACATACCCCCTGTAATATAATTTTCTTACTATTTAAAAAATAGGTATTTTTAAAATTTTGTTTCTCCTAACCTATAATATTCACTAATGAAACCATAGGCTTTAATGCATATTATATTTTTTCTAACAAATATTAAAATGAAAAACTATTACCAAAAAAAAAAACCATATTTTTTACCACCTAAGATCATTGTGTGTGCACCACCTCAGGAAACACTAGTATAATGTGGGTTTTGGAGTCAGGCCTGGTTAAGCACTGCCGCTTACTACCTGTATGACCTTGGACAAGTCACTTAATCTCTCTAAACTTCAATTTTGTCATATGAAGTGTCTTCCTCGGGATTTTGGCGAGGATTAAATGGGATAACGTTACATATAGCGTATTTCATCTGTGTAGCACAATGCCTAGCACACAGGACATACTCGGTGGATGTTAACTACCATTGCTGTTGGTACTGTACCCTCTACTCCTTCACTTTGCTCACTCCTATTTCCTTTCTTCTCTTCTCAGCTGAGGTTTGAAACAGGCACCAGCATGAAATGGGTTTGCTTACTGAAGTGTATGGAATTTATACAAATCCCTTCAGTGGCCAGGGTAGAAAGCTAAGCGTGCAGCCTCTGCTTGGTCCAGATCTGTGGTATCTAATGATGTGACTTACTGCTCTGTCTGCAGCAGTGGCTGAGATAATGACATTGTTTCCATAAAATCTAGTTCCTAAGGTGTTCAAAGCCCCACGGGCATTGTCTAACTCATCCCTACTGAGGGTGGACCAGCGTTATCTTCCTCGTTTTTCAGGTGGGGGAATCAAGACCCTAACAGGCCTGGTCTGGTTATCAGCAACTCTGTGACAGAGCCGCACAAAAGCGCCCAGGCCCCCCGGTTCAGAGGCCACAATACTGCCTTAGCGCACCACGTCCCACGTGACGTGAAATGTCATGCGAGTCTTCCAGAAGGGAGCAGTTAGAGTGTTCCGGCTCAAATAAAATGGGAACAACGCGGGATTAAACACAGTTAAGACCGGCTTCTTTTCTGCAGCACTTCAACCTTTCACATGCCAATGTGCACTAGGATTCACCAACAGAAAGACAGAGAATACTTTTGCAGATGTGACCACAGCCCTACCTACTTAGCAATTCTTAAGATAGCTTTCCTCAGAGCACTAGTTTAGAAGCAGGACCTGAGTTGAGGATACTGGTAGGAATTCTACTCATCTGATTCCTTTCCATTATAAATTCAAGCTGCTCCTGGAATGCTGAAAAATAACCATGTCTGAAGTTATTCTACTCCCGCATCCCTCTGGTCCCACCCTGGAGACTCACACCTCATTCCTGTAGCACAAGTCATTACACACCCGGGGAGCTGATTCCCTCCACGGCTTGCCTTGGTCACACACTTGCTAATGTGCAATATTTCAGCTCTTTATCTGGTCCTTTTTAAAATTAAAAAGGGGACTTCCCCGGTGGTGTAGTGGTTAAGAATCCGCCTGCCAATGCAGGGGACATGGGTTCGAGCCCTGGTTCAGGAAGATTCCACGTACCGCGGAGCAACTAAGCCCGTGTGCCACAACTACTGAGCCTGTGCTCTAGACCCCGTGAGCCACAACTACTGAAGCCCGCGCGCCTAGAGCCCGTGCTCCGCAACAAGAGAAGCCACCACAATGAGAAGTCCGCGCACAGCAACCAAGAGTAGCCCCCGCTCGCCGCAGCTAGAGAAAGCCTGCGTGCAACGAAAACCCAATGCAGCCCCAAAATTAATTAACTTAAATTAATTTTTTTTAAAAAGACCACAGCACTCCTAGAAACAGAAGTGAAGTATCCTGTCTCCTGGCTCAAGGCCGGTTTTCACTGCTGAGGTGATCCCTTGGCTTAAATGTGCAGGTTAGGCATATGACTGAGCCCTTTGAATTATCCGGACTCTGTGTTTCTCATTTGGATGTTTAGCATGAAATACTGTGTGGGGAGGGAAGGAAGAGACAGTCGTGGAAACATCTGCTTTAGAAATATAAAGTGGACCCAAAAATATATCTCCACAGGGGAACCCCCTTGTTATACCGACGAGGAATTTGAGAACCAATCCCGGGTAGAAAGTCACCTTGGCTATGTCAGGCTCTTCCTTAGTTTAGTGGTCATGCTAAGGATAGATGAGCAGCATTCCCACCCCTGAAGCTGGGGCTCCCTTGCTGCAGGAGAAGTGGGGCACAGTCAACAGGCAGAGCCTGAAGAGGAGGCCATGTGACAGAGGATTCATGCTCTACGCACTTCTGTTTTCTGAAGAGGTTTGAGACAGCTTGAAAAAGGACATGCACTCCATAAAGTATCAGGATGGTTGAAAGTAAGAGGAAGCAAAGCAGAAAGCCCACCATACGTACTGAGGATACATTTGTCTCTGAGCTTTCTGGCAACCACAAGAGAAAGGGAAACATGTTATAAAGAAAGGTGGATGCCTACCAATTATCCACAATAGAAAAAGATTTTCCTGGAACTAAATTCTTTAAAAAAATTTTTTCGCCTAAGACCTTATTTTAGGGGCTACTGTGCAATATAATGGACAATGTCGTGGACAGTGGCTTTACAATAAATGCAGACATTTTCAATCCAGCTTGTTTCCTGTAAGCAAGCTACAGCATCAGACTGGTCTCTGCTGAAGAGCAAGATACTTACTACTTCTAGGCCTCAGTTTCCTCTCCTATAAAATGAAGGAATTGCCTTTTAGATCAGAGAAGAGGTAGGAAAACCTGTCAAATTCATCTGCGCGTTTATTCAAAATACACGTTTTTTACATTTTCCCTACCACCTGCATATCAAATGCTTTGTGAAAAATCATTCCAGATGACTTAACAGTAATGAGGGTAACATAACATTCATGTACTCTCCACTTAAAATGAACAACTGTTAACATTTAGTCGTATGTTTTTTAGACCTTAAAAGTAAAAAGAAGGAATAAAACATTACAGATAAAGATGAAGTCCCTGTACCAGTTAGGATGGGCTAGGCTCTACTGCAGTAACAGACATAGAGTTCCATCATCTTAGGGGCTGAAAGCAGCAAAGGTCTGTTTCTTGATCACGCTTCATGTTCACTGTGGGGCATTTGGGGACTTTGCTGTGCGCTGTCCTCACTCCAGGACCCAGGCTGAAGAAGTAGCCTGAAACATCGCTAGTCACTACAGCAAAAGGAAAAAGGCACAGTAAATTGTGCATGTGGTTCTTTTTATTTTTTCTTTACATTTTTTAAATTGAAGTATAGTTGATTTACAATGTTGTGTTAGTTTCTGCTGTATGGCAAAGTGATTCAGTTATATATATATATATATATATATATATATATGTGTATGTTTAATATTCTTTTCCATTATGGTTTATCACAGTAAATTGAATATAGTTCCCCATGCTTCTTAAATCTTCCACCCAGAAGTAACACCTCTACTCACATTCTTCTGGCTAAGGTAAGTCATAGGGCCATTCCTACCTGCTGAGAACGTGAGGAAGTACAGTCCTACCGCGCCTTTGAGAAAAGCCAGAATAGTCGTGAACAGACCCGACGATGTCCCCTGTGCTTCTCTCCCCAGATAGAGTTTCCTTTCTGTTCAGAGCCAGCCACTACCATGAACTAGGTGCATATCTAGACCCTATTTTATATTTTTACTGCAAATCAGCATTTATAAATAATATATACCATCAATTTGTGTGTTTCACAAAACATTTGTTAATGATATCACACTTTTATGTTATCCTACAATTTTTTAAATGAACATTTTGTTTTCAGGATTTATTTATGCTGAGTCATATCGATCTGGCTCATTTATTTAATCTGCTGCATAGAATTCCATACCATCAATAGACTGTGACTTATTTATCCATCCCCTACAGATGAACAAACTGTTTCTAACTTTTTATAACTACTGGTAGTGTGTATTGTAAATATGTTTGGGAGTATCCCCTGGCAGTCTTTCTCTGCTGGGTTTAACAAGACAAATGTCAAAATGCAACCACTGTATGTAATGAATTAACTTCCCTCCTAAGCATCTAGAATAATAGCAGTATGCACGATCCTTGGGAGAGTTGAGAAAGTAGTCACTCAAATAATTGTCTGTGTACCATGGTTCATATGAAGAACCCATATGAGAATTTGCTGAGAGTATAACATAGAAGTAGATGGCAAGGTTTTAAAATATGGACATTTTCAACTTTTCTATGTATTGCCAGATTGTTCTCCAAAAATTGTCATTCCCATCAGATGTGAATGAGTTCTCTTTTTCTGACACCTTTACCAACACTTGTTATTTTTTTTTAATTTAAAGAAAATTTTACGGAAGTATAGTTGATTTACAATGTTGTGTTAATTTCTTCTGTACAGCAAAGTGACTCAGTTATACATATATTTTTTTTTAATTTTTTTTTTGGATGATGAGAAACAATGCCGTATTTTATTTTATTTTTTTTTGCGGTGCGGGCCTCTCACTGTTGTGGCCTCTCCCGTTGTGGAGCACAGGCTCCGGACGCGCAGGCTCAGCGGCCATGGCTCACGGGCCCAGCCGCTCCGCGGCATGTGGGATCCTCCCGGACCGGGGCATGAACCTGTGTCCCCTGCCTCGACAGGTGGACTCTCAACCACTGCGCCACCAGGGAAGCCCTGCATATATATATTCTTTTTCATATTCTTTTCCATTATGGTTTATCACTGGATACTGATCATAGTTCCCTGTGTTATACAGTAGGACCTTGTTGTTTATCCATCCTATATATAATAGTTTGCATCTGCTAATCCCAAACCCCCAAACTTTCCCTCCCCCATCTCCCTCCCACTTGGTAACCACAAGTCTGTTCTCTAAGTCTGTGAGTCTGTTTCTCTTTCGTAGATAAGTTCATTTGTGTTGTATTATAGATTCCACATATACGTGATATCACATGGTATTTGTCTTTCTCTTTCTGACTTACCTCACTTAGTATGATAATCTCTAGGTCCATCCATGTTGCTGCAAATGGCATTATTTCATTCTTTTTTATGGCTGAGTAATATTCCATTGTATATATATACCTCATCTTCTTTATCCATTTATCTGTCAATGGACATTTAGGTTGTTTGTCTTGGCTACTGTAAATAGTGCCGCTATGTACATAAGGGTGCGCATATCTAGTTTTGTCTGGGTATATACCCAGGAGTGGGATGCTGGATCATATGTCAACACTTGCTATTGTCAGATATTCTACTGTGGCCAATCCCATGAGTGGGAAATAGCATCTCATTGTTTTAGGTCATGTGCCCCTGATTACCAGTGAAATGAGCATTTTTTTATAGTTAGCAGTTGCATTTCTTTTTCTGTGCAACACTGTTCAAATTCCTTGCCCATTTCTCTTCTGGGTTGTTTATGTTTTTCCTGTGGATTTGTAGTAGTTGTTATACATTTTGAATCTAATGATTTATCTGTTACTATGTGGCCATCTCCAGGCGATTCTGGTACCTCCTCCACCTACACATCACCCGCCACTAAAGTCATTACTTTTTTTTTTTTTTTTTTTGGCTGTGTTGGGTTTTCATTGCTGCACGCGGGCTTCCTCTAGTTGCGGTGAGCAGGGGCTACTCTTCGTTGCGGTGCACGGGCTTCTCATTGCACTGGCTTCTCTTGCTGCGGAGCACGGGCTCTAGGCACACAGGCTTCAGTAGTTGCAGCACACAGGTTCAGTAGTTGTGGTGTGCACGGGCTCAGTAGTTGTGGCACACGGGCTCAGTTGCTCTGAGGCATGTGGGATCTTCCTGGACCAGAGATCGAACCCGTGTCACCTGCATTGGCAGGCGGATTCTTAACCACTGCGCCACCAGGGAAGTTCTTCTTTTTTTTTTTTTAAAGTCATTTTAATCTCTAACATTTTATGTATCCATATCATGACTTGATACAGATACATGTATTCACCCAAACCAAGGACATTTTAAACCAAGCTACAAAGAGTTCTACTAAATATACAGATGCGTTTTATATATTCCTTCTATCCCTAAGTAACCTCTTCCCTGAACAGAGGACGTATCCTGGATTTGCCTAAATTACAAGGAACTTTGGTACGGCCAGATCTGGACACAGCTGTGTTTGTTACATACAGTTACTGTTACCTGAAGATCAGCCAGTCCAAAGGCCCTCTTCACAGAGGCCTTCTCTGACCTCATGGGCAAAAGAACTGTTTAAAATAAGCTGACGGGTCCTTTAAATGAAACTGGATTTGTGGTTACTCTCTAACAGACCAAGGCAGAGCAGTCAGCGGTGCCCTGTGCTCATGCACTGTCAACAGTGTCTTGAAAGGGGAACATTAGCTTAAAAGACATTCTAAGGGCAAAATTACTGTGGTGATTACAGCAGTAAGCGGAGATTCAAATTTTTCCTAAAACCTCGTCATTATTAAAGTTGATTCTGTGCAGCAGTGTATTAGGATCATGACGTTTTTATGGTATTTTTTTCTTTTTCTCTAGTCCCCAAGCATCCTATAATAGACTTATACTATATTAATAATTCAGAAATCATAACGAGAAACAAAACCAAAATGTAACCCACTGCGATTACAAGGATTCTCAGTTTCTCAATTAGGCGTTCACTTCAAGTGGAGGGAGAAATCAAAGAAAAGCATAAGGGCCTTTCCCATTCGTAAGTTTTTCAAAGTCAATGTGAAAGTGCTAGAAACCTGCAGGCTCACCCAGGATGGGGGAGGAAGTGGCCCAAATGCTGTGACTGAAGGTGCCGAGAAAAAGTGCTGTGAGGGAGGGGGAGGACCTGAATGGAGCGAGGAGGCAAAGTTCAAGGGGGTCCTGGAAGAGGTTTTCACGCCTGGCTAGCAAGGCAGCAGGTACAGGGAAAGAAGACCAGGAGACCTGGTGCACAAAACGTGTGAGCCGGGGCTCTGACTGCCCGTCGGTAGGTCACTCAACCTCGCCTGTGAAATGCAGGTCACGCCCAGGGCTGTCATGAGCCCCACAGGCAACAACGTCTGTGAAAGCACTTGGTTAACGCTGAAGTTCCCTTTAATAACTCAGGTGAGTTATTACTAGTGAGAAAAGGGTGCCCGTGCTTTTGCAACAGCGGAGAGAAAAACAGCTCCAAGCCGGGGGCAGGGCGGGAAGGTTGCCCACGACAGAGAGCGGTGCACACAACACGGGGACCAATCCATGCCTGTCGCCGCCTTCTTCTGTGACTGATCTGGGGCCATCTTCCGGGGGCACGCTCAGGACATGGCGATTTGGGGGAAGAACACGTTGTACGTGCATTGTGTCTATCTAAAGTCTAATGATGCTATTCCTCATTAGATCTCCTTGTACAACATCGGGTTATGAGTGCTTGCCGGCAAAGGGTTCCACGTCATCTAGGTCTACCCCAGTGCGCTTCACCTTCGGGGTGGGGGGAGGGGATGACATCACCGGATATTGTTATCGAAGAAACTGGCCTCCGGCTGGTGTCCCTGACTCAGCTGCCTCAGCTCCCCAAGGTTCGGTTGATTCCAGGGAGTGACAACTGCCACAACATGTGTGTTTTTTCCCTCACGCACCCCTAAGGCTGCACTTCGTAATTTTTCTTTCCCCTAAAAGGTTAATTGTACACTGTCTTCCTTTAAACCACAGTTCACCAGAAAAAAAAAAAAAAATCGTGGCGTGTGTGATTATAGGAGGAGGCCTTCAGGCCCGCCCCGCCCCCCAGCCCCCAGTTCCTGATCCCTGGGACCACAAATATGGTGGCAGTTTTCACTGAGGAACTAAGGCCTCCAAAGAAATTCTAATTTGCAGTGACTTAAGCTTGGCTCTTGGCTTAGAAACCCCTAGCTTTGGGAAAGGCCTACCTATTAGGACCTTTCCTCATTACACTGTTGGAGGAGCTCTTACGGGCTCCATGTTACAGATGTGGCTACTGAGACTTAGAGAGATTACGCTTCCCAGAATCTGGAATGGTGTATGGTAAGGTTTTTAATATTAGTTTCAGAACTGGTTCTTTTTACATGTAGCTCAGTGATTGCCAAGGGGGAGAAGGTAAGTGCACACCTCCTACAGGGATATTTGAGCATGTGTGCCTGCGTGCGTGCGTGTGTAGGTGTGTCTCCAAGGGGAAGGCTGAAATTATATTCAATATAATAATTTTATGTGTGGCTGGAAAACAAACCCTATTGATTTCCTTTGGCAAACTGTAGAAAGTAAAATTTGACAAATATCTTCTTGGCTACTGAGTATATGCAAAGATATCTTCCTTAATATGCAGGACGTTCTGAGCAGGGAGAGTGAGATGTTTATGGTCTACTTATCAGATGCGGGATGTAGGTTCAGTCTCCACTGGCTACATATTCCTGCTTTGGATCAGTCATGCTTTGTATTTAATATCATCTTGCAGTGGAATTATTCTCAGTGTTGTGCATCTGGAACTTCACTACTTGTCACAAACAGCCACTCCAAATTTTCTCCTGTATTTAATGACATAGTGTATGGTCTGAATGTCTTTGTCCCCTACCAAATTCACACGCTGAAATCCTAACCCCCAAAGGTAATGTTATTAAGCGGGGCCTTGGAATGTGATTAGTTCACAAGGATGGAGCCCTTCTGAATGGGATTAGTGCTCTTATAAAAGCACAAAGGCCCCTGGCCCCTTCTACCACGTGAGGTTACAAAGAGAGGTCTGTAGCCTGGAAGACGGCCCTCACCCAGCCACACTGGCAGCTGATCTCGGACCTCCAGCCTCCAGAACAGGGAGCCATAAATTTCTGTTGTTCATAAGCTACCCAGTCTGTGGTATTTTCTTACAGCATTCTGAACTGACTAAGACATGTTAGGAAAAAAGTACTCACGGTATAAAATGGAAAGAATGCAAGGTTTTACATATAGTATAATCTCGATTTTATGAACATTTTTTTTTACTGATTTATAAGTTAGTATGAGAGGCAGTGTACCATAGTTGGAGAAAGCATGGGCCTGCAGTCAGAAAAACTAAGGTGTGAATATGGCCTCCGCTGCTTACTGCCTGTATAAACTCTCTGCTCCCCTGTTGTCTTATCTGCAAAATGGAGAGGGTGGGGAAAGAAGAACATTTATTTCAGGAAAGTTGAATTAAATCAGAACTAATTTAAGTGAAACACTTGACACATGGAAAGCACTCAATAAATGATCTCATTATTTTGAGGAGGGACTAGAAAGAGCCAGCCTCATAGGCATATGACTGTGGCCACATGGGGCCTGGCACTTGGAAGGGCTCCGAACTTGGTTTAATGCTGTGCTGCTGCCATCTTAAAATTTGTAATAATTTTTTAACAAGGGGCTCCTCATCTTCATTTTGCACTGGGACCTGCAAATTAGAGAGCTGGTTGTGGGAAAACACACACACACACACACACACACACACACACACACACACACACACGGAAAAGACTGAAAAGCAATAAACCAAAATGTTAACAGTTTATCTTTGGGTGATTTTTATTTTATTGTTTATCCTTCTGTGTATTCTACATTTTCTGTAATGAACATATATTACTTTTTTAATCAAGAAAAAAAATGAATACATGTTCCTTTATAAAATTGTTCTCCCCATTTTGCAGATGAGTAAAACCAAGATAACAGATAGGAAATGACTCACCTAAGGCCACATTCTGACATGTGAGTAGGAAACTGGGGTTCTAGTTCTGCACCCCTCTCTCAGGTCTGAGTTACCCAGTGTTTCCACAAGAGTCTCTTTGGGCCTCTGACTTGGTTTGGGCACCAGCACCACCCTCTTTAGAAGGACCCGTCGGAAGCCCGGGATCACTGCCCTGGGTGCACACACTCGGGCTGACTGCTCTGGGAGCTTCAGAAGCAGAAGCCACGGTCCCGTTCTCGAAGTGTTTCCAGACTAGTTGTACACAAGATGGTGAAGTAAATACTGCCGTGCGCACTCTAGATGCTGCGAGAACAGCGGGGGAGGAACTGGCTGTCAGAAGAGCATCTGAGAGCCTTTAGCACAAAGCCTTTTCAGTAGGGCTGCTCACCAGGAAAACAGGAGGGATGCTGGAGTTGGCTCCTCTGAATGCCCCCCACCCCGCTCCCCCCTGCAAAGGTATCCAGAGGTGAGCAGAGGGAAGGAGGGGGGTATAAACGCGCAGGATAATCCCGTTTGTATTTTCCACAGTTCGCGGCATTAAAGGTCTCTGACAAAATCCCACCGAGGTTTCTTTATTTCACGCTCAGAGCCCGAGCAGCAGCCAGCCCCGCCCTCTGGCTTCCCCTCCTGCGCTTCCTCTTCCGCTCCTGCTTCTCTTGGTTGAGCATCCAAATTCGAACGTTTGGCGCTGTTCCCCGACCATGCCACCACGGATGTCCCATGGAGGTCCGCACGCTTTATCCCGCTTAACCCAAACTGCTTCCTCCAAGGACCAGACCTTCATAGACCAGCGTCTTTAAGGACCTTTAGAACTCATCTTGGGCAGAATTTTCTAGGCTCAGACTCGAGGCTCTGGGCTGAGATGAAAACAGGGGAAGCACTCGGGAGAGTTAATCAGCCAGGCTCACGCCGGTGATCCTCACATGAAAATTATCGTTAGCTCCATTATGGAGTTCTTCTCACTCCGTGCCAGGCAGGTAGTTTGCTTTACGTCCATGATCGGATTTAGTTTCATCCTCACAATGATCTTGATAAATCAGGCACTGTGGTCCCCTTTTTTACCAGGGGAAAGGAAGCAAAGTCACTTGCTCAACACAGCTAGTCAAAACCCATAGAACGTATGACACCAAGAGCGAACCCTAACGTACGCCTAGGACTTTGGGTGATCGTGACATGTGATGTAGGTTTCCTGACTGAAACAAAGGTACACCTGTGGCGGGGATGTGACAGTGGAGGAGACTGTGCACGCGGGGGGGGGGGGTGTCTACAGGGACCCTCTGCGCTATGTGCTCGACTGTGCCGTGAGCCTAAAGCTGCTCTATGAAATAAAGTCCATCACACACACACACACACACACACACACACACACACGCAACTAGTAAACAGCAGGACCAGGGGTTAAAACTAGGTCTGTGTCCTTAGGTGAGGGTGAGATACTGTCTTCAAAAACCCAACCTCTACTGCACAGGTAGCAACAATGATAGAGTGTGTGTTTGTGTGTGTGTGTGTGTGTGTGTGTGTGTGAGACATCCTACTGTAGATCACAGTGGTGTGTCTCTGTGTGTGTTAAGCAGTCACCCATGTAAACGGCCATAATTTTGACTGTGCTTTTAAAATGTTCTTCTTCCTGTTCTTCTTTTTCCCCTAATATGTCATTTCAAGACTTGAAAAACTCCACACAATTTTGTGTGACTTGTGATCACCCAGCGCCGACACACCCAAAGGCCCTTAGAGGCTTACGAGCCACGCTACCCGCTCAGAATTCGAGGGGTTCCCAGGAGGTACCTGAAGGGTAACTTGAGAAATAGAGGGTGGGACAGGTGAGACGGGAGTGATGTGACTCCAGGGTCCCAGCAGCCTCACTTTAACCTGCTTTATAGTAATATCTGTACAAGATTTCATGTAAGAAAGGTTCCCTTGCTTTGAAAAGTTTGCAGTCTCTCTCTCCTACTACTAAGAAGACGTCAGCTATTACTCTCCCTTAAGCCCCCAAGAGAGTGCCAGGCACCTTTTAATCAGAGGTGAGAGGTGTTTCATACCAACACGAGGAGGCCCTGTTATTAATCATTCAGTGAACGGTGAGTCACAGTTAAAATCCCCCTACTCTGAATGCAAAAGAACACAGGGGAATTTTACTTACCACTACCAAGAGCATCCTGGGCCCCGTGGGGCATTCCCGTGAGAGCTGTGCGCCCTGAACTCCTATTTATGTCACATCAGCCTTGCCTACTGAACATCCATCAATGCACATCCATGGTGGGAATGGTTAATATGTGGTGGTCACTGCTCAGCAGTGCTCTGAATATACGAATTTTGGGTTAGAACTTCACTGTCCAATATGGTAGCTACTGGCTATTTAAACGTAAACATACTGAAATTAAATAAAATTTAAAATCCAGATTCTGTCACACTAGCCACATTTCACGTGCTCAGTTCCTCCATGTGACTAATGGCTGTTTTGCCAAACAGTGAAGATGGAAATGTTCTGTTGGAAAGTGCCAGAGTCACCCAACCTCATTCTTAATGATCCCTTTGGCCAACTGGGCCCCGTATCAGTCCCTGCACTGGCAGCTCTCTCCAAGGATCCCCCCCAAAAGTTTCCCTTTCCCATCCATCCTAGCTCTAGGATTCCTGGAGCAGTGACTTTGGAAGTGGCTGAATTAATGTGTAAGTGAGCATAAATGAGTTTGTAAGTATGTTCTGAAGTTTGCCTTTATTCTCACTTCTGTATCTTGTTTGTTGTATGTCTGCCCCGTCTCCACTAGCAGAGGTAACAGATGGGGGTAATTTTTCCTAAAATTTGTCTAATTACATAAAGACTCCTTGAGAAATCCTTAACTTTTACTTACTAAAATTCAGACCTGGATCTGAGATCTTATACTGTTACACAAGAAGTGTTTAATAATAAACACACATTAGAAACAGAATTTAAGAGCTGAAGGGATTTAGGAATCATCTTTTTTGACAGCATCACTTTTCACGAAGGAGAATATAAGACCCAGAGAGGTTCAGTGATGTGCCTGAGAACCTACAGTGACTCAGCACACACAGGATCCCAGGTCACCCGGTTTTCACCCCAGGGCTTCTCTCACAATTCAGCATTAAGGGGTCTTCTTACTGCTGGCTTCTGTAGGACCCGACAGCTCTTTGCTCCCCCTACATAGCAAGACAGCCCTCAGGTCTCACAGTAGGCCCCCTATTCCATGACCACTTTCTGAGTTGCTCTGAGTGTTTACTTATCTGTAAGTTCAAGCATATTAAAAAAAAAAAATACTTCCCAAGAGGCAGTTTCCCTAAAAATGTCCCTTGGGCTTCCCACTGCAGAAGTCACCCTAGCAGTAAAGAGAAACAGACTGAAGAGCCTCCTTGTAGGTATAGTTTCAGTATTACAGCCAAAGGTCAGAAGCACTCTCCACTAGAGCTTAACTTTCCATGCATGTGTCTCACAAGGGCATGTATTTTTTATTTTATATCATATTGACCCTGCAGTGGGAGCTCAGCTGTCACCTCTCAAGTGGGAATAAGACTTGAAAGACGTGGTCTGGCATAGAAAACAAACTTACGATTACCAATGGGGATAGTGGGGTGGGGGGAGCAGGGGGGATAAATTAGGAGTTTGGGATTGACATATACACACTACTATATATAAAATAGATAAACAAGCACCTGCTGTATAGCACAGGGAACCATATTCAATATTTTGTAATAACCTATAATGGAAAAGAATCTGAAAAAGAACATATATATATATATATATATATACACACACACACACACACATATATGTAAATATATGCACACACACATGCACACACATATAACTAAATCACTTTGCTGTACACCTGAAACTAACACACATTATAAATTAACTATCCTTCAATTTAAAAAAAAAAGGTTATAAAAAATAAGATAAATTTTAAAAAAAAGGACCTGGTCTGGGAGCTTGGACATGGCTGTGATAATGAAGACTCTGGATCCTCTTTCTGTTTAGAAACAGAAGTCAGCAGACTATGACCTGTAGGGCCAAACTGGGCCCACTATCTGTTTGGTTTTTTTTTTTGGGGGGGGTAGGAGTTTATTAATTTATTTATTATTTATTTTTGCTGTGTTGGGTCTTCGTTTCTGTGTGAGGGCTTTCTCTAGTTGTGGCAAGCGGGGGCCACTCTTCATCGGGTGCGCGGGCCTCCCACTATCGCAGCCTCTCTTGTTGTGGAGCACAGGCTCCAGATGCGCAGGCTCAGCAGTTGTGGCTCACGGGCCCAGTTGCTCTGCGGCATGTGGGATCTTCTCAGACCAGGGCTCGAACCCGTGTCCCCTGCATTAGCAGGCAGATTCTCAACCACTGTGCCACCAGGGAAGCCCCCCCTATCTGTTTTTGTAAATAAAGTTTTATTGAAACATGGCAGTAGTCCCTTATTTACATATTGTCTATGGCTGCTTTCAGGCTGCAATAGCAGAGTTGAGTAGTTGCAACAGAAACCAGATGGCCTAAAAGGCTAAAAAATGTCTGCTCTCTGTCCCTTTACAGAAAAAGTTTGCCGAGCCCTGGTCCAGAGTCACAGAAGATAAACCACTTTCTAAATCCTGTTTGCTATTTACTTCCAAATGATGCTTATGAGGTGGGGAAAGGTCCAAATCCAGGAAAAATCTTCCAAACTAAAACCATTATTACAGCCAATTACAGCTGTTTCCTTTTAAAACCAATGTGCTTATTAATAAGGTTTTCGGGGCGGGGGAGGGGACATATTCAGGTGATTTTCTCTTTTGAATTTTCACGTTCTGGTTTCCCCTCCACTTAGCCACATGCATCCATACTGTCTACAGGATGATTGGGATTGTTACAGATAGAACTGCAAGGAGAAATTAATAGTTGACATTTTGCTTCTGACATCCCAAATACGGTTTTCCAGCAAGACGATATTTTTGATAGCCCGGTTTTGTTGAGGAGGATTTTCTCAATTTCTTTATTTCCTTTTTGAATTATTATCAAAGAGTCCCACATAAGGCAAGTCCCAACCAAACAGAAAGAGAAGACAAAGCCCACCTTTTCTGATCCTAGGTTACGAGGATTGTGGGAAGAAGGAAAGCAGAGGAAGAGGAAGCAGGTGTTCCGACACGGGTGTCAATCTCCCCTCTCTGAGCCAAAATCATGGGTAAGAGCGTGACTCTGAATCCAGATTGCCTGTGTTAAAATCTTGGCTCAACCCCGGGCAATTTAACCTCTTTGTGTTTCTGTTTCCTCATCTGTAAAACAGGGGTAATGGTATTACCTTCCTTGCAGAATTGTTCTGAGAACAGAGTGAGTGAGTGTTGAAGAGCTTAGAATAGTGTTTGTTTACTTAGGGGCATTGTGGTGGAGGATGCAGGGGATGGATGTTACAGTAGATCTTAGAAGGAACACTGAGAAGAGGGTGGGCTCTATCTCTCACTCCCATTTTGGGGTCTGGAAGGAGATCACCCTAAAGGCTGCCCCTGCACCAACCAGGAGCAGCCCCATCAAAGCAAATTCTTCACCAGAAGTGGGGCTGAGCTTGTCCTTCTCCAGCGACTCAGGACCAAGAGCTGAGTGCCTGGTAGGAAGGTTTCCAGAGGGAATCGTCTTGGGGCGGGGGTGGGGGCAAGGAGACCACTGAGCTGGGACCACTGGGAGGGCATCTGAGTCATAGCAGGTCTCAGATGGTCCAGTCACCATCAGAGCCCAGATGGGGCAGAGTCAGCAAGGGAGCCCACCATGTCCCTAAGAGCAAAGAGAGAAGGACCATGGGTTATCCTGGCCACAGCCATCAGCCACTGACGCCAGCAGGAGGCCCAGGAGCAGGCCCAGCCTCACCCCAGCAGTCACCAAGCCAGGGGGCGCCTGGCCCCTGCCAACAACTCCAGAGTAGAAACCAGCAAAGATGGACAGGCCACCACCCCTCCACCACCAAGCATTTGGAAACCACACCCCTCTCCTGTGGGGAAGAGGGGTGGAAACTGGAAAGACTGTGTATTCTATCTAAACTGTTTACTATTTAAATTAAATCCAAGTATGTTCAGACTTCCCTGCTGGCGCGGTGGTTAAGAATCCGCCTGCCAATGCAGGGGACACGGGTTCGATCCCCGGTCTGGGAAGATCCCACATGCCACAGAGCAGCTAAGCCCGTGCACCACAACTGCTGAGCCTGTGCTCTAGAGCCCACGAACCACAACTACTGAGCCCATGTGCTGCAACTACTGAAGCCCGTGCTCCGCAACAAGAGAAGCCACCGCAATGAGAAGCCCGTGCACAGCAACCAAGAGTAGCCCCCGCTCACCGCAACTAGAGAAAGCCCGCGCGCAGCTACGAAGACCCAACGCAGCCAAAAATTAAATAAATATATAATTCTTTAAAAAAAATTCCAAGTATGTTTATTACATTAAGTTGAAATATAGTCCTCATATCACAGTTCAGCCCTCCCTCTCACCACTTGTCCAGCAGGATGGGGACTTTTATAAACATATTAGATCATTCAGTAGAAGTAAAGAAATTGCCCTTTTTATTGTTGCACATTTGAGGGTGGCGGGAATACATTTGTGACTCTGCCACTCTCCCCCCACCTTCAAACTGGATTACATGCTTAATGTCTCCTCTCACGCCCACACATGCACAAGCTGGTGTCTAAAACCAGCTTCAGGAACAAGCCCGAGGAGTTTTCGGCTCTAAGGTAAACAAGAGAAAGAAAACCTTTCCAAAAAAACGACTCATTCCTGGTAGCTTTATTTTAAAAGCAGGGAAAATGCAACTCCTTGCATAAACAGAATTTGAAAGCACAACTTTTTTCTGCTCTCTTTCTAGCTAATCAAGGGAGAAAATGACAACCAACCTGTCAATAAAAATGTATTGTTCACTCACTTCGTAGAATAAGGCTTATGCTTTGGGTCTATTAGGTAAACTACAATTTTTTTTTTTTTTAACTTTTAGGGACAGAGGGAACAAAGGAAAGAGCAGAAATCCCTAAGCTTCAGTCTTGGGAATACGCTGGAGGCCACCCACCCTTGGTGACTGGAGACCCCACTCAGTTCCACCAGCGTGAAGTCAGACGGTGTCCTCAGGCTGTTCCTCAATTTCCAGGATAAATCCACAGGGTTTAGTAAAGCTCTAGCTCAAAGCAGACTGGGTGGCCTCAGACGGCTCCTCTGGGGCAGGAGGGGCGTTGGGGCCACTGGGGTAAAAACAATGCTGTCACCACCAACTCAAAAGGCCACCTGTCAATGTGCCACATGCCACTGCCTGGAGCGTGCACACGTGGGCACACACACACATACACACACGTGTATGCACGTGTACACTCCCCAGGGGCCGAGACCAGGACGGCATCCCACATCAGATGGGTGGATAGCAGGTCTGTCTCGCCAGCCGGGAGCTCTCTCCCACCCAGAGAAAACAGCAGAGACCAGACGGCAGAGCCTGGGCAGCCCATGCAGTCTGACCAACGCTGGCCTGTGAAGGCAGCAGGATGGAACCAGAAAGCGGAATCATCGACCTTCAAGTAAGTTCTCTGTGGGAGAAAGGGGAGTGGAGACGGGGAGCAGAGGTGAAGTTGGGGAGGAAGGATGAATGTTTTGGTCACTCGATATTCTCCCCTTGCGCCCATTCCCTTTGTCTCTGCTTCCCTGCCTGGTTCTCTGCTTGTTCTGAAATATGTGAGAAATGTACTGTTTAAATCCCTCTTGGCCTCTGCTTCCTCCTGTCAAAGAGTTAATTACGCTGGTATTACCAGAAAACCATTTCACAGTCCAAAGGGTGCTTTTCCCCAAACCCCAGGACTTATTTGAGGGCTGCCAGGCAGTTCTGCAGAGAGGGGGAAAGATAGGAGTTTGGGGTTAGGGAGGGGGCAGCTGGCCAGCTCTGCATTTCACAGGTTGGAAAAAACTGGAGCCATTCCCCAAATCTCCCCACAGGACAGAGCGTCTCATTTGAACAGGGCAAGGGAAGGACGTCAGGGTAATTGACCAGGAGGAAGCAGAGACCTGTGCTCCCCTCCCTGGGACAGGTGTGGCGGCACCCGAAGGTCCAGTCCAGCATCGCAGGAGGCAGAGGAGGGTTCTGGTGGGAGAGGGTCAAGTCGCTGGGATCAGTACTTTCTGACTCTGTCTACTGAACAGGGTCGACCCTCCTAATTTAGAGATCACAGAGGTTGATGAGAAACTTTCAGAGTCGAACAGTTGAAGGATGGAGAAGGACTCTGGAGATCAAGCATTTTTGATCACAGAATCTGTTCTTCAAGCACAATCTTAAGCAGCACCCCATACATGCTTCAGATCGAAGGGGAGCTGCTGGGTATGTGGGGCAGGGTGGTGGGAGCCTCCGCCTCAGCCCCTCCACCCCTGGGACAAAACCAGGGAGGTTCTAGGATTGCTTGGAGACCTGTGTCCAAACCATTGATGCAGTATGACCACATCTCAGTGTGGCTTTCCTTGCCAACCAGCCTCAAACGTGGTCTCATCTCATTTGCTGGTTCCTCCACCTGGAATGCTTTTTTGCTTGCCTGGTCTCCTCTAACACTTTCAGGTCTTGGCTGGAATGCCACTGCCTCGGGGAGACCTTCCCTCCCCCCCTCAGAGGAAACCTCCTCCCAGTTTGTCCTTATCCATCACTAGGTGCAGTTATGCTATTTGTTTATTGCTTACTTATTCAACCTAATCACTCTCATTAGGACATAAACTCCAGGAGAGCAGGGCCTCCTCTGTTTATTTACTGCTGGATCCCTAGTGTCCAGGGCTGCACTTGGTACACAGCAGTTGCTCAGAAAATATTTGTTCAATGAAGGAGTTAAGGAAACCATGAGGGGGTCAACTATAAGGTCGTCAGTCAGGACTCCAACCCAAGTTTCTGACCAGGGGTGTTTTCTCTTTTTACTTCGTCTGGTTCTTGCTTCCACTGGATCCTGAGTAGCTAAGGAAACAGTAGTGTTCATTTTCAGTCTCTGAAGAACAAGTTTCTTACGTGCGGATGGGTTAAACAATCCTAAGTTACAGGCTAAGGACTCTGCACTTGGAAGAAAGGTTCAGAAAGAAAGAGGTCGGTAGGACTGCGGAGGAAGACCAGCCAGACCTTGAAAAACATCTCTACCTCTGGCAGGTAGCTGCCGTGAGGGTGCCCTTTTCTTCTTCACTAGAAGGAGAGTTATTCTCTCTCTCTTAATATACTTTTTTTTTTAATTTATTTATTTATTTTTGGCTGCTTTGGGTCTTCGTTACTGCACGTGGGCTTCTTCTCTAGTTGCGGCAAGCAGGGGCTACTCCTTGTTGCGGTGCGTGGGCTTCTCATTGCGGTGGCTTCTCTTGTTGTGGAGCACGGGCTCTAGGTGCGTGGACTTCAGTAGTTGTGGCACGCAGGCTCAGCAGTTGTGGTTCGTGGGCTCTAGAGCACAGGCTCAGTAGTTGTGGCACGTGGGCTTGGTTGCTCCGCGGCATTTGGGATCTTCCCGGACCAGGGATCGAACCCATGTCCCCTGCATTGGCAGGCGGATTCTTAACCACTGCGCCACCAGGGAAGTCCCTAATATACTCTTTTATTCTGGAATCTTACTCACACCTCCCTTAGGTCATTTGTTTACTTGGTCAGAAGGTTATCCATTGTTTCCACAACTTCCCGACCAGCCCTCTGGATCACATTAAGTCTTGGATCCTTTTGGGGAAACTGCAGTCATCTGAGAAGGTGAGCTTCGGTTAAGGACAGGCGGAGGTGTCTGTCACCTCGTGGCACGATTTCACCCTCTCCTCACATGGCAGCTGCCACGTGAAATCCAGAGGAGAGACATGTATAAAGACCCTGGGATATTACTGACCGAATAAATAGTTCCTGCTCTGTTTGGGGGATGGTTTCCCACGGGTGGTAAAGCTCTGTTACTGTAACTCAGCATTTTATCCATTCATTCAACTCGTGTCCTCTGATCAATGACAATATACTTCACTCTATGCTTGCTAGGTATGGAAAAGTTATCTTATTTCATGAGGTCAATATAGTGGGTTGAATTTCTATATGAGCTAAATAATGTTGCTCTGTTCTATAACCCCAAGACCAATTCTTAAACTTGTAAATGTGTTATTTATTCCAAGAATGACAGCTAGAATGTGAACGATTTACTGTTTTCCATCCTGATCACCCCAGTCCAAATAATGATAGCACAGTCTTTAAACCAGGCAACTTTCTTTAGCATATAAATATTGTTCTCCCCTTTATAATCCTGACCTTAGAGACTTCACTTATGTTAAGTACATAGGTTAAGTCTTATTGCTTAGTACCCCATCACCAAGACAAACCAAACCAAAGGAAGAAAAATATTCATTGAGCTTCAGCACTCCAAGCACCAAAGAAACCATGATACCTGACCTTAGAAATTAAATTATAATTAAGTGAAGGAAATATACACAATTAACTATAATATAAACTGTTTAGTTAAAACAGTGTTTCCCAAAGATGTACTATAATTACCACCGATGGGTAGAAAAGGTACTACCAATGGCTGACAACTTCTTTGGAAAGATTTTTTTTTAAGATTTTAATTTTTTAATTTATTTTTGGCTGCATTGGGTCTTCGTTGCTGCAGGTGGGCCTTCTCTAGTTGCGGCGAGCGGGGGCTACTCTTTGTTATGGTGCGCGGGCTTCTCCTTGTAGTGGCTTCTCTTGTTGCGGAGCACGGGCTTTAGGCGTGTGGGCTTCAGTAGTTGTGGCACGCAGGGTCAGTAGTTGTAGCACGCTGGCTTAGTTGTTCCGCGGCATGTGGGATCTTCCCGGACGAGGGATCGAACCCATGTCCCCTGCATTGGCAGGCGGATTCTTATCCACTGTGCCACCAGGGAAGTCCCTGACAATCTTTTATTGTCATGATTACCGTTATAGTTTTAGTGTATATTACAAAAAGTGTAACTAATCCATTAAACCTGTGATTTCAAAATTTTTACTGCTTAGGATGACACTAAAGTAAGTGGCACGATACACTTTAACACCTTAGGCAGCCCTTGCGACTCACGTGGTCACACCCTGAATGTTTGGACAATTTTATGTCCTATCTGTTCAGAAGTGTGATGGTTCAGATGATATGAATCACGGGTGTGTGAGTGTCTGTGCGTACTGCTGGTTTCTTTTCAATAAAACACTGAAATCTCGAACAAGGTACAGCTGAAGTTTGGGAAACTCCAATCTAAAAAGCATTAATTTAAGTTTCTGCAATCAACACTGCAGGTGCTTTCCCAGGTCAGGACCTGTGAGCCTGGTATGGCTGTAGTGGGACAGCTCCGAGTGAGAAAGAGTGACACAGTCCTCAAAGCAGGTTGCCTCTACCCGGGGGACGACGGGACCCGCCCCTCTCCCAGGCTCTGGACTTGACTCGTTTTCCATCCTTCCCCAGCTCCCAGAGTCTGGATGTATGAAGGGGTGAGGACAATCCCTTTCTTCCCCTTCAGCCAGAGTTGCACCCCGACCCAGAGCATGGAGTCCAAGCTGCCCTCCCTGCGCCTTCCCAAACTGAGCTCGTCTCCTGTTTGCAGACTCCCCTAAATAGATTCAGTCCTCCGCCCCCTTTTTCCCACCTGTGCTGGATGTGGAAGCAGACAGGAAGATGGTCGGAGATGGTCTCCTACTAGAATAACTAAGACTCCTACATACCAAATGCAAATGCAGTGTGGAAGGGGTGAAGTACAGCACGAGAGAGACGGATAGAATGCAATGGGAGTGGAGGAAAAACTACTCATGAATAGGAGGCTGTAGACAAAGTGCTCGGGAAATATTTTCAGATGGAAGTCCAGAAAACAACTTGTTAGTACGTACCAAGAGACTTAAAAATGACCCAGTAACCCCACTTCTAGAATCAGCCTAATAATCAGACACACGTTCAGAGGTGTGAGGATGTTCACTGAAATATTATTCATAACAAAAATGGAGTGTCCAACATTGAAGGAATGGTTAAGTAAATTTTGGTACATCTGTGAATGATATCGTGGAATATTTTTTTTCAATGTTTGGGAAGACTATTTAAAGTAATACCAAAATTCTAATTATATCTTAATTCAAAAAAGTAATAATATATACAGAATGTTTATACTGAAGTATATAAACATTTAGCCCAATTTCCTTTAAAAATCATATAGAGTAAATACGTGCAGGAAAACTATTCACAAGAAACACGCCAAAATGTTAATACTGGTTATTTCTGGATTATACTTATTTTCTTCTCTTACTTTTATTATATTTTTACTTTTTATTTCCTCTACATGTTTTCTACCAACCCGTATATTATATTTAGAAGAGAAAAAAACCTGCAGTTTAAAAAAGAAAATCAAAGAAGCAGATGTGCCTATAGGCAAATGAGAAGATTTGTGACCAGGCGCCACAGCGGATGTATATACACATACCTATTAATTCCCCATCTCTGATTACCACAGAAATAAACAGCTGACTAATCTTTTATGTAAGTAGGCTTCTCCTTTTAAGCGGTTGTCCCACTTTTTAAAAGTTTTACGTAGTATCGCAACTCTTGTTTTTCACATCTGAGAGTGCTCCAAAAATAGACTTCAGAAATGTGAAATCCAGGGACAGCCTGCAGACCACTGAGCCCCTTCAGAGGGACACTATCAGACACGAGTTGGAGAGTGGCGGGCTGCATCCCTGAGTTACATTCTATACCTGACGATTCTAATAACATGTCCAGCTACCACCCACAGAAAAATGTAAAAATCACTTGTATTAAATAGAGAGATACAGAGGTGATAGCTAGACAGAGAGACTGATGACAGAAAGATCTGGGGTGCCTCCTTGGAGGAGGTGGTCACTGGGTGACCTCGGAAGCACGAACAGGACCCTGAGCAGCAGAGGACATTCTAGTCGTGAGGGCAGTGTGAACAAAGGCAGAAAATCATGGGGCGTATTTGGGGAAGGATGAGTAACCCAGTTCGTCTAGACTACATGGTAAATGGAGGAGAGACAGCGAGAAATGTGATTATAAAGGCAGGTTGGAACCAGATCATGATGGACCCTGAAGGCCGTGTCACTCTCCTCTGGGATGAAGTGACCAATGACTCTGGTGATGGATGTTCTGTGCTTTGCAGAATCACCTGGGCTCTCAGATGGAGGTCCTGGAAAGAGGTGGGAAAGGAATGAAAACAGTGGCTGTGTCTCCTAACACCTAACCCCCTCCCAGAGCTGGGCTTAGAAATGGGACCTGGAGGGGCAGACCTAGCAGACCTAAGGCCTTCAGAAGAAAACTGAGGTCCAGAGATGTGTGATGTTTAATTGGGCCTTCAGAATCCTCACAAGTGACCTGTCCAAATCAGCCACCACACTGGGCCGCGTATCTAGACAGCAAACTCCTCAGTAAATACTGTATCTGTTGACTCACCCACGTATGTGGGTATTTACTGAGGAGTTTGCCAGGCAATTTGCCAGGCACAGTGAAAGGGTCTTTCGAATACTAGAAGCAAATAATCCTCCCACCCACCCCGTGGCCACGACTCTGCCTTTAATGGAGGAGAAACTGAAACTCAGGGAAGCCACGCGCCGCATCAGGGCAGTGAGTGACAGGGCAGGACTCAAATCTAGGTTTTCTTTTTGCTCTGCTCTGGCTCAGTGGTTTTCAGATGTGGTCCTGGTGCAGCTGCTTCCCGTCCCTTGGGAGCTTGTTAGAAATGCAAATTCTCACTCCCCACTCCAGATCTGCAGGATCAGAAACCCTGGGCACCGGGCCCAGCAGTCTGTATCTTAACATGTCCCTTGGTGATTCTGATGCACATGAAGTTTCAGAACCACTGCTGAGACACGGCTGATTGATGCTGGGACAGTGGGCAGTATGGAGGCTCCAAGACTGGCCCCGTCTCTCCCAGGTAATGCTAGATCGATAAGCCAAGGCATAGCACTGGCACCAGACCTAGAGGAAGGCAGCCCACCCAGGGTCAGGCAGGGAGGCTGGCAAAGCAAGGGCCCGGGCTGGAGCAGATGCCAGGGAGGCGGGGCTGCCAGTCACGTTCTGAGAGCACAAAGGCTCTGCGCCTCCTAAGTCCAGACTCCTCGTTTTCGTGCAGGCACCCCACACTGTCACTGCTGCTACCTGCCTGCCGCACACCTGTGGGGATTTACACCCACTCTGATGAGAGATGGTTTGGGGTTACTGCAGCCTGGGAAACAGGTGTTTTAGACAGGCCCACCCCACTAGGGAGATTAAGCATGATGAAGGGCACCGGTGAAGATGGATGTCTCTCTCCCGTCACCCAGCCCTGCATCTACGCGAGGAGGGCAACTCCGGGCAAGAGTGGGACTTTCCCACAGGGCACCCCGCACGGCCGCCGGGTCGGGGGTGCTCACTTTCTCTTGGGGTGGAGAAAAAAAGGCACAGGGCCTTGGGGACAGGAGGAGGGAGGGCGGGGGCAGTTCTCAAACACCAGCCAGGTGGGGTCATGCAATCCGGCGCGTCACTACAAAAGGGCTGCCGTGTCCTGGACGGCCAGCCTCGGAGCTGGGAGCTCGCCAGGCCCCAGCCAGGAAAATGGGAAACCCCTGGGCCTCTCCGAGGTGACCTCCCTGCTTCCACCGCCCCCATCCAGGAACCGGGGCAGTTCACCCCCGGGTGCGAGGCTCAGGCTTCGCTCTTTGTTTTGTGTGCTTGCCTCGTGCCAGGGGAACACGTTTTCAGTCCTAATCTGTACGCAGCCAGGCTGCTCTCCTTCACGCAGCCGGGACCTTTCCCCTTCAGCTGCAGTTTCCTAGAAATGTGGCCGCCCAGTGTTATGATTCAAACAGCGCTCAGTCCCTGTGGATCGCAGGGCAGGGCGGGGCTGGCAGTGCTGGACCTTTAGTGCCACGCCCTGTCTCTGCCTCTGCCTTCCTGGTTTTCCCAGCAACCTACGTGATTTAATGCTCATCCACACCCCCCGCTGTGAGCGGCCTTCGGGAGGGGGAGGGGTGGGGTGGGGAAACAGGAGATCTTGCCAAACCCGTCATTGCTCTGGTTGCCATAGCAGCCTCTGTGAGCCGGACAGACAGCCAGGGCCTTCCCGGCCCCAGGCGGCTTCCAGGCTGCCGCGCTCAAGGAGCAGAAGCTGCAGGCTCTGGGTGAAAGCTGAGATCTCTTGTCTTCAGCAGCCTAGCGGGTGGAAGAGGAGGCGGGGGGAAGGAGGAGAGCAAGGGCTAGACAAGCTTCTGTTCAGTGCAGCGTCCACTGGTGTCCCCAGACCCCGAGAGTTCAGGATCGCCTGTACTGTCCCAACATGCATTTCCCAGTAACAGCAGCCCGCAGGGGACTGTCACTGTGCAAGACGGGGTGGGTGGGGGTGGGGTGTAAAGACACAGACCTACTAGAGAATGATCTTGAGGATATGGGGAGGGGGAAGCGTAAGCTGTAACAAAGTGAGAGAGTGGCGTGGACATATATACACTACCAAACGTAAGGTAGATAGCTAGTGGGAAGCAGCCGCGTAGCACAGGGAGATCAGCTGGGTGCTTTGTGACCACCTAGAGGGGTGGGATAGGGAGGGTGGGAAGGAGGGAGACGCAAGAGGGAAGAGATATGGGAACATATGTATATGTATAACTGATTCACTTTGTTATACAGCAGAAACGAACACACCATTGTAAAGCAATTATACTCCAATAAAGATGTTAAAAAAAGACGGGGGGGGGGGGGGGCGGCGCAGAGAGGCTGAGGGACAGAGAGACAGGGACAGAAGGGAGCGCTGTTATTTTGTTTTCCATTCTCCATGGGACCTGCAGTATTTTTTCCTCCTCCCATAAGAAGTCAGCGTCCTCCCCCACCACCCTGATGTGACCTACTTATCTACACCCTTTAAAGGGAGGGACCCTGGAAGGCATCCCGGGCCAGGGCAGTTCTGAGTTTCAGAGACGAGCTCTTTAATAAGGGAAATCCAGAAGCTGTAAAATCGGGGGGCAAGGTGGTAGGGAGGTCAGGCAAGGCTGGGAAGAAGGGGGATAGAGGTGGGTGCCACTGGAGGAGAGTGCTCAGCGGCGGCCGCTGGCCGTCAGGCCCGAGTCATGCCATGACTAAGGGGAAGAGGTATGGGGCGCAGGAGTGGCGGAGCAGCAGATACCAACTGCTGGAGAGAGCGCACAAACACAGGGAAAACCAAACAAGATGCCAGCTTCCCCACTGTCTGCCCCTAGTCCACTGAGCTGAGGTACCTCATCTCTGAGCTCCAGTTTCCTCATCTGCAAAACGGGGATAAGAATTTCTACCTCAGGAGACTGATGAAAAGATTATTTACCACACCCTCTGTTCCCTCCTAAAGAAAACTCGACTAGGTCTCAGAACAATGGCACCCGTAGGATAAAAGCCACTACTTCTAAGCACTACCTACTCTGCAGGAGACGCTGTAAACGTAGTTTATCTCACTTAATTCTGCGAGGAATGTAATATGCCCGAAAAGGAATCCGAGGCTCAGAGGAGTTAAATCATTTATGCAAAGTCACGCAGCTAGGAACAGAACTGAGCTTCACATTCATGGATGTCCACTCAAGGCCTGTGCTCTTAAACACCTCCCCTGGACTGTAGCATCACTGGCCTTAATGAGAAAGGATTTGGCAAAACCTGTGTCCCCAAATCTTAAGTAAATTTAGAATGCTGAGTCAGATTGGGGCTGGAGGAATCAAAAAATAACTGGGCTGTATAATGCTATCGTTTGTCCTCTTGGCACTCAGCAGAAGCTGTCCTGCAGTCTGGAGGCTGTAAACGGCTATCTGGTCTCGAGCTGCTGGGCCTCCAGCCTGGCCCCCCTCCAAGCCATTCTCCTCACTGTAGCCACAGAGAACATTTTCCTGCTCCCAGTTGCCCTCAGGATTACATCCAGACCCAATGTGGCCAGGGCCTCTCCTATCCTTAGTAGACCTTAGGCCTAGTAGGCAGGCCCTACCCCATTTTTTATAAAATATACTAAAATACACCCATATCATTCACTAAACGTGAATTTTTTCATGTATAAAAATTTGAAAGGACTTTTAATAATTTGAACGTTGAAATGATTAATTTAAATATTCAGTTTTCATATGTAGGTGCCAATGCATTTTTTTTTTAGGCCTCAAATATTTGGGGCCTTTGGAAAGCTTATAAGCACTATGCACATGGTGCCCTAATGGGTGAAACAGCCCTCTGGGTAGCCCGGGGCCACCTCCCCTGCATCCCTTCTGTGAATAGTGTTTACTCTGCCTAGAATTTTGTTTCTCCTTCTACAGCTATAAGTACTCACACCATTCTCCCCTCCCTCATTGCCCTGCAGTTTATTTATTTTGACCTAAGGTCATAGATACTTAACCTCTCAGTTTCCTTGTGTGTAAAATACGTTTTAATAAAACAGGAATAATAGCGATACCTACGTCATGGGATACGTTTTCAGAGGATAAGTTAATACATGAAGTATGATTCATGAACCATCACCTGGAAGCTTGTTAGAACTGCAGAATCTCAGCCCCGCCCCCCAGATGGATGGAATCGGAACAAGATCCCCCTGTGATTCAAAGGCACGTTTAAGTGTGAGAAGCACTGCCCTAAAGCACTTATGAAAATACCTGTTACTTAATAAACACTCAATAAATGACAGCCGCGTTGATTACTATTGTCATGACTATTAAAGGTCAAGCTTTCATAGCTGTCTGCAGTTTCCCCTCTTGACTTACTTTTAACTTCCAAACTCTAGTTCAGTGGTTTTCACACGGAGCTCCTGGGGAACACTGGCATCCTGGGCGCATCCCAGCTAAATGCTGAGGTTAGTCAAGACGTGTTCGTTTCCTGCACTCAGGCAGCCTCCCTCCATCTGCAGGAGACAGAAGGAAAGAGGTAATTGCAGTAGGTGGTGTGACACCGGCTACCAAGAAAAGGATGCAGAGGTGCTTCAGAGGCAGCTGACCCCGGCTTGCTGGGTCAAGGAAAGTGCTATTTAAATCTAAGAGCCGATAACTCAGGATTCACCCCCAAAGTGTGGTTCCTATTTAAACGGTGGACTGACTGCTCCCACAGTGTGAGAGGGGTTGGAAAGGGCTTAAACCTTGCTCTAGGGAAGCAAAGATCTACTAAGTAGGTCTAGATCGATTGGCCTTGCTGTTTGCTCCCCCAGGCAGACAAGGGAGCCATGGGGATTTGAGTCTAGACTCTACGTGGTGTCCTGGTACGAAGCCCAGTCACTTAAAAGAAATTTTGGCTACGTTGCCAACTGACCCTCAGTAGTTGTAGAACTGTTACGCTGGGCACCTTGGTTTCCTCATTTGCAGGACGAAAATGATATGCCCACACAGGGTTCCTGTAAGAATTAAGTGAAAGGCAGGAGGTCCAGTCCCAGGAACACAGCAGGGCAGAGGCAAGGGTTCACGGGTTCTGGGCTCTGCAGCAGCATCTGGGCCCGCGTAGGCTGGACCTGTGACGCTGCATTTCTTCCGAAATGTACTTGCAAAGACCACCCCCCAGCCCGGGCTGCGGGGCTGAGCGGCCGAAACAGCCAGTCAACGAGCAAGATACGGGGCGGTCAGCTAGGATCAGCCGGGGTCGCGAGTGGCTGCTTCTGGAGCGAAGAGAAGGCGCTGTTTCCCGGGCCGGGGCAGCCCCTAACGGATGCTCTGAGGGCCCCAGAACAGACTCGGCCCAGTGCAGCCGCTGGCAAGGGCCCCGTGGAAACGAGAACACTCTTTACAAACAAGAAGACTCCTTACACGGAGGTTACCACGTAATCTACAGGACGTCCACTGCATCCGACCTTTCCCGCCCCACGCGCCACGAGAGACCGGCCGGCGCAGAGCCAGGAGGCCGCGCGCCGGCCGCCGCCGATTGGCTGCGAGGAGCCGGGCCGCCTTTGATTGGCCGCAAGGAGGCCGGGCAGCCGCCAATTGGCTGCGAGGAGCCCTGGCCGTCGCCGATTGGCTGAGAGGAAGCCCGGCCACCGCCGATTGGCTGCGAGGAGACCCGTTGGACCACTCCGCGGGCCCGGCCCAGCGAAAGCGAGGTCAGCTGACTGGGTTGAGCCCGCGGAGAGGAAGCGGAGTTCTGGCGCTGGGCGGGTGGTGGGTTTGGCCTTGAGCTTTTGTTACGTGGCTGTTATGGCTTCCTTCCCCAGCAGAAGGCCGAGGCCAGCCCTCGCCCTTTGCTGAAGCAAAACACCCCCTCCCCACCCCGTGGCTCCGGCCCGAGGGCAGAGGGGCCTCTTCCCGCCGCGCCTCGCGGAGCGGACGCGCTGACCGTGGGCGGGGCCTACGGGGCTATTTCGGTTCTTTCTCTGCCCGGAGTCTTTGGCTTCCTGCTGGGTTTCCCTGCGCTTCCCCTAGGCCGTTAGTGACCCCAGACACCACTTTCCGAGCGCTTACTTTACGTCAAGCAGGCCCTCTGCGTATTTCTTTGCCTGATTTTTCAGGGCAACAGTGCGGCAATCACTAACCCCCATTTACAAAAGAGAAAACATACAGTTCAGAGAACTTAATTTGCTGAATGTCACAGTTAAGGAGTGGTTCCGCTGGGATTCACCTCCTCGCTGTCTGTGCGCGTTACCCCTGCCTGCCCTCCCTCCGGGTGAGGCCATGCCAGGACCATGCTGAAGAATGGCTGTGGTCAGCCCCATTCTGCCCCGGAGTCACATTTGGGGGGCCAGGCTAGGAAATAACCCAGCTCTAGGGAATTGTTAGAAAAGATTTCCCCTAGAGCCTGTTTTTTTAGCACAGGGATCTAATCAACGCTTGTGATCTGGAATTCTTTCCTGGCTTCCTGTGAGAAGCACCCAGGCTCGGGGCACATTCCGCCTCCCATCCTCATGCCCCTTCCCGCCTCTGGACCCTGCAGAGAACGAACAAGGCACCGCATTTGTCCAAAGCCTCTCCAGTGGGAACTCATCTGCAGATCAAGCATAAACATCATGAACCCAGAGAAGGGGAAAGTAAGGCACGGGGCGCTTCTGGGCAGTCCCCCTCCAGTGGGCAGAGTGCTTGAGAAGGACAAGTCTCCCAGGTCTTCTCCCGCTTGTCCCCACGGAGTAGACACATCTCACACCCCCAGGAAAACCTCTTCTCAGTGAGAGGCGAGGACTGTGTGAGAAAGTGTAAGTGACAGCTTTGAAAATCAGACACATTGTACACGTGGAAGACAGGGTTTTTGTTTTGATGAGACATCAGTAAGGCCATGGCTGGCTTTTATTATTTATTATAAAAATAGTACAGGCCAATCGCCAAGTAATTCCACCTTGTAAACATAACTACATAAGAGAAAAGCCTGAAAACCACCTGGAGGACCCATGCCTTAAGATCCCTCGACAAAGGGGATGCAGACAATTTATGAAGGTCACTTCTTACCCCATCTCCAACCTCCAGCCCTCCATTCACCTGGTACTGAAGGTGGGAGATGTCTGCGGTAATAGAGCCACAGAGGGGTGGGGTGGGAATGATTCTCCTTCTCCATGTGAGTGAACACAATATGAACAGAACAACGAAAAATTTTAAATACGGTTAAAAGGGGAGGAGGAACAAGTTACCAGGCACCTGAGATGAACTGATGACTGTAGTTGAAGGCCCTGGAGCCAGGGAGGGGAAGTCTGAGCAGCCCACAGTGCCATGGCTCCAGGTATACTGTATTTTAAAAAACTACACGTTATCAGGTGGAAAGCCCTTATAGTTAACCTTTTTTAAAGCTTCAGTTTCCACATTTGTAAAATACGGACTTCGGATAAGATGGTTCCTAAGCTGCCCCCAATGTGGAAACTCCTGATTCTGCAGCGTCCAGATATTTTCATTAAATGACGCACACCTCCTCCATCTCAACAACGTGTTAATCATCTGACTAACTGTTCAGCTTCCCTGCTTTATGAGATCATCCGTGCCGGTTCCAAGTGCACCTGGCTGCCACACAGCAAACATTCCATGTGTGAGCTGGGGGTACATATTGTTGGGGTGCTAGGTCTGGCAAACTTGAGGCGTGCTGGTTTAACCTGAAACAGCACGAAACACAATGCAGTCCCCAACACCCAACAGGCTACTGGGGGCCTGGGCCTGGGGCAGAGCCTCCCGATTCACTTTGAGGTAGCATTGGTTGTCATGCCTCGGGGCTTGGAGGTGCCAAGAGCCTTCGCCTACCAACGATCCTCAAACAGTTATCAGGCCGACCCTTCCTTCCATCAGGTGGGGGCCATTACACCCCTAACCATCAGCCTTGTCTGCTAAGTTGAGGTTCTACTTAATAGGATCCACAGTTGGGACTAAAATCGTCCTCAGGAGGCACTTGCCGGAGAATCTATGTATATCCCGTGACTACACACAATCATGGCAAATGGTCATGATCTCTCAGTAGCAACCCACACATAGTTTCCAGAAGGCATCAGTAGCTCCTTATAGGTATACCTCAAACCTTCAAATCCACAGATAAAGCCATAGGTTAGGGTGGGACCCAGGATTCTCTTTTCTTTTCAGTTAATTGTCACACCATGTTCTGAGTGCCATCACTGAGGGAAGGAAGAGAAGGGGTGGGAAAGGGCACAGTTTTCAACACCTTCAGCACAGTGGTTAAGAAAACAGGCTCTGGAGCTAGACTGCTTGGGCTTGAATCCTGGGTCTTCAATTTTCTTGCTGGGCTGTCTAACCAAAGGCAAATTACTTAACCTCTCTGTGCCTCAGTTGCTTACAGGACTATTATGAGGGTGAAATGAATTAATTGATGTAAAGCACCAAGAGCAATGCCTGCCCCATATAAGTGCTCTATGAGTGTGACTATTATCATGGCAAGTCTGTGCTAACCGCCTTCCACGTATTATTTAGTTAACATTATCAACAATTCCTTCTGAAAAGGAAAATATAGGAAGTTACTGAGTTCTACACTAGTTATAACAATGTCTGTGACTGGGGGGATATATAAGAAAGGAAATAAACATATCTGGACCAAGGCCTTGTTTCTTCTATTAGTCCTTTCTATGTAAAGGGTTTCATACTATGCCTGATGATGCTTTTTGGACACAGTAATATGAATTGGAAATCTTTCCATGTCAGAACATGTGGATCCACCTCGTTCTTTTTAACTGCTGTGCAGTATTACATAATATGGATATAAATAGACGCTTTACCTATTCCCATATATTTCTTGTGTACCTAATGTTTTCTGTGTCCATACAGGATGTGGAAGGGAGCATAGGTGGCAAAGCAGCATACAGCATGTTCCCCAAGAGGCTTGTCATTTTGTGGGGGGGATTCAGGACTTAGATTAAATAATCAGAGACAAGTACAAGAGAGTATGAAATAAAGTATCAAATTGAATTTGTGTCCATGCTAGTGATTTAATAGGACTAACAACAGACTGCAACAGTGGAGCTGAGGGCCTGCCTCCTGGAAGCCCTGGCTGGGATAGAGAGGAAATTTACCCATTAATTCTTCCAGCCTCATTGAAAAATTACTCAAGACAGGAAGCACCAGCCTGCACTCACTTAACAACAGTGCGACACAGCAGCACTGGTGTCCCAGCTGGAGGTGAAATGCTGCAGGCCTGGTGTCTCCTGCAGCTGGCTACGGGTGGGCAGCCCCTTCCTGCTAACGCGCTGCAGGGGCTCGTCCTCCCCTCCACCTTCTGACGAGGGCTCGTGCTGCTCTCCCTGAATCCCAGGTGGTGCAGACCCCTCCAGGCACAGCAGCTCTCTTCCAGGAGCCAGAATGAGAGCTCCCTTCTTTGAGGTCCTCAGTCCTCCGTCTGGCTCTGCTTCCTTGGGAAGAATTCACTGTGTCGTGAGAGCAGTTGCCACATAGGCCCGGCTGGGGACATTCTGTGCGTAGGTACTCAGAAGCATTTGCTGAGGCTGTCTTTCTTTTACCCCAGCCCTGAGCACGAGTCACTACCTAAATCAGTAACACTTGGCTGCCTCAGAGAATTAGGTGGTGTCAAAGCCCACACTTGACATTCCTTCCGCGAGGCCCTACCCAGCAACATTTTCATACCTTATTGAGGGTAAACCTTTCGGCCTCATCCTTGACCACTTATGCTTCCACACATGCCTGTGTATGGACAAAGTCAACAGTCAATGAACAGAAAAATATTTACTAGGTACTTCCTATGGATTTAGCTTCATACAAAGCATGGGGTTAGGGATTTGGGGGGAGGGAGGGTTATAGGAAAAGAGAGACAGGGTCCTGCCTTAGGGGCTTAATGCCTTGATACACAGAGGAACGCAACACAGTAGGTCCCCAAGTGGTCATAGCTGGTGGCGTGGGAGAGCAGAGAAGCAACCTGGAAGGGAGTGGAGGGCCCCTACCAAGATGCTCTTGACAGAAGCATCTATTCTCACCTCCCAAAGCATCCACGTCAGCATCTCTGGGGAGTGAGTTCAGTAGGACAGGATGACCCAGTATAGCAAACAGATCCAAGTCTGGTCACAGGGTCACAGAAAGTCAGTGTTTCCCTAGTCATTTGAATGACTACCCCACCTTTTCCTCTAATTTTGAAAAAGTGGAAAGGCTTGTGCAATGAATATTCTTAAACCCTTCACCTACATTCATCAATGCTCTCATATTTACTTTATCTCTTTCTATAGTTACACATTTCCCCCTCATTTGGAAGTAAGTTGCAGACACCATCCCTAAATACTTCAGCACAGATCTTCTAAAAAAAAAGTATTCTCCTGCATAGCCCCAATATCACGTTACTCTGAAGAAACTGAACACTGATACACAGTTCACAGTCACTTTTCCCAATTGTCCGTACAATGCCCTCTATAGCTTTTCGCCTTTTTTAAAAAAAACTGAAATAGAATCAAGGATTAGTCATTGCATTTGGGCGCCTTGTTTCTCAAGTCTCTTTTAATCTGTAACCGGACCCTACTCCCGTTTTTTCCCCTTGCATCATCTTGACATTTTTGAGGAGTGCAGGTCAGTCATTTTGGAGAATGACCCACAATTTGGATTTGTCTGTTTTCTCATGACTGAAAGTAGGTTCTATTTCTTTTTCTTAAAATTATGGTGGTGAAACATCTGTACCACGAAATTTACCATTTTAGCCATGTTAAGTGACAATTCAGTGGCAATAAGTCCATTCATAATATGGTGCAACCATCACCACTATCCATTTCCAGAATGTTTTCATCATCTCAGAAATTCCACACCCACTAAACACTAACTCCCCATATCCTGAACCCCCAGCTCCTGGCAACCATTATTCTAATACCTTCCGGGTCTATGAACTTGCCTATTCTAGGTACCTCATATAAGTAGAATCATATGATATTTGTCCTTTTGTGATTGACATTTAACAGCATAATGTTTTCAAGGTTCACCCCTGTTGTAGCATGGGTCAGAATCTCCTTCCTTTTTAAGGCTGAATAATATTCCATTGTATGTACCACATTTTGTTTATCCACTCATCTGTGGACAGACAACTTGGGTTGTCTCCAACTTCTGGCTACTGTGTATACTGTTGATATGAACAGTGGAGCACAAGTATCTGTTTGAGTCCCTGCTTTCGCTCCTTTGGGGTAAATACCTGGGAGTGGTATTGCTGGATCATATGGTGACTCTGTGTATCTTTTTTTTTTTTTTTGGCTGTGTTGGGTCTTCGTTTCTGTGCGTGGGCTTTCTCTAGTTGAGGCGAGTGGGGGCCGCTCTTCATTGCGGTGCGCGGGCCTCTCACTGTCGTGGCCTCTCTTGTTGCAAAGCACAAGCTCCAGATGCGCAGGCTCAGTAGTTGTGGCTCACGGGCCTAGTTGCTCCGTGGCATGTGGGATCTTCCTAGACCAGGGCTCGAACCCGTGTCCCCTGCATTGGCAGGCAGATTCTCAACCACTGCGCCACCAGAGAAGCCTCTGTTTATCTTTTTGAGGAGCTGCCTGACTGCTTTCCACAGTGGCTGCATCATTTTACATTCTCACCAGCTTCTGATTCTCATGAGGCGTCCAATTTCTCCAATCCTTGCCAACTCTTTTTTTTTTTGTATTTATTTATTTTTCATAATAGTCATCCTAAAGGTAAGAGGTAGTATCTCATTAAGGTTTTGATTCGCATATCCTCAATGACTAATAATGTTGATCGTCTTTTTATGTGCTTATTGGCCATTTGTATATCTTCTTTGGAGAAATGTCTATTCAAGTCATTTATCCATTTTTTAATCGGGTTGTTTGTTTTTCTTTAAGTTATAGAAGTTCTTTTCATATTCTGGGTGTTAATCCCTTATCAGATATATAATTTGCGAATATTTTACTCCCTTTCTGTGGGTCATCTTTTCACTCTCTTCATAGTGTCCTTTAATGCACAAAAGGTTTTAATTTTGATGAAGTCGAAATTATCTATTGTTCTTTTGTTTGTGCTTTTGGTGTCTTATCTTAGAAATCATTGCCTCATCCAGTGTCACAAAGATTTTCCTCTATGTTTTCTTCTAAGAGTTCTATAGTTTTAGCTCTTAAGTTTAGGTCTTTGATCCATTCTGAGCTAATTTTTGTATATGGTGTAAGGTAAGGGTCCAATTTCATTCTTTTGCATGTGGGAATATCCAGTTTTTCCAGTTTGCTGAAAAGACTGACCTTTCCCCCATTGAATGGTCTTGGCACCTTTGTCAGAAATCAATTATTTCTGGGTTCTCTACTCCATTGGTCTGTATGCCTGCCCTGTTCCATTTTAAGACGTATATGGCTTCTTCCAACCTCCTCCTAATACTTGTATCCACTCTCTCAAAGAGAAGGAGAATGAGGGGCAAAAGTCTTAACCACAAAGGAATTTAATGTTATGAGGCCCTGGATCTGGATTTGAAAGCCAGGATAAGTGCAACCTTCTTGAGGTGCCCAGTTTTCAGATAAGCCTTCAAATTGTTGGTGTTGAGCAAGCTATTTATTCTATCTGAATCCATCCACTTACTAAGGCACAAACATTCTCTACATTTTTTCCCCTGTTACCAAACTTAGAGGACTCAAATATGCGTCAAGCCATGTTGTTTTGAAATCCTACACAATGCGAATGAGATTGATGTTGTGTGTGTGTTTAGCTTTTAACTCACAGGAGAAGGAGGTCTGCAATTCAACAACAGTTATTTATTGAGTACACTTTATGTGGGGCACTGTAACATAAAATTCATATTCATGGTGGCTTACAGTGTAGTTGGAGAGGCAAAGTGTGTATATACACATGTGTGACTTGATGAGTACTTGGAGATTGGAGAGGTGAACACCGAAATAGTTGGCAAACTCTCCGAAGGGGGGGTCTTCAGGGGACTGTTAAAGAGGAAGAGTACATTAAGATCCAGGGCTGAAAGTGAAGAATTCTGGGTATGGAAACACAAAGGCAGCAATGAGTAAGCTCTCTGGGGACAGTGAGAAGGGCAGCCCGACTAGATTAGCAGATGTGTGTGGGAGAGCACCAGTGGATGGGTGGGGTGCGGCTAAATTATGTAGGATTTTAAATAACCAGGCAAAGGAATGTGTACCTGATTGACTACACAGTAGGTCACCCTTAAAAGTTCTTAAATGATGTGATTAGTTTTCTGAATGGAGGAGTGGGGTCCTGTTTTAGGTAGGTTGGTCCAGGAGGGGATGTGGGATAGATCATTGGAGAAGAGGAATTGATTCATTTCTCATGAGGGCTTCCCTGGAAAGAAAAGTAGTAGCTCTCTGCCCCAAGTCCAACTCCAGACTGAGGAGTACTGACAACCCTTCTTACTGAAATCTGCTGTTAGAAAATGCACTGGATCTAAGATCCTATGAGATCTTACCCACATTCAACCCAGCCCACTAACCTTTTGTGGCGTAAAATTTCCACTGCCGGTTCTGTTTTGCTTTGGCGCCCTCCCCAGCCTGCCTCATCATGGTGTCATGCTTCCACAGCTTCCAAGCTACAGGCAGGGCTGCAATTTTAGTTTCTTCATTTTTACAGAAGGTCAAGTTTTCTAAAGCTATTAGTGGGTCAGCTGGAATTTGTCTGTGTTGAGAAGGTGCAGGAAAACTGGGGGACACTGCAGCTGACCTTTACAGCCTTCTCGCCGTTTCTCCCCCCTCCTCCCAGCTCCCTGCCCGAGATGCTGAGCCTCATCAGGACCTGGTACTTCCTCTTCACTCAGTGCTTTCCCACCACAGCTGAAAACTGTCTGTGACACACACAAGGGATTCAAGTCGCTCAGTCCCAGACAGGAATGTTGAGCCTCGCCGGGTGACATTCTGGGGGTCACAGGAAAACAGAAGCTAAGCAGGAAGTGTCCTGTGGGCTAGAATCAGAGAGATGCAGGGACACGGGTGAACGTTCTGGAGCTCAGCGCTGGACGACGCCGTGGGAACCATCAGGCTGGCATCCCCTGTGGTCAGAGGCTATAGCTGCATTTTTACCCTCCCCTCCCTGACTGAATACTGCCGGCTCTGGCATCTCCTCAGATGGCTACCGTGTTTGGTTTTCAACCAGGACAAACAAAGAGAAGGGGTTTGTTTTGCTGTCTGCTTTTGCTGAATGGAATCTCTGATTCTATTTACCAGTCATGCCTCAGACACCCTGGGGCTGGTTAGGACTTTAAACCCTGAGCACACTGGACTCCTAGCTTTACTGAATCCTTTTCCATATCCTGAGGCTGGTACAAACTTCATCCTTCCCCTTCACCCCCAACGTCCCTTCAGTCTGTGGGTGATTCTGCAGCCAATTCCTGGCTAATATTTCACCCACAAATTACTATTTCAGCTGAACTTCCCCAAACCTGAGCATCCTTACCAGATACTTTGGGGTTCCTCACAATGTAGTTACCTTCAAATCTGCGTGCCTTTCTGGTATAATTCTGAAGTGGTGAAGAATCTCTAATTTTAAAGGGCATACGGTAAGCTCAGCCCCCTAAGGGGTGTTGCAGAAATCTGGAGTTCTACCCTATTCATACCTAATTCCAGCCTTCCAGGAGTTTCAGACAAGATGTCTTAGGAAGCTTTGTGCTTTGGCGTTCTATTTTTCACCTCTTCTTCCCTCTAACTGAAGATGGGGTAAGGAGCATGAAAAGGGGCTGTGAACCAGAATGACTAGAAAACAGCACACACAATACGAGGCGTCTTCACCCTCCCTGCTTCTGCTCCCAGGGGTCAGCAGGCAGAGGCAGCTCTCAGGTAAGTAAATTTGCAGATGCCCACGCATGTCCAGAGCATTCCCAGTCATCAGAGACTGCCCAGCGGGGGCAGGGGTCCAGCCTTCCGTCTGGGGTTTCTTTTAGAACTTTCGTCCCGAGAGCATCCTGTTCTGTTATATACATACCCACGGCCGTCGCCAGATTGCTGGGTTGAGCACAGCCGTGCTCAAGGGCCTGGCGCTGGGTTAGAAACAGAAACTGAGCTTCAAGGCCCGGTGGGGGGCCTGAGACGGGAGCCATGGCCCAGTCCTCCCCACACGCCCTTTGCACTTGCCTCTCCTCGTGGAGATCCCAGGCTTAACCCCTTCCTCGCTCGACTGCTGAGGCATGTCTAAGTGTTTTCAGATGCAGGTCCAGAACGTCGGGCGTAAAGCCGAGCCCCGTCCATCACCCACCCTCACGTGGGTGGGTGGCTTGGCTGCTTCCCGCCCGGGAGGGGAAGAGGCTGAGCTGGGGTCTCTCGGAAGGGGGCCCTTGGCCCAGACGCACAGCCCCTGAGTGAGGATGCCCACGAAGGGAAGGGTCGGCGTCCTGCTCTATTTAGAACCGGCTTTCCTGCTAGTACAGGCCAGAGGGCTGTAATTGTGACTGGAGAGCCACTTTCCCTCAAAGCTCTATTTTCAGGCATTTACCATTTTCTTTAAAGCCTCACAGGCAGGCGGCCCCAGAGCACTCAGTCTCCCGAGGAAGGAGCCTGGGAGGAGTTTGGTCCAATTTCTCTGAGGGGCCCGAGAGGGCCTGTCCATCACTTAGACGGTCAGCGAGCCTCGGTTCGCTGCATGGACAGACCAGGAAGGCGAGCTACCGCCCGCTTTGCAGACCTGTGCTTTCTCCATCCAGCTGGCACAGCGGCCAGTGGAGCTGGACGGCCTGGCTTCAAACCCCACGTTGCTGGTTGTGAGACCTGCTTACTAGCTGTGTGAACTTGGGCAAGTTCCTCACCAGTGGCACCCACCTTACCGGACGGCTGTGTAGGACGGGCACTGACCTATAGCACATAAGCAACACCATAATGACACGTTCTCTTTCTTTGTCTGTAAACTGAGGAAATGCTATTAACTGCTGTGCCGGTCCTTCTGCCTGGTGGACAGCAAGCGTGTCCACTGTGTGTGGGTGATGCCAGGAGGAGATGCGCAGGGAAGGAAGGGCCTGGCTCCCATCCTCTGGGAGGGCCCGAGACTCCCAGAGAGACTCCCAGAAAATACGCAACAAGGGAGAAACCCGCTCCCCACTCTCCCTCATGGAAAGGGCCGTGACACAGAAGCCTGTCACAGGCTCCGGCCCGGGGGTCACTTCCCCACCCCGAGTGGGACGCCAGCTCAGCCCGGGGTCGGAGGGAGCTGTGGAGGGGTCTGCGGGCCTCTGACACGGCCGGCCCTCCTTGCACTGGGTGGCCCCCTGTCTGGCACAGGGTGTGAAAGAGGAGCTGGAGGACTGACAGGACTTGGCCTTACGGTCAGAAAGAGGGACACAGACGTAGAGAACAAACGTATGGACACCCAGGGGTGGTGGTGAGATGTACTGGGAGATTGGGATTGACATATATACCCTACTTTGTATAAAACAGATGACTAATAAGAACCTGCTGTATAAAAAAATAAATAAAATTCAAAAATAAAAAAATGAAGACCAATATTAAATGAGTTAAAAAAAAAAAAAAAAGAACTTGGCCTTGCTGAGTGACAGAGATCCTGGACAGGGTCTCTCGAGCAGCTAGCTGATGGGCTCCTGTCACTGGGCCCGAAATCCACCCCAGAGACTCTGGCTCCACCTCCGGCCCTGGCCCCGCACTCAGAGCCCAGGCTCCGGGCTCACTGGTGTCGTCCTTGTTGTGTGTGTGGAGGGCCACAGCCATGTCCCCTAAGTCTGCCCCTGCCTCTCTTGAAGCCCCAGTCCACTCTGGGCTTTTACAATCAGAGTCCTTGCTTTACTTTGTCCATCTAAATCCTACCTAAATCTGTCACGTCCATGTTAGTCTCACCTCCTCCATGAAGCCCTCCCTGCCTGCCCAGCTCACACCACCAGTCTCACTCTCCTAAGTTTCCTAGTTACCTGTTCCATTCATTTGGAAAATAGGAATTTACTTAATTATACGTCCCCCAATATTCAAGCACTCGTTTGACTGCAAGGCACTGGGGGGGAGATGTTGAGGGACATCTCTAGAAGGAAAGGTCATCTTCTATCAAGAAGCTTAGATTCGGGCTTCCATGGTGGCACAGTGGTTGAGAGTCCACCTGCCGATGCAGGGGACACGGGTTCGTGCCCCAGTCTGGGAAGATCCCACATGCCACGGAGCGGCTGGGCCCGTGAGCCATGGCCGCTGAGCCTGTGTGTCTGGAGCCTGTGCTCCGCAACGGGAGAGGCCACAACAGTGAGAGGCCCATGTACTGCCAAAAAAAAAAAAGAAGAAGAAGAAGCAGCTTAGATTCTAAAGGGATGGCCTGGAAACTCCTTCCTGCCATATGTTGCTTTTCAGGTCTGATGGTATTATTTAACTCAGTAATAGTAATAATAAACAGTTGAGGGGTACTCGCTGTGTGTTGGTCCTGTTCTAAGAACTTTACGTGGACTACTTGACCTGCGATAGTCCTCCTGTAAGGTAAGCGCTATCATTACTACTTGACAGATGAGGAAACTAAGATGCAGAAAGGTAGGTTAGAGATTGCCCAGCGTCAGCTCGCAAGAGAGCCGGTGTGTGAACCAGGCTGCTTGACGCGGCTGCTATGCGCTTAGCCTCTGTGCCGTATCTGCCCTGGGTTTCGCCTTCTCTGTCCAATAAGAGTGAAACCCCCAGAGGCAGGCACCCCGTCTCATCCCTCCTCACAGCCCTGCAGCCCTTGGTGAGTCGCCGCCTCTGCAGGTGGGGCTGTGTGCAGGTCGTGAGCGCTTAGCGTCCAGGGAGGCCGTGGCCAACGGGCTGAGCAGCACAGAGGAGAAGGGGTCGCCCACGAGGCCTTAGGTCTGGGGCAACAGAGAAAGGAGTCCAGGACGCCAGGGCCCAGACACTGCTCTGTACCGACTTCTAGCTCACACTGCCTCCTTGCTAACCCCGTGCCTGCCCCCAGCCCAGACCAGGCAGGCATCCAGCTAGGCCTCAGGAGGCCTTATGTGACGTAGGCCCACGGGGAACAGGCCCAGAAGCCATAGTGACTTCAGGTTAATGCTTACCAGGACCAGGGAGAGGCAAACAGCGCCTGGAACCAGGAGTGTTCCGTCTTGAGGACAGACTCATCCCCCCGCAGATGTACCAGCCTCCAGCATCTTCGGGATTTCTTACCATATGTGCCAAGTTACAGGGGTTGTACGTCTGAGAACAGAGAGCACTTCAGGCAAGAAAATATCTGTCCTCATTCACGGGACGGGTTCCCTGAAGCTTAATGAAAGCCTTGCTCACGTGCTAGTTACTCACCCATCATGTTATCTATTTCTTTCATATCCATTGATCGCCCGCTTAGTACAAGAAGCTATGTAAGCACCAAAGACACACACACAAAACCTGGCTTCCCGCACTCCAGCAGCTTACAGTCTCATACGGGAGACGATCCTAGCTCTCGACAAGCGTATCTACAACGTGAGTTGTGTGATAATGATTACCCTAGCAACCATTCGTTAACTGCTTACCCTTTGCATCTGCGCTAATAAATGTCTTAATCGAGTTTATCTCATTTAATCTTTGTAACAAATCTGCATCTAATTATCCCCACTCCACACGTGGTGGTTAAAGCTCTGAGAAGTTAATTTGCAGCAGAGTTAGCGATTCAAGCCCAGGCTTGTGGGACCTTGGAGTCTGCTGTTCCCTTGAGAGGTTCAGACTGAGCACCCATGAAAACAGAGGTCAAGGTCACTTTTGGCTTAGCTGACCAGAGCATCTTGGTGGAAGAGGATGCTGTAGTAGTCTCTTCTAGATGACTCTTAATTCTTCTTCTTCTTTTTTTTTTTTTTAACTTTTTCTCCAAGCTAGCCTCCACAGAACTACCAAATTAACCTTTCTAAGATACAGCTATGATCATCATGAACTCCTTCGCTCAGAAACCTTCAGTGATCCCCCTAAAAATCCCAAACTACTCTTAAGCCTGACATTCAAGGTCCCCAGGGCCAGGTCCATCCGGGCTCTCCCGCCTCCTTTCTGCTCCCTCCCCCGCGTCCTTGCCAAATAGAACTGTTTGCTCTTCCATGTGCCATCACCGCCACCGCTTCTGATCACCTTCAGGCCACTCCTTCCACCCAGAATCTCCTCCTCATCTTGGTCTCTCCAACTCTTACCCACCCTTCAAGGGCCCGCTGAAATGTCACTTGCTATGTGACCGACAATTACTAAGCTGGAGTATATTTATTTATATATTTTAAAAACATGTATTTATTTATGCATCTTATTTTCTCCAGTGGACAGCTAGTTCTTTGAAAGAAGAATCCACATCTCATTTGGTCTTCTTTTTTCCCGTATCCTAGTATATCTTTATGTTCTTCCATATCCTAGCATCCTAACCTGATTAGCACTCCATAAATATTTATTGGATAAGTTAATTTTTAAAATCAAAGAATAAAATAATTCAGTGGGCGGATCTGAATGTGTAGGGCCCTCCCCTGCTAATCTGCCTTCGAGGGGCTCCTACCATTACACGACTTGCAAAGATATCTAGACAAGTATATGTTTAGGGTCCTAGAAAGCTGGGACAGAATTGAACCCAGCAGGGTGAGACTGTGGAGAACAATGCATCATTTGCACAGCACATTGTTCAGGAAAAGGATGGGACTAGAGCTTAGGGTGGGGGAGAGGAAAGGCTGTAATAGAAATGAATTTCATTCTTTGCAATATTGCCTAACATCCTGGTATTTGGGGAATGTACCTCCCTTGTCCGGTGTGAACTGTGGCACCCTCGCCAAGCCCGGCAGCCTAGACTCTCCCTGGTGGACCGGTTGGTTTTCCTCTGAGCCCTTCCAGACCTCCTGCCCCCTCACGCATCCCGGGGCACATGACGGATGTGAACTAAGTCTAAGGATGGATGTTCTTGGGCCAGTCGAGCTTGGGCCTGGGTCGATATGACCCCTGGGCCTTTAGATTCAGAGCGATGTCCTGTGTGGATAGGAAAAGCCGCTCCCTGACTTGAGCTCATTCATTCGGGGTCTCCCAGCACTGAGCATGCTGAGAGGGCTGTCTGGGCAGGAGGATGAGCCCCAGAACAGGCGCCTTTACGCAGGATCTGAAGGTGAAAGGGGAGCTGCACCTGGGGTGGGGGAGGGGCCTGGGAGCTGGGGATCCTTCCCAGAGATGAGACCAGCTTTCCATTTCTGGGACGACAGGGCTGCAGGCCCACAGTCTCGAGGGTAGAAAGGTATAAAAACAGCACTGTCGGGGGAGGGGTCCTGCCTCTCGGGTGGTTTCTGTTCCCAGGCCCCTTTCTCGGCTCCATTCACATTGCACCTGCTGCCCACAGAGCCCAGCCTCCAGGTGAGGTCTGCACATGCGATGCTCCACCTTAGAGCACGCAGCCTGAGTCTCACATGTCTTTCCAAACTTAAGGAGCCTGTAATAGCAGGTTGGGAAATGGGACGCTTCGAGGTCCCATTAAAAGTCTTGTGGGACTTCGGGGCTTAGATTTGTGGAAAACGAGGAGAAGGTAAATGTAAACTTATTGAAAGCAACCCACGTGAGAGCAGGATCTCCTCACCTGGGGTCCACGAGGAATTCATGGGGTGGTGAACCCGCTGAAGCTATGTGTGAAAATTATCCATGTACGGGTAGGTGTGGCTGCATTTTTTCTGGAACAAGGGTCTGTAACCTTTATCAGATTCTTAATAGGTCTGTGACCTCCTGAAAAGTTAAACAAAACAACACAAAGCATTTTTCTAGAGGATAAAGGTGGGAACTGAGTGTCAGGGGAATTTGTAGGACATTCCAACTCCTCCCATTTCCCATGTGCTGCAAACACGTGTGCAGTGGGAAACAATGACAAATGCAGGGAAGTGACAGGTCACCTTTTAAAAAAGACCTTCAAACGGGCAGCATCCTGAGGCTTTCCGGGGTTTTCTTATAAAAGCTGTCCTCCTCCCCTCCAGTAACACCACCCTTCTCACCTGTCCCCATCCCTCCATCTTGCCTTCACCGCCACAGGACCGCCTACTCCACTCTCTGCTCCTTGTGCAAGGGGACCGAGGCCAGGAGGGGAGGGGGCTCGTTTGTCAGGCCGGAATAGGAGCCAGTCCAGGAAAGGCTGAGCACGCCCTTCATCTGATCCCGTAGGAGCCAAACTCCTCAAGCTTGTACCCCTTAAACACTTCGAAAACTCCTCTGCATTCCTCCAAGTAACTGTCACCGTACTTTTAGTGTCCGTGAATGAAAAGCTACCTGCTGATAGAAAGCTACAGGGCATTCAATAATCCTTTTGATATGTGCTTTTAAAATTACAGCAGCATCTCTGTGTGCTTGGAAAACAGCACAGCACCTACTTGCAAGGTGATTTCTTTGGTCTAGAGGCAATGCTTAGTGTGCATGTAGTGTCAAGGAGCCCCTACTGTAACTGAGGAGCCTCCCCTATCTCACAAAGTGGGAATCACTGGTCTAATTTCAGCTCTTCACTTCACACTTGAGGAAACTGTGGTCTAGAAAACGAAGCGCTTCATTACAGAACCCAGGTCCCCTAACTATCTCCTGGGCTCTTTGTGGGATGCTGTTAGGGCACCCAGTCTCCCATTAGCCCTGGGACTGCTCCCCCTCCCACATCTGCTCCCCGCACTAAGACGCCTCTGAAGGGCACCCGAGGGAAGGAAGGACTCCACAGGGCTTGCGGGGTCTGGGAAACGATCAGAGAAGAGAGTCAACCATGTAATGCCAGGCCTTGGCAGCAAACTAGACCACAAAGCCCTGACGATGGCCGCCATGGGCTGAGGGTGAATGGGCTGGGAAAGCCCACCTCCTTCAGTCCTCACAACAGAGTTAAGTATTATCCTTATCATCTTCACTTTACAGAGGAGGAGACGGACGTTTAAAGAGGTAATGACAAGGTCACACAGTCACTGAAGGCTTCAGAGAGAGGATTCAAAGCCAAGTCTAAATCCAGACCCCGAGCTGGTGACCGCTTTGCAGTTACGGCACGTGAGGCCGGCTGGGCTCCGGATTCTCGGTCCCACTTTAGGACTAACTTATTTTGCTACCCCGGCGCTCAGGGAATCATTCTAAACCCAGTCGCATCTTAGCAGTAATGCAGAAGCCCCTCTCTTCCAGGAGCCGGGGGTATCTTCACCACACCTTCCAGGGATGATACTCCACCCTGGAGGGCAGAGGCGCTGAGCCTTTCAAAGTCACATACAAAGGCGGCTGGAGAGGGTCAGCTCCTCTGCTCACTCCCACCTCTGCTCAGGCCGCTCTCCGTCCTAAGACGCCCCCTCCCCAACTCGCTTACTAACTAAAGGGAATGGGCCCAGGTAAAGGCTTCCCTTCCCCAGGAAGCCCTTCAGAACCACGTGCTTCCACACTGAGTTTTCATTCCTTCCGAAGCATCTTCTCTTTGGCCTTAAACACACCGTCTGCCTTTTGTCTCTTCTGACTCATGCGTGAGAGTCTTACACCCCAGCAAGCTCCCTGAAAGCAGGGACCAAATCTTAGACTTATTCTGTCTCCCCAGGCCCAAGCTCCCGGCTCGGGGCTGGACACACCGTGGCCCGCAAATAAGAACTTGCTGAATTAAACCCAATGGTCCTGAGAACAACTGTCCTCCCTCCAGAAGGACATACCATTTGGGCTACTGCTCCCTCCAGACGCTACGGGCCCCCCCCACCCCGTGAGGCTCATGAGCCTGCTGGGGTTTGTTTTGGGCCCCTTTTCAGAAAGAAGCCTGACCTTTCCGAGGACCTTTTGTCTGTGGGGCCCCCGTGGCTCTGCCTGGAAGACGTGAGACCTGTTTCTCCGCGGCTCCAGAGTCCAGGGCGGTGGGTCGGAGGCAGAGACGAGGAAGGCGTGGTCAGCTCCACTCCTGTCACTTCTCCAGGGCTCTTGTGAACCAAGTGTGTTTGCCTTTTGCTACCCTGGGAGGCTGAGAGCCTCTTTTTCTCTGCAGACTGAGACGGGACGTCTCGGGGTAAGAGGCAGTTCAGCTTCTGCTCCAACAGCCCTGTCTCCCCCAAGCCCAGCTCTCTGGCACTGTGACTGAGTGGGCCCCTGGCCGTGGTGCTGTCCCCTGGACCTTCGCTGGGTCAGCCCAGACTGCTAACCGAGGCCTGCGGGAGTCTTGAGCCAGCCACACACCTCTCTGAACCTCAGTTTCTTGATCTGTAAAGTGGAGGGGTTGGGCACCATTGAGCACTAGATTCCTCCCTGCAGTAATGTTCTAGGGCCCTAAAATAACACGGCCTTCTCAACACCTCCCCCACTGCTACCCCCATCCCGACACCGACTGCCCCAGGACTTTTTTTTTTTTTTTTTTTTTTTTTTTTTTTTTTTTTTTTTTTTTTTGCCCCAGGACTTTTAACCTCACTACAGTCAGGGCAGAGCCTCGACATCGTACAGCTAGGAGCTCCCATGCGCTGGGACAGGCCGGTCGACAGAATAGGGTTGCCGCCATCCAGCACCCTAGAAAGCTGGGGGGCGCGGTGGCGGCGGGGACACAGGGGCCTTTACTCAGTTTGATGCTGAATCAGTAAGTCAGGTTCTCCCCTAGTCACCTTTGGAAAAGTTACCTTTTGGTAGTCTAGACGTTACCTTTTACGGCAGTACTATTATTATTCACTGAATAATTTTAATAACAATAACATCTGAAAATTTGACCTCTTCTTTACAGTTTATGAAATGATTTTACAGCTACTCACTCAATTTAAAAATCCTCATGACAACCCCATGTAGAAGACAGGGATTATTATTCCCATTTTATAGACCGGATGAACGGTCGGGTTTACCTCAGTTACCCAACCAGAATGACAGCGCTGAGAATGAATGTCCCAATAGAAACCACAGGTTCCTGGAAGCCAGGAGCAAATACACACCCTTTTAAGGATTCTTACGTTACCACAGGAGAGGTCAGTGGAGCATTTGAAGGAACAATCTCACTAATATATACATTACATGCAAATAACACGTACGTGTGGCTCTGGAGGTTTTGAGCCAAGAGCTTGGAGGCCTCTTGCAAAGGGACACGGCAGCTCTTATTCAAGCCCTTCCCGCAAGCGGGAGCCAGAGAAAGCCGAGGAGGCTGTGAGGAAGCGGATGTGGGGCCATTTCCAGCCTGCTTTGTTCTTTCTCCTGACAGCTCTTGTCGGGGGAGAGAGGGAGTGGGAAGGGCAGCGGGGATCTGGGCTGGTGAAGGGCACAGAAAAGAGAAAAGAGCTGCTACGTGTGGCTCCTCTCCGCACCCTGCAGCTCTGCCCAGCGCTGGACAGGAAAAGAGGACCGGACTCGGGCTCTGGGTCCTTCATGAAGCTGCCCTCACCCCAGGAAGGCAGGGAGGGAGGAAGGGAGCTCCAGCTGCGACCCCTCCACGCGCCCCAGTTCTCGGGCTCGCATGGGCCGGGCCGCGCTGGGACCAAGCCTCCTGCTAAAATGTGGCATCTTCTCTCCAGAAAGACTTTGAAAATGGTGACCAAGTTAAACTACACAATCACCTAAATTGGGTAAAGGAAAACGAGGTGACCCTTAAGAAGGTGACGTAAGACCTCTATACCCACATCATGTACCGTCTGGAGAGGCAAGTCAGGTGACCTCGGGGCAGCTCTTCTACAACTTTATATACTGTCCCCCAGGACAGGAAGGAAGTCAACTGCTCTGCGGCAGGAAAGGCCCTGGGTCAGGCAGGAAAAGCCACTCATCTGGGTCATCCCAGGAAGACTTGCTGACCAGAATTCATAGGGTGACTGCAGAGCCACAATTGACAACATTTCTTAGAAAAGAAAACCACTGCGCTCGTACTTACTCAAGGCTAAACACTTTAAAATTATCTCATTTAAACCTCCCAACATCTCTGTAAGAGAGGAATCTTTGGGACCTCGTTTTACAGGGGGTAAAGGTCAAGGTCGCTAGCCCACGGCAGAGCCAGGTTTACACTCAGGAAGGGTGACCCGGAGCCTGCACTCTTGCCCAGAGAACGGCGCTGCCTCCACGTGGGGGTCTTTGACCCGCGGCACCCAGAGGAGAAGCCACCGTCAGGGACAGCCAGGCTTGGTAGGGACTGAGGCCTCTGGACAGCAGTGGCTTCAGATCAGCTTGTGAAGCAGAAGCCAGTTCCGAGGCAGTTGCCCAACTTCTGCGGCTCAAAAGAGAGCTGGGGTGAGGAAATCAGAACATCCCGGGGTGCGAGCAGGGGACAGAGAACACGCCGACACCGTGGGCGGGCAGGGACACCCTGCAAGCCTCCGCCTGCAGTCACCTCCTTGGAGACTCCGGGACCTGGGAGAAAAAGCACAGGGGCCAGACTGGTCCTTTCATTCTGAAGAGCTTGAGGGCTTCACAGACACCCCTTCATTACACGCCCAGGAGGGAAGGGGAGGTGAACTGTGCTTTGGCCGGGACACGAGCCTCAGCAGCTGTCGTGAAGACAGGTCTGGAGTGGGTTTTGGGGAGCAGGTGTTAGACATGGTTTCTCAGCTCAGCCGGGGCTCTGACTTCAAGGGAGGAGCCTGTGCGGGGCACACGCTGGTCCCTAGCATCTTTCTTCTGACGCCATCTGGGCATGTGCCAGGCTTCACAACAACAACTTTCCTAGGTTAGGGGACCCAGGACAAGAGCAGGGGTGAGCAAACCCCTCATGAAATGCAGGCAGCTTGAGCACTGCAGGTGCCAGACACTTGCCACATTCAGTGTGGACGGCAAGCGTCTGGGGGTTTTTAATCCTTTATTGGCGTAACTAGGGATTCTTGTCTCTAGGATTAGGTGAAGAAGAGGCTGCTGTATGGAAGGGTGTTCCATTTGGGACAAATCTCAAAGGTATGAGGAAGGAGAGTACCATGCAGTTTCCTTGCACCGTTCGTAAGTCTTGCTTCGAATTTAGAAGTTGGGAGATAGGCCCACGTCATAGTTAAGAGGCCCCTGATCTTGGCACCTTGACCTCCTTCCTATTTGGTGACAGGACGGGGGTGGGTTTCCTGGTGAAACTGTAACACTGTCGCCGTCATTTGCCCTGGACCAGAGCATACATTTCCACTGTCCTGAAGAGAGCACGCATACGGATGATTTTCCGACATTCCATCCCTGAAAACTCTGTGCTGCTACCTTCAAGGATCCAGACACGGGTCCTCCCTAGATCAGGCCCTTGAATCTACACATATTCCTTTTCTCTGCAGTGCAACCCATAATTAATCAGCAGAACACAAGGCATCTTGAGGCACAAACCAGAGAGAGGTTAGTAATTTCTAGGTACACTACCCAGTTGCTCAATGCAGCGTGACACAGTTAACCCCAATGACCAGGTCATCATCACTGCCTCTGTTTCCTGCCTCTCTCCTCCGGCCCCGACTCCTGGAGAAGTCCAGGTCTGCTCCTGGAACTATTCTGTCTGTAGGACTTTGCTTCAATCTCGGCCAGGCAGCCACTCAGGATGGTGGTGTGGTCCTGGGTTTCCACATCCAGAAATCCCCTTGAACCAGTCCTTCACCTTCCTGAGGACTTCCTCTGTCCCAGGAATTCTCATCAGCTTTTTTTTTTTTTTTTGCGTTACGCGGACCTCTCACTGTTGTGGCCTCTCCCATTGCGGAGCACAGGCTCCGGACGCGCAGGCTCAGCGGCCATGGCTCATGGGCCCAGCCGCTCCGCGGCATGTGGGATCTTCCCGGACCGGGGCATGAACTCGTGTCCCCTGCATCGGCAGGTGGACTCTCAACTACTGTGCCACCAGGGAAGCCCCCCATCAGCTTTTTTAACCAGTTTACCTCTAGCCCATCTCATTAGAAGAGCTCTCTGTAGCCCTTCACCCCAGATGGGGCCCGCTAGGATGGATACCCCATGTCTCGGAGAGCAGTCCTCACCTTTCAGCCCTGTCCTTCCCTGTGCTTCCCACACCCACACCAATCAACCGGGCCTGCTCTTGCCTATCCGTGGGTATTGAAGCAGGTATAGGAAACTGTGTGGGGCACATTTCCTGTGTTCCAGGAGCACGCAGCCCACGGGCTGAGTCTCACACGTAGCCCTCGGCACTACCCCATGGTACACGCTGTCCTGGGGGATGAACCCGATGCTTTGGGAGGATTGAGAAAGAGGGATAAATTTAGCCTACGGGGCTGAGGAGGGCTTCCCAGTTGAGCTGGGCTCTGAAGGGTAAGTGGGGTTTCTTCAAGTAGAAAAAAGAACAGGAGACAGGTATAGCTTTTGAAAGGGCAGGATCAGTCCTTTTAAAAAAATCACGCTCCTTTTGATAAACATAATAAGTTCCCACGTTCACTCTATCACCTGAGATTCCGATGTGCCTTCCAAGTGGGGCCTGCGTCTCTCCTTTGAGAATCACTCACTAAAGTGAGAGAGAACTATAGATTGTCATTTCTACCATCACAGTGAAACCAGAAAGGGGTCCTCCGTGCGTGCACACACACACACACACACACACACACCTTTTGCACGTTCACACCACTGCTCACCCGATTCTTCAGAGAACCTCCCTGGGGTCCCTGCTTGGCCTCTGTGGTAACGTCAGGGGCGTGAGCATGTGAGCGGGAGAGGTCAAGACCTTGGGCTGGACCACAGCCTGCAGAGCTAGGCAGCTTCCTCATCTTTGCCTGAGAGCTGTGCTGTTCTCAGGGCGCTGACACTGCATGCCACCCGGCGTGTGAAGACACAGTCCTGCCCTCAGGCCCCGGGGAACCTGAGCTAGAGATAGACTCAGCTCTGGGTGCAAACTCAGCCCGAAAAGAGCAGGCAGGCTCTGCCCTGAGGTCCGAAGCCTCCATCTCCCTGTCTGAGGAAAAAGCAAGCTGACTCACGACCTCTCAGAAGAAGGCAGCTCTCGGGCGCCTGCGGAGTAGGGAGTAGAGGATAAGAGGGACGTGGGAATCGGTCAGGACCCCGGTGTTACAGGACGTCTGGGGATGGAGGGGGAGGGCAGCTGTGGGTGAGTGGGAAACACGGGCAGAGGCAAGGACTGGGGGAGGAGGTGAGAGGGCAGCACGTGGCCAGAGAACAGGGCCACCTGCCAAGGCTCCTGCGGACACAGGCACACCTCCCTCCCCCACCCGCCCTGGGGCCCACAGCCCAGCTCTGCTGAGCAGGTGCCCCTGGAGAAGGCTGGAAAGCAAAGGCAGAAAGACGGAAGGGATGGGTCTTCAGGAGGAGTACGACCCGGCCACAAAGACCCGCCATTCCCGCTAGACCACCGACTCCCTCCCTGGTACCGTCTCCCCAGCCGCACGTCTTGGGCGAGTTGCTTCTCCTCCCTCAACCTCATTTTCCTCTTCTGGAAGATGGGTTCTTGTAGGGTTTTTTTTTAATTGAAGTATAGCCAATTTATAACATTGTTAGTTTCAGGTGTACAGCAAAGAGATTCCAATTTATATATCTATTCTTTCTCAGGTTCTTTGCTCTTATAGGTTATTACGAGATACTGAGCAGAGCTCCCTGTGCTGTACAGGTCCTTGCTTTTTATCTGTTTTATATATAGTGGTGTGTATGTGTTAATCCCACACTCCCAATTTATCCCTCCCCACAACTTGCAGGGTTGAAATGAGACAGCGCCTTGGACAGTACCACACGCCACGCGTAGCACGCAGTGGAGACACTCATTATTCCTTCGTCGGAAGAAAAGCCATTTACTCTTACATGGTGAGATTTAGAAGTAGAGAGAACGACCCAGAAACAAGAGAAAAGGATCTGTTCGCACTTTCCTAGGAGCCGCAGAAACGGCAGGTTAGACACAGCCATCGTGGGGTTTGCTCATCAGCAGGTGGGTGGCTCAGAGCACCCAAAGCAGGCCAGCCTGGGGGGCAGGGGAGGGGGTGTGAGGAGGAACCCTGGGGCCAGGGCCAGGGTCCCATCCAGGCTCAGCCACTGGACTGCGTGGCTTTGGGTGCATCACCACCTCCGTGGCCACACTTTGCCTGGTGCCTTTTGTCCCTTTCACCCCAATCCTGCGATTCCATGAGGCCTCCCAGCATCATCCCTTGGACAGTCCATGGACTGGTCTGCTAGCCAATCAGGCGATCAATCTATCCATCCATTTAGTTCACCTCTGACACGTCTCGCGTCGCAATGATGAAAGCATCCCGAGTGAGGGGAGTAGGGGGGCTGCAGAGGCGGGGGCCCCCCTTTTACAAGGATGCCCAGATCTTTATAAGGAGCAGAGGAGACTCTGGCGCTTCTGGTTACGGGACAGAAACGAACCTGAAGCGCCGAAGACCAGGAGGGGGATTTACTACAGGCGGCAGGGGGTCGTTCCCAGAAACCACAGGCAGGGTGATCGGGGGGCCCGTCACTGGAAGCAGAAACCAGGACACCTGCCGACCCCGGCGGCTTCCTTCCCTGTGCCTCACTCTGCTCCACCCTGTGCATCGTGCTTCAGGTCATCAGCACAGGCTGCATAGCAACAGTGATCTCATTGCCACATGCAGGGGAGAGAGAATCTGATTGGCCCTGCCCTGGTGGGAGGCTGAGTCCACGCAGCCTCAGCCAGAGGACCCAGGCACGCAGGGGCCACTGTGATGATCCTGTAGATACGATCTCACTAGGCTGCCTCCTGGTGAGCGGATGGGGGGCGGGGGGGGGGGGGCGATCTCAGAGCAGGGGAAGTTGTGACTGGCCTGACAGCCCAACGGGGGTTGTGTCAGTCAGGACACATGTTTGGCTGCTGTAACCAGACCCCAGAGAATAGAGGCTTAGGCAAGACGATAGTTTATTTCTCTCCGTGTGTAGCGGTGTCAGTGCAAGCAGCCCAGGGATAATACGGTGGCTCCGCGGTGTTGGGGACCCAGGCTCCCCGTGCTTGTAGCTCTTCCCTAAGGACGTCTGCCTTGTGCACATGGGTGAGCATGGCTCCCCACAAGGTCAAGGAAAGACGGGGAGGGAAGGCACGGGCCTTCCTTTTAAGGGCACAGTCACTGCTGCTAACTTCTCAATGGCCAGAACTTGGTAATGTGGACACGGTGCAAGAGAGAGATGGGGAAAGGATGACCAGCTAGGTGGTCCTGCACCCGGTCAACAACCTGTGAGGTCAAGTAGATGCTGGGGACGACGTCCTACATGGGGCAATATGGCCTTGGTTCCTGGGAACTCAAGGAGGTGTCTGTCTCTCCTGACTGTGGCTTTGGGAGGAGGTTATGCCACGGAAGAGCGTGGCCAGCACGGGAAGACCGTCAACGTGGGCCCTGCCAAGGAAGATGGGCTGGTCGAGTTCACACCAGCGACGTCTAGACGTTCTGCTCTCTTACACCACGGCGAGGAAGTGCCTCTTCCCCTCCCCTCATTCAGGGTGCAGAACAGGATGTTCTTGGGCCAGGTTGCGGAAGTCAGGGTGATAACACGGGGTCCTGTAAAGAGGCGGTTTCCGGGGCTGCGGTTCTTGTAGCCCCAGCGTGGGCTGCTTGCCTAGGGGAGCAGAAGTCTCTTCCTGCAAGCACTGGACCCACATGCTGTGTTCTGCCGGGCAACCGCGTCCCTCGGCTGTGTTGGGAGCAGCTGATCCAGCAGTGAGGCTGTGCGGAGCTCCTACTGCATGCAGGGCAGGTGCTGGCTGCTGGGCGGGACCCGTGGGGGGGAGGCTAAGCCCACTGTCCCTCCTCTTGGCCGCCAGCCTGACCTTCTCCTCAGCCACAAGCTTCCGGCTCACCAGTGCTTACTTGACGGGCGAGAGGCTTGGCGTCAGCGACTGGATGGGTCATGAGTCATGGTGCACGGGGCAGTTCTGCGGCTGAGCAGTCATGCCCTGCACTGCGCTTCGGGCCAGAGAGGAGATGCCAGAGGGGCCGATGCCCGTCCCTGGGCAGCACTGGTTCTGTGCCTGTGGGGTGTTGGGATGGGGGAGGCGGGGGTTGGATAAAGGAGCAGGAACTAGGGCTGGACCTCGCAGCTCTCGGTCACAGTGATGTCCAGGGTGGGAGGAGAGCCAGCGGCACAGAGCCGAGCCAGGGTCCACCTGAGGCCTAACGCTACGTGGCTCCGACTGACCTGAGCGACCTTCCACGTTCAAATATCATTTCCCTCATTGTAGACAACCAGATAGGGACTTTCCTGGTGGCTCAGTGGTTGAGAATCTGCCTGCCAATGCAGGGGACATGGGTTCAAGCCCTGGTCCAGGAAGATCCCACATGCCATGGAGCAACGAAGCCCGTGCGCCACAACTACTGAGCCTGCTCTCCAGAGCCCGCGAGCCACAACTACTGAGCCCACGTGCCACAACTACTGAAGCCCGCACGCTCTAGAGCCCGTGCTCCACTACAAGAAAAGCCACCGCAATGGGAAGCCCGCACACCGCAACGAAGAGTAGCCCTCGCTCGCCGCAACTAGAGAAAGCCCGTGTGCAGCAACGAAGACCCAACACAGCCACAAATAAAATAAAATAAAACAAAACAAACAAACAAACAAAAACCCCAAATAACTGTCTTGTTGAATCTAAGGATTTACACAATGAAGAGCACTGGCAAAGGTGAGGTCTGTGCTCACTGGTCTCCGTGCCCTTCAGCACTGCACCTGGACACACCTCCGTGTGTGTAGTGACCCCTCCGTGCGCACCGTGTGGACCGAACCCCTGGGATCGACTGGTCCATTTACATGCAAGGAAACTGAAAGCCAGCAAGGGACGGAGACTGGCCTAGGTGACACGGGCCAGCGGGGACAACAGGCCTGGAGAGTCCCGGTCAGGACGGGCCTCTGCTCATCAGCACCAGGGCCCTTCCTCTCCAAGTGGCAGCGCCCAAGTTGGATTCAGATCTTTCACCTCCAGTGCCTCTGCTCCCACCCCTCACTGCACTGTCCCCGGCTTGGTTGGCTAACAGCATAAAGGCCGGAAAGGGACCGGTCTGCAGGAGAGCTGTGGCGGATCCCTGCCCACCGGGGCACCGGTGCCCGGGGCTCAAGTACAGAGGCTGAGTAGCAGGGGCTCTGGAGCCAGACTGCCTGGGTTGGAGTCCCAGTTCGGCCACGCGTGAGCTACATGACCTCATTTCATCCCTGTATGCCTCAGCTTCCTCGTCTGGAAAATGGGGATTGAGATGGTATTTCAGGTCACAAGGCTGCCGTGCTTAGGAAAGTCCTGGTGCACAGAGTTTACGTAGTTAAGTGTCTGTGGCTGTTTGAGGTTCTTAAGTGTCAGAGCTTTACAGAGGTGGTGACTACAGTTGGCCTTCACAGGACAGCCTTTTGCTGATGGTGGAGTTTGTTGTTTCCAGATGGGACGAGATTCCCACAGGTGTTTTAAAGGACTGGGGGCTCTGCAAACTCTTGGAGGACTGGGCGCTTCTCCCGTAGAGACGGTCAAGGACTGAGTACAGGGCCATCCAGTTGGTGGACGGTTAGAAAACAGTGACCAATAACTCCTGGGGAGGTACAGACCTGGGAGGACGTCCTCTATCCACACAACCTGAGGGCTGAGATGGGACACCAGCTTCCTACAGACACATCTCCTTTTCCTTTAAAATCCCAGCTTTTATTCAAATTTGTTCAGCGTTGGAAAGTCAATGGAACCCTCAGCACAAAGAAGGTGGCTGAAAGCCAAGAGGACCAGAGCCAGGAAAACTGTGGTGCAGGCAGCCCTGCTCCTGCCAAGAGTGGGATGCGATTCCAACCCTACCCGCGCCCGAGTGCTGGGGCAGGACACCCGCTCTGCTGAGAAGGTGGCCCTAGTTCAGCCTCACCCCCCTCCTCAGCCCACCCCGCCAGGCATCATCCCAGGCTCCCTCACTCACAGCCACACCTGAGAGGTGGTGTTCCTCATGGTTTCCCACGTCAACACCTGGCCTGACTAACCTGACAGGTTCCTGGAGTAGAGCCGTCATCTGTTTCCTGCTATAAACATGTTCTCTGCCTTCTCTGCTGTGCGCCTGTCTTTGTAATTTGGTCCCGAGCACCATGTGCCATGGTCCCAGGAATGCTTCCCGAGATGGCGCCCCAAAGCAGTCCCAGCTCCACCAGCATCCTCCCCGTCATCATCTACAGAACACCTTGCAGAGGACTGGCTATGCGGCCAGGTATTTTAGACAGCATCTTTAATCCACCCGGCACCCAACCTCGCAAGGTTGATCTATCAGGACAGTGCTTCTCTGACGTGAATGTGCATATAAGTCACCTGGGAATCTTGTTAAAATGCAGATTCAGCTGAATAGGTCTCGGGGACGCCTCAAAGCCTGCATTTCTAGCAAGCTCCCAGGTGACATTGATGCTGCTGGTTCTAACTCTTTGAGGAGCAAATGTATCAGGCGGAACATTTTGGTTGCAAGTGACTGAAATCCAATGTGAACTGCTTAAGCAGGAAGATGAATTTATTACGAGGATGTCGAGTGTCTCACAAGGCCAGCTACAGCACGAAAGCCGGGCCTCGGGAAGAGCTGGGGCCCGGGAGGACTCTCGCGGCCTCCGGACTCTGCTTTCTCCTTCCGCCCACTTCATGGCTTTGTTCTTCCTCTGTCCCTTCCTTCCGTCCACTCTGTTCTGGTTAGTACCAAGCAACACTCCCCACAGGCCTGTGGATTCTGTGTCTTCCTCCTCGATCTACTCTTTGATTTGGTTGTGCATATCTTCCAGTAACTTCCTAAGAAAGTGAGCAAGGGAAGCAAAATTTTTGCTACTTACATAACTGAAAATATCTTTACACTTGATTGACAATCTGCCCAAGTATAGAATTTTAGCTTCCAGAGTGGCTGTTGTGATAACCGATGCCATTTCCATTCTCTATCCTTTGTACCTCGTGTCTGAAAATTTTTAGATTCTTCTCTCTGCTCTCCAGTGTTCTCAAGCTTCACGGTGGTGTGCCCTGGGATGGGTCTTTCCTCGTTCATTATACTGGGCACTTGACGAGTCCTTATGACCCACAAACTTCTGTCCTCCTGCTCTAGAAAAAAAATTTTTTTATTATTTATTTGGTTATTTCTTTCCCTCGCTTTTCTTTGTTCAATCTGTCAGGAGCCCGTTATTAGGATGTTGGATCTCCTGACAGGATCCTTTAATCCTCTTATCTTCTGTATCTAATTGTCCATCTCTATCTCTTTGTTTTAATTTCTGTGAGGTTTCACAAACCTCTTTTTCTAACTTTTCAAGTTGAGTTTAAAAAATTTATATTTTTATTTCATATTTTTAATTTCCAAGAGTTCTTTTTTTGTTGTTATTCTCGGAATATTCCTCTTCTTTTCCTTTTTTTTTTTTTTTTTGCGATATGTGGGCCTCTCACTGTGGTGGCCTCTCCCGTTACGGAGCACAGGCTCCGGACACACAGGCTCAGCGGCCATGGCTCACGGGCCCAGCCCCTCCGGGGCATGTGGGATCCTCCCGGACCGGGGCACAAACCCGTGTCCCCTGCATCGGCAGGCAGACTCTCAACCACTGCGCCACCAGGGAAGCCCTTCTTTTCCTTTTTAAAAAATATTTATTTATTTATTTTCCTTATTTCTTTGGCTGCATCGTGTCTTATTTGCAGCATGCAGGATCTTTGCTGCAGCGCGCGGGATCTTTCATTATGGCGCTCGGGCTTCTCTCGAGTTGTGGTGTGCAGGTTTTTCTCTCTCTAGTTGTGGCGCGTGGGCTCCAGGGCATGTGGGCTCTGTAGTTTGCAGCATGCGGGCTCTAACTGAGGCACACGAGCTCAGTAGTTGTGGCACGCGGGCTTAGTTGCTTCATGGCATGTGGGATCTTAGTTCCCCGACCAGGGATCGAACCTGAATTCCCCTGAATTGGAAGGCGGATTCTTTACCACCGGACCACTGGGGAAGTCCCTATTCCTTCTTTTAACGGAATACTATTCTTATTTCATTGATGTAATAGCTTCTCTACTGTCTCCAGGGATATTATTATTTTCCTTTTTTGAAGTTTTTTCTCTCTACATTCTTTTCTCTGAGTTTCTGGTTTCTTACTTATGGTCTCTTTCATGTAACTTTCTATTTATATTAAAGGGTGAGGCACTAAACAGTTTACTGGAAGGGGAACTAAGTAGTGACAGATAGAAGACCTCTTCATTGTACCCTTTTCATTCTTTTGAATTCTGAGCCACATTAGCAGAAAGTGTATTCAAAAAACAAAAGTTTTTGAAGTTTATTTTAAGCTTTCTGTGCATGGGTGCAGCTCACCCATTGAAGAACTTCACTGTAGACAAACAGAGGGGACTTCTAAGTGTCAGTGTTTAAAAGTCTTCTTTCTGGGTCATCAAGTCTTTTCTGATGAGAATCTTCTAGACCTGCGTCTGGGGATAGGTGTTGGGGGAGGGTATGCACCTGGCTGACAGTTTTCTTGAATGAGGGTGGAAGGAAGGCTGAAAAGCCCACCGTTCGGAATGCAGATTTTCAGCCAGGGACCTCAACCCTCTCCCAACTACACATACAACCGACCTGTCAGCCTCTAGCACCTGCTTCTCAAACCATCTGTGCTGAAGGACCAGTTATTAATCTCCCAATCTGTCAGGACCCACACATAGTCCTACTGCACATGACAGTACACGTGACCCACCACACGTGACCCACAGTAGGGGGTCAAACATCAAACTGGCCTGTATCCTGTTCAGAAAGAAGCCACTGAGCATACGCCTGAATGTTGAGGCCATTTCAGATTTCTATAAAAATTCTAAACACTCTTACTTTTTGTACTTCTGTATCTTCCTGGGGCTAGTAACGAAGCCCGTGGACCTAAACCAGTTCACAGCGACACTCTGAGAGCACTGCTCTAGAAAGAACAAACCTCTAGACTCTTGCCTTGAGGAGGAGCTGCCACCAGGCTGGCGGGGCGGGCGGGGGGGGGGGGCGCGGAATCTGGAGGGTGGAACTGCTCTGTAAACAGGCTTTCAGGCCATCCCCCACCTCAGCTCTGCACTTCTCTCACACGCCTTGGTACCCTGTTTCCAAATCTAGTGCCTTCCTGAACTGCTCACGTCCTTTCTGCAGGCATCAGGACACAGCATCTACTGCTCAGCAGAGCCATGTACACCTCCTCTTTCTACCTGTTTCTGTTCCCATCCTCTTTGCTCTCGCAGCTTACACTTTTAAAAATACATATATTGTTGTTAAGATGGCAATACTCCCCACATTGATGTACAGATTTAATGAAATCCCTATCAAAATCCCAGCTGATTTCTTTGCAGAGTCGATCCTAAAATTCATATAGAATTCCAAGGGACCCAGAATAGGCAAAACCATCTTGAAAGAAAACCAACAAGTTTGAAGAACTCACATCTCCCAACTTCAAAACTTACAACAAAGCTACATTAATCAAGTAATCAAGTATGATAGTGGCTTAAGGATAGACATGTGGGTCAGTGGCATAGAACTGAGAGTTCAGAAATAAACCCTCAGCTCTATGATCAACTGACCTTCAACAACAGTGCCAAGACAATTTGATGCGGGGGTGGGTGGGGGAATAGTCTTTTCAGCAAGTGTTGCTGAGACACTAGATATCCACATGCAAAAGAATGGAGTTGAACACCTACCTCACACCGTACACAAAAACTTGAATAGCTACCTCACACCGTACACAAAAACTAACTCAAAATGAATCACAGACCTACATGTAAGAGCTAAATTTTAAAAACTCTTAGAAGAAAATATAAGAGTAAATCTTCACGAGGCAAAGCCTTCTCAGATATGATACTGAAAGCACAAGTAACATAGGGAAAAATAAATTGGACTCAGGAAAATTAAAAGCTTTTGTGTCTCAAATGACACCATCAAGAAAGTGAAAAGAGAACCTATACATTGGGAGAAAATATTTGCAGATCATATACAAATCAAATATTTGCAGATCATATACATATCAAAACAAAATGTAAACCATTTTGTTTTATTTCAGAAAATTGGGATCATAGATATACTTAATAGGTGTTGTGTCTTTCTTTGTTCAGGATATAAGTTTGTAATATTTGCCTTTTACTTTTAAGAAGTTCTTCATGTGGCAGAAAAGTTTAACCTTTTGATATCTATTAATTTTTTTCTTTGTGATTTCTGCCATATGAAGTCACAGGTAATTTTTTTTTTTAAGGTTTGAAAAAATCCTTCCCCATTAAAGAGTCATTATCTTGTCTTCTGGTTTTATTGTTTCTTTTTTACCTTTAGCAATTTGAGCTATTTGAAATTTATTCGATGAATAATGTATCCCTTTCCCTGGGGTAAGTTTTGATATTTCCTTAAGATCTGTGGACGGATCTGTTTATTTAATAGATGTTATTTTGTAGGGCAAGTCTTCCCTCTTCAGTCTTTTTTTTCTAAGTGTTTGCCTTAATATGTTGCCAAATGAACGATAGAATTGTTACATCAAGCTGGCTGGCAATAAACCTGACAAATTATCTTGAGAAGAGTTGCCATATTTAAGATATTCAGATTTCTAATTTTTTCCATTAAAAAAATCATCTCCTACCATATTTGTAACATCTTTCTCAATTGTCCTTTTGTCTACTTGTATTTTCTGTTTGTTTTGTCTTGATTACACTTACAGAGAATGGTTGATTATACTTTTTCTTTGGCCATGCTGCATAGCTTGCAGGATCTTAGTTCCCCGGCCAGAGACTGAACCTGGGCCACAGCAGTGAAAGCGCCGAGTCCTAACCGCTGGACCGCCAGGGAATTCCCAATATACTCTTCTTTCAAAAAACAAAAATCAATCCCAGAGGTTTATATACTAAATCTATTGACACTATGCTCTGTAATGTCACAAATTTCTGGAATCATCTTAATTTTGTTCTTTTTTTCTATTTTCCTTATGTGTGTTTAACTGTTCTTTTCATAACTTTTCTGAGGTGAATTTCAGTTTGCTTATTTTCATCATTTCTTTTTTTTTTTTTTTTTTTTTTTGCGGTACACGGGCCTCTCGCTGTTGTGGCCTCTCCCGTTGCGGAGCACAGGCTCCGGACGCGCAGGCTCAGAGGCCATGGCTCACGGGCCCAGCCGCTCCGCGGCATGTGGGATCTTCCCAGACCGGGGCACGAACCCGCGCCCCCTGCAGCAGCAGGCGGACTCTCAACCACCACGCCACCAGGGAAGCCCCATCATTTCTTATACTGGCAGCATTTACCTTTAATACAATTTTGACTACATTCCATAATATGTTCTGATTCTCATAATTAGCTAAGGAGTCTGTAAATGATTTTTGTTTTTAAAGAGAAGGAAGTTTTATTCAGGGAGATACACACTCCGTAGACAGAGTGTGGGCCATCTCGGAAGGCAAGAGAGGCTGTAATGACTTTTTTTAAACAGCATTTTTGGAATATAATTTATATACCATCAAATTCACCTGTTTACAGTGTGCAGTTTAGAGAGCTGTACAACCAGCACCAGAACCTAATTTTAGAACATTTCTGTTAGCCTAAAAGAAACCCTGTACCTGTTGTCACTTACCTCTCACTCCTCCCTCCTCCCGACCTGGCAACTATTGCTCTACTTCCTATCTCAATAGATTTGCCGATTCCAGACATTTCATATAAATGGAAAGATGTAATACGTGGTCTTTTATGTCTGGCTTCTTACACTTAGCATGTTTTCAAGGTTCATCACGTCATGGCCTGTATCAGAACCCCATTCCTTTTCATGGCCAAGTAACATTCCCTTGTATGTACATTCTACATCTGATTTATCTGTTCCCTGACTGATGGACGTCTGGGTTGTTTCTACTACAGCTCTTATGAACACAGTGCTGCTATGAACATTCGTGTACAAGTTCTCATGTGGACAAATGTTTTCATTTCTCTTGGGTGGACATCTAGGAGTGGAATTGCTGGGTTATATGGTAGCTCTCTGTTTAGGCTTTGGAGAACCGCCAAGCAGTCCGAAGTGGTTCCACCATTTTACATTCCCACGAGCAGTGTGAGCTCCGGTTTCTGCACATCCTCATCAACTGTTGGTATTTCAATCATTTTTATTGTAGCCATTCTAGTGGGTGTGAAATGGTGTCTCATTGATTTGCAGTGATAACTTATGATGACTAATTATGTTGAGCATCTTTTCATGTGCTTATCAGCTGTTCATGTAGCTTTTAAAGAAAATGGCCATTTGAAATTAGGGTTTTTGTCTTCTTATTTATTGGGTTATAAGAGTTCTTTATATATTCTGGATATTAATCCCTTATCGGATATATGATTTGTAAATATTTTCTCCCATTCCGTGAGTTCTCTTTTCATTTTCTTGATGGTGTCATTTGAAACAAACAAACAAAATTTTTAATGCTTCATTTATGTATTTATTTATTTATTTTGGCCACGCTGCGAGGCATTTGGGATCTTAGTTCCCCGACCAGGCATTGAACCCATGCCCCCTGCGGTGGAAGCACGGAGTCCTAACCACTGGACCACCAGGGAATTCCCAAAAGTTTTTAATTTTGATGAAGTCCAATTAATTTTTCTCTTATCACTTATGTTTTTGGTGTCGTTTCTATAAAAAACACCTTCTAACCCAAGGTCACAAAGATTTACTCCTATATTTTCTTCTAAGTGTTTCACAGTTTTAATTCTTTAATTTAGGTCTATATTCTATTTTGAGTTAATTTCTGTATATGATGTGAGACCAGGGTCCAAGTTCAGCCTTTTGCATATAAATATCCAGTTGAGGTGTGCTCTAAGTGTAAAACACACACGGAATTGTACAGACTTAGAATTACTAACATGCTTAGAGGCATAAAGAAGAAGATTAAAAGGATAGAGGAAGAACAGAGACTATCAAAATAAACTTGAAATATTAACAAACTAACAAAATAGAGTTTCTAGAAATGGTGAAAAAAGCCAAAAAGCTGAATACCTCCAGCAATGATAGTAATTATCATTGGTAGTAACATCTCTGGTATGATTCCACAGGTACTGCACTATTTTACATGTATTTTCCCTTTTCATCTGCACAGCAGTCCAGTGAGGTAGGGACAATTATTTGTCCCCATCTTCAGGAAACTAAGGCTCAGGGAACCCAGCTTGTCCAAGGTCACCAGGCGGGCAAGTAGGAAAGCCAGGCCTGACCCCACTCTGAGTTCAAAGTCCACATTTTTATCTGTTATAGATTCTTGCAAGAATGCAACAAGAATGCAAACAAGATATGCATTTTGGCTACAGCCTGGCCTAGATTTTAGACAGTTGGAGAGATGAGTAGAGCAGGAGGAGTGAGGGGTGACTTGGCCAAAATGGGGGGGTCTCTCTGCTCAAAACTGCCAGCTTATTTCACAGAGCGCACCTGCCGTTAGCTGGTTCCGGCTCTCAGAAAGCTCTCGCGTTAACATGAAGCCCAGGCCCTGCCCCCACGAAGCCTGGCAGCGCCCCCAGCCCGGCCGCACCATGAGATAAGACACGAGGAGGGACCTGGGGAAAGAGGCCAGCCCGGTGACGCCCGACTGCTCCCTCCGTGACGTCCGTCCACAGCAGACACCATCCCTCCAGGGACTCAGGGCTCAGCCCAGAGCCCTCTGGTTTAAGACCAGCTCTACGGAGCTCTGATAAGCGCTGCCCTTCCAGAGGCTTCTGCAAACAGAATTGCCCCCGACCCTCTGGCCAAGGCAGCAGATGAGCCAGCCTTCAGTCCTGGGCAGGGGGTTCTCCGCAGCTGCGGCTGGGAGAGAGCAGGGACCGTTGCATCAGGAGAGTCAGCCCTCACATGGCTGACGTGTGCGGGGGTGGCGTGGTGAACGTGCAGGGCCGTTTCTGCCCCAGCGGAGTGCTGTCAGCAGGCAGGAGGTGAGGGGTGACGCTGCAGGGAGTTGTGAAATCTAGGCGCAGTGCCGCTGGGACCTTGCTGAGGGCTGGGGCCCCATCAGCCTGCAGGACGTAAAGCTGCCTCTTTTGTTGGTTCACAAAAACCATGGGAAGGAGCGGGGCCCTGACATCCAGGCAAGAGCCAGAGGACCCGGGGACCATCACGCCTCCCCCATGATCTGGGTCGCGACGCACAATTCGCCGCCTGATCGGAAGTGGTGCTGCCCTGGGTGGTGGGGACTCCGAGATGCCCCGGCGCGGTGACCCTGCTAGACCGCTGTCCTCGGCACCAGGCAGATAGGCGCCCCTCGCTTGCTGCAGAGCCGCGCTCCTGCAAAGCCGTTCATGAGCTGAATCCTATAGGGCTGCACTGCTGCAGGCGAGATTCCAGACTGCGGGTTCAACCAGAAGCCCAGGGGTCATCCTTACCCCTCCCTTTCCCACACCCTCCGCCTCCATCATTCAGCAGCTCCCCGCATTCCACTTCCATTCCCGCCGCCCCGCCCTGTCTCCCGGCCTCCTGACTCTGCCCTCCCATCCAACCTGGTGCTGCCTTTGTGGTGATCCCTCTAAAATGTAAGGAGGGCTTCTCTGGTGGCGCAGTGGTTAAGAATCTGCCTGCCAATGCAGGGGGACACGAGTTCGAGCCCTGGTCCGGGAAGATCCCACATGCCGCGGAGTAACTAAGCCCATGCGCCACAACTACTGAGTCTGTGTGCCGCAACTACTGAAGCCCACGCGCCTAGAGCCGGCACACTGCAACCAACAGTAGCCCCCGCTCGCCGCAACTAGAGAGAGTCTGTGCGCAGCAACGAAGACCCAACGCAGCCAAAAGTAAAAAACAAATTAATTAATTGAAAAATAAAATGTAAGGCTATCACTTCTCACTGCTCCCCGGGGCTCCAGGATAAAGTCTGAGGACCTTATGGGACCGCCCAGCCTGCCCCACACGCCCGCACCTCTCCTGCCTCACCTACAACCTGCCATCTTGCATCCACGCCCAAGGACCCCTTGGGTCCTGAGCTTGAGCCCGCTGCTCCCTCCCTGAGATTCTGGCTCCTCCTCCACCCCAGGAGAACTAAGCCTGGAACACGCTTCTCCCCGCCCTGGCACCTTCCAGGCCTGAGGGCTCCCCCTAGATCTTCCATCTGTCTCCGCCAGTAGAGAAGAAGTTCCCTGAGGGCAGGAGCTGTGTTCCTCAGTCTCTGCAGCCCCAACATCTAGCATCAGTGCCCGGGACTCAGCCGGGGCACCTGGAACCTGCTTATAGAATAAATGAATATCCAGGAGAGGGTGTTGTTCTGCTATTTATTTATTGTATTCTTAATCTTCATTATGTTTTTCCTGATTATAAAAGAAGGATGTGCAGGTATTCTATTGCTCCTTCCCCTTTTATTGAGGAGCTACTGGAGGCTCCATAGTCAGGCAGAGAAAAGAAAAACGAGTGAATTCACCACCCTGAAAGTATGTTGTCTACAAAGTAATAAGCATTTATTGAGTACCTGCTGTGTTCATAGCTTAGACCCTAAGTTCTGTGTTGGACATAATGCCGCTGATTCCACAGAGCTCACTTGCACTCAAACTTAAGCAGAAATGCAACAATAAGTTACACACTTATTAAGACAGAATTTAGAAATTTTAAGTAAGATTCAGTCATCAACACCAGGTTAAGCTCCTGTAGATACCCTTGGAATGCCCACAGTTTGCATTTAATGTCTGGCATTGGAATCGTAAAGGAATGAGGTTTTCATATTTTACTGTTTTTAGCACACCTAGGTCAAATCTTTACTGTACCCTACAATTAGTTATTTCAACCATTTTTTTCATCAACGACTTTTTACTCTATAATAACTATAGTTGCCTTGCCTAGTTGTTACCTATTTTCTCTGTGCTCATCTAAAATAAAGCATGACAGACAAAAAAAAAAAAAAGACGTGTTAGTTGTCAAAAATTGAAATTGAGAAAATATATAATTTAGAAAGGGAAAGTCCTTACTGTGAGATAAATTCCTTCCATATTTTATACTATGCTTACACTAATGCACAGTAGTATAAAATAGATACTCTGCATATTTCGCTTAGTTTTTACCAATATAAGATCATATCTTGGACTTCCCTGGTGGTCCAGTGGGTAAGACTCCACGCTCCCAATGCAGGGGACCTGGGTTCGATCCCTGGTAGGGGAAGTTCCGCACGCCATTTGGAGCAGCCAGAAAAATAAATAAAATAAATAATAAAGATCATATCTTGGGCTTCCCTGGTGGCGCAGTGGTTGAGAGTCCGCCTGCCAATGCAGGGGACACGGGTTCGTGCCCCAGTCTGGGAAGATCCCACTTGCCGCAGAGCGACTAGGCCCGTGAGCCATGGCCGCTGAGCCTGCGCGTCCGGAGCCTGTGCTCCGCAACGGGACAGACCACAGCAGTGAGAGGCCTGCATACCGCAAAAAAAAAAAAAAAAAGATCATAACTTATAAACAGCTCATACAGCCCAATATCAAAAAAACAACCCAATCAAAAAATGGGCAGAAGATCTAAACAGACATTTCTCCAAAGAAGACATACAGGTGGCCAACAGGCACATGAAAAGATGCTCAACATCACTATTTATTAGAAAAATGCAAATCAAAACTACAATGAGGTATTACCTCATACCTGTTAGAATGGCCATCATCAAAAAGACAAGAAATAACAAGTGTTGGTGAGAATGTGGAGAAAAAAGAACCCTCCAACACTGCTGGTGGAAATGTAAGTTGGTGCAGCCACTATGGAAAACAGGATGGAGCTTCCTTAAGAAACTAAAAATAGAGCTACCATATGACCCAGCAATCCCACTCCTGGGCATATATCCAGAAAAGAGGAAAACTCTAATTTGAGAAGATAGACGCACCCCAATGTTCATAGCAGCACTATTTACAATAGCCAAGACATGGAAGCAACCTAAATGTCCATCAACAGATGACTGGATAAAGAAGATGTGGTATATAGGTGTACACACACACACACACACACACACACACACACACACACACACGATACAGCTATTTGTGATTATTCTTCAGTGCTCGTTTGTCCATATTCTCTATTTTTCTATTGGTTCTCTTTAAAGACCTCTGTGTAAAGCAGGGAAATCAGTCCTTTGCCCTACGTGTTGCAATTTTTCCTCACTTGTCTTTGTCCTCTGACATTTGATGTTGTGTGGCAGTGTGGCGAGTGGCTACGGCACAGAATCTGAAGGCAGACAGCTAGGTAATCCTCGTTGGTCTCTAATTTACCAGCTCGGTGACCAAGATTCAGTTACTGAACCTCGGGTTCACGGGCTTTTATGAGAATGAAATGAGTTAAACGTGTAGAAAGGGTCCGGCACAGAGCTTAGCATGAAAAAGTGCTATGGGGGTATATGCTGCTGTTGTTACTATCTTGTATTCAAATAGCTTTCATTTTTATGCAAAATCAAATTCACTGATCCTTTACGAGTTCTGGATTCCACATCATGCTTAGAAAGACTTTCCTCAGTCTAAGGTTAGAAAACTAGCCACCAAGCGCGCCATTTAAAGGAGTCTGTGGGGAGTCCATTTGCAGAATGGATCTCCCCTCCCCAGCCCTCCCCCACTGTGCTCCTTCTAAGTTAATTCGGGATGGTTTTAAAGGGGAGGACTGCCTGTGTTTCCAACATGTGCAAGGACCAGGGAAGGTAGAAGGCACAGTGCTTTGGGAAATGGATGACAGTAGCTGCCGTTTCATGTCTAAAGGGTGGGCCTGGGCAGGTCACCCCTGCTTCATTAACTAAACCACTTCTGCTTGTCCATAAGTGGCAGCCTCATGCCAAGTTTCTGACCCTAAAGGAATTCATAGTCCAACATGAGAACAGACTAGTCATCAGGCGGAAGGTGTCACTGAAGGCCTGAAGGCCTCGTGGGGCGAAAGCATCCCTGATGGGAGGAGACTCACAGGTTGGCGGCAAGGAGGGGTGCAGAGGACGTTCCCAACACAGGGACAGGATGTCCCATCAAGACTCTGCAGACACGCCAGACCCTCCCGCTGCCTGTGCCCGCGGCCCCGGGGTGTGGTGCTGGAAGGAGGTGGTGAGGTGGAGACCAGCCAGAGGCCAGAGCAAGGAGCCGAGACTAAGACAGGAAATCTGGCTTCTCTCTCAGTTCCAGGACTTAACTTGTCAGATGGTCTTAAGGAAGTGACTTCACTCCTCTGTGCTCATTCGCTCATCCTTAAAATGCAGCCTCAGCTTGTGTCCTTAGGCCGTGCAAGTTCTACACGATGACACATGCGCAAACATTCTGTCCTGTGCAACGTAAACATCTGAGGTCCTCGGGCACTTTATGCTGCTAACCGGTGACTGCAGCTGTTCCTGCCTGGGGGCTTCACTGTGGGTTAGGCCGCTGCTTTCCCTGGGGCTCCGCCCTGCTCCCTGAAGTGGGGCAGCTTCGCAGGGACCCAGGCCTCCATGTTTGCACCCCTTCCTGGTCGCCTGCGCCTCCACCCGACTCTCCTAGTCCTGCTGTTGACCCAGATCAGGGTTCTACTCCGGCACCCTTTAACCCTGACACAGCTCCCACACGTGAAGGGGCTGAGCCTCCTCCCCTGACAGGTTTCGGTAGCAGGTTAGAAACTGCCCGCAGGCACTTCTGGCCTTGTTTTCCTCAGACGCTAGTGTGGGCCCTCTCCATCCCCAGCAATTCCACCATCTGCTCAAATTAAGGGTGAAAGGGCAGCGAGCATCCGGACCTCAACTCCTCTCCACACCGCTAGAGCCCAGCCAACAGCGTCCTCCAGTGGGCGGCAGGGGTTGCCTCAGGAGAGCAGAGTCCTGGAGGTCTGAAGACCACTGCGGAGGGCAGCCCCTGAGCCTGGCACCCACAGTCCAACGCGTAGGGCTCCTTTGCGGGAAGGGCACTTGGTGGGAGTTCAGGAACCTGGGTTCCTGTTTCAGCACTGCCTGATCATGTGACCTTGGACGGGTCCCTTGCCTTCTCTGGTTCTCGGTTTCCTCTTTGGTAAAAAAGAGGGTCGGGCACAGGGCTGAAACTGATGCCCTGCTGGCAAACAGAAATGTGCACGGTTGGTTTGGGGCTGAACACCTTAAAGTGAGGCCGGCATTTCCCATGAGAAGAATTTCCTGCCACTTCCACCATGGAAGGCATCTGTGTTTGTGTTCTTTGCTGCTCCCCAGTCCTGGCACTTGGGAAAGGAGCTAGGAGCCTCTGGCCTTTCTGGCACCATTATTTAAGAGAGGCAGAAAATGCCACTGGCCACCAACAGGAAGAGCTAAGTACAGAACCAGATCCGGCAGGTTATCTCACCTCTGGAGGCCAACCTTAACCCAAGATGCAGTGAAGAGTCACTGCGTTTCCCAAGGGCAGTGGTCCTCTTGGTGACAGAAATCCTTAAACCTTTTCCCTGCACTTACTAGCAGACTGGGCTGGCTTCAAGGGGCCTGCTCAGAAGGGTCAGCACTGAGAAAGGGCCCGTGCTTGGTTTAATGCCATTAGCATCTTAAAATTCTTCATACTTTTTTTTTCTTTTTTTTTTTTTCCGCTGCCATGCGGGATGCAGGATCTTAGTTCCTCGACCAGGGATCAAACCCGTGCCCCCTGGATTGGGAACGTGAAGTCTTAACCACTGGACCACCAGGGTAGTCCCTCCTAATACAGTTTGAACTAGGGGCCCTCAGGTTCATTTTGTACTGGACCTGCAAAGTATTATATGAACACCCACTTTGAAACTTTCACCAGTCTCTCCATTAGGGTACTGGTTCCCAAGGCAGGACTCTGATCTCCAGAGGAAGGACATCCTGAAGGACTCTTCTAGTCCCTCAAGATGAGCTGAGATGGCATACAAGCCCACAAATTCTCCTCCAACCTCCCCAAGTGGGTGGTCTCCTGTTTCCCACTTCAGCTGTCTCTCTCACAAGGCACCCACCTCTTTCTGTAACCCATCCCAGACTCCTCACCTCCGGGCTGTGCCCTCTGTACTCTGACTTCCTCAAAACAGAGGATGCTCGATAAACGTCTGTCGACTGAGGAAAGCAAACAGAGCTATCTTCTCAGAACAGGGTGCAGGGCAGTGCACACAGTGGGTGCTCAATCAATGCTGCTGACTCATGCACAGAGCAGGCTGGGGCACTGCGCCACATGGCCGTGCCTGTCCTCAGTCAAGGCATCACACGGACCATCATTCTCTCCCCTTCCGACCTGGTGAGGAAGGAAGGACAGGCCAGGGTTTCCTGGTGTGGAGGTGGAAGGACTACTCCCTACCCACCCCTGGGGTTCCAGTGCCAAAATGCCCTGCAGGAAATGGTATTAAGAACCCCCGACACTTGCAAAGCCCTTTAAAGTTTAAAACCCGCTTTCATTAACTTTCTCCTCAAACTGTCTTGCAAGTCAAGATGAATACTCCAAATACCAACTGTGGGTTGTTGTTCTAACATTTTTTCTTTCACTGAGTATATTCCTGGAGGAAAAATTAGGAAATGCAGTTAAAGCCCAGAGAACAAGGACACCTCAAATCCTAGGGCCTAGAGATGACACTGTTAACATTTTAGTCCATATCTCATGAGATTTATCTCCGTACGTAATATATACCTTTCAAAACAGGATAACGCTGTCACTGCTTTGTAATCTTACTATTCCCAGTTTTACAGGAGGCTAACAGAGGTCGCAGGTCACACAGCTGCTAGGGGTAGTGCTGGGGCCTGACTCTGGTGTCTTGACTCTGATGCTGGTGTCTGTATCCCTGAACCCGGCTGCTACTCAGACTCCACAGGGGCCGGAGGGGCTGCTGGCCATGGGAACGGAGCCCCAGCCAAGAAGGGTTTGCTCGGACTGGGCTTCAGGGAGAACACCCCGAAACTGCCTGGGTGTCCCCCAGCTCAGCGCGGGCGGGGCCAGGCCAGGCCCGGTGGCTCAGAGTTCCCACCTCTGCAAATCTGGACTTTGCCTGGCAGTAAACAGTCACAGGGATACGGGGTCAGCTGTCAGGCAGGGGCCCAGAGGGAGCAGGTGTCAGGTGGCAGGATCGGGCCACACAGCAGTGACCCTAGAGAGCAACTGGATATCTGTTGGTGGCCTTGGAGGGCTTGTCTGTTTGTATTTTTAGAAAAAGTGAGGGCACAGCAGTGACCCAGCAACTGTCTCGCTGCCTGGGCAACACGCTGGGCAGTGGAAAGGGGCTTCCAGCCTGAGTCCAGGCTGGTGGCTAAGGGCAGGACCGGCCGCCTCCCTTCCTTCTTTCCCTCCCCCCTCCCTCCCTCCTTCCTGAGCTCACACTACTAGCCAAATACTGAGTTAGGCACTAGAGGAAAGATTTCCTCAGGGCCCTGGCCTTCCACGAAGGTGGCAAAAGAACGAGAGCTGACCAGAGGCTTACAGAACAATAGTGGTCAAGAGCGAGAGCTCTGGCCTCAGACGGACCCAGGTTCAAATCTTGACTCCCCTGTCTCTAGCTGTGTGACCTCAGGCAAGTTGCTTAATCTCTCTGAACCTGCATTTCCCCTCTTAAGGTCTATGAGAAGCAAATGAGATAGTGCATAAACACACTTAGAAGAAGGCCTGGAACCTGGTAAGGGCTGGATAAACGCAGCTATGGAAAGAGAGGCTGTACCTTTGGAAGCATTCTGGAGCTCGGGCTGCCCAGCAGCGTCAGCATCACGGCTGGATCATTCCAGAGGATGCCGTGGGGCTTGGCTGAGAACGGGCCTGGGGCCTTCACGGCCCTTCAGCCAAGGGTCTGGCAGCCTGGCAGCGGCTCACCCCTTCCACCACACGCTAGCCCCTCACAGTGAAGGAGGGGCCGGCATCCTCTCGTTTTGCCAAAGAGGAGGCTGGGAAGCAGTGGGGTTGTGGGAGCTGCCCGAGGTCACCAGGGAAAGAAACGGCCGCCGGCTCCCAGCCCAGGGCCACCCGTCTGCTGACCTTCATCTCCCCCAGACCCTGGCCCACGACACCAGAGCTGCCTCTCAGGGTGCAGGAGTTGGGGCGGGAAGAGGGGTCTGCTGGGCCTGGCGGGAGAGCGGGTGACTCCTGGGGCTGCGGGGGGTGGCGGCAGCAATCCTGGCAGGCAGGCTCTGGGCCGAGAGGGCATCTGACTCAGGGCTGGCCGACCCTGAGGGCTGTTTGCACCTGGCTTTGCTATCTGGGACCCAGTGCCCTGGGGACGCCTCACCATCTTGATCCCACCCGCCCGGAGCTGCAGCTGGACTTCTTCCGGTGAGAACAACAGCATACCCCATCCTCTCTGCCTGCCTGTCTATGCCTGGCCCCTGGCAGCGCCAACCCCAGGGACAACAGACACCCATGCACACACACATGCACACACGTGCAAACGCGCTGAGGCTGTGATGCGGCACGGAGGGCCGCGTCAGGAGTGGACGCGCCTATGGAAGACAGGCCCTTTCCTGCACCCACAGAGGGCTCCGTGTAAGAGGTCCAGCCAGGGAGCACAGCTCACAGTGGTCCTCCCTCCTCAGCCCCTGGTGAATGAATACAGGGAGCCATCGTTGGCTCGTCAGGCTAGGTGCCGGGCTCTGCATACAGCCATGAGCAAGACGGATAAAGTCCTTGTTTCCGTAAAGCTTATCTACTGGGGTGGGACTGAAAAGGTCTTTTTATCTCCCTTATGCTTCCCCTTTTATGCACTTGATGCTCTACTAATCCTTGTCATTTTAGGGGATTAGGCGAACAGGGGTGTCGGGAAGGCGGCGATCTCGTGGTATCCTCGCTGCCCAGCACATGCTAGGAGCGGAGAACACATAGGATGTTGGCAGGTCTGCGCACGGCTGGGTGGGGTGGGAAATTCACCACCTTCCCTTTTCCCATCTCCGTGACAGATGTGATCTCCCGATGAGGTGTGCTCCCGTGGACTGAAGCCAGGGACTGTCGGCACAACGCTCACTGCTTCTCATTCTAATTGCCCGAGGTTCCAAGGAAGTAACGCTCGCCTTTTGCAAACACATCCTCTCGTGGGAACATACAAAACTCACACGCACCGTCGCGTGGAATGTTGATATTTTGCTTTACGATGAATTGTTCCGAGAGTCGTTTTCACTTACCCGTGTGTAGGCTTCCTATCTGGACACAGGTTCCGCCGCAAAATCTAAGGTTCTACAAAACCAAGGAAGGCTCAGTAAATGTTTGAGTGAAGACATGAAGAGGGTCTAAGGATAAACGTGACAGGACCTGTAAACAGGCACGCGGTGGGCATGACCCGGCACTGGGGACGGGAGCTGCTGGCATGTGTGGCTGGGGCCAAACGAATAAATTGGTTTTATTCACCATTCAGTGGGGAGGTCTGGAGAGATGCCCTCTGCATCCTTCAGGGTCCACCTCTGAGGGGTTTCAGGACCTACGCTTCCAGGGACTAAAGACTGTAGTGGTTAAGGACACAGGCTCTTTGGAACTTCCCTGGTGGTCCAGTGGTTAAGACTCTGTGCTTCCACTGCGGGGGGTTCAGGTTTGATCCCTGGTTGGGGAACTAAGATCCTATATACTGTGTGGCACAGCCAGAAAAAAAAAAAAAAAACACAGGCTCCAGAGCCTGCCTGGGTTCAAATCCCAACTCTACTTTCAACAGCTGGGTGATCCCAGGCAAAAGTACTGAACTGTTCTAAGCCTTGACCTTCTCATCTGTAAAACAGGTGTTGTTAAAAGAACTCAGTGACAGTCAATGGAAGTGTCTAGCACGGAGCTTAGAAGATGGTAAGCATGTGAGGCGCTGGTGACGAGCTCAGTGTGGCAGTGCAATGTAGACCAATGGCCCTCACACTTGAGGTGCATCAGACTCCCCTGAAAGCTTGTTAAAACACAGAGGGCTGGGTACCACCCCGAGTTTCTGATTCAGCAGGTCTAGGGTAGAATCTGAGAATCTGCATTTCCAACAAGTTCCCAGGTGATGCTGCAGTTGCTGCTTTAGGGACCATACTTTGAGAACCACTGGTCTAGAGAAGGGAGAACTCAGGTGTAGGACTTGGGAGCTGGGACCATCCCGCAGTGTCTGGTGACTTTGGGCAGTTAATCTCTTTGAGCCTCAATGTCTTTCCTTGTAAAATGGGACTCTTAATATCCACTTCACAGGAATTCCCTGGCGGTCCAGCGGTTAGAACTCTGGGCTTTCACTGCTGAGGGCCCGGGTTCAATTCCTGGTCAGGGAACTAAGATCCTGCAAGTTTCTCAGTGTGGCCAAAAAAAACCCCAAATAAACAAAAAAACCAGCTTCATGGGGTCATGCCTGGCATACAGCATTCTCAGTATTTAGCTCAGTTTGTTGGCCCTTGAAGGATGGGTAGGATCACCATGAGCAGAGATGGGTCAGGCGGGCCTGCGGGATGCTGCTGAGAACCCCAAAGCCCGGAGCAAAGTGCCGGATGGATCTGGAAGCCCCAGAGCAATGTGCTAATTCGGAAAGAACTCGTTTTCCAATTCTATGGAAGTTTCTATGTGGCAAATCCACAATTAACTTTGGACCCTGACCCAGATGGCTGACAAGGTGACCTAAGAAAAAGGAAGCAGCCCCACGGGGTTCCTATCACAGGCTCCGCGCCTTCCCGACCCTGCCTGCCCGCTCTGCTCCCGCGTGTCCACGGCCCCCTTTTGTCAGAGAGAAAGCCTGTCACCTCTGGACTCACAGGGGGATCAAAATCCCTGGGGCCCCTGGCCAGGCCGGGCTGCCCCAGGGCCCACGCAACCGTGTGCACCTGGGGCAGGGCTGGCGCCTTGCAAGACTGCGCCCAGGGCTCAGAGGAGATTTCCGGGCCAGTTTGGTGTTATGACGGCAACAGCACGCAGACACCCCATCCGCGGTGGATCAGAGCCTGTTGACGTTTAAGGGCGAGACCCATCGCTCTTGGCACGGGAACACTGCAGGCCGAGTGCCTCAGGGGTCCGGGCCTTGGCAGGCTTTGGCCTGAAGACCAGTGGCAGCAGCCGGCCTGAGTCACTGGTTCCGAGGCAGGATACCCGGGGAAAAAGGGCTCTCCCTGGACCAGGGGCACAGATTCACTGTCCAAACAGCACGCTCCTCACCCAGCAGTCCTTGGGCCTGAAATCCCACCCTCAGAGATCCATTGTTTGGTCTTTTTCAAAATAACTCTTTGAAGTAACTCTTTCATATAAAAAATTCAATGCTGTGCTCGTTTACTGGGCATTCAATGTGGGCAAATCACTGAGCCTGGCACCGTGGAGACCCAGGAATACGGAAGACGGATTCCCCACAGGAAAGCAGGTGGCTGGAGGGGCCACCTGGAGGGCTCCGAACACAGCCCAGGGTCTAGAAGGGAGGGCCGGCCTCCCAGGGGGCACGGGGAAGAAAGGCCTTTAGTCCTGGAGGGGGCAGGAGCAGGTGGAAGGCTGGCGTGTGTTCAGGGAACAGTGAGTCAGGCGGTACGGCCCCGTAAGGAGGGTGAGCCCTCAGCCCCTCCAGGGAGGGCAGAGGAGCAGGACACCAGCTGGAGACGCAGGTGGAAGCCAGCTGGGGGGGTCTGCACAGCAGGGACCGTGGGGACCCAGTGTAGGTGGCCTTGTCTGAGAATTTCCCTCCCTGGGAGATGGGAGGGAGCTTGAAGGGGAGCGTCCCCCAGGTGACAGGCGAGGAGACAGGTTCCCGGATGGGTAGAGAAGGGTTTCAAAGACCAGGGGTGCTGCTGAGAAGACAAACCTTCGGAATGTGGGCTGGGTCGGGCTGAGTCAGCACCTAGTACTTAAATGCCTCTAGGCCCACAGGTGGGAGTGTGGTCCTGCGTAGGAGAGTTTTCTCTCTCACCTCATCCTCGTTCTAAGGTTTCACAGCTTTCACAGCACATTCACCCACATCACCTCGCTGATCTTTTTAACAGCACTTTGGACTAAACAGGGCATATTATTCCCATTTCACACATGGAGAAGCTAAGGCCTAGGTGAGCTGAAGTTATAAATTCTGCTTTATAGGAACCACTGGGCTTTTGGGGTGCATATTCGTTTCTGTTTTATTTATTTATTTACTATTTATTTTTAGATAGTTCAAACATTTACATGAGTCAAAATTCAAAATGTCCGGATGAAAGCTTCTCTGTCAACCCTACTCTTCCAGCTGCCCGGGTCACCTCTTACCAGTTTGAACTCAAGCCTTTTGACTATGGGGGTAGGGTCCTTTCTGCCGCAGTGGGGCAGGGGCTCAGGACACAGCCCCCCTGTAGATTCAGGAAAGCCCAACGTAAGTGCCACCCCAGGAGGGGTGTTATACCTCCTCTGACAAGTATCCATTTGGTCTTCTTTCATCTGAGGCCACATAAGTCTATCTTTAGAGCCTAAACTCCTTGAAGGCAGGGAGTCTATCTTCAACTTCTGGGAGGTCATAGAGTAGGGGTTAAAATTAGAGGCTCTGGCATATAGAGAACTGGGATAAAAACTGTGCTGTGGGACAAGTTACTCAGGCTCTCTGAGGCTCTGTTTTTTCAGCTACGATAAGGATGCCCTCACCAACTTCACGGGGCTGTGTGGGGACTGGATAAGATGACTTACGTCCCGTGTTTAGCTGTGTGTCAGGCACAAGGTCTGTGATCTGTAACTGGGAACTGCCATCGTTCCCAGTGTTCTGGGGCCCGCGTGTGTCTGCAGCATGACAGACCCGGGCACCCTTTCACACTTAATCCTGACAGAGAATCAGGGATCTCAGGCAAGTCGGCACAGTAGGTCCCTCAAATCCATGTATCTGAACCAATCGCTCGCTCTTCCTGGGCTGGGATCTGCCCTTCCCGTTTGTGAAACCAGCCCTCCAAAGGCTGGCTCTTCACTGTCTCCTTTCAGGTGGTTTTTCTGGGGAGTCGGGCATTTTGACAGAGGGGCCGACAGCCCACTGCTCCTCTGGGCCTATTTTGTCTAATGCCCTGAGTCTGAGCTGATACACGGGGAAGCTGCCATATGGCTTTTCTCAGGGCTGACAGGAATGACTCACTGGAGGGTCACCCCTGCCCTGGAGCTGCCGAGGGCAAGTGACTCATGGCCTCTGCCTCTCGGAAGCCATGTCCTCGGCCCCTGAGACTACAGGCAGAGGAGGGGGCTTCCCCGCTCCTAGATCGCTCTGGGTTGGAAGGGAGCCAAGACATCATTTATCCCACCTCCCTCATCTCGCAGATAAGAAAGGGAACCTGGTGGTGGGAACAGGCACACAGCCAGCTGGTTGCAGGAGCAGGATTTGTACCTGCCTTGACTTCTGTGGTTCCCTCTGGGCTGCGGCAGATCCCCACCCCTGGGCCTTCCAACCACAGCGCCCTCACTCCTGCCTCGGGCTCCAGGTCCTAAACACTCTGAGCAGTGGATCCCGTGGCTTTTTGGTAGGACAGTTACTTACCCCTTTGGAAGAACATCCCTGGAATCTTGTTTCCAAGAAAGGGCAGAATGATCTGTTGGAGCTGGTGTTCCCACGGACCTTAGGGTCAATAAACAATATAAAATTGTGTTTACTTTTCTCTTAAAAAGAGGCATTCCTTTCCCATCCAACTCAAGTTTTGTCAAGAAACAAAAATATAGGCCAGCAAGGATTAAGGGATAAATAATCGTCTGGCAGAACAATGGAGCAATCCATGACTTCAAGGGATGGAATCCACACCAGCCTTGGGAGCTGGGACTTGGCAAGCAAGCCAGAGCCCGGGAACAGGGACGGAGGGCAGGGCGAGGAAAAGGGAGGGAAACGACTGTGCTGGGGCAGGGCCAGGCGGGGGACGACTCGGGGGACCCGGGGAGGGGTCTGTGGTGTCATCCCACCCCATCTCCAAACCCAGGTGCTCTTGCCGCCCAGAACCCCGGAGCCCGGACTTCCCATCAGCAGGGCCCTGCCTAGGCGCTCAGCTGCCGCGGGTGGGCAGGTTGAGGGGCGCGCGCATCTCCAGCAGGGGTTCGTCTCAGGCTTGGCGCCCCGCTGTCCTGGAGGAACAGTGCAGGGCGGGGGTGGGGGCCTGAGACGTAGACACAGAGGGTCAGGGGTCACGGCAAGACGCACTTCAGACGGGAAGAGTACGAGGCTCGGAGTTCTCTTTGCTTTGGGGAGGAGCCCGCTCACTCGGCCTCCAGAAAGGGATCTCCCCGGTTTGTGGATGTGGAAACTGAGGCCCAAACTGGGAGGCCCAGAGCCGGGGGTCCCGGCCGCCAGCCCCCGGCCCACGCCCGGAGGATTCAGACGACGACAGGGGTCTGGGGAGGCCCGCGCCCACCGCGCCCGCGCGCTCCGCAGACCCCCGGGCGCAAGGGGCGGACCCCGCGGAGCCGCCGGTAGTCCCGGGTGGGAAGGCGCCGGGTGGGGAGGGCGCGGGCGGAGGAACTGAAGTGACTCAGGCCGGTTCTCAGGCCGGGCCTTTGTTCCCGGGACGCCGACCTTAAAGGGCCAGCGCCCGAGGCAGAAGCGCGCCCGGCGGCCTCCCCCCGCCCCCGCCCCCGCCCCCACTCCCACTCCTCCTGGGGTCGCTCCTAGGCTCCGGGCTCTTGGCAGAAAGTGGGGCGTCCTGCAGGATTCAGGGGTTCATCCAATCGAATCCTCAGGCCATAAGGGAGGGCCCTCAGGTCATTTCAATCATCCCTCTGCCTCAGGGCAGGGCTGCACCTAAAGTGGCTCAGGGGGATTAAGAAAACCCTTTTCCTGCTTTTTAAAGATACTGCCACGGGGCGACCCCTTTCTAGGCAGCGTCTCCCAGGGTCTCCCAGCCATCTGTCTTCTAACCAAGTCCCCACCCTGCAAGGTGACCCACCCACGCAGGCCCCAATATCAGGACTGGATCATTTGCACCCTCATTTGACACGCTTGGTGGGTTTTAGGCCGGCCTGTGCAGACCTGTGAACAGGCTCCCGTCCCGGGCCTCCACGGGGTCCAGGTTTCACACCAGTCCTGTCCTGTCCGAGGATCCCTCGCCACTCCACCCCCCAACGCCGCGCTGCTGGTACCAAAGTTGCTCCTCCGGGCCCTGAGCGCCACCACGCGGACACGGGAGAACGGTGCCCTGGGGGACTTAGAGGGGCCCCTGAGAGCTTCCTGCCACCACTCTCAGTTATAAAGCAGCCTGAACTGGCGCAAATCAAAATAAAAGCAGGCCCTAAATTAAAGAGGAGAGGATGAGGCCTGTCCCCTTCTGTGCTCCCGGGAACCCACATCCTCTGTGAAGCGATGGCCCTGAGATCACTTAACAACCAACGCCCATCAGGTCTATTAAAACCTAGGAACAGCCGTCGTTGCTGAGGCTCTGGAAGACCTGTGCCCGTGATACCCACCTCTGCTACCCCTGCTCAAAAACAAAACAACGAAACACCGCTAGAGGTTGGGATTTATGGTTACGCCCACTGTTCATATGCAACTTTTCAGAGAAGGGGGTCTCTCCCTGAAGCTTTCTTAGTAATTTCACAGTTTATCAGATCTTGGACTTAGAGCCGGGTTGGGAAGGAGGAGAAAGTGCAAAGCTCGTCACTATGGGCAAACTGGAGGTGGGGGGTGGGGGGGAACAGCGGCAAAGAAGCCCCAGCTCACAGCTGTGCCCGGCAGAGGCCTCTGCGTCGTGGAGAGAGCCGGGGGCTGCCCCGTGGACTCATTCTCCTTGTGAGGGCATTTTATACCCAGAACAAAGATTTACCAGGTAAGCTAGGACCACAGGCTGTAGCCTCAGGGCCGACAGGGACAGTGTGGGCTTCGTGGGGTATTGGCCTTGGGATCCCTGGCCCTAACCAACCAGGCCAGCCAGCTCCAGACAAGCCCAGAATCCAAAAGGGGCAACCAGAGCTCTCTGAGACCTGCCCCATCCAACCACCCGCGCACCCGCCCGCTCAACAGACATCCCATCCAGGCTGTAGCATCTCCAAGACCTCCCTTCCTCTCCTTTCTCACCCCCATTCTCCTTCATTTCCTTGACAGCCTGACCCTAAATCAAGACCATAACCTTTCAACGGGTCTCCCTGTCTCTGGGCCCTCATGAGCCGCTGCATCCCAGGCGCCATATACTAAATGAATCTCCCTAAAACCTACCCAGGTTCTCTTGAGTGACGGCAGGGTTGCCTACACCATCCAGTCTGAATTTCTTGGTCCAGCGCAGAGGCCCACACCACAGGCACTGCATCGTGACTCTCTCTTTTAGAGTGAGTGACTTCTCAAGAAGAAGAGCTTCGTTTTAATATTTCAAAATCAAATCAAATGTAAATTATGCTTCAATAAATTCTCACCGAAAAGTAATACAAAAACAAACGAAGAGCCTTTGGCCAGTATGTTTTGCTGTGTGCGTGCGTGTGGGCACACAGACGTGTGCCCGAGCAGGGCTGCGGCTCCAGAGCTCCCCGCGAGGGCCGGGTGGGACCCACAGGCAGCTCCTGTTCCATTTGTGAAGCTCTGCACCCCACCTCGGGGCCGCATCGTTCTGGAAGAAGAGGTGCCTTTTCCTTCTCCAGCCAGGCCTCAGAGCTGAGACGCTTTCCTCTTGGAGGAAAAGAGCCGCCCAAGGCCAGGCCTGGCCCAGGTAAGATGGCAAATAAAATGAGGACTGCTCGTTTACAAGCAGCCCAGGCTCCTCCCTTTCGATGTGTGAAGGTGTGAGGCAGAGTGACCCTCCATGAAATAGAAATTACAACACAGCATCATTTCCAAGTTCAAACGCACATAAGGGTTTTCTAGCCCACCTCTTTATTCTCTCAGACCACAGCACCGAGAAGGGGGTTACCTGCCCTCGTTTCCCACCTGGTGAGGGGAGACCTTTAAAACTCCACTCCTCTTCCCAGCCTCTCAACCATTTTCCTTCCGGAGCCTCCCAGGTAAGCCTGTGTTTTGTCCCCTACAGCCTGGGAACGCCAGCCCCAGGAGGAGCCCACCCATCAACCTGAACCACTATGCCACCGAGAAGAGCGTGGCAGAGAGCATGCTGGACGTGGCCCTCTTTGTGTCTAACGCCACGCAGCTGAAAGCGGTGCTGAAGCAGGGGCTGTCCCCTCATCACTACACCACCCTCGTCACCCTCATCAGCATCTCTCTGCTTCTGCAGGTGGTCATTGGAATCCTCCTCATGGTCATTGGTGAGGAGCCCAGGCCTAGAGTTGGCCTCGGGGTGGGGGGGTGCCCCCCCCGGTGGGAAGAAAAGCCTAAGTGCCTCCCTGTCACACCCTGCATTTGCACAGGCCACCTTCTCAGCCATAAGCTGCTGTTAGCCCTGTGCACCTTCAAATGCCCAAGTAACAACCACACAGTGCAGGCAGGCACCCTGTCCCACCTCCTGGTATCCCATCTAGTGGCCACTCCATAATACCTGCTGAATGACTATGCTCACTAACTCATAGCAGCGTGCCTTTGAGCCTCTTGTGCGAGCGTGCATCCCTACCCTTAGAAGACCCAGTATAACTTTGCAAATCCCGGCTCTATTGAGTACCGCATGGATAGCCCACACTGGTCAGTTGGGGAGAAAGCAGCTCAGCACAATGGCTGCCACCTCCCTTGATCTCTGAGGGACCAGACTTTCTCTGGACTCTAGCAGCTGTGGTGGGGGAAGCTCCAGGCTGTGGCCACCGCCCCCCCGCAGACACTTACCTGCCACTCCCCCTTCTCCACAGCTCGACTGAACCTCAACGAGGTAGAAAAGCAGTGGCGACTAAACCAGCTCAACAATGCAGCCGCCACCTTGGTCTCCATCACCGTCGTCATTAACGTCTTCATCAAGGCCTTCGGGGCACATAAGACTGGGTTCCTGGCTGCCAGGACCTCAAGGACCCCTCTCTGAACACAGCCTAGAAGGCAGGTGAGGGAGGATGGGAGGTCCCCAGGTGGCACTTCTCACCTCTGGGGCTTTGGGCTGGGAGAGAGAGAGCCTTGCCAAGCAAAAGGGGAAGACCTGGGGCAGGGACGGGCTCTTGGAGAAGAGCTTGGCTTGGGACTCCCCAAGGTCCCCTTGTGCTCTCTCTTCTTAGGCTGGGCTTCTCTCCAGCCTGGGCTGGGTGGAGGCTGTGGTTAGTGGGGGGAAGAGGGAGATGTGGGTTTTCTCTTTGGCACTGTCCAGCAGCCCCTACAGCTCCAATCGTGGTCCACGGGCCAGCAGCGTCAACAAAACCACTGGGAACTGGCCGGCAGTGCAGAGCCTCAGGCCCCGCTTCAGATTCAGATCTGAACCCATACCTGCGTCCTGAGAAGCCTGCCAGGGCAATCGTGGGACACTTAAGCCTGAGGCACTGGTCTGACCTGCCCTCCTCACCATCTCTCTGCTTCCCTACAGGTTCTGGGCCGGCCACTGCTTCCTGCTCTCTCCCCCGCTGATCTGCCAGGCTGATGGGCACAGTCCACAGCCCCTGGGAGAGCTCCTGGAAGGGCAACGTAGATACCCTTGCTTCCTACCCTCGGCCCTGGAACAAAGATGGGCCCTTTTATTAGCTTAAGTGAACTCATCTCGGCCTGGTGTCCTGAGCTCGGACTGGGGTACCACCCACCTTCCTCCTGGCAGCATCTCCTGTACCTAAGGCATGCATACCGAAGGCTGGGCCTGCCCAGCTTAAGGACTTTGGTTCTGACCCCACCCCATTCGTCCGCTCTGCTCCAGGCCTGTTTTCCCTTTCTGTGGGATGGAATGATTTCTCTTTATAAAGGTTTCTGCAAATCCACTGTGAGTCAGTTTTTACGTCTTCAGTTGGGGAGGCTCGAGCACCCGGGCTGCTCTCTCCGTGTCCTAGAAACGGCTCAAAGGAGCAAGCCCTAGCCCGGAGGGGGAAGAGGCTTTTAAGTCATTCCCTCTCCTCTGGGTCCTGCTGAGTCAAATTTCCTGGCCTAGTGCCTTGGGCTAATTACCATCTGCTGCATCAGTGGCAGACGAGTCATTTCTGGATTGGTGTGTGTACGCATGGTGCTTTTTGAGAACCTACTATAGGCTGCCCCAGCTTTCATAGCAGCATCTTCTCTTGGGCATGAGTTTAAGGAATACAAACTAATTTTGATCTCTGCCTAGACCAAATATGACTAGGACAGTACCTTTGTACCTGTAAAGCAGCAACAGGGCACCCCCAGCTCAAACAGAAATGACTTTTAGATTGTCTGCTCTTTTATTTTTATTTATTTATTTTCACATTTTATTTATTTATTTGGCCGCGTCGGGTCTTAGTTGCGGCACGCAGGATCTTCATTGCGGCGCGCGGGCTGCTCTCTAGTTGTGGCACGCGGGCTCCAGAGCCCGTGGGCTCACTAGTTGCAGCATGTGGGCTTAGTTGCCCCGTGGCATGTGGGATCTTAGTTCCCGACCAGGGATCGAACCCACGTCCCCTGCGTTGCAAGGTGGATTCTTAACCACTGGACCACCCAGGAAGTCCCTATCTGCTCTTTTAGAATGAGCCACACCTCAGTTTCTCTCCACTGTTTACCCAGCCATCCTGTGTCCACCATCCTTTCTCAACTGAAACCACCAACCTCCATGAATCTAGTGCTCAGAAAATGCTCCTCAGACAGGAACCAGGTACGCCCCTTCAAGTAAACCACAGCCCAGGGAGGGTTGACCCCAGCCCCCAGGCGGTGAAGGGTGGAGGGTCCCTGGCACATCCGTCAGAGGCTTGACAGCTGCAGGACAGCGACGTGAACCCTGGGCCCACCCCTCTCCCACCCTGATGGGCCAGAGGAAAACACAAGAGCGTTTTGTTTTCTGAGAAGATGCTGTATTCAATGCTTTCCCTCCCCCCACCCTACACATTTCCCTACAGAGTAGGGGCCATGCCAGGCCCTCTCCATTAAGGCAGGCGGTGTGGAGGTAACAAACATCAAACACAAGGCACTGGCTGGGGCGGGGGGGGGGGGGGGGGTGACGGATCAGGCAGGGGAGGCTGGGCGGGCTCCCGTCATCAGGAGGGCTGAAGCGGGAGGGCTGTCTGGGTAGCTTCGGACCTTGCAGGGCGATGCCCAGGGATACAAGCAGCCCCAGAAAGAAAGCTGGCACCGCAGCCAGCCAACTGCAGCTCTCGCCTACTCCCTACAGCCCTTTTCCCAAGGCACGGAGCCTGAGCAGGGACCATAAAAAGCCACGGCCTGAGGGCAGATATGGCCTCCGTAAACCACAGTCTATGAGTTGAAAAGTCTGTGTCCTTCCTGATTTCTTAAGAGGGAGGCAGGGATTCTCTTCAACCTCCAGAAGGTTCTCGGGGGGCTCCATTCTCCCATACGCCAAGTTCATGCTCTTGGTGAATGCGGGGCCCACCAAGTGGACCCAAGTAGACTTGGACTCCGCCACAGCACAGAGCCTGGGCCCAGCTGACTGGCCCCCTGGGCCCTGCTGCAGCTCCCCCTACGCCCTTCCTCACAGACACTGGGCTTCGAGATGCAGCGTCCGATGTCCGTTGGTGAATCAGGGTAGCGGCAGAGGCAGCAGTAGTAGAAAAATCCCCAGCCATGAAGGCGTCTGGGATCATTAGTGCAAGATAAGTCTGTGATCGTAGGTGACAGAGAGGGTGCCCCAGACTACGAAGGTCAAGGGCTGTGTTCCCTGAAACGGCTTCACTTTTCATCCTCCGGCCCTGCTCCCTTCCACGTGAGGAAGTAGTTCAGAGCGATCCCCTTACCTCCCCAGACCTTCCCCCCGGGTCCCTGTTCCCTAGTTCCGGGTGTCTTCCTCCTCGTCTTCCCCACCGGGCCGGCCTGGGGCCCTCTCTGCAGGAGGGAGCTGGGCTGTGAGGACTCAAGCTGCCCACTTCCCTTCTCATCCCTTCCCGCTGGATCCCACCCCTCCTCTCATCCTCTCCCGGCCCTGCTTCACATGGTCCCCAAGGCCCAGCTCACAGGCCGCTGGGACAGAAAGGGGCTTCTCGTCCCTGCCTTCCCCACCTTGCCCATGATACACGGCCTATTCACCCAACACCAGGGGGCCAGGAGCCCCCTGCCCATCGGTTCCCCGGCTCCCAACCCCCCGTGGCACCGGGAAGAGGATGCCAGTCTGGAGTTAGTGCCGCCTGGAGGGTAAGGTTAATGCCCTAATTGGTGGCCAGCTGTCGGGTGGCCACCTGGGAGAGATACGCGTGTCCTGGAGCCACACGCCTGTGGGAGAGCTGAGAACGACTCCACGTGAGGCCAGCTCCTCGGTTACCAATCAGCTGTTGGTCAAGGACCGAGCGACGCACCTGTGGGTCTGAGGTATGCGGGGGGCCCCCTAAATGCACGACTCTGCCCCCTCACAGTCAATGCTGGATCTGGACAGGTACAGTTTTGGTTTTCTGTTAAAAAAATAAAAACCCCAATAAAATACGTCCAATAGGAGAGCTTCCCAGTCCACTGCCCCCTGAGGGGCCCAGGGTGGACGCTGGAAGGCACCTCCCGGTCAGGGTGGTGTCGCCCAGGTAGGGCTTTCCTTCCTCAACCCGGTTCCGCGGCCCGTCCCAGGAGCTGTCCCGTCTCTTTCCCATCTTCTGGCTCCGGAGGCCCAGAGGTGGGGAGAGGCCTTGGCCTCCTCCCATGGAGGACGGCTGCCGGCGCAGGGGGTGTCGGCTCGGAGGCCCCTCGGGCCCAGCGCGGCCCCTGCTCCCCTCCCTCCTTCCCTCCGGCAGCAAGCGGGCACTGGCCAGGCCACCGTGGTGCAGGGGCCGGAAGCGGTGGGTCCAGCGGGCCACCCCCGGGGTTACGGCGTCTTCATCTGGCGGCGGTTCCACATGCCTCGCTTGGAATGGAAGTGATGGAAGAAATTCCGGAGGGAGAGACGCTCCACTTCCAGGCCTGCTTGGAGGATCCTGGGTGGGAAGGGGCGGGATGAGCAACAGGTGCACAGAGGCGGGGGTGGGGAGGGGGGCCCCCCGAGGAGCCTGCCTTCCACGTCTCCGCCAGGCCCTGTCCCTGTCACCCTCTGGCTACTCCCCACGGGGCAGGGGAGCGGGTGGGGCAAGCAAAGAGAGCCAAAGGGCCTGGGCTGGAAGCCCAGCTCCGGACCTATGAGGCACGGCATCTTTCAGAGCCTCTCCCTCTACAAAGGATAGCGATGGGCTGGGTACTGCGAGGGTGAGGCCAGGACCAGTGATGATGGAGGCGGGGGTCGGGGGTGGAGGGTGGAGGCCACAGAGCAGACCTCGCCCATCCCTCCCCGCCCCCTTTCCATATACATGGCCTGTTGGGAGGCCTGAGCTTCCAGCAGGTGGAAATAACTGGAATTTGGAGCCGTTTCTCTCTCCTCGGGCTTCAGAGGAGGCAGGGAGGTCCAGAACTGGTCGAGGTCTGCCTCTTCGCAGCGGTGGGGGTGACACCAGCCTAGGCTTCTGTCCACCTTGGGGTCTGACTGACAGAGCTTTACGGGAGCTGAGTTATCTAATACAAGCTCCCTCACCCTCCCTCCTTTGCACCTTAAATTCCCTTAGTTTTGTCACCTTCCCTCCTGCCTGCTCTCTAGGGAAAAAACAAACAGACCAGGTTGTTAAGCCTCCAACAGTCACAGCTGTGAGATTTGGGGCAAGTTGTTAACTTCTCCCCAAGGCTCAGTTTTCTCATCTGGAGAACGGAGACAATCACACCTACCTCACAGAGGTCTGGGGCGCAATAAAGGAGGTGATGGATGTAAATCACCTGCCAAGTACAGGCGCCCAGAGATTGGTGGGTGAGGAAGTGCCCTGTCTCTCAGGAAGAAGAGTGTATCTTCCCTGTCAAGGTCCCCTCTCCCCCGGAGCCCCTGACCTTGCCTGGCCACCTCCTCTGGGCACTGTTCCAGCAATTACACCCTTTCTCTCTTGGATTTTTCCCCTCTCCCTCCTTTGCCCCCACCCCTCAAGCTCAAATCTCAAGGGATCATCCGCCTCCCCTTCCCTTCTCTTGGCAATAAATTCTTGAAGGAGGAATCTCAGACTAAGCTTCCACTTCCTTACCACCCACATGCTCTGAAATCCCCTCACCCTGGGGTCCCACCAGCCTGCTCTCTGCTGCAACCCTTCTTCCCACCGCTCCCTGCCGCCGGCTGGTCCTGCCTCTTCTTTACGTACCACAGACCCTGTCCTCCTCCCCCAAACTCCCTTCTACCAGGTTCCAGGGACCCAGAACCTCCTGGATACCTGTTGCCCTTTAATGGTCCACACTGGCTCTTTTCCTGACCCTCTGCCGGGTCTCTTATCCACCGCCACAAGCTCAGCCTCCTCCCCAGCCGTGTTTTCCCGAGTGGGCAGGTGGGAGCCTTGCCGAGAACAGTACCACTCGCATCCACACAGCTCGGAGCCTGTGTTCTTCCCCCCGACAGTCTGCCAGGCACCCACCACGCCCGCCCTGTGACACAGGCAGAGGCAGTATCCCCTCCGATAGATCCAGTCTCGGCGAGGGAAGGAATCTGACCCCCAAGAGGCGGTGCTGGGCCTGGGGGGGTCTAGCCCTGCCCCCACCCAGGGCCCCTCCCCCAGGCCTCTCAGGTGCCCTCGTTCCCCACTCACCTGTCCAACAGCTCCCAGTCCTCTCCACCCCAGCGGTCTCGGAACTCCTTGGTGTTCATGCCCCCGATCCTGTCCAGGTCTGACTTGTAGATGCCGAGCAGCCCAAAGCCATTCACCTCCCAGTAGCCTGTGGACAGACGCCCCAGATGAGCTGACCCAGGGCCAGGAGGACAGAGAAGGCTGAAAGCTCTCATCTGCACGAGCCCCTCGCCTATGTGCGGGGGGGAAGCCCCCGGAGCTAAGGTTCCGGGTCCAGGGGAGGCAGCAGTCCTACCAGGGAGGGACCAAGGGCCGGCGACAGCCCTACAGGAGGCTCTGATGGCAGCAGCCCCCGAGGGCACAGCCTTGGCCGCTCCCTCTCCGGGTGGGGAATCTTCCTCCCAGCTTTGTATCCTCACACAGCACGCCGTCTGGCACATAGTAAGTGCTTAATAAAGGTCTGATGAACAAAAGAAGGGGAAGATGAGGCAGGAAATGTTCATCGCTGCTGCGGCTGCGTCAGCTCAGCCCTGGGGCACTTCTCTGCGGTCTGTCCAGCGGGGGGGGGGGGGGGGGGGGGGGGGGCGGGCAGAGGAGCGGAAGGGGAGGGTGGGGGAGGGGTGCTGCCATTGTAGACACGAATATTTCCAGCTCTGGGTTAAGAAGCAAGACAGAGAGGCCTTTCCTACCCTCCCCAGCCCAGGACAGGCTCACCCTCAGGCCACTGGGGAGTGGCGCCGCAGTGCAGCCTCATGACCATGGGGGCGAAGGCCATCTTGCCCTCCACACAGTGCTTCCGGATGGTATCGATGATTCCAGCTGGGAAGTGGATGTGGAGGTCACAGAGGAAGATGATGCTGTGCGGGTCCTGGGGACAGAGGTGGGAGGGTCAGCAGCCCCTACAGACCACGGCGAGGAGGCCAGGCTGCTCTCTAGGGCAATCCTCAGGCTCTTTCCCATTTCAATGACTGACAAACTTGCGTGAAACAAATTGTTGGATGGGTTTCCAGGGTACTGGGCATCAGGGCGCAGTTCTCAGCATCAGAGAGGGAATCCCAACTCCTCCCCGACCTTTCACGGACTCCGAGGACCCCGCATGAACGCTCCCACCCTGGTACCGGCCCTGCGGCGCAGCAGAGAGGACCCTGTGTCCTCGTCCCTTCCTCCCGGAGGAGCCGGCCGTCTGTGCGTCTCTTCAGCAGCCTTAGTCACGTCTCTCAGGCAGCTTACCTTCACCAGGTCCACGCCAGCCTGAAGCCCGGCTGAGCGTTCGAAGTTCCCACTTAGCTTCATGTACTGGTAGCTGCGGGGAGAGCAGAGAGGGGCTGAGCCTCAGAACCCGGCTGTGGCAGTCCCAGGTGGAAGCTGGCAGGCAGAGAAGAGGTGGTGCGTGCACCTGGGATGGGCCTACGGGCAGGCGGTTGCGGCCTCCGGGAAAAGCTAGAGGCTGGGAATCAGGGAAGCTGGCGGGGCTTCAGGAAGAAGTGGCTCAGGCTGTGACCTGCCGAGAACACCCTCACCTCCGCAGCCTGGACCTTCGCAGGGCCATCTCGACGTCCATGTCCTCGCTGCTGTAGTCGGTGATGATGATGTTGAAGTGCGGGTCGCCGGTGACACCGAACAGGGTCTCCATGTCTCTGATGAATTGCTGCACCCAGCGCGCCTGGTTCTTTACTGCCCGGTGGGGCAGGCGGGGTAGGCGGGGAGAAAGAAGCAGAGGTAACGCAAAGGAGGGCACCTCCACTCCCGGTTCCTGCGTGCTCAGGAGTCCCATCAGACTTTTGCTGAGGGTAATGCAGCTACGGGAAAGGTCAGCAGAGCAGCAGGGGATGGAGGGTAGAGGGAGAGCTCACCGTTACAGGGGCCTCCACACCACCACCACCACCACCACCCCGCAGAGCCTCCCAGGGAGGGCTCTGCGGGAAGGGCGGGGGCTTGTCATCAGCTCATCCTGGTAACCCTCCTGGGCTCTCACACTCAAACCTTCTAGCTGTCCATCTTACGGTCATCCTTCACGTTCTGTCCGACCCCACGGCTACACTCCTTGACAGGCTCCCCTCTTGCTATAAAAACCAGCCAGTCTGCCCTCCCTGTCGCACTGCCCCAGGCCAGCAGCCCAAGCTGATTTTCACGTCCAACCCTGAATGCTGGGTCAGTAAGAAGAGCCGCTGGCCTATGGGTCAGCGTCCTTCCCAGCTGCAGCCCTGACTGCCCACATGACCTCACACTAGTTACTTTTCTCCTGTGAAGTGGCCTCTCCCACAAGTTCTTGTGGAATCACATCGGGGAGCAGAGACCGGGTGCTCGTGATCACGTGAGGCCCCTGCTCCGCGGACAGCGCCCAGGTGGCAGGAGGCTCACCCGGCACAACGAAGTGGACCACGGCGTGGTGGTTCCAGGAGAAGCCCTGGGGCCAGCACAGCTTGGGCTCCGGGGCCCGGGCACTCAGGACATGTCTCTGGCGGTCGTGTGGGCTCCACACCAGGCCTTGCAGGTTCCGGGCCTCGGCCTCTTCCCCACCAGCGGCATCGACGCCCTGCCTGCCACGCGTGGACACGAACTCCGAGAGCCGCACCAGGTGCTGGCCTCGTTCCAGCAGCTCAAGCTCCAGCAGGTAGCGGCCCCCACGGAGGTGGTCCTGACGCTTCTCCACGTTCACGATGCGCCTCAGCTGGTACCTCCTGGCGGAAAGGGTGCGGGGCTTGGGTCACTCTTCCCGCATGTGGGAGCAAGGCCAGTCGTCAGGAGACCTTGGTCTTCGCCCAGCTTTGCTGTTGGTTAACATGCTTGCGTGATGCTTACCTGCTCCAGTGAGCACTGCTGCCATCTTTAAAAATGCACCTATTGGGGCCTCCCTGGTGGCGCAACTGGTTGAGAGTCCGCCTGCCGATGCAGGGGACACGGGTTCGTGCCCCGGTCCGGGAAGATCCCACACGCCGCGAAGCGGCTGGGCCCGTGAGCCATGGCCGCTGAGCCTGCGCGTCCGGAGCCTGTGCTCCGCAACGGGAGAGGCCACAGCAGTGAGAGGCCCGCGTACCGCAAAAACAAAACAAAACAAAATGCACCTATTGGGCTTCCCTGGTGGCGCAGTTGTTGAGAATCCGCCTGCCAATGCAGGGGACACGGGTTCAAGCCCTGGTCTGGGAAGATCCCACGTGCCATGGAGCAATTAAGCCCGTGAGCCACAACTACTGAAGCCCGCGTGCCTAGACCCTGTGCTCCGCAACAAGAGAAGCCACCGCAATGAGAAGCCCGCGCACCGCAACAAAGAGTAGCCCCCGCTCGCGGCAACTAGAGAAAGCCCGCGCAGCAACAAAGACCCAATGCAGCCAAAAATAAATAAATTAATTAATTAAAAAAAAATAAAAGCGATAAAAATGTTCTGGAATCACGTAGTGGTGGTGGCTGCACAACCTGAATACACTTAAAAGCCACTGACTCGCGCACCCCAGAACGGTGGACTGAATGGTAGGAGCCTTTTTTTTTTTTTTTTTTTTTTTTTTGCGGTACGCGGGCCTCTCACTGTTGTGGCCTCTCCTGTTGCGGAGCACAGGCTCCGGACGCGCAGGCTCAGCAGCCATGGCTCATGGGCCCAGCCGCTCCGCAGCATGTGGGATCTTGCCGGACCGGGGCACGAACCCCTGTCCCCTGCATCGGCAGGCGGGCTCTCAACCACTGCGCCACCAGGGAAGCCCGGTATGTGCCTTTTATCTCAACTAGAAAAATGTTGGTGGGTTGAATGAATGAATGAAAGAACAGAGCATTCATCCATGCCTTCTGCCCCCACCCTTCTAGCCCACATCTGGGTCTCAAGGTGTCTTTTTAGCCCCAGTTTTGCCTGTCCCATCTCTTTACCAGCTCCCTCCCTGAGAGCCTTCCCAGTGTTCAGCCTGTGTCCTGGGACAGGCCCCAGGGATCTCAGACCTTGCCTGATGGTGGGACCGAGACCTGACAGGCACTCATCCTCCCAGGCGCCTGCGGCCAGGGCCCCCCCACTGCCCAGCCCACGAGAGCCCTTTACCTTACCCCCGGCTGCGCTGGTTAAGCTTCTTCAAGAAGACCCGCGTGACCTCGAGCGCCTCCTGCTCGGGAAGCAGCAGGTTGCCAGACGTGTTACAGCTCAGGTCAATCCAGTCGGTCCGCAGGGCTTGGAAGTCGAGGTTGCCGGCACTGAAGGTCTGGTCCCAGTTCACCACCGGGTCGAACATGGACAGGTATTCCAACACCTCCCTCACCTCCTCCTCCTCTTCTTCCCCCTCGTCCTCTCCCTCCGCTCGTCCTTCCTGGCCGCCAGCCGCGGCCAACACCTTCTCCGCCTCCTTAGGCCAAGCCCTCCTGGGGTCCGGAGGCTCCGTCCTGTCGCCCCTTCTCTGCTTTGCAATGTATGACTCAACTTGACTCAGCCACTGGGACTGCCCCAGCGTCTTCCCGGGGCTGCCACCCGCGGGTCTGGGCCTCTTCACTGGAGGTGGGTGCCCTGCTGGGCGTCCCGGGGGCCACTTGTCAGGATGCCGTGGAGCCTGGTGGGGCTCGGGGTTGGGCTTCCTGGCCTTCTTCTCTGCTGGCTGGGCCGGGATGGCGCTGGTCCTCGCTGGGAAGGGGGCTGTGGAGTTCTGCGTGGGAGGGGGCACCACCAGGCCCCCCTGCGGCTGAGCCAGAAGCCTCCGCAGGCTTCGGAGGCGGCGGTTGGTGGCGTCCTGCCCGGGGGCCGTCGGGGGCCCTTGCTTCCCCTCCGGTGTCCTGGCGTTCTGGCCGTCAGGGGCAGGGGTGTCCTCTGCCGCTTCTCCGTACTGGGATTCTTCTAGAAGGCCTTCCTCGGAACCTGCTGTCAACAACAACCATCCCTCGCGTGGGGTTTCAACCTCTCCCCAACAAGATCCACGAGACGGCTGAGGACCAGTGGGTGAGCCAGCGGGGGTCCCTGGCGGGGCCTGCACTGGGCCCGGGGTGAGTTACTCAACCTCAGCTAAAGCCAGGGTCTCCCTCTTCCATAGGGTTGTCAAGAGTGAGTGACACGAAGGACAGAAAGCACTAGCCGGGGCCTGGCACATGCAGGGACCCAGCAGATAGCCCCACTTAGTCCCCAGTACTGCAAGGAGAGAGGCCACAGGAAGACAGTGCTTCTGCACAGCAGAGCTTCCCTAATGATGGGCCGGGGTAGCGAGGCCCTCGGACAGTTCAGGTAGCGTCCCCCATGGCCCTTCGTCCTCTACATGTGCCTTGGAAAGGAAGAGGGGGGAGAAGGGCTCCTCCCCCCACTCTTGGGGCTGGGGGGAAGGGCTGTGGGGTTTGCATTCTAAGCTCCTGCGGGGGGAGGGCGGCTCGGCTGTCACTCTGTACCTGGCTGCTCCGGCCCCTGCTTCGGAGGCTGGTCAATCTTGATGTAGTCCTGAAAGTTGAGCCTGCAGGAGTGAGGGAGGCTGGCATGGGCACCCTGCAGGCCATGGCGCGGTCGGGAGGGGCGGCCTGAGGTCATGCCCGGCCGGGGGTGCAGGGGGGGAGGCTGCGTGTGTGCACGTGTGCTTGTGTGAAGCACCCAGGAAGCGCCAAGGCTCCTTGGTGGAGGGTCTCTGTGGCCCTTCTGGTCCAGGCAGCCCTCCCGGCTCCTGCCCCATCAGTGTCTCACCTGTCCTGGTAGTAGGAGTTTTCCTGGTAGAAGCACTTATTATGGGTCTCCATGTGGCTCAGGCGGGTGTAGTCATTGGGGTAAACAAAGGACAGGTGAACCTGGAGGCGGAGAGCAGGGCTGCTGTGGACACAGCATCGGGATTCCACCCCACCCCTGACGTGCCCTCCCCTGGGCTCTGGACTGAACGTGCCTGGGTCAAGCGCCCCGTGTGCACATCCCAGCCTCCTGCCCTGGCTTGTTCTCCGCAGCTGCAGCCGGGGCCACCCCTCCACCCCGCCCCTCCTGCGGCCTTGCCCTCTCCTGCCACCTCCCACAGTCCCGAGACAACCCCTGTTACTCCCTGCACTGTCTTTTGCCCCCTTTCAACATAGCTCGAGGCCTCGGCCACCAAAAGCCTTCTCAGCCCTGCCCCACGGCTACCCCCAGCCTCTCCCGCCGTCACCTCTGGACCCAGGGGCGCAGCAGGATCCTGCCCCTGGGGCTTCCGTGCGGGCTAGGGGTTCTCCAAGGCGGAGCTCCACCTCACCAGCGCCTTGTCTATAAGTTTAATAAATACCGCCACCCTCGGGGCGGAGGGTGGGAGGCCTTAGCCAGCCCTCCCCGCACGGCTCCGGGCCCCGCAGGGCAGCCCATCCGGCCCCGCAGGGCAGCCCATCCGGCCGGGCACAGCGAAATGCCGGTTCTCTGGGCCCCAGGAGGCATCCCACCCGCTGGCGTGTGGAGTGGGGAGGAGGGGCCAGCCTCTGCAGTCCCAGCAATGGGCAGCGAGCCCCCTCCCACGCCTGGCCCTGCCGCCTGGCCCGAGACTTACAAACCGGAGTCCCTGGTAGCGCTGCAGACGAAGCCCGTCCACCAGGTAGCTGGGCTTGTAGGGACAGTCGGGCAGGACGCGGCGGAGCTGGGATCTGGGGATCAGTGGCACTGGGACAGAAGGAGGCGGAGTGAGGTTGAGTGAGGGAGCCTGAAACAGGCTGGCTCACAGCCACAAAGCCTCCAGGCTGCGGGGCGAGGGCTGGATCTGCAGCCCCAAGCCCACACGTTTCTGTTTTCACTCGTGGCAGCATCCAGCCCGGCAGCTGAGGCCACCAAGCGGAGGCTGCCACCACTCTTGGGGGTGGGGGTGGATTCCAGGGGCAGCTGGAGGCAGAGAGCTCGCACGCAGCACCTGATTCGAGGCACAGGACGGTGCTGGGATCGCTGTACAGGGCCAGTCTCAAAACAGGTTTAGAAACTCCCAGTGAGGCCAAGAAGCCTCCCCCTAGTGCAGTGCCAGTAACTGAATTCCCTTCCGGCTGTCATGGCGGGGACAGGGCTGGAAGGGGACACTTTGTCGTCTTTTAAAATGTAAACACTCTGGACAGCTTAAGACTCCTACACCTTAGTGGGGACGTACTTCTCTCACTGGACAGCAAGAGCTAGAATCCAATAAGAAACCGATATACGTGATTGCAGAGGGCACACCTGGGTTCTGGCTCTATTTCTTGTCCTTTAATGTTTGCTCTGTAATGATTTGTACAATTGCAAAGCTGTACATCTGTCTTTTTGTACCTTTCTGTATGCATGTTATATTTCATACAAGTAAAAGAAAAGAGTCTCTGATTTGGGGATATTGCGGTAGCACAGAGGCCTCCTCCTCGACATCCGCGGACCTGGCAGCGCGTCCCCCGGCCGGAGGTCAAGTCCGCAGTGAGGTCGTACCTCGATAGAGGGTGTCCCGAGGGTCGGGCCGCAGCATGTCGGCCAGGGGCTGCTCATCAGTGGGAAGAGGGTCTGGGGAGCCTGCATGGCTGGCTGCTGTCTGCGGGATGTGGCCCACCTCATCCATCCTCAGGACTGTCTCATCTGGGCCCAGGGAGGAAAGAACAGAGGGCAGCTGTGACTCCCAGAGAAAGTCAGCCCAGAAGCCAGGCCCCTGCCTCCTGGAGGGGCCAGGAAGGGGCCGACTGAAGGCTTCCGTATCCCCAGGCTGGTACAGTATGTGACGCGCTCAATCCCGCTTGCCCCCAACCCTGCCTCCACAACCTGTGGTCTCCCTTGGACCCCCTGCACCAGCCCAGGGCCAGCACACACCACAGTTTTGTGTGAGTTGGAAAAAGCTACCTCTTCCTCAAAATGTGTTACCTGCTACCTGCTGGAAATTCATCATTAGAAGTCTGTTTATTTAACAAACACAGGAAGGGCACTTACTAAATAATAAGCCAGGCGCCGATCCAAGCATCTTACAAATATCAACGCATTGAATCCTCAGAGCTGCTGGGGCTTATGTACTATTACCATCATTCCCACTTTACAGACAAGGAACTTGGGCAAAGGGAAGCAAAGTCACGTGCCTGAGATCACACAAAAGCTGAGTGAACCCAGGCCTGTGTCTCAGCCTCTCCAGCAGACAAGCCCAGGCCCAGCAAGCAGGGAGCCCCTAGGCTTCCAGCACCCACCCCTCACCTCCCTCTGGGGGTCTGGTGTTCAAGACTACTTGTCCCCTATCTGACCAGCCCCGGGGGCTGGCTCCTTGTCTCTGCTCCCTGCTTCCTGAGATCATCTGCCGTGACCCCAGATAAGAGCTCGGTTACCTCTGGCCCATCTCACTGGCTTCTTACCTGAATTGGCCTCGGGCTTCCTTTTTCTTGGTTCACACTCAATCTATGGATTCCAATCTCCCTTCCTCTTCTGGCACCAACTGGCCCTTCTGCCCTGACCTCCTGCTTCGGTCACCGGCAGCCTCCCCCGACCCCTCTCGCCCCTTCCTCACTGCCGCCCTCTCCTGTGAACCAGACCTTCCGTCTCGCTCTCCCTCCTGCCCTCCGTGCAAACGCTCTTCCCACCGTCTCCCGGTCTCCTCCAGACCCACCTTCCCTTCCTCGCCAGGGCTTCTGCTCTGCCAGCTCCTCCTATACCTGGGCCCACACGGCCCACCTGCCGGTGGTGACTTCTCAGTGGGGCCTCCAGGCAGGGGGAAATCATAAGCAACAAGTATACTCGGGGAGTCCACTGACTGCAGCCTGAGAGAGGTGAGAACGCTTCCTCTCCTCTGGCCACAGCCGTGCGAGAACCATGGCGGCTCATCTGCAAAATAGGGACTGGCCTCCCTCAGAGGCTTTTCATCTGGAGTGAGCGTCCTGGTCTCTGGATCCCCTTGAAATCATACAGACAACACCGTGTGGAGGCGGACGGGTGTTTCTCTGGGGCGAGGGCTCGGAGAGGTTCCGGAAGGCGCTCACAGGTCACCGACCCCCCGGGAGCTAAGGACCTCTGACCATAGCGCCCTTCAGGCTCTGCTCCTTGGTCCGGACCCTCCACACCTCGTTCCAAGCAGCCCTCCCAGCCCCGCCAAGCCAGCCCCACCTCGGCCCGTCCCCAGGCTGGGGCAGGACACTCACTTGTGAAGAGGGACAGGGAAGCGGAGTCAATGATGCTGAACTTGGCCCCGGGGTCATTCCGTCGCCACTGGGAGAGGAGAGAGGGTGGACGCGGCAGGTTGGAGGTGGCTGATTTGGAACAGAGCTCAGGGGCCTGGGCAGAGGGGCGGCCAGGCACAGAGGCAGAGGGGACCTCGGGGGCTCACCGCGACTTCCACGTGGTCGGTGCCCTGGTCGTTCTGCTTGTGTAGCACCTCGAAGTAGTACCTGCGGGCGGCTGACAGGCTGGCGGGAGAGGGCAGGGAACGGGGGCTGTCTCCCAGGCCTCCACGCCGCCTGAGCCCCCTCCCAGCGCCACACACGCCCCGTCCCTCCCTCCCTTCTCCTGGTCCCAGGGACCTGCTGGCGAGCATCTGGGTCAGAACCCCCATCACCGCTTACTGACAGGGCGGCCTCAGTCTTCCCTCCCGTGAGATGGGATAACAACAGCACTAACCTCCCTGGATACTCAGCTCTCTGTTAACCCTCAGAGAGCTGTTCCTATGTGGAGGTACTGTGCTCAGTGCTTCATACACACGAACTCACGTAATCCCTGTTTGCAGGTAAGAACCCTGAGGCGCAGAAAATTTGGGTAATTTGCCCAAAGTCCCCAGGTAATAAGGGTGCAGGTGGGGTTTGGACCCAGGCAGTCTGGCTTTAGAGCCCTCATCCTCGGCTGCTGTGCTGAGTCACACGGGAAGTGGTGACCTCGGGGGCTGGCACGGTCAGTGCTCTGTGCAAGCTGTACTGTCTCACTACCATCAACACCAGCACCGGCACCTTCAAGCCAACACGTGTTCTTGCCAGTGTGTGCGGGCCACCAGGTGGCGCTCTGGGGCTGGGATGGTTCCCATCCCAGCCACTCCAGGCCTTCCCTCCAGCCTGCCCAGGGGCTCCCCGCCATTCGGAACTTTCTGCAGCTCAGAAAGAGCAGAGGCGGTCCAGCTGTGGACCCTGCAGGGATGGAGAAAATGGGCAAGCAAGGGCGGGAAGAAAGGAGACCCATTCTGTTTTCCAGTCCTGAGTGCGTCTGAACAGTTGTGTGACCCTCATTAAGTCACAGCCCTCTCTGGGCCTCAGTTCCTCATCTGTAAAGTGAGGAAGGATGGGCCAGGTGGTCTCTAATCAAAGACCTGGTTTACCTGAATGCACGTGGCCCTGGCTCGCTGAACCTCTGTGATGGGGCGGCGGGGGGGAAGTGTCCCCTGGGCCCGGGCCCCGGCCCTGAGCCGGCCTCTCGGCACCTCACGGAGGCTGGGGCTTCTGCCGTTCCTGTCACCACACTCCCTACTCACCTCACTGGTCTGGACATTTGACTCCGAAATTTCCCGAACTCTCCAGGGGCAGTCCACTCTTTCCCAGTCTGGAGGTATGGGGAGAAAGGGAAGAGAAGGGCGGACACAAAGGCGAAGTATGGAGGGTGGGAAGTGGCGAGTGAGGGGACACAGGCAGAAGGAGAGAGGAGGCAAGTGGGAGGAGGGAGGAGGGGAGATGGGGAGGGTGGGAAGGGACACGGGACCACTCGGGAAGTAACTCTCCTTCCCCGCACGCCCCTCCCCCAGCAGCCGGCGCCCACCGCGGGAATCCTCAGCATCAGGACCAGAGCACCCAGGATGGGTGTGGCCCAGTCCTGAGTCTTCCCCGGGTCTGTTCCCGGCCACACCCAGTCCATCCCTCTGTAAGATGGGAGGCAGCGGGGGAGAATGCTGCTTCTTATGTCTCTTCCCTGGCTGTCACACCAGACTGTCCTGATGGAGGCAGGTGACCTGGCTCCCGGGGGCAGTGGGAGGGCCCATGGGACCGTGGGGATCCTACCTTGCCGACGCTGGCCAGCAGCTGCAGGCCTGAGACCTGGTCGTCACGGCTCAGCCAGAATTCTGCGTTGTCATCGGCGGCGATGGCAAACTGGATCTCCCCTGGGCATGAGGGCAGTCTCCAGGTGAGAGCAGGACGGGCCTCCACAGAGCGGGTTCTCATGTCTCAGGCTAAGTCCTCTTTGGGGGCTTGCTGCTGGGCTCCCCGCTTTGTAAAGTGGGGGTCTCTACACCCTGGGAGACCCCGTGGAGATGGAGACTTACAGGGAGGGACCAGCTAGTTCCAGACCCTTCAAATCAGGGCGTGAAGTGGCCGCCTGGGGGCCTGCGTGAGGCCTCACCACGGCCAAACTCCACCCCTCCCCTGAGGGTGGGCTAACAGGGTCCAGCTGACCCAGGGCAGGCGATGTGTTCCGGGCACCCTGAGAACTCGGGCAGGAAGGGGAAGAGCGGGATCCGGGGCTGGCCTCACCGTCGCTGAAGGGGTGCAGGTAGCCGAAGATGCGGAGGCCGTAGTTGGTCCACTTGGGGGACACGGCCAGCTTCCTCAGGGTTGTGCGGATCTGTGCCGGGAAACCAGAGGGGGTCATTACCCGGAAGAGGGAAGAGGGAGGTGAAGAGGCTGGTCTGCTCAGGGCTGGCGGGAGGACGAGGAGGGCGGGAGGCAGGCGGACCCGCCTCCCGCTCCCACTTGCTTCTTTATCTAGGTGACCTGCAACAGTGCACAGCCCCACAACTGTATGTGGCGGCCTCCTGGGTAAACTATATTGCCAGGGAAATCCCTGGGAAGGGAACAAGGGAGACACTGTGGGCGTTAGAAGGGGGTCCACAGGATAAAGGAAAAGAAACGAACCAGAACAAAAGCAAGGGAAAGTGAGGAAGACAGAAGCGGGGTGCAGGCGTGAGCGCCAGGAGCGGGGCAGGAGGGCAGCGGGGGAGGAGGCACTCACGTGTGGGTACAGGGGGAAGTGGAGGTCCCTCCGCAGCTGCTGCATGGAGCTGCCACACCAGTCTTCAAACACGTGCAGGTTGACGCGGCCCCGGAACTGCAGGGGCAGGGACAGGGTGTGAGCGTGAGATGGGGCCGGCCTGCAGCCCCGGCCCGGCCCGAGCGCTCCTCACTGTTGAAGGTCATGGTCCACCCAGTCCCGCTCCCATCCTCGGCACCCGCGGCTGCCTGGGGAACCTCATCCCCGTGGTGGCCTGGCCCTGAGGCCTGGGGCTGTTTTTCTGTCCTTGCACGTGTCCACACGCCCACATGCATGTACACGCACATATACACACTCCCGGCTCTTTCCATGCAGGAAGTGGGCTGGTCTGCATCCCCCAGGCAGGGGGAGTAACAGCCAGGACAGAATGGCAGGAGGGAGGTGCCAGGCTGGGGCTTCAGCCGGACCCACTCTCCCTCCCCTACCGCCTCGTAAGAGGACACCCGCACAGCTGTCTGGGTGAAACCTCACCCACCCGTGGTCTTCGTGCTACTGGCTGCCCTCACGGGGAAGCAGCTGGCAAAGCTGCAGGAGGTCTGGGGGCCCCATCGGCAGAGGGGCTCTGACGGCTCTCCTGGGAGCTCAGAGCCTCATGCTGCCCAGGCCTCTGCTGGGATGCCCACCAGGTGCCTGGGCCTTCGGGGCAGCCCTGGGAAGGTAGGAGCAAGGAGGTACCTGCCTCCCCTCCTCGGCTGTGGGGCTGGTGGGCACGGGACTGAGCTTGGAGGCCTGGAGCACAGGGCCCCCCTTGGAGGGGAGGGGAGGGCAAGGGCAGCAGACTGGACCCTGAGTGGGTGGAAGGGTGGGGAGTTGGAGAGGGGAGTGGGGTGGGGACAAGGTCCCAAATTATCCTGACAAAGGGCTTCAGATCACCCCATCTCAGCCCTTCCCCACTCCCCGCACCCCTCCCCAGCTTAATCTCCAGGTTGTGGGAGGTGGGCCCCAATCAGGCCACACAAACAGGCCCTGCCCTTCCCGCCGTCAGATATCAGAATCCGAGCCGCCCTTAAGGAAGACAGAGGAGGAAGGGACACCCAGACTGGAAGCCCAGACAGAAGGGCTTCAGCAAGAGATCCGCAGGGAGGGATGACGGGGGAGAGGAGGGGCCGGGGAGGGCCCCCTGACAGGACTGTCCCCTCCCCATGCGGAGAGCCCGTCACCCCGTCCCCTCAGCAACTTGGTTCTTCCCGGGACCGCAGGTAGCAGCCGTCGCTCCCCAGAATATGAGTGGGGGGCTGGGACGGGTGGGAGAGAGAATGTGGGCTGGGTAGGTGGGGGTCAGGCTAGGGCTTCTTGGAACGAAAGAATGGGGGCATTGTGCTACTTCTGGGGAAATTCCTAAGTCCCTTTTACAAGACTCAGTTGTCTTCCCCACGCCCCTCCCGGGAGACTCGCCCCCAGAAGGCTGCTGTGCTCAGCCAGGAGGCCAGAGGCTACAAGGGCTTGTGCAGGGGAAGGAGGAAGGAGCTGGGCTAGCCCCCCACGGCCCCTCAGGGCCCTGCTTAGGTAGCGGCAGAGGAAACCCAGGCAGGGGGAGCACTGTCCACATCCCCGGGGGCTAGGCCCTGACTCAGCACAGAGCCAGCGCCCCAGCCACGCTCCACCTGCCCTCAGGCTGTAGGAGGGGATGGACACCATCCCCGAGGGACCAGTGGGCACCTTCTTCCTCCCCAGGCCCTGACTGGTGACCCTCACCCCCACCCCGGGGCCCATGTCCCTCCAAGCTTTGGAGACTTCGTGTCAGGCAGGGACATGGGACTCTGGCTTGTCAGCACGGCCCTCTGCCCCCTCTCTCCACCGTCCAGCAGAGCTAAGGTCCAGGGAAGAGTACTGGTTACTCCCACGCCCAGAACACGCCCACGGCCAAAGATGGATTGGAAACTTCTGCCTACAAGCAGTGGAGAAAATACCTGTTGAACCCTCTCATTTTATTTTTTATTTTATTTCTTTCTATTTTTTGGCCTCGCCACACGGCATGCGGGATCTTAGCTCCCCGACCAGGGATCGAACCTGCGCCCCATGCAGTGGAAGCTCAGAGTCCTAACCACGGGACCACCAGGGAAGTCCCCTGAACCCTCTCATTTTAGAGGTGAGAATATTGAGGCCCAGAGAGGTAAACTGAGCCCCTAAGGACACACAGCAATGAACCCTGTGGAAGGGGGAGGGCTTCTGGGAGTACGGATGCAGGCTGGTGGGTGCTCACCCACCACGTCCACTGCCTTCCACCCACCACAGGGTCCCTGCCAGGCCTCGCTGGGCTCACAGAGCCTCCCAACCGGATGGAGGCATCTCCCACCACTGACTCCTCACACTGCCTGTAGAACTGTCTTTCTAAAGACAGATCTGATCACGCCACTCTGCCACTTCACACCTCCGAGGGTTCCCAGAGGCTTCTGGACAAAACCTCACCCTGCCTTCCCAGCCTCACCTCGCCACACTCCCGGTCATACCTACACCCCAGCGCGCACACGCCTCTGTGCCTTTGCAGATGCTGTTTCCTGCTTGGAAGGCCCTTTCCTTTCTTCCCCACCCGGCAAACTCCAGCTCACCCTTCAAGGTTCTTTTCAAATCTCTCTCCCTAGGCTTCTGCAACTTCCCCAGGCAGAGTTCCAGCTCCCTCCTGTGGGTTCCCTGCACATCTTAATGATCTGAGTGAACAAATGCTTGGAGAAGCTAAGTCTGGAACCATATGTTCCTTCATTTATCCTATAAGCACCAAGTGTCTGCTCTGTACCAGTGATGACGCAAAGATAAAAAGGGTTCCTCAGAGGAGAGAGACATGCAGACAAACGGGCCACCTGTGCCGGCTACTGCAGAGGCTGAAATGCAGAGGGTACGAAGGCGGGGCGGCCAGGTCCACCTCCAGGAGGGGTGAGCAGCCCAGCACGGGTGTGAGCACAGATCATGCTGCTGCTTGGCCAGCCCGAGACCAGCACACCTGGCTGGACCACGTGACTTCCACCCAGCAGGACAATGAGGTCACCAGTTCCTACACACCGGACTCCCGTTCAGAGTTTCTAGCACCCGAGCTACTATTTTTTCTTTTTTAATAAATTTATTTATTTTTGGCTGTGTTGGGTCTTCATTGCTGCACACGGGCTTTCTCTAGTTGCGGTAATCAGGGGCTGCTCATTGCGGTAGCTTCTCTTGTTGTGGAGCACAGGCTCTAGGCGCCGCAGGCTTCAGTAGTTGTGGCACATGGGCTCAGTAGTTGTGGCTCGCAGGCCCTAGAGCGCAGGCTCAGTAGTTGTGGCGCACGGGCTTAGTTGCTCTGCGGCATGTAGGATCTTCCCGGATCAGGGCTTGAACCCGTGTCCCCTGCATTGGCAGGCGGATTCTCAACCACTGCGCCACCAGGGAAGCCCACCCGAGCCACTCGATTCCTGTTCACACCTGCCCCTCGAGGGAGCTCCCACTGGGAATCCAGGGGGTCCCAGCTCCAAGAGGGTAAGAGGTGGCTCTAGATTGGGAGGACAGGGCCCGAGGCCCGTCTGGTGAAATTCTGTTGGAGGGAATTGTCCCCATTGGAACAGATGGTTTGTAATTGAACTGTGGTGTCCCTTGTGTCTCCCCACGGTGACAACGTGTATGTTGGTGGTGGTTCAGGGCCCTGAATAAAGGGCAGCCTGATCCGCTCTGAAACCCGTACACAAACGTTCACGGCAGCTTTATTCCCAAGAGCCGAAAGAAGAAACAACCCAAATACCCATCTATCGAGGATCATAAAATGTGGTCCATCCACACAGTGGAAGATTATTCAGCAAAAAAATGAACACAGTTCTGATATACATGCTGCTATGTGGATGGACCTCGAAAACTTAATGCCAAGCGAGAGAAGCCAGACACAAAAGGCCACACAGAGTGTACGATTCCCTTTATATGAAGTGTCCGGAGCAGGCAGGTCTAGAGAGATGGTAGATTCGTGCTTGCTGGGGGCTGGGGGCTGGGGGGCAGTGAAGGGGTGGTGGCTAACAGGTGAGCGGGTTCCTTAGTGGTGAGGAAAATGTTCTAAATTGAAAGTGAGGGATGCACAACTCTATGAATATACTAAAAGCTACTGAATTGTACATGTTAAATGGGTGAATTATATGGTATATGAACTATATCTCAATGAAACTGTGAGAAAAAAGCGGGGGGAGCCTGAGAAGGGGAATCAAGGTCCCAGCCCTCCTCTCAGGAGAGAGACGCCACCTCGCCAAGCCCGCATGACGTCACCCACGGACTCTGACTTGCTTTGATCTGATTCTGCGTTCACCAAATTTCCTTCTTATAATTATTTTGCTTTTCTGGGGGTAGCGGCCTGAGCAGCAGACAGTGTCTGGTCAGTGGACCGTATACTGACTGCTAAGTGAATATACTGGCACTGAGGTTTGTTAATTGGTGGGGTTTGCTAGTCAGTGTCTTATGATCTGGGCCGACAGGGACAAGTCTTTGAGAGCGGTTACCCCGTGCAGCCCAGCCCACCAGCCGTCCACTCCCGGTCTCACAAGGGAGTGGACTAAGCCTGCTGTGCTCGAGAGCGACTGCTGGCCTCAGAGATCCTGAGCTGCCGGCCAAGGGCTGGGGCGGGGAGACGGTCAAGGGAGAGACCACGGGCAGCCTTCCCGTGTTCTGTCCGTGCTCACCGGCAGGGCAGGGCTGCAATAGCTACACCACCTTGGGGGAGTGACTGAGTCAACCCCTCTGGAGCCATCGCCAGGAAAGGGGCAACAACAGTGCAACCTGACAGCCGTGACAACCAGCAGATGTTCAATAAATGACACGTGTCCTTCACCTGAGCACTTCCTGCTGAAACCGTATGTCAAAAGGCAGGAGACAGGTAAGGAGAGGGGAACCGAGGTCCCCACGACGGGCTGGAGGAGAGGGCACCACTGCAGCTGGGAGACGGCATATGCTAGTTATTTAAACATTCGGGGCCTAATTATCCTTGCCGGTAAGATAAGGAGACTGGATCAGTGATTCCCTGAAGATCCATGAAGACTGTAATGAGGATTTTATAAGCCACTTTTTGTTTTCTTTTGGCCACACCGCGTGGCTTGTGGAATCTTAGTTCCCCAACCAGGGATTGCACCCCGGCCCTCGGCAGTGAGGGCCCACTGGACCACCAGGGAATTCCCTATAAGCCACTTTTAATAATAAAAGGACAAAGTCAGTGGAAATCAGGCATTTACCACCAAAAGGCTAAACACACTTACTAAAAGATCAACTATTTCTTTAAAAAGTCAATTCTATTTTAATCACTATTTACTATTTGTCACTGCTGTCATGGAGATATATATGTATATATCTCCATCCTTGATTGGCCAAAAAAGGTAAGAAAACTAATGACTAATAAATGCAGATTATTATGTAGTTATAATCTTTCAAAATCATTGGTTCATTAAGAAAAATGATCCAGGGACTTCCCTGGCGGTCCAGTGGTTAGGACTCCACGTTTCCACTGCAGGGGCCACGGGTTTGATTCCTGGGGAACTAAGATCCCGAGAGCCGAGGCCAAAAATAAATAAATAAATAATCCAACTGGCCTCAACGGACAGAAGGCTGGATCGCTGGACCAATGGTTTTCGCAATGCCATCTCCAGGTGGGGCGGGGCAGGGCCTAATTACCGATGATATCACCGGGTACAGGTGTGCCGGTGTTGTAATCCATCCTCTCTCAGGGTTTAAACAGAGGCAATTTCACGGTGTAGATAACCTACCATCATATTTTGTATGACACGCATCCTTCACGCCCGCCCCACGGCAAATGGGTGGACTGGAAATAAAATCACCCAGGTGGAAGAGGTCAACCTGTGACAGGTATGGACGAGATGACGGGCTGGCTGACAGCACCCAGCCAAGAAAGGCTTGGACAAGTTGCACGATACAAAACCTAAATTTACGATGTTCACCCGCAAAGCACCACGCTGCTCTGGAGTCTGCACAAGCTTTTACCCAAGGTGATCTTGTGCATGTGATTAACCCCCTGAGCCTCTGCTTCTTCACTGAAAGAAAAAGAATCTGTCAAATCCTATGTAACAAAAGGTATGATGATGCTTATGACAACTTTCATTCACACGTTTAACTGCTTCCTATAAAAATTTTCTAGGGCTTCCCAGGTGGCGCAGTGGTTGAGAGTCCGCCTGCCAACACAGGGGACGCGGGTTCGTGCCCCGGTCCGGGAAGATCCCACGTGCCGCGGAGCGGCTGCGCCCGTGAGCCATGGCCGCTGAGCCTGCGTGTCCGGAGCCTGTGCTCCGCAATGGGAGAGGCCACAACAGTGAGAGGCCCGCGTACCGCAAAAAAAAATAAAATAAAATAAAAAAATTTTCTAAAGCGGAGTTTCCTAGTATATGTCCCTTAGAACACTGGTTTCATAGAATATTAATGGTTCATGGGAAACGGTAATTCTGGAGGCAAATAAGTTTGGTACGTGCTGAGCTAACAAACCCAGTCAAACAGATGACCGCAGAGCTCAGAGCCTTTCATGTGCTAATGTGTACTTCCAGGGAGTGGATGTCTATAGATCTGAAACCATATTTAACAGTGGATTCCATTCTGCCTGGAATATCTTATGGGATTTAATGGTCCATGAAAGACAGTTTGGGAAGCCAAATTTTATAACTGGGGATTAACACGGACATGAAAGTCCTGTAGCTTTCCTCAGCTTTGCTTTCCTCACCCATAAAATGAGGACATTGTGTTATCCTATAGGGTCATAAAGCTGACAGGAGATTATGCACAAAGCCTGGCACCCAGTAGGCCCCCTGCAAATGTTAGGATTCCTTCTCTAAAGGAAGAAAATTCAATGAGCCTGGAACCCTTTCATTTTTTTCTTCAAATTAGATGAAAAATTTTAATAACAACCACTAGAAGAAAATTTTCTGGAGCCTCTGGAATTCCCTATAAACATTGTTTTTTAACCCTCTCCAAGAGCAGCCTCACCTCTGACAGCCAGGGGACCGGCTTATTCCACTTCAGGTAGCTGCTGTTCCCCCCGCCACCTCTCGCAGAGTCTTGGTCCTGGCAGAACAGAGAAGAATGAACTTGGTGGGAATATGAGGGTGACAGCAGGATCGGGGCCCCTTGAAAGTGCCTGTGGAAGCAGAGGCTCAGGAGACCCAGCCCTGCTGTCGGAGGCTTATCGACTTACGGACACTCCCCTTTCTGGCTCACACTATATCCCTCAGGAATATACCTCCAACGTGTAACCCTGAGGTGCTTCTACTTCCCTGACTTTTCTCAGTCTTCCCATATGGAAAAATTTTTTCTAATTAGACCAGGCTCTCCTGAGGGCAGGGACCTTGCCTCCCTCTCCTGTGACTCATCTGTCCTAACAAGTGGGGGCCTCCTTGGAGGAGACACCCCACCCCCTCCCTACCCTGCAGGTCCATGGGTGCAGTTTGGCCCTGGTCCGGCCTTGGAGATCCATGTCTGTTCTAGGCTCAGAGGCTCAACCTTAGGGCTCCAGGCTGAACTGGACCTCAAGTTCCCTAATCCCCACCCAGAGCAGCTTCTAGGGACCATCAGCCCAAGAAACACCATAGGGAAAATACTCCAGTACAAATCTGTCCCCCAGCTATTTGCAGGGAGGGGCCGTCTCTACCGCATCATCTCTGACTCTTAGCGGCAAGCACTGGGACTGTCACTAAAGTACCAGCCCAGTCTTCATCCCGGCAAGAGGCGAGAGGTGCTGGTCCAGCTCAGACTGCTGATGGAGGCCACATGCCTGGACGGCTCAGACTTGGGCATCTTGAACTATGCGACAAGGCTTTGGGGAAGGAACGATGGACGCCTCTACCCACAAAGCTAGGAGAGCCCATGAGGCCAGCCTGCCATCCAGGGACTCCCTCTGCTCTGCCCTCTCCTAACACAGGATGTGAAGATGCCCTTAAGGCTCTGTGGGCAGCGGAAGCCGAGGACCCCTGTTAACGCGCCAGCAGGGAGGACGGGCTGACCCTGCCACGTACCTTGAGGCCCAGCCTCTGGGGACGGTAGAACTGGAGATTTGGATCCACAGCCGGAATGTTCCTGCTGGCCAGAGCCTTGGCCAATTCTCTCCAGCTGCCATACCCTGCGGAAGGGAAAGAAGAAGAAAGGAACAAGGTCAGCACGACCTGAAGACCTCATAAATCCGCGAGATTCAGGGCGTAATAACAGAGGTAATTGTGTACCTTCTGTGGCTCCTGAGCCCTCGTCTTGGGGTGGGTATGAAGTGGGGTGGAGTGTAGGGGGACAGTTACAACCTCGGCCAAGGTCAACACGGCAGAGAGCGAGGGCGTGAGCTCATCTCCTGTTAGGACTCGCTGTCTTTCCCAATTCTGAGGAGGAACCAGGTCAGGTGAACCCGGAGCTTTGTCCTGCCATGTGACCACCACAGGCTGCCTGTCGAGGCCAATTTCGCCCAAAAGCCACTGGGTGCACGGTGGCGAGCTGAGCTTTCCCCTCACAACCTCCCTGCCCCCGAGCCAGGGAGCCGGTGGGGCTATCTGACGGGGGGCCCTCCCCCTGCCCACCGTTAGTCGCTGGGCTGCTGGATGGACCCAGAGCTGGGGGCGCCAGGAGACCGTGGGCCAGGACTTGGCGTTTGCCTTTCAGAATTATAAACAGCTGGAGATATGAGATTTGAGGCCCAGCTCCTCCTGGATGCATCTAGAGGCTGTGTGTGACGGCTGACATCTGTGCCCTGAGGCCCTGGAGCCGGTCGGCTTTCACACACCTGGGAAGGTAACAGCCAAACCACGGTGAGAATGAGGGAGACGCACGTGCATTCACAGCCACGCAGAGGGGCAAGGAGCCGCCGAGGGTCTGAGGGGGAGAATCAGAGCTCAGTGGTCAGCACTGCTGTCCACTGGGGGCTGGGGCTGCCCACAGGTCAGGGGGACGCTCGGGCAGGATGGAGACTTTGTGGAACCGTAAGGCAGAATTACAGGCCACCAAGAGCTGGGAGGGGCCTTCAAGACCACCTAGTCCTCATTTCAGGTAAGGAAATGGAAGCCCAGCTGTCTGGAGTCACTTAGCAAACACAGTTGACCCCCTTGTCCACAGGGGATACACTCAAGACCCCCAGTGGATGCTTGAAACCACACGCAGTACCGAACCCCATATATACGATGTTTTTTCCTATACATACTTATGATTAAGTTTAATTTACAAATTAGGCACCGTGAGAGATTAATAATGTTAACTAAAACTCAAATAGAACAGTTATAACAATATATTGTAATAAAAGTTATGTGAATGAGTCTCTCTCAAAATATTTTATTGTACAAACTGAATGCCTCTGCCATCTTAATGGAGCACTTATCATTCACTGTGGCTGGAGCTTCTGCAGTTTGAGGTGCGACAGCAAAAACAGTAAAAATTTCTTTTCCCTTCGTCACAATTTCACGGAGAAAAGATTCGCTCTTGCCGTAGATCTTAGCAACCTTAGCATACGGTTTTTTTTTCTTTCTTTAAGTTTCACCTTTTCACTCAAAAGAAGCACCTTATGGCTTTCCTTTGGCAAATGTGAATTTCCAGCATCACCGCCGTTGCACCGTGGGGACAGTGTTAAGTAAAATAAGGGTCCCTTGAACACAAGCACTGCGATGCCAGGACAGTCCATCTGGTACCAAGACAGCTACTAAATGACTAACGGTGGGAGGGGCTGGAGAAAGGGGCTGACTCACTTCCTGGGCAAGAGGGAGCAGGACAGCGCGAGATTTCGTCACGCCGATCAGACCGGCACACACTTGAAAGCTTATGAATTGTTTATTTCTAGAATTTCCCATTTAGTATTTTCAGACCCTGGTTGACCTTGGGTAACAGGAACCATTGAAGGTGAAATCATGGCTCAGGTAGGACCACTGTAGTGACAAAGCTAAGGCTAGAACCCGAGAGTTCAGATGGAACCCACTGGAAAAGCGCAGAAAGCTCTCCCACAGCTTCATCAAGATGCTCCCAGGACACTGCCGTGGGCAATGCCCGGCAGTTAGACTGGCACCACTGGCCACCATGAGCCAAGAGATGCCTGGAAGCAGATGCATCCTAGGACCCCCAGGCGGGCACCAGTAGCGGCACAGCCAGCCAACCAGACACAGAGGAAAGAGCACAGCCCACAGAAGGCGGACATCAGCGCTTTGCCAGAGTGTGTGTGTGTGAATACCTCCAGGAAGGTGGGTGGAATGTGGGGCGCGGCGGGGGAGCTTTTCTTACCCAGTTTCATGCTGGGTGCTCCACAGGGTTTACTCAGCACCTCGCAGGCACGATCCCATCTGGGCGAGGCCTGATTACCCCCGCTTCCCAGATGGGGAAAGAGAAGCCCAGGGCTGAAGGTCACGGAGTCCGCCGTTTCAAAGCGGGCATCGGAACAGAGAGCCTGTCTGCCTCACCAGCCAGCATTTCCTCTTCCCGCCTACATTTTCTCCTGTGGATGCTGTTTGGTGTGGACCTGGAGGAGACCCGGGGGCAGAGCGTCCGCTGGGGATCTGTGCCCCTGGGTTTCTGCGCAGACATGAACCGTCCACTCGTGTTATGTTTATTGGGACTTCCGCAGGTTTATCCTGCTGCCATCAAGGTCTCTGCTGTTTCCATGGCTGGCCAGCGGGCAGGCAGAAACAGGTCAGACTAGTTCGACACAGAGAGATGTTCTGGGGAAGAGGATCCAGGAGCCAGTGCGGTGACGTGAGGGGGAGGGAGGGAGGGAGACAGAAAGAGAAAGAATGTTCCCAGACCCAGCCCTACCTTCCCGCCTGGTGTTCCTGCGCTAACCAGCCTAAGACACTGCTATCAAAGGAGCCCCATCCCTGCCCAGGCCCCGGGGACTGTGGGTTAGTAGCTGGAGGCTCAGGGGCCTGGGGGACAAGTGAGTCATACCGTGGGAGGGGAGGGGAGGCGCTGCCTTGCTTCTGCCTCAGAACGACTGGGTCACCTCTTCCTTGACTTTGCTCTGTGGCTGAAAACGACCTACTTGTAGACAAGGTTGTGAGGATATAACCCTAAAAATTCAATTTGCCGGGCTTCCCTGGTGGCGCAGTGGTTGAGAGTCGCCTGCCGATGCAGGGGACACGGGTTCGTGCCCTGGTCTGGGAAGATCCCACGTGCCGCGGAGCGGCCGGGCCCGTGCGCCATGGCCGCTGAGTCTGTGTGTCCGGAGCCTGTGCTCCGCAACGGGAGAGGCCCCAACAGTGAGAGGCCTGCGTACTGCAAAAAAAAAAAAAAAAAAAATTCAATTTGCCACATCCGAGAGAGTTCCAGCGTGTCTCCCAGGCACGTTCTTTCCCACACACTAGTTTTCAGTGCCAGCCAAATTCTTTGACTCCTGGAAAGTGAGACAGGTCACCCCAAGGTCAATGGACTCTTCCCGTGGTCTTCACTATGCCGTGTCCTTGCATTTACTGGGAAGTGACAAGAACACTGTCTCCTGGACCAAACTTCGGAAGGGCTCCTCTGAGCACTCTTTTCGACTAGGCTGTAGTCCTTGGGCCCTGTCCTTGGCCCGCCCAGCCCAGATTTTAGGAAGAATCCTGTTAACTCTGTTTACAAAACCCTCCACCCTTGATACCTGAACCCAATCAGGTAGCCAGGATGCTGCTAGGCTGGGCTAGCAAGAACCCCCCACCCTGATGTCTCCTCCTGGCAATTCTCCATCCACTGACCCATCGCGCTGCTTGGGGGCTGTAAATCCCTGGCTGCCTTTGGAACTGAGCTCAGCTCGATACCTCGGTCTCTTTCCCACACTGTGGTAGTACTGAATCAAACCTGTCCATCACCTTTAACTTGTGCCTGGCTCTATTTCTCTTTAAAAGAGGGTAACAGGTGGCTCTCCCAGTAAACAAGGACAAATCCACAGAACGGAGGGGATGTCAGGGGTTAAACCTAACCAGGCCCTGCCCAGGTCACAGGTGCGTCTGGATGGCTTTGAAATTACTTGGAGCTGAGACAGTCAACAGCCCAGCCTTTAGCAATTCAAGGAGCAGGAAACGCCCTTGGCAGACTTCACAGTGTGGAAAAGACAAGAAGGCTTGGAGTCAGGATGCTCTCCATGGATGGCCACCATTATAAACGGTAACCGCTTGAGCAAGTAACTGAACCTCTCCGGTCTTATCTCTCTGGCTGGTGGAGAAAAGACCCCTGCCCCTGCCGTGAGGACTAAATACTGTGCGTGTCAGACACAACTAGCACCCCGTCCCCCAACAATGTCTGAGTTCAGGGTTTTGGACCTGGGTGTCAGAAGATGTGAGTCCCAGCACCTCAAGAATTTTATAAAAACCGGAAACGGCCAGTCGCCGCCTCTCTCCTCTGGGCAGAGAAGCAAGACGACCATAGGCAGCAGCGACTCAGTGGTGGGGGTAACAGACAGCACTTCCTCTCTGCTGCCCGGCTGTTCTCTGCGCCCCTCCCGTCACCCACCTATCCTCCCAAGCCCGTTAATATTCACTGAGTACATAGCAGGCGTCAGGCTTTTCCGCTGTGTTAACCCTGCCAGAGGTACCCTGGCCCCACTTAGCCCCCTGGGGGAACCAGGAGCTAAAGAATGTGCTGATTTAACTATTGACATTGTCACCTGCCCTCGGGTAAGTGAACTCCTGCTCCTGGCCAGAGCGCCAGCTGCCAGGGCCCCTTTCTCCTGCAACAGGTGTCACATTTGTGCCAGGAGACAGACACCCCGATCTCAGGTGACAGATAAAGCACCACCGTGGGCCTCACGTTCTGCCCTCACAAAGCTGGGCTATCAAATTCACCATCAGCCGGAACTCTGCCAACATCTCTCCTCTGTGCTATGTGGACTCTTCAAAGGCCTGGAGAGCATCTCGTTGGCTCTTTGGTGAAAATACAGCATAAGTACAGCCCTTGGTGCTTTCTTTTTTTTATTTCAGATGATACTTTTTTTTTTTTTTTTTTTTTTTTTTTTTTTGCGGTACACGGGCCTCTCTCTGTCGCGGCCTCTCCCGTTGCGGAGCACAGGCTCCAGACGCGCAGGCTCAGCGGCCATGGCTCACGGGCCCAGCCGCTCCACGGCATGTGGGATCTTCCCGGACCGGGGCACGAACCCGTGTCCCCTGCATCGGCAGGCGGACTCTCAACCACTGCGCCACCAGGGAAGCCCGATGATACTTTTTTTTAAATTAATTTATTTTATTTTTGGCTGCGTTGGGTCTTCACTGCTGCGCGGGCTTTTCTCTAGTTGCGGCAAGCGAGGGCTACTCTTCGTTGCAGTGCACGGGCTTCTCATTGCTGTGGCTTCTCTTGTTGTGGAGCACGGGCTCTAGGCACGTGGGCTTCAGTAGTTGTGGCACATGGGCTCAGGAGTTGTAGCACATGGGCTCAGTAGTTGTGGCGCAAGGGCTTAGTTGCTCCGCGGCATGTGGGATCTTCCCGGACCAGGGCTCGAACCTGTGTCCCCTGCATTGGCAGGCGGGTTCTTAACCACTGCGCCACCAGGGAAGCCCCCCTTGCTGCTTTTTTTTTTTTTAAACTCTCACCTATATTATTTCCCTGCATCCTCACCAACTCCCTGTGAACTGTTGTCCTCTTCTTTAGAGATCAGGAAACAGAGAAGTGAAGTCACACAGTGAATAAGATAATCCATGTTAAGGACTTAGTGCTTGGAACACAACAAGCAATTAACCCATTGCAGCTCATTAGTTTATGATCCATCACAGCACTGCAGATGTGAAACTTGCATTCGTTTCTCCTGATCTCTGGTCTGATTCTCTTGCTGATGTGTCACGTGGTCCACAGGGACATTCACACAAGGGGCAAAGGCAGCCCCTGGCTGCTCAGACAGATTTTGGATAGATTGTGAAGTTTCAGCTGAGGGACTGGACATGGGGAGAGGAATCAAGAATGATTCAGGATTTCTGCCCTGGCCGTTGGAAGGCTGGAGTTGCGCTTACTGAGATGGGGAGGACGGGTGTCAGAGGAGAGGCCGGGCTGAGAGTAATGCCCAAGAGAGAAGTGGAGGCATGGTGGGGAGGGGGTGCAATGAACGTGGTGTTTCTGAAGCTCCATCTCCAGCTTGGGCAGGGCTCTGCTGGAAAGGGCTCCCACCTGCCCTAAGACGCACTTTGCAAGAGGGGAAGGCCTGCACCCTCAAGGGCTGTAGGAAGGTGGGGTTCAAGGACGAGCCAGGAGGGCTGGTCCCACAGGCTCCATAGGTGTAAAGGACCCAAAGATCTGCAGATCCTTAGCAGACGATCTGCTAAGAAGCTCAGCGTCTGTAGAGAGAAAGGTGGTGAACCCCAGAGGAGCTGAGCAGAGACAGAGCCCTTGTCCCACTAGAGAACAGCAGGTTGTCCAGGGAACAGGAGGTCATGACACCCGGGCACGGCTCCACAAAGGCCAGGAACCAGCACGGAGTCCTGGGATGAAAAAGCAAGGCTCTGACCTTGGAGTGCACCCGAGAGCCAGTCATGTGGGCTCCGCAGAGCAAAGCTGCCATGGCTGGACGCCAGCAGGGCCTGGATGCCACCAGAAACCCGAGGTGGCACAGTCAGGGATGAAGCCAGGGACTGTCACCTGGGAGAGAGTCTCTAAGGCAAACCAGAATCTCTGACAGCAAAGACACGGCCTTTCCTTTCCAGCCGTGACACCCCAGAGAACGCGATGCAAGAGGAACTATTATTAATGTAACCTTAACGTTTACGTGTCGGGCATATACTTATATTTATAGTAAATGAAATATAGATGATTTTATTTAGTACAAAAACCCTATAGGAAAATAAGGCTTAGAGGATAAAAATCTCACTGAAAGTCCCAGAGATAGTAAGTGACAGAAGATGTGAACGCTGTGTCCTGAATTCCATGCCTCTTAGACTTGAGAACCTGGTCCAGCTATGCCACCTCATCACCTGGTGTCAGGCACACCTTAGTCACCGGCCCATCCCTCCCCGACACCCCACAGAGTAGCTCCCCACTCCCTTTAACGCCAGTAACGCCAATAACACCTCCCCATATACGCCCAATAAGAGCAAGAGGGCGCATGGAGACCCAAGCACCCCCGAACAGCTGGAGAGCTGGGCAGAAGCACCTGCGAGCAGGCCTGCTGCCCTCGCCCCGGCCTCTGAGCCTCTTCCTTCTCGACACGAGGGTGAACCATGCAGCCGCGGGTCTGGAGCAGCGTGGGCCCCAAGGAGGGTCCTAAGTGTGGGTCCAGCTCTGTCTCACGCTCCCTCGTAGCACAGGTACAGGGCGGACATCGTGACAAAGAACAAAACAAACCCCACAACCTTTCAGGCCCCATGTTACTCATCCGGGTCATGACAGGACAGTCAGAGCCACAAACACAGTTCTGTCGTGGGGAATTTTGATGAAGACCCCGGATGAAATGAGATGGTTTCAGGAAAATCTAGAGGTAACAAGGTCCAGGATTTCTAAAACTGGTCCATGCCCACTGAAGAGGTGCTTTAATCCTCGGGTGGACCTGGTAAAGGACCCCATGGGTCAGACTCTCTTGTCCAGTCATCCCGCTGGACTGGGACACAGACAAGTTTCGGAACGTGGAGAAGCAGTGGGGCGATCCTTTCCCCTCCAGGAGTCTTTCAAAGAGGAAGTTCAGTGGCGGTCAAGGGTAAGCAATGGCAGGCTGGGAAGAGTGAATGCATGAATCAATGAACCAACCAATCCCCAGCCACTTATTGAGCGCCTGTTGTATACTCAGTGCTCTGCTAACTGCTGCAATGGGGAGAAAGGTACAAAAGGAGACATTCAGCTCCATCCACTCCTGGCACACCTGGGGTGGGTGTCGTGGTTAATGAAGGGATCCACGTGACTGTGGCCTCGTGCATGTACTCTGGACCCACGCCGCGCCCCATGCAGGGCACGCACAAGCCATTCCTGCTTTAGGCAACAGACAGCCACACCTCAGGCCGCTGAGCTCACCAGATGCTGATGGTGTGATGCTGTGATGATTTTCCAGACTTGCAGGAACCTCAGACAAAGTGCTCTGCTAACATTTTCTGGGACCAGAGAATGGGTCTCCAAGATCCTAGAGTTCTGGAGAAGCAACACAGAGAGAAGAAAACCCTGGTTGCAGAAGATGGCCCTGGAGTCATCCCAGCAGAAAGGTCACCAGGACCCACCTGAAGACCTGACGCAGCCCACAGAAGCTCTGGGGTTTGGAGCCACAGCGGACCATGGCCCAGCAGCTAGTCAAAGCCCATGCTCTCGCTCCCGCGCCTTTCCAGGTAGAAGGACGGAGAAGTGGAGGCCCGAGAGCCCAGAACTCTCTTTCCCGACTGGATGGAGGTGGGAGGGGTACTTTCCACAGTTAAACTGAACGCTGGAAAAAAGGCTGGGGGAGGGGGGAGTGGAGATTCCACTAGGAATGTGCCTTTAAAAAAGGAGAAAAAAAAAAAAGAGAAAGAGGGACTTCCCTGGTGGCGCAGTGGTTAGGAATCCACCTGCCAATGCAGGAGACGTGGGTTCGAGCCCTGGTCCGGGAAGATCCCACATGCCACAGGACAACTAAGCTCATGAGCCACAACTACTGAGCCCGCGAGCTGCAACTACTGAGACCGTGCGCCTAGAGCCCATACTCCACAACAAAGAGAAGCCACCACAATGAGAAGCCCGCGCACCGCAATGAAGAGTAGCCCCTGCTCGCTGCAACTAGAGAAAAGCCCGGGCGCAGCAACGAAGACCCAACACAGCCAGAAATAAATAAATAAAATTATTTTTAAAAATTTAAAAAATAAAAAAGAAGAGAGCGTCACCCAGCCAACTAACGAGAGACACGGAAGGGGAGAAAGTGGGAAACATGAGACAGCAAAGTTAACTACGAAGACTGTGGGGAGACCATAGTGAAATGCCAGAGGGGACCGGTAGGGTAGCAGCACTGCTTACAAAGCCCCCGTCCACCCATTAACCCGCCCCACCCAGCGGCCGGCTGGTACCCTGTGCACATGACAGGGTGACCATCACAGCTAACACGTGTGCACTTGCCCAGGCCGGCGTGTGCTAAGCACTGGACAGGTGTTGTCTAGTTTAATCTTCATACAATCCTTTCAGGATGGTGCTAATATTCTTCCTATTTTACAGATGAGAATACTGAGGCCCTGGGCAGTTCGGAGAGTACACTCTGCTCAAGACCTCAGAACCCTTAGAAAATAGAGCTGGGATTCTCAAACCCAGGGCATCTGACTCATTCCATGCCAGGGAAGTCCCATCATCTGACTCTTTTAAGACAAAAAAATATTTCTTAACAGGTATCTAATACAGACCTTTTTGTTTGTTGAGTGAGGAAACAATGGAATCCAAAGGGAGCAGGAAGAGAGAGGCACCCCGAGGCCAAGAAAGTTTTCTAGGACCACACAGGGACTAGGTTTGGGACCTAGAGCCACCAACCCCCAGGCCTCTCTCCCCTGATGTCTCCGCTGAGAACAATGTACTCTTTCAAGCTGAACCCTTCTCTCTTCTCCATCAGCCTTGAGAACAAGGAAGATGAAGGATCTGATCTGAAGGCTGCCAGCCGCTAGCTGGTGAGGTCTGATCGAGCTGACGTGCCAAAGCCAAGCTGAGGTTGTCGTAACCTGTCCTGGGGAAGGAGGGCCAAGCGTGAGACCGGGAGGCATGCCCGGTAGTAGCTCTGGTCTCCAGCCGAGGACCTGGGCGCTGCATTCCTCCAGAATATCACACTAGCAGAAGCTCAAGGGCGAGACCACACCTAGGATGGAGGCTGGCGTCCTGTGCTAGCCCCCAGCCCTGAGTCAACAGAATCCCACCACGGTCCATCCATCCAAGGCCTTCATGTCCAAGCTCTCTCTTATATTTTCATCCCAATCCTAGAGTCATGTCCATTTTGCTGACGGGGATACAGAGACCCACAGATAAGTGAACGGACTTGTCTACCGTCAAAGGGGAGTCAGCGTTAAGACCGGACTAGAGCCGAGGCCTTTGATTCTGGGCCTGGAGCTCAGAGCATCACAGCACCGTGCTCACCCGTGGCTGCTGGGTTCAGTGGGCTACAGGGAGCCTGGCTGGACTCAGTCTAGGAGAGGCTGAGCACTAGCACCACGCTGGCAGGAACTAGGTCTCGTCATTACATTCACACTGTGTAAATCAGCTGGAATTAGAACCACCGTCCTACTTCCTGTCTCTGTGAATCTGACCACTGGACACCTCAGATAAGGAGAATCATACAATATTTGGCCTTTGGGTCAGGCTTCCTTCACTTAATGTTTTCAAGGTTCATCCGTGTGGTAGCATGTGTCAGAATTTCCTTGCTTTTCCAGGCCGAACCATATCCCATCATATGGACGGACCACATTGTGTTCCTCCGTTCATCTGTCGATGGACACTTGGGTTGTTTCTACCTTTGGCTACTGTGAATAACACCGCTGTGAACATGGGTGGGCAAGTGTCTGTTCGAATCCCTGCTTTCTCTTCTTTTGGGAAGGGGCTCTCTCTTAAACTGCTAAAAACTTTGTCCATTCTTCCAGAGATAGGTCAAGGGGGGCCAGGCTGCTGCCCTCATGGCAGAGACATGGTGGGAAACCTCGTGTCCACCTGAGGATGCAGGAAGTCTGTGGACCATGGGTGGGAGTAGGGTGGAGTCTCCCAGCCAACACGTTAAGAGGGAGAGCAGAACTTCCGAGGGTGCCCAGGGTGGGGCCCTCCGCGTGGACAGCAACGTCCTAGTCTACTAGCCTCTGTGGAAATGAGCAGTTTCAACACATCCCAGCTTCTGAGACAGGCTAAGTTACCTGGGCCCCTAGAACTCCAGCCCAGTGCCAACACGGGTCCACAAACTGGGGGCTACCCGTCCTCAAGGAGACAGGTACGGGAGCTTAGAGTAAACATTGGGAACCTGTGGATGCGAGCTGACATTTCTGTAACACCAACATAGGACAGTGCGGTGTGAACCACTCTGGATGTCTCGAACTCCCACGGTGAGTCATGAGGGCTGCAAGCTACTTACTGGTAACGTGTAGTGAGACCACCCTTGTCACAGGTTGGGGGCCAAAATCAAGAAGTAGAAAAACCGGCCCTTCACTCAAGATAGTTTGTTCGGTTAGCATCAGGGGCCTGCCTGCCTGTCTTCCTTCCTTTCCCTCTCCTCCTTCCTAATTTGGACAAAAGGCAATTTGGGGAAAGACTACAGCGTGGCTCACAGAATCAGCGAGAAGCACACAACCAGGCTCCAGAAAGGCCAAGAACCAGGGCAGTGATGGAGGCCCCACCAGCCGGCCAATGATGCTGCAGATATCTGTGTGTCTCTACTCAGAATACAGATTCCCAGGAAAGAGTCCAAGTGGCCCCAGCTTGGGCCGGGTGTCCCTCCAGTGGTGAAGGGGGACGTGCTGTGGGCAGTGGGGCTGAGACCCCTGCAGCTCCTCTGCAAGAACAGGTCGGGGGAGGGAGCCTGCTCCCTCCCTCCATGTGGAAATCATGCGGATTTTCTGAATCTTCCGTGTGAAAACAGCTGAACTCAATAATTGACCATTATCCCTAAAACAAAAGTGGGACTTGTCTGAGAGCCCTCTTTTTTAAGCAGGGGCACATAAAATGCAGATATAGCTGAAAGTATGAAAGACACAGACATACAGAGTTGGTTCTATAATACTTAAAAGACTTTACAAGATAAGGGGAAGATGGGAGAGTTGATTATCTAGTATATCCTCAGGAAAAGTAAATTCCAGACTCATCCAGACACACAATGTTCACAACACAGTTCTTGGGAAGAGAGGTAAAACCATCATCTGTCAGAGCCTTTGAAAGTAACACGTCATCAATTCATCAGTTCATCAAACACTTCATCAATTCATTTCAACCTTGGTTTAAAAAAAAAAATGTAAGCACTGCAGTCGAGGGGAGCTGAGAAATCGTCACTGCAGCCCCCTACGTGCTACATAAAGAAAACTGACGCGTGAAGACCGAGGTCACTGTCTGAGGTCACAAAGCAAGTTCGGGGCAGAACTGGCACTAGAACCCAGGTCTCCTCTCTTCCGGATCAGGATCTTCCGTCCAGACTGCAGGACGAACCTGGTTGTCCCCTGCGATGAGCCTGGCGCGAGGATCGGGGGCGGTGACAGCACTTTGTGGTCTGTGATCCTAACACTGAGGAAAGGGCCATGACCTAAAGCAGCCTGGAGAACACGTTTCTCTGGGTATCTGATAGCTTGCTCGTTTGGGTCCAGCCAGTTCTCAATGTAGAAGCTGTGAGTGTATAAAGGCAGGCCTCAGAGCCCTTCAGACGCAGAGCTGTGCCACATGCACCTCCGACCCCCCTCAGCCACAGCTTTAAGTAGGAAGATGTTCGGTTTCCTTTGAGACGAGATGGTGGAGTAGAAGGACCCCACCGAGCTCACCTCCTCTCACGAAAACACCAAAACATCACAAATAACTGCTGAACAACCATCGGCAAAAAAGACTGGAACCTACCAAAAGAGATGTTCTATATCCGAAAACAAAGAAGCCACAATGAGATGATGGTAGGAGGGGCACTTTCACAATATAATCAAATCCCATACCCGCCGGGTGGGAGACCCACAAACTGGAAACTTCAGTTTAAAATACTCAACTCCATTAAAGCAATATCTGCATTTAAAATAAGCTGGGTAGGGGACTTCCCTGGTGGTGCAGTGGGTAAGACTCTGTGCTCCCAACGCAAGGGGGCCCAGGTACGATTCCTGGTCGGGGAACTAGATCCCGCATGCCGCAACTAAGAGTTCACATGCCACGACTAAGGAGCCCGCGTGCCGCAACGAAGAGTCCACATGCCTCAACTAAGGAGCTCGCATGCTGCAACAAAGATCCTTCGTGCCACAACTAAGATCCAGTGCAGCCAAATAAATATTTTAAAATTTTTTAAATAAATAAGATAAAATAAACTTGATATATTATAATGCATAACACTCAAATGTTTACTCAAGCTTACTTCTGTATGGAATGTTTTCCAGTACAGTAAGCCCCCTACATACGAACGAGATCCATCCTGAGAGCACGTTCCTAAGTCCAACAGAGTTAGCCTAGGTACCCAACTAACCCAATCAGTTATATAGTACTGTACTGTGATAGGTCTATAACACTTTTCACACAAGTAATACATAAAAAACAAACAGAAAATAAAGAAAGCATTTTTAATCTTACAGTACAGTACCTTGAAAAGTACAGTAGCACCAGCACAACAGCTGGCACACGGGGGCTGCCATCGAGTGAACAGGCAGGAAGAGTTACTGCCTGGAGGAGGGAGAGGAGGTGGGAGATGGTAGAGCTGAAGGGTCGTCAGCAACAGGAGACAGAGGAAGCTGCAGTTTCACTCACGCCTGACGCTGATGGCGCGGGTTCTGGGCTGGAAATAAAGACACTGTCCTGCTGTGCTCTATACAGTACCGTACAGTAAAGTACACAAAAGCACAACCACTTGTAGGGGATGCACACACGTGACAACGTACGCCAGACACGTGCACTGACTTACGTGACTGGACATGCGAACGCACGTTTGCATCTTTGACAGTTCACAACTCGAAAGTGCGTATGTGACCTTGAAGGTTCACAACTTGAAGGACTTACTGCATGTGATCTAAAAAGTGGCTGTAGTCAAGTTCAAAAGAAAGCTACTTTAAGGAACAAATCCAACTGTACTAGATACGCTTGTAAATAAACTTATGGCATTAAAAAAATGACGTTCAATGAACAACTAATGATTTCATGGAAATAACTTTCATTGTTTTTATCACAGTTTGTCCTCTAAGCACCTTTATTAAAAAATATTTAATCCACGTATACAGACGTATCCACAAGCACATTAAATACTCCTTTGCCAGGTTATCTATCAACACTCTACATGGAAGGGAACAAATACCCTTTTCTCTGGGTTAACGACCACTTTTTAAAATAAACAAACAAAGGTAAGTATAGTTGAGAACAGGGAGGAAAGGAGCCAGGCAGGAGCAGTGATGGCCAGCTCGGTTGATGTTATGTCTGTTTCCTACCTTCACAAATAAGACTCTGCTCATTGGACTACAGTGTATTTGTTAAAATATCTACGTTAGTGCCAATGCTACTGAGCTAAATACCATAAGAGAATCTCTACCGGGCTATTCTTAGCTTCACAAATGCAATGAGGACTTCCCTGGCAGTCCAGTGGTTAGGACTCTGTGTTTCCACTGCAGGGGGCACAGGTTCGATCCCTGGTCGGGGAACTAAGATCCCACATGGCGTGTGGCGCAGCCAAAAAGAAAAAACCACACACGCACACAAATGCCATGAAACATTGCCCTCTAGGACGGCTGATTAAACTATTAGGATATGGTCTTTACATCCCTAAGAGTCAAACACCAGCTCTAGGTCTACAGAGAAAAGGGCAATAAATAGGAGAGTGAAAATCTGATGAAGTCAACTGGTTATTTGATGTGTCAGTGACCACATTCCCTGAACCCAAAGTCCGGCTATGTGGTCTGACCAAGGCAAGAGCACATCTGCAACAGTTCATCTTTCCTGGAAACCCAGGCCAAACAGTCACATTGTTTATTTGACACAAAATTATCGGTTTCACAGATCGCCATTGTCTTAGCCTCACCAAATCTGCTAAACGCACTGGTGAAATGACCAGACAGGACTGATCTATGCAACTCGATCTAGCCTGTCTATAGCTGGGTTAACAGGAATCTGGCCAAAGAGGCACAAATAGCTCGAGAGGATAAAGTTCATTCCAAGACCCTGTACCCCATGCTGTGCCCTCACCCTCCCCCCCACCATCTCCCCAGCACTCTCCTCCCCCTGAGGCACAGGCCATGCTGGACAGGGACAGCCGGCCCAAACCATACAAGAGGGGGCAGCACAGAATCACTGCGAGGCCGGGTATGTTTTGGAATTCCCCCACATCAAGGACACGTGGAAGGGTAGAAAGCCAACGATGTCTAAGTGGCCCCCCTGGCAAATCAAAAAAAAAGACTTTCAGGGTAAACGTCCCCAGGATGGCCACGAGCACTACGGAAGGTGAGGGGAGGCTCCACTCTACCCGCTTTTTGCTGAGGATACTTTGCTAAGAAACACGGTCACCCAACCCGAACATGTGTGCCCGATGTGTCTTAAAGAACCGCAGCGAACCAACAAATCAAGGTCCAGCAGGAACCAAAGAGGAACTCAAGGACTCGTGCCCGAGAGCAGACAGATGGACGGCGCTGATCCTTCACAAAATAGGAGAAAGTGAAAGAGAGAGCTTTGGAGAAGGAGCCAGGCCCACAGGCACGCTCCAAAGGCGCACAGGTGGGGCTCACGACCACCGAGCCACGCGCTGCGATCAACCTTTGAGATCGCAACCTTTTGGTCCGAGCAATTCTCGTTTTACCTGTGTGATACCTAAATGGTTTCTGGGGTACTTGTGAAGACAAGTGAGGCACTGAGAACTTAGATTATTTTTTGGCCTCCTGAGCGTAAACTTTGATATTTAATGACCCGTGATAGCGGTCGGTATCCTAGTAATCCAGAAGACCCTTGGGGATCTATTAACTGTTTAGCATTCCCAGGTCTTAGGGGAATATGTTTTCCGTCTTTCAAAGAGCCTGTTGTAGGCAATTTGAAGAGTAAGATGCAAATATTCCCCAGAGTGGGCAGAGCACTGCGCTAGGTTTCCCCAGAGCTCACCAGCACACAAAAACAGATGCAGGCTTCGCACAAAGAAGGCACAGTCTCTTATTTATTTTGAAGTGGCTTCTTGGATCAGCTTCTTAGAGTTGCGAGGGCTGCACTAAATGGTTCATAGTGGGAAGGAAGCTCAAAAAACAAAAAGAGAGACCCGTGGAATTAAAGCGGAAGCTGCAGGCAGTCAATTAGCTGGATTTATTGAGCATCTCGTACGTACCCGTAGCCGCTCTGCCCGGCTCTGTGTGAAGAGCCAGTTTGGGAGCCAGGAAGATCTGGAATCGAGCCCCAGCCCTGTCACTTCCAGCTGTGTGAGCTTTGGCAAGTTCCTTAACCTCTCAGGGCCTCAGCTGAGTCAGCTCGCCACCACCACCCCTTTCCCTTAGGAAGATTAATTAGATCCTTGAATGAATTAAACCAACGTTTGCTCCCTGCAGACGGGGTAACGGGCAGCTTCCTCAGCATCACGGTACCAACTGCTATTTACCAATTGTTTACCCCGTCCGGCATTTTTCATTCATTAATTTCCAACATACACTAACCCTGTAAGGTAAATATTTCTCTCCCCATTCTCCCAGTAATAAAACTGAGGTTTAAAGAGTCTACATGGGACTTCCCTGGTGGCGCAGTGGTTAAGAATCTGCCTGCCAATGCAGGGGACACGGGTTCAAGCCCTGGTCTGGGAAGATCCCACGTGCCGCGAGCAACTAAGCCTGCGAGCCACAACTACTGAGCCCGTGAGCCACAACTACTGAAGTCCATGCGCCTAGAGCCCGTGCTCCACAAGAGAAACCACCGCAGTGGTTTCTGCGTGCGTCTGGTGCGTTTCATACCGCAACGAAGAGTAGCCCCCGCTCGCCGCAACCAGAGAAGCCCGTGCGGAGCAACGAAGACCCAACACAGCCAAAAATAATAAACAAATAAAATAAATAAAATAAATAAATAAAAATAAAACTTTATAAAGAGCCTACATGATTTACTCAGGATCCCATAAGTGGCCAAACTGGGATTCAAACTAGACCTGTCTGGCTCCAAAGTTCACAGTCGTCCCACTGCTGCCAGGTCGACCCTCCCAGCAGCCCGGTGACGGCAGTGGCTATGGAGCCGTGGCCGGAGGGGTGGGTGGGGGGAACGGAGGCAAAGGACCCAGCCCAGGTCGGAAGGAGGAGCCTCAGCCAGTGCTGCTAACGCACAGAGGGCTCCGCTTCCACACACAGGTCTGATGCCTCCTGTGCTTCCACGACACAAGTCTGCTTCACACACGCAGGGCGCAGCGAGGCCCCTGGAATTCAGAGAGGAGGACCCTGGTGGTCCGGGAAGACGTTGTGGTGAAGGAGGTCCAGGGCAGGTGCTCTGGGAAGCGGGTAGAGTTGCTGGGCCTGGGAATGGAAGTAAGTCGCCGCCCCTAAGGAGTCATGGTTTTTACAGGGCAACCTGGGTTGTTTCCATCTCCAAGCCCCACCCAGGCACCCACCTTGGCTCCCCGCGTGGAACACAGAAGTTTTTACCAAGATGAAAGTAGCCTATGAACACCACCCTCCCCCAGTGTCAGAGTGCAGAGGTTCACCAAGAGAAAGCGATGACCCCTGCAAGCCCCACTGCCCCCGCTGCGGGCCACCGCTCAGTTCTCTTGCTAATAATGCCCCCATTACGCCTACCTTCACAGCCGGATAACCCACCCGGGGGCTCAGTCTGGACTATCCTCTTCCCTGTCTATGCCCCCACTCTCTGGTCCCTGGGTATCCCGTCTGCACGTGGACGACTTCCCCAGCTGCCCCCTGCCCGCCCCCCGAGATTCACATCTGTATCTCCGATATACAAACCCACTCCCCTGCCTGGAGATCTGAGAGGCATCTCAAACTCAACAGGCCTGAAACCAAACTCTTGATTTTTCCTGCCAAACGTGCTTGCTCCCCGTGCTCCCCATTTTAGTAACGGCAACTCCAGCCTTCCAAGTGCCGGGTCAGAAATCTCTGAATCATTCTTGATTCCTCTCCCCACATACAGTCCATCAGCAGGTCCAGTCATCTGCGCCTTCAAAAGCTACCCGAAGTCTGACTTCTTCCGACACCTCTACTTCCTCCACCTTGTCCCGGCCACCATCTCTCGTCTGGTCCCTGTGCCTCCACCCTCACCCCCTACAGTTCAGCAGTCAGAGTGACCCCACCAAAATGCAGGCCACGTCAACCTCCTGCTCAAATGCTCCAGTTCCTTCCCAGCTCATTCCGAATACAATCCAAGGTCCTTCGGATCTTATGAGTGAGGCTTACTGGGGGCAGACCCAGGTCACACTGTTTCTTCCGGCAGCCTTATTATCAGCACACACTTGCACGATCAAAAGTGTCCCACAGAATGTAAACTGGTGCAGCCACTATGGAGAACAGTATGGAGGTTCCTCAAAAAACTAAAAATAGAGCTGCCATATGATCCTGCAATCCTACTCTTGGGCATGTATGCAGACAAAACTGTAATTCGAAGAGATACATGCACCCCAATGTTCACAGCAGCACTATTTACAGTAGCCAAGACATGGAAACAACCTAAACGCCCATCTCTCCTCACCACAACTAATGGTAACAGTCAGGTCAACTTCCATACCTTTGCACTTGTTTACACACTAACAGAATTCTTAACTTTTTTGTTTTAAAAGATATATTTATATTACTCTGGAACTTGCTTTCCTCACTCACATTGTAGACATTTCTCTTGGTTAAAACATAATCCATTTTTTTAAAATAGCTGCAATAACATTTCATGGTATTGGCTATAGCACGAGTTAGCAGACTGTTTTCCTACCGACAGCCATTCACTTGTTTCCAAACGATGCTTCCAGCTCGTGTGGCTGCTACCATCTCTACAATCAAGTTTCAAAGTGAGACGTCGAGGTACAATATATTTTTAGTAATTGACATATTACTTTTCAAAATGGTTTGAAAACAATCCACCTTGTCAACAGCGTGATTTAAAAGCATCTGTTTCCAGGCAACTTCATCAGCACCACAGGTTCGTCTTTAAAATTTTTGCCAATCTGATGGAAGTATGTGTTTTTTAAAACACAGATGAACTTACACTATACATATTATCCTGCAACTTGCCTCTTTTTTTCCCTCAACGACAGTATCATGGACATCTTTTCAATTGTTGTAAACATTGCTGTTTACCTCATACAGTTCACCTCTGTGTCCTGGAACACATTTCTTTCCCACATGGGACAGCTGATCTATGGGCAAAGATGGCAAGAGAAGGTAGAAATTGGCAAGAGAAGGTAGAAATTATAATAAAACAAGTACAGAATTGGCAAGAGAAGGTAGAAATTATAATAAAACAAATACAGAATCACTTCACACCCAGTGGGATAGTGGTCATCAAAAAGACAGAAAACAACAAGTGCTGGCGAGGAGGTGGAACAAATGGAAACCCTCATATACTGCTGGGGAGAATGCAAAACGGGGCGGTCACTTCGCAAGACAGTCTGGCAGTTCCTCCAAAGGTTAAACGTAGATACCACGATTCTACTCCTTGGTGTACACCAGGAGAAACAAAAACACCACAGCACTAGTCACAATAGCTGAAAAGTGGAAACCACCCAAATGTCCATCAGTGATGAACAACTAACGAAATGCAGTAGTGTATCCACAGTATGGAATTATTATTCAGCCATAAAAAGAAATGAAATGCTGATCCAGGCTCCAAAATGGAGGGGCCTCGAATGATGCTAAGTAAAAGCCAGCGCAAAAGGCCACGTGTCGTACGATCCCGTTTACGTGAAAGTCCACAAGAGGCCAGTCCACAGAGACAGAATGTAGATGAGAGGCCGCCAGTGCTCTGGGGGAAGGGAACAGGGAGTGACTGCTGTGCCGTGCTGGGTTCCTTTTGAAAACGATGAAAATTGTCTGGAATTAGATAGTGGTGATTGTTGCACAACCTCGTGAATATACTGAAACCACTGAATTGTATACTTTAATGAGCAAATACACCCACACGGCCTCTACTTCTCTTTCCACCGAACACCTGAGGCTCCCCACTCCCCACGCCTTCCGGAGCATCTCCACCTCCAGTTCAGTAATCCTCATCCTGAGAGAGCTGGCAACAGGTTTCCTTTCAAAGCCGCCTGGTAGGGTTTGTCGATAGCACGGCCCCACCCCCACCCCGCTCAGACCCAACCCCCTCTACTTTGTACCCAGATCGTTTACTTATTAAACCAATTAGATTAAATGACTCACGCTGCACCCTTGGGCAGGAGACAGGTAAACAGCTCACAAAGGAGTCTGACTTGGACTGGAAAGGGCCTGCTTCCCTCTCAGCCCAGACTCTCTTTACCAGGCACCCCCCCACGCCCACCCCCCACCCCCAACAAAGCGTTTCTCAGGTCGCAGGAGGATGCCTGAGATGGGGGGGCGGTTTGCTGCCCCCGCCCACTGTGCTTTCTCACCCCCTAGGACGCCCACACCGATCCCTCAAAGAGCTGACAAAAAGAGCCTTATCTCCACTGCTTACACAGCCAGCAGGCCACCAGCCCAGCATCCGCGTAAATGCTCGTAGAATTCCTGGTTCTCCCAAAACCTGTCCTTGTGCAAAACGGCCAGGAGGGTATCTAGCACCCTTTGCTGCCACATCTTAGCCCCACAGAGGGCACCTCGCTGCCCCATCTTCCGAGGCTCCATCCCTGTCAAGATGTGCTCGGCTTGGAGGCCGTGGAGAGGCCCTGCAGCTAACTGGCTGAAGCAGGCGGAGCTCCTCACTCATCTTACCTAAAAACAAGGGGCAGGGTCTGGATCATTTCTCCAGGCTCTGAGACTCGTGACTGTTCAGTTCCATGAACACTGACTGAATTCACCGGGTCCTGGAGGGGACAACTGTCACAAGGTCTCCATCCCCGGGGAAGACAGCGGGGGACGGGAGGGCTGACCCCCCAAGGACACACTCTCGGGACAGTGCAGGGGCTCCCTGGGAGTGTGGACAAGCGGGCCCCGGGTCCCCTTTGCTCCCTGCTTCCACACCCCACCCTGCACACGGTGGAGGCCGCAGTTAGAACCACCCTGATCTGCTCTCAGCATCTCCTTCCAAGCACTACCTCTGAGGCAGCCCCCTGTGACAGCTTGGAATCCGGGAGGGAGGTGTGATTTGAGTCAGATCCTGTCCTGGAGTGGAACCACATCCTCTCCTGCCAACCCCCCCCATCCAGGAATTTCCGCCTTTGTATATTTATAAGACTCTCTTAAAATAGGTCCCGGCAAACAGGAGCAGAGACCTGATTTGGGTCGATGAAATCAGCATTTGGGAGGGTAAAGACTCCTGGGAGTAAAGCTGGTATTTTCCCTCCTATTCCGTATCTGGCTTCCAGTACCATCCAAATCCCCCAGGAGGGCTCCCCTCCCCCACTCAGTGCTGCCTCCCAAGCTTCTACCCTGGGAACCTCCCCGTCTCCTGTCCTCTCAGTGCAGAGTTGCTTAGAACACAGCAGTCCCCGGCCACCCTCTAATGCTCATTTATTGTTAAGCAGCTGCATTTTGCAAAGTCCTTCTAGGCTGTCAGCCTTTTGCTCAACGAGCCCATCCACCCACCTAAATGGGGTCTGAGTTTTAGAAGGAGGGGACGCAACGATCAAGGGAAGGTCAGTAGGTACAGATGTCTGTCCTCGGCCCCCATCGGCCTCAGGACAAGTCGTCCATCATCCGTGAGGGGCTGGAAAGCAGGCGGTGATGAGAAAGGCAGCGTCCCGGGAGCGTGTCGGCCTCAGACACCAGCTGGGGCCTGGCAGAGACTCCCGGTCGGGTGAGAAAAGCCAGTATGGTCTCCACCTTTCCCAGCGGAGCCTGGCACCTCTGCCCGGCGTGGGTTACACACTGTCTGGTCAGCCTCCCTGGGCTGCATGGGAGGAAAGGACATCGGCTCCCCTGATCCTTTTCTGAGAAAGGACTTATTCTATTTTGCAGTGTGGGAAGCCTGCTGGGGTCTTTGTGGAAGGAGACAGAGGGTTGTCTCTTTCTTCCCTTACCCTGGTTTGTCTAAGTCCCAAGGCAGAGAAGGTCAGGCCTAAAAGGAGTCCGTTTGTAATCCCTGGCCGGGGGAAGAAGGGCCCTGGAGCTCTGCTATTGGGGCCTGTGTAAAGGAGAGGTCAGAGGGAAAAGACCAGGGCTGAGGCAGTGGACGTGGGGCTTGGGATGGTAGGGAGGGTTTAAGGCAGGTCAGACGCTATGGTGTTCCAAGGGACAACTACAGATAACGAATCTGGGTTAAACAGGTGAAATATAAAAATAAGACGCTGGGCTTCCCCGGTGGCGCCGTGCTTAAGAATCCACCTGCCGGGCTTCCATGGAGGCGCAGTGGTTGAGAGTCCGCCTGCCGACGCTAGGGGACACGAGTTCGTGCCCCGGTCCGGGAAGATCCCACATGCCCCGGAGCGGCTGGGCCCGTGAGCCATGGCCGCTGAGCCTGAGTGTCCGGAGCCTGTGCTCCACAACGGGAGAGGCCACAACAGGGAGAGGCCCGCGTACAGAAAAAAAAAAGAAAAAAGAAAAGAATCCCCCTGCCAATGCAGGGGACGTGGGTTTGAGCCCTGGTCCGGGAAGATCCCACATGTCACTGAGCAACTAAGCCCGTGCGCCACAACTACTGAGCCTGTGCTCTAGAGCCCGCAAGCCACAACTACTGAGCCCATGTGGCACAACTACTGATCCTGCATGCCTAGAGCCCGTGCTCTGCAACAAGAGAAGCCACCACAATGAGAAGCCTGCACATCGCAACGAAGACCCAATGCAGCCAAAAATAAATGAGATAAAATAAAAAATAGCTTTTAAGTAGAAGGAAAGAGATGGAAATAAAAATAGAGGAGAAGCAAAATTGGAAACCTGTGCTAATATTCCACTGTCCTGTAATAGGAAGGGCACTGGGGCAGGGGTCAGGAGGCCGGGGTTTTGTCCTTGTCCTCTCACTAGCTTTGGGACCTCTCTGACCCTTGGTTTTCTTCCCTATCAAGTGATGACATTTAAGGATATTCCAAATGTCACCTTCTGCGATTTGATGATAAACACACATAAATGAAAACTGCATGTTGCTGGCAGATCCATCCTGGGTCCTCTTTAAATATTAAAGACCCCCTCCCCCATACATTTAAAATATTTCAGTCCGTAAAAAAAACTTCTGAACTGCACAGGATTTTTCAGGGACAAGTCTACAGGTACACTGTACCTCTGCAGTTTTAGAGGTTAGAAAAATGAGAGAGAAATTGGGTTACAGTCTGATTTATAAGAAGAGTGCTGGCTGATGCTTAACTGGCTCAAATCTATGCAAATGAAAGAAGACAAAAAAGATGGGTGGAGTTGCAAATGGCAGTCCTCCCGCTTGTCCCCAAACTAGGGCTCTTCATGGGAGAGGGCTGGAAATCCTTGGCGGCTCCGAAGAGCTTTGTTTCCAGCTCCCCACGCACCGCCCCCAACTCCTATCAACTCCGGATGCCCAGGAGATTTGAGAGGCAGACCTATTCAGAGCCCTATCTCTCTGCAGATAGCAATCCTGGGCCTGGTTAACGTGAAACGAGGGTCTTCACTCGACAATGGAGTGTGGCGGGGAGACAGTATCACATCCAGTGGGAACATTCCGAAAATGGGACGAGAAAGCGTGAGAAAGGCCAGAAATCGCAACAGCGCAACCCAAGGATGGGGACAAATTTCTCCCCCTGGCAAATTTCAGCAAGAGCCAGTTCTTAATCGATTTGGGGTTTATCCAAAGAAACTCTCCAATCCAAAAAGGATGGGGGCGGGGAGACCGTGTAGATAGATGTGCCTTCCCTTCCCCGGCTGGGCTCTCAGGGTTGGAAAGGACGCTGGCGCCGTACTGCCTGTTCCCGGGGGGGGGCAGTCAGCATGGTGGCCACCCATCCCTGTCTTTACCCTTTCACTTGATGTTAATTTATTCTAGGAAGAGAGTCAAAGCCGAGGTACCAGATAACTCGCTAATTCACCGCTTACATAGTGTAGAAGTCTGCTAAACCCTGTGGTCAATACAAAGGGCAAAGCTGAGTCTTTTACAAAACACCAACAGATATAAATTAACACAGTGCAAACCAGTAAGGATTAAGCTGATATGTAACTGGCTCAAATCTTAAACTAGTAAGTACTGAACTATATTAATATAGTACAAACTGATTAGCGGGCATGGAATAATGGAGTGATTAGAAGTGCATGGGGTTAGCCTCGGAAGTGGTAACTCTGTGTAAGCCCAGCCTAGGCCCTCCTGCCCTGGCCGTGGCAGCCCTGGCACTCAAGGCAGATAGAACTCTGGACCTAGAAATCAGACCTAGATTTCATCCTGGTTCTGCCACTCAGCCATGCTGCCACTCTTCAGTGGTGGGCCATTTTCTGTTTTAGCCTGTGTCAAAGAATAACAACCCCTGCCCTTTCCAGAATGTTACAAGAATCAAGGAAAAAAACAAACAAAAAAAAACCATTATATATATAATGAGTGCTCTGAAGTCCAAGGAAGGAAAAAGCACCAAGATCAATTCAAACAAGTTCTGTGTGTTAGTTTCCAATATGAAATAAAAGAGATTTCAAAGGCAAACCGAATGGAACAGTGGTCTTTGTTACGAGGTCTACACTTCCTCTGGCCTGAGCCTGTCAGCATGCACGATAATTCGATCAATGACCCACTCTGCCTGGCACAAAGAGGGAGACAGACCAGCGTGGCTAGACACCAGTTCTGCCCACGGTCTCACTCACGTCACCCTTATCTCAACAGGGCACCCAGACCCCTGTCCCTCTCCCCTGCCATGATTTTATAACTGTGACGGGACAACCCCTTTAATCCCCTCCTCCCTATAAAACTCACCGCCTTCTGGCAGCGCTAGGATTTCAGACACTACAGGCCCAAGGCCCATCTTGCGTCTGTACTCCTGGTTTTCCTTCCCAACTCATCCCTCCCTCTCTAATTGCCTTTCTTCAGCTTTCCTTCTTTCCCTGGGGTAGCACAGGAGACCGCCCCCTGAGTTCTGAGTTAGGGGTTCCGAAGGAAGGAGGGGGAGGTACGAGGACAGTGCTGTGGGCAGTGAAGACATGGTTTTATCCTGTTATCTTCGGCTGACAGGCAGCAGGTTAATTTTTTTAAGATTTTTTGGCGTGGACTGTTTTTAACGTCTTTATTGAATTTGTTCCAATATTACTTCTGTTTTATATTTTGGTGTTCTGGCCACGAGGCATGTGGGATCTTAGCTCCCCAAGCTGGGATCAAACCCGCACCCCCTGCATTGGAAGGTGAAGTCTTAACCACTGGACCGCCAGCGAAGTCCCAGCAGCAGGTTAATCTTACGGTACCTTCTCTCTATAACAAACTCTGCATATTAGCAGTGGGCGGGGGTTGGCTGATACTAAAATCTCGGTGTCAGAGGGCTTATTGCTCAGCTTTAGGCTGTGTGGCACTTGATAATACAAGGCAGGCTTAGCTGTCACCCTGGTCAAGCATCCTAGGCTACAAAGAAGTGGGCCACGTTTAACATTCCTGGATCCGTGGCCCAGAAGGGGGCTGGCAGAACCCCCAGGCAAAGTGTCGGAGAAAGGGACCCGACCCAGCGGTGGGCCACGGAGTCATACAGACATGTGTTTGACTCTTGGCTTTGCCATTTAGTTGGTAAACATCCTTGGGCAAATTCTGACCCTCCCTGAGCTGTGGTCTTTTCCGCTGAAAACGACCTCAAGAGCTCCAACAGAATGGAACTGAAAGAAAACCTCACGTGGAATCACTGAGCTGGGCGGTGTGTTTTGAGTTGAGGACCACCACCCATCAGTGGTCCATGAAATCAACTTAGTGGGACACAAACAGTATCTTTAAAAAAAAAATGAAAGGAAAGCATCACAGTCACCCCCTGAGCTGAAGGAAGTATTGTGTTGTTCAATGGTTCCAGTTCCGTCTATAATGGTAAGTGTGTGTGCACTGGCAATGCAAAGGGCACTATTTTGTGGATCATGGTAAAAAAGTTTGAGTCCCTGACCCAGAAGGATCAGCTAAGATCTGGGGAAGAGTTGGCAGGTGATGTCACATGCGTCCCCTACATGGAATACCCTGTCTGAATCTGTAAACGTTGGCCTGACATTCGTTCACTCATTCTTCTCAAACAACCCGGCCCCATCACCACACAGGCTCCCCTGCACTCCCTTGCCCTCCCCCCACACTGGGACTCTGGCTCAGCCTCAGCATCTGTATTCCGAGACACTGTCTGGGGCTCGCCTACACCTCCCCAGTCCAACCATAAGCTCCCCAAGGGCAGCTGGCAGCGTCTTATCCCTTTCTCAACAGCGGGCAGCAGAGGCCCTGCACGGGGCGGGGAGGGGGGCATTCAGCAGCAGGGGAGCAGGTCCAGGTTTGTGGAGGGAGAAGGACAACTGGGTCCCTTTAGAATTCGATTCAACAGGATTCTTACTGAAGGCTCGTGCCGTGCCGGGCACCGTGCTGGTACCATCACCAGCACCGTATGTAACTTGAAAAGAACAGGAATTATTATTCCAGTGTTAAGGGTGAAGAAATTGAGGTTCACCCAACAAGGAAGCAGCAGAGGTTTGAATGCTAGTCTAACTTTCTTATTATTCACTCATTCCTTCATTCACTTATTCTTTCAAAGGACACCTAACAAAGGCCGGCCATACGCTAGGCATCGTGCCCAGCACTGAAGACACAGATAAAGATGAACAGTCCCTGACCTCAAATAAGAGCTAACAGACACTTAACTATGTGAATCTGGTAAATGCTTAGAGAAGCGGATGGACAGAGCGGGCTAGATTTGAGACACATTTCATGATTATACGGGAGAGGTGGGAGGACGAGTGATTTTTATATTTTACTTAAATTCAAGTCTACAATGTTGGATTTTTTTCTTTCTTTCTTTCTTTTTTTTTTACAACGGGCATGCATTACTTGTATAATTTTAACAAGAAGGACACAGGTGGTCAGCGGCGTCGGATGCCGCCGAGGCTGGCGGGATGAGGCCTGGAGAAGTGGGGTCTGCCGGACCCCAGGTTGGGGGGACCTGCCCAGATAATCAGGGCTTGTCTGCATGGTAGACGGTAAAGAAGTGGGGGCAGGGCTGCTGGGGGCGGTGGGGGAGGACAGAAGCCGACTTCAGACAATCTTTCATCTGACAAGCCCCAAGTTCCTTAAAGACATGGATTCAGGGCTCCACACAGTAAGGAGGGTTAGCAGCGATCAGAAATCTGAGACACAGACAGGAGAAACGCTTTGTGCAAGAGCCGCGGAGGAGTTGACCCCCGATGGCAGCGATGTCGGGGGCTCCCGGGAAAGGTGGGCTTGTGGGGCGGGGGGGGGCGTGTGAGCTGCTGGGGGGGCGTGTGAGCTGCTGGGGGGGCGTGTGAGCTGCGGGGGGGGGGCGTGTGAGCTGCAGGCACAGCCCTGGTGGAGTGGGGAGGCACCGCTGGGACGTGGGATCACGGGGTGCGGCCCTGGGTAGGTGGAGGACAGGGTTGCAGGAGAGAGAAGAGGTGGGCCAGGCCGCGGCACCCAGATCTCACCCTGGGCAATGCCGGGAACAGCGGGTGCAAACCCCAAACGGCCTCGGCCTCCCGCTTGCCTCTGTTGAGCCACTGCACCTGCCTAGGAGTTGCTACTCGGGAACTTGCTTAAACAGAAGGAAAGATGTCACCCGTCCTGAAAAGATGGGAAGAGCTGCCACACTGTCCGCTTCGGGGCTGGGCATCTCCCCACCTCTTCCCCACCTTCCCAGACTTCAACGTCTCCTTGCCTGGCCTGTCATGGCCTCTCTTCCTGAGGCTTTTCTGCCCCTTCCTCTCCCTCCTCCCACTGGTCTCTCCTCCCTCCTCTGACCCCTCTGCACTGTGTCTCCACCCCACGTCCCCTGTGCCACCTTCCACGTCCTGACGGTCCTGATCGACACTGGGAGCCGACCCCGCGAGGCTGTGACGATGGCTTCCGTCGGGGGAGGCCCAGCCCCGGGCAGGCGAAGGGCCCTGGCAACAGCTGCTGTGGGCAGAGCCCCGCCAAGAGCTCAGGGGTGCTGGGGCCGCTGTCAACAGGTGGCCTGCACAGGCGGCCAACTGGGCCCATGCCCGAAGGGCGGTGATGGCGAAACCACCCATAAACAAGTTCGTCTGCCTGGACCGCATCTCCCCTCCCGGAAGGACACCCAGTCCTCACCTTGAGCGTCTGGTTTATCCTGAAGCCCAAGAGGCTTGGGTCCCTCCTCCCCTTGGCCTTTGCTCTCGGCCTTAAGGGAGGCCTAGATCCCTCCCGGGGGGCGGGACAAGATGTGTGACGGAAGCAGCAACACGGGGTGGGGGGCCGGGAAGGCCCCACCCCAGCCGGCTGAGAAGTTCCTTCTGGTTCCCATCTGCCCTCTGGCCATCACACCCCACCCGGCGTGCGTCTGCACCCATACAGGGCCTGCTTCCTTGACCTAAGTCACCTGCTTGGACCTTAACTTGTTGATACCCAAACCCGAGCTAAACGTACAAAGGTCAGAATGACCACAGCCAGACAGGCGACTCCCATGATGCCACACCCAACCAGCTCAAGCTTCCTGAAGGGGGACAACAGTCCCTAGAAGCCTCCCCAGGCCTCTGAAAGAGGTCCGTCCACAGCTTCTACATTGCTGGGCTCCCTGGGTGCTGACCCAAATCACCCCCACCAGACTTTCCGTCTTCCGGCCACACCAAAGCTCCATTGCCAGGTCCCTAGATTCGCCAACTCGCCATTTAATTGGATTTCCCAATTCCACCGTCGAAGAGATACGGTCACTGAGATTCTTTTCAGGACAGGCCGATGCCCCGTTGGCTGTCCAGCTCCTCCTGGAAGGAGCCTTTTTAAGGATGGGCTTGGGAACACCCAGGAAGACAAAGTTATCAGTGTTGCCTTATCAACACAAACTCCCCGACTCTGCTGTCTGGGTTTTCTTTCCCTCAGTTTGCTGTTGCAATCAGGAAATTTTCTTCTCTTATAGGTACCAACCCAGCCATTCCTGCCTCTCCCCACTACCCCGACCTATGATCCCACACATGCGGGAATCCTCGCCTCCTGAGAGCTTATCAAAAACCAACACGGGTGTGGATCCAAAAAACGAAAAAGAAAAAAAACCCCACAGACCAAGGAATGGATCAAGAACCAACTAAAATCAGGAAGTCAGTGTTAAATGGGCCCACAGATGCAGCCATTAAAATTCATCGTGGGGGCTTCCCTGGTGGCGCAGTGGTTGAGAGTCCGCCTGCCGATGCAGGAGACGCGGGTTCGTGCCCAGGTCCGGGAAGATCCCACATGCCGCGGAGCGGCTGGGCCCGTGAGCCATGGCCGCTGAGCCTGCGCGTCCGGGGCCTGTGCTCTGCAGCGGGAGAGGCCACGACAGTGAGAGGCCCGCGTGCCGCAAAAAAAAAAAAAAAAAAATCATCGTGGGTCTGACAGCATCCCTCCAGCACATAGTACAGGGCACTGGTTTGAAGCATCCAAAGCCAGCAGAGTGTGGCCCTGTAGTGACCTGCAGTCTAAAGTGTCTAGTTTTGGGTGGCAAGTGCACTTGGGTGGAAACGGGGGTGTGGGAGCTGGGGTGACGTGGAAGCACCTCGTTCGTTCAAAGGCCAACCTCACGATACTCATCAGAAGCAGCATCAATCAGGAAGAGGGAAAAACAATCTCTCTTCGGGTCAACCGCGGGGCACTGCTAAGGTATCAATAAGCCCAGGGGCAAGCACAGAGGACTTGGCAAGTGGCCAGGGTGGGGGAGGGGCATAAGGCTAGAGGAGTAGAAGCAGGTCTGTTTATTGTTTAGTCACTGCACCGGAAATCTGGGATGGGCATCCAAGTCGGGGGGCAGGGGAGGGCAGGGACTAAGAAACCCAGTGGGCATTGTACCCAGGAGGGGTCTTAAGGATCACAGGCTAGGAGGTGCTTTAGGGCATGAAATCCAAACACCCCGGAGGATGGCTGTCCTACTGCGCAACAAGGAGGTGGCAAGCCGGCCTCACCAAGGACAGGATGTCTACATCCTGGCATGGAGACGAGGTGAAGGTGGAAGGATGGAGACAGGGAGGCCAAGCATGGCACAAAGCGCTCAGAGAGAATGAACGAAGGCCGTTCCTCAGGAAGAAGAGTTACCGTGTGACCCGGCAATTCCACTCCTAGGTGTACACCCAGTAGGCTTGAAAACAGGTGTCAAAACAAATATTTGTGCACCAGTGTTTAGCACTATTCACAACAGCCAAAGGTGGAAGCAACCCAAATGTCCGTCAACGGATGAATGGATAAACAAAATGTGGTCTGTTCCACACAACGGAATATTATTCAGCCAGAGAAAGGAACAAAGTACTAACAACACGCTACAGTATGGACGAATCTTAAAACCGTTATGCTAAGTGAAGGAAGCCAGTCATAAAGGGTCACATGCTCTATGAATTCGTTTATACAAAATACCCAGAGTAGGTAAATCCAGAGACAGAAAGCGGATTAGAGGCTGGCAGGGTTGGGGTAAGAGGAATGGACAGTGACCGCCTGAAGGGTACGGAATCTCCTTTGGGGGTGACGAAAACATTGCAACAGGGCAGAGGTGATGGTCGTACAACACTGCGGATGTACTAAATGCCACTGAACTGTACACTTTAAAAGGTCAATGTTACGTGAATTTCCCTTCAATTAAAAAAAGAAAGAAAGGACGTCCCTGCTGGTCCAGTGGTAAAGAATGCACCTTCCAATGCAGGGGACGCGGGCTGGATCCCTGGTTGGGGAACTGGGATCCCACATGCCACAGGGCAACTAAGCCCACGCAGCACAACTACTGAGCTCGTGTGTCTCAACTAGAGAGCCTGCGTGCCGCAAACTACAGAGCCCATGCGCCCTGGAGCCTGCACACCACAACTGGAGAGAGAAAACCTGCCCGCCACAACTAGAGAGAAGCCCACGTGCCACAACAAAGAGCCCACGTGCCACAATGAAAGATCCCGCACGCCTCAAGGAAGACCCTGCGCGCTGAAACTAAGACCCGATGCAGCCAAAAAAAAAAAGAAGAAGAATGAATAAAGTCAGTAAGGGAACAAGGCTGAGAAGACGCCAAAAGAGAAAACAGGGACTAGAGGTGGGCTAGAGATTGAGTTACCATCACTTGCTCTCCAGGTCCACTGCTCTCAGCCTTTTCTCTGCCATAATCCTTGACAGGTGACCTGTCACGGCACATCCTTGGGCATAGCTGGGGCTCTTCGCAGCTCTCAAGGAGCTAACGAATTTCAACCTTTTCTCCACACCTCAAGAAAGCGTATTGGAATACAAGTGAGGGGAAAAGGACATGAAAGCGCTTTTATTTTATAGATACATATATGAACACAAAATATATACTACCAGTCAAGTATAACAATGTATACATACTTTTAAAATATAAATCCTCCATGAGCATTGATATTCTTGTAATTCTTCTCTTCACAACCGCCTGGCCCCTGCTTCCATCATTTCATGGGGATACAATTTGGGAGATTAGGATTGACATAAATACACTACCATGTGTAAAATAGATAGCTAGGGGAACCTGCCGTACAGCACAGGGAGCGCAGCTTGGTGCTCTGTGACGACCTAGATGGGTGGGATGGTGGGGGGCGGGGGGCGCGAGGCTCAAGAGGGAGGGGATATGTGTATACATACAGCTGATTCACATCACTGTACAGGAGAAACTAACACAATATTGTAGAGCAATTTTACTCCGATAAAAAAAAAAGAAAAAAGAAAGCTTTCCAAGGGCAAGACGTAACCCTGAACTGCTCCAGCATACTCAGGACTACCCTTAACCTACCTGGTACCTTTGTGCCCTTCCTCTGGTCACGCAACTTGGTAAGTGGAGCTCATGCTAGATTTTGTCCCCGCACACTCCCCAGAAGGGGAGCATCTGTGCAGTATACAACCTGCACAACTGTACACACAAGCCCTGAGCACAGGTTGGAAATATAATGGATACTTCCTAAGTGCTGAAAATAGGAAGCAAACTTAGACATCATCACATCTCACCTACGGCATCTTTGAGGTCTAGGCGACCCTTCAGTTTCTTATTTCAGATGGTGCATTTGGGGAAGGGTGCACTGGTCAACTGAGTGAAGGCTTACAATGAAAGTCAAGGTGACAAACGGGAAAGAGAAAGTCCCAAGGATTCCAGAGAAAATGAGGACCCTCGAAGAGGGCAACTGGAAAGCCTCCCTCAGTTAAGTGAACCACTAAGCCAAAAGCACTGGAGAAGAGCAGTATACTGAGGTAGCTAGGAGCATGGATTCTGAAGTCAGATAGACCTGGACTGAACTCCTGACTCTGTTACAGTTGGCCTGTGCTAAACCTTCTGAGCCTCAGTTTACCTATCTGTAAAAGAAAAATAATACCTACTTTGAAAGAGGGCTTTTAAGATTTAAATGAGGGGAGGGGCAAGATGGGGGTAGGAGATTAAGAGGTACAAACTACTATGTATAAAATAAATGTTACAAGGGTGTACAGTACAACAGGGAATATAGCTAATATTTTATAATAACTATAAATGAAGTATAACCTTTAAAAATTGTGAATCACTAGGTTGTATACCTGAAACATATAATATTGTACATTAACCATATCTCAATTTTTGAAAAAGGCCTTAGCCATCAAGAGACAAAAGACTGAACAGTGGAAAAAAAAGAAAAAGTTTTTTTTTTTTTTTTTTTTTGCAGTACGCGGGCCTCTCACTGTTGTGGCCTCTCCCGTTGCGGAGCACAGGCTCCGGACGCGCAGGCTCAGCGGCCATGGCTCACGGGCCCAACCGCTCTGCGGCACGTGGGATCTTCCCGGACCGGGGCACGAACCCGTGTCCCCTGCATAAGCAGGCGGACTCCCAACCACTGCGCCACCAGGGAAGCCCAAGAAAAAGATTTAAATGAGCTATTGCACAAAAAGTGCTCCACAAATACCAGTTATTACTAATCCTCCAGCACCTGTTTATGCGAGTCTGAAGCTAACAAACTCTAGGTCTCCCTTTACACCCCCAGATTTCTAACTCCTAACCAAAGGAGCCAGGTGGGACTCTCACAGTATTTCTCAAAATAACAAGGGACATCTGATCCTAAACCCTGTAAATGCTCTGGTTAACGACTCTCGGTTACCAAGGAAAAGACACTCCAGGGAATTTCCCAGCAGTCCAGCAGTTAGGATTCTGTGCTTCCACTGCAGGGTGCATGGGTTTGACCGCTGGTCGGGGAACTAAGATCCCACGCGCCTCGTGGCACAGCCAAAAAAAAAAAAAAAAAAACACAACACAGGCCCCCATCATCAGACAGGCAGCCTGCCTTCCACTCCCCCACCACTGCCCTCGGGGCCCTGTGTGCTCCAGCTTTTGGTGCTCGTGCCACTTGCTCAGTGCCATGGCTGGTGACCAGGGGCCGAGCGGTGGGTCTTCCTTCATCCCTGTCCTAACGCCTCAGCTTCCAGTACTACTCACGGGTCTCTGAGACAAGGAAAGTCATATCCCTCCGGAAGTTCTCCCAAGCCATACAAGTTACACCTGCATGTTAAGCTGGTCCCTTCCCATCCTGCAGCGCTGCTACAGAGTGGGGAGGAGGGAGAAGAAACTCAGGGCCCAAGGACTCACCTGCTGGCCTCCTGGCTCCTAAATTCAGCACTATTCACAAGGGCTAAGTGAGCAGAGTTCAGCTTAAGTAGAGGGCCACTGGCTTTCCCTGCTGGTGCCGTGGATAAGAACCCGCCTGCCAATGCAGGGGACACAGGTTTGAGCCCTGGTCCGGGAAGATCCCACATGCCACGGAGCAACTAAGCCTGTGTGCCACAACTACTGAGCCTGTACTCTAGAGCCTGTGAGCCACAACTACTGAGCCCGTGATTCACAACTACTGAGCCCGCGTGCTACGACTACCAAACCCCACGCGCCTAGAGCCCGTGCTCCACAACAAGAGAAGCCACCACAATGAGAAGCCCACGCACCACAATCAAGAGTAGCCCCGGGCTTCCCTGGTGGCGCAATGGTTGAGAGTCCGCCTGCCGATGCAGGGGACACGGGTTCGTGCCCCGGTTTGGGAGGATCCCACATGCCATAGAGCGGCTGGGCCCGTGAGCCATGGCCCCTGAGCCTGCGCGTCCGGAGCCTGTGCTCCGCAACGGGAGAAGCCACAACAGTGAGAGGCCCACGTAATGCAAAAAAAAAAAAAAAAAAAAAAAGAGTAGCCCCCGCTCACCACAACTGGAGAAAGCCTGAGCACAGCAACAGAGACCCAACGCAGCCAAAACTGAATGAATGAATGAATAAATAAATAAATATGTAAATACTGCTTGAAATGCCAGAGCTTGCAACGTGAACTCTCTGACTGATGGTACATTTTGCAGAATGGACAATAAGGCCCTTTTCTAAAGGTGACCTATGCCTATGAGGATGAGAACCACACTGAGAAGACCTCAGGCTGAGAGACCGATGCAGAAGCATGGTCAGCCTCCCAGCATGGACTCTGATGCTGCTGGGCCATCAGTTCCAGGTGATGTAGAAAACGCACCACCCACTCGATGGCTACTGTTACTTCTATTAATTTTTTAAACTACCTCCAAATCTTGACGATTCACATTTAAATGAGATGGAAAATATATCTGAGGCCATGTTAAAAGCTCATAGATAAAGGTAGGAACTACTAAGGAAAGTGGCTGATATACTGACAGTTTTTAAACTCTTGATAGATATAATGGTGAATTACTGAAAGCTCTCCCTCTAAGATCAAAACAACATTCATTGTATTTCAACACTGAACTTACTAGCCACCACAGTAAGGCAAGAAAAAGAAATAAAAGGCATAGTGACAGGAAAGGAATGAATAAAACTGCATTTATTCTTAATCCAAAGATTATGTACTTAGAAAACCCAAAGCAACTGAGAAACTATTAAAATTAATGAATTAGGGGCTTCCCTGGTGGCGCAGCGGTTGAGAATCCACCTGCCAAGGCAGGGGACACGGGTTCGAGCCCTGGTCCAGGAAGATCCCACATGCCGCGGAGCAACTAAGCCTGTGCTCCACAACTACTGAGCCTGCGCTCTAGAGCCCACGAGCCACAACTACTGAGCCCACGTGCCACAACTACTGAAGCCCACGCGCCTAGAGCCCGTGCTCCACAAGAGAAGCCACTGCAATGAGAAGCCACGCATCACAACGAAGAATAGCCCCTGCTCGCCACAACTAGAGAAAGCCCACACGCAGCAACGAAGACCCAACACAGCCAAAAATAAATAAATATTTTTAAAAAGTGTTTTAAAAAAATTAATGAATTAATTAGCAGGCTTGCAAGACACAGGGTCAATATACAAGTCAATTGTATTTTCTACATACTATCAATAAACAATTGAAAATGAAATTTAAAATACAATATTTACAAGAGTATCATAAAAATCAGACACATTGGAATAAATTTAGTGAAAGATGTGCATGAACTTGACATCGAAAACTACAAACCATTGTTCAGAGAAATTAAAGAAAACCTGCAGGGTATTCCCTTGTGGTCCAGGTTTTCACTGCCAGGGCCCAGGTTCAATCCCTGGTCAGAGAACTAAATCCACAATCCGTGTGGCACAGCCAAAAAGAAAGAAAGAAAGAGAGAGAGAGAGAGGGAGAGAGGGAAAGAAAGGAAGAAAGAAAGGAAGGAAGGAAGAAAGAAAAGAAAGAAAGATGCCATAAAAAAAAGAAAACCTGTATAAGTAGAGAAATATTACATTTTTATTAATTGGAAGACTCAGTATTACTAAGATGTCCATTCTCTCACAATTTCATTCCATTCAAAATCCCAGCAGACTTTTTCTAGAACTTCATAATGAGCTGATTCTAAAATTTGTAGGAAGGCTAAAGGACCATAAATAGGAAAATCATAAAGAGAAAGACCAAAGTTGGATGACTTATACTATAAGATTTCATAACTTACAATAAAGCGACAGCAATTAAAACAGTATGATATGGGTATCAAAGTTGGACAGTCCAATAGAAGAGTCCAGAAATACACACACACACACACACACACACACACCCCTGATTTTCAATAAGGATTCCAATGCAGTTCAATGGGGAAAGGAAAACAGGAAAATATTTTAAAATAGAGTTAGAACATATAGATATCTGCATGGAAAAAAATTAAACTTAATCCACATCTGTCACCATACAGAAAAATTAATTCAAAATGGATCACAGAACTAAAGTCAAAAGCTAAGTTTCTTGAAGAAAATATATCTAAAAGATAATAGCTTAATAACCTTGGGATAGGAAAAGATTTATTACACAGGATATAAAAGGCACTAATGATAAAAGACAAAAAGAAAATTAACTGGACCTCATCAAAACTAAAAACTGCTCATTAAAAGACAAAGAAAAAGCCTGAAAGTGAGGGGGAAATGTGTAAAACGTGTCTGACAAAGGACTCATACCCAAAATATTAAAAAGAACTCCTACAAGTCGATAAGACAATTCAATTAAAAAATGACCTAAGATTTAAATACTTCGTGAAAGATACAGGAATAGCCAACAAGCAAACGGCAAGGTCCTCAACCTCACTGGTCAACTAGGAAATATAAAGTAAAACCATAATGAGATACCACCTCAAAACCACTTGAATTACTAAAATTAAAAGACCGATATTGTCAAATGTTGTAAGGCTGTACACCAACTGTAATGCTTATACCTTAGTAGTGAGAGTATAAAATGATACAGAGACTATGAAAACAGTTCAGCAGTTTCTTACAAAAATTAAACATATACCTACCCTATGACCCAGAAATTCTACTCTTATATACCCAAAAGAAATAAAAGTATATGTCTACACAAAGTCTTGCATAAGAAAGTTTATAGTAGTTTTATTTACAACAGCCCAAACTGGAAAGAACCCAAATCCCCATCAAGAGGAGAATGGATAAACAAATTGTGGTTTAGCCAAAATTAGGAATACTCCTCATCAATTAAAAAAAAAAAAACTGTTGCAAAAACAACAACATGGACAAATCTCAAAACCATTTCTAGTGAAAGTACCAGACACGAGCCCATTACTGCACGACTTCATTCACACACGGATCTTCCTCGACTTATGACGGGGTCCTGTCCCAATAAACCCATCATAAGTTGAAAACATCATAAATCGAAAATGTGTTTAATATACCTCACCTACCAACCATCACAGCTTAACCCCTCCTAGCTTAAACATGCTCAGAACACTTATATCAACTTACAGTTGGGCAAAATCACCTCACACAAAGCCTATTTTATTATAAAGTGTTGAATATCTCATGTAATTTATTGGGTACTGTACTGAAAGTGAAAAACAGAACGGCTGTCTGGGTGCTACGGGACGGTTCTAAGTGTATCAGTTGTTCACCTTCGTGACTGCAGAGCTGCCTGGGAGCTGTGGCTGCTGTCGCCCAGCATCTCGAAAGAGGATCAGATCACAGCATTACTACTGCTGCAAAAGATCAAAATTCAAAATGCAAAGTACAGTTTTGGGGTTTTTTTGGCCATTCCCCGAGGCTTGCGGAATCTTAGTTCCCCGACCTGGGCTCCTGGTAGTGAGAGTGTGGAGTCCTAACCACTGGACCGCCAGGGAATTCCCCAAAGTACAGTTTCTACTGAACGCCTATTGCATTTGTACCATCATAAAGTCGAAAAATCGTTAAGTCAAACCATCATAATTCAGGGAACATCTGAATGAAGTTCAAGAACAGGCAAAGCGAATCTATTAGAGAAATCAGAACAGTGGTTGCCCAGGAGGAGCTGACTGAAGAGGGGCTCTATCCCCTGCCCTAAAACTCCTCTGCACTCCACTGACTCATGCCTCCCCTTGGCCCTAACCCCAGACAGTCGCTGATCTTTTTACTGTCTCCACAATTTCACCTTTTCCAGAATGTCAAAGAGTTGGAATCATACAGCATGTGGCCTTTTCAGACTGGCTTCTTTCATTTAATAATTCGCATTTAAGGTTTCTCCATGTCTTCGACAGCTCATTCCTTCTTAGTGCACTGTCTGGATGTATCAGTTTATTGAACCATTCACCTCCTGAAGGACATCTTTTTTTTTTTTTTTTTAACATCTTTATTGGAGTAGAATTGCTTTACAATGGTGTGTTAGTTTCTGCTGTACAACGAAGTGAATCAGCTATACATCTACATACATCCCCATATCTCGTCCCTCTTGCGTCTCCCTCCCACCCTCCCTATCCCACCCCTCTAGGTGGTCACAAAGCACCGAGCTGATCTCCCTGTGCTATGCGGCTGCTTCCCACTAGCTATCTATTTTACATTTGGTAGTGTATATGTCCATGCCACTCTCTCCCTTCATCCCAGCTTACCCTTCCCCCTCCCTGTGTCCTCAAGTCCATCCTTTAGGTCTGCGTCTATATTCCTGTGAAGGACATCTTGGTTGCTTCCAAGTTTTGGTAATTATGACTAAAGCTGTTACAACATCTGTGTGCAGGTTTTGCTGTGCACACAATCCTTTAGGTAAATACCAAGGAGCATGATTACTGGAGTAGATGGTAAGAGTATCTTTAGTTTTGTAAGAAACAGCCAAACTGTCTTCCAAGTGGCTGCACCATTTTGCATTCCCACCAGCAATGAATCAGAGTTCCTGTTGCTCCACATCCTCACCAGCATTTGGTGTTGTCAGTGTCTTTGATTTTGGCCATTCTTACAAAAAAAAAAGAGTTTTTTGTATATTTTGGATAACAATATCACGTGTGTCTTTTGCAAATATTTCTCCCAGTCTGTTGCTTGTGTTCCCATACTATTGACACTGATTTTTGCAGAGTAGAAGATTTTAACTGCAATGAAATCCAGTTTACCAATTATTTCTTTCATGGATTGTGCCTTTGGTGTTGTATCTGAAGTCCTTGTTATACCTAACATGAGATGGTTTTCTCCTGTTAACTTCCAGGAGTTTTATAGTTTTGTGTTTTAAGATCTTGTAATCCTTTTTTTTTTTTACTTTTTTTTTTTTTTGCGGTACGCGGGCCTCACACTGTTGTGGCCTCTCCCGTTGCGGAGCACAGGCTCCGGACGCGCAGGCTCAGCGGCCATGGCTCATGGGCCCAGCCGCTCCGCAGTATGTGGGATCTTCCCAGACCGGGACACGAACCCGTGTCCCCTGCATCGGCAGGCGGACTCTCAACCGCTGCGCCACCAGGGAAGCCCTTGTAATCCATTTTGAGCTGAGTTTTGTGAAATGTGTAAGGTCTGCCCTAGATTCATTTTTTTGCATGTGGACGTCCAGTTGTTCCAGCACCATTCATTGATAAGACTATCTTTGCTCCATTTTACTGCCTTTGCTCCTTTGTCAAAGATCAGTTGACTAAATGTGGGTCTGTTTCTGGGCTCTCTATTCCATCCTGTTGACCTACTTGGCTTTTCTTTTTTGTGTGTCAATACCACATTGTCTTGATTACTACTGTAGAGTTATAGCAAGTCTCGAAGTTGAGTGGTATCAGTCCTCCAATTTTGTTCCTCTCCTTCAACGGTGAGTTGGTTATTATGGGTCTTTTGCCTCACCATATAAACTTTAGATCAGACTGTATATATCCATAAAATAACTTGCTGAGTTTTTGACTGGGAGTGCATTGAATCTATATATCAAGTTGGGAAGAACTGACATCTTGACAATATTAAGTCTTCCTATCTATGAACTTAGAATAGCTTTCCATTTATTTAGTTCTTCTTTGATATCTTTCATAAGAGGTTTATAGTTTTCCTCATAACTCTTGTACATATTTTACTAAACACCTAAGTATTTCATGGGGGGGTGGTTCTAATGTAAGTGATAATGTGTTTTTAATTTCAAATTCCTTGTTCATTACTGGCGTGTGGGAAAGAGATTAACTTTTGTATACTCATCTTGTATCCTGCAACCTTGCTACACTTGCTTATTAGTTCCAGGAATTTGGGGGGTTTTGGAGGGTTTTTTGTCGATTCTTTCAGATTTACTGCATAGACGATATCATCTGTGAACAAAGGTGGTTTTGTTTCTTCCTTCCCAACCTGTGTACTTTTATTTCCTTTTCTTGTCTTATTGCATTAGCTAGGACTTCCAGTATAATGAAAAACAGTGGTAAGAGGGGACATTCTTGCCTTGTTTCTAAACTTGACAAAAGCTTTGAGCTTCTTACCATTAAGTACAATATTAGCTGCAGGTGTTTTTGTAGATGTTCTTCGTCAAGTTGAGGAAGTTCACCTCTATTTCTAGTTTGCTGAGACTTTTTATCATGAATGCATGTTGGATTTTGTCAAATGTTTTTCCTGTATGTATCCATAAGATCATGTGATTTTTCTTCTTTACCCTGTTGATATGATGGATAACATTAACTGATTTTTGAATACTGAACGAGCCTTGCATACCTGGGATAAATTCCACTTGACTGTGGTGTATAATTATTTTTATACACTGTGGATTCAGTTTGCTAATATTTTTTAAGATGTTTATTTTATTTATTTTTAAATAAATTTATTTATTTTATTTATTTATTATTTTTGTCTGTGTTGGGTCTTTGTTGCTGTGCACAGGCCTTCTTTAGTTGCGGCGAGCAGGGGCTACTCTTCGTTGCGGTGTGCGAGCTTCTCACTGCAGTGGCTTCTCTTGTTGCGGAGCACGGGCTCTAGGCGCGCAGGCTTCCGTCGCTGTGGTGTGTAGGCTTCAGTAGTTGTGGCTCATGGGCTCTAGAGCGCAGGCTCAGTAGTTGTGGCGCACGGGCTTAGCTGCTCCGCGGCATGTGGGATCTTCCCGGACCAGAGCTCGAACCCGTGTCCCCTGCATTGGCAGGCGGATTCTTAACCACTGCGCCACCAGGGAAGCCCCCAGCTTGCTAATATTTTGTTGAGGATTTCTGCAGCTATGTTCATGAGAGATAATTGTCTGCAGTTTTCTTTTCTTGTAATTTTCCCCCCCTGGTTCTAGTATTAGGGTAATGCTGTCCTCATAGAATGAACTGTAAGTAAAGTTAACCCTTGCACACCACTAGTTTGAGCTTTGTGGATCCACTTACACAAGGACATTTTTCAATAGTAAATACTACGGTACCACATAATCTGTGGTTGGTTGAGTCCATGGATGCAGAGGAACCGTAGATATTAAGGGCCAACTATAAATTATACCCCTGCATTGTTCAAGGGTCAACTGTATTCCCTCTGCTTTTATCCTCTGAAAGAGACTGTTGAGAATTGGTATACTTTCTTCATTAAATGTTTAGTAGAATTCACCAGTAAGCCCACCTGAGTTTTGTGCTTTCTGTTTTGGAAGGTTATTAATCATTTATTGAATTTGTTTAATAGATATACACCTATTCAGATTGTCCATTTCTTCCTATGTAAGTGTTAGCAGACTGGATCTCTCAAAGAATTGGTCCAGTTCACCTAGGTTATTAAATTTGTAGGCAGAGGGCTGTTCATAATATTCCTTTATCATCTTAATGTCCATGGAATCTACAGTGATGTCCCCTCTTTCATTTCTGATACTAGTAATTTGTGTCTTCTCTTTTTTTCTTAGCTTGGCTAGAGGCTTATCAACTTTATTGATCTTTCCAAAGAACCACCAGCTCTTGGTTTCATAGATTTTCTCTACTGATTTCCTATTTTCAATTTCACTTATATTTCTGATCTAATCTTTAAAATTTCTTTCCTTGCTTACTTTGGAGTTAATTGGCTCTTCTTTTTCTAGCATCCTAGGGTGGAAGCTTAGGTTATTGATTTCAGATCTTTTTTCTTTTCTTATATATACATTAAAACAATGCTATAAATTTCCCTCTAAGCACTGCTTTCACGGTATCCCACAAATTTTAATAAGCAGTATTTTCTCTTTCATTTAGTTCAAAATATTTTTGAAATTTCTTCTTTGACTCATTATTTAGAAGTATGTTGTTTAACCTCCAAGTCTTTGAAGTTTTCCAGCAATCTTTTTGTTCTTTATTTCTAGTTTAATTCCATTGCAGTCCAAAAGCAGACACTGTATGATTTCTACTCTTTTTAAATTTGCTAAAGTGTGCTTTATGGCCCAGAAGGTGATCTTGGTGAATACTCAGTGTGAGCTTAAGAAGAATGCGTGATATGGTGTTGTTGGGTGAAGTAGTCTATAAAAGTCAATTATACCCAGTTGACCGATGATGCTGTTGAGTTCAACTATGTCCTTACTGACCTTCTGCCTGCTGGATCAGCCACTTCTGATAGAGGGGTATTACAGTCTCCAATTATCTTAGTGGATTCATCGATTTCTCCTTGCAGTTTCATCATTTTTTGCCTCACATATTTTGATGCTTTGCTATTAGTCACATACACATTAAGGATTGTTATGTCTTCCTGTTGTATTAGTGTCTAATGCCCCTCTTTATCCCTGATAACTTTCTGTGCTCTGAAATCTGCTCTGTCTGAAATATAGCTATTCCTGCTTTCCTTTGATTAACGTTAGCATGGTATATCTTTCCCCATTCTTTTATTTTTAATCTATATGTATCTTTATACTTAAAGTTGGTTTCCTGTAGACAATGTAGGTGGCATGTTATTTTTGGATCCATGTGACAATCTGTCTTTTAACTGGTGTATTTAGACCCACTGATGTTTAAAGCATACATAATCAAATACATTGTTGCTATTATTATTTTGAACAACTGTTATCTGTGAAACATAAAATTTTTTTTATTTTACTTTCATGTATTCATTCTCCAATGCTCTTCCTTTCTTTATATAGATGAGTTTCTCACCTATATAGTTTTCCTTCCCTCTGAAGAACTTCTTTTAACATTTCTTGCAAAGCAGGTGTACTGGCAATAAATTCCCCCAATTTTTGTTTGTCTGAGAAAGTATTTCTCTTTCACTTGTGAAGGATAATTTCACAGGGTACAGAGTTCTAGGTTGGTGTTTTTTTTCTCTCAACACTTTAGATACTTCACTGCACTCTCTTCTTGCTTGCATGGTTTCTGAGATGTCAGATGTAATTCCTACCTTTGCTCCTCTATAAGTGAGGCGTTCCACCCACCCCCCAACTTCTTTCAGGATGTTTTTCTTTATCTTTGATATTCTGAAGTTTGAATATGATTGGGGGGAAGGGATTTATCTTGCTTGGTATTCTCTGAGCTTCCTGGATCTGTAGTTTGATGTTTGACATTAACTTGGGGAAATTCTGAGTCATTATTGCTTCAAGTATTTCTCCTGTTCCTTCCTCTCTTCTCCTCTGGTATTCCCATTGCACATGTCACGCATTTTGTATTGATAGCTGTCCCGCAGTTCTTGGACAGTCCATCCTGTTCTGTTTTGTTTTGTTTTCCTCAGTCTTTTTTCTCTTTACTTTTCAGTTTTGGAAGTTTCTATCATCACATGCTCAAGCTCAGAGATCCTTTCCTTGGCATGTCCAGTCTATTCATGAGCCCATCAAAGGCATCCTTCATCTCTGTTACAGTGGTTTTGATCTCCAGCGTTTCTTTTTCATTCTTTCTTAGAATTAAGATCTTTCTCCTTACATCACCCATCTGCTTTTGCATGGTCTACTTTTCCCATTAAAGCTCTTAACATATTAATCGTAGATTTTTAAATTCCTGGTCTAATACAGGATGGCTAGAATGGCCTGGAGTTGGGTATTTCCCTTCCCCCAGGTACGTCAGGCTCTGGTAAAACACCTTCTCCTTAGGGCAGACCTTGTTAAGAAGAACAGTGTGCTCTGGCACATTTCAAAGTGGTCCTTTCCCTTCCCCCTGCCGGAAGCATATGGGTATTTTCCTCCAGTGTTCACTGTAGGTGAATGAGGACCTGGTAGAGCTCCAGGAAGTAAAAACACAGAAGTGTAACCTCCCACCCCCATGACTGGGGTTTTTTTATTTCTTTTATTGAGACTTAATTGACATAAAGTGTACAACATGTTGATTTCATACATTTATATGTTGCAATATGATTACCACCGTAGTGTTCGCTAACAGCTCTATCACGTCACATACTTGTGGTGGGAACAATTATGATCGAGTCTCTTAGCAACTTGGAAGTTTATAATTCAGTATTGTTGACCATAATCACTGTGCTATGCGTTAGCTCTCCACCCTGAAGTTTTCAACTCTCAGACTTGTCCACGCGGAGCCTCCAGCAATTTGTCAATTACAGGTTAGGTTTTCCTACCCTGGCACTGGTTCCTAAGGAGCTTGCGGCTCCACCATGTTTTGTTTTTAAATTAACTATATTTGAGTATAATTTATATACAATAAAATGTATCCATTTTAAGTAAACAGTTGTATGAGTGCTGACAAACATATACGCCTGTATAACCTCCACCCCTTTGCCTGGATTATTCAGCTTCCTGGATGGTCTAGCATGCAGCTGGGGCTGAGAACCACTTCTCCGTCATTCTCCGTGGTCAGCCAAGGGCTTGGGACTCCCAACTCTGAGGTTATTCACTTATTTCTGGGTCTTGGTTTCTTCACATCTCTTGCTCCTGGATGGAACCTCTGTGAGCACCACCCACCACAAGAGTACCTATTTGCTGATTCCTGATATTATAGAATCCAGCTCAAAGTGGACACAAAATTTCCTTAAATGGTCACCTCAGCTATCTCTCACATATCTGTTGAGCCTGTAGCCATTTCCCATAGCTGGCTCCTCCCTCCGCATCTCTCGATTTTAGCCACCCTTGGACTGTAAGGACCTCTTTCCTCTCCCTGCCCATCTTCCCTGGGGAATGCAGCCACCTCTGCTCCCATCAGGGCGTGAGGAAGAGCCTGGCCTGGCCCTCTGTCTTCATCGTCCCTCACCTCCATTTACCTAAGTTCTCCGCATCATTTGTGTCCCAGTTCAAATCCCACCTCCACCACAAAGCCTTCCCCCCCCAGCTAGATTTTCTTTCTCTTACCTGTACCAGGCACTTGAGCACATAATCACGCTCCAGGTTCCCTTAGCACTCACCTTGTACTAGTTATTTCAAACAAGCAAATTCAATTAAACAAATATGGAATCAGCTGAGGGCTTTCTTTGAAGACGGCATAAGGCTAGGTTCTGGGCAATACCAGAACTAAGACCCAAAACAGACATGGTTCCTGCCCTCACATGACAGACTCTAAACAAAAGTAATAAGCTGGGGCTTCCCTGGTGGCGCAGTGGTTGAGAGTCTGCCTGCCGATGCAGGGGACACGGGTTCGTGCCCCGGTCCGGGAGGATCCCACATGCCGTGGAGCGGCTGGGCCCGTGAGCCATGGCCTCTGAGCCTGCGCGTCCGGAGCCTGTGCTCCGCAACGGGAGAGGCCACAACAGTGAGAGGCCCGCGAACCGCAAAAAAAAAAAAAAAGTAATAAGCTTTACCCAAGGTGAGGGGGTTTCTGGGCACTGGGGAGAACAAGCCAAGGGGATGTACTATTTCTGATGTACACACCTGTCTGTGCAAGAACACCATAGCTCCTGCAATACCAACAGGGCGGGGTTCACACTTCTCTGTACCTGCTGCAGCTCTCACACACCGAATTACCAAATGTTCATTGACTGGACCTGAACTCACAGAACAGGTACTGTTGGACAGGTATGGGGTCATCACAGGGGGTAATTTAGCATCCTCCAACACTAAGCTTTTTTTTTTCTTTTTCTCCTCTTTCCTTTCCTGCTCACTGTCTTTCCTTCCCTGTTCCTTGTCCCATTTCCAGGGTTCCCTGGCCTAATCCTGGACCAGCCTGGGGCCCAGGGGCATCCTGGTCATTGCTCAGCTGTGTACTCCCTTCCTCTTCATGGCCGTTTATTTCTTAGCTCATCCCATGCGGAGAGAAACCACAGCCCTAAGGTGGTCTACCTTGGCTACTCGTTAGAATCACCTGGAAAGCTGATGCTTAGCCCTCATCCACCCCCCAACCTAACTGATTGACTTGCGGTGAGGTCTTGGTAAGGACAGGCCGTCAAGTTCCCCAGGTGATTCAAATGTGCAGCCAGATTGCGAACCACTGGGACAGACTAAGGATTTCAAAGCCTTCCCCTTCTCAGTCGAGGGTGATGGTGCCTCCCCAGAGATAACCACAGAGCTTGGCGTGGGCCAACAGAACAGTATCGCTCACGCTGGGGGTGGGCTAAGACAGGACTTTGTATCTCTAGCATCTCAGCTCCGGAATGGACGTCATGGCAAAGTTGAAGCCAGCTCCCCTGGAGAAGGCAGGGAGAAGAGAGTTTTATTAACAGAGGAATGCTGAGAGCAAGAAGGCAGACTGCCTGGTGCTCTCGGTGGGGCAGAGGAGAGATCAGAGGAGGTACCACCTGAGAAGGAGCTGACACAGCATTATTTCTCAGTAAGTGTCAGCTTTCACGCTGATACAGTGCTTTTATATTCAAATGATTTGCACAAGAAGGATCACCAAGTAAAATGAGTTCCATTTATCAGATTTGGAAGTAGACGTTTACAGAGATTAAGTAACCTTCCTGCCTTTGTATCCTCCACCCAACCCCATAGGCCAACTGACTGCGAAATCAACCCATGTAATGGCTAGGGTGTCCACACTCAAACTTAACTGCAAAGATGACTCGCCACAAAACCCTGAACAAGGTAAGTAACCTCTCTGAACTTTAGTTTTCTCACCCGTAAAGTGGCATCTATGTAAAGGCTCCCATCCCCCCAAGAGCCACTGTGAAGATTGAATGAGCTCCTTGCAAAGTACACACGGTGGGCTATTATCACAATAGCTCTGCACTAGCACCCCTCACCTGCCAGGTAATACCTGATTGACCTGTCTCTCTTCTGCTTACCTAAGCCCCCCAAAGGCCATTTTTCTGTAGTTTGTAAACTCGCTGTATTTTTAAAATTACTTTTTAAAAGAATTATATCATACATATAAAAGGATACAGATGAATGGTTTAAAGAATAACACCTGGACTTCCCTGGTGGCACAGTGGTTAAGAATCCGCCTGCCAATGCAGGGGACACGGGTTCGAGCCCTGGTCCGGGAAGGCCCCACACGCCGTGGAGCAACTAAGCCCGTGCGCCACAACTACCGAGCCTGCACTCTAGAGCCCACGAGCCACAACTACTGAGCCCACGTGCCACAACTACTGAAGCCCACGCGCCTAGAGCCCGTGCTCCGCAACAAGAGAAGCCACCGCAATGAGAAGCCCGAGCACCACAACCAAGAGTAGCCTCCGCTCACGGCAACTAGAGAAAGTCCGCACACAGCAGCGAAGACCCAACTCAGCCAAAAATAAATAAACAAATAAACTTATTTTTTTAAAAAAAAGAATAACACTTGTGTGCCCATCAGTCTGCCTAAGAAGTAGACATAATCAATTCCTTTGAAGCCCCTTGTGTCTCTGTCCAATCTCATTCCCATCTCTCTCCCCCAAAATAACACCTTCCTGAACTGCTTCCTTGATCTTTTTTTTGAAGGTCAAAATCTTTCATTTTTGCCAATATGACGGTGGGAAAAATGGTATCTTTTTGTTGTTGTTGTTTTTTCCTTGATTTTCTTTTCACCAAAAACAGATTGAGTCCCAGCAACTATTTTTAATCTTTGTATCCCCAGAATATTGAACTTTACAGTATTCAATAAATATCGGATAAATGAAGAAATGTCCTAGCAGAACTAGAACCACAACTGGTTTTTTTTTTGTTTGTTTGTTTGGTTTTTTTTTTTGCGGTATGCGGGCCTCTCACTGTTGTGGCCTCTCCCATTGCGGAGCACAGGCTCCGGACGCGCAGGCTCAGCGGCCATGGCTCATGGGCCCAGCCGCTCCGCGGCATGTGGGATCTTCCCGGACCGGGGCACAAACCCGTGTCCCCTGCATCGGCAGGCGGACTCCCAACCACTGCGCCAGCAGGGAAGCCCACAACTGGTTTTTTTAATTCTCATCTGCTTGACCTTGGGCAAGCTTCTCTAGTCTTCAGTCTCCTCATCTGTAAAAGTGAGGACAGTTTCCATGATCCCTGGGTCCCCTTCCAGCACACGTCTACGATTAACCCAGGAGCTGTCTCCTGGGGCTAGGACCTGGCATGCTGGAGAATGATGTCACAGCCTCCAACAGGTGTGTCCTGACCCCCTGGCGGGCTTCGCGTGGGTGACACAGGTGCCAGTACCAACCCCTTGAGTTCTCGGCGCAGCAGAACCCTAGGGCTGGCTGTCTCCAACCACAAATATGCTTATCTCTTTACCTCCATATGTGATGCAAATATCTTCTTCCGTCATTTTTGATGTGTGCCAAGAGGAAAAAGGTTGAGAAAAACGATATTAGACTTAGCTTGGTGGTGAGCGGGAGGCTGGATTTAGCCCATAAACCCAGGACAGTCTGGGGATTCTGTCTCTTCTCCATGTTGCCCCAGCTGCCCCACGATGGAGGTACCCTATCAGTAGTTTCCGGGGTACAGAGCCATCTAGAAAGAGACGGAGGAATGAGCTATCTTCACGCAAGAAGGGGAAAGGAAGACTTGGAGAGAGCAGTGGCTTCAAGGTCCCACCCCCTGTGCAGAGGAACCCTTGTCCCCCCAGGCCATCCCTGCAGCTGGGACAGAGGCAGGAATGTGTTCCCGAAAGCAGACCTGGAGGGCCGGGCCCAGGGCTCCCGGCGGGCAGCCCAGCCCCACTGCCAGGCAGCCACAGCTGTTGGCAGGGAGTCCCCAGGTCTAAAATTAGCCTCCTGCTCTCCACCCAGGCAGCTCCACGCTCCCTCTGCCAGATGGGCCCTGCGGTGAGGTAATGGGAGCCTCAGGACAGCAAGGGGGCAGGGACCACAGCACAGAGCAGAGTCCCGCTTCCCCCGCAGGGTCAGCCTCGGGCTGGGGGACCGGGTACAGAAGCATGTGTGTGTGGAAGCTCAGCTTCTCCTCCGCGTCTGCACCTCTGGGAACACGCTGTCCTGTTCTGAGCTCGAAGTCCAGCAAGGAAAGGAACACACCCTCTCCTGAGAGCTTAAATGTGCCAGGGCCTCAATGGCCACCACGGCCTTGTGGGGTCAGGACCATCATTCCCATCACACAGAGAGCATGGGGATGCTCGCCGAGTCAGCTGACCTGAGCCAGGGACCCTGGGAGGGAGAATCCAAAAGTGCCCGCCCCCTTCTTTGGGAGGGGCATCTCCTCCAGGAGGGGCACCTTTTGAGGCAGAGCCCGAGCCCGTGGCTCCCTGACCCCCACCTCCAAGCCCCCCAGCTTCTGACGGTCTGGTCAGGAAGCCTGTGGCTGGAGCTGCAAAAATAAGAGGCCGATCCCGGGCAGCAGGCCTGCCTCTGGGGGCTGAGCACACAGAGGGCTGCCCAGGGGCAGGGCGGGGAGGCTCCGGGCGGGGACTGCTCAGAAATGCAGAGGAGTAGGAGGGCTACAAGGAAGATGACCGTGGTCACCAGGGGCTGTGAAATGCCCGCAAGGTCACCGAGCCTCTCCAGCCAAAGGCTTCCGAGACCATCGCCCCCAAGCCCATTACCCAGGGCTCATCCAGCCTCACCCCTCCCTCACCGACCCCACCTGGGGAGCCTGTCCTCCCACCCCCAGGTGAGTGGGGGAGGGGAAGGTGGGGGACGGTCACTGTCTCGCCAGTAAGAGCTGGACCCAGTGCCCAACTCCCACTTCTGCCTGCCTGGGAAGGCAGGGTCACACGGCTAGGAAGGGAGTAGAGAAGGGCTCTGAACCCGGCACCTTCTCGCTTCCAATCTTTCTCCAGCCACCTCCAGCTCAGAATCCTCAGTGCTGATGCAAACACCGCTTCCTCTGCGAACAATGTCAGAGCCAGAGAGCACCTCAAGGACCACGGAGCGCAGCCTGCTCCATTTGCAAGTAAGGAAGCTGAGGCCCACAGGGCAGAAGTGACTTGCTCAAAGTCACAAAGCCAGTTCAGATCAGAACCAAGATGAACCCAGGTCCCCTGACTCCAGCCCAGGGTCCTTTCCCCTAACACTGCGCTGAAAAGAAAGCCCAGATGCTCCGGTTCTGTAACATGGCTTCTCCTCTCCTCTTTCTGCTAGGACAGGCCTCAGTCGATCAGCCAGCTCACCAGTGACCTCCTGCTGCTTGGCCAAGCACGCCAGGCCTCCCTTCGGGACCTCTCACCCGCACCTGATCCTGCTGCTCATCTCTTCCTTAGCAACACGACTTCTCCTCCACGTTTCCTTCACGGTTCGTTCTGTCTCCCTCGTTGGCTGGCTGTGGACAGCCAAAGGCCCCCGCAGGTGCAGCCCCTTCTGCTGAAGACCAGATTCCACATCCCACTCCCCCATTCCAGCTCTGGCAGCCCAGGGAACATCCATCAGCTGGTGGAGGGGAGGGCTCTGGGCAGGATAGGACAGTGACACCCTTAAGGCACAGCCGTGAACCCAAAGGCCCTGCGCAGGTGCTGAGCTGCCCAGGGGAGAGCCTGGACCACAGACTGCAGCCCGCTGAGCTCCTGAGCCATCTGCATCTCTCTCCTGTTCTGAGAGTCGGAACCCTCCAGTGGGTCTCACGGGTTTGTCTATGCCGGCACCTCTTGCCTGCCCTCTCTAATAAAGGAGCAGCCCTAGCTGCTGTCTTCCCCGTGAATTCCAGGGTTCAGCACGCAAATGGTCCCCCACCCATAGACTCTGGCCGAGGACACCCTCCCAGACAGGTGGAAATGACTAATCTTCCTTCGGGAAAAGGGGCAGCAGCCTCTAATCCCAAAGTATGCCGGCAGCCTGACTGGGTCCGAGTTCCCAGGAAGAAGGTTCCACGTGAAACAAGGGCCACTGTTCTCCCCAGGCATCCATGCGTCCCTCACGTGACTGGTTCACGAAAGTCCTGCCAGCTGGGGAAAGTGCTCACCGCCCTGGGAGTTTCCAAACCTTCCCAGAGACATAAAGGAGCAGAAAAGTATAGAAAAACAACTCCTTCTTGAGAATTTTTTTTTCTTGGTTTTAGAAGAAACAACTTTGGGGTTTTCTTCTGCCTGTCAGGCTTCCCGACGTCTAAATATACCAAGCGTAATCATTTATTGTACAAACCAAGTTATGTACAATATATGTTTATCTTGCTAAACTAAGAGAAAACTACTTTGGATCTGTAAGGGGTGCCAAAAGTATTTCATAGTTGTTTCCCTAAAAATATTACAGTACATTTTCATTTCCCAGAAATCGAACCCCCCCTAATTTTTATATGAGCAAGTACCTTGGGCAGTTTATACCCATTTCTTTTTCTCAAAGCGGTAAATATCAACTTCCAATTTAATAGCTCCTGCTTCCGTAAATGTTTCCCTGCAACAGACAGGTGGTATTTCCTAAGTAGTAAAATTAAAGCTTCACTATTGTAGCATGTATATTGCATGTATATGCAAATATTTTTCTAATTTTCATGCATCAGAGCAAAATTGAATTCTTATTCAACATGCTAAATCAAACTTTAATATTATTTTTTCCACCTCCTCTCCGAACTCTTCCAAACACGTTCTGAACCCACTTATTGCTGTCTACCTGCAATTTTTCTTCAACTTGTCATCCATTTCATCTTTTACCCCCAAAAAGAATTGCCTCTTACAGACTTCCATAATCCTAGTACTAGGATTATGAAAACATCAGCCCTCATCCGCTTGTATCCTTCTACAGAGAAGAAAGGAGAAGATAACATTTTTCAGAATTTGTTACATGTTTTCCTACCAAAGGGTTTCATGATTCACGTGCTCCTGGATTCTTCTGATTTAAAATCAACTTTGTCGCAGTGAACACTGTGGTACGTCTCTTTTTGAATGATGGTTCTCTCAGGGTATGTGCCCAGTAGTGGGATGGCTGGGTCGTACGGTAGTTCTATTTTTAATTGTGTAAGGAACCTCCATACTGTTCTCCATAGTGGTTGTAAGCAATTATACTCCAATAAAGGTCTATTCAATCAATCAATCAGCTTTGTCTATTGCTATTCCCCATCCCTCCTCAACTCAAGGAGGTAAGACAGGAAATCGTAACTCCACACGCTTTTTTTTTTTTTTTAAGGTCTATGCTTCTTTAGCAGAATGGGCCCTGTTTTTTGTTGTTTTTTTTTTGGTACGCAGGCCTCTCACTGTTGTGGCCTCTCCCGTTGCGGAGCACAGGCTCCAGACACGCAGGCTCAGCGGCCATGGCTCACGGGCCCAGCCGCTCCACGGCATGTGGGATCTTCCCGGACCGGGGCACGAACCCATGTCCCCTGCATCGGCAGGCAGACTCTCAACCACTGCGCCACCAGGGAAGCCCAGAATGGGCTCTGTTTTGAGGATGGGAGGGTGCAAGGGACAAAGGGACCTGCTGGATGAGGACTGTCACGTCTTGGCCGCCCTTTGCAATATGAGAATTCAACATCAATAAGAACTTCCTTGCGGGTGACCTTCAGCTATCAGTGCACTATCAATGCAGAGTGTCGCTGGAGAAATTTCAGAAAACCCACAGATCAGCCCAACAGCAGCTGAGTTGGACACATGATCCACCCCCAACTAAACGGCAATAACTTCAGCTAGGTAACTGGCAAGATAAATAGATCTGAGAACCAGTCATATGCATACTTAGTACACATCAGGGAAAAAGGACCACGTGAATCTCAGACATTAAAAGGAAGCTTCTCAGCAAACAGAAAGGGATGGTGAGAGCACTGCGTGGGCACTGGGAGTCCTGGGCCCAGCACTGCTCCCTGGGCAGGTGCTGAAAACACTCTCGGCCTTAAATCCTTCACTGGTAAAATCAGAAGGCTGCGCAAACACTGCACTTCAAGAGGCAACTCCAGTCGACTTGTAGCGACAGCCCGGCGAGCTGTGTTGAGAAAAATTCTGAGTCTGCAACTGGGCTCAGGAAGAGAATTTCATGTTCTACTGGAGATGCCTGCCACTGACCTGGAATAAGAAAGGCAGGTATTTTCCATCTCAGAATTTTAAAATCTCTGCGCTCCATTCCTATCCTAGGATTCTTTATGATACGTGAGAGAAAGCCCCCAAAAAACAATCAAAAGAGAGACAAAGGGGCTTTACAAGCTGATTAAGTGATAATAATAATAGCTAACATTTATTAAACAGGAACTGTACCAGGAACTGTTCTACGTACTTTATATGTGTTACTTCACTTAATTGTCATGATGAAACCCAGTGAGGTAGGTACCACTATTAATAATTCCATTTGATAGATAAGGAACCAGGACACATTGATGCTTAGTCACCTGCTCAGATTTAAACTCAGGTAGTCTGACTGCTGAGCAAGCTAGGAGGGAAAGGAGGGAGGGAGGGAAGGAAGGGAGGGAGGGAGGGAAGAGAGGGAGGGAGGGAAGAGAGGGAGGGAGGGAGGGAAGAGAGGGAGGGAGGGAGAAAGGGAAGAGTAAAGACACTGGCAGGTGGCGTGGAGGACACCACAGCAACCTCAGAAGTTAAGGCAGAAGGGCTGGCAGTGTCCACACAGGGGAAATGCAGGCCCAGCGAAGGCTGTGCGGGCTGAATTCTATCAGTGCTGAATTCTATCAATTCCATGAGTGCTCGTGGGGAGGATGAAGCAAACTGCCATGACCGGACACTTGGGAGCCACCTCTGGCTTCTCTGACAACCTAAGCTGGAGTTCACAAGAGCAACCCAGACGAAGGAGGCATCAAAGAAGATATCAGCTGTGAGTTTCAGATAGTTCAACAGACGTTCCAGAGAGGGTGAGGTCAGCTGGCACAGAAACAACGAGGAAGGCTTCAGGAAAGGGATGAGGCCGACAGGATGGGCAGGGGCGTGAACGGCAGGCAGAAGGGTATCATGAGCCTGCAGAGCAGCGGTGAAGAGTTTGAGGAAGACCAGCCCGAGGGACAGGAGACCCCAGCTCCGGCTCCCCATGGCGAGAAGCGACGGTGAAGCTACTGCTCTCTGGATAGTCACTCCCAGAGTTTATACACGCTCCTCTGCATCTCCTAGCAGCCGGACTGCTTCCTTGCTCTTTGTTCCCCTCCCCACCACCGCAACTAGGGTAGAGGGATTTAACTGGGAGGATGTCCCCAAGTCAACCAAACTCTGAGAATTTACCATGTGCAGGTATCGGGCAAGGCACTCAGGCAGAGTTCTCAACTAGGGATCCACGGAGGGGTGTCAGGGGCCTGTGCACCTCCCCAGAATATTATGCAAAATATGAGGGGGGAGGCAAATTTCTGGGGAGGGGGTCGCCAGTTTCCTCATCAGATTCTTACAAGGGTACACAAGCCACAAAAGGTTAAAAATCTCTGCACCAGGGAGACCAAGGGGGAAGTGCCCAGGTCCGGCACTCAAGAAATGCAATCTCCTGGGGGAAGACAGACAAACAGAAATAACCCAGGCAAGGCAGCCTCTGAGAAGTACCCTAACGGAGTACAAAAAAGCAGAGTGAGGGAGGGGGGCAGAGGTTCATTCCAACGGGGATGCCCACAGCATGTGCTCCCCACACCCCAGTTTTGGGATCCAAGTTTGCAATGAAGGAAAAACAGACGTTACAGTAAGTCCCCTACGTATGAACCTTCAAGTTGCGAAATTTCAAAGATACAAACGTGCAGTCCATCAACGTCAGGTGTGAGTGAAATTGCAGCTTCCTCCGTCTCCTGCTCCGTCTCCTGAGCGACCCTTCAGCTCTACCATCTCCCACCTCCTCTCCCTCCTCCAGTCAGTAACCCTTCCTGCCTGTTCACTCGATGCCAGCCCCTGTGTGCCAGCTGTCGTGCTGGACTACTGTGTCTTTCAAGGGAATGTACTGTAAGATTAAACATGTTTTAATTTTGGGGTTTATTTGTTTTTATGTATTAGTTGTGTGAAAAGTATTATAAACCTATCACAGTACAGCACTATATAGCCGATTGTGTTAGTTGGGTACCTAGGCTAACTTTGTTGGACTTAGGAACAAATCGGACTTACGGAACTCGTTCGTTTGTAGAGGACTTACTGTATTACTTCTCCCCAAGCCTAGACAGAGCCCCTGGCCAGAGCCCCTGGCTCAGGTACTCCCAGCAGGAAACCAAGAGTGTGAGGCCAACCCTATCCCCCCAGAAGAAGGGGGAAGGAGGACACTGCTCCAGGACTATGGGAGGTGGCAGGAAGATACCCTTCCTGAAAACGAGCACTGATCCTGGTCCACCAGTCCCCACTCTGCCAGCTCCCATCCTCTGAATTCCTGGGGTGCTTGTGGCACTGACCCTCGGGAGCCCCTCACTCTCCCGGCCTCAATTCTCCCACCCTTTGTCCAAAAACTTTGTGCCATCACCTGTTTCATTCTCTCCCAAGACCTCACCGCCATCTGAAATTCTCATCTCTTTGTTGAAGTGTTCATTACCTGTCTTGTCCTCATGAAATGTAAGCTCCATGACAGCAAAGCCCTGAAATGTCTGGTTCCCTTCTCCATCCCTAATACCTACAACACTGCCTAGCACGTACGCACACTCACTACATATTTGGTGAATGAGTGTCTGTCTCCTGTCCCTTTGTATGTATTCTCTTGAAGGACCAGCATGGCATCCAGGTCCCAGAGGAAAGTGTAAGAAGAAACAGAGGCACTTTCTTCCCCAGAGACCACTTCTGAGATACTGGGTGTGCAAGGCGGCCCTTAATTTAAATGATTACGGCAGAGCGTAGCCAGAGGGCCACGTGTGAAGCTCAGAACTTTAGTATCCTATCACCTTCTGCATCAACAATACTGCCAAAGTGTCATGTGTTTCTCTGACAGGTCTCAGCTTTCCTGTCACCCTCCTCAGCTAGGCACTCATCGCCCATACCTTAGGTCATTGCAGTGACCACCTAGGTGGCCTCTGTCGCCAAACCATCTTACGAACCTCCAGCAGCTTCATCTGCCAATAATCACTGTTCCTAGGACATAAAAGGTGTCCACAGACTTCCCTGCTGGTTCAGTGGTAAAGAATCCGCCTTAAAACGCAGGGGAAGTGGGCTCGATCCCTGGTCGGGGAACTAGGATCCCACATGCCGCGGAGCCACTAAGCCCATGTGCCACAACTACTGAGCTGGCGCACCTCACACAAGAGCCCGCGTGCCGCGAACTACAGAGCCCACGCTCTCTGGAGCCCGTGCGCCACAACAAGAGAGAAGCCCAGGTGCTGCAACGAAGACCCCGCAAGCCACAACTAAAGACCCGACGCAGCCGAAAAAAGTAAATAGAATAAATTTTAAAATAAATAAAGAACTGCTTTAAAAAAAAAGAAAAAAAAGGTGTCCAGTAAGTGTCTGAAGAATTAAAGCATGAATCCGTGGATGAAAATAAGAAACACTGCCTTCATCATATAAAATCCCTGCTTTCAAAAATCTATGTTGCAATACAACAAACTAGTGAATATAACAAAAAAGAAATAGACTCCCAGATAAAGAGAACAACCTAGTGGCTACCTGTTGGGAGAGGGAAGGGGGCAGGGGCAATAAAGGGGTAGGGGGTTAACAGATACGAACTACTATGTATAATAAAAATCAGGGGCTTCCCCGGTGGCACAGTGGTTGAGAGTCCGCCTGCCAATGCAGGGGACACGGGTTCGTGCCCCGGTCCAGGAAGATCCCACATGCCGCGGAGCGGCTGAGCCCGTGAGCCATGGCCGCTGAGCCTGCGCGTCCAGAGCCTGTGCTCCGCAGCGGGAGAGGCCACAACAGTAAGAGGCCCGCGTACCGCAAAGAAAAAAAAAAAATCAGCTACAATGATATATTGAACAACACGGGGAATACAGTCAATATTTTATAATAACTATGAATGGAGTATAGCCTTTAAGAACTGTGAATCACAACAGACTCACAGACTTAGAGAACAGACTTAAGATACCAGAGGGGAAAAGGTGGGGCGGAGGGATAGTTAGGAAGTTTGGGATTGACATGTACACAAGGCTATATTTAAAATGGATAACCAACAGGGACCTACTGTGGAGCACAGGGGACTCTGCTCAATATTCTGTAGCAACCTAACTGGGAAAAGAACTGGAAAAAGAACAGATACATGTATATGTATAACTGAATCACTTTGTTGTACACCTGAAACTAATACAACATTGTTAATCAACTATACTCCAATATGAAATAAAAAGTTAAAAAAATTGTGAATCATTATATCGTACACCTGTAACTTATATAATATTGTACATCAACTGTACTGCAATTAAAAAAAGAAATTAAAAAAATTCTATATTGCTCTCCACCAAGTCCAAACGCGAGCACCCTGGCACTCGAGACTCTGCAATCACGTCACAACCACCCGTCCAATGTCATCTCCTTCACACTGTGGGAGCCTCTGCCCTCAGGATCTGAGTTCCCTAAACTTATAGTTAGCTTATGCTAGACACCCCCTCCAAATAGCCGCCTTTGCTTAGGCGCGCGCGCACACATACACACACACACACACACACACACACCCCAATAACAACAGAATCTTGGAGCTGGAGGAGGTCTTAAAAACTGAAGCCATAATGTGTGTATGTATAGCTGACTCACTTTATTATAAAGCAGAAACTAACACACCATTGTAAAGCAATTACACTCCAAAAAAGATGTTAAAAAATAAATAAAAAATAAAAAACTTCAAGCCAGAGCTCTTCTTTTGGGGAAATACAGCAGAACACTAAGAAATGCTGCATAAAATTTGACAAACTTATTTACATAGCTAAGGGCTCCATAAAGTAAGGGCAATCTCCAGGAGTCAAAAAATGAAGATGTGAACATTGGTGCAGCTCTAGATAACATACTAGGCAAAATTAATTTTAGAGTATTAAAAACAGAACAATTTTTAAAAAGGAACCAAATCTGAAGTAGAGCCAAGTAAAACTTACAGATATGAAAAATACAGTCATTGAATCCAAAGAAAAAATGGGGCAGATGCCTCTGCCTCAAGGTCCCTACCTAATTTTCTACCCCTTCTTTGTGCCTATGCAGCTTGCCTGCCTTCTGTTGCTGGAAGTTGTTCACCTGAGATGGGCTCTCAGCCTCTCCCTTTTCCCAGCCCTCTGCTCAGCTGAAATAAAGAAGCAGAACCAGGAACTGAGAATTCACCCCGACACTCTGTGCCTGGCTCCTGGGGAAGCCTCCCAAGTCCTCACCGCACCCCCCTGCCCCGAATCTTTGGCTAAGAGGTGGTGGTGAGAGGTCCAGAGATCAGCTGGCCGGCGAGGGGGCTGTGCATGTGCACAGGCCTGCACACATCCATTTGGACCCCGGTTGGCAGGAAGGGTGGAAAGGAGAGGATCAAGGGATTTGTAAGAAGATCTCAGCAGAGAGGCCTTTAATCTTTGAAGCAACTGCCTGAATGGAGGCCACATTGTCAGGGATGACCTTGGGGGCCAAATAGCCAGAAGCGCTGGGATAACTGCCACCCCTCCGCCAGGCAACTGAGTCTTGAAAGACCGGAGCCCAAAGTCCAAAGATGGACAGGCCCCGTGGCCCCTTTGTGACACGGTAGTGGCTCCAAACCAGACCGGGAAACAAGCATCCCATTGAATGGAAGACTGCGAAACTGAAGCCCTCAAAAGAAACAGGACCTGTGCAAGCACCCGCGATAAATCAGCTTCAGAGCTTAGATTAAAACAGAGATAAAGCCCAGTGTTCCTGCCTCTGAGACCCGGAAGTCCTCCGAGCATACTCAGGGACACGCAGTAGAGTGACAGGCTACGTTGCCCAACTGCTGAACTTTGGTGCCCTGGTCCGTTGCCAAATGGCTCTCATTCTCCACAAAACCCTTGACTTCTAACCCACCCCTCCCCATCAGTGCAGATCTGTGTCTGGGGTGCAGACAGAAAGATGGAGGATGGAAAAGAGTCTTGTGGCAGAATGCGCGTGTGGTGGCAGGTGCGGGCGTGGATGGCCTGGAGACGGCAGAGGGACCGGGCACAGCTGTGTCACGGGCCAAGAAGCTGGAGAGACAGTGGCAAGAGGGCCAGCTGAGGAATGCATCTCCACACTCCTGCCTGCCAGCCTTTTTCTAATTCTTACCAGATTGTAAACTCTGAAGGGGAAGAGATGGGAGCCAACTCTCTCCTAGCTCCTGACATGTGCTAGGCTTATGTTCAATCTAACCGGGCACTTCACATGTGCAAGGCTAGCTAAATCTTATCGAATCGAATCATAAGAAAAGCTCCACAGGGAGGTCATATAACCCCATTACCCAGATGAAGCATCTGAGGCTTGAAAAGGAATAAGTACTTTATACAAAGTCCTGCAGCTGGTGAGAAATAAAGCTTGGATTTGAACCCTGCCCTGTCTTTAAATTCCATACGCTTTTCCAGGGATCATCAATGCTTTTTATCCCACTCAGTCCCCCACAAAAAAGTAAATGCTCCATAAACATCTTACTTAAGTTTTAAAATAAATCACCTCTGCAGCCATTCAAGATTTGCAAAATAAAAAAAAAACTGAAAACTACACATCACTCAATTTCCTGGCTTTACTGCACTTCGCAGATATTGGATTTTTTTTTATTCAAACAGAAAGTCACAAAAATTATAATCATCCTCACCAGTTCACTCAGTCCCATGTAATTAATTTTTTTTTTCATCTTGATCTTTTGTTAGCACTTTTATGAACTCATCAGTTTTCCATTAGAGTTCAGAAAATGCTTATTCATTCAGTTCAGCAGTATAGTCAGTTATCAGAAACCTGTGCTTGTCAGAGTCTTTTCCATGAATTCCTTGAAGGTGAAACCCTTTTATAGGCACATTTTTGCAAAAGCACCAGAGTACACCCAGAACTGTCTGTAAATGACAAAAGACTTAAAAATGACCACGGTTAAAGATTTGATGAAAGTTCATAATAATGCAATTGACAAAGAAATTTAGTTATTTCTGAGATATGCATTTTAAAATAATAACTAGAATTATGACTTATAACATGCATTTTAAACATGCATTTTATAACATGCATTTTAAAATAATATATAACATGCATTTTAAAATAATAACTAGAATTATGACTTATAACATTATACCAGGCTTATAACTTATAACGTTATAACATTATGACTTATAACATTATACCATATACCATTATACCTAAGATTTTTAGGAATTTCCTGTAATGTCTGAAACATTTACATTAACATATTTCCATACGAAAGCTTAGTATTAGTTTCTTTTTTAATTTATTTTTTTATACAGCAGGTTCTTATTAGTCATCAATTTTATACACATCAGTGTATACATGTCAATACCAATCGCCCAATTCAGATACTGGATTTTTTACAAATTGAAGGTTTGTGGCAACCCTGCGTTGAGTGTCGAGCAAGTCTATCAGCAGCATTTTTCCAACAGCCTTTGCTCAGTTCGTGTCTCTGTGTCACATTTTGGTAATTCTCACACTATTTCAAATTTTTTCATTATTATTCTCTTTGTTATGGTGATCTGTGATCTGTGATCGTTGATGTTACTTACTTTTTTTAATGATGTTACTATTACAAAAAGATTATGACTCACTGAAGGCTCAGATGATGGTTAGCATTTTTTTAACCAATAAATTGTTTTCTCCCCGAATTCGACCAATAAAGTTTTTTTTTTTTGTTTGTTTGTTTGTTTGTTTTTGCGGTACGCAAGCATGTGGGATCTTCCTGGACCGGGGCACGAACCCGTGTCCCTGCATCGGCAGGCGGACTCTCAATCACTGCGCCACCAGGGAAGCCCCCAATAAAGTATTTTTGAATGAAGGTATGTAGAGTTTTTTTTTTAGACATAATGCTACTGCACACTTAATTGACTACAGTATAGTGTAAACATAACTGTTATATGCACTGGGAAACCGAAACATTTGTGTGACCCTCTTGCAATATTCCCTTTATCGTGGAGGTCTGGAACTGAACCCACAGTGTCTCCCAGGTCTGCCCCTATAAAATCCATGGTCTGTCTGGAATATCATTCCTCTATTCCCACCCCCACCTTTCCTTCTCCTTTTCCCACCTTGGGCCCTCTTCCCAGGCCTTGGTGCCATAAAGCGCAATTCCACCTGCAATGGCTGATGGGATCTTAGTTCCCCAACCAGGGATCGAACCTGGGCCCTGGCAGTGAAAGCGCCGAGTCCTAACCAGGGAATTCCCAAAAACACAGTTTAAAAGAAGAGAAGAAATGGGTAGGAGGCAGCTAACACCTCTTCCCCTGGCCTGTTTTCTCATCTGTTAGTAAAGGGGCTGGACGGCTCATGTTCGTGACTTTCTACACCCTCACGCTCCTGGTCCCCCCACTGGCCTGGGGGGAGGTTAGAAGCCCAAAGGACAAACTTGAGGTTCCTGGCCTTCCTGGCCAGTCCCCTCGGTTGTTTTATTAGTATTGTCAGGGGTGCCCCAAGCTTTATTAAATTTTCCTTACATTTATGTCATTGTTTCCAATGACAGTGGCTCAGGCCCCAGCATGTCAGTAAATTCCAAGCTTTTGATGTCCACTTCACACATAAGGAGGTGAGAATTTATTTTTGAATGTCATTCAATTTTTCAATACCTAAATAGACTAAAAACAAAAACATCAGGAAAATAATAATTCATGTTTTGGGGGGGGGTGTTTAATCTAGAATTCTTTCCAGAATCCAGCATCTGGTTATCACAGCTATTATACTTTATTTATTTATTTTTTTTTTGCGGTACGCGGGCCTCTCACCGCTGTGGCCTCTCCCGTTGCGGAGCACAGGCTCCGGACACGCAGGCTCAGCAGCCATGGCTCACGGGCCCAGCCGCTCCGGGGCATGTGGGATCTTCCCGGACCGGGGCACGAACCCATGTCCCCTGCATCGGCAGGCGGACTCTCAACCACTGCGCCACCAGGGAAGCCCCTATACTTTATTTTTTCTTTTCAAGAATCTCTAGGTCAGAGTAGTGGGATTATAGGTGACTGTCAGTTTCTTCTTCATACTTTTATATATACCATAGCACTTTTATTGATTTCTTTATGCCTTGATTTGGTCCAGAAAAAGTTAAAGCGGCTTGCAAGTACCACAGAATATAAGATGACATAAACTAATAGTAGTTGTGGGAAAGAAAGCAAAAGATAGAGGAATAAAATTGGTACCAAAGTGCAAATCGTAAAATCTTTTACACTTTTTTCCAAATGAACCAAAAACTGAATTCTAAAGCTTTCTAGTAACCAACACAAAGGGAGAAACCTGTGTGGTTATATAATTTACATGGCCAATAAAAATGAAAACAAACGGACTGCTCAAGAGAGCAGAGCTAGTTCTAATATCAAGATCAGAAGAAAAGTTCTCATCACAAGAAAAAAAATTGTAATTATGTGAGATGATGGATGTTAACTAAACTTACTGTGGTGATCATTTTGCAAAGTATACAAATATCACATCATTATGTCGTGCACTTCGATATGTCAATTATATCTCTAAAACTGGGAAAAAAAAATAAAGACCAGAAGAAACGTTTCTGGAAGGTTCTCAAACACAGGATAAGCAATGACTCTCAATCCCATCCTTGGAGAATGTCACAGGGCTATATCTCATAGCACTTAGGTCCTGGGTCTTGCCCCTCCTTAAGTTATTGGATCAGTTGTACTAGGTGCCTCATGCGCAAAAAGGTAATTTTATAGGGGTTACTGTGGTCCAGATACACAGCCATTATCTGGTATAATGAACATGTGTTGTTTTCATAATCATAAAGAAATATTATTTTAAAATAAATCACATACTGTGTGATTCCATTTCCATAAAGTATAGAAATAGACGCTATTAATCTATGCTTATGGTAGTGACAGAAATCGCTGGTACCATTCTGTTTCTTCATCGGGGTGTTCGTTACAAGGGTATGCTCAGTTTGTGGAGATTCATCAAGCTGTACCCTCACATGTGCACTTTTCTGTACATATAACATACTCCCATGGGAATTTCCTGGTGGTCCAGTGGTTAGGATTCCGGGCTTTCAATGCCAGGGGCCCAGGTTCGATCCCTAGTCAGGGAACTAAGATCCCACAAGCCACGTGGGGCGGCCAAAAAAAAGAAACCAAACCAAACAAAAAAACCCAACAAACAAAAAAAGGTACTTCCATGAAAAGTAAAACAAAAAAAAAAGGGACCACATGGACAATTTGCATGCTTATTTTCTACAAAAGTTGGTCAATGGTAAAAAAATTTTAAAGTTTAGCATAAGAAGTAAATTACATACTAAAATATCACAGAGATTAAAAAAAATATATGGATACTTCTAACACTGAAAGCAGTGCTTGTTGGAACCTAAGAGTCTGTAAAAATTTAATCTATCCGTCATGCTTTGCTCAAATGTATAACATATTCAGCCCGGGACCCTTTATATATACCCCATCCAAACTACTCTCACCCCTTCCAGTAGTACTTTTTATATCAGGTAACGTATAAATCTATTAATTGTGGATCACAAGGTCAAAGGAGGGTTGTCTGAAAGCTCAGAACGTATGCTTGGCCTAGCTGAGACCTCATCATCCTCGGACAGAAGGAAGCGTGCTTGTGGAAATTAAAAGGTAGGATTTGAGAGCGGTGCAACTCGGTAGAGAAGCAGACAGTCAGTGGCCAACTGCAAGAACAGCCTCCAGGCCCCCTTCCAAAGCAAACTGCTCTGGCGGCTGCCCTGCTCCGCGCCATAAAGCCCAGCCCAGGCTCTGGGGCCTGGAAAACTACTGCAGCGCGCCGCCAGCCACTCCTAAAGCCAGCACAGAAGTGGCTGCTTCAAAGGCCTCGTGCTGCAAAGCAGTCAGAACCGTGCGGGGCATCTGGACACCTCCCAGGACAGGCGCCGCCGGCAGCCCAATCACCACCAAGCAGGAGATCGGGGCCTCAGCCCACACGAGGGTCCCTGGGTGACAGCAGGATAGCAGGGCCGGCTGTGCTGCTGGGATTCTGCGGCCACGTCAGAAAGGACTAGAGAGACCAGGAAAGGAGAGGCCAAGGCTGGGTGAGGGCCCCTGTCCTCACACCCTGTGGTCCTGGTGCAGACGGCGCTGGTCCAAAGGAAACACACTTTTAATAGGAAAAGCAGTGATGGCTTAATTCTTATCCTTCGCATTTGTGTGTAAAGGCTACCGCTGTTTATACGTATTATGGTACAAGGAACAAGAATTCCTAGGTTCTATTCTTGGATCCATGACTGATAAGCCAAGTATCTGCCAGTGAAAATATCAGGTGCTTGGAAATTCAGAGCTTACCGTCCATAACCAGAAGGTATTTGAGTGCCCAGTATCTGCCCTGAATTGATTACTGACTTGAAGTTCCAGGCAGCAGCCGGGTGGCCAGAATGGCAGCATAAAGAGAGGTAAGTAGGACGGAGGAAAAGGAGCCAGAGGCTCCATGGGAAAGAGGGGCAGCCCAGCCAGGGCGACATGCGACAGGGTCCCGGGCCCAAGGGGCCCACGAAGCAGCTGTGCTTCCCTCCACACTTGCCTCTGCTCTGAGGCTCAGCTCTAAGCCACAGCCTTCCCGCTCTGCCCACACATCTGTCTCATCTGTTTTTCCCTCTCTCCTGGCCTGCGTCTCAGATTACCGTTCTGCCCTGAGCTACCTCTGTCACTGGAGGGTTTGTCTCCCTTCCAAATCGGAATGTCTGTGGCGACCCCGGGAGCCACAGGGCCCGCCTGACATCCGTGGCTATGCCACCGCAGCCCTCTCGGAGTCACTTAGGAATCGCAGGGGCCAGCCGGACAGATGTGTTACAAGTTTCAGGCTTGGAAACACCTTGGGGTTTAGCAGGTACACTGGACACTTAAATGGGGACATTGCAGACCCAGCCTTGTGAGACGTGGAAAGAGGCTGGTGTGCACCACCGTTCGGCCCTGGCTCTGTGGCCAGCTGTGATCGCTTGGTTCCAACACCAAGTTGGTCTCAGCAGCAGGTCAATTATCGAGCAAAGAACCTAGAAACCATTTTAGTCCAGACCTCTGCCCTCAGGCAGGACGTAGCTAATCCAGTCTGAACAAATGGGTATAGCTCATTAAAAGCTGCCAGGACGGGGTCTTTAACTTCCAATAATAGTCTGGGCCTGGGGTTGCTCTCAGCCAGTACACACCGGTACACCTGTGCCAGTTCTCAAAATACTGGAACACTTATAGTGACTGCCCCAGGTCCTCTGAATGTCCCACTAGAGCCCTGACCTGTCCTCAGGAGAGCTCCATGACCCAGCAGCTAAAGACTAATGCCAGCCACAGTAAGGAACCTTCCGCCCCATCCCAGCACCACCATCCATACCAAAGTACAGTATGGTTAAACAGTTTTACTATTTCCCTATCCATTCTACAACACTACCTTATTCTAAAACTTTCGACTGCTTTCTCTCATCTACTGAATAAATGCCACCCTTTAAGGTTGTTCTTCAGAGTCTTTCATACTGTGGCACCATCCCCTATCCTCCTTCACACCCTCTGCTTCACCAAACCCAGATGCTCAACATTTCCAAACACTAACTTGTCCTTGACTATTGGTCTTGGCTTCTGCTGCCCTCTCTGCCTGGAATAGCGTTCTCTTTCTGCATCCACTAAAGTCTTACCAACTCCTCAAGATCTCCTGAAATGTCACCACTTCCATGAAATATTAGTTGAAAGAGCCGTGCCCCATTTCCAGAAGTGTCACAGCAACGTGTAGGTTCTACCTCTGTAGAACTTAACGGTTGTCTCCTATTACGATCATTCTCATATACGCACCTCAACTCCCCTCCTAGAGGGAAAGCTGTGAGAGGCAGAAACCATAACAGAGTCATCACCATATCTAAGTGACCGAGCACAATGCCCTGCTCGAGCTACATGCTAAACAAATATTTGTTTAAATGAGTGAGTATGAAGCCCGCGCACCTAGAGCCCGTGCTCTGCAGCAAGAGAAGCCACCGCAACGAGAAGCCCACGCACCGCAACTAGAGAAAGCCCACACGCAGCAACAAAGACCCAACGCAGCCAAAAATAAATAAATGAATAAATAAATTTATAAAAAATAATAATAAATAAATAAGTGCGTGAGTGAGTAAACAGCTCTCATTCTTTTGTCCAAGGGACCCATTCTTCTATCCGTGAACAGTTTCGGTGGCTTCTCCCTGAAGTTACTCCAAATGTGGTTGTATCTTTTTCTACAGATGGAGCCCAAACTGCATATCACGCATCTCAAACTACGGGGTTATTCCATAAGAAGCAGGAAGCGCGCTCCCTGTCATTACTTGACCACCCTGGAGTTTGTAACTACCAGCTCTCCATACATTTCTCCCAGCACCAGATCAGGGCGGCAGTCACACAGGGACAGGCAAATGAAAGGTTCTTGGTAACGGAGGCTGGCCTTACAGATGACAGGAAGGCTGGTGGTGCAGTGAGCTGGCAGGGGCTGCTACAGAGAGGCAGGGTGTCTTGCTGGGAAGCAGAACCAGGCTGGGGCTCCGGTTGCCGCTGTATGCCAGGGTGTACGCGAGGGAAGGCTAGCAACCCTCTTCTTACCGCTGTGCTTTCTAATCCCTCCTTCCCCACTCTCCCTCCAGAGGAATGGCTGGGAGTAAGACCTATAAGACAAGACAGGACTTTGATGCACGACGTCTGAGCTTCTTAAAAACAAAGGACGGGGGACCAGGCGCCAGAAAGCACAGCCACTGTCTAAATCTCATTCCAAAAGGAAATCAAGGAAAGAGTGGAGTACGATGGGACAGCCCGGCATGACAAGCCACCCTGCCAGCAGGTGGGCTTCAGGGCTCTAGGAGGCTGAGAAGAAGGTACGAGGGATCCATCAGTGCCCAGGCTTGGGCCCCCGTTAAAAACAACAGTTAGGGAAACGGAAAGCCAGTTCTGGACTAGGAAGCTGAGAACATTCTTCTGGAGAAGGGTCCATTTGGAAAAGGAAACAAAGAATAAGGAAACCCAGTCAGAAAGTGAAGATGCATCTAGAAGGGAAAAGAAACTGACCCAGGAATTGATGGCTAAGGATGAGACAGCCAATAGGAGACAGAGGTTGGGAGCCAGGTGTGAGATGATAATTATGGCAAACTGCTTCCGGTCTCTGAGGAGAAAGTTCACTTGGGGTAAAGGAAAAGTATGTGCTGGGGGGTGAGGGAGGCGGATGGGCGGCCATTCATTTCAGGGTCACAAAGCAACTGCTCTGCTCTCTGCGTTTGGCCATGCCGCAGCATGCGGGATCTTAGTTCCCTGACCACGAATGGAACCCGTGCCCCCTGCAGTGGAAACGTGGAGTCCTAACCACTGGACCGCCAGGGAAGTCTCTCCTCTCTGGTTTCAATCTGTGCAGTGGACTCCACTGGCTACCAGGTTAACAAGATGGTGGCCAAGGAGGAGAGAAGGGAGATCCCTCCCGGGGCCTCCCACCCACCCACACTCCACCTGGGCTCCTCCACGGGGGACCCTCTGAGTGGCCGTGGTATGGAAGAGTAGATACACTCTGTCTTTCAGAGGAGCGAGCAAGGCCTGGGGAGCTGAGGGAAGGCAGACTGGTCTTCAGAAGGAAGAACTCTTCCTACTTGAGACCTGTGGACCTGACTTGGGAAGACCCTTCCTCGTGGTGTGCTGGGCTCCCTGACCCTGGAAATGCTCAGGCGGGGAGATCACACAATCGTAGTGTTCACACTGAAAGGGACCAACTCCCCCCTTCTACCTGAGAAGCTGCCATTTGCGCCTGGATTTCCCAACTAGTTAGCGTCAGAACCAGGAATGGAAGGCCAGTCTCCAAACACACAGCCAGAAATATTTCAGCAGCCACAGAGTGAGCGGTTCCGCCATAAATACCCATCTCTGTCCTGAACCGGCTCAATTACTGACCCTAGTAATTCCCTGTCTTTGGCCACAAGAGGAGGCAAAGCACCACACCCAGCCCTGGGCAGAACAGCTGACACAAGAACTTAGAGCATCTTCTCACCAGAGTTCCATCCGTCGTCCCTTAGTTTTCCTGAAAGGGGGAATGTTTGTCATTCCATACGTTGTCTGGAATTATAAACCTCCCCCCTTCAGGATTGGGAAGGGCACCTAGTAGTTCTGGGAGTTTCTCTTTTTTCCAACTATTGCAGCGACCTTTTACACAGTGCCTGACACTTCGGAGGTTTTACTTCACTCTGTCAGTGTAAACTGAAAACCACCTCGGACAGGCATGCCTGTTGAAGTAAAAAGAGAAAGAGAGCATCCCCTCCGTTTTCCTAGGAGGAAACTGAGACAGAAATTTTAAGTGGCTCTGGCTCCGTGGAAAAAGAGAAGCAGGAATCTACCCACTGCCCGGTCCACTGAGCTGCCCTGAGCAGGATATGGGGGTTCAGCTCATTCCGCAGGGTTCCCGAGGGGGGCTGCAGACAACCCGCTGGGGGTAGAGGGTGGCCAGGACCAGGAGAGGGGACCGCTCGAGGGAGGTGGGAGACTTGAAGGAAGAGGAAGGGGCTGGGAGGGGAGTGGCCTGTGGGAAGAGGGGGAGGCGAGTGGCTCACGACGGTATCGTTAAAATAAAGGACCCCTCCCCCGAAAACGCCGCAGGGGAGCAAACGGAGCGAGCCACGGAGAAGGCGGGTAGCAAAGTTTGGGTCGCGCAGACCGGAGCGAGCGGCCTGGTGGAGGCGGCCGAAGGCGCCCCAGACACGGACCTCAGCCCGCGTCGACGCGTTTCTCTGGTACCGGGTCTGCGAGCCGAGTGCGGCCAGGGGTGGCCCCGAGGCTCCCCCGGCTTCCCTCCCGCGGGGCGCCCGGCACCTGGAGACCCAGCGAGGTGGAGACCGGGTCTGAGATGGGGGGTGGGTCCCCCCTGAGGCGGGAGCCGCCGGCCCTGCCCCCTCCCTGCTGCGCGCCTGCCGCGGCCCCGGCGCTACTCACTCCGGTTCAGAGGGTTCCCGCCGACCTGGGCCGACGCCGCCAATTCCAGATAAAGAGTCCAGAGCCCCACGGACACCACGGCGAGCAGCAGCAGCAGCCGGAAGCGCCTCCGCAGCAGCTTGACCGGGCGCAGCAGCAGCAGCAGCCGCGCGGCCCGGGGGCCCCCCATGGCCCTAAGCCCCTGGCCCCGGCCCGGCCCCGGCCGGCTCTCAGCGCCGCGCCCCGGCCGCCCGACCAGGCCGCCCCGCCGCGGGGCGCCGGCTCATGCTCCTCCCGAGGCCCCGCCGGCTCCTGCCCACGCCCGGACGCGGGCTTGCTGCCGGCCGCCCCACAGCTCCTCGCTCGCCGCCCGCTCTCGGGCTGCCCACGAGGAGGCTACCCAGGTGCGCCGCCCCGCCCCGCCCCGCGCCCCGCCCCCTCCCGCGCCTCCGCCCGCCGCCCACCTGCCCCGCCCCCGGGCCCGCCCTGCCCCCGCGGCACAGGTGGGCCCCGCCCCCGAGCGGAGCCGGGATGGGGACCGCCGCTCGGGCCTCGCTGGTCAATACCCGGCGCCTCCGCCAGCCGGGGGTGCGTGGGGCAGGTATGATCTGCACTCTGCTCCCCAAGCACGAGTGAGGTCGAAGCTTTGTAGACGCGGGGCGCGGGGCGGGGGTAGTGTTGGGGAGGCTGCGGCTTGGGGCGTTTCGTGGCCCGCAGCGACCCTACCCCTGCCTTAGAGTAGACATCGGAGCTGGGGAACCCTGGCGTCTCAATTCAGCCGCGGTCTCCTCTCCCAACCACATCTCCAAGAGACCCTGGGAGAGTTGTACGGCCCCCGGGGTGAACCCAAGTAGTTGCTCCCAGACGAGGATGACAGAGCCCGGGGGGAGAATGGATGTTGGAGGGTTCTGAGGAAAAATTACAAATCAGAAAATAAACCAACAAAACGACAACAAAAACACAAACTCACTCCTAGAGTTAAAAAAGTTCATCAAGATATTCTGCATTCCAGTTCTCTGCCTTCAGGCAGGTAAAACATTATTACCTGATTTAAATGAGAGAATTAAAGTCCAGAGGAACACAGTGGACTGCCTAAGGTCATTCATCGGGGAACACTGCAGTTTTCTTTTTTGCTTTTTCTCCTGGGGACAATGCTCAGGAGACTATGGAGAAAGCAGGGGGTCAAAAGCATTCCCGGACATTTTAAAGCCACATGAACAGCATGCAAATACTGTTGACACACAGCTGTTCACATAACTGAGTGGTTTCCCCTCCCCTCTGCTACCACTGTAGCTGGATGTCCAACCATCCCATAGGCTCTACTGGACTATTGGAACTTTTCTAATTAGCCCCGCAACTCCAGGCTCCCCACCTGCCACCACCCCCCATCTTCTCTACTACCACCAGATCGTCTTCATAAAATCCTCTATGCCTCCATACACCTGCTCGAAAATGTGCTTACTGGTTAAAGTGCAAACTGTGAATCTGGCATTCAAGGCCTTCCGAAACCTTTTCCAACTTTACGTGGCCATGCGAAAGCTGCTGCAGCTGAAATGAGTTGATTCACCGCCTCCAACACATTTTCCTTTCCAGTTGGTCCAGTTGGTCAGGTCTGACCCCTCCTCCAAGGTCCATTTCAGGTCTGTGAAGCTTTCTTGGACCCGCCCAGTCCTGAGAAACCCCATCCTCCTTGGAGCTTTGGCACAACTGGCAGCCTGATGTGTACCCACCTACTGGTAGGTGCACACTCACTTTGAGTTTGAGTATAGTCTCCCAACTTCCCTGTGAGGCTTCAAAAGTGAGAACTGAAAAACAAATATCGCATATTAATGCATATACGTGGAATATAGAGAAATGGCATAGATGATCTTATTTGCAAAGCAGAAATAGAGACGTAGAGAATAAACGAACAAACGTATGGATACCAAGGGGGAAGTCGGGCGGGGTGGGGGGGGGTGAATTGGGAGATTGGGATTGACCTATATACACTATTGATACTATGTATAAAATAGATAACTAATGAGAACTGACTGTATAGCACAGGAAGCTCTACTCAATGCTCCATGGTGACCTAAATGGGAAGGAAATCCAAAAAAAGAGGGGATATACGTGTACAAATAGATGATTCACTTTGTTGTACAGTAGAAACTAACACAACGTTATAAAGCAACTCTACTCCAATAAAAATTAATTTAAAAAAAGGGGGGGGAGAACTGTGCACCCTCAGGATGCAGCACAGCGTCCATTTGTCACTTGGTACCCTTTGAGGAGGGAGGTAGTACCAGGAGGGAACGTCCCCCAGAATTCTCAGTGTAGTTATTCAGCAAAAGGTGAATCTGAAGGACAGTTCTCTACTAATAGCCCTGGGGAAGTGTCTCTGTGAAGGTCCAAACCACAGCTGTGTGCACTTCCCACCCCTTCTTTCTCTCCCAAAGACCAAGACAGGAGCAGCCAGAGGGCACAAGCTTGGCCAAGGCAGGTGGGAGGTGACCAGGGCCCCTGCACGTGGAGTCTCTCTCTCTCATGGGGGGCAACCACCCTGGACGTTAGGCTGAATCACTTTCAGGACTTTGTATGAAAATTGGTGGCAGCCCCACAATTCTCTCCTTAAAGACTGGCCCTCTGGGGCTTCCCTGGTGGCTCAGTGGTTGAGAGTCCGCCTGCCGATGCAGGGGACACGCGTTCGTGCCCCGGTCCGGGAAGATCCCACATGGCGCGGAGCGGCTGGGCCCGTGAGCCATGGCCGCTGAGCCTGCGCGTCCGGAGCCTGTGCTGCGCGACGGGAGAGGCCACAACAGTGAGAGGCCCGCGTAACGCAAAAAAGACTTCAATCTACCAGACCCTTGAAGTGTTTATTATGTGGGAACTGGGAGAGATATAAAACATGGAGCATGCCATCTAGTTGAGGAAAAAGACATTCCACTAAAAAAGAAAAGTGACACTTTAAAGGTAGAGTTTCTGGTCCAAATAGTGAATTCCAAAGAAATTCAGAAAAGGAAAGAGATCAGTCTGCACCTCTCAGTCCTGTGCCCTCCTTTTCTCACTTCTCTGTTCTTATACCTTGAACAGATGGTTACTTTTGTGCTTATGGTGAGAGGGCACAGGGGTGGGGAGGGGTGAGGAGGCCAGGAGACTCCTGGGACTCTCCCTCCCTCTTCTGTTCTCTTTCCTGCTGTGGTTGCCTCACATCAGACCCTGATTTCAGACCACTTGCTCCAAATCCCTTTTCGACTCCTAGTGACATCACAGCAGGGAAGGATCTGGATTCTTTCTCAATCGGTTGAGCTTGCTGTCATCCTCCCTCAGATCCAGAGGTATTTGTGGTGACAATTTTTGGTGGCATAATATTGCCACCGAGGTCTGCTCATCGTGTCGATTTAACTGGATGCTCGCTGGTACTTCTGATGATTTTCTCCATCCTTTCACTCTCCCACTTCAGCCCTGGCACCTGCCCTGAATGGCCCAGGGCCATAACACACAAACTGTACCTGAACGGAGAAAATAAGTTCCAGCATGTCACCTGTCGTATTGATGGGACAGACTCTGTCTTTGGCTCGGCAAGGATGTCAGAGTCCAGCCAAACCACAAAGGTTCTTCTCCCAAATTACAGAGGCTTTCTAACAGAAGTCAACCTAAGCTTTCTAAAATGGGCTGAGGATAGCACAGGGAGCAGAAAATTCTGATTTGTAAAAGGGAGGGGTGTCCACTGACCTGTAGGTATGTGAGCAGAACTCTTGTATCCAGAGCAATTCTTACTCTAGACGATGGGGATGTCAGAATATACTAGATCCTGTAACCCCAGCGTTACCCTTCCCCTTTCCTAAAACCTGATGTCTACGTTATAATGCAGCACCTTTGGGGAATTCCCTGGTGGCCCAGTGGTTAGGACTCTGTGCTCTCACTGCCGAGGGCCTGGGTTCGATCCCTGGCCCTCAAGCCATGTGGCATGGCCAAAGAATAATAATGAGAGTAATGCAGCACCTTTGAACTTACAGCACGTGTGTTTTATTTCTCACCATCACAGGAGACTAACAGGGGAGATATTCTCCATTTTACAGACAGACTTCACAAGTAAGCTTTGGTTTCTTGAAGGTGACCTGCACCAAGTTCACATGACCAGTAAGTGCTGGAATCAGGACTAGAACCAGACCTTAAGCCTCTGGCGCTCTTCCCATTGCACCCAGGAAGTCCTACCTCTCCCGCCCCACCCTCCCTATTGCTTTCAACCCACACAGAGCCTCACCCTCCTCTTCTCTTTTACTACGGGAGCTTCCCTGCTATTCAAATGTATTTCATGGAGATAGCTTGGTTGGAAATTCCAAGGATAAATCAGCGAGGAACTCTGGGCCATCACGAAGCCAGTGTCTTCGACGGAGACACAGAGGCCTGAGATCCTTTGAGAGAAATCCTGAGAGAGGAATGAACAGTGCTGAAGTGATCCCCAAGGGCCACAGTCAACTCATGTAACTCATCCATACCCAAAGCTGTAGGTTTCTCTGATTCCATTTTGCACGTAGGAAATGGGCTCAGAGACGATAAATAACTTACTCAAGGCGATGTAGGTAACCCTATCTCACATGGGACTCAAACTCGGGCTTTCGAAGTTCAAACCTGCTACTTTTTTCTTTTCTCCCTTTGCACATATTGCTACCCTGGAGAAATATAGTCACCCTGGAAACTGTGAGCTCACTCTCAGCACGTCTGTAACCCACTCAGCCACGTGGCCGTTCTTCTCACCCTCTCCTCCCCACCCTCATTCATGCTGCCTGGGCGGCCCTTTACTAAAGATGGCTTTTTTTTTTCCTGTCCCTTTCTTCCACGAGTCCATCTTTCACAAATCTTTCTGCAGAGTTCGCTACTGCAGAGGTCAACCCCAGGAGAAGGTGGAGACCCTCACTGAATGCTTCTTATTGGCTACTTCTCCTGATGTCCAGTGCAGTTGAGTCCTTCTGTCTGGCTGATAGAATTGTATGAGCCCGGGCCAAGCCCCTAGCCTTAGCTCCACCATCTGTGTTCCTAAGTCATTTCGCATACTGGACTGGGAAACAGATGTATATTTACCGTCTCTGTAGAAGGATCTGTGCAAGACTACATCACAGAGAGTCAAGGGAACCAGAGGAAGAGGGTAGAGATGTTGTGCTGAAGGGTCAGATCCCAGGCAGTTCACATACTGAGAGCATATAACTTCATCTCCCTCCCAAGCAAATGAGCCTCGAATGCAGTCCTCAAACTCGAGGCGTGACCCAGACCGGAACTCTACGCTTTGAAGCTTTTTTGGCATCTATGGCTGGGTCTGGCTTCCCTTTCCAGTCTGCACTGATTGCCTCCAAACCAGCACAAGCTCTCTTCCAGCATTCTGCCCCCAGGAAAGAGGATTCCCCAGCAAGTCAACAGACAATTATCCAGGTTGAAAAACTAACTTTGACTTGTGCAGTTTTCACCTGAGTAATACCAATTATTCCCCTCCACTCAGGTCTGCTTGGTTGCTGGGAAACCTACAGGGAGAAAGGGTAAACAGCAGTCTTGGTGGCTCATTCACTGTTGCTCAAACAGAAGCTAAATCAGCTCTCCCTGAAGCTCCGCCTCCTGCCTCTCTGACACTAAACGCAGTGGAAAGGTATTCTCTCACCTTCTCTGGGAAGATGGTCTCTCCTGTCTGCATCTTCCAGCCTGCTACTACAGGTACTGGCGAGGAGCTTTGCGCTGAAGCTAAGGATGACGACCCATGGTTCTGAGTAAACGTATGACGTCTAGAAGCTGTGTGACTTACAGTGGCTCCAGGCCCACGGTCCACAGCGCCCGTACCTCTGAGAGAAGTCTTGGGGTTCCCGACTTTTCTTCCAAGGGCACATCCCACAGACCGGGTCCCCACGAGTACAGACACACAGGTGTACACACACTCCCCTTTGGGGGCTGCACAGGTGGCAGCTTCCTCTCACACCTTAGCTCTCTGGTACCACCTCCTGCAACGCTGAGGGTGTTCTCTCAGCATTTGCTGAATAGGCTGTAGGTCTCCAGGCCTCTGAGCGAAGCTGGATTTCCTGCCTCTCTTCTTTGATCCTGGAAAAAGAAACTCTTTCATGTACGTCTCCCACTCTTGACTTCACAACTTCTCCTGTCCCCAGCAGGGCTTGTCGGTGACCACACCTGTCCTACGTTCTATAGTCTGTACTGCTTCTGAAGCGTCCAGCCCAGAAGTCATTCCATAAACACTTTGTACTCACGGAACATGTTCTTACCCCTGCTCATAGGAGGTTCCGCCTCTTTTAAAGCCCATTCATGTAAGGACGCCTTCCTCTAATAAAGCAGAAACGGGAGCATGGATGTCCCTTCCCTTGCCTCAAATACCACTGAATCCACTCCTCTGCTGGGGGCGCTGCAGGCAGCCCAGGCAAGGGATCGGCAGGGCGATGTCAACCTACCTAATGGCTTTGCTGGGGAAGAACAATGATCCCAAAGCCCGGGACATGTGCCGAGTGCCACAAAACAGCTCAAGTGCTCAAGCCCCAGACAGACTTTCTGAAAACCTTCTTTGTCTGAGTTCATAGGTCCAGGCTATGAACCCTTGTGCGAGAACCCCAGTCACTCCACTTAGCGTTCAATCACTGCAGCATCTCAGCGGCCCGACTCAGGTTCCAGACAGTGATGCTGGGCACCGATGGAGCTGAGCTGTTGGTTTCAGGTTTCTCAGCTGTGTTATCTAAGGACCGGCTGCTTGGGATTTGATCAGGGCTGGTTTGGGAGAGAGGCAGACGCTGTCTTTTCCCCAGAACAGACTACTCTTTGAGCTGGGCCGCCACCCGGACTGGGGATGGAAAAAAGAAAACACAAATCCCCACTGTATGTGGTTCTCCGGAATTTAGCTTGGCCCTGGAGAAGGAAAGTTAACAGCAACATCGCTCTCCTCTCCAGGCCCTCTGCAGGCAGCAAACCCCATTAACTGAGGCTTGTCCGGACTGGGAAGGCTTAGGGCAGGGCCAAGAGCGAGGTCTGACCCTCTCAGCAGGGGCCGAGGCTCCTGTCTCTTTCCAGGTCAGTACTAAAGTGCTGAGGGCAGGAGACTGATTTCAAGTCCGTTTAGGAGGACCGATTAACATAGAACATTCTCCTCTGGCCAAGCTCCGGAGAAAGGAGACCAGCCCCGTCTAAGGACTTGGAACAAGACAGTCAGTGAAACGACTCAGGGGATGCGGTGCAGGTTCTGTTTTCCTGGCCCCTCATGTTCTGTCCATGTTCACCACGTGTAGGTGGTGGTGACGGAGGGCCATTGGGGAGGATGTTCGACGTAAGGACCCGTCTTTTAGAGAATGTGACCTGCTGAGTTCTTCCTAAGCTTTCAGAGCTGATGAAAAATTCTTCTGCCTTGACAAAGATTCTGCTTTTCATCCAGGCCTCTTACCGTCCAAAGAGGGCTGTCAGTGCAGGTCACTGAGAGACGTGGAAAACCTTTTATTCTGTCAACCCAGGTCTTTCTAGGGGACGTTGCACACTCTGTTTTCCTTTAGAGTATTTAGAAGGTGACCTCAGAGACAACCAATCCATCTCTGAATTATTTTTCTCATCTTGCTCAGCTGTCCTTTGCTATCCATTTTCCAATCCCAGTGTGATCTTGGCTTTCTAGGTGGCATATTTTTCTTCCAGGTGTGATTTCCCTTAAATCCCATACTGTTCTCAGGGGCAATTACCCCTGCTTTCAGAGACCTCCAGAAGAAATCCCACATCCCCACCATTAGTAGTTGGAGTTGTGGAAAAACTTGAGCTCACACGGCGGGGAGGGGCTGTGAAGAGAGCCTGTCCGAACCCTGGGAACCAACATTGATGGGATGCACGGAAGAGGGGTCAGAGGTGAGGAGGGGGCCAGCCCAGCAGACACGGGAGTCCGACGAGAACAGGGCTCGAAGGGGCAGAGGGCGGGGGCGGGGCAGGTGGGGACAGGGCGGCACATCTCAAATGCCAGCACTTGGGAGGTGAAGCTGGGGACCAGCTTTGACCACAAGGAGACGGGGAGGGATGAATTTGAGAGGGGTCGGGTCAGACTGGGCCGAGGTGACATTCAGAATCCCAAAGATATTAGAGAGGATTTAAGCAGAGAACATACAGAGAAAGAAGAGTTTTATAAGGTTGTTTTTGGGGGGGGTTGGTGTTCGTTGGTTTGACATGAAGTGAGAAAGAGAACAGAGCTATTTGCCCACAGAGAGCAGAGCTATTTTCTGCAGAAGCTTATCATGTGCTGGCTGGGCCTGGGGAGCGACACAAGAAAAGCAGGGCTGTGGTGGGCAATTGCTCTAAGTAAAAGAATCCTGGACAGACCAGTTCAATCCTGATGTATCACCGAGCTTGGGGCCAAAGGAAATCTTACAACAATCTGCATGACAGCACTACTACAGTAGGCTCATCCAGGTTTTAGATCTATTTACTATTTATTTTTTTAATTAATTTTTATTGGAGTAGAATCGATTTACAATGTTCTGTTAGTTTCTGCTGTACAGCAAAGTGAATCAGTTATACATATATCCACCCTCTTTTAGATTCTTTTCCCATATAGGTCATTTAATATTTAATGATCACTGTTCAAATGTCAAGCTGAGGTGGCCAATTAAGAGACTCTGGAACTGTCAACAGAGCAATATCAAAATTGTGCTCATTTAAAATTAGCCCGGACGTTGCTAGATACTAAAGTGCTTAGTGGATCTGAGACAATTGGGAGCCAGAAGGAGAAGAAAATGTCACAAAACCAGCACAAGGCCCAACATTGTGATCCAATCTGGAGTTACTGAGATGCAAAAACTGCAGACTAACCATGTCCACATGGAAATGGGGGGAGACTGGATCCTGTACATAGGATCACCATGTGCGAATCTACAATTATCTAAAATGGATAGATAGGTAGGTAGGTAGGTAGAGGTAAGCTGACGTATCAAGCATATTATTTTATAATAAATATTTGTCTAAAATAAAAAAATATATATTTAGCATGCCAACTTGAAATGCCTCTATAACCCAAATTCCGATGTAAATTGGGTGTATTTCTCAACCTCATATTCCTTGCCATTGGCTGGTCTGTTCCTGTGTCAATACAACACGGTTGTTTTTTTTTTTATTTATTTATTTTATTTACTTATTTCTGGCCACGTTGGGTCTTCGTTGCTGCGCGCGGGCTTTCTCTAGTTGCGGCGAGAGGGGGCTACTCTTCGCTGCAGCGTGCAGGCTTCTCATTGCGGTGGCTTCTCTTGTGGAGCATGGGCTCTAGGCATGCAGGCTTCAGTAGTTGTGGCGCACGGGCTCTAGAGCGTAGGCTCAGTAGTTGTGGCGCATAGGCTTCTATACACAGTGACGTGGGTGTACTGCGTTGTCACCTTAGGAGGTAAGTAATTCTCCAGAAGTCCAGGCTGTATCCACACCAGCGTTTTGTAGGGCTAACTTGAAACTAGGCTACTAGCCAGTGCAGGAGTGGGAGACTTCACAGCTCAGAACCATCAAGCAATGTTTTCATAGCGAGACTTAAAAAAACCCTTTCCAAACACTTTCTTTGCTGAGCCTTTCCTTTCGCTTGGCAGCCAAGCCTCCCTCCAGCTCCACCTTTTGTTCTGCTGCTCTGCCTATTCCTTTCTTTAAAAAAAATACTAATTTATTTATTTGGTTGTGTCGTGTCTTAGCTGTGGCAGGCAGGCTCCTTAGTTGCGGCAGGTGGGCTCCTTAGTTGTGGCTCCAGGGCTCCTTATTTGTGGCATGCAAACTCTTAGTTGTGGCATGCATGTGGGATCTAGTTCCCTGACCAGGGATCGAACCCAGGCCCCTTGCATTGGGAGCACAGAGTCTCATCGACTGTGCCGCCAGGGAAGTCCCTCTTTTTTTTTTTTTTCTGAGTAGCTAGGTCCAAACACTTCATTTTTTACTTATTATTTTTAAAAAATTTTGGCTACGCCACACGGCTTGCAGGATCTTAGTTCCCCAACCAGGGATCGAACACAGGCCTCCACAGTGAAAGTGCAGAGTCCTAACCACTGGACCACCAGGGAATTGCCTGGTCTGCCTATTCCGATCCTTTTGGGGGTCTGTGCTCTTATCCTGGGGAAGCTGGGAGGGCGCGTGAAGCAGACTGGCTTGCTACAGTCGGAGGCGTTTTTCCATCGGCGGTCGACTCAGCTCCGTGTCCTTCGCCAAGATCTACTCTTAACAATTCTACCACCTGCCCCTCATCACTCTTTCCTGGCTTGCCACTCTTCTCAAGCTCCACTCACATCAATGCCCCATCTCACTTTCAGTGGATGGCTTTGATTTTATTTTCTATATGAAAAATGAGGCAGCCACCTTTCCACAGTTACCTGCTTCTCTGCTCTGATTGGCCTCCATCAGCACCGGCTCTCACCCTCCTGCAGCTTCTTCCTTCACAAACACCCCCTCATCCCTCTGTCCTCAGTACCGTCCTCTGGCTTTTTCCTTTCAGTCTATAAATGTGATCACGTCTTCCCCAACCTGAAACCAAGGAAAACTGCTTTCCTTGGTCTTATCGTCTCTAAAGCTACTTCCCATCTTCCTTCTTGTCTCACTCCTCAGCCTAATAGGGGCCCACTTCCATCTCCACTTCACTGGAACTGCTTTAAATTCACCTGCTACTAAATCACCAAATCCAATATCGCAACTCCAGTTTAGCTTATTTTTCTGCAGTGTTTGACAATGCTGCCAACCTCTCACTTCTTGAAGTTCTCGTTCCCCTAGGTTTCCAGAACACTGTTTTCTCGTTATTCAGACCATTCCTTTCTTACCAGCCATCTCTCTGACCATTAAGGTTTCCCCCTCACCTACATCCATAGTTTGGATCCACGATTTCAATTATCTTCTTTATGCTAGTAAGTCTCCATCTCTATCTTTAATCCCAACTTCTCTTCGGACCTCCATATCCCTATTCTCAAATTTACTGGAAACCCACTGCTAAATCTCAGTTAATGGTGTCACTGTACACATGGTTCTCCAAGCCAGAAACTCTGGAGTTAGAGAACTACCCTTAACTCTTTCCTAACACTCACATCCATCACAAAGAAATGATGTCCTGGGCTTCCCTGGTGGCACAGTGGTTGAGAGTCCGCCTGCCGATGCAGGGGACATGGGTTTGTGCCCCGGTCCGGGAAGATCCCACATGCCGCGGAGCGGCTGGGCCCGTGAGCCATGGTCGCTGAGCCTGCGCATCCGGAGCCTGTGCTCCGCGACGGGAGAGGCCACAACAGTGAGAGGCCCGCGTAACGCAAGAAAAAAAAAAAAAAGAAATGATGTCCTTTCTACTCCTGAGTGTTCCTCAGATTTGTCCCCTCCTCTCTATTCCTGATGTCTCCCTCTAGCTCAGGCTGTGAATTTCTCTTCTGGATCAGGGCTGTAGCCATCTCCTTTCTTCTGTTCTCATGTACCGTGAGTGGTGACAGCATAGTCTGCTATGTTGCAAATATTACAGAGAATCTTGGTAGCCAACCTAGTGTGGTGTGGGTGGAGACGCAGTAGGAATCATAAGACTGGACCAAAAATAACATGGCCAGAGGCGATTTTATGTTGTGAAAAATCACATAAATTTCATGGATAAAAAGTGATTTATTCCTAAGCAACTCCTAAAAAGAGAAAATTTAAAAAGCAAAGCAGATGACACCAATGGCTCTTTTCTTAAGATCTAAAGACCATCCTTGGGACTCTCCTGGTGGCGCAGTGCATAAGACTCCGCACTCCCGGTGCTGGGGGTCCGGGTTCAATCCCTGGTCAGGGAATTAGATCCCACATGCATGCCGCAACTAAGAGTTTGCATGCCTCAACTAAGGAGCTCTGGAGCCACAACTAAGGAGCCTGCCTGCCGAATCTAAGGAGCCCACATGCTACAACTAAGGAGACGGCGGCTACAATTAAGACCCGGCACAACCAAATAAATAAATAATAAATATTAAAAAAAAAAAGAGACCATCCTTTGCTTGGTTCCTGCAGATACTGCAATAAGCCCTGGTATTTAGTGATTGTGCCTTATATCCTGATCCACAGTACAAAGATTTCCCAAGAAATAAACATTTCATAGATTTATTATTGCATCATGCTTGCTTACTCTCACCCCTAATTTTTAAGAAAGTGAGTTTGCATTTCAGATTCTTTCTTCATGCATGAATTGATAACACTATGCTTCTTTTTAAATTTATTTTTATTTATTATCTTTAAAAACAAAAATTTTGTTTGGCCCTACCACGCAGCATGCATGAACTTAGTTCCCCAACCAGGGATGGAACCCACGCCCCGTGCAGTGGAAGGGCGGATGCTTAATCACTAGACTGCCAGGATGCTTCTGATTTTGGTTATTGGGTCTTTTTTTCCATTTTTAAGCAAAACCAAATGTTTTCAATTATTGCAAAGGTCTTGAAATACGTAACAGATTTACATTATTCTGTTAAGTGAAATTTCATACCATTTCTTATGCCCCATGTTCTAGGACTGTCTCCTGTATCCTACACTTCCCCAAACTTTCCGTTCTCCCTGCCTTTGCACATGTTCTTTTTTTTTGCGGTACGCGGGCCTCTCACCGCTGTGGCCTCTCCCGTTGCGGAGCACAGGCTCCGGACCCGCAGGCTTAGCTGCCATGGCTCAGAGGCCCAGCCGCTCCGCGGCACGCGGGATCCTCCCTGACCGGGGCACGAATCCGCGTCCCCCACATCGGCAGGCGGACTCCCAACCACTGCGCCACCAGGGAAGCCCTGCACATGTTCTTTTTCCACCTGAAATGCCCAGTCCTCTGACTCCAAAATCACCTCTAAGTTCAGCTCAAACATTACCTCATTTAAGCCACCTTTTCTGCTTTCTGTCCTCTGCACCCACAGCGCTCATCTTCCCACCAACCTTTGGAGCAAGAACACTGTTTTTGTGTTCTCTATAAACTTAAGATCCAGCACAATTTCTAGGATGTACAAAGCACATAAAAATAAAACGCTGAATGAAGGAATGAATGGTATTAAATACATCTTGGAATCTGAATGACAATGTTGGGAAATAGATAGGAAGTCAGTTGAAGCCAAAATATAGAAAATAGTTAACTGTAATTGAGTGCCCACTGTATGCGAGGCACACAACTAAGCCATTTCACAGACTTAAAAAAATTGATAAACAACCCACATAAAATTCACCTTTTTTTTTTTAGCTGCACCACGCAGCATGCAGAATCTTAGTTCCCCAATCAGGGATCGAACCTGTGCCCTCCTGCAGTGGAAGCGTAGAATACTAACCACTGGACCTCCAGAGAAGTCCAAAATCCACCCTTTTAAAGTATGCAATTTAGTGGCTTTTAATATATCCACAGATTTGCAAACCATCACCTGAAAGAAACTCTGAACCCATTAGCAGTCACTACTCATTCCTCCCTCTCCTTGGGAACGAACTACTTTCGTTTTCTATGGATTTGCCTGTTGTGATGTTTCATTTATACGGATCATTAAACATGTGGCCTTTCGTGTGTGGCTTCTTTCACGGAGCATCATGTTTTCCAGGCTCACCCACGCTACAGCACAGGTCAGGCCTTCACTCCTTTCTAGGGCTGAACGATATTCAGTTGTCGGGATGAATGACATTTTGTTTACCTGTTCACCAGTGGATGGACGTTTGGGTTGTTTCCACTTTTTTTTTTTTTTTTAGCTACTATGAATAATGCTGCTTTGAACAACTTCGTAGTTTTTGTGGATATGTATTTTCATTTATCTTGGGTGCACACCTAAGGAGTCAAAGTGAAGGATCACATGGTAACTCTGTGTTTAACTCATTTTTTATTGAAGTATAGTTGATTTACAATGTTGTGTTAGTTTCAGGGTGTACAGCACAGTGATTCAGTTATACATACATATATAAGAATATGTATATATTTTTTTCAGATTCTTTTCCCTTATAGGTTATCACAAGATATTGAGTATAGCTCCCTGTGCTATACAGGTCCTTGTTGGTTACCTATTTTATTTTTTTTTAATTTATTTATTTATTATATCTGGCTGCGTTGGGTCTTTGTTGCTGCACGCGGGCTTTATCTAGTTGCGGCAAGCGGGGGCTACTCTTCGTTGCGGTGTGCGGGCTTCTCATTGCGGTGGCTTCTCTTGTTGTGGAGCACGGGCTCTAGGCGCGCGGGCTTCAGTAGTTGTAGCACACAGGCTCGTGAGTAGTTGTGGCTCGTGGGCTCTAGAGCGCACTCAGTAGTTGTGGCGCAAGGGCTTAGTTGCTCCGCGGCATGTGGGATCTTCCCGGACCAGGGCTCGAACCTGTGTCCCCTGCATTGGCAGGCGGATTTTTAACCACTGCACCACCAGGGACATCCCGGTTATCTATTTTATATATAGTAGTGTGTATATGTTAATCCCAAACTCCTAATTTATCCCTCCTCATCCTTTCCTGTTTGGTGCGTGTTTAACTTATGGTAACTGCTAGACTGCATTCCAAAGTGGCAGCACCATTTTACAATCCCACCAGCAATACGTGAGGCTTCCAGTCTCTCCACACCCTTGCTGGCAGTACTGTCTTGTTTATTCTAGCCATCCTGGTTGGTGTGAAGTGGCATCTCATTGTTGATTCCACTTCTTTAGTAACTAATGTTGAGCATCTTTTCATGGGCTTGTTGTCCACTTGTATATTTTCTTGGAGAAATGCCTATTTGGATCCCTGGGCCACTTTCTGTGTTGTTTTTTATCGCTGAGTTGTAAGAATTCTTTACATACTCCCGCTACTAGATTTTCTCTTTCTTAATCCTCACAATCACGCTGCTTAAGCAGGTAGCTTGATCTCCATTGTTTAGGTAGAGACTAGAGCCTGGAATTCTAGTGAGAGGCATGACGGAACCTACATCTGTGAGTCTCCAAAGCCTGTGCTCTTCCCACTACTCTTTACTGCCTCTTGGTGACGGAGTAGCTTTAACTGACAATGAGGTTTAGAGAGCGGCTACACTAGTGTGTGGTTAATATGAAGACCGATGAACGTCGCTGGAATTGAGGCCAGGGTGCTAGAAACGTTATTGGCTCACTGCTGAACCCAGTGGGGGGAGGCCTAAGTCGCATATGAAATAAAATCTCTAAGATTCCTTCTTATTCTGAAATCCTGTGATTTGATAAGCCTTTTTGTTTTGCCCAGCATCAAACAGCAACAGTGATGGATAGCTAAGGCCTTAAGTGTTATTAGGACAAAAGGAAGCACCGCCCACTGACGTACATCCCTCTGAAGCCCAGGACTGGTCCCTCTGGGAATCCGTCTGTTTATCAGCGAAAGGCGCTTGATCTGCTATCATAGGCTTTGGGGAAAAAAAAAAAGCAGTATCTCCTACTGACAGTTTAATCACCACTTTTCCTTAACACAAATATGAAACGCTGAGTTCTTTCCTTTGTCGTGGGTAACAGAATGATGCTATACTAAGCCAAGACCAGCTGAATTCCCAAAGGCTGTCCATGTACTTTCACAGCGACTCTGCCCCAAGTGCATGGCTATTTGCCTAGAAGAAGGACAGAGATGGAAAAAATGGATACGGTTTTAATGTCGTCATCTTACACTATCTTTGCTATCTCCAAAACGAGACGATTTCAAGGGATGCATTTAGGAGAACTTTAATACTTGTAGAGCACTGTAGAAACCATGGACTAGGTAAGTAAACTGAGTCATCAATAAAGTATAAAAGTGGTTTTAACAAGCGATTATAGAAAACTCAAATAGAATATTTTCAAATATATATTTTATTGAAAAATAGTTAAATTAAAATATATACATTATTTTTAAAAAACCATAGTACTGGGGCTTCCCTGGTGGCGCAGTGTTTGAGAGTCCGCCTGTCGATGCAGGGGACACAGGTTCGTGCCCCGGACCGGGAAGATCCCACATGCCGCGGAGCAGCTGGGCCCATGAGCCATGGCCGCTGAGCCTGCGCGTCCGGAGCCTGTGCTCCGCAACAGGAGAGGCCACAACAGTGAGAGGCCCGTGTAACGAAAAAGAAAAAAAAAAAAACCATAGTACTGGTAAAACACTGAAATTTTCATACAAGGATCATTGAAGTTTCACTCATGCTTACCAAAGTGGCACCTTTCCTTTCCTAGACAAACATTTTGCTTAAGAGTAGGGCCTCTGGTGCCCTCTGGTGAAACTTCCTGAGATGCGGTGTCCAGAAAGGAACTCAGGCCGTACAGCTCAGGGCTGACAGAACTGCGGCCGATTCGCGTTTGACAGGCTGTGATTTGCAGCCTTTGCCCTCTGCCCAGGAGAAAGGCAAACTGAGACCAGAGTCTTTATCTCCTGGGGTGGGCGCTCCTCCCACTAACACTCAGCCAAGCTCACAGCAAAAACGCTTTCTTTTTTGTCATTGTCTCTTAAAAAAAAAACAAAACAAAAAAACCCCTGTCATTATAAATGGGAGAAATACTGTGGGAAAGTCTGTAAATAATTCAGATTATAATCCAGACCAAATCACACCCCCAGCCCCACCCCCCCAAAAAAAAAAACACAGAAAAGGTTAACAGGACAGCAAAAAATCATAAAGCTTAGGATGCAAAAAAAGCTCATCTTTACCTTGCCTTTATAATAACGGATACCACTACCCTAGACAACTCTGTGCCTACGGTTTCTGGGAGAAGGTGACCTTTTCCTCACATTTCAGGAAGCAGACCTACTCCAGATGTGTGCCAGTCCTAAAAAGTAAACATCAACAGAGTCTAAGTTCGTTCTCCAGGCTGAATACTTTGGACTTGAGGTTCTTCAGTTCTCCTTGTATTCTATGTGCCCGTCTGTTGCTGTCACGAACCTCACACAGGATGGCAAGATCCTGGTTTGCCCGGGTGTTAAGTGTTGCCTAGAGATTTGAAAAGAAGAAGAAGAAATGATTACGGCAGATGCCAGAGAGAAACCAGTCATAAAGACCAGGCTCTGTTGGCTCCTTTCTATGAGTCTTTTAGTACATAGGATAGCTTCGAGCCTTAGTTTAGTGACTAGCTAAAAGAAGGAAAATACGGAGTAGAATTAAGGCACAAAGGGCATGAGACACTTTGCTTTCCCACACAATAGTAAAGGAGCCTTGAGATAGAGGTCAATCAGCAATTAACAATGAGTAAAAGGAAGAGACCGATATAAACATTATTAGTAAATTTGCCAAACAATGAAAGAAAGCATCTCTTCTCTTCTGTCATTAACCTGCTTGTCGCACAGTGATCATTCAGGGTGTGTGGATGACCGGTTAAACCTCTCCAAGGAGGCACTGAGGGCAACTCGGATTCTACACAAAGCCAGGTCTGACAGGAAAAATTGCTTTTTAACTCAGCTACTCGCTTTCCCCATCTGTAAAACAGACACAGTGCTTTGTTTCCTTTCGGCCGCACGCGCAGCTTGTGGATCTTAGTTCCCCGACCAGGTACTGAACCCCGGCCCTGGCAGTGAAAGCGCCGAGTACAAATCACTGGACCGTCAGGGAATTCCCCGTAGACACAGTTCTTTTAATCTACTTCTTGAATTGGGCGGGATGAACATTTCTGTTGAGTTTAGCTTAGGTGGGAGCATGATGATGCCGTCATTCAATTACTTCAGTCTATTCTGTCCTCCCTCCGGCATGCACTGTTTAAACTGATTTTTGTGAGAGTGAAAGGGTGGGGATGCGGCCCAGCTTTCCTCTGAGGGGCCCTCGTGCCCGTCGGCTCACCTGCACCTCTTTTCTCCCTCTTGGTAATTCAGGATCTATTACCTTATAGAGCATCTGCTCCAAGTCTTTCAGTTTTTGCTTGAGAGCCTTAATATCAGTCTTAAAGCCTTCTACTTCCAAGACACGTCGTTTCTCCAAGGCCTCGTAGCGTTTCGTCATGACCTGTAGACGCCTCCCCATCTTGTTGGTGCGATCCTAAACACAGGGACACAGGAGGGCATTTGTGGAGCTGAGGGAGCATCCCCGCGCCAGCTGCACTGCCCACCCCGTCGCGAGTGCAGAGAACTTCACACCTTAAAGATCTCTCTCCTCACTCCCTCCTCCTCACGAATTTGGGCAAGTTCTTCTTCTAGGGAAATGCACTGCTCTTGGTACATGCTGGACAGCTTTTTCTCTTGTACTATCTTTTCCTTCAGGGACTATAGGTCAAAAGGAAAAAGAAATTAATACTCTGTTCTGGAATTCAGACTACTCATATAGCACTTAGGTAAAGAAAGGAAAGAAAGGATTTCTAGAAGTACAAAATGAGTTAAGCAACAAGACTCCAGCAAGGAACTCTGGAGAATGTTTGAAAACCTATTTCTAGAGGAATCTCTTAGCTTTTTTCCTAAAGTGTACACAGTAGAAATTCTTTAAAATAAAACAAATATTTTTGGCTCTGGGAAGAGTCAGATAATGGAGTTCAGAACTGTACCAAGTAAGACATTACAACATACGTTTTGGGACATATTTCTGAAGTTCTTCTTTAAAAAGGAAAAAACATCAACAACACTTAAAATACACATGTTCCATTGAGCAGCCAGAATGATCTTGAAAAAACCCAAATCAGAAGTCACTTCGTTACACACAATCCTTCAAAGACATAGAAAAGCTGAGGGCTGCGTCTTCTCAGCAGGACCGGGAAGGCCCCACGTGAGGGCCGCCCCCCCAACCTCCGAGCTCATTCCTCCAGGCCCACGACGACCTCCTCCCTCACACCAGCTCTTCGCTCTGCCTCATGCTCTTCCCCGAGGTCTGTGTGGCAAGCTCAGTCCCGTTTTTCAGGTCTCAGCAAAAACACCAGACTTAAGACGGTGTCCCTGTGCTTCTCTACGAAAGTACACCTCCAACAACAATATATAATCTTCATACAACCCTTTTATTCCTTAGTACCACTTCTTAATTTTTTTTTTAATTTAAATTTTTTGGGGTGTTCTTTTGGCCACGCTACGTGGCTTGTGTGATCTCAGTTCCCCAACCAGGGACTGAACCGGGCCCATGGCAGTGAGCCCAGAATCCTAACCACTGGCCACCAGGGAACTCCCAGTACCACTTTTTTATAACCCATCGTTTCCTTGGTTATTTGTTAATGTTGCTGTTGTTTCTCACCCATTAGAATGTAACAGCTTGTTTACTGCCCCAGAGCCTAGCTCAGCGTAGGACTGCGACAAGTAATTGTAGAATGAATTTATCGATCGAGCCATACTTTAATTTTCTGAATGTGCAAACACTATAATGATGAGCTACTCTTTGAAACCTACTTCTTGAGGTTGCCGCTACAACAGCTTCCCGGACTAAATAGATCTTATTTGACAATTATTAGGTTCTTTGAAATTCTCTGAGTTCTTTCAACAATTCCAGAAAGAAAAAAAAAAAATTCTGTAAAAGAAGAAACTACCTTAATGTATTCATTTTGGTGGTAATGGCTCTCATGAACTGGCCAAACTTTTCCACTTTTATCTTCTTTCTTCTTACACTGCACCCTGTATTGCTTAATCTTTGACATCAAATGATCCTTTTCAAGCATCCAGGACTTCTCCTTACTTTGGTTTTCAAATTTGAGTTGCAAGAAGTCTTTGGTGCTCTCGTAGAGCAGTTCCTTGGCGTGATGGAGACTAGGAAAGAATGTACAAATGCGGACAGGAGGATGCTTCTACAGCACATGTGACACAGTTATTCCAAACAAAGCAAAGACACAGGTCCTTAAAGATGGTACAATATGTAAACTCTGTAAAATATTATTAGCAGTTTTAAAAACACGCTTCATCTGTTCACTGGCAATCTTATATATGTTATTGGACAAAGTATAAGCATCTACACTGGTTCACACACTGGTCATTACAGATATTCTCCCGAGGGCTGATTTCAGGTTATATGATTAGAAGGACTATAGAAATATTTACACACAGCCTAAGTATGGACTTTTCCCAGGCATCAGACTTTACAATAAAGAACTAAACCATGGTGTTCTGAATGAAGGTTAGCACGAGTTCTAAAATGTCAAAACAGCTTTGCTTTCTTCCGTGCTGTGCTCCACGTGTAAGCTGCCCAGCATCAAATCCTGGCCTTTTTCGAGATCAACTTCCTCTATGGCGGCACCTCAGCCACTTCAGCCCACGCAGTCTCTTCATTCTCTGAAATTCCCCATCGCTTTAAATCTACGTCCCTGCGCTGTAATTTGACACTCGCTTAACCTTATTTATCATTTATTTTTGCCCCGATACCACTAGATCATCAAGGACAGTACCAACTGCTGGATACACACAGGTACTAAATATAGATTCCTGCTGACTGAGATTTAGGAAAAGGCAAATGATGTTTCCATCTTCAGAAAAGAATATCCCTAAGAGTTAGAACTCATTAGTTTAATATCAACAGCTAGAAAAATACTGTATCAAATGATCAAACTGCTTGCAAAAGGTATTAAATACCGTGAGGCAACCACTGCAGTTTTCCACTGAACAAATGTCAGATCCATGTAGTTCTTTTCATGAGTAACACAGTACAGAGATAAGGGGAAAATGATAACATAACGCCAGAAAGGTACCTGTCACCAGAGGAATAGATATATTATATACAGAAAATACACATTTATATCCTTATTTAGGTACGTGCACACGTGTACAAAGAGGGAGAAATTGATTCAGTTATCACAAGCACTGCTCTTGCTTTCAACAAGTTATTTTATTCTATCTTATGTTATGGTCTCAGTTACAAACTGGGAAAGCATGATCTTGTTAGCGTACAAATGGTTTGAAAGTGACACCTAAAGGGCAGCCATTAATAGCCTTGGATTTCATGCCATTCAGTACTCTCAGGATGATGAGCTAATGGAAGGAGCTGATTGTGTGCTCAGATACACAGATGGCGCTAAACTAGGATGGTTATTAATAATCTGGAAGACAGATATAAAGTTACAATTTACCATGACAATTTAAAAATATTGTTCCCTTAAAAACAATTAAAACCCAACAAAGAGTGGAGCTGCTATGCTTAAGCACAAAATACCAACAATAAAAACGGAGAAGTACCAGCCAAACGCAAACATGACACTATGTTAAAAGCAGCAGAGCCTGCCGAGGGCTGGGAGGCATCTTCTACCTGCACTGATCAGAGAGCTCAACTTGAGTATCACCTCCAATTCTAGTGACCACACTTTAAAATGGAGGAAGAGACACTAAAGAAAGTCTGAGAAGACAAATAAAAAACACAACAGGACGAAGAATGCAACGTGAAAAACTATTTTAAAATGTAGGAAGTTTAATGCAGAAAGGAGAAGGTAAGCTAAATCAGCAAGTCTTCCAGAATTATTTGTTGTGCACACGGGGCAGGGCCCAGGCTACAGCCAGACCCTGGGAACAAAGACACAGTTATAACAGAAGGTGAAAAGGCCCACCACGCAGTCATGCTGGTCATCCAGGAAATGGGGGAGGAGACGTGTACCTCTGCTTGGGAAAGGTGTCAGAGAAGGGGTGACACTGCATAGTGAGGGGCCTCCTACACCGCAAGTGCTCTGTGAACAACGGTGTTACTGGTCTGACTGAAGAATGAGGTGAACTACAGCCACAGAGGAGCAGAGACTGAGGGATGAGGCTCCTAAGGGCTGAGGCAGCAGGACTCCATCAGAAGATACACGCAGTGAGGAAGCCTGCAGAGCACAAGGGGACCAGTGCCAGGAAGCACAGTCAGTTACTGCAACAATTTAAACAAGAACACAGCCTGGGCCAAGGTGGTAAGACAAACAGGGCAGAGAATGGACTGGACACAGGTTTCTCAGGCTCATACCTGACAGGGTCTGGAATTAGGGAACAGGAGAGCCAGGAGTCGAAGATCATCCTGAGGTTCCCAGCTTGGTAAACTAGGTGGATGTGACAGCATTAAACTAAATGGGGGGCTTCCCTGGTGGTGCAGTGGTTAAGAATCCACCTGCCAATGCAAGGGACATGGGTCCCACCCCTGGTCTGGGAAGATCCCACATGCCGCGGAGCAACTAAGCCCGTGTGCCACAACTACTGAGCCCATGTGCCACAACTACTGAAGCCCGTGCGCCTAGAGCCCGTGCTCCGCAACGAGAGAAGCCACTGCAATGAGAAGCCCGTGCACTGCAACGAAGAGTAGCCCCCACTCGCCACAACTAGAGAAAGCCCGTGTGCAGCAATGAAGACCTAACGCAGCCAAAAATAAAATAAATAAAATAAAATAAATTACACACCAAAAAAAGAAATGGGAAAAGAATGAAGTAGCAGGTTTGAGGTGGGGGAGGGGTGCTCGTTGGGAAAGAGAAAGTTGAGTTTCAATCACAGTAAATTTGAGGTGTTCAAACATATTCACCTGAAGATGCCTTTACAGCCCAGCTCTGGCCACTGGAAGTGGACAGAAGGCTGAGGAGGGTTAGACAGGAGGGAAAGACAGGAGCTGCAGGAACCAAGGGAGACTAATTTCAAAGAGGGGGTGATCAGAGGGGCCAGACACATAGAAAGACACTCATTACAGCTGGGACTGTGCAGAGGTAACTGGTCACAGAAATTAAGAAATCAGTGATGACGTCAGAGAGGGCACACTTAGTAAAATGGGGGGACGAAAGCAGACTGCAGAAAGCGGGGGGACAGGCAGGCAGGTCTGGGGCAAAACAGCAGGTTCAGATAGTTTCCATTTTCTTGTGCAGGTATGTTATACTGAGTCAGGTAACACATCAGTGGAGAAAAGGACATTTCTTGACAATAAGATCAAGCTAAAACCCGCAAATGGGTTGAAGGGAGTGTGTGGAATCCCCCCAGCCCTTCAGGAGAAGCATCAGCGCACCCAGGAGCCTGGAGAGAGGCGGGCGTCTGATAAGACACATCCTCAGCGCCGGGACCCCGTGCTGCGAACGGACAGGACTGCCACCTTCTAAACCAGCGGCAAACACCTTAAACCCACTGGTGCGGCCCTCTTGAACACTCACTTTCTGGTGAGCTCTGCGACTCTCTCCCGATCCCTCTGCTGATGAGCCTGCACTTCCTCCATGCGGATCCGCCTCTCCTCCACGAGCCCCGCCACCTGCTCCTGCGAGAGCCTGCTCCGCTCCTCCAGCTGGGCCTGCAGCGCTTCCACCTGGACGGGCCAAAGGGGCGAGGTGTCCACTCCTGCCCTCCCCCACTCACTTCTCACCTCTAAGTGAGCCTTTCTCCAGAAAAGTTTAAAAACAAAAACCCCACGAACAAAAGCACAGCAACACAACAAACAGGAGAAAAATCTCAGCTGGACTCCTCTTCACTATCTTACAAGTGGGCTTAGGCGACACAAGAACAGACTCCGTCCACACCGAGCAAAACACCTACATCACACCAGGAAAGCTGGAAAAGCCAGTCTCCCCTACCTGGGACTCTCATCTTCTCACCACCTCCCTTTCTGGACTTTTAGGACCGTCTCCCTTTTAAGACTTCCTAGTTGCACAGAGAGAGAATGACTCGTTTCTTCATCGTTAAATTTAACAAGTAGAGCAGAATGTGTATAATGTAATTTCCTTCTCTGAGGCTGGCCGTCACAACCCCAAATGGAGCTACTGGCCAAAGGTAGAAACAGTCATTTAAATCAATACGCCCCCTGATGAGGACAGGAACTTGAGTGCAACTAGATGAAAAATCATGGTTGCAAGTGACATAGAGAGACCAGGTGGTTAGAGGATGACTTGCTACTTTCCTAGACTTTAGAACACACGCACCAGACAAATGGACTCATCCCTGAAGGTCAGTGTATCGGGACAGACAACTGCAGCTCTGTGTGTCTCGGCGCCAGCTCCAGAGGGAGTTCTGACTGTGATGGCTTTGTTGGGAGGGCTCGGCCTACGAGCTGAACGAACTGCAGGTTCAGAAAAGCACTGCTAGAATGGTGGAATACAGGGTAACGGTTGTAACACAGAACCCTGGGAAATTAAGAACCTCAGCCTTCCAATCACATGGCGTCTGGATGGACCATGTGGGCAAGGAGGCACTAGGCATATGTGATGCCCGAGCCAGGCTGGTGGACAGAAATGGTTGTGGTCTGTACCTGCAGGATGAGGGTCTCCACGTCCCTCTGGTGCAGCTGGGCACTCTCCTCCTTCCGTCTCACTGCTGGTTTTCTCCTGCTGCCTTTAGAATCTAAAATAGAACATAAAAGTGAGGGGAGACCTTTACTTAGCTTTTCTTTCTGCTATTCAAGCATCAGCATTACCTTTGCAGAGGAGTTTGGTTTCCTTTATCTGTAAGGGAAGGAAAGGAAGAAAAAAGACAATGTACAATAACTATAGTGGTAAATTGTTCAAAGAGGAATCTCTTAAGGGAACTCTGCTAGGATATCATCTGGATAGTAATATTCATCTTTCTGAAGAATACAGTACTCAATTTTCTTTGGAGTTGTCTATTTTCTTTGTAAAATCTTATTTAATTAGAAAGGGTAATGAATAAAAATACTAAGTCCAAACATTTTAGTTATAATGTATAACCCAATTTTCAATGGACAAGATGATTTTAAAAATAAGCAACACTAAAATTGCACTAAACATAATTTAATTCTTTAGATAATTCAAGAAGCTTATTTAGGGACTTCCCTGGTAGTCCAGTGGGTAAGACTCCGTGCTCCCAATGCAGGGGGACCGGGTTCAATCCCTGGTCAGAGAACTAGATCACAAGTGCATGCCACAACTAAGAAGCCTGCATGCCACAACTAAAGATCCTGCATACCGCAAGTAAACATGCCACAGCGAAGATCCTGCGTGCCGCAACTAAGATCCGGCACAACCAAAATAAATAAATAAACATTAAAAAAAAAGAAGCTTATTTATTTTTTTCTTTTTTTAAATTGAGGTATAGTTAATTTACAACATTAGTTTCAGGTGTAAAACACAATGATTCAAATTTTTTACAGATTATACTCCATTTATAGTTATTATGAAGTATTGGCTATATTCCCTGTGCTGTACAATATAGCCTTGTAGCTTATTTATTTTATACATAGTGGTTGGTACCTGTTAATCCCCTACCCCTATTTCACCTCTCCTCCCTTCCCTCTCCCAACTGGTAACCACTAGTTTGTTCTCTGTATCTGTGAGTCAGTTTCTGTTTTGTTATTCTCTAGTTTGCTTTATTTTTTAGCTTCCACATGTAAGTAATAACATATGATATTGTCTTTCTCTGTCTGACTTATTTCACTTAGCATAATGCCCTCTAAATCCATCCATGTTGCTGAAAATGGCCAAGACTTCATTCCTTTTTATGGCTGAGTAGTATTCCACTGTGTGTATATATACACACCACATCTTCTTTATCCATTCATCTATTGATGAACACTTGGGTTGCTTCCATATCTTGGCCATTATAAATAATACTGCTGTGAACATTGGGATGCACATACATTTTCAAATTAAAGTTTTCATTTTCTTTGTAAGAGACTAGATCTTAAAACCTCCCATCACACATAAAAAAACAACTTGTAACCACATGCGTAGTGATGCATGTTAGCTAGACTTGCTGTGGTGAACATTTTGTAATATATACAAATATCAAATTACTATGTTGTACACTAGAAACTAATGTTATATGTCAATTATATCTCAACTAAAAAAAAAGAAAAAGAAATAAAATTGGGATTTCCATTAAAAACAGAGAGAGAAGGATAAGGAGACTGAGGCTTAGAGAGGCTAATTAATAGTCTGTGATTCCAGAAGTTGTCCAAATCTGTTTTATGACTTACCACCATAAGCATGTTAATTATATATTTTTTATTCTACTTCATTAAAACGTCATGGAAAGGTTTAAAAAAAAGGCAGCTCAATAAGACCTTAGACTCCAGAGGCATCATTACGAACATTCATTATCACTATATGGTATGAAAAAGTTTCTAATTATTTGTACTGTGCTTTTTAATTCTGCATCAATAAGAATTTCTAATAATGTGGTTGGTACCTGCTCTGAAAGCTGAAGATTCATTCTGTTCACTTACTTCTACAGCTTGGATAGTCTTTTGGAAAATGCTGACCTGAAGAATCAAAAAAAAAGAGAAAAAAAAAGGTACAGAAATAGCCTTCTTATAAATGCAATATTTCACTTTTTAGCTTTAGTTCTGCAGATTAAACATTATTCGTAAATTAAATTGGTCAAAATCGATACAATCATATGAGGATGTCATGCATATGAGAGACCAAAGTGGACAAAGTAACAAATTGGATAAAACCCAGTGTTCTGAATATAAATTGGATAAAACCAGTGTTGGTGATATAAATGAAAAAATAAAACTTCAGGGTTATTTGGTAATATCAGCCAAAAAAAAAAAAAAAAAGCAGTCTTTGACAAGGTCCTTTAGGAAAGTAACAGAAACACAGAAGTATGCATATATAGATATGTATAAAAACTGCTCATTGAAGAACTGCTTACAGAAGTGAAAAAAGGAAAATCTCAAATACACAAATATTTCTATATGAATGGAAAAAGAGCTTTATCTCTGGGGTACAGAATTATGGGAGACTGCCACTTTTATGTTAGATTCCTGAAATATGTGTGTTATTTTAACAAAGACCATGCATGAATTTTGTCATCAGTATAAACAAAGATTTAAAAGAAACTAGTACTGAAACTTGTTCCCACACTAAGTCTGCTCCTGCTGTTCTCTCTAATCTCATCCAAAACATCTCCTCTGAGCTTTAGGTTTCCAAACGGTGAAACGGGGTAAACAATGTTACTTCCAAGGTTTTTGAAAAAAACTCACAAAGCTCTTTGTAATTAGAGAAAATGCTTTGAAAACTTAGGTAAATGTGAGACTACCATAGCTAATTCTCCTTCTAGCTTCTTTAACAAGTACCAAAATTATTCTGATTATGGACCCCAGCTTGTATTTTGTAAAAGCCATGCCCACCCTGCTATACAAAGGACTACTTACCTTGTTGGGAGGCTCCTTATAAAAATAGGTCACTTCTCCAGTGTCTGTTCCCACAAGAGCCAAGAGATTCTGAATCTTCTTCTTGTCTTCTAGCTCCCTGCAGTTCTCATAGAGAATAAGCAAACAGTGTCCAGAGTAAGTAAATTTTTGCTTAAAGGCTCTCCCTTCTGACTTTTTTTTCTTTTTTTTTTTTTTGGTGATGCCACTTGGCATGCAGGATCTTTAGTTCTCCGACCAGAGATCAAACCCATGCTCCCTGCAATGGAAGCGTGGAGTCTTAACCACTGGACTGTCAGGGAAGTCCCTCATTTATTTTTAAAGCAATGATAACCTCAAGTTAAAATTAAATAGGATTAACCCTCCTACACTGTTGGTGGGAATGTAAATTGGTGCAGCCACTATGGAAATCAGTATGGAGGTTCCTTAAAAAACTAAAAATAGAATTACCATATGATCCAGCAATCCCACTCCTGGGCATATATCTAGAAAAGATGAAAACTATCTAATTTGAAAAGATACATGCACCCCAGTGTTCACAGCAGCACTGTTTATTGAATATAATAGCCAAGACGTGGAAGCAACCTAAGTGTCCATCAACAGAGGAATGGATAAAGATGTGGTACATATACACACACACACACACACACACACACACATATACACAATGGAATATTACTCAGCCATAAAAATAATGAAATAATGCCATTTGCAGCAACATGGATGGACCTAGAGATTATCATACTAAGTGAAGTGAGTCAGACAGAGAAAGACAAATATCATACGATATCACTTATATGTGGAATCTAAAAAAATTATACAAATGAACTTATTTACAAAACAGAAATAGACTTATAGACATAGAAAACAAACTTACGGTTTACAAAACAGAAATAGACTCATAGACATAGAAAACAGACTTACAGTTACCGAAGGGGAAGCAGTGGAGGGATAAATTAGGAGTTTGGGATTAACAGATACACACCACTATATATAAAATAGATATCCAACAAGGACCTACTGTATAGCACAGGGAACTCTACTCAGTGTTCTTTAATAACTTATATAAGAATCTGAAAAATAGATGTATATGTGTACATACATACATACATATAGATATACATATGTATAAATGAACCACTTTTCTGTACACCTGAAACATTGTCAATGAACTATACATCAATTAAAAAAAAGTCAGGGCTTCCCTGGTGGCGCAGTGATTAAGAATCGCCTGCCAGTGCAGGGGACACGGGTTCAAGCCCTGGTCCGGGAAGATCCCACATGCCGCAGAGCAACTAAGCCTGTGCACCACAACTACTGAGCCTGCGCTCTAGAGCCTGCAAGCCACAACTACTGAGCCCACGAGCCCAGAGCCCGTGCGCCACAACTACTGAGCCTGCGCTCTAGAGCTTGCAAGTCACAACTACTGAGCTCGCGAGCCTAGAGCCCGTTCTCTGCAACAAGAGAAGCCACCGCAATGAGAAGCCCGCGCACCGCAACGAAGAGTAGCCCCTGCTCGCCGCAACTAGAGAAAAGCCCACACGCAGCAACGAAGACCCAATGCAGCCAAAAATAAATTAAAAAAAGAAAAGGTCAACAGAGAGGAGTCAGCATCTGCAACAGGCTCCAAAAAATTAACTAAATTAAATTAAATAGGATTTATCTAGACCTTACCTCTAAATTTTTTTGAATTTTATTTTTTTATACAGCAGGTTCTTATTAGTTATCTATTTTATACATATTAGTGTATATATGTCAATCCCATGGCAGTGACTGAGACCTGCTGTAACTGAATCGCAGTTCAACTTCTGCCCACTCAGACTTCCCTTACTCCCTCACAGGTGGTTTATTCCTGAGAGCACTCCCCAACACACCTCCTGCAAGCAAATCTCCATTGCAGAGTTTGTTTTCCAGGGAACCCAACCAAAGACAGTTGATACCAGAAATGGACCAAGGAAGCAAATTTTAAAATGACATTTCAGAGCCTGTGATACGATGTGTTACAGAACACAGTGTTCTTAGGAGCAAGACAGATGAGTGATCAACAGGGTATAGCTTAAACAATTAAATAAAATTAAAGATGGCGGGGGGGACTTCCCTGGCCGTCCAGTGGTTAGGACACCGCACTTCCACTGCAGGGGGCATGGGTTCCATCCCTGGTTGGGGAACTAAGATCCCACATGCTGTGCAGCACAGCCAAGAGAGAAAAAAAAAAATGGGGCGGAGCTGGGGGCTGTATATTCTATACAAACTCACAATCTCTGACCCATTTTCCATACCTCTGCTAGTTTTAAGACCCAGAGACTGTTACCTAAAGGAGAAGCTGTATCTCCCAGGAAGTAAGACCTGGTGATACCACAGCAAGTGTACATTGTAATGATTCCCTCATTACCTCCAAGGGCTTAAGCCATTTACTCAAGTAATCGTACACTGTGGGAAAGGAAATACCCAGACATTTCAAGGATTGCTGGATGCAGAGTCTCAGCTGACACCTGGTGACGTGAGCATTATCTAGGGCATTTGGGAACCATGCAATAAATGGAATTTTGGTCCAGGTCCAGCTCAAGCTCAAAGTGGGTCCACTGGATCCAGACCCAGTCAGTGGTCATTTCCCCCATCTCCAAACGTATAATTGGAATGGACATAATTGGTAGCTGGCAAAGCCTCCAAACTGCTTTCTTGGTTTCTGTGCTAAAGCAAGTGGCAGCCTCTGAAACTGCCCCACCCCACCCCAGCCACGATGGCAAATAAAGACCTAAAGGATGCAGGGGTGGAGGTCCCCATCAAATCCCCATCCATTCACAAGTATGACTCATGCAAAACCACACAGTAACAGTGGGCTACTACCAAGTAGGTCCAATTCCGGTGACTGCCAGATGTAGCAGTATTTTTGCTAGAGCAAATTAACTTGGTTTTAGGTACACAGCATGTGGCTACTGATTAAGCAAATGTATTCCTTCCCATTCGTAACAGGACCAGAGCAGTTCTCATTCGTGTGAGGGGAACAACAGTATACTTTTACAGGCTTCCCTAGGACCTCGTTAACTCTTCTGCTCTCTATCAAATTTGTCCAAAAGGACCTGGATCTGGCCATTCCACACATCATATCAGTTCACTACTGAGATGTCCTATTAAATCAGACTGGATAGACAAGAAGTGGCGAGTGTGTTAGAACCTTACATGAGCTCTAAAGGGTCAGAGGTAAACCCTACGAGGCACGTCAGTGAAGTTTTAGGAGTCTGATGTAGGCTTGCCAGGATACTGGCAGGGACAAATCCCTGCACCTCACACCGACCACCACCAAGAAGGAAGCATAATGCAGGAAGAACTCCTCAGCTTCTGGAGACAACTTTTCCATACTTTGGAACATTACTCTGACCCATAAATCAGGTGACGTGGAAGGTGAGCTTTCAGTATGGTCCAGGGAAGCTAGGCATGAGGTCAAGGCTGAAACTATTAAGGAGATTAAATCAGTAAATCAAAAACCTCCCAACAAAGAAAAACCCTCGACCTGACGGCTTCAGTGGTGAATTCAACTAAACATTTAAAGAAGGACTAACACCAATCATTCTCAAACTTTTCCAAAAATTGAAGAAAAGGCGACACTTCCTAGCACTTCCTATGAAGCCAGCAGTGCCCTGATGCCAAAGCCAGACAAACATTACAGAACTACTACAGACCAATATCCCTTATGAACATTGATATAAAAATCCTCAACAAAATATTAGCAAACTGGTATTCAGCAGCATATTAAAAGGATTATACACCATATGTTAAGTGGAATTCATTCCTGGAATGCAAGCAAGCATGGTTCAACATATGAAAATCGATCAAAGTAATACAGCACATTAACAGAGTGAAGGAAGAAAACATACGATCATCATCTGATACAGAAAACGCATCTGACAACATTCAACACCCTTTTGTGACAAAAACATTCAACAAATTAGGGATGGAAGGAAACAACCTCTGCACAATAAAAGCCACATATGAAAAACCCACAGCTAACATCATACTCAATGGTGAAAGACTGAAAATTCTCTTCTAAGACCAAGAACAAGACAAGGATGCCCATTTTACAACTTCTATTTAACAAAGTATTGGAAGTCCTAGCCAGAGCAAGTAGAGAAGAAAAAGAAAGAAAAGACACCCAAATAGGAAAGCAAGAAATAAAATTACCTTTGTTCACAGATGACACGATTTTATACATAGAAAACCCTAAGGGTTCCGCAAAAAACTCTTGGAACTAGTAAGTGAATTCAGCAAAGGAGCATAACACAAATTCAATATGCATTTCTATACACTGTCAACAATCCGAAAAGGAAATTAAGAAAAGAATTTGATATACAATAGCATCAAAAAGAATAAAACATGCAGGAATTAACCAAGGAAGGGAAAGACTTACACACCGAAAACACTGCTGAAAGAAATGAAAGAATAAACAAGTGGGAAGACATTCTGTGTCCATGGATTGGAAGATGTAACATTAAGATGTCAATATGACTCAGAGCAATCTATAGATTCAGTGCAATTCCTATAAAAATCCCGAAATTTTTTACAGAAATAGAAAAATCTACCCTAAAATTCATATGGAACCTCAGGGGACTCCAAATAGTCAACATAATCTTGAAAAAGAACAAAGTTGGAGGGCTCACACTGCTTGATTTCAAAACTTTAGTACAAAACTACAGTAATCAAAACAGTGTGGTACTCCAAACAACAACAAAGGGAATTCCTTGGCAATCCAGCAGTTACTACTCTGCACTTCCACTGCAGGGGGCACGGGTTCGATCCCTGGTCAGGGAACTAAGATCGTGCATGCCATGCAATGTGGCCAAAACAAAACAACACACACACATATACACACACAAAACAGTGTGGTACTGGCATAATGACGGACAAATAGACCAACAAAATACAACAGAGAGACCATAAATAAGTCCTGCATAGATGGTCAAATGATTTTCAACTTTCAATGGGGAAGAAGTCTTTTCAACAAACGGTCCTGGGAAAACTAGGTATCCACGTGCAAAAGAATGAAGTTGGACCCTTACCTAATACATATACAAAAATTAACTCAAAATGGATCAAAAATCTAAATGTAAGATCGAAAACTATAAAACTCTGGGCTTCCCTGGTGGCGCAGTGGTTAAGAATCCGCCTGCCATTGCAGGGGACACGGGTTCGAGTCCTGGTCCGGGAAGATCCCACACACCGCAGAGCAGCTAAGCCCGTGTGCCACAACTGCTGAGCCTGCGCTCTAGAACCAGTGAGACACAACTACTGAGCCCATGTGCCACAACTACTGAAGCCCACGCGCCTGGAGCCTGTGCTCCGCAACAAGAGAAGCCACCACAGTGAGAAGCCCGCGTGCAGCAATGAAGACCCAACACAGCCAAAAATAAATAAATAAATTAAATAAATAAATTAAAAAAAAAGAAAACTATAAAACTCTTAGAAAAAAACCATAGTGATATTGGATTTGGCAATGATTTCTTGGATTTGACACCAAAAGCAGAAGCAATAAAAGGAAAAATATACAAATTGGACCTTATGAAAATTAAAAACTTTACTGCATCAAAGAACACTATTAAAAGCGTAAAACGGCAACTGTCAGAATGGGAGAGAACACTTGCAAATCACTTATCTGATAAGGGATTAATATCCAGAATATATAGAGAACTCCTAAGACTAAATAACAGCAAAAAGCAACTCGATTCGAAAATGGGCAAAGGACTGAAATAGACATTTCTCTAAAGAAAATATACAAATGACCAATAAGCAATGGAAAAAATGCTCATCATCAGTAATCATTAGGGCAATGCAAATCAAAATAACGAGATACTACTTGACATCCATAAGGATGGCTTATTATTAAAAAATGGAAAACAGGGACTTCCCTAGTGGCGCAGTGGTTAAGAATCCGCCTGCCGATGCAGGGGACATGGGTTCAAGCCCTAGTCCGGGAAGATTCCCACATGCCATGGAGCAACTAAGTCTGTGCGCCACAACTATTGAGCCTGCGCTCTAGAGCCTGCGAGCCACAACCACTGAAGTTCGCGCGCCTAGAGCCTGTGCTCCGCAACAAGAGAAGCCACTGCAATGAGAAGCCTGCGCACCGCAGCAAAGAGTAGCCCCCGCTCACCGCAACTAGAGAAAGCCTGTGTGCAGCAACGAAGACCCAACACAGCCAAAAATAAATAAATAAATAAATAAATAAATTTTTTTAAAAAATGGAAAACAAGTGCTGGCGTGCTTTAGAAGAAATTGGAACCCTTGTGCACTGCTGGTGGGAATGTAAAATGGTGCAGTCACTGTGGAAAACAGTATGCTGGTTCTTCAAAACAAATAATTAAACACAGAATTAGCATTTGATCCAACAATTCCACTTCTGGATAGATACACAAAAGAACTGAAAGCAGGAACTTGAACGGGTATTTGTACACCCATGTCCAGAGCAGGGTTATTCACAACAGCTAGAAGGTTCAAACAACTCAAATGTCCATCAACACATGAATGGATAAACAAAATGTGGTGTATACATACAATGGCATATCATTTGGCCTTAAAAAGGAATGAAATTCTGACACATATGTTGTACAATGTGGATGAACCTTGAAAAAATTATGCTAAGTGAAATAAGCCAGACACAAAAGGACAAATACCGTATGATTCCACTTATGTGAGGCCTAGAATAGTCCAATACATAGAGACAGAAAATAGAAGAGTGGTTACTAGCGGCTGGGGGAGGGGCAATGGGGAGTTAGGGTTTAGTGTTTGGGATGATGAGAAAGCTCTGGAGGTGGATGGCGGTACGGCTGCAGGATGACGTGAATGTGCTTACTGATACTGAACTCTACACTTAAAAATGATTAAAATGGTACATTTTAGGTTAAGTATATTTTACCACAATAAAAAAAAAGTGCACTGTAGTGGATGCCATGGGACACTGCTCAGATGCTGCCCTCAGGACCAAGATGCCCATAACCCGGGAGCTGCCCTTGACTGAAGGGGGCTGCCTCTCCCGAGCTTATCTCCCTGGTGGCAGCCTGCATGCAATGACTGACCACCCGCTGCGGGGTTGGCTAAGGCCTCTGTTACCTCGGTGGACTCTACCACAGCTCAAATTCTCCCTCAACCCAAATCTGCTCATAGCTGTTCTTCCTAAGAGCCTCCCTGCTAACCATCGTGCCGGCAAATCTCCATCTCAGAGCCTGTCCCCTGGGAATGCAACCTAAGAGAAGGACCACAGAGAAATGTATCCTGTTGAGCTTGATTTAGAAATATACCCCCAACATTTCCCTTCTCTCACTTGGTACCTGATTCTCAGTCGGTCGTTTTCTGAGTAGAGGCGTAAGACATGCTCCCGCTCCTGGAAGAGGCAGACCTGCACGTCGCTTAGAGCTTTCCGCAGCTCAGCAATCTCTTCCTCCCTTTGCTGCAAATCCCATTCAAGTTTATGCTGGGGAAAAAGTTAGTTGAAAACACACTGGGCTTCATAGGAGTATCTCTCGTTGGATGCGGCAGAGTCAGTTCACGTAGAAATATTACAAAGCAGATGGTTTCATCAATACAGGATCCAAATGACAACAAAAGGCTGTGTACAGACAAGTTGAAAACTACAAAGTGAGCGTGACGTTTGCATTCAACATCAGAGCTCTCACGGTTCCTTTTACAGACGAGAGAACCCAGGACGCCACGTGATCCACCTGTTCTAGTCACACTTTTAATGCTTTCTATGTAAGAAGCATTGTTATGAAATTCCGGAAAACAAAGATGAAAAGGTATGATTCTTGCCTACAGAGCTGAGGAATTGTGTGGGGAGACAGACATGCCAACAATTAAAATGCAAGAATTATTTAATGGAGAAGCACGCACGGTAAAATGGTAGAGGGGGAAGGTACGGCAGGAGAAGAATCTCTGGAGCCTGTTGGGGAAAGTCAGCGTCCACCACCAGAAAGCTGAAGCCTGAAAGGAAGGCCGTTAGAGACAAGCAGAGGGCAGTGCTCTCGGGAAAGAGCGTGGTAAACCAGCACAAACCAGCAAAGAGCCGGAAATGCTTGGCCGACCACGAGGACCTCAGCATCGCTGGAGTGGAAAGTGAGAGGCGGCCGGGGTGGTGTGGCGCTGGAGGCTGGGACCGTGGAAGATGCTCAGGTGAGATGAAACTGGAGTTTGAATAGTGCGGCAGCAGCAGTGATGAGGTGGCCGGAAGGGACTGAGCGACATTCAGGACGCAGAATCAGTGGGTCTTAGCGAATGACTGAATGGAGGGCTGGGCAGACCTGCAGGCAATGACGCCAGTCACGAAGGCACAGAATAAAGAAAAGTTAAGAGACAGGGGTGAATGGAGGGAAATGGCAGTGGTCTATGCGCACACATGGGCAGGGAGAGGAAAAGGAGGTTCGTTCAGATACAGACACACCACCCTGGAGCTCAGGAGGAGAACGAGTCAGGACTAGTTACCTGGATGTCACAGTCCCATAGGCAGAACTACAATGCATGGATAAAATGAGATCATTTACGGTGGAGTCGGGAAGAACTTGGGAAGACTAAGGAAGGAGAGCTGTCAACGGACACTGAGAACCGGTCAGAGAGGGCGACAGACACTGGGAAAGAAAAATGACACCGGAATCAAGACGGGAGCAGAGTTTTGGGAAAGGAGACGTCGACAGTGACAAACACTGCAAAGGGCACAGAGAGATGAGGTAATTTTGGCCGCAGGTCCTGGAGTCCACAGGTGGAGCAGCGAGGACAGGACCCAACCACAGTCAAGGAGTCGCCGAGTGGGTGAGGAAGTCAAACTATTCCGGAAGGGTGGCTGGGAAAGAAGGCGCCTCCCCGCTGAGAGTAGGTGGGGGTGCAGCTAGAGGGGTGCCTTTCTCTTTTGTTGGGAAAGACTTGAATCTGTCCATATACTGAGGAGGAAAAGCCAACGTCAGGCAAGAGGTTAAAAACAGAACACAAAGGGGAGTTCCCTGATGGCCTAATAGTTAAGATTTGGGACTTTCACCGCCATGGCCCGGGTTCAATCCCTGGTCGGGGAACTGAGATCCTGAACGCCGTGCAGCATGGCCAAAAATTAAATTAAAAAAAACAAAACAAAACAAAAAAACACAAAGAGGCGAGGTAGCAAAGCAGGGTTTCTTAGGAAAGAAAGGGGGTTGGGTAGCAGAGAAAGTGCTGGATCATTCAGCTCACTGTGGTCCCTGGATCAGTAAGGAGGAGGAGATGGATACGGACGCAGGTGACTGTGTGTGGATGGGCAGGAAGCTGGTGTTCCCTCTGTGAACTGGGAAGCAAGGCTGCCTGAGGAGACAGGGAGCATGCGGGCAGGAGGGGAGCAGTGAAGGCAGGGCACAGGCGTGCAGGGACGGGGAGCCGATCACTGATGGGTAAGAAAACTGCTGCGTGGTGACTGAGGATACAGATGATTTGTTTACCATGAATTTATCCTGTAATGACCTGTGACCTTTCTAGGACAGTGGTTCTCAACTGGGGTGGTTTTGCCTATGCCCCCAGGAGAAATCTGGCAACATCTGGGGGCATGTTGGACTGTCACAACTTGGGGGTGGGGTGGGCTACCGGTATCCAGCGAGTAGAGGCCTGGGATGCTGCTACACATCCTGCATACACAGGACGGTCCTCACAACAAAGAATCATCAGCCCTCACGTCGGTAAGGCCAAGGCTGAGAAGCCCTGCTCCAGGACACAGGTGGTCGAGGATGGGGTTAAGCCACAGGGAGGGCTTCTGCCGGGCAAGGGGTGCAGATGAGCAGGGCCGCGTGCAGGCAGCACAGCGACTAGACTACTGGAGAGAAGCCCATGGGCTTCGGGTTAGAAGCGGGACACGGTGGCCAGAAGCTGCCCTGCTGCCCTGAGCACACTGAGAAGCCAGGAGCTGTGGAGGCAACACCGAAGCGAGGTCAGGTGTGAGGGAGAGAGAACCAGAGGTGCACAAGAGGCTGAGACAAAGAGTGAAGACTTTAGAGATGGAGCACTTTAGGGCATCGTGATCCAACGGGGCACCCAGATGGTGGGCAGCTCAGCTGGGGTGGAGGGGATCAAAAGAGGATGTTGAGGACTTTGCTGGTGGCGCAGTGGTTAAGAATCCGCCTGCCAATGCAGGGGACATGGGTTTGAGCCCTGGTCCGGGAAGATCCCACATGCCGCGGAGCAACTAAGCCTGTGCGCCACAACTACTAAGCCTGCGCTCTAGAGCCCGCGAACCACAACTATTGAGCCCACGAGCCAGAACTACTGAAGCCCGCGAGCCTAGAGCCTGTGCTCCGCAACAAGAGAAGCCACCGCGATAAGAAGCCCACGCACTGCAACGAAGACCCAACGCAACCAAAAATAAATAAATTAATTAATTAAAAAAAAGAAAGAGGATGTTGACAAGTGTACTGTGACACCAGCTGGCACTCAAAGGCCTTCTCAGCAAGGGACGGGCTCACGCAGAGTGCACGAGGGGGCACCGGCTCCTCCTCACCTGCCCTTCGCAGGCCTCTCTGTACAGCTCCAGCTTCTTCAACAGGCCCTCGTTTTCTGCCTCACACTCAGACATCATCTTCTGGTAATATTCTAGAAGCTCCTGAGAAGGGCAGAGGACGGCCAGACGATCTTCCACTGAAGGCAAGGGAGTTGACTGCACGGAATCGGAGAAAGACACCCCCTTCCACCTGGTGGGGCCACTGAAGCCACCGGCAGCCTCCTGCTTGGGGAGAGCCGTCAGCCTGTGTGAGATTAGGAAGGACACGTTCATAAACTGTCTGGACATTTATGAGATGTTACAATTTCTTAAATTAAAAATCAGGTTTATGTCCTTAAACTGCTTATAATTAAGGTGCTCACAAACCTTGAAAGTCTGATGTTACAGGTTTGTGAATAATCTTATGAACTGCTTTCCACGTATTAAAGGTTTAAGGCTGGATTCAAAATACAAGTTAGAGAGTAAAAAAAATCATTAAAAAAAAAAAGGAATATCAACTAGGTAAGACCAGATAGTGACAGTCAAAAATTTGATACTATAAGACATACAGCAATAGGAACTTATGTGCTGTTGATGGAGTGTAATTTGGTGAAACTACAGACAGTAAATTGGCACAATCTAGTAAAATTGCAATTTCTTTTATCTGCACAGACATATGAGGTAACACATACAAAAATGTTCATAATAACATTATTTGTGATAACAAAAACAGTAAAGCTTCCAATGTCTGTTTGATAGGATAGTGGATAAACTATGGTATATTCATACAGTGGAATATTCTCAAAGTTATAGAAACTATGAATTACAGATACATGTATGAATATGAATGAATTATCTAAACATTAAATGCAAAAATGCATGTAGATGCATATACAGACGATATTGCCATTTAAGATTAAAACATGCATAATGAAACAGTTTATTTTTAGGGGTAGATATATAAGTGGGAAAACTTTTAAGGAAGGGCATGATAAAGATTCAGGATTAGAAAATACAGGCTAGTCAGTAACCACACGACCAATCAGACCCTAGTCTCTAGCATCAAAGACTTGAATTACATGGACCAAGACCAGCCAAGATCAAAGGCTAATCAAAGGCTGAACCAGAGGGATTTTTTGTTTGTTTGCTTTTAGTAAACAAGAGACTTAAGCTGAAAACAATGAAAGTTAGAAAACAAATGATACAAATGAAAACAAATGAAATCCTCATGTGAGAATTAATCCACTTTGGCTAACTGCCTGCAACTTATTATACAACAACAAAATAGACCACAGAGTAGAGAAATTTTATACCAGAAGCCCCGAGTTGTAGTTAATGAAGGTTATGGGCAGCACTTTTAATAAGTGAGCACGTACAGGAAAGACATTAAAATCCACTTTCAGCTAGCATGAAGAACAAATATTTTCTCAATCATCAAAAGCTCACAACAGAAATATTACTGTACTTAGTTTCATGTTTTGAAAAGGTGTTGCCTTATAACTCTGGGATATAGGTTAACAGATAAACTAAGAGGTATTTCTGAGATTCTGCAAACGAGAGTGTGGCAATGAGCATGAAGATGAGGCATCATGCAGGTTGACACAGAGGCAGAGTCCAAAGTCCCCTGTGTTTGTCTATTGGTTGTTTCCTCTATAATCCAAGGGTCCACTGGCACCGTATGAGGCCCATATAAAATGCCTGTATTCTTGTGTTAACATTTACTGCCCACATAAAATGCCTGTATTCTTGTGTTAACATTTACTATGTCCTAGTTTTTAATCTAAATTCCACATAATTAGAGAAATGAGGTCTAATATAGTCCAAATCCAAAACTCTTCTAGTTCCTAAGCCAATGTGTACTAAGGTGACAGAAGTCTGGATTCTTTATTTCAACAGCTCAAAAATAAGCAAATGTCTTACCTTCTGCAGACAGGAGATTGCGTCGGGGTAAAGTTCATGCTGTCCTTTCCCACCTGTCAAATACACAAAAACTCAAAATGAGGGGTCAGGAACAGAAAAAAAGTACAGGACGTACAGACAGGTCCCTCCCCACCAGCATCAGATGTGCTTCTGACAGCATCAGAATGTGATGTTTTATTTTTTGTTTATTTATTTAATTATTTTGCCACACTGCTGGGCACGTGGGATCTTAGTTCCCCGACCAGGGAACGAACCCGTGCCCCCTGCATTGGAAGGTGGAGTCTTAGCCACTGGACCACCAGGGGACACCCCAGAATGTGATGTTTTAGAATGTAGTATTCTTTAAAGTAGTTCCAAATCCTGAAATTCTATGAAGGCATTCTTCCTTATTATTATTTTCAAATAAAATCAGAATGGCATTTAGTATTTCGATGGACAAGCAGACAAAAGAACAGCCTTAGTATGAAGGTTTACTGCAACAAATTTACATGCAAAACAAATTTACAATCCTTTTGCTGAAATTATAGGAGAGGGAGATGCAGAAAAGTTTCTAATAACCAAGAGAAATTAAGTGGATATTAAGGTAGAGGACCCATCATGCTAAATTTAAGATAAATACAAAGCCATTGATATTATCTTTATCTGGTGCGCTGTGTCTATTGTTTCCCATCCTCCTCCATTCAACAAGTCACTCCTGCATTTGACAGTGTTAACCTCCCTTTTAAAATATTGCTTTGTCGTTGAGAGCTCTGAAATCAGACAGACTTGGATTTGAGTCAAGGTTCTGTCCCCTATTATTTGTGTGACCTCAGGCAAGTTTTTACTTAACCTCTCTAAACTTCAGTTACTTATTAGAAAATGGGGATAATAATAGCATTATGTCATAGGTTGGTGTAAGGATTAAATGAACAAAAGGGCTGAGCACGTGTCCAACACATTTAAGCACTCAATAAATGCAGGTGACTGCTGTTTTCACTGAAAATTTTACTCCCTTGGTTCAAAAGGTTTTGTCTTCAGGGACTTCCCTGGTGGTCCAGTGGTTAAGACTCCACGCTCCCAATGCAGGGGGCCTGGTTCCATCTCTCGTCAGGGAACTAGATCCCGCATGTCGCAACTAAGACCCGGCAGAGCCAAATAAATTAAAAAAAAAAAAAAAAAAAAGGCTCTGTCTTCAACTTTCTTTACTACTTCCTCTATCCATTTCTTCAGGAACATCATTATTCCCACTGCTTTTATGATTACCTGTATCATCTAAAACACTACCTGGCAAAGAGTAACAAACAAGTACTTGTTTAATGAATAAATGACATCTCTTTTCATCTCCTGACTTGAATTTCCAATTATGTAACAGACATTTTCACCTATATGTCCCACTGGAGCTTGAAATGTTTAACTTAAAAAAAAAAAAAAAATCCCAGACTGAAACAGCTCACTCCTGGGTCATGAACCCAAAGATTTGGTCAAAATTGACCTATGAAACTCCTTAATATTAAAAAAAAAAAAATCATTCAAGTCACATATTTTTTAGCACCTCAAAGCTAACACTTCCCAAACCAAATACAGCATCTTTGTCATCCAAACATATTCCTTTTTTCATATTTTAGTTAATAATTCAGCATCTTCCAAACCACCTGGACTTGAAATTTTATTTTTTTAATTTTTATTATAGTTGCTTTACAATATTGTGTTAGTTTCTACTGTACAGCAAAGTGAATCAGCTCTACGTATACATATATCCCCTCTTTTTTGGATTTCCTTCCCATTTAGGTCACCACAGAGCACTGAGTAGAGTTCCCTGTGCTCTACAGTACATGCCCGTTAGATATCTTTTTACATAATATCAATAGTGCATATATGTCAATCCCAATCTCCCAATTCATCCCACCCCTGCTTTCCCCCTTGGTATCCATACTCTATGTTGGACTTGAAAATTTAAATTCATCATTTCAATACTCCTTCTCTTGACCCTTTCATCCAACCGTATGAAAATCCTGTATATTCGGACAATGGCCATGTTAACTCAGGATCTCCACATCTTCTTCCCTACCCTACTACAATGGCTTAACTCTTTTACCACCCGCCCCTCTCCTGGACCATCTTCTAATAAGTCGTAACATTCATCCATGGCTCCTGAGAGTCTAATGCACTAAATCAAACTCTGCCTAAACGTCATGCCTTTTTAAATTTAAGGACCAAACCTACCTCTCCTACCTTACTTCCCTCCACTCCCCTAACGTGCCCTTGGTTTCCAGATAACCTTGCCTCCGTGCCTTTGTACATGAGCCTCCCTCCAGCGGGCCAATACTTCCCTCCACTCTCATTATTTCACTTAATGAAATCCCATCTCCGCACGAAAACTCAAATACTACCTCCTCCATCTCTTCTCTGCGTCTCTCCATCCAAAAATGAACTAACCGCAAAAGAATCCCATTTGTAATTGTCTAAAACTGAACACAGTAGAGTTCTTTGTGGCTACCACCTCTCCCACGATGGGGTACGTTCCCTGTAGGTGGGAACATGGTTCTATCTCCCGAAAGAACGATACCCTTGTTTATAGACAAACTACTGAGTTTCATCCAGCTTCTATCCATCCCTGTGACACCCCTGTTTAGGTATATATATTTATAGCTTATCTATTTACAATTAACATCTGCTTAGCACTTGAACATTTATTATTTTCTTTACTCCACAACTCTGTTTAGTATTTTTATTACCCCTCAACTTTACAAGTGAGGAAAGTGAGGCTGAGACCGGCGGGGGGTGAGGGAATTCCAGGGTCCCACATTCCGTACTCTTTTCTCCATTTCTCCCCGCCTTGACCCCCGGTGACCACAGCCTCCCATCCTCCAGCGCCCTCCCCCGCCCCACCAGCCCTCCGGCAGATGCTAACGGTTCCCTCCGGCCTCCCGACGCGCCCTCTCAGACTCACACCCCTCCCCTTCGCACTCCTCCCGCAGTTACTTCCCCGCAACCCGCCTTTTCCTCCCCAGACCCCTTCCCCGACCCCCGTTCCGGAAACCGGAACTCTACTCACGCCGCGCAGAGCCGCAGACGCCGAGAGCCCAACCGAAAAACAAGTCAAACCACCGGGCGTCGCGGCGCCACGGAACGTGCAAGACCCCGTCCAATCGCCCACTGGTTTACACGGCCCTCTGGATTGCGCACCAATAGAAAAGCTGTTCACACAGAGGCCCGCCCCCCCATTCCCGCCCTCCCTCGCGCGCCTTGCCCCGCAGAGGTCGCCGGGAAATGTAGTTTTCCTTCTGCACACAGCTCTCTGGATGGAGGAGTTGGCACACGAGCAACCCAGCGCCTCCCGGTACTGGTGGTGTTGATGTTTGGGGTCCGACGCCCTAGTTCTGGCGCACTTTAGGGCTCCCAGTTTAGGCTTTCTCAACTACTTTGTTTTCATGAAAGATGATGCAGAAATGCTGTGCATAATCACAGGATTATTATGAATTGGAATATACGAGTTTATCTCAAGGAGGTGAAGAGCCTTGAGAAGATAGTTTCTTCTTCAATGACCTGATGGTGTAGAGCCAAGACAGGACCTGTGGATCAGTTTCTACAGTCAGAGGAGTATGTATATAAATGTTGTTTTTATCAGGTAGCAGACACACCCTCCTTTTCCTGAGAGGTGTGAGAAACTGTCTTTAATCATATATGTTAGTTCAAAAGCTAATTGTGATCTCATCTTTGCAGAAGAGTTGGGTGTAGGGGGAAAGGCACTTTAATATCAGAGCTGCAGCTACTGAGACAGGCTGGGATGTGGGACCCTTTACTGCAATGCTTGCACCTGGACAAACGTCTCCTCCAGCAACAGAATACAAAGAAACTATGAGAGACTAAAAATAACTGAATGCCTGCACAGTTGGGGCAAAACAGGAACAGGAAGATACAACAAGGCCAAAACCCACCTGCCACGATCCGTGCACACAGCACTACCGGGGGGGTAGGCAGACCCCCTAAGCCACCCTTCCGGCCCGGGGTTGAGCAAGGGCACCTGTTACTTGTTTTCACTCCCTCCCTGCTGCAGAATGAGTCCCAATAAAGCCTTGCCTGAATTCCTCGTCTGGCCTCTTATCAATTTCTATTGATTGAAAAATCCAAGGACCCTGGTTGGTAACACTACTGGTATGGAAAAGCTGGGACTCTTCACTGGTCTGAGACCTAAGGAAGTCTAAAAGGAACTTGCCATCCTCTAAATCTACTTTTTTTCCCCTTTTGTGATTTCCTGTTAGTTATATCAAGATTTTCCCAGACACCTTGGCTCAGTACTTTTGTCTCTCTTTTGGCACCTGCATTTTTTAAAAAAACAAATCATGGTGATCTTACCTTCCTACTAGTTCTCAAATTTATATCTTACTATTTATTTTCATTGTGTGTCTCATTACCATTAACTTGGATTACTTCAATAGGTTTCTCTAACTGGTGTTTTTGCCTCGGGTTCTTTTTTTCCTTCTCCAATCCATTCCTTAAAAGCTGCTTTTTTTTTTTTTTTTTTAAAGCACACTTCTGGATAGGTCATACTGTTACCGACCTGGGTTCTTGGACTCTTTAATCATTATAAATTGATGAGGCCAGAAGAGAAATTCAGGCAAGGCTTTATTGGAGCTCATGCTTCAGCAGGAAGGAGTGAAAACAAGTAAACAGGTGTCTTTGCTGGCTCCCCGAAGCGGGGGTGGTGAGATGGTCCCTTAACTGGGGTGAGGGTATGGATGGATCGGTGGATCGGCCTGAGGGGTGGCTTAGGGCGTCTGCCTACCCCCCTGGTGGTGCTGTGTGCAGGGATCGTGGCAGGTGGGTTTTGGCCTTTTTGTATCTTATTGTTCATAATTTGCCCCACCACAGATGCATGCAGTTATTTTTAGTTCCTTATAGTTTCTTTGTGCTCTGTTGCTGGAGGAGAAGATGTTTGTTCAGCTGCAAGCACTGCAGTAAAGGGTCCCACGTCCCAGGTCCCAGCCTGTCTCAATACTCCTGCTCATAACTTCTGGTGACTCCCCACAGAGTAGAGAATGAAATCCAGATAATAATAGGGCACTCAAACACTGCCACAGTCTGACCACACTTTCTCCATTATAATAAATAACTAGTTATTTCTTGAATGTAGCATGTGCTTTCCACCTTTGGCTCACACTCTCCTATCTGGATTGACCCTTTCCATGAATCTTCATAAATTTCTACCAAGGCCAATGCAAATACCATCTACTTAATTGGATGTTATTCCTCCCCTTTGATATTCATGTAGCAAGTTGTCATTATATATATATTTTTTGTTTGTTTGTTTTGTTGTTTTGTTTTTGCGGTACGCGGGCCTCTCACTGTTGTGGCCTCTCCCGTTGCGGAGCACAGGCTCCGGACGCGCAGGCTCACTGGCCATGGCGGGCCCAGCCGCTCCGCGGCATGTGGGATGTTCCCGGACTGGGGCACGAACCCGCGTCCGCTGCATCGGCAGGCCAACCACTGCGCCACCAGGGAAGCCCCATTATATGTTTTAAAGCACAGCTTCTATTCGGATGTCATCAATCTTGAGTCCTTCTCTGACCGCCCTATCCCCCGCTTAACACCCTCCACACCCTCCCTTCTCTACTTTTTAAAAGACCTCATCACTGCCTAGAATAGTATATATTTGCGAGTGCTCATGATTTTGTCTCTCCTCACCGCTAGAATCTAAGTTCTGTGAGGAGACATACTTTGTCTCCTCGTTGTTGCTCATTGCCCACATATCCAGCACATAGAAGATTGCCTGGCACCACGCTAAATTCATTGATAATGATGTTCCTCGCCTTACAGCAGTCCTTTATTTGCTCAGTGGAAAAGCATAGGTGATTAGGAATCCATTCAAGGTCATACAAATTAAATCATAGTGAAGTAACTAATACTTATATCTTGGGTAAAGCATAAGCTGTGGACACTTTGAGGGAAGGTAGCCATAGATTAAATATGAGTGTTTAAATATGAATGATTTGAAAGTAGTTGTTGATGCCTTAATTAAGGGAGGACAATAAAAAGTGATAATTTGCAAGTAGTTTCTGTCGACTTCAGTTAAGGTACAAATATTTTCATTGATTGTCTTGAAGAAGAGATAAAATAAAACTATCAATTACTTATGAAGAATACGTCAAGGTTTAAATTTTTTTCAAAAATTGTGGAATTTTAAGGCAATGTTGAAGCCAATAATAAGTTCAGTTAGTACAGCATAGTATTCCAGGAGAAGAAAGAGAAGACAAATATAGAGGAGCTTTGGTTAAGAAAATACATTTATATCAGAGTTGTTGTTGTTGTTGTTTTGGCCATGCCACATGGCATGTGGGATCTTAGTTTCCCAACCAGGGATCGAACCCATGCCCCCTGCAGTGGAAGTGCAGAGTCTTAAGCGCTCGACTGCCACGGAAGTCCCCAGAGTTTTTAACATAGTGATCTTTCATTTAAACATTAAGATACAGAAAAGGAAGTTATAAAGGAAGGGATTAATTCAGTATTGCACAGCAGCAGTTCATAAGAATTTGGAGATCGCTTGTAAGTGTCAGGCCTACATCATATTTAATGGCTCTGGTAGGAACGTGATCTGAAGATTTTTTTAAGGCAATATTTCAAGTGATGATTACAGTTGATCCTTGAAAAGCACAGGTTTGAACTGCATGGGTCCATTTATACATGGATTTTTTTTCAATAGTAGATACTACAGAACTCCATGACCTCAGATTGGTTGAATCCATGGATGTGGAATTGTGGATAAGGAGAAACTGCAGATACTGAGGCACCATGGACACAGTGGACTGGAAATCATAGTGGATTTTTGATTGCATGGAGGGTTGGTGCCCTTAATCCCTGTGTTGTTCGAGGGTCAACTTATTTCCTTATAAACATCATGATAGGGACTTCCCTGGCGGTCCAGGGGTTAAGACCCCGCGCTCCCAATGCAGGGGGTCCGGGTTCGATCCCTGGTCAGGGAACTAGATCCTGCATGCTGCAGCTAAAGATCCCGCATGCCACAATGAAGATCTCGCATGGGACAACGAAGATCCCGTGTGCGGCAGCGAGGACCCAGAGCAGCCAAATAAAAACAAACAAACAAAAAACATCATGATAAAGGAAGAAGGGATATTTTAAGCCATAGCTTTTCAACCTGTATAGTTCATAAAAATTGAATTTCTCCCTCCTATTCCAATTTGTCCCCTATGAAGTACTTGCAGTCTGTCTTCCCAAACCCCACTTAAAAATGTGTCTTAAGTATATAGTATATGTATTCCTATTAATTGACTCTGTTGGCTTTTACTTTCTCTACTTTGTAGTACAAATAACAATTTTTGTCTCTTTTCTAAATACTAAGTCTGGTTTTGCTAGGTCCATATACATGCCTTCCCCAGACTCCATTCTGACACACGTTAAGAAGCACTGGAGTAAGTGATCAAACATAGCATTGGGTGGGAACCAAATGTTAAGAGAAATGTTGATTGAATTGAACATAATTGAATTCAATCACAGACCACCAGATACAAAATGAACTGTCATTATTTTGGCCTAAATGAATTTAAGGGTTTGTTAATTATACTTGATTCCTTGTAATGTTAAAGTATGTCAGAGAACCCATTTTATTGTATTTTAGAAGAACCTAGTGACATATACAGTGTAAAAACTTAAATGTTTAAATATTTAAGAATCAAAGATCTGTTGTTGAGACTGTTGCTCTAATAGGTTATTTACTTTTCTTTCCTCTATTTTTAAAAAAGTTATTTATTTATTTATTGGCTGCGTTGAGTCTTCGTTGCAGTGTGCGGGCTTCTCATTGTGGTGGCTTCTCCTGTTGCAGAGCACAGGCTCTAGGCATGCGGGCTTCAGTAGTTGTAGCTTGTGGGCTCTAGAGCGCAGGCTCAGTAGTTGTGGCGCATGGGCTTAGCTGCTCCACGACATGTGGGATCTTCCAGGACCGGGGCACGAACCCGTGTCCCCTGCATCGGCAGGTGGACTCTCAACCACTGCGCCACCAGGGAAGTCCCTCTTTCCTCTTTTTAAAGCAGGTCTTTTCCAGTCCTTTCTCCTTTATTATGTTAATTCAAATTATAGGATAAACCAGCAGTTCTCAAAGTGTGGTCTACAGACTCCTATTTGTCCCCAGACCCCTTTGGTCCCTGAGATACTTTCTGAAGGTCTTGCAGTCAAAAGTATTTTCATACTAATACTAAGATGCTATTTTCCTTTTTCACCAATGATACTTGCCCCAATGGTGCAAAGGCAATGGTGGGTGAAATTGCTGGTCCTGTAGCACACACACATCACAGTGGCACCAACACACTGTAGAAGTGGTCTTCATCACATGCACTCACGGTTTAAAAAAAGCCAGTTTTACTTAAGAATACCAGATGAAGCAGTAAAAATATTCATTTTAATAAACCTTGACTCTTTAATACATGTCTTTTTTAATAGTCTGTGATGAAATGGGAAGTACACATGGTGCACTTCTGCACCAAGTGGGAGTGTCTGCTCAAGGGAAAACACAAGCTAAACTAGCCATTTTTTCCATGGAACACCAGAAGGCCTAATAGACAAACTATAGTTATTCAGATCTAGGTTTCTGACAGACATTTTCTTGAAGATGAACAATGTGAGCCCATCTCTTCAGTGGAAACAATGGATGGTATTTGTTGATAATGAATATTTGAGCTTTTCAAGTAAAAATTGTAATTTTGGAAAACTTGTTTCTGTCAGTATGAGTTTGACAGCTTCCTAATTTTTTGATAAGATCAATGGTAATATTTTTGTGATTTAAAAAATAATATATGATCTGCATCAACATTTGGAAGATCTGTATAACTCAGTGAACCAACATTTTTGAAATGATCAATGCATGATGTTACAAAATGACTGGGTAAAAAGTCCATTCAAGGACAAATGTTGACTACCATTTTAATACAACAGAGTACAAAAAGTTCATTGATAAAATTTTAGATTCCACATTGCTAGCCTCAAAGAAATTACAATGATTTGAAAAGGCTAAAATTTTAAAAAATACTTGTCCCTTTTCCATTCACATCTGTGTGGTGTTGGATTTTCTTCATATATTTTAACCCAAACAACATACCACAACAGATTGAGGGCAGAAATAGATATGAGAATCTAGCTGGATGCCACTAAGCTAAATATTTTTTTAAAAATTTCAAAAACTGTAAACCAATGCCACCCTTTTCACTAAATTTCTTTTGGAAAATATTGTTATTACTCATCAAATATATTTATGTTAACAGTGTGATGTGTTAACTCAGAGGGTGTTTTTTTGGATGAGATTAACATCTAATCAATGAACTTTTAAGTATAGCAGATTGCCCTCCATAATGTGGGTGGGCCTCATCCAATCAGTTGAAGGCTTGACTAGAACGAAAAGCCAGCCTCCTCAAGCAAGATGGAATTCTCCTGCAAACTGCCTTCAAACTTCATCTGATAAAGAATGAGTAGGAATTTAGCCAGAAAAGGGATATAGGAAACTGTGGGGGTCGGGAAACATTATCTGTGAAGGCTCAGAGGTGAGAAAGCATGGTGCATTGAAGTCACCACAGAAGTTTCTCTGTACTGCATGGAGAAGCATAAGAGAGGAAGCTTGGGGGTAAGACAGCAAACAATAAAGGAGTTTGGAGTTGTCGAGTTTGGTTTTGTTTGTTTTGGTTTTTGGTTTGTTTTTGGCCCTGCCATGTGGCTTGCAGGGATCTTAGTTCCCCGACCAGGGATCAAACCCATGTCCCCTGCATTGGGAGCACGGAGTCTTAACCACTGGACCGCCAGGGAAGTCCCTGGAGTTGAGTTTGGAGATGAAAAGTGACGAGGTGAATTCTGGACTTTAGACCAAGCAACCTGATAAATGAGAGGAAAGAGATGTGACAGGGGGCAAGAACTGAGCTGTTATCACAGTCCAGGGGAGAGAGAATTTAAATTAGGATCGTGATAATTTGGATGGAGACATGGGTGGATTTAAGGTTTTTAAGTGATAGAATCTCCAGACTTGACACAGGGTTGTATGTGGGTAGTGAGAGAGCAAGAGTTAAGGATTATTTCTGGATTTCTGGATCAGGCAACTGAATAGATGAATGAAGTCATCCGTGGAAACTGGAAACACTGAAAAAACAGTAGGGAACTATGAGTTCAAGACACATTGAGTTTACCAAAGTGTAGTTGTCCAGTAGGTAGCTAGATGTACTGGCTTGTAACTCAGGGGAGGAGTCCAAGCTGCAAGTACAGATTCGGTAGTCATTAGCCATAGCTGGCAATTTAGGTCCTGGGGGAAGCTTAAATTGAAAGGGAACATGAGATCAAGCCCTGGGAAGGAAGTCTTCCTTCCAATAGATAATACAAGAACTACCGTTTCACGGTTTCTTCTTTAGTACTTTCTGCGTCATTCTCAGCAACTTGGAGGAAGCGTCTATGCCCGCCGGCACAGAGATGTTCGACAAGCAGGGCCAGAACAGCTGCCGTAGCTGTTACAGAAAACTGAGAAAGGCTCCAACGGTTGGAAAAACAAGGTCAACAGCCGTTGCTTCTCGGAGGACGAAATCAATTCCCGGATGGTGGCGAAGGCCGGCCCACGGGGAGATTCGGGAGGGTGGGCTGGACCCGAACTTGTTGCTATGGAGATGGGGCGGATTAAAGTGGCCGAACGAGATTATTCGAGAGGGACACCAAAGGTGAAAGGACTAAAAAAAGGGCGATGCCGGAAAAGGTAGTTATCTGGAAACAGACAGACACGGAGGTTGAAACAGGCAGCCCTGCGAGGTCCGGTCGCTTGTGTTCCGGTCCATTTGTACACAAAGAGGGACCGGGCTCCGCTCGCCGGAAGTAGAACCTCTGCCCCCGGCGCATTACGCATCCTCCGCGCCGGAAGAGCGCCCCGCTCGGTCCGGCCGCTTCCCCCACAGCCCAGTAGGAGGGGCGGCTGGGCCGCCGGGCTGGGCCGCTGGGAGTCGTCGGCAGCGCGGAACTTCGGCGCACGAGGAACCAAGGAGCGACCTGCGTTGCCGGGAGAGGGAGGGGGAAGGAAGGTCGCGTAGCGGGGCGACACGTCGCTGCGGAGGGATCCTGTTTCTGTTGGCGGAGGGATTTGGTCGCACGCCGACTTCCGGTGAGCCCCGATCCGAGAGGAAAAGCCCCGAAGGAAACAATAACAAACGCAGGAGGAAGCGGTTTGGGGGTTCGTGTGTTGAGCGGGTCTCGCCCGAGAAGATGAGCTTCGGCCCCTGTCAGGGGACGTGAGCGCGATCACCGGGCCCCAGCCAGCGTTTCTCCCCGTGGGCCCCCGGTGCCACCATGGCGGCCGTGGGGCCGGGGGGCTACGCGGCGGAGTTCGTGCCGCCGCCGGAGTGCCCGGTCTTTGAGCCCAGCTGGGAGGAGTTCACAGACCCGCTCAGCTTCATCGGCCGCATCCGGCCCCTGGCGGAGAAAACCGGCATCTGCAAAATCCGACCGCCCAAGGTACTGGAGTCTGATCGGCTTAGCTCGACTTCCCGGTCCGCTGCCCTTTCGCGTTCGCTCGCACTGGCGTCTCGACACCTGGACTTTAAGTTTCTCCGTGTTTCCGCTTTGGTTTCTTTGGGGTCTTCGGTAGGCACGTCTGGACGCGAGAGTCGTGTCCCGGGGCCTATCCGCCAAGAGCTTGGGAACTGATACTTTTTTTCCCCTCTTGGGTTGTGGGCAAGGGTAACAAAGGCTTTCGGCCTTTCTTTGGCCGTAAGGTGACTGAAGTATCGTGACGTGACGGCCCTACCCTCGCGTATAATCCTCGTTACAGTGCGATAGGAAAAACTGCCGTTCCGTCGGCTCTTGCTTCCTCCTAGCCCTGCTGACGCTTGATTTATTAAGTATCTGCAGGCCTCATCTCAGGGCTAAGGTTTCTTAAGTGGTAATCTGAGCTCTAGTTGTCCCTTGAGGTGGTATCCCCAAACAAGCACCCCAGACTGATTACCGCGGCAGTGAAAAAAAGTCTTCCCGGGGGAGGAGAAGGAAAAAGCAGCAATTACTTTAAACATTTAGAGGTTTAGAAAAAATTTGTCAATAATGGAGGTGGAAGAAAACGTTGAAATCTTAAAAACATAAGAATCGCAGTTATTGCACGTAACTGGGTTTGCCTCTAGGTTAGTTAGGATCCTGTCTTTACGGCGAGGAAAGCTGATACTACTCTTTGTTTTGCGGGGATTAGTGCCCCAAGAGGTTGAGGGTTTGCTCAAGGTCAAAGGTTTTCTCTCTACCCGTTAGGTCCAGTGCTTTCCAAATGATGTTCCTGGTCCACCTGCACTAGGGTCGACCGGATGCTTGTGAAAATGCAGATCCCTAGGCCTCATTCCCAGACTGGAATCAGTTTCGGGATATGGAAGTTCTAGAAACTGCTTTTCTAGCAAGTACTTTCCTGATTCTTAATGAACATTAAAGTTTGTGAACCATGTCTTAGTGCTCCTTAAAGGGATATCTTGCTTTATGTTTTGTCTACTAGTAATAAAATAAAATCCAGTCTTTTTACACCTTGTTGCATTTTAAAAAGCTTCTCTCATCGCAAACTAGCACAGAAGTGTGCAAACTACCACAGTGAATAAAAAGAGCTTAGATGGAGGGGGGAGGAGGAGCAGTTAGTGTAGCATTTACAGATGTTTTCATTTAATATTCTTTGAAGCCTCAGTAAGTAAATAAGGTCATTTTACAGATGAGACAAGTCTGGATAAGTTAAATAACTTATCAGATGTGTGATCTTGGGCAATGGCAAAGTAGATTTTGAATCTAGATCAATCTATTTGTTTCTAAAACTTAGGCAAGCTACTTCCTTTATGCTCATTGAATTTGATTAAGATTATAGACTATCAGTTGCAAGCAAAGGATTAACAAATAATTGCTATGATGAGTGGTGGTACGTGTATTGGCATCCTCCCCAAAGTTCACTTAACTATTTTATGAAAAATTTATTTTCACTTAATTCTTTTTCTATCAAGATTACCTGATATTGACAAAACCTTAAGCACTGAGGCTTTTCCTAAACCATATTTTCATTTATTCTGTTGCTTTAATGAATTAGAAATTCTATACAAGGTTCCTTTTAGTTTAAAAAAAAAATATATATGTATAGCTTTTTTTTACTTACAAAAGGTTGAAATAATATACCTTCTCTTTGTGTCACAATATTATTATCGAAAATAAATGTTGTTTACAAGCAGAATTTAATTTCAATGTTGGTGGATTTCTTTAGTTTCCAAGGTAAGATAAAAATTTTTTACTACTTTTCACATTTTTAAATAGATTACTATTTAGGCTAAATCAAACTATGGTCTCTGGAACTCTACTTGAAATGTGCTGTCTCATTTCAGTTATACCACATCTCCAATCTGGAAATTGTCCTTGTTCTGTGGGTTTGCTATTTTTTAAAAAATTTTAATATTGAAAAAAAAATTTGGGTGCCCAGAAGCTGGGCTTTGAACAAAACATTTATATAACATAGACTTTAAAGTGCTGTGTCACATTCCACATGAATGAAAAAACACATTGTCCAATTACATAAGTACTTCTAAAACATTACTTTTTGGTCTTTAATTTTACCTTTTTTTGTTTCTTTCAAATTCTATTTTCTTTTTATTTTGATAAACTTGGATGTTTACTAGATGCTGTATTGAGATGAGCTTATTGCATTCCACTTGAGTAATTGGGGAAAGCGTAATTGTCAGATATAAATGATGGGACTGTGAGATTTGAGGAGAAAATTGATAAAATAAGCTTAGTATTAGAATGTTAGAGATAAGTAATAATAAATTATTTTATCTAAAAAATATTATTCTTTCAGTCTCTAACTAAAGAAGACTTGTAAGTTGATCTGTTGTCAACATGATTTGTGGCAACTCACCCCTTAAATTAAGGGAATGAATAGTGCATTCCTTGCTTATTAACCAATATGGTGAAGAAATTTTTTCTATTTAGGATTGGCAGCCTCCATTTGCATGTGAAGTAAAAAGTTTCCGTTTTACTCCCAGAGTCCAGCGTCTGAATGAACTTGAGGTGAGTGTTGTTACATCACCGTTTCTGTCTCCTGATCTATTCTTTATATCAGGACTCCAGGTAGAGAACTTTAAGAAGCTCATGTACCAGGGCTCAAAATTAATGTTAATTGGGACTGAATGGAAGGAAGTTTCCGATTAAAAAAAATTGTTTATAGTAGTTATTACAGTTTCTTCTGCTTAACTGGGATTTTGGGACACTATCTCTAGCCATGTTTTTCACGGTGGAAATATCCAGTATTTAGCTTTAGAGAACTGGAATTCTTAAATTCTACTTTCTTCAGTGCTAATTATTCTAATAAATTTTTCTTTTGTTAATGTTGGAGGACTCTGTATCTTGTAGTTTTTGGAAAACCGTTTTAAAAATTCTTCTATTAAAAAAACCTAGTTTTCCAAGGTGTTTTTTGTATGTTTGTTTGGTTTTTTGCTCTAACAGAACTTTTCTAGGACTCTTAATCTGATTTATTAAGGTCTCCCTTTAAACATTTTGAATGTCTCTTAAATTTCTAAGTTGAAATCTGTTTAGATAGTTGTTCTTCCTGTTTTTGAGATTTTCAGAAGATTCTTCAATGTGGTAAAAAACTTCCAGAGTACAAAAGAGAAATCTTAGACAGTTAGGGCTTAATATGTCATGCTGAGTTTGTTTTTTTTCCTTGCTGCTCCTAAAGCATTTATTTTTTGAGATTTTAATACCTTTTTTTATTTCCTTTAGTCTCTTATAAGATATTTGATGGAGGATCTTAATATCAGTGAGGTGGAGAGTTGGTGTACTTGAAGTATGCATATTATCTCTAGATGAAATGACAGGTTTAGAATGCTTAGAAAATGCTTAGAAAAAATAATTCGATTTACTAAATTTTCTGATTAGCTTAAAGTTAACTTTTACAAAAAATTGCTGTGGTTGATAATATGAGAACTTTTCACATATATTAGAGTAACTTTTTTGTCTTAGTAAAGTTTAATAGAAGTATTTTGCTTCTTTTTTATTGACTTATAACGTTGGACTAAGCAGTAATGAGAAGTCTGAATTTCTTTAAAGAAATGAGTACCTTTGTTAAGTAAAACTCATTTACTTTCACTAAAACTTAATTCCTATCTCTCATTTCTGTATTTTAATAATCTCAGGCAATGACCAGAGTGAGATTGGACTTCTTGGATCAACTAGCAAAATTTTGGGAGCTTCAGGGGTCTACCCTCAAGATCCCTGTGGTGGAGAGAAAAATTCTGGATCTCTATGCTTTAAGCAAGGTGAGGCTTGTACTTTGTTAAGAAATTGAACAGGGGCTGGTGAATTTATGAAATTAGGAATTTCAGATATACTTGATGGAAAACATCGCTTCCTATGTAGGATTTGTTTGACAATGAAATGCAAGCATGAGTAAATGGAAATGATAGATTTCCAAGTTATTTTTAAAATCTATTTTATAGTTTGTTATGAGATTAATATTTAATAGCTACTCAGAATAGTAGGTTCTGTTTACACAGTATGCAAAAGAAATGACAGAGACATCCTAATATTATTTTGTATGAAATGAACAATGTCCTATATTGAGTTTGTCAGCTTTTTTTCTGCTTCTTAATTGAAAATTTGGTATATTAAAGAGATTAATGTCACTCAGCATTCTCATGTGTGGTACATACCAGTTGTATTAATAATACCTGTAAGTAGTGTTAGTGGTTAACTGAGGGCAGCATTATCCAGTAGGATGAATATTAACTTTGTAATGTTACGTTCCCTAATGTGAAAAAAACTAACTGACCTGCAACAGGGTTTGTAACGATGACCTTGACAACATATTTTGTTAATACAATAAGAAAAATCTATGACTGCTCTGACTTGTGAATGAAGATAGCTTGATTATCTGAGGAATTTTGCAGAACAATTTATTTTTTATATATTTATTTATGTACGTATTTATTTATTTATGGCTGTGTTGGGTCTTTGTTGCTGCGCGTGGGCTTTCTCTAGTTGCGGCGAGCGGGGGCTACTCTTCGTTGCGGTGCATGGGCTCCTCATTGCGGTGGCTTCTCTTGTTGCGGAGCATGGGCTCTAGGCGCGTGGGCTTCAGTAATTGTACCTGGCGGGCTCAGTAGTTGTGGCTTGTGGGCTCTAGAGCACAGGCTTCAGTAGTTGTGTTGCGCAGGCTCAGTAGTTGTGGTGCACGGGCTCTAGAGCGTAGGCTCAGTAGTTGTGGCACGCGGGCTTAGTTGCTCTGCGGCATGTGGGATCTTCCTGGACCAGGGCTCGAACCCGTGTACCTTGCATTGGCAGGCAGATTCTTAACCACTGTGCTACCAGGGATGTCCCAAAACAACTTATTTTTGTGACCTTTCATATGCTATGATTGATAGGCTGTTTTGAAGTAAAAATTTATTCTCACTTTAGGAAGCTTCCACTTTCAAGGAAAAAAAATGCTAGAATAATTATATTTAAATTATTTTTTATGATACATTTAAAAATTAATGTCAGGTCAGAATTCTCTAGAATTTTTCTTTTATGTAGTACTAAGCATTTTGGAAAGTATAATCTTACGCTAAAATAGCAGTGCTAGGCTTATTTTATCAGTAAGGTAATGATATCAGTAATAAAGGACTGTGAAAATCATGTCATGCAGTTGTATAAAAAAACTGTGATACTGGGGCTTCCCTGGTGGCGCAGTGGTTGAGAGTCTGCCTGGCGATGCAGGGGACACGGGTTCGTGCCCTGGTCCGGGAGGATCCCACATGCCGTGGAGCGGCTGGGCCTGTGAGCCATGGCCGCTGAGCCTGCGCGTCCGGAGCCTGTGCTCCGCAATGGGAAGAGGTCACGGCGGTGAGAGGCCCGCGTACCCAAACAAACAAACAAACAAACAAACAAACAAAAAAACTATGATACCAACGGGCAAATTATAGTGAATTTGAGGGATAGGTTTTTGTCTTGTAGGAAACCATTAGGATAAAAAATTTGTTTTGAGAATTCTCTTTTTTGACATTTCTATTCAGTGAAAACTTACCTACTAACTTTTCTTTTTTTTGGCTGCATTGGGTCTTCATTGCTGCGCGCGGGCTTTTCTCTAATTGCTGCAAGCGGGGGCTACTCTTCATTGTTGTGCGTGGGCTCCTCATTGCGGTGGCTTCTCTTGTGGAGCACGGGCTCTAGGCGCGCGGGCTTCAGTTAGTTGTGGCTCGCGGGCTTAGTTGCTACGTGGCATGTGGGATCTTCCCGGACCAGGGCTCCAACCCGTGTCCCCTGCATTGGCAGGTGGATTCTTTTTTTGCGGTACGCGGGCCGCTCACTGCTGTGGCCTCTCCCGCTGCGGAGCACAGGCTCCGGATGCGCAGGCTTAGCTGCCATGGCTTACGGGACCAGCCGCTCCGCGGCATGTGGGATCTTCCTGTACCGGGGCACGAACCCATGTTCCCTGCATCGCCAGGCAGACTCTCAACCACTGCGCCACCAGGGAAGCCCTTAGACGTGATTTTGACACACTTTGATTTCCACTACTTTTTAGCGGGAAGCAGATTTTCAATCTCCTGAGTCATTAAATTATCAATGTGATTGTTTCCTGTTTTGATTAAGTCACTTTGTCTTTCTCCCTGGTTATTTTTGATAGTAAAAAGTGTTACTTGGAATGTCTGTAATTTAGTGGAATTCTGCATTAACAATTACTGTTTATAATCAGTGCAGCAAGGAACATTAGTCTAGCCATTTTTAGAAGAAATTTTTGTCAAAATAATACATTAAAAAAAAAATAAAGCTTAAAATAAAAACCAGCATTCTCCCTTCTTCATCTCTCCACTCTCTTTACTACTCCTTAGAGCTAATCACTTTCATTTCTTTTAGCTGTTTGATTTTGATCTCCATATTTCAAAAAAACCATGCTCATTATGCTATTTCTTCATTTTTAAGTGTTAAATATCTTATACGTACTGATTGCATACTATTAGAGATTGGCAATGGGTATAAAAATTAAATTCTTATGTACTTCAGGTCCCCTATTCCCTTATAGTGTAGTTAGGTCAATTTTTTATTAATCAGAAATTATTGCTGTGACTGTATAAATACAAATTTATTTGTACTTGTGCCTAATGGTGTGCTATGATTATGTCTCATGTTAATAGTGTGCTATAATTATGTTACCAGTTTTTATTTTCCTTGGACTTAAGAGTCCCGTTGCCTTTCTTCATTTTGTAAGTTTTCCTTGTGACTATTAAAACTTTATTTTCAGATTTTCCAGAAGTATAAATCTCTCAGTGTGCTCTCACCCATCAGAAAATCTGCCAGTTTCCTTTCCTTCTTGGATCCCTTCCTCTGGAGTTCTCTTTCCCGCTCCAGTCCAGACTAGTTTTTTGGTTTTTTTTTTAAGGTCAGCTCTCAGCTTAGAACTTCTTTCACTATTATCATTCTGGGAATTCCCTTTGTCTTTCTCCTTGTTTTAAGTCTTCGTATTACTTGGTTTATTCCTATTTTAGTAAAACATTTCTTCTCCTAGTTTGATGAGCAAGAAGAAAAATGGAATGTAAACTTTTTGCTTGTCTGAAAGTGTTCTGCTCTTAAACTTCATTGGTAGTTTGGTGGGTTTAGAGTCTAGACTGCAAATCATTTTACTTCAGAATTGTATTTTGAAAGCTTTACTTCATAGTCTTCTAGCTTCCAGTGTTGCTGTTGAGAAGAATGATGCTATATTAATTCTTGTGACTTTTTCTTGAAGACACGGTCTAATCTTCATTCCCAGTGTTTTGAGATTTCACAGTGGATATGCGGTGGTATGTGTTAATTTTCATTGAATATGTTGATTGCACTTGATGACCTTTTTAATCTGAACTCACCTCTTTGAGTTCTTGTAACTTTTCTTGTGTTAACTCTTTGACGGTTTGTTCCACTTACTTTTTCTTTCTTTTTGAACTCTTATTGGTTGGATGTGAGACTGTTAGACCGATCCTCTACTTTACTTACCTGTTTCTTTCTTAGGTTAGGAGTCCCTTCTTTTCAAACTCTCCTGAGAGTAAATCTCCAGGCTTCTGCTGTTGTTGGAGAGGGATGGTTGCCTGGCGTGCTAACCGGGGGAGGTCTGATTGCTTTTACACAGGTTTTCAGTCAACACTGTTCTTCTAAAATTTAATTTTAAAGGTACTGCTGCTTCCATTTCTTAAGCCTTTCCAGGTTCTATGTTGCGAAAGCTTCTCGTTAGCTTTCTTCTGTTGCAAGTGCTTGGGGCTTTTTCGTCTGTTTTTTTGTTTTTGCTTGCTAGATGATCATTCCTACATCTGCTTTTCTCTTGGTCTTTTTGTCCTCTTGGGAGTATGCCTTTTTGTCCCTTCCTTTTTAGTGGAGCTTTGAGAGGGAGCTTTTAAGTAGAAGACTGCTGCTGTTTTTCGTCTGTTAAAATTGTCTCTTGCTAACTGGAGTTAGTTTTTCATTGGACTGAAATTTTGGCCTTGAGTGGCATTACTCTTTTGTTAAGTTTTAATTAAGGGGCTGTCTTCATTGTGTTCAGTTTAAGTGCATGCCGTGTATTTCTTTATAGGGCATGGGTCATGTGATGTTTTTCTAATGACAGTGGTGTGATATAGTGCATGGCAAATGTTTGGAATAAATGGTTTATATTTTGAAATTGTGCATGGTAATCCTTGAATCTCTCAGCTGAAGAAAAGCAAGTATTAAGGTTTTGTGTGTTTTTATAGTATTAGGCCCGGTTAGATTGTTACAGAGTATCTAAACATGAAGCCAAAGTCATGGCTTTGATTTCTTTGTTAGTTTTGTCTTACCCTTGGCCATCCCCGATTATGGTGCTGTCATTGTCACAGCTGTGTGCCAGAAATGGTCAGAGCTGGGTGGGAAGCATGACTGGATCCGTGCAGCTATATCATTACTGACAGGAGCAGATTATTATGTAATTGTGTTGGGAAATGCAGATTACTGAGAGGGCTCCTGTTTCCTCTCTTAGACTTTTACTGCTCCTCCCCACTTGCTTCAGCCACAGTGGTTTCCTTATTGCTCCTCAACATGCTAGGCAGGCTCCTCATGGGGCCTTTACTCTGGCTGTTCCCTGCCCTGTATATCTGCTTGGGTAACTGCTTCACCTCCTTCAAGTCTTTGCTCAAGTTTCACCTTCATAATGAGGCATTTTGTGACTGTTTGATGCTTCAATTTACCCTCATTCTCCTACTTGGGAGGCTTTTAAATTACTCTTTAAAATTTTTTTCACAGCATTTGTCACTTCAAAATTGACATGTTATGTTTAGTCTTCCACTAGGCTGTAAGCTCCAACAGGGCAAAGATCTTTATTTTATTCATAGCTGTATCTCCAGCACCTAGAACTGTAGCTGACAGAGTAGAAACCCTGGGAAGCTATGAATGAAAGGCATTCTCACTCATCCATTTGCTTCCAGACAGCCCTCTATCCAAACCACCCTTAATGTGTCTTCCTCTACACTACAAAATTTGAAAAATAATTTTTTTTTTTTTTGTGGTATGCGGGCCTCTCACTGTTGTGGCCTCTCTCGTTGCGGAGCACAGGCTCCGGACGCGCAGACTCAGTGGCCATGGCTCACGGGCCCAGCCGCTCCACGGCATGTGGGATCTTCCCGGACCGGGGCACGAACCCGCGTCCCCTGTATTGGCAGGCGGACTCCCAACCACTGCGCCACCAGGGAAGCCCTGAAAAATAAATTTTTTTCTCTACATGATTTTTCCCTGGTTGGCTCTCATTAACAGAGGGAGCTTCTTTGAGGATGTAATAAGAAAAGCTAAAAAATTGAAGATGGGTTCCACTCCTGTGCACATGAACTTCTGTGTTTCTATCAAGCTTTCAGATACTTCACTGGAGGAGAATTTTCCTTTGGCTATAGTTTCATCTTTGCTATAATAAAATCCTAAGCACAATAGTAGAAAACGTATCCTTTACTTATTTATAGCATGTATATTCTCCCCCCAACCCCCAACTTCCCCCCCACACAGACATTTATAATACAGCCAACATTGATACAGTGTTTACTGTGTCCCGGTGCCATCCATTCATTCATTCATTTTGGCTGCGCTGTGTCTTAGTTGCCGCACACGGGATCTTCGTTGCTGCACGTGGAATCTTTGTCGCGGCATGCGAACTCTTAGTTGTGGCATGCATGTGGGATCTAGTTCCCCGACCAGGAATCGAACCCGGGCCCCCTGCATTGGGAGCGTGGAGTCTTAACCACTGCACCACCAGGGAAGTCCCTGTTCTGGTGCTTTTCATGTTTTAATTTGTCTTCACAGCAGCCTCATAATAAGGAATAGATACTGTTATTATTACTCTTTTAATAATGGTGAGGAGTCTGAGATGCAAATTATGTAACTTACCCAAGGTCATACAGCTACTGAGTTAGCAGAGCTGGGATTTGAACTCTGGTAATCTGGCTCTGGAGTCCATGCTCTTAGCCTTTAAAAAAAAGTTGTGGTGAAACGTACATAACTGTTTACTGCTTTTCAGTGTACAATCTTATGGCCTTAGATATTTTCAAAGTGTTGTACAACCATCACTACTGTCCATTTCCAGAACTTTCCCCTCCCTGTAGCACCTGGTAAAACCATTATCATACTTTCTATGAATTCACTTATGCTAGGTTATCTCATTTAAATGGGATCATACAATATTCATCTTTTTGTGTTTGTGTTATTTCACTTAGCATAATGTTTTCAGGGTTCATCCATGTTGTCACATGTATCAGAGTTTCATGCATTTTTAAGGCTGAATAATATTCCACGTACGCCTTTACCACATTTTTTTTTATCCGTTCATCTCTTGATGGATATTTGGGTTGTTTCTACCTTTTGGCTATTGTGAATAATGCTCCTGTGAACACTGGTATGCAAGTACTGTTTGAATCCCTGCTGTCAGTTCTTTTGGCTATCTCCCTAGAGGTGGAATTGCTGGGTCATATGGTAATTCTGTTTAATTTTTCCCTTAACTTTTTGATATAGTAGAATACAGTAGTGTACACTCAAAGAGGAAAATTGCTTTGAATTCAAATAACTTAATCACACTCTTTATTCTGTCATCAGTGAAACTGAAAACTGCCTATATTTTAGAATGTGAGAGATGTACATATCAGTTTCTGGAAGATGGGGGCCTGGGTACATGTCTGCTCTATACTGTGGCTGGTTTGATGTGAGCATTCAGCAAAAATTGGCCAATTTATCCCATTACTTCCTACCTTAATACATTCTGTGCTATGTTCTAGTACATCTCCGGAATTTATTTTTCCCCATCATTTCTTTATAATATTCTGTGTAAAGCCTTTCTCTTTTTGAAAAATTACAGCCTCTTTTTCAAAATATCCTCTGAATCCACTGTTTGTTTGACATTTTTGTTAAATCCTGTAAGTTAGTTGCTATATTTTCTAGTATCGGGATTTACATTCACTTTATATTATATAATAACATTCACATGTCTATACTTGGTCTGTTTTTAATTTTTATTTATATTTTGAATTCCATGTGGATATAGAGTACATGTATGTATTTAATTTTCTCAAGGTGCATAGTGTGCAAAGCATAAATTCATTAAATATTTTTGAATGCTTGGTTCATTGAAGGTACGCACAGTGGCCAGTAATAGAGTTTAAAACTTCCAAAAGTTATTGTCTCTTTTCCATACTTTAAATGTTGATGAGTTTCAATTTTGTCACATATTTCTTGAAAGGAAATATAAAATCTAGGCCCAGAATAATTTTTCCATTTAGCAGACAAGATGTAGAGTCAGAATACATGAATCTACCTCTTTCCCTAAATAATTTTTACTTTCTTTTCAGATTGTTGCCAGCAAAGGTGGTTTTGAAATGGTCACCAAAGAGAAGAAATGGTCTAAAGTGGGTAGCCGCTTGGGATATCTGCCAGGAAAAGGAACTGGGTCTCTTTTGAAGTCACATTATGAAAGAATTCTCTACCCATATGAGCTTTTCCAGTCTGGTGTCAGCCTTATGGTGAGATGCATCACTTTTTTTAGGATAAATCCACTCTGCCATATATAAACTTTAGATTGTTTACTATAACAAGATAGCAATTGGCTATGATTTCACCAGGTACTGAAATTTGGGGGGAGCAAGGTGTAGTTTAAAAATCACAGCTATTTTTGGTGGTTTACAAGATAAAGGCTAATGGGAATGAAGAAAGTTTTCTTATTTAAATGTGTAAGCTTATGCAAGACTTACGCTTTTAAAAAAATTCCTCCACTTGGTTTCATGTATTTTTTTTTGAACAGCTTTATTGAGGTATAATTTACATACTACAGAATTCACCTATTATAGGTACACAGTCAATAAGCTTTAGTAAATTATACATTTATGCAACTATCATCACCATCCAGTTTTAGAACACTTCCATCAGCTCCCAAAATTCCTTTGTGTTTGTTTATAGCTGGTTCTTCTACCCTCAAACCTGGACAACTCCTGATCTGCTTTCTGGCTCTATAGTTTTGCCTTTTCTAGAAATTTCATGTACATGGAATCATACAGTATGATTTTGTGTATGGCTTTTTTCACTTAGCCTAATGTTTTTAAGGTTCATCTATGTTTTAGTATTCGTACTTCATTCCTCTTTATGGCTGAATAATACTCTGTTGTATGGATATACCACATTTGTTTATTCATTTATCACTTATGGACATTTGGATTGTTTCCAGTTTATGGCTGTTATGAATAATGCTATGAATATTCATGTACTAGTCTTTGTGTGGACATACGTTTTCATTTCTCTTGGGTAGATACCTAGGAGTGGAATTGCTGGGTTATACGGTAAGTTTATGTTTAACTTTTTAAGAAACTGCCGAACTGTATTCCAAAGTGGCTGAACCATTTTACATTCCCGCCAGTAATGTAGAGGCTTCCAGTTTCTGCACATCTTTGCCAACACTTGGTATTGTCAGTTTTTTTGCTTACAGCCATTCTAGTGGGTGTGTAGTGGTATCTCATTGTGGTTTTAATTTTATTTCCCTAATGACTAATGGTGTTGTGTATCTTTTCATGTGTATATTAGCCATTTGTATATCTTCCTTGATGAACTGTCTGCTCAAATCTTTTTTTTATTGGGTTGTCAGTCATTTTATACTTGTTTTAAGATTTTGCTAAATAGTCTGGATATAAGTCCTTTATCAGATGTATGATTTTATAAATATTTTCTTTAGTTTGTGGTTTGTCTTTTCATTTATAATGGTGTCTGTTTGAAGAGTAATCTATTGATTTTCTCCCTTTTTATGGATTGTGCTTCTGTTATCATATCTAAGAAAATCTTTTCTTCACCTAAGGCCAAGTGTTTTTTTTTTATAGTTTTAGCTTTTATGTTTAGGTCTGTGACCCATTTTGAGTCGTTTTTTTGTGTATAGTCTGAGTTAAAGGTATAAGTTCATTTTGGGGGCAGCGGAGAGGGGGTATAGGAATATCCAATTGTTCCAGCACCATTTGTTAAAAGACTACCCTTCTCCCATTTACCTTACCAAGGTGATTTACCTTGGCACCTTTGTTGAGAATCAGTTGACTATAAATATGTGGGTTTATTTCTAGTCTGTTTTGTTCTTTGTTTGATCTGTATGTTTTACCCTAACACCAATACTATGCTGTCTTGAGTACCATAGCTTTATAGTAAGTTTAGATATCTGGTAGTGTAAGTCCTCCAGCTTGGTTCTTTTTTCAAAATTTCCAAACAATTTGCATTTCCACATAAATTTTGGGATCCACTTCTCAATTTCTACAACAGAAGCCTGCTAGGATTTTGATAGGGATTGTCTTGAATCTATAGATCAGTTTGGTGGGAGAGTTGTCATCTGGTTTCATGTAGTTTTAGGGATTTTTTAGAAATTTATTATTTTTCTCCTTATTCTCAAATCTGATTTCTTACAAGTGAATCTGCCCTCTTCCTGTGCTCTCAATTCTTTAGGGTGTACAAATGCCTAATTTAGATCTTAAGGAAAAAGTGGAGCCTGAGGTTCTTGGCACTGATGTCCAAACTCCCCCAGAGCCGGGCACAAGAGTGAACATTCTGCCGAAGAGAACAAGGCGTGTCAAGTCTCAGGTATCAGTTTCCATGGGCCGCTTTTGACAGGCGTTTCTAGAGTGTTGACTGTGCAGAACACTTACTTGGCTCTGGGAGGTCATTCACGTGCTGTCGTTCTTTAAAACTCGGAGACGCGTTTCCATATACCTTTGAGATGAACGAGGAAGGGATTGTAAACTTCAGTCTGATTTGATTTAGAGAGTTCTTTGTTAATTTTGAACAGCTATGACAGGGGGGGCGGTTCAGAGAGTGACTCTGGATACTGTAGGGCCAATTTCATAGACATGCTGATGAATTCTAGTATATTTTATTTTCGTGGTTAGTATAAGTGAGAAGAATAGGAAAGAGTGGTTTTATCTTTACTCATCATTCCTTTAAAAACCAGTGGGTAAGTTTCTTAGTCTCCGAACCATTCCAGTGTAATTTCTACAGTGTTCTTGTGACCTGGAATAATTTTAAAGCCTAATGAATACATCGGAAGAAAAATGCTCTAATTTCTTTTTGTCTGCCCCTCTTCCCCTCCACCTTTTTCCTATTCCCATTTCTTTGTGGTCCTCGAAGTTGTGTTTCTAAAGGTTTTTGTTAAAGACAATCTGTAGGCTGGGGAGAGTGAGGTGCCCTTAGGACTCTTGAGATGTGGCCCATTTAAATTAACATATGGGTGAACTGGGACAGCAGCTTTTCTGGGTCCTAAACACATTTAAGGATGGAAGTGGTTCACATGGAAAGTGGGTTCACTATTAACAAGAGATACTGGATCTGGGGTTGTGAGGAGTCCTGTCACTGTAGAGGCAGGCTAATGATACTTCATCTTGCTTTTCTGTAGCTCAGGGGATATGTCTCTTTCATGCCATGTCTACTTTCCTTGTTCTGAGTTTATGCTCGCTAAATAACCTCCTGATTAATAATTTAGCTTCTTAGGTACTCTGATAGCAGAAAGGTAGGTGTCTTGAATGGGGCATGTGAATTTAATGGAAATTTTTGGAAAATGATAGCTCTATTTTATTTTTTTAATTTTAAAATTTATTTATTTTTTTTGACTGCATCGGGTCTCCATTGCTGTGCGCGGGCTTTCTCTAATTGCGGCGAGCAGGGGCTACTCTTCGTTGTGGTGCACGGGCTTCTCGTTGTGGTGGCTTCTGTGGTTGCGGAGCACGGGCTCTAGGTGCGTGGGCTTCAGTAGTTGCAGCACTTGGGCTCAGTAGTTGCAGCACGCAGGCCCTGGAGCATGTGGGCTTCAGTAGTTGCGGCGTGTGGGCTCTGGGGTGTGCGGGTTTCAGTAGTTGTGGCTCGCGGGCTCTAGAGTGCAGGCTCAGTAGCGGTGGCACACTGGCTTAGCTGCTCTGTGGCATATGGGATCTTCCCGGACTAGGGCTCGAACCCGTGTCCCCTGAATTGGCAGGTGGATTCTTAACCACTGCGCCACCAGGGAAGTCCCAATAGCTCTATTTTAAATTAGTAAACTCTGGTTTGGTTGTTAAGTGATTTTTATTACCATGGTTGATCTCAGAAGTTCTGATCGTCTTTGGGTATATAGTGAAGATTCTGTCTTAAGACCTGAAATACTTGAAGACTAGTCTCTTTGACATGGTGACTCAACTTTGAAGAGTTGCCCCAGGTGGGCCCATTTAATCAGTTGCCAGCTTGTGAAATCCCTTGATGTTCCTTCTGAAACCATGAAAAAAAAGTCCTGCTTATTTCTGATTGCCTTTCATCAGATTATATAATGATTGCCATTCATTATGTAACAATAGGGACTACACAGAATACTTTTACCCATTGCAGTAATTGTTGCTGTAGTCAGATTGATTGATATTGGATTGATATTAGAACCATTTGAGGATTTGCAATTAAGAATTTCTTCACCTTGCAGTTTGTCCTTAATTAATTTTGCCAGTCTGCCTCATTCCTAGTCTTCTATTTCAGAAAGACAGTAAAGGCTTTCTGGTAGAACTTCAACCTCTTGCCCCATACATGAAACTATCTGGTGTTCATTCTTAATCTCTACCTATCTCTGTGGGCAGAGTGTGCCTTTTTCTCCAAGGGTAATCCTTCTACTCCCATCCTTCCCGGCTTTAAAAACAGAAGCCCTCTTCCTAGATAGTTCCTTACTCCTTGCCTCTTTTCATGAAGAAGTTCCCTGGAAAATCATCTATATTTTCTCAGTTTCCTCAGTATCTGTTTAGTTTTTAAACCCTGTAATCTGACTTTGAGCTAAATAATTTCCTTGAAACTACACTATTCAAGTTACCACAGAGTTAATAATTGTCAGATGCTGAGACCCCTTTTTCATTTCTTAACCTACTTCATCTCTGATCATGTTTGCATTTCTTGAAATTTGCTTTTTCTTTGGCTTCTGTGACACCTCTCTTCTCGTTTCCCTCGTCACTCTCTGACCACTCCTCAGTAATCTTTGTTATCTCTTCTCTCTGCCCTTCATGTAGTGCTCTCAGTCTTCCTTATCTTCACTCTACTCAGCTGTCTCTTCCACCCTGTGATTTGTTACTACCTATCTCTCAGGGCTCCTAAATAAGTCATGACATCCGTGCTTCTTCCCTGTTCACCAGGGGTCTTGAGTGCATGTGTGTATATGTATGCCTTGGTGGCCACACACAGCTAAACTCAGTATGTCGCAAACATTATCACCTTTTCTAAATCTGTTTTCTTAAAAAATATTTTCTAGCTTGGTGATAGTGACAAGCACAGCCATCGAATAGTTTCCCAAACAAGAAATGGAAGTTAAGAAAGTTATCCTACTTCCCTTTCCCATCTCTATCACATCGCTTGATATACTCTGCTTTAATTGGTTTTTTCTGTGACCTCACTAGAATGAGTTCCTTGAAAGCTGAGATTGCAGTTTGTTTATATCAAGAATGACCAAACCCTTAACACTTATACATTAGAATGCCAGTATGTCCCATTTTTGGTGACACTAAGTTTGAGCCAGCACTTCTTCATTATAATGTACTATTCTCCTTGTAATAAAAGTAATCAGAGTAAACTATAAGACTGTGGGAATAACTTGTTTTCCATTAACTTTCCATTATTTTTCAATAACAATATTTCCATTATTCCATTAACTTGTTTTACCCAATAGTTTTAACATTCATTGATAATCCTTGCCTCAGTTAATTATGCTGGTGGTTGCAAACCAGGTGATTTTCTGGTTCTGTCATTTCTTCTATGTTTATTAGTTAGCATTTTTCTTTAAAAAAACTCTACTCCCACGCTTGAGTATTTTTCATACAGTAAAATGTGTATATCTTAAGTGTACAGCTTGATGAATTTTGATGAATGTATATACCTATGGAACCAACCTTGAGTGTCCCTCCTCCTTTTATAGTCTCACTATAGAGCATGACTTTTTTGATAAATGTCTTATAACCTATTACTACTTTTTATTCCTTTTTGATACTTGAATTGTTCCAAATTTGGCCTGCGGGAGCCCCTTCAAGAGGTTCATATGTTCTTTGACAAGTCTCCATCAGTTTTTTTTTTGTTTTTTAATTAATTAATTAATTTATTTATTTTTGGCTGTGTTGGGTCTTCGTTGCTGTGCGCAGGCTTTCTCTAGTTGCGGCGAGCTGGGGCCACTCTCCATTGCAGTGTGCGGGCTTCTCACTGCCGTGGCCTCTCCCGTTGCGGAGCACAGACTCTAGACGCGCAGGCTCAGTAGTTGCGGCTCACGGGCTTAGTTGCTCCACGGCATGTGGGATCTTCCCAGACCAGGGCTCAAACCCGTGTCCCCTGCATTGGCAGGCAGATTCTTAACCACTGCACCACCAGGGAAGCCCTCTCCATCAGTTTTTGAGCACTTACTTTCTAGCACAAAGAATCCCATTGTCTTCTTGCCGTGACTTAGACCTGGAATCAGCCATTTCTCCAAGGAATCCTGGTTCACTTTAGTGGGAAATGGTATTTAGAAGCCAAGATTTGAGCACAAGGTGTGCTTGTTCCTACTGGGATACCATTGCTTGTAGCCCCTTCTGGTGGCCAGGGCTGGGAAATCAATTTTTAAAAATTGTGACTTTATATTTTCAGCTCATACTGATAATTCTAGTCCTAATCTAGCATCACAAAGTTCTTTTGGTTTGTGTTGTAATTGTTTTCTTAGCATTTTGAGTTGGGGACTTAATTCATTTATTCCTGCTCTTTTGCTTTGATTGCTGTGTTTAAGACTATAGAATTTCCTGTGATTATTTCTTTCCTTTGTTCCAGAGATTCTGATATATGATATATGTGATATATGTATATACAGAGAAAAAATTCCAGGTGGAAGGGCCTTTTGATTTTGTTTTTTTTTGTTGTTTTTTTTGCGGTACGCGGGCCTCTCACTGTTGTGGCCTCTCCCGTTGTGGAGCACAGGCTCCGGACGCGCAGGCTCAGCAGCCATGGCTCACAGGCCCAGCCGCTCCGCGGCATGTGGGATCCTCCCGGACCGGGGCACGAACCCGTGTCCCCTGCATCGGCAGGCGGACTCTCAACCACTGCGCCACCAGGGAAGCCCGGGCCTTTTGATTTTTGATGTTATTTCTAGCTTTATGCCAGTAAGATCAGAGAATGTTGTCATATTATTTCCACTTTTGGGGACTTTATTGTCTGTCTGAAAAGGTGGTTGTAAGGATTAATTGACTAGAATACTTTGATATGGCATATACTATATACTCACTATGTTAGCTTTTATTACTGTGTACTTTGCTTTAACAGTGGTAAAGAATGTGTAGTGTTAGGGGCTTCCCTGGTGGCGCAGTGGTTGGGAGTCCGCCTGCCGATGCAGGGGACGCGGGTTCGTGCCCCGGTCTGGGGGGCTCCCACATGCCGTGGAGCAGCTGGGCCCGTGAGCCATGGCCGCTGAGCATGCGTGTCCGGAGCCTGTGCTCCGCAGCAGGAGAGGCCACAGCAGTGAGACGCCCGTGTACTGCAAAAAAAAAAAAAAAAAAGAGAATGTGTAGTGTTAATGTTTTTCATTGGACTGACTATAGGTTAATATAACCAAGTCAGCCTACCAGAGTTTAAAGATACATTTTGAAATGCCATTTTGGTTGGTTTGGTTCTTATATGCTCTTTTAGTAGTCCAGGCTGCCTGTGTCTGTCTGCTGTTAGGTCGCCATAGACTTATAAAGTAGTCTATTTTATCCTGGTTTATTTTTATTCTTATCGACTAAGTATATTTTAAGTAAATTTTGATTATTACCCTGCATTCAGAGATTATCTAAATTCAAGGTGTAACACTGGTGTCTGTCATGATGCTTTAATCCTCAAGTACTAGAATGCCAAATGACAGTAGCTTAAACATTGACAACACAGTTTTCACATGCGGACACATTTTCCACATTAGATTTTCAGAGATAAGTAGTTCTAGGATTCGTATAGCAACTTCACATTGTCATCAAGGGCCAAGCTCTTTCCATCTTCCTGCCTGGCCTTCTTCAGTGTATGGGTGATACATATATCTCCTCTTAATTGCATTGTGGCTGCTGTAGCGTCCAGCGCTGTGCTTCCATCAGACTGAGTCTTGTAGCAGTGGGGAAGGAAGTTGGGTCAAAAGGACTTACTCTTTGAGATGCTTTCTCTTTTATTAGAAGACGAAAATCTTTCCCAGAGGTTTGCAGTAGACCTTCCTTATGTCTCACTGGCTAGAACACGATAGCATTCCCACCCTTAGCTAGGTGATCGCCAACAAAGAGAAATGGCATTGGCATGATTGACTTAGGACAGTCAATATTCATCTCCTAGGATGGGCATAATTGCCCTAATCAAAGATGGGTGTCCATTAGCAAGTTAGAAGTGGGCATTTCTATCGAGTTATTACCACTGTTACACCAGTAATTACCAGTAGTGTCTGTCTCTGGACAGAACCTAATTGACAACTATGCTTTTATGAAAGGTAGATTTTCTTTTGTGGAAAGGAATCTGGGTGTTGCAGAGCGCTTTGGTGACTTCAGCAATGAGGCAGCAAGTGGATTTAGAAAAATTAAAATTTTCCTTCATTTTGAATTGGATCTTGAGACTTTTCCTGGGTAAGAAAATAAATTTATGAATCACAATAATTAGACTAATGTGAGTTTATTTTTTTTTAGTCAGAATCTGGAGAAGTGAATAGAAACACGGAACTGAAGAAACTTCGGATTTTTGGGGCTGGGCCTAAGGTTGTGGGCTTGGCAATGGGAGTAAAAGATAAAGAAGGTAAATCTGTTATTTGGTCATGAAAAGAAATAAGGTACAACAATATGGTTATAACAAGATTCATATGATACTCGATCGTAGTCTGCCTTGGGATTTTCTTAGGCAGCATAGTTCCTAGACAGATCACCTTTTTAGTGGCAGATAATTTTAAGGTGTGAGGAGCCATATTATGTTGAATTTTTGTAATATTTTGGAAGAGAGAAAGTTCCTCCTCCATGTCTAACACATGACACAGAAATTGTAGTTTCTAAAGGCTAGTTTATAAGAGAATTGCAAAATTAATGGTTCTCACCTGGTAATCTAAAGCTTATTATTTTTAAATTTAAAGAGAAATAGAGGATTTCTCTGACCTTTAGTATCAAAATATACTGGGGAGAGCTAATGATTTAGATTCTAACCATAATTTTGACATTTTTCTTTAATTGCCTTTACATATTATGATACTTCATTTAAGTAACCTGTTTAAAGAATGCCTAGTACTCTCAGCTTAGCATGTTAGAAACTTGTGAGTAAAATTGCTAATGCGGAGATCAAGTTTGACAGTTCTATGTGCATGTTAGTTTTAAAGCTCAATTTAACAAAGATTGTGTTGGATATGTTTTTACTGTGTAAGAATTTAATGAATTGCTATAATCACAAGTCATATTGATTACTGTGCATTTTATGATATGGCTAAGTCTTTATTCAGATTGTGGGTTGAACTCTGGATAATCAGGTAATATTCTTCCATCACTCGCAAAGCATTCAGTGTGATAGGACTTCTAGATACAGTATAATGTTTACTATTGCTCTTTTAAAAGATTAAGGACTTTATCTTTTTTCTGTTTGTAATTGTATTAGCTGGCAGTGATCTCAAAGCTAGTCCCAGATTAGTCCCTGATAAGTACTACATATGGGCAAGTGTAGAATTAGTAGTTACGCTCTCTGGAGCTTGATTGCCTGGACTAGAGTCCCAAGTCTGCCGCTGACTGGCTATGTGATTTTGGTCAAGTTATCTAGCTTCTCTGTGCTTCAGATTCTTTATCTTCAGTGGGGGGATAATAGTTTATCTGCCTCATAGTGTTGTGAGATTTTAACTAATTTAAATAATCTAAAATAGTGTCTGGTCCATGGTAAGCTCTCAACATTAGTTTTTACTATTATTATTATATAACTATTTTTATTTCAAGATGAGGTCTCCCGAAGACGAAAAGTTACCAACAGGTCAGACGCATTTAACATGCAAATGAGACAACGGAAAGGAACTCTCTCTGTTAACTTTGTAAGTGTTCTGAGATGTGTCAGGAGGGAAAGGATTTATTTTTATTTTAGTTTTGCACTTTTTACCTTGCTATATCTTAGTATGTTATCTAGTTAGTTTATTTAGTTGTAAGACTTGATGGTGCATCTGAACTTGCCGCTTTGGTTTATATAATACTAACTTTGCTTTGTCCCATATACACAGACTGTTCCCTGAGTCTTATACCTTGTAAGTGAGTGAGTGAGAGGATGAAGTGAAACTGTAAATCCTTAGCTGTATTAATGCTCGGTATTCAGCCCTCTACCAATAAAGAGTATTTGTGTATAGAAAGGGTGATGTGGTATATTTTATTTATATAAATTGACTTTCAAGTACCCTAGATTTGTAGTCTTCCTTTATTCTCATACCTTGATATGCTTTTATTAATTTGCTTGTAGAAGCTCTGAGGAAATTTAGGAAGTTTTATGCAAAGTATTTAAATATAGTTATTTAAAATAAATATTAAGGATTTAAGTTATGTTTACTTTTTAGTGTACATTATTTTGTTTGTTTCAATTAAGGTGTTCGTGGTAAAAATTTAATATTGCTTATTACAGAAAATAAACTTTTGTTTTATTTTGTTTTTTTAACAGGTTGATCTTTACGTTTGTATGTTTTGTGGTCGGGGAAATAATGAAGATAAATTGCTGTTGTGTGATGGGTGTGATGACAGCTATCATACATTTTGTTTAATTCCCCCACTGCCTGATGTGCCCAAAGGAGACTGGAGGTGTCCCAAATGTGTTGCTGAGGTATAAGCCTAGCCTCACCTTTGGAATTAAGAACAGTAACACACACACACGCGTGCACAGTGAACACACTCCGTGAAGCTTCTTCTCCTCTCTCTTTGTTCTTCAGTGTTTGAAATCGCCAGGATTTTTGAAGAGTGATAGTGACTGGAAATGTAGCAGTTCTACTGTGGCAGTTTGTTTTCTAAAGGGTCTTTTTCTGACTGTTGGTTAGATAATTCTGTTTATTGCTGCAGACTTTGCTCAGAATATTCATATTCTTGGAAAACAATAAAAATGAAGAAAGTCTGTAGGTTATTTGTTTTTTCTTTTTTTTAAAAAGTAAAAATCAGACATGAAGCTCTAGAACTTAGGATTCATGCATCCAGTTTTCATGCTACCAATAGATAAACAAGTATCTATTAACTTGTTTAAATTTTGACTTGATTGTACTAAATTGTTATTGAAAGATTATAATGATGTCATTATCATGAAATGTCTGGTCTGTTTACTTATTTTAACAAAATGTGATAGGACGTTGAAGGGAAAGAGATGGTATATCTAGATGTAGTCAAAGATGGATATTTATGGCCTTTGAATTATTTATTTATTTATGGCTGTGTTGGGTCTTCGTTGCTGTGTGTGGGCTTTTCTCTAGTTGCGGCGAGCGGGGGCTACTCTTCATTGTGGTGTGCAGCCTTCTCATTGCGGTGGCTTCTCTTGTTGTGGAGCACGGGCTCTAGGCGCACGGGCTTCAGTAGTTGTGGCTCGCGGGCTCAGCAGTTGTGGCTCGTGGGCTCTAGAGTGCAGGCTCAATAGTTGTGGCGCACAGGCTTAGTTGCCATGTGGCATGTGGGATCTTCCCGGACCAGGGATCGAACCCATGTCCCCTGTATTGGCAGGTGGATTCTTAACCACTTCTGCTACCAGGGAAGTCCCTTGAATTATTTTTTAATTTATTATTCTCAAGGTTAGATGATTCAGTCCTACTCGAAGTCAGTATTTGTGTTAAGAAATTGGTCATGGTGGTTGGTAGTATGAAAAAAAATCATTTTTCTAGCTAATTATCCTAGCAACCCGGTGAATATCCCTTTGTCCTTTACCTTTCCTCCCTCCATGAACATTTATTTTTCCACTGAGGATAATAGACATCCCTGGGCTTGATTCCAGGTTGGTAGTCCTCCAGGTGTTTGTCTTGGTGCCAAAGCTTAATGACAACTCCAAAGCCCAAAGCTGTTTCATTGCCACCTTCCTACTGGAAGGTGTGAAAATGCAGTTGAAGTTTAAGAACATTATTTCCTGATTCCACAGTAATACTTGTTTTGTGGTCTAGAGTTGACTGGATTTGCTTCCCCTAGGGAAATGATCAAAGAAGGTAGTACCTGAGGGCCTTAATGCGTACTTCAGTTCAGTTTCAGTAAGTTAATCTTAGATTTTTTTTCTTCCCAGGAATGTAATAAACCTAGAGAAGCCTTTGGATTTGAACAAGCTGTACGAGAGTATACACTTCAGAGCTTTGGAGAGATGGCAGATAATTTTAAGTCTGACTATTTCAATATGCCAGTTCATGTGAGTATCTATCTTTTAGGTCACTTTGGGAAAGTATAAAAATTTATCTGATTCCAAAGCTTTTGCGTTGCTTTTTAAAAACTTTCATTATTTTGTAGAAAGCAGGGACAGCATAAAGAAGATGATAGAACACCAGATCTGAAGATTAGGGGCCTGGGATCTGTTTTTGTTTCTTTTACCCTCTGCCGTGGCAGTGTGCACTGTAGAGAAACTGGCTTCGACCTTCCACTTGTTCTTTAGTGCTCTGGGAGCGCTGTCCTTTACAGACAGGCACGGAGGATGCGGCAGTTGCTGCTTTGGTCTAGTTATTTGTAGTATGAGGTTTGCTTCTTTCCCTGGGGGATCTTGGACTTTAAAAAAATCCCTTTCGAAATAATTTGCCAAAGCTGTTAAAATTCAGCCTTGATTTTTGTATTTCCTTTTCCTTCCTTATGTCCTGGGTCATCTTTATCCTTCTTAGTTGGAAAGCAGCTTGCAGAAGAAGGCAGTTCAAATTCATTATGTTTTTCTGAACATCTAAGTTGTCTTTAGCTTTTTCCCATCGTCAGTCAGAAAAGCTAGGACTGCAGTCTTTTCAGCTCTGGGAATTGAGAAGGTTTTCTGTTTTTTCATGGGCTTTTTGTTCACTTGACCTGTGTATTATGTCATAGTGGGTTATGGTTATAGAGAGTTGGTAATCTGTAATCTTTGTTTTCCCTGTGTAGATGGTTCCCACAGAACTAGTGGAGAAGGAATTCTGGCGGCTGGTGAGCAGCATTGAAGAAGATGTTATCGTAGAGTATGGAGCTGACATCTCCTCAAAAGACTTTGGAAGTGGATTTCCTGTAAAGGATGGTCGGAGAAAGATGCTGCCAGAAGAAGAGGTGCAGAGCACATAGTAGTATCCAGATTTCTTATCCTGAAGCTGATTCAGCCTTTACATAGCAGAAAACTTTCTTTAATCTTAAGGGACCACGTTCATTTAAAATATTAAATATGTAGAATTTGGACAGTAAAAATAATCTTCAGTTTTGAAAACAATAAATTCAAAGTACCATTAAATATTATTTAACTTTGCATTTTATCAATTTTTTTTTTTTTTTTTTTTTTGGCCGTACGTGGGCCTCTCACTTGTTGTGGCCTCTCCCGTCATGGAGCACAGGCTCCGGACGCGCAGGCTCAGCGGCCATGGCTCACGGATCCAGCCACTCCGCGGCATGTGGGATCCCCCCGGACCGGGGCACGAACCTGCGTCCCTTGCAGGTGGGGAGGTGGACTCTAAACCACTGTGCCGCCAGGGAAGCCCTTAACTTTGCATTTTAAAACCAGTTAAATTGGTTTAAAACTTTAACTTTAGTTAAGATTTTGCCTAGCTCTTTCTGTTTGGAAATCTAGCAAGTGACAAGATTTTTTAAAAAAATTACATTTTACTGGTAGGTCCACAATTAATTTTCCTTTAACACCTGGGCAGGTAGGTGTTCAAATATGCATTTAAACTGTAACAGATAATGAAGTACTATCACCTAGGAGATGACCTCTGTGTGTAAACCTGAATTAAGATGATCATTTCTTTCTTTTTCTCTTTACTTTGGTCCTTGTCACCTTTTCTTTACCTTTGTAATTGGCAGTAATTGAGAGTTTTATCTCCTATTAAAGGAGTTAACACATAGTCAGAAAAAAAAGTTACACAGTGGAGAAGGATATACAATTAAAAATATGGCCACTCTAGGTCTCTTAGGGCTACCATTGACATGGCATATCTTTTCCATTCTTTTACTTTGAAGCTGTTTGTATTTTGGAATCTGGTGTGTGTCTCTTATAGCCAGCATATGATTGAATCTTGCTTTTTTAAAAATCTAGTCTGAAGGTTGACTTATTTATTTATTTATTTGTCCCTCTGTCTGTCTGTCTGCCTATTTAGCTAGCTAGCAAGCTAGCTAACTAGCTAACTAGCTAGCTAGTTAGCTGCGTTGGGTCTTTGTTGCTCCACGTGGGCTTTTCTGGTTGCTGGGGGCTACTGTTTGTTGCAGTGCGCCGGCTTCTCATTGCGGTGCCTTCTCTTGTTGCAGAGTATGGGCTCTAGGCGCGTGGGCTTCAGTAGTTGCAGCACTTGGGCTCAGTAGTGCAGCTTGAGGGCTCTAGGACACAGGCTCTGTAGTTGTGGCACGTGGGCTTAGTTGCCCTGTGGCCCGTGGGATCTTCCTGGACCAGGGCTCAAATCCGTGTCCCCTGCACTGGCAGGCGGATTCTTAACCACTGTGCCACCAGGGAAACCCTATACAGATATATTTTATAGGAACAGTTCAGTGTTGAAATGTGTACATGTTCAATGTCACTGAATTAAAACCTGCTTTGTAGAAGTATAAAGAAATGCGTCAACCTTAGTTTCTTCATACCCTTCCGTTGGCAAATGATAGGCAATTACCTACTTATTGGGAAGAGGCTTTGTTTTACAGCTTTTAACTTTTTCTGAATTTCATTTTGGTTTTGAATTTTTAAGTTGCTCTTGAACAGATATTTATATCTTCTAATCTTAAGAGATAAGGTCACAGAGTTTTTATTTTTTAATTTTTTTTATTTTTTATATATATATTTTTGCGGTACGCGGGCCTCTTACTGTTGTGGCCTCTCCCGTTGCGGAGCACAGGCTCTGTACGCGCAGGCTCAGCGGCCATGGCTCACTGGCCCAGCCGCTCCGCGGCATGTGGGATCTTCCCGGACCGGGACACGAACCCATGTCCCCTGCATCGGCAGGCGGACTCTCAACCACTGCACCACCAGGGAGGCCTGGTCACAGAGTTTTTAAAGATTATTTTAAATGTGGTTAAATGTCAACCCTAAGTAAACAATATAGATAATAATCCTTCTAAATGTTTGAATTCTGTATGAATATTCATCTGTTTTTGCTTTTGCTCCATTCACCTTCATATAAGAACGTGGAGGGCTTCCCTGGTGGTGCAGTGGTTTAGAGTCTGCCTGCCGATGCAGGGGACGCGGGTTCGTGCTCCGGTCCGGGAGGATCCCACATGCCGCGGAGAGGCTGTGCCCGTGAGCCATGGCCCCTGAGCCTGCGCGTCCGGAGCCTGTGCTCCGCAGTGGGAGAGGCCACAACAGTGAGAGGTCCGCGTACAGGAAAAAAAAAAAAAAAAAATGTGGAGAAATTTGGGCTTTAAAGACATCAGCATAGCATGAAGAGACAGGGATACAGCTCTTTTTTCTAGTCTGGGTCATCGATTTGCTATTTATTTCATAAGCAATAACATTTTACTCAGGATTCTGTTTTTATGTTGTAAGATGGAGTGAGAGAACCCATTTATACAAAAGGATTTTAAGGACTAATTAGACAGTGTATATAAAATCTCTGTATTTTTTATACTTATATTTTCTGTCAGTTTGTTACTCTTCTCTGGAAGTTACTCTTAGAAAAGTAGATACCTGCCGTCTCTTCCCCAGGAACTGTGCATGTATGTTGAACTTCTGTATGAGTTAGCTTCTTGGCATCTGACAGCATGCTTCTCTGGTATCATAGTTTAGTGGAAAAGTACTTCTGAAGTTAATACATTTGTCTTATAAATACAAGTGCTCTGCAAACAGGGCTTCTGAGGAATAAAAATAGGCATAGAACTTGAAACCTTGGAAACATTTTTTTCATCTTATCCTCTCTGTGTCGTAAATCACTGAATAAATCCTGTTAATTTATTTTTCATTATTTTCTGTGGAATTGGCCTGTTTTAAATCCCACTACCACCGTCCTTGTCTCCGTCCTGTCATGTCATGTTGGGATAATTGCCGTGGTCTTACATAATGATCACTTGTGTTGGGGGTTCCCCAGAGCTTCTCAGGTTCGCTGAGAACTCATGACTGTGACTTATTACAGTGAAAGGATATAAAGTAAAATCAGCAAAGGGAAAACAAGATGTGTGGTCAAAGTCTGGAGGTAGCCAGTTGGAAGCATTCAAGAGCCCTCCCTCCCTGGAGTCACACAGGATGCACTTAGGTACTCCAGCATCAGACTGACACCATGTGTGAAGCATCGCCCACCAGGAAGGCTCATTAGAGACCCAGAGCTCAGGGTTCTTATAAGCGGCTGGTGACATAGGCACCTTCTGCCTAACACATAGCAAAATTCCAGACCCCCAGAAGGAGATCGGGCGTGCATAAACCACACTGTGCAGCACTGCGAGCCACCCTGTGTCAGTGTCACAAACTGTTTACCATGCAGCTTTCCAGATGCCAGCCAGGGGCCGAACTTGAAGCGGGCCTTTTTTTTTTTTTTAAATAAATTTATTTATTTTTTATTTTTGGCTGCGTTGGGTCTTCGTTGCGGCACGTGGGCTTTTCTCTGGTTGCAGCAAGTGGGGGCTACCTTCGTCGTGGCATGCAGGCTTCTCATTGTGGTGGCTTTGCTTGTTGGGAGCACAGGCTCTAGGTGCGCGGGCTTCAGTAGTTGTGGTGCACGGGCTTAGTTGTTCCGCGGCATGTGGAATCTTCCTGAACCAGGGCTTGAATCTGTGTCTCCTGCATTGGCAGGCAGATTCTTAACCACTGCGCCACTAGGGAAGCCCCGAAGTGGGCCTTTTGAAGGGTAGCTGTCTTAGGCTTGCTCTGTTAAAGTAGCTTTTCTGAACACTGCCACTCTCTGCAGTCTCTCTCATACATTGCTTTCGGTTAAAATTTTAAGATCGGTGGGTCTTGGGGAGTTCATTTTGCAGTTCTGTCTATTTAAGTTTGAAATTTTCCATAATCAAAAATTTTAAGATAAATATAAAAATATTTAAGATGTTTATCGTATTGTTTCACTTTTCAGAATCTGTTTTATTTCCGTTTTGAATATAGGATATCATCCAAGCTTCTTAGTCTGAAATTTAAGATTAAAGATCCAGTCTTCTCTTCTGGTCTTATTTCCTGCTTTTCTGAGTATGACCATTCCACTCTGCCTCTTTACCAGCCAGACCAGTATATTCTGTCTCTTGTCATTTACCTTCAAATCTTACCTAGTCTTCCAAGATCAACCCAGGTTTTTCCTTTTCCACCAAGTTTTCTTATTGATCCAGACTCATGATGATGACTATTTTGTTGTCCTCTGAAGAACTATATAATTTACTAGTTTATCTGTGTTTGGAGTTTAATATATATAGTCTCATCTTGGAACTGTTTGTATGTAGGCCTGGTCTCTTCACCTAGTTTCAGTATTTGTTCAGCCAACTAAAAAATATATTGAGTAGTATTTTTGAAAACTGCTTTTTTTTTTTTTGAAAGCCTATTGAGGGTAGGAATCATATCTCTTTATTATTCCGTATTGGGATTCCTAGTTAAGCCTTTGTTGGAATTTCTTCTATCCTCTGTAACTCTTAGCTACACTTTTATAATTTCCTTATCTCTGTGCCGCATTATGGATGATATCCTCAAATCAGTCTTCTGGTTCACAGATTCTCCCTTCAGCTTTGTCACTGGCTATTTAGCCTCTTAATTTGAGGGTTTTATTTTTAACTCTGTATTATCGAAACTTTCAAATGTATAAAACTAAACATAGTAATGCACTTCCCTCCCTCCCTACCTGGCATCCAGGTTCAACAGTTATCAGCCTTCTAATAGAAGGCGGATTCTCTTACCTGTTTTTGCATTCAGTCTGTTGCAATATCACATCACATATCCTCTGGAAAACTCACACTACATTTCTGCAAGAATGAGAGTGAAAAAGGCAAATAACATCTTAGAATTATTATGAATGTAGTTTGACTTTGCAGGTCCCCTGAAATAGGCTTGGGTTCCTTAGACCCCACTTTGAGGACTGCTCTGCACAAGGATAATAGCACTTTGAGTCTGTACCGCATACCGCTTCAGAGGTGGCTGTTTGAAACCCATGTCTGGAGCTTACGTCCAGTTAGAAACCTCTGTGAAAACTCAGACAACAGCTTTCCGTGTTCATTCTGCCTGTGCTTGCTTTCTTTGTTTTTGGAAACTGCGAATTCTTTTTTCTCTTGAGTTCATCTATGAAGCAAAATTTTTTTTGATGTTGTAAATAGATGTGTTTGTGGGAGTTGGGGGTGCTTTCTGCACCATCTTGGTCTTCAGTGTTGCCACAGATTCCGGATTCTGTATCTTACTATGTTTTGTCTTCACAGTATCTGGCACCATTCTGTAAATATAGTGGTAAACATTTTGGGAAGTTATGTTACCGGGGATAAAGTCGAAATATAATAGCGACCTATTAAAATGAGTCTTAGAGTATTTTACTGGTAAGCTATGGGGGCAGGTGGGGAGTAATAAAAAGCCTTATATGCTTCAGAGTAAACCAGAGATATCTGAAATAATTAAAGGGAAATATAAATAACACTTAGGAGATAGGATTAAATATTTAGGAATATGAGTTACATGTAGAGAGCAAAGAGCATAGATTCTATGGACTAGATTATTGTAATTATTATAAAATTTTTACTTTTGTTTTTGAAGACTCCCTTGAGGTTTCTGTTGGGCACTTGTCATTTCTGATCTCTTATTTACATTTTTTTCCTTTTGTAGGAATATGCGCTTTCTGGTTGGAACTTGAATAACATGCCTGTTCTGGAGCAGTCTGTTCTTGCACATATCAATGTGGACATCTCTGGCATGAAGGTGCCATGGCTTTATGTGGGAATGTGCTTCTCTTCCTTTTGCTGGCACATCGAAGATCACTGGAGCTATTCCATCAACTACTTGCACTGGTACGTACAGTCTTTGTTAACAGCACACATACTTAGTGACCTTTCTACAGGTGTAACAGTGTTAGATGATGTGTTAGGGAGAGCTTACTTGAAAGTATTTTGTACCCCAAAGTTGGATAATGTGCTGTGTAGAGGTCTCAGGGTACAGCATGTCAGACACTTTCCCTCTTCAAGTGTGTGCATGCAGCAGAGCCTCGAGTTTCAGACCCAGCTATGCTACATTCAGCGCACATGAGAATTGCTCTGGTATAACTTCTGAAATGCAAGGCAGGATATTTTTTAAAGTTTATATAATTAAGATCTGACTAACCTTCAGTATTTAAGGTTGAAATTTGAAAAATTTCAAATTGAAATTTTTGTTTTTCCTTTTTAATAACATTTTCTCTAAAAATGCCTATGTTACATGTGTATTCATTAAATTTTTTCGCTGATTTTTTTGTTTCACACCCACAGCTTTTATTTACTTACCCAGTTCCTTGTCCAGTATGCTCATCTTAACCAAATGATGTATTCCTCTCCATTTGAAAGATACTGCTCAGATCACACTGTGCATTGGAAAGCTAATGATTTTCTTTCTCTGCTTCATCGCTGTGCTGTGTAATATGATAGCTTCTAGCCACATGTGGCTATTTAAATTAGTTAAGATTAAGTAAAATAAAAGTTTACTTCCTCAGTTGCACTAACCGCATTTTAAGTGCTTTATCGTCACTTGTGACTAGTGGCTCCTGTATTACCCAGCATCGATGCAGAACATTTTCAGTCATCTCAGTAAGTTTCTGTAGAGACAGCACGGTTAATTGTATGAGGGTTAAGAAATTCAGCTATTCTGTAGATAGCATGACTAATTAAATCCAGTTCCTTAAAGTTCAACTTAGTATTATAAATAAAACTCTAGTCCACTAAAGTCTAGTGTATTAATGATGCCAAGTGTTTGGTCTTAAGATTCATAGACAGAACTATATTCAGGGTTTCAACAATTTCTCGCCTTGGCTTATTTCCTTGGATAGTAAAATTGAACTCAATGAAGTTACGTAAAAGTACTCTAAAGGGCAGTGACTTTTACTTTGATCATTGTGGGGATAATTGGAATGTCCAGTGGACCTGTGAATCAGGCAGTATGTCAGTATCCTTTGGAACAATGCTTGCTTTTCATATAGCATCTTTCCTATTTGAAGATGCTGTTTAGTGATCTACCTTAAAGAGTTTATGTACTTTGAATTACTTTTCTGTAGTGATAAGTACGTACCTACCTATCCATATACTCTTGCCTTACCCCCCTATTATGAATAATAGCACAGATTTTTGAGATGGTTGCTAGGATTCAGGGCATATAATCTATGGCCATGGAGCAAGACAAAGTTAATTATAATTTAGTGGATTTGAATCAGAGACCCTGGCCTCATTGGCACCATGCTCTACCTAGATAAACAGTTATTTCTTTTGCTAGGGGGGAGCCAAAGACATGGTATGGTGTGCCATCTCATGCTGCAGAACAACTGGAGGAGGTGATGAGGGAGCTGGCCCCTGAGTTATTTGAATCCCAGCCTGATCTCCTACATCAGTTAGTCACCATCATGAACCCCAATGTGCTAATGGAGCATGGTGTGCCTGTGAGTCTTTTTGCATCTCCCTTCAGTATTTTAAATTTAAAGTTATGTACGCTTTTGATTAGAGTCACAGTATATGCTTGTTTTGTAATGGGAAATAAAAGATGATATCATCTTCAAGCCAAATTAGAATTTATACTCTGAAGGGAACAACATTTATTTGATTAAGAATGGGGTGTTGTAAAGTATGAATCACATTTACCTTCTGTATAGCAACCTATCAGAATAGCCATGTTTTCAGTATATCCTGCTTTTAATAAAAATCTCATATTCTTTATTATCCCCATTTAACCAAAGTATAAGTATTTTAAGTGGTTGTTCTAATAACTAATGCTTATCCTTGTGGAGATCATATTCCCATATTTCGTATAAAGATTTCATAGCCTCTTTTTCACATGAGATAATGAAGTAAAAATATACAATGAATACCGTTTCTGCGTTTAAACTTTTAGGTTTGAAAATGATTATTAAATTTAAGCTACGAATACCTGATAAAGTATAAATTTAATGTTTGCTACATGTAGTCAAGTAGTCATCATAACCTTATTAAGAAAGTAGATCGAGTGATAGTAGTAATGTTACTTTGTCTTTAAAGAGTAAATTTATGCAGAATCTGGGACTTTTCAGAAGACATGGTATTGTCATAAAACAAAGAGATTCAGGAAAACTGATTTGGGGGGTCTCTCCATATGACATATGAGCTAATCAATTAGTTTCCAGAAAAAAATTATCCAAAAGTAGGATGAAATTACATCCTTTCCCACTGTTTACGACACAGGAATGAAAGGAATAAAAGAAAAATTCTCTTAACTGTAAAAATTTTATTAGGTTAGGAAACTAGTAGCTCATGAGAGCAGCATTTTCTCCTTGAAAATTTCTTTAGGCTGTGAACTCTTGTCATGAATTACTATAATTTACAGTGACTATTTTAAGAAGGTGAAACTGACTGCTTCTTCAAGCCTGATACTGTTTTCTGGTCTGTGTAGGTTAATGCTTTATTGTTTTAAAGTTTGAAAAATGCTTCTGAAATTGACATAAAATGTTTCCCTTTTTTGTTGTTTTTCTTCTGTTTTGTTTTTGTACCCTGTTCCCAATTTGCATTTAGGTGTATAGGACGAATCAGTGTGCTGGCGAGTTTGTTGTGACGTTTCCTCGGGCCTATCACTCTGGATTTAATCAAGGCTACAACTTCGCTGAGGCTGTGAACTTCTGTACTGCTGACTGGGTCTGTTCGATAGCAAGTAGCTGTTGTGTCTACTAACAGCCCCGGAAAATGCATCTTAATTGCTGTGCTTGCTTAGCTGGGGAGGGGAGGGCCCACGGATATTTCAGTGGAAACTGGAATGTCTCTTGCCATTTACAGAGTTCCAGGTAGTTTTTATTTGGAAGATTTTATAGTTCGTTACTTCTCATTTGCTACTTTCTCATTTTATTTGAATTTTAAATGGGCAGTTGATGTTTTCTGAATCTTTTTCTGAGAATGTAATTCCTCTAGTCTTTGCTTTCTCTGAGCGCTTTTGGATTTTAGAAGGGTGACCACATCTTTTCAAGAATTAATTGTACCACGTTTACAAATATCTAGCTCTGATTTTTATCTTAAAATATCCAGTTCTGATATTTATCTTAAAATATTCCTTTTTTTCCTTCTGATAATTAGGTGATTTTATTCTTCCTGCTATTTTATGTTTTCTATATTCTTTTAAAAAAATTTATTTTAAAGGGCAGCTATAATATTGAGATCTCTGTGGGCTGCACTTTTGTGTAAATGGTATTGCCATTGATTGCTATTTTGCTTTTAAATGAGGTAGATATCAAAAAGTAATTAGTTATTTTTATGTCATGTCGGTGGGGAAAAGACTGCAAACCTATCATACACTCTTTTTTTTTTTTTTTTTTTTTGGTGGTACGCGGGCCTCTCACTGTTGTGGCTTCTCCTGTCGCGGAGCACAGGCTCCAGACGCACAGGCTCAGCGGCCATGGCTCACGGGCCCAGCCGCTCCGCGGCATGTGGGATCCTCCCGGACCGGGGCACGAACCCGTGTCCCCTGCATGAGCAGGCGGACTCTCAACCACTGCGCCACCAGGGAAGCCCTAGCATACACTCTTTGACTCTATTTTTCTTTCAGTGAAGCTGTTTTTTGTCACCTCTCCTGACATTTGGGGGGATATTTTTTAGTAATATTGGATCTTATATTTTCTGTGGGCACCTTAATTTGTTAAATTTCATGATTAGCAATATTGTTTCCTTGGCTAATGAATGAAATTGTATAATGAACAATCTTACATGACCTAGTAATTCTAAACTTCTTGTTAGAAAGCAACAGGAGCAAGACTGAGGTTAGGACTTTGCCTTGGACTTGAACTCTATTTTAAAACCTCAGCTAACATGTATTATGTATTTATGATTTAGGTGTTCCTTGGCTAGGTAGGTGTAGGGTGGGAAATGGAGGTGATTCAGAGATGAGTTAGAGATGATTTCTGCCTTTAATGTGATCACTGTTATTGATGTTTGATCTTGGACAGCACTTTTCTTTTTTTTGGCTGTGCCACGTGGCATGTGGGCTCTTAGTGCCCCAACCAGGAATTGAACCCGCAGCCCCTGCCGTGGAAGCATGGAGTCCTAACCACTTGACCACCAGGAAAGTCCCTTGGGCAGCACTTTTTTTTTTTTTTTTTTTTTTTTTTGCGGTACGTGGGCCTCTCACTGTTGTGGCCTCTCCCGTTGCGGAGCACAGGCTCCGGACGCGCAGGCTCAGCGGCCATGGCTCACGGGCCCAGCCGCTCCGCGGCACGTGGGATCTTCCCGGACCGGGGCACGAGCCCGTGTCCCCTGCATCAGCAGGCGGACTCTCAACCACTGTGCCACCAGGGAAGCCCGGGCAGCACTTCTTGTTTTTTTGTTTTTTGTGGGTTTTTTTGGCTCTGTTGGGTCTTCGTTGCCGCACGCAGGCTTTCTCTAGTTGTGGCAAGCGGGGGCTACTCTTGGTTGTGGTGCGCAGGCTTCTTGTTGCGGAGCATGGGCTCTAGGTGCACAGGCTCAGTAGTCGTGGCTTGCGGGCTCTAGAGCACAGGCTCAGTAGTTGTGGTGCATGGGCTTAGTTGCTCCACGGCATGTGGGATCTTCCCGGACGAGGGCTTGAACCCGTGTCCCCTGCCTTGGCAGGTGGATTCTTAACCACTTCGTCACCAGGGAAGTCCCGGGACAGCACTTTTAGTTTCACTGGTCTTAATTTTTTTTTACCTACTGTGTGAAGATGCTAAGGTTCACTTAACCTCAAACAAGTGAGATGATATTTGTGAGAGGAGGGTGATATAAATGAAAAGTAAAAGCAGCTTTGTATCTGGAATGAAGTGATGGTACTGGTTTTTATAAGCCACAGTGGACAATCAGTTGTATTTTATGTGGCTTCCTTGTATATTGTATCAATAATAATTAAAAACTGCAAATCCTACAGTTTTGTTTTTCTTCTTGCTCTTGTTTTAAGTATTTGAGAAATGTTTAAAGAGTAAATTTCTGAGAATTAAGAAATGAAAGAATTGTATATTGTTATTAGGCAAGATAGTCGCCAATCATAAGCTCAGTATATATATTTTCTTGGGAAAGATTGTTTCTTTGGAAGAGTCCGGAAATAATGCTTGATTCAGAGATAGTCTCGTACTCTGGAACTCTGATTCCTGTGATTCCCTTCTGCCTTTCTCAGAATGGAGGCGAGCTCTAAAAGGTGTTCTTAAAGGTCCACTTTCTAATTTTTTCTGTTTTATATTATGGTTTTCAAATACAAACCAAAACTTCAGACACCCGGCTTTTTCCACTTGAGGGAAGGAAAGAAGCTGGAGAGAGAGAGCTTGTGTAGCATAGCTAGTATCAATTTGTTTTAAAGCTTGATAGATTTTCAGAAGTTATCTTAAAAAGTGTAGCTGTTGATTTATGAAAAGTGATCATTTAGTGATTTATTTCACTTAGGAAAATTAAAGTATATAATCTCATGGTTTCACTTTGAATTCTCTTTAGGCCAGACTGGTAGTTTTAAAAATAATCTCTAGATGCTAAAATCTAAATTGTCTTTTGCTTTGGTCCTTATAAAAAATAAAGTTAGTCCATGTGAACTGCTTAAGTAGTGCTTTCTTCCCCTCCCTCCCTCCCTACCTTGTATTGATAGTAGCATCTGTTGTTTGTTCTGTGGAAACATCAATGCTGAATATGTCCAGTTATCCCTTGATAGCCTGAAAAATTTTTTTCTTTTTCCTATAAGAGCGGTCTCATACTAGACTGGTCTAAAAGAGTTTGCTGCCTCATTTATATATCAAGGAACTCATACTTCTTGAGGTACATAATGAGTAGAAAATCAGCTTAGGCCAGAAGCTCAACATCTCACATTATGGGAATTTCCTGTGGGAAGGCCTTTGAAATTCTTGCTGGGTGGTAAGGGTTTAATACTTACAGTTACCTCTTATGTTCAAATGGACGTTGTTATTCTCTGTTCTTTATAATAAAAGAGAGGATCTGGGGGGCAAGTAGTGGTTCTGTTCTGGAATGTGTTATAAGCCAGTAATTTAATTTGAGAATCTTGTTTTCAGTTGCCCATTGGCCGTCAGTGTGTCAGTCATTACCGTCGGCTGAGGCGCCATTGTGTCTTCTCGCACGAGGAACTAATTTTCAAGATGGCAGCAGATCCGGAATGCTTGGACGTGGGGCTTGCCGCCATGGTGTGCAAGGAGTTGACTCTCCTGACTGAAGAGGAGACACGGTTAAGGGAGTCTGTTATGCAGATGGTGAGTTTGCTGAGTACGTTTCCTGTAGTTGATACTGCTCATGGGATATACCAAAATTTAAACCAGTGGAAAGAATCCGTTTTCATCTTTGATCCCTTTAGAAGTTGAACGCAAAAATTACTGGTTTGGAGAAGATTTCCCACTTCTGTACTTGCCGTTTTGGTTTCTTTAAGTTGAAAAAGTTTTAGGAATCGTGATGTCTTCATCTCCAGAGTTTTAAAAATGCAGTCCTATCAGGTAGAATTTCTTAGGTATGTATGTATTTTTAAAAATCTCCTACATATAGTATTACTTCTTTAAGCAAGAAAATTCAAAATTTTTTTTCTCTCAGCTTTTTTTTTTTTTTTTTTTTTCCTTCGGTACGTGGGCCTCTCACTGTTGTGGCCTCTCCCGTTGCGGAGCACAGGCTCCGGACGCGCAGGCTCAGCGGCCTAGCCACTCCGCGGCCTGTGGGATCTTCCTGGACCAGGGCTCGAACCCGTGTCCCCTGCATTGGCAGGCAGATTCTTAACCACTGCACCACCAGGGAAGCCCTAGACCTGAAGGGTCTTAAGACAGTGAAAATAGTTTTAAGCTAAGGAAGAATACAGTGGACTAGCAATTTGGATCTGAAAAGTAAAGCTGATCCAATTTAACTACTCTGCTCATTGGCATAAATGGGGGAAAAAAATCTATAAAAGAAAATATAAAACTATACATTTTAGAAATGACATAAATACTATTATTACAAAATATTTAAATGCTGGTTATTCTTAAGAATTTAAGTTGACTTAGAAATAAGAATATTTGCTAAATGGTTAGCTTTCTTTTTCTATTTACTTGAATTACCTGTGAAAGAAACAAGAAAGAGTAAGATGCAAATGCATCTTCTTAAAACATTTTTTTTTACATTTTGGGGATATGTTAATATATGCCTGATAGTTACTATTCTCACTTTATACCTGTATTCTTAAAGCTTTGTTTTGATTATGTTCATTTATTTATTTGTTTTAAATAAATTATTTATTTGTCTGTGTTGGGTCTTCGGTGCTGTGCGCAGGCTTTCTCTAGTTGCGGTGAGCGGGGGCCACTCTTCGTTGCAGTGCGAGGGCTTCTCACTGTCATGGCCTCTCTTGTTGTGGAGCACAGGCTCCAGGCGTGCAAGCTTCAGTAGTTGTGTCACACGGGCTCAGTAGTTGTGGCTTGCGGGCTCTAGAGCGCAGGCTCAATAGTTGTGGCACGCGGGCTCGGTAGTTGTGTTTCGCGGGCTCTAGAGCTCAGGCTCTGTAGTTGTGGCGCACAGGCCTAGTTGCTCCGCGGCATGTGGGATCCTCCTGGGCCAGGGCTGGAACCTATGTCCCCTGCACTGGCAGGCAGATTCTCAACCACTGTGCCACCAGGGAAGCCCTATAGGTTTTTTTTAATAGATACTCTTTATCAGGTTGAAGAAGTTCCACTCTATTTCTAGTTTATTGAGAGTTTTTACCAGCTATAGGAGTTGGGTTTTGTTAAATGTTTTTTCTGCATTTATTGATGTGATCAAGTGATTTTTGTTCTGAAGCCTATCAATAGGATTACTTTAATTGATTTTTGAACGTTGAACCAGTGTTGCATACCTGGGATGAATCCCACTTGATTGTGGTGTATATACAGTGTTGGATTCAATTTGCATACATTTTATTGAGCATTTTTGCATCTGTGTTCACGAGAGATATTGGCCTGTATTTTTCTTTACTTGTGATGTTTTTGTCTGGTTTTGGTATTAAGGTAATGCTTGGCCTCAGAGAATGAGTTAAGAAATATTCCCTCTTCTTCCATCCTCTGAAAGAGATTATAGAGAATTGGTATAATTTCTTCCATAAATCTTTGGTAGAATTCACCAGTGAACCTGTCTGGGTCCAGTGCTTTCTGTTTTTGGAGGTTATTAATTATTGTTTGAATTTCTTTCTAGATACAGACCTATTCAGGTTGTCTATTTCTTCTTGTGTAGGTTTTGACAGCTTGTGTCTTTCAAGGAATTGGTGGGCATAGAGTTGGTCTTAGTATTCCTTTATTATCCTTTTAATGTCCATGGCATCTGTGATGTCATTTTTATTAGTTAGCCTGGCTAGAGGCTTATCAATTTTATTGAATTTTTCAAAGAACCAAGATAAAATGAATGGAATTCTTTTTTTTTTTTTTTTGCGTTACGCGGGCCTCTCACCGTTGTGGCCTCTCCCGTTGCGGAGCACAGGCTCTGGACGCGCAGGCTTAGTGGCCATGGCTCACGGGCCCAGCCGCTCCGCGGCATGTGGGATCTTCCCGGACCGGGGCACAAACCTGTGTCCCCTGCATCGGCAGGCGGACTCTCAACCATTGCGCCACCAGGGAAGCACAATGACTGGAATTCTTTACTGTAAAACGTCTCTGATCTGTTAATATGCTGGTATTTGTTAAGCTCTAAGTTGGAAGGGATATAATACACAGCATTTACCTTCCGCCAGATTTACTTCTTTATTTACTGGTGTGTAAGTACTTGCTCAAGTAAGTAGAAACTGTAAACGGAACCCCCTTGTCTATTAAATGGAAGTCTTTGTAAAATGCACTTCAAGTGCCTTTACTTTCTTAAAGTGGCATGCTGAATTTGATAAGCTTTTTTTTTCAACTTTGATATTTTTTTATTGACATATAGTTGATTTACAGTGTTGTTAATTTCTGCTGTATGGCAGAGTGATTCAGTTTTACATATATACTTTTTTACATTATGGTTTATCACAGGATATTGAATGTAGTTCTTTGTTCTATACAGTAGGATCTTGTTGTTTATCCATTCTGTATATAAAAGATGAACTTTCTTGGGAATTCCCTGGTGGTCCAGTGGTAGGACTTTGCACTCTCACTGCTGAGGGCCCAGGGTTCAATCCCTGGTCGGGGAACTAAGATCCTGCAAGCTGCAGTAGGGCGGCCAAAAAAAGAATAAAATTTGTTAAAAAAGATTAGCTTTCTTTTCGATGCCTTCTTGAAGTAGATTAGATTTGCATAGTTTAATTTTACATTTCTTTATCCTTGCATATGTTTGATCAGTGTTATTTTTAGATTATAGATTATAATATTTCTGGTTCAAGGGTATATTGTCCCTGGGGACAGTAATTTTTATTTTCGATTGATCTTTTTCTTATTTTATATAGGAAACAAAACCACATAAGACAAACAAGAACTTCGTGAATTATTATGTAGTAAACTTTGTTGTCATCACAGTATGGTCAGGAAATAGAACTTTTATCAGCTAGCCAATATTTTGTAATAACTATAAATAGAGTGTAACCTTTAAAAATTGTATATACAAAAAGGCCTTTAGGGCAGAATATATTAGAAAATAATACTAGTAAATACAAAAATATTGGCTTACTGTGCAAAAAAAATCTGTCAGCCATCTTCAAAGTACCTCCCAATTACAGATTCCTTTCCTTCCCTCAAAAAATGACTTTTAACATTTGTAGTAATCATTTCTTGCATTTAAAAATGTTTCCTCAGTCACATGTGCATTCTTAGACACCAAGGTTTAGTCTTGCTCATAAAAAAAAAAATTGGTGGTGTTTTTAGAAAGTATTTTGATGATGTGCCATTGTACCTCCCATGTTTATATTGTCAGAGTAGAAAAAAATTTAATAACTGAAGTTCTCTGATGCTTGAAAGACTGGAAAGACTTGATGTAGTGACATCAATTATATTTCAGGGCGTCCTGATGTCGGAAGAAGAAGTGTTTGAACTTGTTCCTGATGATGAGCGACAGTGTTCAGCATGCAGAACCACCTGTTTTCTCTCTGCTCTCACGTGTTCCTGTAATCCTGAGCGGCTTGTGTGTCTCTACCATCCAACTGATCTGTGCCCCTGCCCCATGCAGAAAAAATGTCTTAGGTATCCAGAAGTTTCTTGTAAAACTTCTGTTACCGTCTTTTAAAATTAATGTCAGTACTGTCCTTTGTAAAGCCCTTCCCTGTGTTTGGACTGGTAAAACCTCTTGTCTGTTTGCCTCCTTGCTTGAGGACCAGCCCATTAAAGTTGGCCCTAAACTTGGCACCTAAAGTTAGTTGTTTTATCAAGTTGATTTCACATGTTCCTTGTCTCTCCCTGAATTAAAACTCTGTGGGCTTCTTAGATTTTCTCTTTATGTATACACCAAAACCCTGTTCCCCTGGCCATTTTACTTTCCTTAAGCTGATTGTATGTCAATTTTAATTTATTTTCAAGTTGTTGGTTTTTGGAAGTTTTTATTTTCTTGTGTGGTGTTTTTTTTTTTTTAGATATCGCTACCCATTAGAGGACCTCCCTTCTCTGCTGTATGGTGTGAAAGTCAGGGCACAGTCGTATGACACTTGGGTCAGTCGTGTTACAGAAGCATTAGCTGCCAACTTCAACCACAAGAAAGGTTACGTTTCTTCCTTTCTAAGCACACACTGAAATGGTTGTCACTTTGCAAGAGGCGTTGTTTTGTTTTCCTCCAGGAAGGAAAAATCCTAGGCTTCATATGAGATTTGAGACTAATGGGTTGGTTCACTACAGAATTAATTTCCTGTTTGAGAATCTTCTTTTAAGTGAAAAAGTTGATGTAAAATGGGACAGATAGCTAACTTGCAGTAGATGTATCATATATTTTTGGGAACCCCATTGTTACCAGTGGACTAACATTAAAGGCTTATTGAGAAAGAGAAATTGTCTATAAGGATTAGAAATGAGCACCTGGTCATAAGCAAAAGTATTATGTATTGGTGAGATTTTCACAGCTGTGGTGTGTTTCTGCTAATTGGTTGGTGAATGGTTTTTTATTTTCTGTGGTCATAGTATATGGCTTTTAATTTATTTTTACAGATTTGATTGAATTACGAGTAATGCTGGAAGATGCTGAGGATAGGAAATATCCAGAAAATGATCTCTTTCGAAAACTCAGGGATGCTGTAAAAGAAGCTGAGACCTGTGCTTCTGTGGCTCAGCTGCTTCTGAGCAAAAAGCAGAAGCACAGGTAAGACTAAGAAGAGCTGAGTTCTCCAGTGGTTTTCTGTTTTGTTTTGTTTTGACCAGAATAAAGGCAAAGTCTTAACTGGCCTGTGAGGCCCTGCCCTGTCTTTTGAGGCCGTGTTTTCCCTCCCCCAGTAATGCCCTAACCATGTCTCCTGGTCTCCCTTCTTTCTTGCTCCACCCTAAACCCTCTCCCTCTGTTCTTCATACACACCAGTGTCTTCCTGCTTAGGGCCTTCATGCTTGCTCTTGGCTCTGCTTGGAGTTCTCTTCCCCTGATACCCAGGTGGCTTATTCCCTCACTTCTTTCATGTCTTTTACAGACGTTGCATTCTTGGAGAGGCCTTCTCTGATAACCCCTGTAAAATTGCAGCCTTTTATTCTTCTTTCCTGCTTTGTTTTTCTTCTGTCCCTGTCACCTCCTGATAGACGAATTTACTTATCTATTATCTTATCTCCTTCTTCCTTTCCCAGCCCCACTAGAAGGTATGCTAGTATAGAATGTTGGGGATTTTCATCCTTTTTCTTATTGCTGTGCTTTGAAGAATGCCTGGCACTGCGTAGGTGTGCACTAAGCATTTGTAAATAAACGATACTCCAGGCTGAAGGCAGGTGGCAGCAAAGAGTAACCTGGGTGCCAGGGAGGCTGTTGTTACAGAGCTGGAAGTATGTGCCCTTAATTTCATGTAATTCACGTGTGTTTAATTCCCTGTGGTATTGTTTCTTAGTAATTCCAACACGTTTCTTGTATCTGAATGCCTTTTTCTATAGCAGTTCACATTGGGTCTCTAATTACTTTATATGTTTTTTTATATTCTGTTTTATCAGAGAACTTTTCTTAGCAACATCGATCAGTGACTCTTCACCTGTCATTGGGTCACTGACCCCCTTGGAGGATCTGGCGAAAGCTTAAAGACCCTTTTCTTAGAAAAATGCACATACTGACATAGTTTTGAATCAGTTTCTGAGGGTTTATAGTCTCCTAAGCCAGGTTTTAAAGGTCTTTGTTCTATATCTTAAGTTTCTTGAGGTAGAAGATTTAGTTTTATCAGTGAACTTAACATTTTACTGTGAGGAATTTATTAAATGTTTGAAATGTTTAACACTTGTGAGATTGGAGGAACTGTAACTTGGAGAGTTGAATCTTTGAGTCATTACCCGAAGAGCTAAACACTTAATTTGGAAGTGATCACCATTGCAGTGAAATCCCTCAAACACTAGTATTCTGGGATTTCTTGGGTTAGAATTCTAAAGAGACTAGAAACCCCTTTGATATGGGAATGACTGTGAATTTTTCTTACTTACGTCTCAATATTATTTCACATCAGGCAGAGCCCAGATAGTGGGAGGACTCGGACCAAACTGACAGTGGAAGAGTTGAAGGCCTTTGTCCAACAGCTTTTTAGTCTTCCATGTGTCATCAGCCAAGCTCGACAAGTAAAGGTGGAGTATCACATTCTTTTCTGGGTAATATCCTTTGTAGTATGGGCTCCTGTTTTGGGTAAAGAGAATAGTGTGTCGAGATTCGTTTTTTTGTTCTGTTTGTTTCTTTTCTCAAATAAGTGCTGCTATTTAAGGATTTTTAGTAGGCAATAAGAACTCTTGGCTTCATTCTTAGTCTTTGATTCCCCCTTTAGAATTCTGGAACTAAGCCTAGTTTAGAATATTTTTTTCTATATTAATTTTAAGCCAGACCCTCCGTTTAATTTAGATGTAATTGAAATGTAAAAAATTAGTTAAAGGAATCTGAATGTATCAGTGATTACTAGTTCATGAACTTTTAAAAATGCAGAACTCTGAAATTACCAGGGCCCTCATGGTTTAATGAATATGTAAATCTCAAAAGTATCAAATACATGAATCTGCATAGTTAGTAATCTTCTGATAGTTTGTGGTGTGTTTTTGTGATTCGGCGATGGCTGTGTATCTAAAATGTTTTTTACCAAGATTATCAACCATGAAATCCAGTATCAGTTGTGTTGTCTTAAGCCCATGTCATAAGAGCGTTTTGCTGGTTGACCATGCTTTCCTTCCTGAGAGACTTTCTTTTCTAGACATCTGACACCATACTCTCTGGTTTTCTTAGATCCACAATTCCCAGTTCCTTCTCTTTAGGGAAGCTTTTTGATTTCTCCTTGGCTTGGCTTCTAAGTTGGTAGTATATTGGGAGTCTTGGCCCTTTCTTTAATATCTTCTTTGGTGACGTTAACTATCACCTATGTCCAGCTGATTCCCAGCTCTGCCTTTCTTCTTTTCTGCAGACTCGTACATCCAGTTGCATACTCTGCATTTGCCTTTGGCCGACTAAAAGACATCTTAAAAGCCTTCTAATGAATCAAAATTCTTGATTCCTTTGTTTCCCTTATGCACCACATTCCATCTCTAAACAGGTGTTCCTATTGTATTATTTCCAAAACGTCTCCCAGAGTGAACTAGTCATCACCTCCACTGCTTCAGTTAGGCTCTGAACCACTGGAATCTGCCACTTAGGTTACTGCAACAACTTCTTAACTGGTCTCTGTTCTTGTCCCCGAAAGTTTATTTTTTATTCAGTAGCCAGAGTGATTATGTAATAAAATAGGAATAAAATCATACCACTACCATGTGGTTAAAATCCTCCCAGTGGTTCCCCAAAGCCATTCAAATGAAATGCAAACTCATTGCAATTAATCTACAAGGCACTATGTAATCTGACCTCTGCTTATTCCTTAACTACTTTCTCCTGCTTGCACTTTGCTCCCCATCAGCCACTTAGGAGCAAGACACAAGCTCATTCCTCTTTAAAAGCTTTTGCAGTGATTATTTGCCCTGCCTGAACTACTCTCTTCCAGGTCTCCATGCGGTTTCCTCCTCTACCTCCTCATTTTAGTTTTGGCTCATCTGTCTTTTGTGACCATCATTGCAAAGTAATATGCCCCTCCCCCCATTCCCTCTGATCACTTTTGTATTATATCGTATTGTATTGCCCCATTTGATTTTCATAGCACTTAAAACTAACCGAAACATTTTATTCATGTCTTCACTGTCTGGCCACTTACATTAAAATATGTGTTCCTTGAAGACAAAGGCTTTGTATTTTTGTTTAATGCTGTGTGCCTAGAATAGTGCCTGTAACTAAGTCAGCAGTCATTAAATATTTTTGAGTGAACTAATCATATTTAAAAGTAGGAGTATGTAATTACAGAGAAACATAGTTTTGCCTTTATCATATCTGTTTGGTGCTATGATGCTGAGATTATTAGATAGTCTAGAATTTGGTAGTTTGCCTGAACTGTATGTACTCCATACTCATTTTGTGTCTTTTAAGTTTGTTTTTTATTTTTTTTCTTTTGATCTTTTCAGAATCTACTGGATGATGTGGAAGAGTTTCATGAACGTGCTCAGGAGGCCATGATGGATGAAACCCCAGATTCTTCCAAACTGCAGATGTTGATAGATATGGGCTCTGGTCTCTACGTGGAGCTACCTGAATTAGCCCGACTAAAGCAAGAGCTACAGCAGGCTCGATGGTTGGACGAAGTACGACTGACCCTGTCAGATCCACAACAGGTCACTTTGGATGTCATGAAGAAATTGATAGACTCTGGGGTGGGGTTGGCGCCCCACCATGCGGTGGAGAAAGCGATGGCTGAGCTTCAGGAGCTCCTCACGGTCTCTGAGCGATGGGAGGAAAAGGCCAAGGTCTGCCTGCAGGCAAGGTGAACACATACGTTGGGGACTGTCACGTCTTTGATAACTAGATTAGAGAGTGGAAAGGGAGGAGGAACATGAGGGTCTTAATTAAATGTTTTGTGCCTTCCCTGACTGGTCACTAAGTTACCAGATTGGGCTGTATACAGACAGTTTCAAGTATTGTGTGCACACTGTGTGCAGAGTACTTCTTTTAATAAGAGCCCTTCCATTACTGATGCTCTAGTTAGGAGCTAAGAAATATAAAGCTGTGTTGCAGTATGTTGTGAACTGAGAGGCCCAGAAAAATCCTAGAGGGACTCAGAGGAGGAGCGGCCATTACTAGCCTAGGTGGTCAGAAGAGACGCTTGAGAGAAAGGTAAGAACTTACATAGAGCCTGGAAGAATGAGTGGGATTGAAGTGGAAGGGGAGGCAAGAGAAATATCCTAAGCTAAGCTTAAGGAATGTGTAGGATGTGCTTAGGTGACAAAAGTGAAGTGGTCTTCACATGAGTGGGGGATTCATGCAGGAAAGTAGAGGGAGATACGGCAATCAGGCAGGAGAGCGTGAGGGGTTAGCATCGGCACCCGTTGGACTGGTGGGATTGAAGTACAGCGCCCATCAGTTTGACGGTAATGCTCTTTATGAAAGTGTTTTTTCAGCACTTAAGATTAGTGTGTGTGTAATTTCCTTTGTGAGGATGAGGAAGCCGGGACGCTTACAGAGATCACGTAGCTGTCAAATAACAGCACAAGCGTAAGCCTTTTCCGCTTCACTCCAGCGTCTCCATGTACTTAACTGCTTCACGAGTCACGTAGTTTGCATGCATTTGATAGGCTTTCCCTCAGATGATGTGATCAACACGGTTCTGTTCAGCCAGAAGGCTCCACACGTGCTGGATGCCAGATGCCACTGAGAATATATAATGAAGCTTATAGCTTTTCCTATCTGAAGCATTCAGATCACTCTATGTCTTCAGATTCATGGTGGTTCTAGGAGGTGGGAGCATATTAAATGGGAAAAGTTAAATAACTTTGGAGTGCAGACCATGATTTGGTACACCTGATACAACTGACAGTAGTCTGCTGAGTGAAATTTTATTGCTAGTAATACTTGAAAATTTTCTTTTTCCCATTTTCCTACATTTAACCAGTTTTAGTGATTTTTGCCTCCAGAATGCCTTTTGAATCTCTCTTCTTCAACTCCACTGTCACTGACCTAGTTACATAACTGTTACATTTTCCCTTGATCTTTGCAATTCAGTGAGTATTTATGGAGTACCTACTACACGCCAGGTGCTGTTTCTAAGTGGAGGCCATAGGGAAAAGACACAAGGTCCCTGCTCTAAAATAGAGCCGACATAGTGGGGAGAGTCAGGTGAATAAGTGAATGAGTGTGTGAATTTCAGATAGTGTCGTGAAGGGAATAAAGCTGGTAAAGAGAGGACTGATGGGGTTGGTGGGGATAGTGGGAAGGTGAATCCTCCCTTTTCTAGCTCCTGTTGAGTTGTCTTTCTGAAACGCATACTTCGTATTCTTCATCTCTTAGCATTGGTTCACTGTCACCATTCCTTTCTGGCTATCTTCCTCCTTTGTCTTTGACCATCTCTCTGTGCCTCTTTCAGAATGGCTTTCCTCAAGATTCTGGCCTAGACCACTTCTCACTCTTTACACCTCCTTGGAAATTTCATCTTAATTTCTTGTCTCCATTTACCACCTTTATATTGATTAATGTCAAATTCTCATCTGTAACATAGATTTTTTTTTTATAGATACCGTCTGCCTGTTAGATAATTCCATAGGATGTCCCATTGGTACCTCAAATTCCCCATATTCAAAATTACCCTTGTTAACTCCTTCCCATGCTCTTTCCCTTTGTTCCTGTTTTCTTTGACTTATACCTTCTTTCACTCATTTGAACAAGCCAGAACTTTGGAAATTAACTTTGACCCCACCCTTCTGTTTCTTTGCCGTCAGACTCAGTTAGCTACCAAGTCATGCTGATGATATTTCCTCGGTGTTTTTCACTTTCATTCTTTTTCTCTGGACTGTTGTTACGGATGACTTGGATCACAGCACCAGGTTCTGTCTATGACCTCACCCCTCAGTAAGCCATTGTCCGCACTGAAACTAGTATTTTCCTAAAATACAGCTGTGAGTGTTTGACTCCCTTGCTTAAAGCCCTTCACTGTTTCCCATTCCCCTTGGGATGAAGTTCACATTTCCTTAACCTGACTTATAAGGCCATCTGTAATCTAGCCCTTTGCTTAAATATCTACCCTCACCCCTTGCCATCCTCCCTCTTGCATTCTGTGTTCTAAACATAGTGATTCCTCCCCCTGGTTCTTCAGACCTGCCGTGTTCTGTCTTGTCTCTGAACCTTTGCACATGTTTATTTTATTCCCCTGTGGAACACTCTTGCCCTCTGCCCACCCCCTGTGGCGCACCTCCACCACGCCTACCCAGTGTCTGGTCCCAGGTTTCCTGACTAGTTCCTATTCAGAAAGGGTAAGCGAGCTTAGAGGTCACTTCTGGGAATTCTTCCTTCACTGCCAAGTCAGTTAAGTTCCCGTACTGTATATTCTGATAGCATCTTTACTTTCCTTTAGGATTGCACTTACAGCGTATTGTAACTTTTTATTAATAATCACCTCCCCCCAGATGAAAGAGTTTCTGAGGCAAGGACTCTGTCAGTCTTGTGCATTCATCATCTCTAGGACCTAGCACAATGCCCAGCACATAGCAGGATTCATGGATGGTCAAACTGTTTCCACGCTCAGTAGCTTCCTGTTGCTCACATAGGAAAATTCATGTCTCTCAAGACCTCTCAATCTGCGTCTTTCTTTCCTGCCAAGTTCCCCTGCTTCTTGCTTTTACTCCTGCCCCACCTCCCATTCTCACCATTCCCCATCTTAAACTTATTTTTAACTTATTTTTAAATTTTTCTCTATGTCTTTGTTCATTATATTCCTGTTGTTTTTCCTTTAACCCTTCACTTGACCAAATTGTACTTCTTCTTTAAGGCCTAATTCAAAACCCTTCTCAACTCCCCCAGGCAGAATTAATTACTGCTTCCGGTGGTAGTGAACCTATAGTAATTTGTTCTTAGTTCCCAGTACAAGTATCATTCTTACCTTGTGTTTTGATGAGTTGAGGATAAGGTCTATGTTTTATTCATCTTTGTGTAACAAGGTGTTAATGAAAGTAGTTGAATTAAATATACTTGGTCAACGTTAATGGATTTCTAGACTACTGCTTTCTACATAGCTGTTTAATATGCATCTCTGACAATTTCAGATACTGTGAAGAACTAAAGTAGAAGTAATTTAGTGTAGTGAAAAAAAGAGCATGGGATCTGAGATTCATTCTGAGTCAGTGTTTCATGTGTGCCGTTTACTACTTTAAATGACTTTGGGGAAAATAATTGATCTACTTTGACTTAAACTTTTCTTGTCTGTAAAATAGAAATAGAGGTAATACCTGTTTTGCCTCCCTTATAGGATTATGGTAAGAATTAAGTGAAGTCATGTGTATGAAAGTTCATTACACATTCTAAAATGTTATTTAAGTGTTGGTAGTAGTATTTTGACTTTTCCTCATGCATCCACCCTATTTTTGTGTTTTTTAAGACCACGGCACAGTGTGGCAAGTTTAGAAAGCATCGTGAATGAAGCTAAGAATATTCCAGCCTTTCTACCCAATGTGTTGTCCCTGAAAGAAGCCTTACAAAAGGCTCGAGAATGGACAACTAAAGTGGAAGCTATTCAGGTAAAGAGCCTTTTGAATTGTCCTACCATTCAGGTAATGCTGTCTCATAGATGAATCCTTTAAGCCTTTAATTCTTTAGAATAGAATAACTGGACTAAAATAATTATGTACTTAAAATTCACTTGTTTTTCCATGTGATTTTTATTTCAAAATATATATTACCTGTTTAAACTTTACTTGTTTCTGTTGACTCCCTGCTATGAAAGATGACAGAATTAGCCATTTAGTTAGTGCTTAGCAGTAGGAGTGTATTTCCTGCTGTGTTCTTTGACTTGTTTGCCACGTACACCAGTTACTTTTTTCTTTAATTGTAGTATAGTTAATTTACAGCGTTGTGCTAGTTTCAAGTGTACAGCAAAGTGATTCAGTTATACATATATTTGTATTCTTTCTCAGATTCTTTTCCGTTATAGGTTAGTACAAGATATTGAGTATAGTTGCCTGTGCTATAGAGTAGGTCCTTTATATATAGTCGTAGTGTGTATATGTTAATTCCAAACTCCTAATTTATTCCCCCCACTCCGCCCTGCTGTCCCCCAACTACTTTTAAAATAAGTGGCAGAAAAAGAAACTGAAATCAACATTTACTGAACCCCACAATACTCTTGGTACTATTCTGGTTGTTTGGGAGCAGAAACGTAAGGGAAGGGTGTAAAGATAGAACCCTGGACCTCAACATTGCGTATTCTAGTTGGCGAGACATATATCATACATCTGTAGTTCAAGACAATGAGCTAAGCGTTAGATAGAGATGAAAGTGTGCTTGAATACATAGTTTTTCTTCTGAATTACAAAACCGTTAAGCAGCATTTACCGTATTGAGTATGTAAATACTATTTATCGTAGAACTACACTGAAAGAAAAAGGAAGCCACCTCTCCCCCTAAGCTGGTGCCCTTAGAAAGAGTATTCCAAGTGTCAAGTTCTAATGACTTCTCTGTTACTTTCTTTTCAGTCGACTTTTTCTGAGACCTGCTTAACTGCTACTCTTTCTGTTCTGTTTTCTAAAATTATCTATTTTCATCAGGACAGCTCCTCTGTTTGTTTCATCTTCGACCTATTTCAGGCAGTTGGTTGTTCGCAGATGACTGAGAATCCTTAGTTGGCTGCTTCTGATTGAAGGACCGAGCCTGCAGGTAGAGGTAGCTGTCATGGTTTTCCTGTGTGATTATAGAGGACTGTTCCTCACCAAACGCTTCCCTTCAGTGGGAGGACTGGCTTGTCAGCTCTAAGAGAGTGGACAGCTTCTGCTGCCCTTTAGGGTACGTCGCCTGGGAGAGGCTGTCTATGTCTGGGCTTAGCCAGAAGGTATTCTATAGTCAGATGGCTGTAGTTGGGCACGAAAGGGAGTAGCAGTAAATATATTTCTTGAGCCTGTCTGTATCTGAGCTTTCTTTTCTCTTTCAATTATTCTCTTCTTTGTCTATTCTTATCCTAGTACCATAGTGATTTAATGATACCATTATAATATTTCTTATGGCTAGAACCTTCTCATTCTTTTTAAAAATTGGACTGAAGTTTCTTGTCTTTCTGTTTCATTGTAACTTCTAAAATGGATATATAGGCAAATATGTCAGGTAATACGTGGGAAGTAACTATTGGAATGTCAGTTTAGCACGAAACACTATGCCTTTCCTTCATAGCTTCTGAGTAGTGATGAATGTTATGGGGATATACACAGTTTCTTATAGGAAAGGTTATGTGTTCTGTCTGCTGGGGGATTGATGCACTCTGAGGTGTCGCGCTGAATTATTGTCTACAGGCTGCCAACCTACTACTTCTGATATTCTTGCTGAGTCCCTGGAATGGATTACTCGTTAACTCTCACTTCCTGTAATGATTCAGTTATTTAGTAAATTTAAAGCCATATAAATTCGAAAAACAATACTTACTTCATTATGTGGAAATATTGAAACATTGTGACTTAGAAGGAAAATATCCATTCTTGTTTGTGTTTGTAGGACATAAAATGGAGGTGGTTACCAGAACTAAAATACTGCTCTGTAGTAGTTGGAAAAATTATGAAAGACTTTGAAACAGGCAGAAGAGATTACTTATGTCCTTTCTGTAGAACGGTGGATGTCATTTAGCGAACCATCCAGGATGATTTGATTCTAGGAGTGTATGCCTTAGACTTTCTTTGACCAAGCTATTTTACAACTCTCTCAGTTGTTTAAAAATGATAGTAATGTGAATGAATTAGTCTGTAGAAAAGTAATTAAATTTGTAAGGAACAAATGATTTTCCACACTGTAGAAAAGATGATTCCATTGATGGGTATGATATTAAATACCTGTTTCCATCTACTAGCAAATTCCTTTCCTCATTCCTAATTGCATTTATATACGTTTGTTTTTAGGTTGTCCTTTGAACTAGCTTTTACATCTCACTGGGTCCCTTGTTATTAATAAAACAAAAATCTTTGACAGTGTGAATTTACGCAAACTTTTTTTAAAGGACGTTGGAAGGCTCTGTTAATTCAAGAGATATTGATACAGTTAGGTTCAAAGAATAATATTTAATGAAAAAATTAACGCTGAAGTCTTTGTGAGGTCTGCCAACAATATATTGCCAGACTTTCTAAGAGGTTGCAGATTGTGTAAGGATGCCCTTTGTTCTCCAGAGCGGCGGCAGTTATGCGTACTTGGAGCAGCTGGAAAGCTTATCTGCCAAAGGCCGCCCTCTCCCTGTGCGTCTTGATGCGTTGCCCCAGGTGGAGTCACAAGTGGCGGCAGCACGGGCCTGGAGAGAACGGACTGGGAGGACCTTTCTTAAGAAGAATTCCAGCCACACGTTGCTCCAGGTGAGGGGCGGTTTACTTTATGTGTGTGCACTTCAGCACCCTCGTCAGAAGCTGCTGATGTAATACCTGAGGTGAGGGTTGTTTTCAGTTTATCCGGTCATGGTTACACAGGTGATTCCGTTTTGGGTAATATCAGATGTTGACCAGTAATCTGGAGCCTTGGGCAGACTTGTTTCCAGTTCATCTAATACTATGTCTAGAAAAAGAAGTCAACCTGATCTTATCTCTGCTGTTATAATGGACTCTGTCACTGAAAGATCTTATTTCTCAGAGGCACAAATTAAAAAAAAATCTTTTTTAATTGAAGTATAGTTGATTAACAGTGTTGTGTTAGTTTCTGGCGTATAGCAAAGTGATTCAGTTATACATATATATTCTAAATTGATTGATTGATTGATTGATTGATGGCTGCATTGGGTCTTCGTTGCTGTGCGTGGGCTTTTCTCTAGTTGTGGCGAGCGGGGGCTACTCTTCACTGTGGTGCACTGGCTTCTCATTGTGGTGGCTTCTCTTGTTGCGGAGCACAGGCTCTAGGCACGCAGGCTTCAGTAGTTGTGGCTCACAGGCTCAGTAGTGGTGGCTTGTGGGCTCTAGAGCGCAGGCTCAGTAGTTGTGGTGCATGAGCTTAGTTGCTCTGCAGCATGTGGGATCTTCCCGGACCAGGAATCAAACCTGTGTCCCCTGCATTGGCAGGCAGATTCTTAACCAGTGCGCCACCAGGGAAGTCCCACAAGTATATATTCTTTTTCAGATTCTTTTCCATTATAGGTTATTACAAGATGCTGAATATAGTTCCCTGTGCTATACAGTAGGACCTTGTTTATCTATTTTATATATAGGTAGTATGTATCTGTTAATCCCAAGCTCCTAATTTATCCCTCCCCCCAGCTTTTCCCTTTGGTAACCATAGGTTTGTTTTCTATGTTTGTGACTCTGTGTCTGTCTTGTAAATAAGTTCATTTGTATCATTTTTTTTAGATTCCACAAAGAAGTGATATCATAATATCTGTCTTTCTCTGTTTTTCTTCACTTAGTATGATAATCTCTAGGTCCATCTGTGTTGTAGCAAATGGCATTATTTCGTTCCTTTTTATGGCTGAGTAATATTCCATTGTATATACGTACCACATCTTCTTCACCCATTCCTGTTGATGGACACTTAGGTTGCTTCCATGTCTTGGCTATTGTGAATAGTGAGAAGCACAAATTTCAATACTCATTACCCTTTTCCTATTGAACAGTTGAACGTAGTAGTTAAGAGCATAGACTTTGGAGTAAGATATTTTCATGTTTGAGGACTGGCTTCCTAGTGCTAACCCTGTGTCTGTGGGCAAGTCGTTGCCTTTCTGGTTTCCCTCGTTTGTACAGTGCCATGTACAGTAATACCACCTACATCAGAGGCTTGTTGGCAGTTTTGAATTAGATAATGCATGTGAAGTTCATAAGAACGTGTCTAAGACGTGTGAGTGGTCAGTAAATGGTTCATTTTATTTTCAGTTTTGAGATTTTTTTTTTTTAAACCAGAGCTCCATATTTGGTTTTATTTTTGTAGGTGCTTAGTCCCCGAACTGACATTGGTATTTATGGGAGTGGAAAAAATAGAAGGAAAAAAGTAAAAGAACTAATAGAAAAAGAAAAAGAAAAGGATCTGGACCTTGAACCGCTGAGTGATCTGGAGGAGGGATTGGAGGAAACCAGAGATACAGCCACAGTGGTAAGAAATCATGTAGTGCATCTTGACTTTGCTTGGTGAATACAGGATTCTGTGACGGTGTTAGCAGAATCGCTGTTTCCATGTTCTTAACTATTGTGTTCTGTGTGCTTCATCTTTGGCCTTATGGTTGTACATATTTCACATCTTGTTTAATATTTGGAATCAAAGAATATAAAAAGTTTACTCTTCTCTCTCCCTAACATTGTCTTTTCCATCTCTCTTCTTTATTGTTATTTTAGTAGTCACCTAATATTCCATCAAATTATCCATACCTTGCTGAACACTTTTCTGATATTGACCATTTTTGTTGTTACTAGGAGTTCGCTGTTACGGATAATAGCAAAGTGAACTGCTCTGTATAGCCTTGTCCTTTCTTCACATCATTTTCCTGCACTTGACTCTTAGGAATGGGATTTACTGGGCTAGAATTTCAGAGCATTTGGTGCTTAGTGCTGTTGTGCTTTTCAAAGGACTTCTACCAGCTGACTGACAGCAGCTGCAATTTGCAGTGTCTACCTCTTTTAGCAGCATTCAGTAGTATAGTGAGTGTGCAGTAAGATGTTTGTAGCTAATTAAAATTATGGGTTTTATTGGAGAGTAGGAGGAATATGTTACAATTACAAGGAGACTGAGGAAGTAGAAAATAAAATGAGTTTGGGCAATATGTAGTAGTAGTGAATCGCATATACTAAGTGAGTTCATATGGCTCTTTCTGCCTAAATGATCCTGTTTTGAGGCTGGTGGCAATAATTTCTTGTTAGAGAGCCTGCCCAATAAGTTAGTCTTGCCAGAAAAATAGCACTGGAAGTTATTTCAGAACTGCTTCAAAGCTACCAAAGTTTAAAAAGAAAATGCCCTGACAATATTCATAATAATTAAATTTTGTTTTTATATACTTCTTTGAAATGAGTTACATAAAACCTTGTTATAATTAGTCATCGGGCTTTGTTATTCTTCTTCTACATAAGTTGGAAAGTCCTAGAAAGAAATTAAAATTGGTTTGTATCAAACTTTCCCCCAGAGAATGAATTACAAGGGGGTGAGGAGTCAGTATTGATTGAATGTTTATCTTGTGCCAGGCACCAAGTTAGGCACTTCCATATGTTATCTTATTTAATCCTTAAAACAGCAAAAAGAGGTTAGTAGTGTTCCCATTTTTCGGAAGACTGAGATTCAGAAAACTTGTAACCCGGATCAGGAGTCTGTTAAGTGCAAGAGCCAGGCCTCATACCAAGGCTGCTTGATTTCAAGGCATACCATCTTTCTACTGCACCCTATAGAAGAATTAAAAAGTACTCTACTGATGCGAATTGTGAGTACTTGTGAATTTTGCAGATGAGGAATGTTTGCACAGAAACTGTCATGCTGCCCCAAATTTTAAGAAATTACTGATTTTTTTTTTTAAAGGACAATGCTTTGGACTTCCCTGGCAGTCCAGTGGTTAAGACTCTGTGTATCCAGTGCAGGGGGGTGGGTTCGATCCCTGGTCAGGGAACTAAGATCCCACATGCTGTGCGGTGTGGCCAAAAAAAAAGACAGTGCTCTGTCACCGTGAGGCTACAACATGGAGGTGATCCCTTAGCCTTGAAGATTTGGTGCTTTTGGGGTATTTCACAGTGACTCCCTTCACTTAAATGTTTTTTGTACACAGGTGGCAGTTTTCAAAGAACGGGAGCAAAAAGAGATTGAAGCCATGCATTCCCTCAGAGCAGCCAACCTCGCCAAGATGTCAATGGTAGACCGCATAGAAGAAGTAAAATTTTGCATTTGCCGCAAGACAGCGAGTGGGTTTATGCTCCAGTGTGAGCTCTGCAAAGACTGGTTTCATAACAGCTGTGTTCCTCTTCCTAAGTCAAGTTCCCAGAAGAAAGGGTCTAGCTGGCAGGCTAAAGAAGTAAAGTTCCTTTGCCCTCTCTGTATGCGGTCTCGAAGACCTAGGCTAGAGACCATTCTGTCCCTCCTGGTATCCCTTCAGAAGTTGCCTGTACGGCTGCCTGAAGGAGAGGCCCTTCAGTGTTTGACAGAACGTGCAATGAGTTGGCAGGACAGGGCCCGGCAAGCCCTGGCCACAGATGAGCTGTCCTCTGCCCTGGCCAAGCTCTCTGTGTTGAGCCAGCGGATGGTGGAGCAGGCAGCTCGGGAGAAAACTGAAAAGATCATCAGCGCAGAGCTCCAGAAAGCCGCTGCCAATCCAGACTTACAGGCAAGTTTAGAATTTTCTTTTTTTTCCTGTTTCATGGGGATAATATTTGTCAGTGTGTAAGTAGTAAATCAAATCTATCTTACCAGTAGATTAGGAAAATAACAGTAAGTTGCTAGCAACTATATTATGCATAATTTCCTCTTTGCACGTACGCCCATAGGATTTTCTTTGGGTATATACGTAACGTCGTTTCAGTGAAGTATTACCTGGAAATATCATTCAGGTAGACCTTAGCGTTACAATCAAATAATTTGATCTGTACTAACTGTTGAATTCTGTTAGCCGGTTTGCAGGTTTGTTAGGTTTTGGTGGTCTTAAGCATACATGAATTACGCATGTTTTTGTAGTGTGTCTCTCTGCTCATCTTGGGATTGCTTGTTGTTTAGGGACACTTGCCTAGTTTCCAGCAGTCTGCTTTTAACCGGGTGGTGAGCAGTGTATCTTCTTCCCCTCGGCAAACGGTGGACTATGATGATGAAGAGACGGATTCTGATGAAGACATTCGGGAGACATATGGCTGTGACACGAAGGTAAGTACAGGGCAGGCCGTGTGGGTTTGTTTGTTCACTGAGTTTGTTCAAAAAAGCTGTTGAACACTGGTGTTTGAAGCCTGAAAGTGGAAGAGAAAGCTAGTCATCTCTCTATCCTAGTTGATGGTGATAGCATTTTTTCAGTGCTCCAAAAAATATATAGATTGATGAAACTTAATTTTTTTTTAAAGGATGGAATTTTTTAAAATCTGTATTTATTTTCCTCACCCTGAGGCTTAGAGGGACTAGAAAAATTATACATTTAAGTTATTGAAAACTTTCGTGGCTGATTTCATTGCTTTTTCCTTTGGGTTGTTAAAGTCTCTGTAGTTTTAAGAATCCCATTCTAGCTTTGCTTTGAGTCTCTTTCTCTCATCTCCTATCTGAATGGTGCTAGACAGCATGTCATATTCAGGGATGGGTTATACTTGGGCCCATGGTTCGAATTTGTGGAGTTACAGTCACAGTTAGAACAAAGTATTTGCCCCAATATGATTGTTTTCATAATGACACCACATTGGGATGAAGGGAAGGTTTTGGCAAGGTTTTGTGTTGGATCCTTTTGGCCTTTTATTGTTGTTTTGTGTCATGCCCAAGACCTTTGCCTTTTGTCTAGTAATAACATCATGATCTAGGCAGACACTCTGCCAGCTTACAGTTAATCTCTTGATCTGTTTTGTATTATTCTTTGTTGAGCTAATGTTTAGCATCTATGCCAGTAACCGGGGAGTTTGTACTCTGATGTATGAAAAAACTAGGGTGCCTTCTCTTCCCAGTCTGTTCAGTGTCTTTTCCTTTGTCTTTTCAGCATACTAGGTAAGCTCATTCTTAGAGCATGAATACCATTGGCATTAGAACTCCCAGGATATAAAGTTAAACCATCTATCATAGATGCTTGTAAATTACCCACTGGAAAATGTTTTTATCAAGATAAAAATGGATCAAGGGGATGTTTTAATGAGGGAATTTTTAAAAATTACATGAATTAAAGACGAGAAAAGTTGAAACTTGAATTAGCATTTAAAATAAGGTTCTAGGGCTTCCCTGGTGGCGCAGTGGTTGAGAGTCTGCCTGCCGATGCAGGGGACACGGGTTCGTGCCCCGGTCTGGGAAGATCCCACATGCCGCGGAGCGGCTGGGCCTGTGAGGCATGGCCGCTGAGCCTGCGCGTCCGGAGCCCATGCTCCGCAACGGGAGACACCACAACAGTGAGAGGCCCGCGTACCGCAAAAAAAAAAAAAAAAAAAAAAAAGGTTCTAAGTGACTTCCCTGGTGGCGCAGTGGTTAAGAATCCACCTGCCAATGCAGGGGACATGGGTTCGAGCCCTGGTCTGGGAAGATCCCACATGCTGCAGAGCAACTAAGCCCGTGTGCCGGAACTACTGAGTCTGTGCTCTAGAGCCTGTGAGCCACAGCTACTGAGCCCACGTGCCACAGTTACTGAAGCCTGTGCGCTCCAGGGCCCGTGCTCTGCAACAGAGAGAAGCCACTGCAATGAGAAGCCTGCTCACGGCAAGAAAGGGTAGCCCCCGCTCGCAGCAACTAGAGAAAGCCTGTGCACAGCAACGAAGACCCAACGTAGCCGAAAATAAAATTAATTAATTAAAAGTATAATGATAAGGTTCCTAAGCACCTTGTTATCCTTGTGGTTAATGACCATCTTTATTTATAAAGTTGGTAGAATGACCAGGAGCAGCTGAAAGGGAATGCTGCCCACGCCACGTGTAAGTTAGCCAGTACTAGAATTGCCTGTTTGCCGTGGCTTAGAGGCCCTCAGTACTTCGGTTATCTTTCTAGCACATTAGGTATCAACCAGCACTCTAGAATTGCTAAACAGGATGGATTTCACTTGGAGGCAGATTGGTAACCTATGAAAGCAAAACATCCCAGGTATTACATGATTTCAGGGCTAGGGATCAGAGCAGTGGTTGATTCGGTTGTATGGAGTAGTCCTCTGTTTGCAAAATATATATGGGGGTCTTAGCTTACAGTCTGAGGAGAGGGTGTTTGCAGGGTAGAAAGATAAGATTATGGATTTTATAATGTTAGCAGTGTATTTGACAGCTTAGGACAGTGGAAGAATGGTGGCAAGACATGATAATTCAAGGTCAAATTTATCTTGACGGCGGTATCTTTGCACTAAAAAAATTATATTCTTGAGGATTTTCCTATAGCGCAAGCACCGATTGTGTAATGAAAATCTTATTTGCCAGTTTATTTGCAGTTGGCTTGGTGATTTTTCCCTTTATATGATCTTCCCTGCTTGTGACCATGAAATCATCCTTAAAATAGTTCAAATTTAGTGTCTTTGCTAGGATGAAGAGCCCCTGCCGGTTTAGGAAGAAGAGTAGGTAATTATAAAGAAAAATAAAATCAGTCATTGATCCTAGTTATCGTAGCATTGAAATGTTTAAAACAGACAGTGTGTGCTTTGCATTGTTTGATGACTTCATTTTGCATGTGATCACTAAAATAATCGGAGCAAGCAATTCAAAAAACTCGTTAGTTAGGAAAATCTATATGAAACAAAGTCTGTCACAGATGTCTTGTGATTGTGTCTGGGATAACCTTTCAGATATTCATATGATTATTTCCTTTTAAGGCATAGTGTTTACCTTTACTGGAACTGTCTGTCCATATTACAGTTTATATTTTTCAAATGCATACGTGTACAATTACACACCAGAAAGGAGGGTATAAAATAGTAGTAGGTATTATCTCCCAGGAAGTTCTATTTTTATCCCGGTAATTTCTTAATTTACAGAAAGGCAAGTTAAGCAGTTGGATTCTTTCATTTTTTTTTCTTCTCTATGCTTGTTAACACTTGGGTGGCTTGAGCTTTGGTAGAAATAAAGTCCGCTATATACGAACCTTCAAGTTGCAAACTTTGAAAGATGTGAACGTGCATTTGCGTATCCAGTCACCTAAGTTTGTTCACGTGTCTGGCGTACATTGTCACGTGTGTGACAGCTAAGTCTGCGCATGGGCTTAGTTGCTCCGCGGCATGTGGGATCTACAAGTGGTTGTGCTTTTGTGTACTTTACTCTATAGTACTGTATAGAGTAAAGTAGTACAGTGTCTTTATTTCAAGCCCAGCATGTCCAGAAGCAAGTGTAGAAGCTGGTACTACTGTACTTCTCAAGGTACTGTATTTTAAAAAGGTACTGTAAGATTAAAAATGTTTTTGTGTGTGTGTGTGTTTGTTTTTTATGTATCTGTGTGAAAAGTGTTATAAACCTATTACAGTACAGTACTGTATAGCCGATTGTGTTAGTTGGGTACCTAGGCTAACTTTGTTGGACTTAGGAAGGTGCTCTCGGAACAGAACTCATTCGTATGTAGGGGACTTACTGTAGAGTAGATTTTGTCTGAGACTTTAGTCCTGCTAATATCAGATAAGGTGGAGTGACAGATCTGTGTGTGCAACACATTTCTCACTGAGAAGCCATTCCTCCTTTCTTGCATATTTGCCATTAGTGCAACTGAACTGTAATTTTCCTTCTTAGGAAGAGTAATTTGTTTAAGCTTGCTGTTATCAGTTGTTTTACCTTCAGCCTATCTGTGTCTTTATATTTAAAATGTGTCTTTTGTAGACAGCACATGTGGTAGGGTTCTTTTTGGTGTGTCATTCTGCATATATATGCGTTTGTAGAATATATAGTTAAATCTTGGTTTTGAGGCAGTATTACAATCTCTGTCATTTAATTGGGGGTGTTCATTTACATTTAATGTAATTGTTGACATGGCTGGATTTAAGTTGACCATCTTTATTTTTCATTTTTTTCTGTTTTTGTTCCTCTGTTGCTTTTTCCTGCCTTCTTTTGGGTTAATTGACAATTTTTTTAAGGTTTCATTTTATTTCCTTTATTGGCTTCTTACCTATACCCCTTTTTATTTTTTATTTTTTTCAGTGATTGCTCTGGGGCTAACAATGCCTCTTTAACTTACCAAAGTCAGTGAGTACTTCTTCATATTTCATACTTCACCCTGGGGAAGTAATTTTTTTTTAATTTACTTTACCTGTCTTTACTTTCCATCATTATTTTCTATGTATCTATCTATCTATTTATTTATGGCTGCCTTGGGTCTTCGTTGCTGCACGCGGACTTTATCTAGTTGCAGTGAGCGGGGGCTACTCTTCGTTGCAATGCATGGGCTTCTCATTGTGGTGGCTTCTCTTCGTTGCGGAGCACGGGCTCTAGGTGCACGGGCTTCAGTAGTTGTGGTGCGGGCTCTAGAGTGCAGGCTGAGTACTTGTGGCGCACGGGCTTAGTTGCTCCGTGGCATGCGGGATCTTCCTGGACCAGGGCTCAAACCTGTGTCCCCTGCATTGGCAGACGGATTCTTAACCACTGCACCACCAGGGAAATCCTCAATCATTATTTTCTGATCACTTTCCTTCCTAGTTTGGAAGCTTAACAGAAAGTTTCCTGCATGAGTTACAATCAAATGAGTAGAGTCAAGGTTAGAAAAAAAAATTGCAGTCAGTGAGATGACACATCTGGGGACTGCAGTAGGCGAGTACTAAAGTACTCTCCTATCTGTTGCCTTTTAAGACTTAAATTCTTCAATAGGAAATAAGACTTACACGAACTGTGCTGTTCCTGAATTTTCAGTGAGTGACACTGTCTTCCAGAATCTTCTTATGAAACCTTTTAAGTATCCTGTTTAATTAAGGATAGGCTCGTGATAACAATAGACCTTCCTCTCATGCACCCTACAAAGAAAATCAGGTGTTGCATTAGTCATTGAGCTGTTGTCTCTCGTCTCCTAAGCTACTCATTTATACTCTGCTTGGTGATGCTAGGTCTGGGACTCTACACCAGGGCTTGGTAAACTTTTTCTGTAAAGTAATATATGTATATATTAGCATACATTATATGTAGTGATATTCTCTAGGTATATTATGTAAAGTAAATATTTTGGGTTTTGCAAGCCATATTTGGTCTCTGTTACACCTTCTCCTCCTTCCTCTTTTTTTTTTTTTAAATAACAACTCTTTAAAAATGTAGAAACTATTCTTAGCTCATGCTCCAAACAAAAAACTAGGCAGCCAGCGGGGTTGGCCCGCAGACTGTGGTTTGCCAACCCCTGCTCTACACATGTACCCTTTGCCTGCTGCCCTCCCCCTCCCCCCGCCAGCACAGGGCATTAGAGAAAAATTAAAAGGCCTGTGCAGTGAGAAGGGAGTTGATCCTTCCCCTGTTTTATTCTCCATTCCTGTCATCATTGAACTACAATTGTTTTTCGTTTTGGGGGGGCTTTTGTTTGATTTTTGTTTTTGTTTTTTTACCCTGGCAGTGGCAACTGGTTCCAATTTCTAGTTGATGTTTTTTTCACACTCCAGAAGCCAGCCACATTGTATTCTATTAGGGATAGCAGAACCAGCACTTCCTCATCAGAGGTCTGGGTCCCAACTCTGCAGGCCCCTTCTCTGAGCTTCTTGGTTCTAATAACCCCACTTCTTTTCTCTGTTACCTCAACCCTTAGGGATGGCAACTCTTTTCTTGCAGTTGTCTTAGTGTTACTTTGGTGTTTCTGTTTTGCCTTTTCAAGACTTTAATGTACATTTAACGAGTTCACTTTATTAAATTCTCCTTGTTGAACTTTTTGTGATTTCTGTCTCCCTGATTGCACTGTGACCGTTGAAGCTGTACTTGTGGGTTATTCTCCCCTAACTACAGGGGAGGATCGTCTGAGTCCTAATTAGACTTGTCACAGTTGTATAGCTCGAATACTGTCAGGCTGTTTATTATATTAAGAGCAGTTGGTAAGCATCTAGGTTTGAAAACCTTTAGAGAGGATTAAATAATTTGTGTCCTTAAGTTGTCACATCTAAACCTTTATTCCCCTCCTAAGTCCATTTTATTTTTCTTAAAGGGTCAAAGTTCCTTAACTTGTGACTACAGGAGTTTTTATGAGTTTTAGACTGTAGAAAGTTGATTACGTAATCGTAATTTTCTTGTAGGTTTATTATCTCTGAGGATTACTTTTTTTTTTTTTTTTTTTTTTTTTGCGGTATGCGGGCCTCTCACTGCTGTGGCCTCTCCCGCTGAGGAGCACAGGCTCCGGACTCGCAGGCCCAGCGGCCACGGCTCACGGGCCCAGCCGCTCCGCGGCATGTGGGATCTTCCCGGACCGGGGCACGAACCCATGTCCCCTGCATCGGCAGGCGGACTCCCAACCACTGTGCCACCAGGGAAGCCCTGAGGATACTTTTGAGCTTTACTCTTTCCCTTTTGGCTTGAAACTCTGGTGATTTCTGTTTTTTTCCCCAATGGACATTTTCTGTCTTACTAAATACCATATATTTAATTTTAAGATCTTTTATTTATTTGTTTTTTTAATATATATACTGTGTTATATTAGAAACTTTAACCTGAAAGCCTGTATTTAGATTCTTGTCACGGGATAAGTTGTTTCCAATTCTCCATACCCGCTTCGTTTCTTCTACAGGACACAGCCAGTGTGAAATCCTCCAGCAGTCTGGAGCCCAGCCTATTTTGTGATGAAGAGATTCCCATCAAGTCCGAGGAGGTGGTCACGCACATGTGGACGGCACCCTCCTTCTGTGCTGAGCATGCTTATTCGTCTGCTTCTAAGAGCTGTTCTCAAGGTATTACGGCCCTTGGTAGCGGCATGGAGAAGAGAAGCCTGAAACCATACTGAATCTCTCTTTCAGTACAAACCCTGGCAGTGAAATGCGATAGAACCTGAAAAAATGCAACTTTGGAAAAGCCAGTCTCTGTTAGCATTTTTCTGTCATTAGGTCATAACCTGAACATTTCCATAGCATTATTGAATCCCAATTAGAAGGACTTTAGAGGCCCTCTGGTCCCATTCTAGTCCCATTTTATTTTGATCAAATCCCCGATAGGTAGTTATTTATCCTCTATTTGTTTGTTACCGGTTGTTGAGGAACTTGCTGCTTTTTAAGAATATTCATTCTGGTTTTGGAAAGCTTTGTTAGTTTTTTATCCCTTGGTAAGTAATTTCTCTGTTATGTTCACTTTCTTTGTCCCTAGTGAAAGTGAGTCCGACTGCTTTAGGTCACACCTCTGGAAAAGGGAGAGTATTTCTCTCTTCGCGGTGAAATTCAGGATTTTATGGAGCAGCGTATAGCATTCATATGGGGCAGTTATATGCTTAGTTGTTTGGTATTCTCTGAAATGGAGAGAGCGCGGGGTAGGAGATTCTCTCCCATTCCCCTTCCCCTCCAGTCACAAGGTAAAGAATCAATAAGGAACCTGTTGTTTTTTTTTTTACTCTAAACCAGTTTTTTAGAGTGGTCATTAGAATTCTAGGTCTTTCTGTTCTGTATTTTTAAAAATTTTATTTTCACTTTCATACTGATGCAGTGAACCCAAACTTCTAAATTAAATGTTGGAGGAGGAGGGACCATTCTTCTAAATATTTACTTTCAAAACATTACATTTTTTCAATCGTTTTCATTATTTTGTCTTATATTTTGGGGGCAAGGTTCTAGCACCACAAGGAAACAACCTCGGAAGAGCCCTCTGGTGCCCCGTAGTTTGGAGCCTCCGGTGCTAGAGTTATCGCCTGGAGCTAAAGCCCAGCTGGAAGAACTTATGATGATTGGAGATCTCCTGGAGGTGTCTCTGGATGAGACTCAACACATATGGCGGATTTTGCAGGCCACACACCCACCCTCTGAAGACAGATTCCTGCACATCATGGAGGTATGGATCTGAAGCTTACTTACAGTGGTTTTAAAACCACTTAGAACGTCCAGGTTCCTTGGAGGTACCACAGATTGCCACAAGGGGTGGCTGGGTGGGTAGGACTCTGATTGTCCTACTTTCTCATTACGCCAAAGTAGTTCTGCTTTGTGGTTTTCTTTATTGAGATTTTATGTAATATTCAGTTTTTAAAAAGGCCATTTCTGCCGAAAAGAAAGGGAGGTACTGTAATTCACAAGTTGAGAACAACTTCCTTAGCCCAGACTCACACTGGTGAAAGGCCCAAAAGTTAGGCAGGGGGCAATATAGTGGTTGAAAACAGGAAGCAAGGGAATGGTTAAATAGAAGTGGATTGGGTGGGAGGGGGAGTCCACATACATTTATACAATTTACACACTTGTATACAATTATAAATCACACAGTTTCTTATTTATACAGTTTATACATGTTGTTCTATCCATGATCTCATTCGTCCTCACCATAGTCCTGAGGGGGAGGGAGAAAGGAGAGACATGGCGAGTATTTAGCTCATTCTGCCTGTGAAGAAAGTAAGGGTCAGAGACGTAGAAACATGCCTGAGGTCACACGTGGAGTAAAAACGGAGACCTGGGTTCTCTCTCTGGCATTAGACTCCAGTATCCTTTTCATTATTCTTTTCCATGACTGTTTCCATGAGGCGGAAGGTACACTGTCAGCAGCAGTTGACACGGATACGCCTGGGGCACTGTGGTTTGTCTTTGGTTTGGAAGTCAGATTGAGGGTGCCTGACTTAGATAGTACTTTCCAGTCGCAGAGCATTTTCTTCACATCTGTTATCTCATCTGATCTTTATTTCACATATAAGGAAACACAAAGTGTTGAGAAGTTAAATATCTTATTCAAGATGTGATAGACTTAAGACACTTGTAACCCAGTGTTCTTTACGAATCTGCAGATTCTGAGGTTCCTGTCAAAGATATTCCAGTATCACATCTGTGGGAAAATAAATTCTCAAGTGTTATTTCTTAAGTAATTATCAAGCTTATGTTTTTCAGTATTTCTTTTTCTACCTTACCCCTTGTTCTTTCTGTTACTGGACACACTTTTACTATTAAGATCTTTAATGTTTACTACCTTGGCACATAAATAGCAACAATATTAGACAGTTGAGGAAAAAAAAGGCAAGTGTTTTTGCTTCGTGACAGCAACTGTTTTCTTGTGAAAGTCACTGCATACCCTTTGTAATGAGATCATGGATAAAATTTTGTGTTTTGCTGACAGTTTTGATAACTTCGTAACCACCAAGGATTTATTGAGTTAATAAAGAACTTTAGTACTGGTAAATGGAGACCCAAAGAGTTATTACATAATTAGTTAGTATACATTTAGCTTTCTGTGTATGTTTTCATCTCAGTTACGTAGAGGTGCTACAGACTATACTAATATATGCAGACACTTTTTTTTGCGTTTTTTTTCCCTCTGATAAGCTAAAAATAAGTCAGATATTTTATTTAGGGCTTGTCATTATTTTCTACTGTTATCTTCTTTGAATATTATATTTGCCTTCTTAAAATATCTTCAGAATATTTATTGTGGTATAATGTACACAACATAAAATTTATCATTTCAACTGTTTTTAAGTATACAATTCAGTTGTTTTAATTACATTTATAATATTATACAACTATTACCACTATCCATTTCCAGACCTTTAAAATTATTCCTAACAGAAACTCTGTACCATTAAATAATCCCATTTCCCTCCCCCCAGCCCCAGTAACTCATATTCTATTTCCTGTCTCTATGAAATTGCCTATTCCTGATACCTCATGTAAGAGGATAAAACAGTTTTTAAATGTCTTGCTTTAAAATTGTTTCTAATTTTATACTTACGAAGGATGACAGCATGGAAGAGAAACCATTAAAAATAAAAGGAAAGGACTCTTCAGAGAAGAAACGGAAACGGAAGCTAGAAAAAGAACAGCTTTTTGGCGAAGGAAAACAGAAGTCCAAGGAGCTAAAGAAAATGGATAAACCTAAAAAGAAGAAATTAAAATTAAGTGCGGAAAAATCAAAAGAGCTGAACAAACTGGCCAAGAAACTAGCAAAAGAAGAAGAGAGGAAGAAAAAGAAGGAGAAGGCTGCTGCAGCCAAAGTTGAACTTGTGAAGGAGAGCTCGGAGAAGAAGAGAGAGAAGAAGGTGCTGGACATCCCCTCCAAATATGACTGGTCAGGAGCAGAGGAGTCTGACGACGAGAACGCTGTGTGTGCCGCGCAGAACTGCCAGAGGCCCTGCAAGGACAAGGTGAGTCTAGCTGTACCCGCCAAGTATGCGCGGGGACGTGGAGCAGCGGCCGGGCACACCTGGGTTTGAGGTAATGATGGTCTGTTTGGCCTTGTGACGTCACATGTTTAATTCAGTTTCTAGAAACATTTTCAGTTATGAGGCTCTTAGTAGAAGAAATGTTGTGTTTTAGAAATCGTATACGTGGTGATCGTCCTGACCGAGCAGAGAGAAGCTGTGTGGTACCAGGAGCGGTGTGTCTCGTGCGTGGGCACAGCAGGGCTCAGAGCAGTTGTGTCCCTTCCCTGCAGGGTGCCTCGGGGGACTAGACATCTTGTCAGTTAGCCACAGTGGCCCGAAAAGTCCTGGGCCGGTATCCTAAGAGCTGTGGCAAATTGCATTGAGATCAGTTCTGAAGACCTAAAACTAGGAGGTTAAATCTTCCCTTTTGGTCTGTGTCTTATCCACACCCAGCCCTATGTGTACTCTCCTAAATAGAATATGATTGTTTTCACATCTCTTGCAAAAAATAAAGACCTTTAAAGGTATTATTTTTGAAATGTCAGCCCTGAATTCTAAATATTAGCAAGGATATGATAGTCTTTCTTAAGGTAATAATTGATGTTATAAACTTCTGAGAAAGACGGATGGACTTCATGAAAAATCCTAGTTCATTAAATGGCTGAAGGTATCTATTATAGTGTTCCCATCAAGATTATTAGTAAATTCATGGTTTTAATTTTATTATCTCCATACACCACTTGATGTTTAGAATTTTAATAGCTCCTCAATTTGAATATATCAACAGAATAAACACAGCTGCATCACTATTCCCTTACTTTCCTCCTCAGTTAAATACTTGTTAGAGCTTGAAGAGGTCACCTTGTCCAGCCTCTTCATTTCACAAATGATGAAGCCAGGACTGAGTGAAGGTAAATGATGTGACCAAAGTCACAGAGCTCATTAGTGGCAAAACCGAAAGTAGAACCCTGGCTCCCAGACCAGGTCCTCTCCGCTAATATCCCCACCCCTCCGGTAACTGAGATGCAAGTACAAAAACACAGTGCAAAACTAAATGACTCGTATTTAAATTATACTTATTAAAGGTTTTCTACTCACTTTTGGAAAATGAATATATAGTAAAATTTATATCCCATAGTCCAGCTTTCTGAGGACCACAGCTGTAAATATTTTAGTGTGTTCCCTTGCAATTATTTTCCTGTATAGTTTGTTTTATATCGTGTCATACTGTCCACTTTTGTATCTGCTTTATTAGTTTCGTAAGTATTTTTCTATATTATAAATATTTTAAAGCATTTTGGTAGATGCATTATATGTGCGTGTATTATTTTTATCTTTCATTTGAATTTATTCTCATCTGAATCTGTTTATTAAAGAGGCTGATGACAGGTTAGCAGTTTCTCCTTGGGTCTGAAGTATTAGCAGCTTAGTGTTGGCAGGACCTTCTCCCTTTTCTTCCTCCTTTAACTAATTGTATGGCAGTTGGAGGACTGGCAACAGGATATGTTTCTTTTTCAAGCTTTCCTGTCATCCTTCCTACAGTGTTTATATCCATCATGAACCTTTCTCTTTTTTTCTCCTTTTCACTTAATAACCTCTCGCCTCTCCTCTGTTCAGCATTTAAAATACAGTTCAGTTCATCTACTATCCCTGTTCTTTTCCTGTAGCATATAAACGCTACAGGCAGTTTTTTTCTCAGCTGCCATAAAATTGTTAACACATGTCCTGCTTCCTCTCAGCGTGGTCAAGGAGTAAGGTGAGATCATCTGTATGTGAAAGCACTAGTTAACCAAAAATGCAACTTAGGTGTTAAGATGTGATCATTATTTTTAGATGAACCCTGGGATTTACTTCTAACATTATAGGTATTTAAAAAAAAAAAAATCTAGAAAGGGGAATCCCCTGGAAGTCCAGTGGTTAGGACTCCACAGCGCTTCCACTGCAGGGGCCCTGGGTTCAATCCCTGGTTGGGGAACTAAGATCCTGCATGCCACATGGCGTGGCCAAGAAAAAAAAAATCTGGAAAGTTATCATCTACATTTTGATGGAGCAAAAGTAGATTTAGCTGAATATTTAGAGAAAATGTCTATTGTTTAAAACGTACAAAGATTTGTACACATTAATTTGTTAAGATTAGTACAAAAATTGTCAGAACACATACACAGGTGAGCAGGTATGCCTTAACCTGTCAATAGCTACATGAAAGACACTTATATGAATGATGTATTTCTATAATGTGTTTAATTTTAAACAAATTATTTCAGATTATAAGCATTTTGCCCATCATTTCTGTTTTGCAATTTTTATGGTTCTCCAAGTCTGTTTCTGACACCAGTTTTACTAAATGGAAGGTGTGTTTCTTTAGAAACTTGGTAAAGAATTTTACAACTTTCTCAATTTGAAGTATAGTGTTTCTCTAAGGAAAACAAATTAATGCATGGTACGCATCTTCAGAGCAAAAGGATGACAAGAAAAGAATGTTTTTTAAGGAAGTCTGTGTTCTTTAAATATCATGTAGCAAAAAACCCACACAACTTCTTGGGTTCATTTATATTTAGGTAAATGTATTCTAACTAGTAATTACTATTATTTTTACCTAAAAATGTGCAGATTGAGAAAACTTTGAAGGATTACTTAAATGTACCTAGCTTCAATTTCAAGATGTTTTAGAAAGAAAAAAGAAAAATATTATCAGAAAATGTAAAAGGTTTAAAAAAACCCCAAACTATCTCTTCCATCATCAAATTCAAGTTGAAATTAATTTTAAAAATAACAATGAAGAACTGTTTTCAAAAAATTAGTTTTAAGGTTCAGAATCTTTTTCTCCGTGAATTTTGCCACTTTCATTCAATCTTATTGGTACCAAGAGTAAAACGAGTTAATTTGAAGGAGCAAATTCTTTCAAGCTAATATTTAAGTAACATTTTTTCTGCATTAAAATAAATATTTAATCTTACTTATGAAAATAGATTTTTTTTCTCTTTACTTTTTTTTTAACCTTCTTACTATGGGCTTTTTCCTTACCCATTACTACCTCCCTAAGAAGTTTGGCGCGATGAATAAAGAGAAACTGTTTATAAACTTCTGTCTCTCACTTTTACTATTTGTTAGGCACTCTGATTTTTTAAAAAATAAATAAATTTTATTTATTTATTTTTGGCTGCATTGGGTGTTCGTTGCTGCGCACGGGCTTTCTCTAGTTGTGGTGAGCGGGGGCTGCTCTTCGTTGCGGTGCATGGGCTTCTCATTTCGGTGGCTTCTCGTTGCAGAGAGTGGGCTCTAGGTGCATGGGCTTCAGTAGTTGTGGTGCGTGGGCTCAGTAGTTGTGGCTCGTGGGCTCTAGGCGCGCGGGTTTCAGTAGTTGTGGCGCGTGGGCTCAGTAGTTGTGGCTCATGGGCTCTAGGTATGCAGGCTTCAGTAGTTGTGGCGCACGGGCTTAGTAGTTGTAGCTCACGGGCTGTAGAGCGCAGGCTCAGTAGTTGTGGTACAAGGGCTTAGTTGCTCCGCGGCATGTGGGATCTTCCCGGACCAGGACTCGAACCCGTGTCCCTTGCATTGGAAGGTGGATATTCTTAACCACTGCACCACCAGGGAAGTCCCAGCCACTCTGATTTTAAAAGATTTTTGTGGAGAGTTGTCTCAGCAAAAGTGTTTGCGTTATCAGTGGCTTTATCATTCATATCTCCTTTTGGCATAGGTAATCAAAGGTTGGATTACCTGAATGAGAGACACACACAAACTGGTGATGTTATGATAGGGTGACCAACTGTCCCAACTTGCCTGCGACTTTCCTGGTTTTAGCACCGCAATTCCTGTGTTTTGGGAAACCTGTTAATCTTAGGCAGACTGGGAGGGTTGGTTACTTACTGTTAAGATCACCAAAAAAACATACACAGGGATTGTGAACATATGTCATACTTGATTAAATTGTTTTAATTTTGAAATCTGGCTTTTGCAAGAAACTTCGGTGCAAAAGAGATTGAATGCCAAAATAAAAAGAGCTCAGGTGGGTAACTAAGCTAAGACTGTCACTAAATCACGAGGCTTTCTTTTTTCCCAGTGCAGTAATATGCGCTAAGAAATGAACAAAAAATGTAATGTGCCAAATATTTTTTCTTACGTGTAAATATGAAACCATATAGCAAAACATGAAATGTCAAACTAACATTGTATTTCTCATTGAAGCACACATTTCCCCCAATCCAAACCCAGTAAGCTATTTTTACTATAGTTAAATGTCTTATCAGTTAATATCTGAACAGCTCATTGCTGTGAAGCTTTTCAGGAATTACTTTTTTTTGATTTGATAAGTATATCTCCCAGAAATACTGAAAGGGGAAATGACTATTAGAACTTACTATGCGGTTAGCCAAATTCTTTGTTCTTGAGTGTTCAGGCTACTGCATAGTCTGCAGGTTCAGTTGACATTCCAGACAAAAGTAGAACTGGATTTTGATTGTAAGTAGATGAACATGATAGGAAGATATTCGTAAAGAGGGCTATTTTTTAAAAATAATTTTTTTTATTTATTTATTCAGTTTTGGCTGCGTTGGATCTTCATTGCTGCGTGTGGGCTTTCTCTAGTTGTGGCGAGCGGGGGCTACTCTTCGTTGCGGTGTGTGGGCTTCTCATTGCGGTGGCTTCTCATGTTATGGAGCACGGGCTCTAGGCGCACGGGCTTCAGTAGTTGCGGCGCATGGGCTTCAGTAGTTGCGGCTCGCGGGCTCCAGAGCGCAGGCTCAGTAGTTGTGGCGCACGGGCTTATTTGCTCCGCGGCACGTGGGATCTTCCCGGACCAGGGCTTGAACCCGTGTCCCCTGCATTGGCAGGCGGATTCTTAACCACTGCACCACCAGGGAAGTCCAAGAGGGCTATTTTTTCCCTGCTAGATTATTAGGGTAAATTGTTGTGTAACAGGTAGGCTGGGATAGTATCTCAAGAAAAGTTATATACTTTTTTGGGATGGTGGGAGAGCTGGGCTTAGGAATGGACCTCTAGCCAAAATCACAAAGGGAAATGTTGTCTTCCTTATTTGAAAGACAGCAATAGATATGATTTTGGGAGACCGGAAGCCAGGGCGTGTAGTGCACAATTAGATTCTAAAAGACATGGGGCCGCTTTTCTCGGCAGCAAATAGTGGTGAATTGGTAACCTCTTACCCGGTGGGGGCTGGACTGGGTTAGATAACTGGAGGCAGGAGTAGTTACCTGTTGACTCAGGGTTGTCATAACCAGGTTGGCACCTCCAGGCTGGGTGGCCCAGAGAAGCACAGCTCTCCCAGTTCCGCTGATCAGCTCCAAATAGCCGGACAGTTGGGCTGAGCTCACCCCCTGTCAGATTAGCACTTTATAAATCTTCACCTGCTGGTAGCATCTGTATTTTTGAGTCATTGTCTCCCTTTTCTGTCTCCAGGACAGTTTGCCACAGCAGGGACATTTAGATCAGTTGTTTTCTTCACTGCACAGACTTCAGAAGCTAAATATCACACAAACAATTGCAGAACAAAACCACAACTTATGTCAGGAAGTAATTAAGTCACTCCGAACTTACAGAAAGCAGGATCACGTAGTGCCAGCGATGGTCAAATTTAGAATATTTAAGAATTACCTGGGAGCTGGTCACAGTGCAGGATTCTGGTTTGTCCCCCAAGATACTCTGAGTCTGTGGGTTTGGGCTGGGTTTCAGCTACACGTTTAACAGACGCAACAGGTGATTCTGACGCAAGTAGTGCCGCAGGCAGTTACTTGAAGGTGCAGAATGTTTTGTGGAAGGTAGGACAGTGAGTAGAGCCAGGAGACTGTGATCTTAAGAAGTGCCTTCAGTGTCCCAGGCTGGGGACCAGGTGTCTTGCCAGACATTATTTTACCTGATCCTCTAAATATCCTGTGAGCAAGATTTGATCTCCATTTTACAGATGGAGAAATGGGGCCTTAGGGAGATTAAATGACTTGCCTCAAATTTTACAAAAGAACTCGAGGAACGGTGAAAGCAGAAAGATTATTTTGACAGATGATTTCTCCCACCCTTTACTAAAAACCTGGAAACTACTAACCAGGAGTATCACACTTTTGATAAGTTTTATAGTATACGGACAGATTTTGAAAACTCCTCACTTTTCCTGAGACTCATTTCCCTACAGCCCAAACCTCCTTCCTCTGTTCTTTCCCATAAGCTGTACTGAAGAACTTAATTGATCCCTTCATACTCCATACTTTGCCCTGTTTTCTGGCAAAGCTCATTGTTGTAAGTGACTTCCTTGCTAGTGAAGTTACCAACTTCTGCACTGGGGAGAGAAGGGCAAGCAGCTCTTTGATCTTAAAGGTCCTAATCCGCAGTGGCGTAGCTGTAAAAACGACCCCAGTCAGCTGCCAAATAGGAAAGCCCCAGCTCACCTCACTGTTAACTGTGTGCCCCAGGCTTAAAGTCAGCAAACAACAGTCCTTTTCTAGCCTCCTGTAATCACAGTGTTCTCTGGAGGGTCCGAGCTGCCACCGACCTGTCAGTTACCCAGACTTTAATTTGAAACCTCAGAGTGATCTGTTGACCTGTGTCTTTGACTGTTTTAATTGGCTAATTTGTAAGATTTGACCTCTGATATTTGCTAACTTTTTATAGGGAGTTGTATTTGTAACGGAAGAAGAGAAGAATAAAAAATATTAGTTTAAAAAGTGGCCTATGTGACTGCTTTTCTAAAAAGGTATTTAATGCTCTTAGTACTTTGGCTTATCTCTTTGAAATAAAGCTAATACACAGGATTGCCTTCACATTGTTGTACTCTTCTTGATTGATACTTGCATTGTCTTAGAGCCTAGAAATTGTTAATATTAGCTAAAACTACTTGGCTGCTCTATTAGAAGTTCCTTTTTTGTCAGATTTTCTCAAACATGTTTCTGCCTCACTAGGAGCCCCAGGTATTTATGAGGTAATGGAGTACCTAAGAGGCCTAATTTTGTGGACATATTATGGAAAAAATAATTTGGGGGTATTAACTTCCCAGCTTCTTTCTTTAAAAAATAACCCCGTAAGAAGTCATTGTCTATCTCTGGGCATCCCAATTATTTGCTATCATTTAAGCCAAGAAAGCTCTTTGGTTTGCTTGTATTCCAGGCTTAATGTGTATGTAACCTAAACATTCCCTGATCTTGTCTCCAACAGGTAGACTGGGTGCAGTGTGATGGTGGCTGTGATGAGTGGTTTCACCAAGTTTGTGTGGGTGTATCTCCAGAAATGGCTGAAAATGAAGATTACATCTGTACAAACTGTGCAAAGAAGCAGGGGCCAGATAGCCCAGGTCCAGCAGCACCTCCTTCTTTCATAATGAGCTACAAGCTACCAGTGGAGGACCTTAAAGAGACCAGTTAGCAGGTGCTGGGTTAGCTTGGGACATGGGGGAAAACGGACCACACAGAGACCGTAGTCAGTAGAGTGGTTTACATCCACTCAGAATGTTGCTTCCAAAGACGAATGGCCTTCTGAGCAAGTCCTCCCAGCCGACTTCCTCTTTGCATGGACGTGGGATCTGCGTTCTCTGTCAGCACATCTGTGCCGAGGGTGTCTGCTTTGGTCCAGCAGCCAGTGTTTCAGTTCGTGTCTCCTCTGAGATTGCTTGTCACATTAAGGCCAGACATTTGAGCGCTAGGGTGGCTGGTTGGCATTAATGCGTTGGTGTGCTGGCAGGGCAGGTAGGCTGCGGCTTCTGGCCAGTTGGTACTAGTTAGAGGTTTGCAGCCAGCGCCACCCAGAGGTGCTGATCCCTTGGATCTCCTTAGTTAGGCCAGTGAGGGAGGAGTAGAGGTAGCAGTTTCCTTCCACCTGCCCTGGCATTTGACGCCCTACACATCCAGCTAGGAGAGGGCCAGGGCTGAAGTTAGTCCTGTTAGAGGCCATGGGTGGTGAGTGGCACAGCCCGTAGACCTCAGCTCCATGTGCTTGTCTGTACCAAGAAGAAAACCCCAGCTGAGAGGCAGATCACCTCATCTTCCTAAGGAGGAGGATGGCATCTAGTTCAGAAGTCTGACTAGATTGGATTCTGGGAAGAAGAGATTTTATTTCAAGGCAAGGAGCCTTTTTTTGGCTTTGAGAAGTCTTGCTGCCTTGGGTCTGCATTTTAAAGAAGAGCAGGTACGTGGATCCAGGCTTCTGCGGTAGCAAAGAAGACAAGTCAGAACGTTTTACTGAGCCACAGCGGTGCCTGCTTTTCGGGGAACCCTTCATTCACAAGTGCACCAGGTGCCACCAGGCTTCAGGCATGGCCCCAAGCAAGACCAGCAAATAACAACTCTTGCCTTGCAGCCCGGCCCCCACTGGCTGTGGTTTCCAGGACTGGCCGTTTCTGACCGTGGCCCGCGGCAGATGCTGTCGCACAGCACGTGGCTTCATCAGAGGACGTGGGCTTAGAGTACCTCTGGGTGACAAAGTTGTTTTAGTAAATCCATTTTTTAAAAAAAGAAAAAAGGACTTGTTTTTACTTTTTTCTAAATGTCTCTGACTACTGACTGTTCTATAAATAGATTATTTTTCCTTTTTTAATATACATATATGAATATATATATATATATATATATATATATATATATATATATATATATATATATATACACACACACACACTGTTACCAGCAGCTTATGACAGAGTTTCAGCATCAAAAATCCATTTGGGGGCTTGCTTTCTCATCTTGCTTTTTAATAAAGGAATCCCATTCCTTCCTTGTAGTACAAGGAGTTAGCACTTCCTTCTCCATCCTAGCCCAACCAGATCTTCCATCTTGGTTTTGTTCAAATAGGTAATTATATTTCGTTTGTGTGTTGGGACTTGTGTCCCTTTCTGTGGGGAAACCTGGTCATACTGTATCTGTGATGGTAGTTCTGTTTTGTACGTGAAAGTTTGGAACTACGGTGCTGTGTTCTCCTCCCTCCTGTTGTGTTCTGTGTCCTTGTGAAGGTGTTAGGTAAGCTGTATGGAAACTCTTATTAGAAGGGGACTAATTTTTTTTTTTTTAGGACAAAAAACCCAAAAACCCACCAAACAAACTAAAAATGGTGTTTTGTCTTCACTATCCTGTGTCCCTTTATTTTGGTTTAAAGATCTGTGGTTTGACTTAAATTCATCAGTTTTCCTTTTAAAAGGGGGGAGCAGGGTGGGCCCAGAGAGCAGCTTTTAGTCTTGTCTTCCCTTTGTGCCCCGATCTCTTTTAAAGAAATGTCTTCTAGTAACTAGAAGTGAAATGTACTGTCCAGTCACAGTTTGCGTGGGTATGAGATTTAACTCAAAAGGCATCTTACTAAAAAAAGCAAAACCTTTCCTATAAAATCTAGTTTCTGGAAATGCTTTCTCTACGGTTCTACTACCTATTTTTTAGTCATTTCTTCCTTAATATCATATAACGTTTTGAGTGTCTTGGCCTGTTAAGAGGTTCATAAGTGTTGGTGTGCATGGGTCTTAAAATCTCATCTCAAGTGTGTGTATGATTTAAGATTTCAATGGAAAGTACAAGGTAACTAAGTAACCAGTTTCATAAGTTATCATTTTGCCAGTCTCTCAATACATAAAGATATTACTACTTAGTTAAGAATTTCATCTGGTTGATATTATAGAAGAAAGCACAATGTTTTTTGCCGTTTGGTCTTCTCTGTAAAAGTCTTCAAGTGCTTGTGGGTTAAAAATTGAATGCAGTCTTAAGTGATGGCTGCCCGGAATACATTTTAAAATATCTTGTTTTTCCTTCATTCCTCAGCTATCAGTGGAGGGGCATGAGGTGCTGAGAAAGACAGCTAAGGTGCTCTGCTGCTTGGAGTGTGGTGGATGGATAGAGGGCTGTTTAGGGAATAATTTATGTTCATAATAGGTATTTGCCTGCATATTTGACGGAGAGAAAAACGCAAGGCAGTCTCCAACCATGAATAGCTCCCTGTTTATCTTCTCCAACCATGAATAGCTCCCTGTTTATCTTCTGACATTTTGAAACTCAAATATATCATTTAATTGATACTGTGGGATTTTCTGTATTTATTTGAAAGTCACAGAGGATTTGGTCTGACTTCTGACCATTTAGACCAAAGGTTGAGAACAGATGAGAGACAGTTTAAAAGAAGAAAGAGAAAAGAAAAATATATAGAAATGTGTAATTTTGTAATTAGTGAACTAAGATTCATCTGTTAAAGAAATGACGATGTTTTTTCACTTAGAGGAAAGTACTTATTTTACAAAGTAACTCCATTCTGCGGTGTTGTAACATTTCATATTAAAACTTGATTTAAAATGTTTCTTTACCCTTCCTATCTCCTCAGAGTCGCAGTTCTGCACCACTCGTTCTTTAACTTATTCGTTAATTCTTTCAAAGGTATTTCTCACCACGTTCATTATAAACCATTTTGGCAAAGGTTATAGGAAGGAAGATGAAAACTGGTAGGTCAAGAGTAGGTCCTCGGAACCGCGCAAGTGCAACGACAGCTCTCTTGTGGTCCCTCCAGCCGGGGTTGGCCTCGCTGCCTGTAGTGACCCTGCAGAGATGTGTGGAGACGCAGGGCCAGGCTCCTTCCCGAGCTGCTGCCTCCCAGCTCTTCCTGACTCACACGTGGGCATCACGGAACAACAGCTACTGCAAGTTACGCTTCAGATAATTGAAACGGCAGATGTGAAACCTGGGTCGCCCGCGATGTACTTGAATAATCAAAACCCCAGCGAGGGCTGACCTGTGAGATGAGAACGATTTCACCTGTGCTTCACTTCTCTACTTTTGTCTTTGACACACGTCCAAGAAATGTCAGTTTGTTTGTTTCTCTTAATTTTTAGATTCTGATGCAATTCAGTGGGTATAAGAGAAACTCCCTACTTGGCAATATTTTAATTCTACAGTACATTTGTGTGAATATCAGCCAGTGCTTAAAGTAGGAGGGTGAAACGGAAAACTGAGAAAGCCCTTCTTTCAGAGGGAGGGATTATCCACTTTTTAAGGAGAAAGTGGCAATTTGAAGGGGAATTTGAAAATTGTGGGAAAATTAAGCAAAGACCCACACGTAACCAGGTTCAGTAAAGGTATACATATGAACTAGCTTCATATGTGTGTAAAAAGTTGCTTTTGCAGTACGTCCTTAAGTATAAATTTTTAAAAGCCGGCAATTGGTTTGCCTTTTACCTTTTGAAATCCCACTTTTTTGTTTGCTTTTAATTAAGGCATATCATTACTTTGGATGTGGATGTGCCGTGGCATTTAGTATTTACAGCATGAGAAGGAAAGAATGGATATTAATATATTTTGGAATTCTAGTCTTCTCTTGGTCTGGATCGTATCCAGTCACCACTATGCAACGAATGATGTGCACTGGGAAAGGATGTGACGGGTTTTTAAAGATGTGTCCTGCTTATTCTTACTTTTGCAATACTCCAAGATGTCTAAACAGGAATGTCTTTTGTAAGCCTCAAGACCTATTGATTATTCTCTTACATGTTTAGTTACCTGTTAGTGAGACACTTAAATATAATATAGACTCTAATTTACCAGGGATTTTGGTGGTGCCTTATGAAAAGTATAACTTGATTTCTTGTTTTCTGAGCATGTTTTGCATTTCTTTTGTTTTCTGAAAGAATGTTAGGTATAGTTATTTGCATTACATCTAAAAAATTTTTAAAAATTGTGTGTGTGCTCAGGTCCCCCCTACCCTGTCATTCATATTGGTGGCAACTCTAAGTGGTAACCAAGTAAAGGTAGATTTTGGTAATTGATCTGAGAGTCACTTTTAACCTGTTGCAGAACAGTTTCTAATGTGCATTTGCTCTCTATAAAACAAAGAACTGGCCTCAAATAACTTCACCAGTGGTGTGATTAGCCTGTTACATTGCTGAGAATAGTGTTTGCAGAAAGCGTGAAGTAGAAGTGATTCCTGCAGATTTCATGTCTCTCTGTTTTCAGCAAGAGTCCAGCGATGGCCAACAGACATTTTCCCCACCGTTGATTTCTTAAGCTGTTTATCCCTTTGTAGCGAACCAGTGATAAAAGCAGGAAAGATGAAGAAATACTTCCTTTTTCCTTTGGCCTCCTAGTACTTAAAACTAGCTCAAACTGCACCTTACACTTCAGAGAAGTAAATGGCCCTTTTGCTCATTGCCAAGGTTATCAGGTCATGCAGGCGAGGGACAGATCATTGCTGAAAATGTTAAGGTTCTGCCTGCAGTGAAATTGGCCTCAAACATGAAGTGTTTGATTGTGTATATATGTGTTAGGGAGGAGAATTAGTGGGAAGAAGGAGGAAGAAAAAACTGGTTATCTGAACTTGGAAAGGAATTTTCTTGCCAACAACAACAAAAAAACCATGAAATTTCATAAGATTGACAAATTTTGTGTGTGTGTGTGTGTGTGTGTGGTACGCGGGCCTCTCACCGCTGTGGCCTCTCCGGACGCGCGGGCTCAGCGGCCATGGCTCACGGACCCAGCCGCTCTGCGGCATGTGGGATCTTCCCGGACCGGGGCACGAACCCGTGTCCCCTGCATCGGCAGGCGGACTCTCAACCACTGCGCCACCAGGGAAGCCCAATTCTTTTCTTTTTAAAAGTTGTGTGGAATCCACCCAGTTTAGACCACGTATTTCTTGGGGCCTTGGCATTGTGGTTGATACCAGTACGTTGAAGATCCAGAATCTCTTCATGGAAGCTCAGCCTTGCATTGGGAAGTCTCAGATAACACGACGAGCGAACAATACAGAAGAACACACTCGAGGACTGTATGCTGTGACAATACAATTTGGAATTTCTTGACTCTTCTCACCTATTTGCTCTTTAAAGTGTGTTTCTGCCCTGCTTTTAGTAGGCAGAAAGATGATTTAATGTTTCCATGTGACAAAGTCCCATGAAATTTCTTTACTAGGCAAGGATTTTCTCTAAGCTCGTCTGTGGAGCCAGGATGTATCTTTGTTAATGCAAAATAAAGATGCCACAGACAGCCTTAAAGATGGTTTGGTGGTTCCAGCTGGTGAACCTTGTAGTAAGGAACTCTGATGAGTTGCCAGGGACATAGCGGTGAGCTCAGAATCTAATGTAGTTCAAAAACAACACCCCCTCAAAACAAACAAAAACTTCAAAAGCCCAGGTGAGGACTTCAGGGTTACATAAGAAAGAATGTTGGATTTAGGAATGCACTGATGTGGGTATTAGCTCTTTGTATGACGTTCTGTTGCTTACTTCCCTTTTTGGAATCTGTTTCCTACCATGTGTGGGTTAGTTCTTGTGGATACAAAGACATTGAAGTTACAGCCCTTCTCCTTGAAGGAGGATAAGGCAGACGTTTCTAAGGATGTTTCTTACAAAAACTTTGATGGAATTGAGAAGGGAGGATAGTAGAGAGGTTTTGGACATGTAGTCCAAATTCCCATTCCGTACTCCTGAGGAGGGAACGTGCAGGCTCTACTGAATATTCTGTTGTTAGAAAATGTAAGTCTCGGTCACTGACGTTCATATTAGAGCACACCCGTGGTCTCCACTTGGGTCTGAATTTTGCGGAGTTCATCAGGCACTTTGACGTATGCCCCAAGACCAGTATCTTGCTGTGCTATTCAGTAAGACGAGTGTATCAGACACTTTCCGACAGACCTAACCGTGCCCCTCCCTCCTCCTGAGTTGGTAGCTACCTGGTCTTAGTGAGAAATTCGCGCGCCCGCCCCCCCCCCGCCCCCTGCCCGCCAAAGCATCGGCCCCTGCCCTCCTCATTCTGGGCCCCTTTCTGCTGAGACCAGTAGGCCACCCGGGCCCTGGTGGCTTTAGTCTCCTGACTGAACCCTGCCATCCTTTCTACTTGGCACTAAGCTTTGTGGTCGGTTGTTTCTCCGTCACTCTGGCCCTGCAGGAGCTCGTCCCCGGTCGGTTCCGCCGTCCGATGTCGTCGCTGCTAAATACTGCCGAGTACACGCCCTTGATGGGTATAGCTCTACAAACTGACTCAAGGAGGCCGGCTCTCAGAGCAGGGCAGCAGCCCTGAAGGTCCAGCAACCCCTTCCATTCTTTTTTTTTTTTTTTTTTTGAGGTACGCGGGCCTCTCACTGCTGTGGCCTCTCCCGCTGCAGAGCACAGGCTCCGGACGCGCAGGCTCAGCGGCCATGGCTCACGGGCCCAGCCGCTCCGCGGCATGTGGGATCCTCCCGGACCGGGGCTCAAACCCGTGTCCCCTGCATCGGCAGGCGGACTCCCTAACCCTTCCATTCTTAAAGACACTTCAGACCTTGGTCTCTTGTCCAGTCCCCATCCCACCACCTCTCTTCCTTCAGCAGAGGCCTCCCCTGTAACACGGAGGAAACTGAAGCTAGCAGGGCGGCTTGGCCTCCACATCTGTGTCAGAACAGGTGTCTGTCCTCTGGCCAACACAGACCGTAGGCAGACGGGCGAGCCGTGAGTCCCATCCCACGTCACCTCCTCAGAGACCTCGCCCCCTCCCTCAGCGCGTGAGCTCAGGTCTCTCCCGCTGACGTGCTCCTGACCCTGGCTCCTTCTCCTGCTCTCTTGGTCCTTCCTTTGTAGCCAAGCCCCGTTTGTCCCCACACCTCACTTTAAGATCCCTCAATCTACGGTAACCTGGACCCTCCTCTCCACATTCCACTGAGGCTGCTCTCACGGAGGCCATAACTGACCACATGTTGCCAAGTCTGGTGGGCACTCCACTTCGTATATGACATCTGACACTTGTCCACTCCCTTGGTGAGAGACCTCCATTGGCTTCTTGGCCACTACATTTTCCTAATTTTTCTGCTCTGCAGCTGCTCGTTAGTCTTCTTTTCTGTTTACCCTTCGAACAGTGTCATCAGAGGCTAATCCTCTATCTCCTTCTCGGGTGCCCTCGTTCCCCGCCCCCGCCAGCTAACACTTTAATTCAGCTGTTTCCCAAACCAAAATCACCTGCCCAGGCTGACTTGCTCTGCTCTTCAATCAACTGGTAAACATTTCCACTTGTATTTGTTTTAATCACTCCAAACTCTTTGTGTCAAAACCTGAACTTACCACTTTCTCACCCCAAAACCAGTTCCTCTCTATACCCTAACCGAAAGCACAGCTAGGTGCCCAAGCCAGAATTCTGCAAGCCATCCTAAGTCCTTGCTGACCGCTCGCTTCCCGTGAGCAACGAGGTGGTCACTAAATCCTTCAGGTTCACTCCCATCTTCATCTCCGTCTCTTCCGTTCCTGTTGTGATGCATCACTTCAAGTTCTCACCACTCTCGCCTGTTTTTTCGGGCTAGTCTTTAGTCTGGTCGATCTCCAGTTGATCTTCCAAATTTCTACAGAATAAACCGTCTAAAGAGCTGGTATGTTCAGTGCGTTGTTCTACGGAATCTGCTCGTGTTTATCTTTCTACATGCATCTGCTTCCACACACTCTCAGCCGCTGTACTTCCGACACATGGATTTTCATTTCCTAAACACGCCAGGCTTCTGTCTCATTTTTGAGGTGCGGGCTTAAATGCCACCTCTTCAGAGGCCCCTGTTCTTTCACAACAGCTTGTTCTGCTCCTTCATGGGACTTTGCAGCATGCGACATGATTGTTTATAAATTCCGTGAGAGCAGGGCCTTTGTTCCCTTTATCTCCATACCCAGCACCTAGAACAATAATACCCTGTGTAGAATAAACATCCAGTAAATAACTTGAGAGGCTGCTGGTTTGTGCCTGTGTTCCTCGCTGTACCTTCACTCTCGCTCACCCTGTACATTACTCTGTGCCTTCGTACTTTCTCTTTCTTCAAAGTTCAGCACACCCCAAACCTCTGCTGAGAAGTCTTTTCACATCACTCCTCTCCTCCCGATCTGGTTTAGATGGCCTTTCATGGAGCTCTGATAACATTTAGATTTACAGCTTCTCCAGGTGTGGTCCCCGGATCCGTAGCATCAGCATCACCTGGGAGTTTGTTAGAAATGCAGATTCTTGGACCTTACCCCAGACCTTCCGAGTCGGAAACTCCAGGGGCGGGGCCGACAACCTGCATTTGAACAAGCCCTCCAGGTGACTGCATGCAGTGCCTGCTGGCATTGGAGAACCACTCAGTCACTGCATTTGTATCTCCAGGATTAGCACAATGCCTAGAACAAGATTATTGTAAAGATCTTCCTTGCAGAGAACTGAAATCCATCCTCCTGTGGCCTTCCACGGCAATCCTGATTCTTTAGAGAATCTGAAAACTAGTTCAACTGCCCTTGTTTGGTAGCCTTTCAGTGTTTAAGGATAGCCATTATTTCTACTTCCCGACCTTCATCCTCAATCTTCCCGTTTAATATTCTTTCTCATGTGCTGTGACCGAGTGCCTTCAAATTCAAACTCATTGGATTTATCTGAACAAACGCCAACGTACTTCATACCCACCTTAAGCATATATATTCAGAGCATCCTTTTAGCTTTCAAGCTACAGTTCTAAAAGTGGAGCCATATGTCTGTATAGTCACCCCAACACGGTGGCATTCGCGATGACCATGACAAGGTCCCGTTGTAGAGTTGGGGATGGACAGTGGAAACCAAGGGTGGTCCAAAGCTCTGTATATGCTCCATCTCAGAGAACCTGGCCGTGGTATCCCGCAAGTCATTTTGTAAAGTGGTTTCATATCACTGCATTGGTGGTTCTCAGCCGTGGTGGCACACTTGAATCGTCTGGAGAACTTTTAAAAACCATTCCTGCCACTCTCGCCCCAGACCAATTGAATCACAGTACCTCAGAGTAGAGCCCAAGCAAGAGTATGTTTTGGACCAGCTTTATTGAGGTATAGTACCATGAAACTGTCTTACGTACAAGTCAGGGATTTTCAGTAAATTTACAGAATTGTGCAGCCGTCACTCCAGTCTCACTTTACAGTGTCTCCCTCACCCCAAAAAGAAACTTCATGCCCGTCCGTGTCACTCCCTGTCCCCACTCCCCAGCCCCAGGCAGCCACGAATCTACTTACGTTTCTATAGATTTACCTTTTCTAGACCCAAGCATTAGGATTTTTAAAAAAGCTTCCAGGTGATTTTAAAAATGCAGCCAGGGTTGAGAATCGCAGCACTAAATGCATGATAAGGAAGCAGTGGTTTCTTCAGAACTGTGTGGAAGGAGGGTATTTCACACATTTTCACATTTTTGTCTCCCTCTTAGCCGGCACAGGTAACGATTACTAGTATAAGATCATTAACTTGATAATGGGAGTTGATGGGCCATTCTATTATTTTCCCTTTATACCTTGTAGTATCAAATTCAAAATTGCCTCCCATGCTCTCCCCAGGCTATTTAAAAACATCTCTAGTCTGCTTTTTCCCCTTTGGTTCATGAATTAACAGCGACGGAAGTTCTCTTAGAGCATTCTCCCTGAGATGATGATGTCTCCAAAGATGATTGCGAAGTATCTGTGTCGATCCCATGCATAAAGTTACTTTCCTTTAAGAATCTTTCACATTGGTGTTTATCAGATGTTTTGCTGTCTGACTAACTTCTCTGCCAAATATAGATTTTTTTCTTTGTAAATACGCTAATATTTCTAAAAATTGGGGGGGAAATATATTTCTTGTTTTTTAAATAAACAGTACATGAACATTTGTTTCAGAAATATTAAAAAAAAAGAAGTAAATGAAAAGTCATCCTCCACCCAAAAATGACCACATTAAGATTTAAGCAAAGTTACTTTCAGACAGCTCCCTTTGTATATTTAGGTATGCGTATCTACAGATATGTACACCTTTACATGAATGTACCGCTTTGTAACTTGCTTCCTTTACTTAATGTCAACATTTGTATATGACAATAAATATAGATTTGTATTGTTTTTAATGGCTGTATAGTTTTGCATTCAATGGAATCTTAATGATTTTTAAGAGTTCTGTATATTGAGGACATTATTTCTTTGTCTTGTGTTGCGAAATTTTGACCACCTTATTAGTCTTTTAACCTTATTTATATTTTTTCTTTATAGACGTTATTAAATCTCATGCTGTAAACTTAACCTCTTTAATTTTATAATTCCTAATTTTCCTGACATGCTTAGAATGACCTTCTCTTCTACAAGATAATAAAAATACCTCCACGATTTTGTTTAGTACTTTTTATAGTTTTATTGTCTACACTAAATTTTTGTTCCATCTTGAATTAATCGATGTGAGGAATGACACGTTTCTTTAGATTATTCCTCTCTTGGCTACGTTTCTCAGGTGTCTACAGCGTCTGCATTCACTCTTCAAAGTTTTTTTTTTTTTTTTTTTTTTTTTTTTTTTGCGGTAGGCGGGCCTCTCCCTGTTGTGGCCTCTCCCGTTGCGGAGCACAGGCTCCGGACGCACAGGCTCAGCGGCCATGGCTCACGGGCCGAGCCGCTCCGCGGCATGTGGGATCTTCCCAGACCGGGGCTCAAACCCGTGTCCCCTGCATCAGCAGGCGGACTCTCAACCACTGCACCACCAGGGAAGCCCCTCTTCAAAGTATTTGAGCATCTACCTAGCATGTCTCCGCGTGTGTAAATGTGGTCATCCCCCAACTTCTACCTGCTCTGTGTGTGTGTGTGTGTGTGTGTGTGTGTGTGTGTGTGTTTACACTCAACGTACCCACTGCGTTGGCTCTCTGTTGCTGTGTAACGATATTACCACAAACGTCTCAGCATAAAACAGCACAATTATTACCGCACAGTTTCTGTGGGTCGGGAGTCAGGGCTGGGCTCTGACCTCTGCTTCGGGGTCTCCCGGGCTGTCGTCAAGGTGCTGTTGGATGTTGGCTGGGGAGGGATCGCTTCCAAGCCCACGTGGTGGTTATCACATTTAGCTCCTTGTAGGCTGTCGGACTGAGGGCCTCCGTGTCCCGTGGGCTGCATCCTCAGCTCCTGGGCTCATGCGCTTCCCCAACGGGGCCACTTGTTTCCTCAGTGCCAGCAAGGCAGGGGGTGACCAGCAAAATAGACGTCACAATCGTGTATAACACGGTCACATACACGCGATCACATACGGCCTGTCACCTGTGCCACATTCTCCTGGTTCGAAGTCACAGGCCCTGCCCACACTTCAGGGGAGGAGGTCCCAGAGCCGTGAACCCCAGAAGGCAGGGGTCCCCAGGATCTGTCTGCCTACCTCACACAGTCCCTGTGAGCCAGACGCTGCGTCAGATTCACACTGCAGTGCCCGAGAAAGGAAGCGCAACGAAGCTCACTCTGTTCACGTTAGATTGAAAAGGAAAAGTACGATGGCTTTGTTTCTCTCACGTTCATGAGAAGAAAAGCAGTAACTTTTTTCGCTTGGGCTGAACGTTTATACGACCGCTGCAGTTTGGGATAATTATAACTGCTCTTTGGCATTCACTAGAACAAACATTTTCTCTTCTTAGAGAAACAGAAACCTCCAGATCTCATCAAGTCTATTTCTAGTGTTCTGAGTTCCCTGATCTTACTGGTAGTTCTCTTCTGAACACACTCCAAATTGTTCATATCCCTTTTCATGTCTATGCAAAGTGTTCTTTTAATCTTTAAGTCACAATTCTGGATGAAGGAATCAGATTTCCTTGAATTTTTTAATTCATAAGACTCACAGTATGTGTAATTAAGAGGCTTTGCAAATTTGTTTCCTCTCTGTACGTTTTTCTTTTTTCTTCTGTAGCCTCATGGTTTTGGAGGCTGTCAGCAAAAATTGTTCTATTTTCCATTCCTGAGCTCCATTCACAGATACGGAAATGGGAGGATTCCCTCATCACGGAAATTACTCTTCTTATCTTTCCCGTTCATCCTGAGAGTTCCTATTTTTTAGTTCCTAGGGATGGGTAAGGCCGCTTAGTAAATTGATTTCTTGGTATGTGGTGAGAAAGGATAAGGCGAGAGAGGAGACTGGAAGCAGAATTCAGAGTTTGAAAGTATCTCATCCCAGGTTTGTAAACTAATAAGTAATAATTCCTTTCCAAGGTAATAGGACTGTCATCTCTGCTACTGACAGGCAATTCCTGTACATTCACTTGACTGGCAACTTTTCCCCTCAACAGAGAGTGTGTCAGGGCTAGCTGTGTGTGTTTGCTTTGCATTTCTTCTTTTTTCTAAATTTAATATTTATTTATGTATTTGGCTGTGCCAGGTCTTAGTTGCGACACGTGGGATCTTCGTTGACACGTGTGAGATCTTCACTGAGGCGTGCAGGATCTTTTAGTTGCGGCATGCAGGACCTTAGTTGTGGCATGCGGGATCTAGTTCCCTGACCAGGGACCGAACCCTGCGTCCCCTGCCTTGGAAGGCAGATTCTTAACCACTGGACCACCGGGGAAGTCCCCTACTGTTCTAGGTTCTATGGATATCTAACTATCTATCTACCTGTCTATCTAGATCTAGATAGATGTACTAAATCATATCTTAGTATTATATAGTCTTAAGATTTCCAGGCATCCTCGTATCAGTTTTTCCATGCTTCTGCTGCCAGTAGGATAGGATTGGGTTAGCCAAAAAGTTTGTTTGGGTTTTCCATAAGATGGTATGGAAAAACCCAAATGAACTTTGTGGCCAACCCAGTATCTAAATTATTCCTCAAAGATGGCTAATCTTTGTGTGAAAAATGTGTCTGGGAAATATGATGTGTGAATAGCTAAGTTCTCTCTTTCTAAGATTTTTCTGATTTATGAGATGGCTGCCATTGTGCAGGGGTATCGAGGCTATGGAGACAGTGAGTGGACGGGTGGGGGGAGAAGCAGGTGGTGTTCTGAGTTCACACAAAATCCCCAGTTTCCAAGGTATTTCTTTTCTAAGCTGTATTTTTCCAAAGTTGTATCTGCACTCTCTGGTTTGCAGAGAGGGGAGGAAAGAGGGAAAATTTGTTTTAATCTAAAGAAGAGGGATCTGATAACTAAGGTCTAGATGAAGGGAACCCTAGATAAAAAGTAGTGTTAAAATATTTTGATGGGGGGGGACTTCCCTGGTGGCACAGTGGTTAAGAATCCACCTGCCAATGCAGGGGACACGGGTTCGAGCCCTGGTCCGGGAAGATCCCACATGCCGCGGAGCAACTAAGCCCGTGCACCACAACTACTGAGCCTGTGCTCTAGAGCTCGCGAGCCACAACTGCTGAGCCCACATGCTGCAACTACTGAAGCCCACTCGCCTAGAGCCCATGCTCTGCAACAAGTGAAGCCACCACAATGAGAAGTCCATGCACCACAGCGAAGAGTGGCCCCCGCTCGCCAACTAGAGAAAGCCTGTGCGCAGCAACGAAGACCCAACGCAGCCAAAAACAAGAACATTTTGATGGGGTTAGAGAAGAAGGTGGAATGAAATGTGAAAAATTCTGGGCCCATGTAACAGAAATTGAGGTATAGAATGCTTTCTCTTTTCTCCTCTTTTCTCAAGTCATTCCTTTCCAAGTGACGGAGGCAGTGCCTTGATGGTTACTAAAAGCAGCTGAGGCTCAGTCCCCATCAGCCGCAGGCTCTGCCAAAGAGCAGACTGTGAGAACAAGGCGGCAGGAGGGGCGGAGCCGAGTCCTTAGCCCGGCTCTGGGGCAGAATAAGGGGGCTGTGAAAACCAGAGTGGAGAGCCCATGGGGTGAAACTCCTTCCAGCAGGCCTGCCCCAGGGAGACAGGAAGGAAACCCACAGCTGTCATGGGGGAAGCATCCCATGGGTACCAAGGAAGGGTGGGAAAAGAATGAGTAGTGAATGACCCACGTTCAAATGGTACAAGGGGAATTCTCACTCTGTTGCTTCGTTAAAGTACCAGCATCACTCACAGAGCAGAAAGCCAGCACGATTCTTCTTGAATTCATGTTTTAAAAATGCCCTCAGCCTGAAATTACTACACAAGATGGTGTTTTTGTGAACTCGGGAAGCTGCGTGCAGGGCTAGATCTAGGTTTTCTAGGACCTGAAGTTTAGTCAACTGTGGAGGCCCTCCTTATGCAAAATGGTGCATAATTAAGAATTCAAAATTAGCCACGGGATTGGAAGGCACCCTATGCAAGGGAGGGGCCGTGGAGCTCAAGCTTTATTAACTTTACTAACTTTCGTTAACGGCATATCTGCCTCTGCTGGGTGAAGCAGGAGGGTCTGTGCGAGACCTGAGCTCAAATCCTAACTGTGTATCTTAGTAGGTTTGGAACCTTGGGCAATTTGGTTCTCCTTTCGGAAGTTCGGTTTCTTACCTATAAATCAGGGATGACGCCAGTCCTCCTGGGTTGTCAATAAAGACTAAGGAAAAAGTATGTTGAAGTGCCCAGCAGTGGCCATCACTGCAATATGGATGGCTTTCTATGGTGCTGCGTTTCGGTGGGTATAGCTGTTGATGAAGAGGTGAACACTAATTACTGTAGTCATTATCTACAGCGCTAATTCTTGGAGACTGAGAAAAATATCTTCAGTTCATTCAAATGTTTCAAGTACCTGCTGAATGGCCTGAGTGCTCTGAGACTTTTCTGTGTCCGGGAGGGCGCAGTGTACTGCCTTACAGAAGCTCATTCTAGTGGTGCTAGGTCTGGACTTTACTCCCTGCTCCTCAGAACTGGGACAGTGATAACTGTTGGAATGACTGGAGTTACTGGGAGACAGACTTTGGGCAGGTCAGGGAGACGCGGAATGAGCAGACCGTCTCTTTTCTATCACAGCCTGAGCTCAGCTGTGGAAGATTCAGAGCTGAAGGGAAACCAAGAGATGACCCAGTCTCACTCTCTTATCCCAAATGTGAAAAACGGGGGGCCTGAGGGGTGGAGTGGATGGCCCAAGGTCGTCAGACCCAGGACTGAATGGTGGCTTCTGCCTCTAGGATATCCACTGTTTTCATCACACCGAAATGTGCTCTTGCCTCATTTTCCATTTATGCCCTTTATTTCTGCCTTTCCCCCCACATTGGTCGCCTTGCAGAGCTCACTGCCCTGTTCCAATAGTCACTTCTTCAGGCGTCTGCCTGGTAGTCCGCTGGTGTGTACAGAGGGTTCCTCAATTGCTGAAATCGTCATCGCTGGAAACCAAGAACTGAGTCAGCAACTCAGAGCCACCGCTGGAGCGAACACAGCCCAGCGCGTCAGCAGGACACGGCTTGGGGGAGTCAGGAGGACGTCCTGGATGCTGCAGCCTGACGGGGATGTTTAGCGCCTGGAGAGCGTCCAGAGAAGAGAGAAGGGAACAGTGGGTGGGGTAAGAAAGAAGGCCTCTTAGGAAAGATGAAAGGGTTTGTGATTATTTATCTTGGAGAGGAAAAAGCTGAGAGTGGGTTTCAAAAAGAGTTTGAAATATAAGACCAGCTGTAGTACATCTTCCCTGAGGACAGAATGAGAAATAGGGAACAGCAGTCAGAGGATTTAGGCTACGGAGATTTCTGACTTTAGTTCCAACTCCACGCCCAGTGGAGTCATCCAAGGAGCCTTAAAAAACCTCAGTGTCCAAGCTACACCTCAGGCTCTAGCTCCCAGTCTTAAGGGTTGGGAGCCAGGCAGCAGTCACTCTTTCATGCTTCGCCGGTGATTACAGCGGGCAGCCACGGCTGCGAACATAGGCTAGGGGTGACGGTAAAACTCCTAACTGCTAAGGATCGTGTGATTTGGGAGGGGAACATGGAGTGGGGTGTGTGATCTGACCTTCCTCCTTGCAAATGACGTCAGCAGATACTAGACTCTTAGCTCTGTGGGTGTTTAGGACAGCGTCTGAGAGCCAGGTTTCGACGTGGGAACTTCTTCAGATGCAGTAGCTCCAACCCTGGTTGTGCATTAACAGCACCTCGTGGGGCTCAGAAAGTACGAGGGATCTGGACCCCAGCCTGGAGGTACTGGCTCAGAAGCTCTCAGGCTGGGCCCAGGCTATACATTATACATAAGTTATGGACAATATGTATACGTAGCCAGCTAGCTAGACAGCTGTGTATAGGTAGTTACACGCAGCTCTCTATACATTCTACAGCTCTCCAGTGATTTTGCTGCGGTCCGTGCTGGGAATCACTTTCCAGGGAAGGATCACGTGCTCCTGGGTTAGCTGTCCCTTCCGTCGGCAGGCGCTCTGTGAAAGGCACTGCACGTGCGATAGCATGAGCTGCATGATGCCTGGGGAGAAGTGCATGCTCACCCCCGCCTCCCCCTTCCTCAGTTTTCACATGCGTATCCCACCCCGGGGTGGGAGCCTGACATGGATCAATCAGTAGGTGTGTCCAGCACCATGGTGTTCCTTGGAATAGAGAAAACTAAGCTTTCTCCCTTAAGGAGTTCACAAACGCCCGCAATGGAACCAGTTAGAGAGCAACACAGGAAGGACTAAGGGCTGAATTAAATGCACAGAAGGTTGGCTGAGAGGGGGGGCAGCTGAGAGCTGCGTGGAGGGTGTGGGGTGTGAGCTGGGTCTTGAAGCGCCAGGAGGGGCTTGGAGGAGGGAGGCCCGCGAGACAGGAGCAAACGGGGTACGTCGAGGAAAAGCGTTTTACTAGAGGGGGAACTAGGGTGGGTGGGACCAGATTACCACGTGTGTGGCCATCAGCCATGACGTAAGGACCCTTAACAAAGCAGGTGACCCCTGGAGCAGGTGGGATGCTAGTGAAAAGGGGCGTCAGCAACGCCAAGGAGCCTGTCCTGTTACCGTCCTTCCCTCCTAGTTGATACGAGGCCACTAAAACCAGGCTCCACCAGCCTTCCCATCAGTGCTCTGCCATTTCCGATCCCGAAAAGCTTACATTTTAATCTTGTGGAAGAATCAAGAGGAAAATGGCCCAGTGACGTCCATCTACTCTAAAAAAATTTTTTTAACGGAGGGTGTAGCGGTGTTACCGATCAGCGCGCGTTCTTGGCCTTCCCCAGTCAATAGAAATTGACAAGAGGCCAGACAAGAAATTCAGGCAAGGCTTTACTGGGGCCCCTGCTGCGGCAGAGAGAGTGAGAACAACAGGTTCCCTTGCTCACCCCCTGGGGGGTGTAGGGGCGAGGCGAGCTGGCTCCTTATATGGGGTGAAGGTAGGGGTGTGTCCAGGGGTCGGGCTGGACGGCTTAGGTGTTTTGCCCACCCCTTTCTGGTGTTGAGAGCAGGGGGCATGCCCAGTACCCTGCTTTTGCTCTCGCCCTTCAGAAGTGGCAGTTGGGTTTTTTTGGTCTTTTTGTATCGTGTTGTCCATAATTTGCCCCAGCTCTGCAGGCACGCAGGTATTTTTAGTCCCTCATAGTTTCTTTGTTGCTGGAGGAGACGTCTCTCCAGGTGCAAGCACTGCAGCAGAGGGTCCCAGGTGCCAGGTCCCAGCCTGTCTCAGCAGCAGGCAATAATAAGAGTGAAGAAGGATGACACTGGGCTTAGTCTGAAGGCTGGAGGATACAGGAAGAGAGAAGAGAAGGCCTGTGGCCAAGGCCTTGAGCAGAAACATGGGATCCCCCTCCCCCACGAGTCACCACCTCCCACCCGCTCAGCTCAGCCCTCTGAGTGCATGGCCGCTGTGGCTGAGGGAAGAAAAGGGGCCCCTGACAGCTGGAGATGGGTCGGGCCCTGCCAGCCAGGCCTTGGTGCTGCCAGAAGCCAGGCCTGGTTCCACGTCAGCACCAGACAAGGCCACGTGGTTGTGGTGGATCAAGAAAAAAAGAAGCCCAGTCAGTGATCAAAGATGGAACAAAGACAGAAACGTGAACGTGGTCCAAACCCCCAAAACGAGCCGGCACCCCATGCTGGCTCACGTGGGTGACTGCTGCTTCCTTACCGATTCCAGGTTTTAGCTTCACTTCATTCCTCCTGCTTTTTAGACAAGATTCATTAAGAAATCCAATCATAAAATATCCCTGCTTCCAGGGACTTCCCTGGAGGTCCGGTGGTAAAGAATCCGTCTTCCAACGCAGGGGCCATGGGTTCGATCCCTGGCTGGGGAGCTAAGATCCCACATGCCCCGCGGTGCGGCTTCCAGATAGCGTGCAAGCCCAGAGCCATGCTCTGCTCCCTGATCCCTCCTCACAGCCACCTGACACGCTGATCTCACAATAGACCCTTCCTGACGGCCCCTCACGGACACACGTGGTGGGCATCCTCCCTTCAGCTGCGACTAGTAAACCACAGGTGTGTTCCTGGTGGGCCTCGGCTGGAGGTTGCTGGCACGGCACGTTTGAAGGGGCCCTGTGGTTTTTTTGTTCAGGGAAACCAGGACGGAGAGAGCTCTGTGGTCATGGCCCCCTTTGCCTCCCCTCTCTGGACTGAGAAGAGTCATCAGCAGGGAGAGACGAGAGACACCCATCAGCTAAGCGATCAGGCATCAACATATGTCTTGCCCATTGCGAACTCCTGCAGTGGTGTTTAAAAATGTTTAGGATGAAAGACCCCCAACTACTGATGTTTTCAAGCATGAATCTTAACATGCTGTCCCCTGGCCCTAATCCCTCACCAGAGCTCTGGGCTTGTAGACCCCATTTACCCTGGTGGCCAACCGTTCATCAGCCTCAAGCTTCCTGCCGGGATTAGTGACATGAACGTTGCAAACTCTCCTCTCTCTGTGCTCTGAGAATCAGGCAAGGAATCAGGGTGACAGGATCAGAAGAAACTGGATACAACTGGAAAAGAACTACAATTAATTTTCTGGAGTTAAAGAGAAGGTATGATTTCCTTCCCTCGATAGGAGGGCGGAATGGTGGGGGAAGATTGCAGAACACACTGGGATTGGAATGAGTCTTCTCATTAGATTTTAAGAATATTCTTCAGATCTGATGAAGTTTTCAGTGAAAACAACATTTTTCTTGTCATTTCATTATTCACTTCTATCCTAAGAAAGTACGTTTAATCCCAGGGGGCAGCCATAGGCCAAAAAAACACACTGCCGGAGCTGTTCTTCTTAACCTTTATTCTTGTCTTTCTCCCCCTGGGGTTAAAGTGTAGCGTGGAGCATGGTAGGTAGAAGTAATGGACCTCAGAATCCTACAAGACTGAGTGCAAACTCTGGCTCTACCGTTTTCTAAGTTGCGTGACCCTCGGCAAGTCATTTAATTCCCTCTAAGCCTATGTTTTCTCATCTCTAAGATGGCCATAGTGGCAATCCCTGTTTCACAGGCTTGTTCTGAGGATAAGATGGGATGGTGCGTGGATACGTAGCACTGGGCACAGTGCCTGGCACCTCGGAGGTGCTCAGGAGACATTAATCATGGTGACGATTGATGTTATTAATGTTCGGTGTCATGAGTTTTATTTATGACTTGGGCTTATAGACTTTAGGCTAATTGTCCTATCTGGAATCAAGCACAGCACAAGAGAACACATCACAGTAACAGCCGTGGTTCCCGAGTGTGACATCCAAGCTTTTCACAGCAGAGGCAAGGACTTGGCACGACAACAGTCAGGACCACGTCATCTTTTTTAAAAAGTTTTCTTTTCAGTTAATTCCGGACTTACAGAAACGTTGCAAAAATAGTACAGAGAGTTTCCATACACCCACCACCCATCTTCCCCCCATGTTAACAAATCATGTAACTATTGCATCGTTTGTCAGGATATTACCACCGGTAGAGTACGATTCAACTAAACGTAAGACCGCTTTACGTCGACATCCCTCTCTGTTCTGGCATCCCATCCAGGACTCCACCCAGGACCCACGCTGCACTCAGCTGTAATTTCCCCTTAGTCCCCTGTCCTGAAGAGTTCATGGTCAGTTGTTTTGCCCAATGTCCCTCACTTTGGGTTTGTCTTATGTTTTCTCATGAGTGAAGTACATTTTTGGCAAGAATGCCACAGAAACGTTGTGTCCTTCTTAGTAATTGTCTCACACGGTTCAGGATGTGGATACTGATGTCTTGTTACCTCGGTCACTCAGTTCAGGTGGCTTCTGCCACCTCTACTGCGTTCTGCTTGCTCTCCTGTGAAGTTCCTATCTTCCCTTGTAGTTAATAAATATCTTGGGGAAAATACTTTGGAACTGCGTAAACTCTGTCCCTCTCGAACTTTCACCCACTGATTTTAGCATTCATTGGTGGGTCTTGTCTACAACAGTTATCATGGTGATATTTGTCTAGGGCTGATTTTCAATCTCTCTCTTTCCTTCATGCATTTATTAGTTGGAATTCCACTGTACGGAAGAGCTGGCCTTCCTCCCCCATTTATTTATTTAATGGATTATTTAGTTATGTTAGTGTGAACTCGTGAATGTATTTTATTCTTTGGGGTTATAATTCAGGACCATCGTCATTCACTTTTTTGCTCAAATTGTTCCAGTTTTAGCAAACCATGATTTGTTGGTGTTTAGTTCATTCCACTTGCTCCTTTCTTCCTTTTTGGTGTGATCTTTGAAAAGAGATTAAAAAGGTCACCAGGGATCAGAAAGGTCCCTCACCCCTGTGGTTAAACGAAACTATGCCCATTAATTTACAGGATCTCCCGAGGAGAAGACCGCCCCCACAGGCCACTCCCTTGGCCAACCCATTCCAATATTGAAACCAGTGCTGCTCGGAAATATCCTTTCTGAAACGAATCAAGCTCCTTTGAAAATTTATTTGCTCTTGTTTCACTCCTAGGAGAGACCCAAAAAAATTGTTGGGAGACTAGATCATGGCATGTTGGCATCTAAAAAACCCAGGGTCGGGCTTCCCTGGTGGCGCAGTGGTTGAGAGTCCGCCTGCCGATGCAGGGGACGTGGGTTCGTGCCCCGGTCCAGGAAGATCCCACATGCCGTGGAGCGGCTGGGCCCGTGAGCCATGGCCGCTGAGCTCCGCAGCGGGAGAGGCCACAACAGTGAGAGGCCCGCGTACCGCAAAAAAAAAAAAACCCAAACACACAAACAAAAACAAGAACAAAAACAACCCAGGGTCAATTTGATAGAAACCAAGGCCTCCTAGTCTGCTTCTCCAGGGTCTGCCTTGTTTCGTAGATACGGCTCTGGGAGGACAGACTCCAGTCACCCTCACTAACGATCTCAAGTGCGTCTTGAAACTTAGCAGCCTCTTGAGAAGGGAGCCTTGAACGCTGATTCTAGCACTGTTTCCAGTTCCCGGACCCTGCACCCAGGAGACCCAAAGATGCTGGTGACCCAAGGGAGACAAGGCTTGCCCTGCCGGACTCGTGCTCGACCCCAGACAGAGTTGTGAGGAGCTGTCGTGCGCGCTCATCTATCAGGGTTCTCACACTTCTTTAAACTTAGTCAGCCTAGGCAGGGCAAAAGACCTACCGCATCGCTCCTGCTTTATAGAGAAAAAGAAATTGGAGAGGAATAAAGCTTTGGAGAGGAACGAAGTGGCAATCAACATGGTAACATGGCAGCAGTTATGCAAACATAATAGGATCAACAAGAAAAACCAGACGTTGCCTAGTACAGGAGCAGCAACTCAGAACTGACTCAGACTTACCCCACTGATCCTGGACACTGGGATCCCAGAGGCTCCCCTGCGTCAGGACACAGGAGGGCTGAGAAGCATCGCCAACAGCTGCGCGGCATCCGGCTTCTCAGAAGACCTCGGTAAACCTCAGTTATCCGGTGACTTTAGATTACAAGTGCCAGGTCATTAGTGAGTACGGCTCGCTGATAAGTAAGGATGGAAGTTAATTGCTTTTGAAGATGGACTTTTTTGCATGAGTTTGCAGCCTTTCTCAGGAAACCCTTGTCTATTGCTTTGCACACTTAAATTAGACAGATGGATGGTGGTGGGGAGAGGGAAGGGGCGGCAGAAACGTTAAGAATAATCATCTCCACGAGGCTCCTTGGGTGTTTTCAGGATGTGCTTCTGCGTCCTAGATGGGGGATGGGGGATGAGAGGGATAGAAACTGCCTTAGAGTCTCTGATTTACCCTCCTCACTGGCACATCTGTACGATCCCACTCAGTCACCCCTCATACCCCCTGACTCATTCCTTCTGTCTGGCAGGAGCCGGCTTTGCTCAGGGGTCTCTCAATCCGGTCCCCTTCAGGAAACTTCCTCGCTCACCGTGAATACTTTCTTAAGGGTAAATCAGGGCTTGCTGTGTGTTAGGCCCTTTACTCAGATCTCCTGAAACCTCCCACAACTTTGCAAGGTAAGGAATATTCTCCTCTTTCTTTTTTTTTTAATTTTTATTTTTTATTGAAGTATAGTTGATTTACAAGATTTCAGGTACACAGCAAAGCAATTTGGCTATACATACCCATATGTATCTATTCTTTTTCAGATTCTTTTCCATTATAGGTTATTACAAGACATTGAGGGACTTCTCTTGTGGTGCAGTGGTTAAGCCTCCATGCTCCCAATGCAGGGGTCCTGGGTTTGATCCCTGGTCAGGGAACTAGATCCCACATGCATGCCGCAACTAAGAGTTTGCATGCCATAACTAAGGAGCCCATGTGCCACAATTAAGGAGCCCTCTGCCGCAACTAAGACCCGGCGCAACCTAATTAATTAATTAAAATTTTTAAAAAAGAACACTTAAAAAAAAGATATTGAGTATAGCTTCCTGTGCTATACAGTAGGTCCTTGTTGGTTATCTATTTTATATATAGTATGTATATCTGTTAATCCCAAACTGCTAATTTATCCCTCCCTCTCCCCTTTCCCCTTTGGTAACTGTAAGTTTGTTCTCTGTGTCTGTGAGTCTGTTTCTGTTTTGTAGGTAAGTTCATTTGTATCATATTTTAGATTTAGGATGTAAGTGATATCCTATGGTACTTGTCTTTCTCTGTCTGACTTACTTCACTTAGTATGATCATCTCCAGGTCCATTCGCTTCTCCTCTTTCTATAGGTGAGAAAATAGGACTCTTGGAAGCTGGACACCTTGTTCACGGCCTCAGCCTGGGAAGGGGTAGGAGCAGGACCCAGACCCTGGACCACGGGGCCTTGGAGCCCGAGCAGCCTCCACGCACTCTGCACATCCGCCCTGGTGGGGCTGGGGCTCCGATGACTCCACCCTCCGCCATCCTCTTCCCCATCTGTCAGCTCTTGTGCCCTGATGGGGGTAGGACTTCGCTTTGCTGTGAACCTTGACACTTCCTTTTCTGTGTTGGTGGAGACAATTATTTAAAAAATCAATTCTAGCACATTATTTAAAACTTCAAATAATACTAAAGCTTAAAAAGCTTTACTTCCTCTCCTGACCCCAACCCCACTCTCCAAACGTAGCCACTAATAACCGTTCGGCGAACACTTCTTCAGACTTTTCTATATGCAGGTAAGTGCAAGCGCGCTTGTGCACGTGTGTGCACGTGTGCGTGCGTGCGTGTCTGTCTGTCTATGTGTGTCTCTGTGCGTGCGTGCGTGTGTGTGTGTGTGTCTGTCTATGTGTGTCTCTGTGTGTGTGTGTGTGTGTGTGTGTCTGAGTGTCTGTGCGGAGCGGAGCGGAGGGGCGGGGAGCAGGGGACGGAGGGCGGAATGTGGGCGGGGTCAAGTTTAGAATTACAAGTGCCCGAGGAGTGGGAGCCACACTTTAAATAGGCAGCACCTCCCTTTCCCCCTGGACAGCTCTTCTCCCCTCTGACAGGACCTCTGGTGGCAGCTGCGCTGAGGTTGGTGCTGTTTTCTTCTCTTTTGCTCCTGCTTCTGGGTCTCAGACTGTAGGTGGGTAGGATTCACGGGACCTACAGCCAAAGGGTTCTGGGATCCTCTCCTGGAAACTATGACATTTATGTGTCATGTGCAAAGACTATATGCTATTGTCTTGACTTTCTGGAACTTCAGTGGTCGCTGATTTAAGGGCCAATGTGATTTGGAGAAAGAGACCAGACGGAGAGGAAAGACATTTGGGTTTACTTCTAAGAAAATCAAGGCTCTCTTTTCTGAGACAAGATTGAAAGTTGAAAGAACATAAAACTTTTGACAGGATTAAAAGAAAATAAAAATTTGAGTGCCTGTTATACTATGAAGTGCATATATATATATATATATATATATCCTCATTTAATCTTCATGGCTAAGTGTATCCCGTCACCCTCGCTTTTACAGACGCACAAACTGAGGCTCAGAGTAATTAATTCACTTCCTTGAAGTCGTGTGGCCTCTGGTGCAGAGCTATGATTTGAACCCAGGCTTGTCCTTCAGTCGCACGATGCTGCTCTGAGGACTGGTACCCAGCGCGGCTAAGGGACCCAGGGGTCCCTAGGGGTCTGTTCTTCTAGGGTCTGGGGGAATGGAGAAGTGAGGGAGATGGTGCTTTATCATTGGAAGACATCCATCAGCCCCAGAACCTGCACAAGACATGAGGAGACCTTCTCCAAAGGACTGGGGAAGCTTCTGAGGGCCAGCTGCTTGGGTTTCTCCTTCTTAACCCACAGTCTTTGAAGCCCATTCATTTATCAAATACGCAATATGTTCCTGACCTCCCTCTGACTTTCTGGATCCCTCGGGGAAGCCCCGCTGGGAAGGCAGAGCCACAGGAGAATCTGTGGCCAATTGGGGCTCCTGTGAGAAAATTGTGTTCATGCGAACGTTTCTCGGGGAGTAGAAAGAAGTGCGTGTACCCACTTCTCCAGAGAGGGGGCAGCCGTATACCGTCGGGGATGCTTACGCTAGACCCACCAGCCAGTATGACTGCGGGAGGTAAGTGAACAAGCAAGGCAGCATGGGCTCAGGTCCCAGCTGTGCCACACGGCCGCACCCGTGTCACCCAGCCTCTCTGAACCGCAGCTTCCTGCTGACAAAGCAGAGGGAATACTGCTCACGTCTCAGAGCTGTGTGGATTGAACGAAATAACTATGTAAAGCACTTAGTCTACAGTAGCTGTTCACTGAACGTGGACCGCATCCAATCGCGTCCTCAATCCCAGTACGAGTCTAGGAAAGGGCCAGGAAGGGTGCAGCGCTACGGCTCTGTATTCATTTTATGTTGCCTTCTCTACTTAATAGAGTCGTGCACCGGCCACCACCAAAAAAGAAAAAGAGCCCAGAGTTCGGGACTTCCCTGGTGGTCCAGTGGTTAAGACTCTGTGCTCCCAGTCGGGGACGGGGGCACGGGTTCGATCCCTGGTCGTGGAACTGAGATCCCCCATGCCGTATGTGCAGCCAAAAGTTAGCTCATCTTACGCAGAGTGCTTGGTCCCGCTCAACCACTCTCACCCCCTTGCAGGGATCCAAAAATACTGACATTTATTTTCCTATTACAAAATAAAACATGTTCTTCGATGAAAATGTAGAAAATATAGATAAGGAAAACATGCCTATAGCCCATCCACTGGTGGATATCCTAATCTTCATGCATACAAATGCTTTATAAGGTATTTTCCCAGCAAAATCATGTCATGTGTGCTATTTCCTAACTTTTCACTTCACACATTGTGAACAACTTTTCATTTCACTACACTTTCTTCTGTAACACATTTTTTCATGATTCTATAGTAGTCCATCGTACGTGCCTTAATTTATTAACCTATTTACCATTTCTGAACATTTATATACTTTCCAGTATTTGGCTGTTATAAACAGTGAACTTCCTCAGTGCTGAATCTTTACCAACCATCACAATTATTTCTTTAGGGTAAATTCCCAAAAGGGAAATTGGTGACTTTGAGGATACATTCAACTCCTATCCTTGTGACTGTCCCCATACATGGAATGGAGAAACTGAGGCACATGCTAATGCAGACGAAGCTGGCTGTAGGGTGGAAGGGAGAACTCCGACAACCTGGGGCACATGAACACCCCATGTCCACAAGCCCCACCCAAGGAACCTTCTAGGGGAGCAGTGTCTGTGGCTCAGGGTCAGCACTTTCTTCCTGACACATGAAAGGGATATATACTCTTAGCAGCTGTTACCCAGCCTTTACCAGCAAGAGATGCTAAGGAGGATGTGGATCTGCGGACAGGAGTAGGATTCATCTCTTCCAGGGCTCTATTCCCTCGGGAAGTTCCTGGCGAAGGAAGGGGGCAGCTTTCCTTCCAGGCTTCCCAGCAGTAACGGAGCGCCCTGCTTGTTTTCCAGGTGGAATGGATAGCAGGGTCTCGAGCACAACCAGTAATGGAGAGACAAAACCAGTGTGCCCAGGCATGGAAAAGGCGGAGGAGGCTGGCGGCCTGCAGCGGGGGCACTGGAACAACAAGATGGAGTTCGTGCTGTCCGTGGCCGGGGAGATCATCGGGCTGGGCAACGTCTGGAGGTTTCCCTACCTCTGCTACAAAAACGGGGGAGGTGAGACCCACTGCGTCACCCTCACCCCCCACCCACCCCAAGGCTGTCTGCATCTCACGCACTTACTGCCCTCTGGGGAGTCCCATGGACGCAGAGGATACTGGATTTGGAAAGGCCCTCAGGGCACTGCAGGAGAGACACCTAGACAGAGGGGCGACTTCCTGGGGGGTCCCTATTGTGGCTTCAGAGAAACATGGGTATAGGCTGGGAACCAGACGGATGGGAGTTTGGGTTCTGCCTCTGCTACTTACGCCCTGTAATCTCAGGCAAGCCTTACCTTGGGAGCTCAGGTAAATGCTGTAAACGGAGATAGTTCTACCTGCCCTTCAAGGCTGTTGTAACGCGTAGAGGTCACGTGTGCAAAGGGCCTAACGGACAGTAGCTATGCTGAAGAGGATGTCGGCACCCAACTGTCCCATGAGGTCTCGAGACTCCGTAGCCGTGACTTCCTGTCCTCCCCCTGCTCTGTGACATGTGTCCCCCCATGTGTCACCTTTGATACCAGTGGCTCTTCCTTTAAGATTTTCCCACTGAAATGTGTGTGGGGGGAGCATGAACTCTAACTCTTTCCTGCGTCTCTCCTGCCTCTCATTCTCCGCCATTCCAGGCGCTGCAGCCACTCCGCTGCCCCTGTTGCTGGTCACTTTCCCACCGGGGACTCTCCTTCAGGCACTCCTGGGCCTCTGGGGAGCCCCAGAGGGATTTGCCGGGTGCTGAAGTGCTCTGGCCGAGCAGTGGGCTCGGAAGGTCCCCTCGTTGGTGGGTAGAGCTTAGCGGGGCTGGGCTCCCAGGGCTGGTTTTATGGGAGGCTGCAGCCTGCGCTAGAGGAGGGGAAACGCCAAGGTGGGTCACGGGGACAGGCCGAGGGGGTGGGAGTTCTGTGGGCCACGAGGCCTGGAGGGAACCCTAATGCCACACCTACCCCTTTGTGGGGTGTGGGGGCCTCCGTGTGTGAGCCCAGTCTCAGTGGTTTTGGGGAGATGAAGCCCACGATGCGGGGTGGAAGAGGGAGCATGGGAAGGGGGTGACACACAGATGCTCTGAGCCCATAGTCTTACTTTCAGGATTGTGGCAACCGGGGATTGGCCGTGGGGTTGGAGGTTAACTTGTATTTTTCCAGAGGGGTGGGAATGGGCTGATGTGTTCGCTCTCCACAAGACTTCCTGGCCGGCAGCCTGAAGCAGCAGGACTTTGCTTGGCTGACATTGCGAGGGAAGGAGGGAGGTCCCGACCCAGCCCTGGACCCTCCGCCGGCTTGTTCAGACATTTAGGCCCGAGGGCGGAGGGATGGGGCTTGTCGTTCAGGGAGGAGAAGGAGTCTGGGGGCTAAGCCGGGCCTTGGGGCTCCGTGTCTGGAACCCGGTAACCAGCTTAGCTCCTCACGCGGCAGGAAGGTCGGGAGGTGAGCCGCTTTCCCCAAGCCTCTCAGGAATTGGGTGAGGGTGGCTGGGGAATTAGCAGGAGTGGCACGAAGAGGTGGGAGGGGGGTCCCAGGCTTGGTGCCAACCACTGGGCTGAGCAGGGCCTGGGCAGGGCACACGGGGTCATCCTGTCGAGGGGAGGCCTACGTCTGAGCTCCGCCTTGGGGCTCTGTGTAAGTTTGTGCGGCCCAGGGAGGTGTGGCCGTGTCTCGGGGGAAAGGCAGGCCGGGAGCAAGCGTGTCCACGGCCCCTGGTTCCTCACGTGGGTGCTTCTGGGGGAGCAGAGGCAGGAGGGTGGCCACCTCGTGCCGGGAAGAGCCTGCCCTCCAGCACGCCGGTCCCCACGAGCCGTTTCGGGGCTCACGGAACGGTCCGCGGAATCCTTAGGCCAGCACCCCGGTCTCTTCCCCGATAGGGCACAAGGCCTCAGGCTTCCTCTTCTCTCTCCTTGATGGACAACAGCAGCTGGAGGAAGTGCTCGGAGGGGCTCTGGGGCCGGGGCCGAGGCCGATGCCCGGGTTTGCTCTGAAGGGCATGAGTCAGCCAGGGCCACCGGGTGGACACGCGGGAGGCGCCCCTGCCAGTGTGAAGGGGACAAACCCGGGACCCGTGTGGCCTGTAGAGGGGCCCAGACAGGCCCGCTTTTCCGGGTTTTGGTGTTCCCAGAGGCTCAACCTTTCTGTCCCCTTTACCCCCTCGTCCCCTCCCCCCAGAGCACGGGTCCCACACTTCATCTCGTCACCTTCTCGTCTCTTGTCAAGAGGGGACGGAGGCCTCCTTATGACAGGACCCTTCGCTGCCGACATGGGGAAGGGGGTGGGGAGGACAGAGACCGTCTAGGTTGGTTTGACCCCATCCTCCTGCTTTAGTGATTTTGTTTAAACCCGTGGTTCTCAGATTGGGGCTTGGACTCCTGGGGGCGAGAGGGACGTTCTGAGCAGCTTCTGCAGGAGGGTGCTGGGGTCACGGGTGTCATCAGCCTGCTTTTTTCTGGGCCCTTCCTTGAACTTCATAGCTGTAAGTAGCCACTTTTGTGCTTGGCTGGGGGGATAAACTCGGGACTTTATTATCATTAATGTTTGTTTGGTGGGGAAGTCAGGGAGGAAAACGTCCCCAAAGCGCAATTTCAGTTCCAATCTAAAAATATAAGTGATATCTTCTGCGGTTCCTTCCAGCTTTAACGTTTCGTAGATCCTAATAGAAGTGAGTCCCGGAGCAGGGAAGAGGCTGAGGCAAGCATATGATAGAGGAACAGGGAAACGGTGAAACACTGTAGTCGAAAACCAGAGATGCTGAGAAAGGGGTACCAAGAAGCCTGTCTAAAATCCATCAGGAGACGGGTGCAGGGGGCGCCCGCCTCAGCCGCCTCCTAGATAAGCGCCCTCCCTGCCGTCCAGGCCTTGTAGCCAGTCTACCCCGAGCACCTGCCCGCCCCCCTCCCCGTGGCTTTCGACAGTCAGGCCAACCAAGCCCGGACTGTGTCACCCAACGACAGTGACTTACTGTGGACCCACCACCTGCCAGGAATTATTCCGAGTTGTTGTGATAATCTATAAACAGAACAGACCCCTTCCCTGTCCCTGTGGGGCTTACACTCCTTGTCTGTCTGCGAGAGACAGACAATAAACAATAAACACAGTAAACAAGAAAATTACATAGCATATCAGAGGTTCCTGAGTGCTACAGGAGGGGGGCTGCGGGCCACCACACCGAGAACGTTAGAGTGAAGTCTTGCCGGTGAGTGAGAGCCGGCCACGTGGATATTAGGGGGAAAGTGCTCCAGGCAGAGGAAACAGGTGTTAATGGCCCTAAAGCAGGAGGTTGGCTGGCGTGTTTGGGGAGCCACTGGAGGGGAGTCACTTTGGGGGGGCAGGTCACCCAGGGCTTGTCAGCCACTGTGAGACTCTGGCTTTCCCTCCAGTGATGGGGAGGCGGGCCAGGGGTTTGAGCAGAGGGGCCAATCTTACACTTGTACGCTGTCTGGCTGCTGTGTTGAGAACTGATTGCAGGGGACTAAGGGGGGAAGCAGACTGGTTACAAGGCTAAGAAGCTTAGAGTCTCCTTGATGTCCTTCTTTCTCACATAACTGGTGGCTCTGCCCAAATACCCAAGTCCTGGCTGCTTCGGAACCTGGGCCTTCAGCCGGAAGCCCTCCAGCTCCCTGGACCCCGGCTACCGGCAGACTGAGTTGCCCAACACCCAGGCTGCCTGGGGCTGGAGACCCACGTGAGGCTACAGCTGGACCTCTCAAAGCCGGGATCTTAGAGGGAAGGGCCATAGCCAAGTAAAGCCTACCTCTGGATGTCAGGGAGAGGGAGCATGGGGACACCAATGTCAAGGGCATTAGATGGCCCCCGTTTGCCCTGAGGTTGTCCGTAGATATACTAAAGAACGAAGAGAAACAAGGAGCGATTTTCTTCATGTAAGAGTCACGGTTATTTTATGAGTACGTGACAACTGGTCACCACTTTTAGTTAATGAAGCAATGCCAAGTATTGGTCCAGCAGTGTTGATTACAGCTTGTAATAGTCATGCATGTTCACTGCTGTGCTGCTCATGTGGCATATCGTCAGTTTGTCCTAAAAAAATGTCACCTGGAGCCTTACAGGTGACGCCACAGAATGTGTTCCTATCGAGAAGGGTGTCCAGCAGAATGATTCCTTTCCAGGATGGGCATGTGGTCTCTCCCATCCCATGGGGAAAAATGCCAGGACATTTTAGAATTTGGGCAAGGAGACTAAACGGGGGATTTGGGGAGCAGATAACTGACTCCATCCTCCGTCTCCAGGAGTGGCTCCATCTTTGAGTGGTGGTGACTGGGGCTTGGGTGGGGAAAGAGGCAGTGCCCCAGGACTCCCTGGTGGGCACCTGGGCTCTATCTCGTCCCTAACTCCCTCCCCGGTTTGGGGCCAGTGACTCGGCCTGGCGGGTGTGGACCTTGTCCCCTCTGGCCAGCTGCCCAGGAGCTCAAGGAGGCAGAGGGGGAGGGGCGCAGACTGACCACCGGACCCAGTGCGGTTAAACATTGGCTCGGTTCACTGGGGAAGAGCAGGTGGCACAAAGATGGGGATGAGGGGCTTGAGCCAGGCTGAAAACTCTCCCCCCTGCCCCCTGTCTTCTCTCTCTCTCTCTGCGATGTTTCCAGCTCCCAGCAGGACTGTTCATATCAGCTACTGGGTTCTCTCTTCCCTGATTGCCCCTTCCTGCCCAGCAAGCCTTGGGCTGATTTATCTACTCACGTGCCTGAATTGTTTACGATATTTCTTTGCCCTTGTGGTCACCAAGCGTTTCCTTCAGTGCCTGAATTACGGATGCGTGGACTAGAGGCAAAGAGCTGGAGGAGCCTATTCCCCACTAACTTTTGTTTTAGCAATTTTATGACAGTATAATTGGCTTACAACAACTTGCATGCATTTGAAGTGTACAGTTGGATAAGTTTCGACATAGGTGCACGCCCTTGAAACCATCACCACTATCAAGATAATGAAGGTATCCATCACTCCCCCAAATTTCCTCTTTCCCTCTCTCCCACCCCTGACCTCTGCTACCCCATCCCAATGCAACCAAAAACCTGTTTTGTTTTTTAAAAATATAACTATTTTCCAGCTTTATTGATATATTATGGATAGTAAGTTTAGGTGTAGAACATGATGATTTAATACATGTATGTATTGCAAAATGATTACCACAGTAAGGTTAGTTAACACCTCCATTCCTTCATATAATTACCTTTTTTTTTGGTGGTGATAACACTTAAGATCTACTATCTTAAGAACTTTCAACTATATAAGACAGTATAGTTCACTGCAACCACCATGCTGTATGTTACATCCCCAGAAATTGTTTATCTTATAATGAAGTTTGACCAACATGTCCGCATTCCTCACACCCCCAGCCTCTGGTAATCACCATTCTGCTCTCTGCCTCTATGAATTCCACACATAGGAGAGGACGTGCAGTATGTACTTTCTCTCTGTGACTTATTTCACTTAGCCTAATACCCTCGAGGTCCATCCATGTGGCTGCAACACGCAGAATTTCTTCTTTTTTTATGGCCGGATAATATTCCATTACACATATAGCATTTTCTTTATCCATGCATCTGTTGAGGGACACTTAGGTCGTTCCCAGGCCTAGTTTTCCAGGTTGTTTCCAAACTATATAGTAGTTTGCATTTCTTATAATTTTCTGTAAATGGAATCATGCAGTATATACTTTACTTGGCTTCTATCCCTCAGCATAATTACTTTGAGATTCATCCATCTTTTTCATGTCTCAGTAGTTCCCTTCTTGTTATTACTGGGTAGTATTCCATTATGTGGATATACTACAATTTATCTCTTCGCCTGTTGATGGACATTTGGGTTGTTTCCAGGCTTTAGCTATTACAGATGAAACTGCTAAGAACTTTTGTGTACAAACCTTTGTATAAACATGTGCTTTCATCTCCTTTGAGGGAACACTGAAGTGTGGAATGGCGGGATTATATGATAGGGGCACCTTTAACTTTTTAAGAAACTGCGGAACACTTTTCCAACATGGTTGTACCATGTTTACCTTCCTGCCAGCAGCGTATCTGAGTGCCAGCTTTTCCACAACTTTACCGATACTTGGTCTGTCTTTTTAATTTTAACTTTTCTAATTGGTGCGAACATTACCTCATTGTCACTTAAATTTATATTGACTAATGATGTTGAATATCATTTCATGTGCTTATTTGTAGCCCACATATCTTTTTTGGTGAAAACCTGTTCAAATCTTTTGACCATTAAAAAAAATAGGGCTTCCCTGGTGGCGCAGTGGTTGAGAGTCCACCTGCCATTGCAGGGGACACGGGTTTGTGCCCCGGTCTGGGAAGATCCCACATGCCGTGGAGCGGCTGGGCCCGTGAGCCATGGCCGCTGGGCCTGTGCGTCCGGAGCCTGTGCTCCGCAGCGGGAGAGGCCATAAGAGTGAGAGGCCCGCGTACCGCAAAAAAAAAAAAAAAAAAAAAAATAGGTCGTTTGTTTTCTTACTATTGAATTTTGCTACTTCTTTATATATTCTGGATACAAGTCCTTTATCAGATATGCATTTTGCAATTTTTTTTCTCATTCTGTCTTATATTTTTCCTTTGCTTAACAATGTCTTTTGAAAAGCAGAAGTTTCAAATTCTGATGAAGTGCAGTTTATGAATTTATTCTTTTATGACTCATGTTTTTGATGTCACATGAAAGAAATCTTTGCTTAACCCAAGGTCTCATATATTTTCTTCTAGAAGTTTTATAGTTTTAGGTTTCACACTTAGGTCCACCATCCATTTTGGGTTAATATTTGTATAAAATGAAGGTATGGATTGAAATTCATTTTTTGTGTGTATGTATATCTACTTGTTCTAGCATCATTTATTAAAAAGACTATCCTTTCTCCAATGAATTGCCTTTACACCTTTGTCAAAAATCAATTGTCCAAATGTGCCTGGCCCTGTTGCTGGACTCTATTCTGTTCTGTCGATCTATTTGTTTATTTTGACACCAAAACCACACTGTTTTAATTACTGTATCTTTATAATAATATGAAAATAAGGTAGAGGTAAGCCTAAAACTTAGTTCTTCTTTTTCAAAGTTGTTTGGCTATTTTAGGTTCTTTGCATTTTCATATGAACTTTAGAATCCGTTTGTCAGTTTCTACAAAAAAGTCTGCTGGGATTTTGATTGGGATTACAGTGAATCTATTGATTAATTTGGGAAGAACTGACATCTTAATAATATTGAGTCTTCTGACCCATGAACATGGTATGCCTCACCATTTATTTCGGTCTTCTTTCATTCCTCTCAGCAATGTTTTGCAGTTATGAGTGTACACATCTTTTGTCAAATTTATTCCTAAATAGTTCACCTCTTTGATGCTGTTATAATGGTATTATTTGTTAAATTGTAATTTATAATTGCTTGCGCTAGTAGAAGAAATGCAATTGATTTTTTATGCTGATCTTATATCTTGTAACCTCACTAAATTAACTTATTTATTCTAGCAGCTCTTTGGTACATTCCGAAGGATTTTCTTTCTTTTCTTTTTAAATACACTTTATTGAGGTATGACTAATGTACAAAAAGCTGTACACATTTAATGTATACCACTTGGTGAGTTTGGAGGTAAACATATACTGGTGAAACCATCACCACAATCAATGTCATAAACACATCCATCACGTCCAAAAGTTTCCTTCTGTCCTCTTTTTTTCATTTTAATTTTTTGTGTGTGATAAGAACACAACGTAAGATTTACCTTCTTAGCACAATTTTAAGAAAACAATTCAATATTGTTCACTGTGGGCACTATGGTTAAAGTGGATATCTAGGATTCATTCATTTTGCAAAACTGAAACTTTATACCCTTTGGCCAGCATCACCCTGTTTCCCCCTTCCTCAGACCCTGGTAATCACCATTCTACTTTCTGATTCTATGAGTTTGACTATTTTAAATTCCAACGGATTTTCTACATAGGCAATCATGTCATTTGCAAGTAAAGCAGTTTTATTTCTTCTTTTGTAATCTGAATAACTTTTTTTTGAGTAACTTTCAATTCCTTTTATTGCCTTCTCGCCTTGACTAGAATCAATATTGATGGAACCAATGTTGAATAGAAGTGGTAAATAGTAAGACTGGACACCCTTGTCTTACTCTCGACCTTAGGGGTTAAGCAGTCTTTCACCATTAAGTATGATGTTATCTGTAGGTGTTTTGTAGATGCCCTTTATTCCCTTCTATTCATCACTTGCTGAGAGTTTTTTTTTTTTTTAATCAGAAATGGCTGTTAGATTTGGTCAAATACTTTTCTGCATTTATTGAAACGATTATATGGTTTTTCTTTTTAAATTTATTAATATGATCCACTGATTTTTTTTTTAATGTTAAAACAACTTTGTATTCCAGGGATAAACTCCACTATGTATTACTTTTTTTATATATATTGTTGGATATCTAAAATTTTGTTTACAATTCTGCATCTATGTTCATGAAAGGTTGATCTATAGTTTTCTTTTCTTGTCTTTATCTACTTTTGTTATCAGAGTAATGCTAGCTTCGTAGAATGAGTTGGAAAGAATTGCTTCTAAATTTTCTGCAAGGGTTTGTATAGAATTGGTGTCATTTCTTCCTTAAGTCTTTGGAATGTCCCCAGCCTTGCGTGAGTACCACCAGGCTCTATCTTCTTGAGGGATTCTCTCCTCTCCTTGGGTAGTGTCCTCACACGCATGTGCTGACCAGCACTCAAGCTCGTAGGGGACCCTCTGCAGGCACTTGGGTCTCTCTGTGCACATCTCTCCCCCTGGGACTCTCTCCTGTGAACTCCCCTGCCCAGTTGCCAGCAGATAGAGGTCTATGGTGGAGCAAATGCCAGCATTTCTGGCATCAGTAGACTTGTCTCAGGCAGTGACTGTGAAAACAGAAGCAGAGAGGATTACTAAGGGAAATCTGATTTCAGTCCGCTAAAAGCCCGTCTCTAACATTGAGAGCAATCATTTCCTTGACAAAAATTATAGACTGTGGGCTGTGGGAATGCTCCTGGATATCTGTGACTGAGTGAGCTGCTTCTATGACCACAAGCTATGTGTTCTTTGGGCAGCAACTGAAGTTGATGGGGAGCAAACCTTGGAAGGTATAGATGGAAACTTCAGAGTGAAGGAAGTGACTGGCTAGGTCCTAAGTAACTTGGTGACACCTGATCTCTGCCGTGGTTCCAGACATCTAGACAGATGTCCCCGCCATTTTGCACAGTCCCCATCCCCGGGATTCTGACTGGAAGCATGGGGTGGTAATGGGGGGAGATGACCGTGGACCACAAGGAGGCTAGTGCCACGTAATGGACAGCCTGTTTCCCACCCGCAGGTGCCTTTTTCATCCCCTACCTCATCTTCCTCTTTACCTGTGGCATTCCTGTCTTTCTCCTGGAGACAGCACTAGGCCAGTACACCAGCCAGGGGGGCATCACAGCCTGGAGGAAGATCTGCCCCATCTTTGAGGGTGAGTAGCTCTGCGCCCGGCTCCACAGTCTCTGCACTAGTGGTTATAAACCTTGTTTGGAATAACTGGGTGGTGTATCAGCAGTGCTGATACAGATAAGACTCTGTGTCTTTATGTTAAACCTTCCACCGTGGGCCCAAGACTGAATTACTGCCAGGGAATTCCCTAAAAAGAGAATTTGAATGAGAAAAAAGTAATAATTCTACCATCTTTGGAATTCTCTGGCGGTCCACTGGTTAGGACTCTGTGCTTTTGCTGCCAGGGGCCCAGGTTCAATCCCTGGTGGAGGAACTAAGATCCCACAAGCTGCGTGGCGTGGCCAAATAAATAAATAAATAGATAAAATGTTTACATAGCACAGGGAGATCAGCTCGGTGCTTTGTGACCACCTAGAGGGGTGGGATAGGGAGGGTGGGAGGGAGACACAAGAGGGTGGAGTTATGGGGATATATGTATACGTATAGCTGATTCAACTTGTTATAAAGCAGAAACTAACATACCATTGTCAAGCAATTATACTTCAATAAAGATGTTAAAAATTTTTTTTTAATTCTACCATCTTGACACAATAGCTATTTAAAACTTAGGATGTTTTATTTCAACATTTCTCTCTATATAGGATTTTCTTTAAGATTCCATTTTGAAACAATTATATGTTCACAGAAAGTTGCAAAAGTAGCCCAGAGAGGTCACGTGTACATTTCACCCAGTGACATTTTCATTTTCCTCAATGATAAAAATCTTATATAGAACAATATCAAAACCTGGGAATGGACATTGGTACAATCCGCAGACCTTACTCAGATCGCACCCGTTTCCATGCACTTGCTGTGTGTGTGTGTGTGTGTGTGTGTGTGTGTATGTGTGTGTGTATAATTCTGTGTAATTCTATCACTTGTGTTGATTCGTGCAAACACCACCGCTGTTCCATGACCACGGAGATCTCCATCCTGCTGCCCCTTCATAGTCACACTAACCCTTCCCCTCCCCACCCCTATAACCTCTGACAGCCACTAACTTGCTCTCTATCTCTATAATTTTGTCATTTGGGGAATGTTACATAAATGGAATCATACAGTGTGTGACCTTTTGAGACTGGCTTTTTCACTTGGCATGATGCCCTTGAGATCCACCCAGCTTGCTCTTGTATCAGTAGTTCATTCCTTTTCATTACTGAGCAGTATTCCATGGTGTCGATGGTTGTCCTGTGGTTTATTTAACCATTCACCCACTGAAGAACATTTGGGTTGTTTCCAGTTTGGAGAGATTTACTTCATTATTTCTTTCTCTCTATATAAAGTTTACATATCTATTAATATGAAATATACACAGTTTCTGTCGTTTTTGTGGTTTTTTTGGCCACGCTGTGTGGCAAGTGGGATCTTAGTTCCCCGACCAGGGATTGAACCCTTCCCAGCACTGGGAGCGCAGAATCTTAATCACTGGACAGCCAGGGAAGTCCCTCTGTTTTTTTTTTTTGTTTTTTGTTTTTTTTTTTGTGGCGGTACGCGGGCCTTTCACCGCTGTGGCCTCTCCCGCTGTGGAGCACAGGCTCCGGACGCGCAGGCCCAGCGGCCATGGCTCACAGGCCCGGCCGCTCCGCGGCACGTGGGATCCTCCTGGACCGGGGCACGAACCCGTGTCCCCTGCATCGGCAGGCAGACTCTCAACCACTGCGCCACCAGGGAAGTCCAGTCCCTCTGTTTTTTAGTTAGTGTTATTTTCCATTTTTTACACGACAATCATGTGATTGCATAAACTTCCATCAAGGGGATATATCATAATTTGCTTAACAATTCTCTGTTCTGGGCTTTCTGCTTATTTTCAATCACTGATAAATGGATATTCTGCTGTCATGTATCTTCGTAGAGGTAGCCTTTACCCCCCTTTTTTGGAGTTATTTCCTTGGGATAAATTCTCAGGATTAGGATCACTGGATCAAATGGACAACCAAGTTGATGTCCCTTGACCATGCTTATTAAGTTGTTCTATGGAAGTGTTATGCTGACGTACACATCACCGGACTTGAGTAAGCGTCTTTCCTCCGTATCTTTAACAGCTCTGAGTTATATACCTGGCTCCCAAACTTGTCTGCACACTGGAATCACCCCAGGACCTTCCAAACATCCTGAGGCCTGTACCCCACCCCCAGAGATTGTTATTAAATTGGTCTGGGGTCTGGTCTGGGCTTTGGAATTTTTAAAATATTCCCAGGTAATTAATTCTACTACTATGTGGACAAGTTTGGAAATCACTGAGTTATATCGTTTGTAAACATGTTCACTAGTGTTGCAGGTGCAGAATGGTAGCTCATCATTTTTCATTTTGCACACCTACGATTATTAGGGAGGATGAGTGTGTTGTGAGGATGTTCATTGCCTGTGTGTGTGTGCTCCTCTGTGAACTGTCTCTTCCTGCTTTTAACGCGTGTTGTTTTTTTTAGTTTTATTTTTTGGTTGCATTGGGTCTCCGTTGCTGCGTGCGGGCTTTCTCTAGTTGCAGCGAGTGGGGACTACTCCTCGTTGCGGTGCACGGGCTTCTCATTGCAGTGGCTTCTCTTGTTGTGGAGCACGGGCTCTAGGCGCGTGGGCTTCGGTAGTTGTGGTTCGCGGGCTCAGTTGTAGTTTGCGGGCTCTAGAGCGCAGGCTCAGTAGTTGTGGCGCATGGGCTTAGTTGCTCCACAGCATGTGGGATCTTCCTGGACCAGGGCTCACACCCGTGTCCCCTGCGTTGGCAGGCGGATTCTTAACCACTGTGCCACCAGGGAAGTCCCCTAACGCGTGTTTTTACATTTCAGAAATATATCAGATGAATTCCAGGGAACATTAGCTATTGGAATCTCGGAGTTAGCCTTGTACATTTGTAAGATAGCTTAGAATCAGTGAACTTGCAGCATACAGATGAGAGTGTACAGGCAGCAGGGCAGGGCAGCAGGAGACAGGAGGAAGCCCGGCCTGGCCTGGCGGTGCTGCACGACGGGAGGGGGCAGCGATCCAGGAGCCCAGACCCCATACCCCGTGTCTCAGGACACTCACAGGGGAGCACAGACCCTCTCCTGAGCAGGGGTGGGCGGAGCCAGAAACCTGCCCCGTGTCCCCAGCCCCGTGTGCCTCCGCCCAGGTATCGGCTATGCCTCCCAGACCATTGTCATCCTCCTCAACATCTACTACATCATCGTCCTGGCCTGGGCCCTCTTCTACCTCTTCAGCAGCTTCACCATCGACCTGCCCTGGGGGAGCTGCCGCCACGACTGGAACACAGGTGAGGTCACCTCCACCTGCTCTGCTGCGGTGACCAGGAGAGGGATTGTCCCCATATCCTGGTCCCCAGGCCCCATCCTTCACCTGGGACATGCTAGAAATCTGCCAAGGAGGTGACAGAGGTCTAATGTCAAAGATAAGAGCGAGAGTCCACCAGCATCACAGGAAAAATATCACAGACTTTTTCAAAAAATTCATGTGTTGAATCAACGTTATTATGAAGATAGAACTGACTTCTTTTTGTGCAGTTTAGCCCTTTATGGGTTTTGATTTGAAACGTGGTTAGTTTGATATATGGATATATTGTTTTCTCATTTATTTATTCTTCATGTCTTCTTTCTGATACTATTTGAGGCCTTTCCAACTCCCAAGTCATGTGGATTTAACCAGGGATAAGCTGTTTTGTACGGCATCAGTATAATTTACCATAGCAAGTAATTTTCTCCCGTGATTTTCTTTTAAGACAAGAGCCTCTATGGCGATAGAACTACTAAGTCTAATGAATTGAAAGAAAATGTTCAATTAAAAATACAAATTAAAAATTTCTAGGGTAGTGCTTTCCAAAGGAACTATCTGTGGTGAGGAAATGTGCTTTGTACTCTGATGCGGTAGCCACTGGCCACATGCGCTATCGAGTACTTGAAACATGGCTAGTGCGTGTGAGGACCTGAATTTTAAAGTTTTTATTTAATTTAAGTTAATTTAATGTAAATAGCCACACGTGGCCGGTCACTGCCCTGTTGGACCGCGCAGGTGGACACTGTCCTGCTCCCAATGTCCAGACACCTCTCGTGCCTGTCAGTGAGGCCCTACCTGTGCCGTGATGAACTTTTTCTTGTTCAGATAAGTTACTCAGTTCTGAGCTAGAGTGTGAATCTTTTACTCACTTGCCAGGGAAGTGGTTTTGCACGTTTATCCTGGCGTTCAAGGCCCCCTCGCCCTCATATTTGATGCTGTCTCTCCAGGCTTTCATTCCCTTGTCACCACTTTGTCCCACTACTTGTCAAGTGAAAAGTCAAATCTTGGAGGTACCGCCCCGGACACCCCAAGATCTGCTAGGTTCTTCTCAAGTGTGTCTGCTAGCGCCTACACTGGCCCCGGCCCTTGACTGTGGCACTCACCCCGCTTTTCCTCTGTTTGTTGCAAGATCTTGAGGGCAAAATGGTGTCTTCATCTCTACACCTTTTGCACTTAGCATCATGAGCTCCCAAAAAATATTCATGGAATGAATCAAGTTTTTAAAATCTGTTTTATTCTATTATTTTCTTTATTATGTGTTTTTTCTTCCTTCCCCCTTCTTTCCTTCCTGCCTTCCTTCCTTCTTCCCTCCCTCCCTCGTCTCTCTCTCTCTCTCTCTCTCTCTCTCTCTCTCTCTCTGCACTAAAATCCGCCCTGCCAGCTTCTCACATGGGGATTTTATCCAGGTCTCAGTGCAGTTCCTCTTGTAGAAAGTTTCTGCCTTTCTGGTGCCCAGGGGCTTGGCCTCAGGCCATCATCAGGCCTGTGTGCTTCTGGCTGACTTGGCAGGGGGAGCATCTCTGAGGCAAACTCAATACCCAGGGCTTTGGCTCCATGACATTTTGGGCATTTCTCCTGGTGAGTCTGGAGTCCTCAGAGCCTAGCGTCTTGAGTAGCACAGGACATCCCATCCTGTCCAGAAGGAACAGCCCTTTTGGGTGTGCTGAGGCTTCAAGGAAAGTGACTTGGTTTGGAGGAGAGAGGGCTCCGCTAATATCCCGTGGTTCGGCAGGTGTGTGTGGAGCCCTGGCTCTACCCCAGGCTCTGTTCCAAGTACGGGGGACATGCAAGGTGCAGAAACAGAGCTCCTACCCTCGTGGCTTTCATTCTAGCGGCAGAAGACAGACCAGAAACAAAATCAGTGCATCCCATGTGGCATGCTAGAGGCACTGCTGTGCAGAAAACTAAACGGGGAGGAGAGACTGGGAATCTTAGGGGTGGGGTGTGATTTTAAATAGGGTCATCGGGGAAGGCATCTCTAAGAAGGTGACGCTGGGTCATGCTCTGAAGGAGGAGGGCGTGTGGAGGCAGACACTAGGTAGGAGAAGCAGCAGTGCAGAAGTGGGGTGGCATCCAGGGGGCAGCAGGGCAGGTGTGGCCGGAGCAGGTGAGTGGGGGCGGGGCAGTAGGAGAGGGGTGGATGGAATGGGGCCTTGGAGGCGATGATGAGGTTTGGGCTTCTTTCTCTGAGTGTGATGGGAAACCCTTTGGAGGTTTCTGAACTGGGACATGACAGAGCCATGACATGACTGAAGTTTGAGCAAAGCCTCCCTGGCTGCTCTCTGGAGATTTGACTCTGGAGGCAAGAGCAGAAACTGGGCCCATCAGGGAGCCGGGAGCCGTGGTGACCTGCATCAGACTGGTGCTCATACCTGTAACGGGAAGGGTCAGATCCCAGATTTTCTGGAGGTGGAACATACACAATTTGCTGAGCTGGATCCCAGCCTTCACGTCATCACAGACAAGCGATGCCGGGCCATTTCTAAGAAGATCAGCTTTCGTGTGTGCACAGTGGGGAAACGCTCTCTGTCTTTATTGATATTTCCCAGGATTACTGTCCTAATAAAACATAAAGAAGAGTATGAACACTTTGTGAAAAGTCCACAGTCGTAGACGGGTAATTAAAAGCCACTATTTATGGAGTGCCGGGCAGTCTCCGCTTATCAGTCCTACACTGGGATCTTCTCATGTACATTTATTTATTTAAATTTATTTATTTATTTATTTTTGGCTACGTTGGGTTGTCGTTTCGGTGCTCGGGCTTCTCATTGCGGTGGCTTCTCTTGTTGCAGAGCACAGGCTCTAGGTGCATGGGCTCAGTAGTTGTGGCTCGCGGGCTCTAGAGCACAGGCTCATTAGTTGTGGCGCACGGGCTTCGTTGCTCCACGGCATGTGGGATCTTCCCAGACCGGGGATCACACCCACGTCCCCTGCATTGGCAGGCGGATTCCCAATCACTGCGCCACCAGGGAAGTCCCCTCGTGTACATTCAGAGACCACGGAAGTGAGGCTTAAAAGCCACACAGCGAATAGCCGGAGGGGGGCAGGGATTCAAGCCGGAGCCTTCTGATCTGTACCTGTGCTCTTAGCCCTCAGCTACATCACTTCCCCAGAAGGCATCCTTATTGTTCCTCAAAGGCCACTCTCTGCAGGACAGTGGCCCAGAAATGTTCGTATGTTTGAAGCTGATGGCGTGCAAAGCATCTTTCCTGAGGCCGCCTGATGGTGCTTTAATGAGAATGTGCTACACCCACCCACCCCCGCCCCGGCTCCACCCCGGAGAAGTGGGAGAGGGTGCAGTGGCTTTGCTGAGGTCATTATGTGTTTCGTTTTGTGTTTTATTATGAGGCTGTTTTGTTTAGGCACCTTCAGCCCAGATACCGTGCTTCCCAGTCTCCTGAAATTTCGCCCCACTCTCTGCTCATGTTACATACTGGCCAGTGATGTTTCTCTCGCTCCCCGCCCCGCCCTGGACCCCCGGCAGAGCACTGCGTGGAGTTCCAGAGGGCCAGCAGCTCCGTGAACGTGAGCTCTGAGAACGCCACCTCTCCCGTCATCGAGTTCTGGGAGTAAGTGAGGCCCCTGCGCCATCGCAGTGTGGGCGGCGTGTCCCATAGACGGGCGCGGGGCTGGGGACCCCACGGGCTGCAGGGGACGAGTTTCTGCCTCCTCCTTTGGTGGCGCCGTCACCTGAGTGGCTTTTTCCCGCCGTGCCTGTATTTGTGGTTAGGGCAGGGCTCTTCCCGAGGCTCTCCTCGCGCTGGGCCTGCGTCGCTCCCCGCCCCCACCCCCCACCCCCACCCCCACCCCCACCCCTCCCACCCCCGCCCGCCATGTGGGTCCACCCTCCCCTGCGGCTGCATGTGTGTTGCTTCTACTGCCCCGCCCCGAAATATTGGCGTTCACCGAAGACATGGTTCCTCACATCAAAGCATCCTAACCCTCCGGTTGAGAACATACGTGTTCGCACCCCCTTCTCCGGGTTAAACTGGTCCTCAGCCTGCCAGAGCAAACCCGCCTGGGAACAGTTTGTCTTTGCCTCCTCTCTGTCTACTCCCATCTCTGGGCTAAGCAGAGCCTCATGGATCAGGGTAAAGGAGCCGACAAGCCTTCGGACCAGAGCCGGAGGCCCGGCTCCGCTGCCCAAGCTGAGGCCGGCGGCACAGGTGCAGTTGCTCACCCTTCTCTCCCCAGGAGGCGGGTCCTGAAGATCTCGGACGGCATCCAGCACCTGGGGGCCCTGCGCTGGGAGCTGGCCCTGTGCCTCCTGCTTGCCTGGGTCATCTGCTACTTCTGCATCTGGAAGGGGGTCAAGTCCACGGGCAAGGTCTGTGTTCGAGGGCCCCAGGCCCCTCCCTTCCCTGGGCCACCCTGCTCCCCCGGGGGCTCAGCCACCCAGGGGTTTCCCAAGTTGTACCTAGTCGGGGATGGGAGGGAATGATCCCACGAGGAGTTCACATGTCTCTCTTGCTTGATTCTGTGCCTTTCCTGGATTCAGTGGTATGTCCTTCTGGTATTTGGGGAACTGGAATAGGGGAGAGAGAGAGAGGACAGAGAGAGAGAGGCAGGAGGGACACGTGGGGAGGAATCTGATCTTGGAATGCACCATGCGTGTGGGCACACCGCAAACTGAACACGGTTCACGGCTCCCCGTTTCATACAGCTGTTCTCTGGGAAAGCAATTCCGTCATGACTATTAATCTCAACATGACTGTCATCCACCCCGAGACCCTGGGGAGACTCGTTTCCCTGGAGTGCATGAGGGCATCCCGAGTTCTCCTGGACTCCTGCCCTGGCGGCCTCTGACCAGGCTTCCCTCCTAAGCTGGCTGCCCAGTTGTGCTAAGCTTGTGAGCTCTGTGGGGACAGGGGTCATGTGTGACAGAGCTTCTTGTCCCTGACGACCCTTGCCACTGTTCTAAGCTTCTTGCTGGGAGCGTGCCTAAGTTCGCTCAGTCACTCAGCAGATATTTGCTGGGTGTGTGTCAGGGAGACAGAGGGAGGGGGGAGGGCTGAAGGCTGAGTGCTGAGCAGCTGCGGGGGGAGCGGGAGGGCGCAGAAGGGGTGACCTCTGCCGTGGGCTTGGCGGCTCCTCCGCCTGCCCCCTCCCCGTCCCCCCGCTGCTGGCTGCCCCAGTTCCTTACCTTCTCCTCTGCCCCTTGGCCAGGTGGTGTACTTCACAGCCACCTTCCCTTACCTCATGCTGGTGGTCCTGTTGATTCGAGGGGTGACGCTGCCTGGGGCCGCCCAAGGAATTCAGTTTTACCTGTACCCAAACCTCACGCGTCTGTGGGACCCCCAGGTAAGACGCACAGACGGGGCCGTCCCTGTGCTCAGCTGGGCATCTCTGCTCCTGGACAACCCCAGGCATCCACGCTGAGGGGGGTGTCTCCACGCATCTCCCCCTCCTGGGTTCACAGCTGCCGGGGAACCCAGGGGCCCTGAGGCCCTCGTGGCATTTTGTAGTGTTTCTGGGGGGCTGTAAATGCGTCCTAACAGCCTTTCCCCCAGGCTCTCCCCTTCCACTACCTCCCATCCCCTCTGGGTGTCTCCTTTCATTTCGAACAGCCTCTCTCTCTCCTGACCCTCCACTGGCCCCTCTGGCCCGCCCTCTGCCCACAACGCCCGCTCCTGGCCACGGCCCCCAGCGCCTCCCAGGGCCAGCTGGCTGGTGGTGCTGAGTTTCCTGTGTGCTGTCCAGAGGCCCCCGGCCCTTCCTTCAGGGTCCACCCTCCGGGAGGGGGCTGTCAGCTGACGAGGGTCTGGACGGCAGGGCCTGTACTGAGAAGCCTCTGCCAGGGTCTCGTCTTCTCTTTGGCAGCCGTTCTGAAGGCCAGCAAAGCCAGGAGGGGGCCGGGGGTAGAGAGGCCGCGGGTGAGCACCGCCCAGAGCCCCGCCCGGCCCGGCTGTGGCCTGAGCCCGCTTCCCTGACAGAGGTCACCTCCCGGGGCCTCCTCCTGGGCTGGAAGGGCTGTGCCCCTGAAAGGGACGCCCAGCTCAGAGCAAACCAGAAATCGAACGGCTTTTCGTACGTTTCTATAGTAAGGCAGCGGCACTGTCACTGCTGAGAGGTGAGAGGGGGCAACAGAGGAGGCAACAGCCCCCCAGCTCCCTCCGAGGCGGGGACCGTTCCCACGAAGGCAGTGGCTCCCCTTGTGCAGAATTTTGGGTGGCTCTTCTCAAGCCTCCCAGCACCCCCGGATGAATTACGAGCTCTTCCATCCTGAGTCCTGCGGCTGCCAGGGCTCCCTGAAGCAGCAGACCACTCGAGCCCGGAAGCCTCCCCAGCCTCGGCCCGGGCTCTTTCCCCACGACATCCGGTGGGATAGGAGCTCACCCTCCCGTCCCCGTTTCTGAGACAGATAGAGACACAGGGGCAGCCACCTCGTCTCCCCGTGGACCCAAGGGCTGCAGTCGGGCCTCGGAGCCAAACTGTAGAACCCCAGCTGCTGAAGCTAGAAAACCCCAACGTCATCTCTGCAAACTTCTCGCTGCGCAGATGAGCAAACAGGGCCCAAGGTCACGTGGAAGGAACGGCAGGCCGGGACCCAGAGTGCCGTGGTGGAAGGCAGGCAGCAAGCAGGAGGTTGCGGGGCAGCAGAGCTGGGCGAGGCCTCGGAGGCCGGGGGTGGGTTCGGCTTGGATCCCTCACGCCGGAGGGAGCCGCTGCGGTTCTGGGGCAGCGGTGTGAACCGGTGGCTGAGCCACAAGCCGCCTTCTGGAGATCAGGCTGGGAGACAGGCAGGTAGAATGAAAGAAGAAAGGGAGAGAGGGTCCAGCGTCTCTGGAGCTGACCTATGGCTTCTGTGATCGACGCTCTGTTTGTCCTGACCAGCTTTTTAGCTAACAACTGCTGAGCGCCCGCTATGGCCCTGGCATCGTTAAGAGGGTCACATGCATTATTTCAGCTAATCCTCACCGCTGACCAATGAGGCATCCCCATCTTATAGACAGGGAATTAAGGCCTAGAGAGCTTAAAGAACTTCCCATCCGCGCACCTGCACCTGGAATCCAGGTCTGCATGGTGACAAGTCCCACAGGTTTTACGGTCTCTTGAAGGCAACGTCCTGTCTGCTCGTCTTTGTTTCTCTTGCAGCTCATTCATTCAGCAAAGATTTATTGAGCGTCCATTTTGTGCCAGGTATGTTCTAGGTGTAACGTTTGCTACGTAATAGCTGCCGGCAAATATGAAGAAGGTGGACCAGAGCGCCTTCAACTCTGAGAGTTAAAAGGCCGTAATTCTGTGTCTGGGTTACTGCAGGGAATAAGACCTCTTTCAGGCTTCTCTCCAGGACACCATCCTTCCAACCTGGGCAGCTGCAGGCTGTGCAGGCAGCGATGTCTTCAGAATCCTCTGAGCCCAGGGAGGGAGACGTTCCAAGAGCCAGGCTTGGTCCTGAGCTTCCGAGCAGACTTCCTAACGGCTGGTCCTGGCCTCCTGCTGAAGCCCACCTTTCTGTCAGTGAGCAGAGCAGCCTCTGCAGGGCGGGATGCCCCCCGCCAGAGCCCTAATGGGAAGTAGCTGGCGCTCCCCAGGAAGTGTGCCAATGCCAACCTTCATTTGCCTGGCACTTGAGAAAGCTGCAAAATTCCTGCAGCACAAAGACCAGAGCGCCTTTCTCGGCCAAGCTCTCCGTCTGGAGCGGAAGCCAGGCGGAGACACTGCTGAGTTTATCTCGTTGGCCAGGCTGCTGTGCGGTGGGGGATTGCTGCCTCGCCCGGCGCCCCCAGCACCGTCTCTTTCCCACTGCGGAGTGGCCCCGGGAGACTCCGCTGGTGCAGCGTGTGCTGGGTCCTGGCGCTTTTTCTTTCCCTCACGCTGACCCTTTGTTCCACTGCACTTTGGTAGATCGATAAGGACAGGGGCTGGGGACGAGGTGTCCAGAGAGTCCTTGTTGAACACCTGAAACCTCTACCTTAAGCTCTCTAAGGAAGGGTTTATTTAGGGAAGGAGGTTGGAGCCATTGATGAGAACGAGTCTTTTCATTTTGATGTCGTGCATGGAAACCTATGGGACCTTATTATTACTGGAAGGTGAGTTGCTTCTTTAAAATAACAGCAACGACAAATAGGCCAATAGCTGACACGTGTATTATGTGCTCACTGTCTGCCAGGCCCTTCCCTAAGAGCACAAGGCAGTTGAGTCCTCACACTAATCCCACGAGTTAGGCGTAGCCTCATTTTACAGATGAAGAAGTCGGAGCTTAGAAAAGTTAAGAAATTTGCCCCAAACTACGAAACAAGCATGGAGGGGGAGCTTGGGTTTCATCCCAAGTCGTCTTCTGCCTTAATCACCATGATATACATTTCCCAAAGAATATGAATGATTAGTTTTAAGAGTTGATTTTTATTATTCTAGAATTAATTCTGAAGTGGGATAGGGAACTAATATTTCTTTATGTGTTAGGCATTTTACATACATTATTTTTATTTGTTATTTTACCCATTCCATTTCTTAATATACCCATTTGTTATTTTACTTGTTATTATACCCATTTTCCTGATGAGAAAAGTGAGGTTCAGAGAGGTTAAGTGATTTGCCTAAGATCACACAGCTAGTTATTAACAGAGTTAGGAACTGAACTCAGTTCAGTTTGACTCCAAAGCCCAGGCTTACATACGATTGCCTTCCTGAAAATAGAAAATGTAATAGTCCTTGGGGTTGGACTCAGGTTGAAAACATCTTTCCTGGACCTTCTAGAAATTCTCTCTTTCTCTGTCGCCCCTCCAAGACCTCTCTTTAGCCCACACTCCCTGAAGCGCTTTTCGCTTGTATTGTCGGGCAGTCTTCTGCGCCAGCCAACCACACCCTGGAGCTTTGCTCCCGAAACCAGGGCTCTCGGACGGGGCACGTGGCAGGTCGCCTGTGGGGGGTAGAGAATGGCTTGCCCTGCTTCCTCCGGCCCTTCCCGCGGCCCCGCGGCTCTCCCGCCCCAGCAGGCTGGCCAGGAGCAGCTGCGCGGAGCCGGCTCGCTAGCCTCCAGCCAGTCTGAGCCCCGCACTCTGAGCTCTCAGGCCTTCTGCTGCCTTTTCCTCCGTTCTCCTCAAGCTCTCCTCCCAACTCGGTCTTAGTCTCTCCCCCTCTGGGCGAGGTGACCTGCCAAGTCACAGCTTTTCTTGTTTCTTCTTCCCAAGCCCAAGTCTGCAACACTTCCTAACCGTGGGATCTGCACGTGCGCAGCCACGGAACATCTCCGAGGAAACAGAGTTTCCTGCGTGGACGGCGGGTCAGGCTGTAGCCTGGGCCCCGCCAGGCACGGGGAGTAGGCCTCGGGGGCCCGAGGCTGGGCAGGTCCGGGGCTGCGTCCTGGATAACCGGCCTGGAGACACCTCCCCGGCCCTCCATCCCAGCCTGGTGGGATCCTTCCTGTACAACCTTAGAACCTCTTGCCACAGCAACCCGCACTTGGGGCTGCGATAATGAACAAAAAGGAACAGTGACCTTCAGACCAGAGGCCACTGGGTCTTCCTGGGAGGACTCTCCTCGCAGAGTCTGGGGCAGATTTAGAAGAGGAAAGGATTTGAGACGTTGCAAAGGAACAACCAGGCTCCCCGAGGCACGTCCTCGGTCCGGGGCGTCCTCAGAGTTTTGTGGCCTGTCCTCAGCTTCTCTCCTTTCATTCCTGCCTTTTCTTTCTCCAGCTTCCGAGACCCCCTCTTCTTTCCCCATGATCATTTTTCCTGAGGTTTAAAGAAGCTCCCCTTGGTGTTTTCGACCTTGCCTATTTCCTTGCTGGCCCTGGCTCCTCCTTTGGGGTCTTCCTCTGTGCTTCCTGCCCCGGACACCCTGTCCCTGGTGGCAGCTCCTGCCTCCCTCATAGCCTGGGGATGGGGGTCCCCATGGGCAGGAGGGGCAGAAGGTTACAGACAGTCTCCCCCTGTCCTCACCCTCTTTCCCGCTCTGTCCCCATCCCTGCAGAAGTGGAGGGAGAGCAGGAGGAACGAGTGCCCGGGTGGATGCCAGTTCTCAGGGGCTGGAAGGCAGGGATCCCCACATCTGACTGGTCATTAGGGTCGCCCAGGAAGCTTTGAAACAATACAGGTTTCCGGGTTCTCCTCTAGGCCTAGTTCAGGGTCTCACCCGGGGATGCTGGCTGAGGAGTCTGCGTTCTGATGCTGTCGGCTGGCACGGGTTCCCTCAGACGCACCGCAATGCCGAGGAGAGTGGGCATTTGGGGGGGTGAGTGGTGAGAGAGGAGGGAGGTTAGGGGTGGTCACGACGGTTAGGGGTGTGGGGAGGGAACAGGTAGGGGCCGAGGAGCTGTACACAGAAGCAGCTGAGGCTTTGGTGCCCGTGGGCCCTGTGAGCCCGATTTTAGTGGAAGAGCGGGGGCCTGTTTGGGGGCTCACGAGGAGGGCGGACATGAGACAAGAAACGCGGACCCAGAAGTGTTAGGACACCAGCCTGGCGATGTCCGCGGCCACGGTTTGGTGCTCAGGTCCCCTGAAGGCAGGAGGTGCCCGGGGAGGGTCTGTGGCCGCAGGACCCCACCTCCTGTGGGTCTGCAGCGCCACAAGTGCCGTTCTCCTTGATCTTCTTTCCCTTTGGGATGTTATTCTAGCTGTTAAATCTAAATCATAACATGCACGGGCGGGGCCAGCCAGCTGAGATAATAACAAGCACAGCCATACCCTATGTTTAGCTGGAGAGCTATCTTCCCCCCAGGGAGTACAAAGCTCTTCACAGATGACTTCTGTCCATCCTCTCGACGCCTCGTGACCTGGGGCTCGCTCTTCCTGTTTTGCAGAGGATGTTGAGGCGCAAGGGGCAAAGCTACGTGCCCGTGAAGGCGCTGACGCAAAGGACCCGCATCCCCGCAAAGCCTGTCGCTGGGATCCTTCCAATCTCGGCACGCTGCCGGGGGACCTGGGGTGGGGGACGTGGAGGTAGAGCCCTGGGCTTTGTTTCCATTATAGAAAAGACGGGCCAGGCCCCACTCGGTTCTAGAGCACCAGCTCGTCGGCCTCCATCGTGGGTCCTTCAGTCTTTCTCCAATGCCTGATGCCCGTGCCATCCTGGGGGTGCCCGAGAAACTCCATCTAGGGGCCCGGGAAGTCGAGCGCATCGGAATAGCATGGCCGCGGGGCTGCCTGCGCGGGCTGAGGGCAGGGGTCTGCCATCCTGTGCCTGGCTTGGCTGTAGGCCTGTGTGGTCCGTGGAGCCCAGACAGCCTGGCTCCCCTGAGGCACAGCTTTCTCGTCTTTTCCCTGCATAGGTGTGGATGGACGCAGGCACCCAGATCTTCTTCTCCTTTGCCATCTGCCTAGGGTGCCTGACGGCCCTGGGCAGCTACAACAAGTACCACAACAACTGCTACAGGTGAGCGGGGGCAGGGCCTGAGTGCCTATCCCTCCAGGTATGCTAGAGCAGGGGAGATTTGAGGGTGCGCCAGCTCGTGGATTTCCCTACGCCCCACCTGCCTTCACGCCATTTTCCAACCCCCAGGGCTGCCAGGTGGTGAGAGGAGCCAGTGGCAGCTCGGGCGAGGGATTGCTTCCCCCAGGACGGGACGGTGATGGGTGGCCGGGAACCCCCAGCAGGGCCCAGCCTGGGGCTAATGTAGAGGGCAGTGGGCACAGGTGTGCAAGCAACCCAGCTCGGGAGTGACGTCATACAGAGCCTGGTCCTGTGTGCTCTGTACCTGCGCCCCAGCAAACACTGAATCCCCTCCCTGTGGTTCCCTCAGGCCCACCTGGCTCACGTCAGAGAATTTAAGCCAGTTTTAGTATTAGCTAAACAAAATCACATCATGCATTTCAAAATTGAATTTAGGTGAGTACAGAGCACCTGTTGCTTGGGTTCTCCGTGCCCCTCTGCTCTCCATTAACGTACCGGCATGCACGGGGTCACAGGGGTAGTGTCCCAGGAGGCGCAGTGGCAGCGTGATGGGAAAGGGGAGCTGTGTGGCCATGGGTAATGTTTAGATTCTGTTACTTCCTTAGGGTCTCATTCTTGCAGGATGACCGTGGGTTTAGTCCAAGTCTGAGCCCATGGAGTTGGGGGGACAGAACCAGACCCTTGGGTTCCCTCTGCCCCTGCCAGGCCGGCGGCGTCACCTGGGGTTCCTGCGTCCCGGCCTGAGGCGCTGGCTGCCCCTCTGACCCTCCTGTCCCCACCTCCCCGCCCCGCCTGCAGGGACTGCATCGCCCTCTGCTTCCTCAACAGCGGCACCAGCTTCGTGGCCGGGTTTGCCATCTTCTCCATCCTGGGCTTCATGTCCCAGGAGCAGGGGGTGCCCATCTCTGAGGTGGCCGAGTCAGGTGGGTGGTGTTTTGGGGGGTGCGGGGGGCCTAAGGCAGGGGACTCTGTGAGCTTTGTTTGAACCTTCACCAGCCCGCCTGGATCTGCAGGCATTCCTATTGTCACCTACACTGGGGGTGACCTCTCAGTGGCTGCGTCCTGGGGAGACCTGGGATGGACTTAAACAGCAATTCCAGCTTCAAAAGGCGAACGGATGTGCAGAGAACACTGTCCCCTGCACCCTGGCCTCCAGCTCCTCACCCTGGAAGCAACCAGTGTTACCAGGTTCATGGTTTTACTTCCAGAAATAGTTTAGGCTTTTATGAGAAAAAGAATACACACACATCTGTACGTACACGTTCAAACACGCGTCCGTATTACGGTTTCTGTCTCTTACACCTCGTAACAACCAAGTGATAACGTGCCGTATACATTGTCATGCATCCTGCCGTGTCTCGTTCCCCTTAGCGTGTGTCTCAGAGGTAAGTTAACTCCCGGCACGTGGAGTCTCCTCCTCTAAGTGCCTGCCTTCCCACCACGCGGTGCTGCTCTTGCTTTTAAATAAAATCACAGACGGATCCCCCGTCTGGGTAAGCGGCCAGTGTTTGCCTTGCTCGCCCCCCACGCCTGTGGACCACCCACTTGCACCTGTAACAAGATGATTTTGATCGTGGGGTTCACAAGCTCCCCCCGTCACACAGGGTGCCGAGCAACGGGAAGCTGACGTCGCTGGTTCTTGTTAAGAATGATGGTGTTTCTCTTTTACGAAGCACAGCCCTGTGCCAGGCTCGGTGCCGTGTGTCCGCTGGTGCGTGGGGCGGGTCCCAGCAGCTGGGAGACGAGCGGAGGAGCTGACCACTGTCCCGGGTCCCTCGGTCATACCCTTCCTTTCAAACGAAGCTTCCTATCGAGGACCCGGCGCTGGCATGTGACCTGTTCCTGCCGTTTGAGCCAGCTGAGGGCAGCAGTGTGTTTGAGAGGATGTGTGTCGTGGGTATTCTGAAACTCACGCCAGCTCACTTGCTGTAGGGTGACAGAAAAGGCTCGGGGAGCAGCGGTGGCCAGCGGTGGCCCCAGACCCAGTCTAGTCTTGGAGGTATTTTCTTTGGAACTTTACGGAAACCACACAGCGCTTGCCTTAGGGGGCAGGACGGCTCCAGGTCCGCCGCTCCCTCCTTTTACACTGGGGCAGCTTCACAGGCGTCCGCGGCCTGCCTGGCCCCCAAGCTCTTTGTAAGTTTGAAAGCTCTGGTTTGGGGGCAATAGGTCTGGAGAGTGAGCCCTCAGGATGTGAGGCAGAACTTACAGGAATGCAGGTGACGGACCCCGTCCTCTTCTCTTTGCATATCCCGTAGAATGCTCACAGCCTTCAGGTTCTGTTGCTGCCAGTGAGAAAACAGTGGGCGATGCGCTGGAGACTGGAGACCGGGTCAGGGTTGGGTGGCTTCTCCTGGGTGGGGACGGTGCAGGGGGGTAGCTCTGGGCTTCCGCTGTCCCGTGTCCCACACTGGGAAGCCCACCTTGGGGTGGCACTGGGCCGTGTCCCTCTCTCCCCGCCGCAGGCCCTGGTCTGGCCTTCATCGCCTACCCCCGGGCTGTGGTGATGCTGCCTTTCTCGCCCCTCTGGGCCTGCTGCTTCTTCTTCATGGTCGTCCTCCTGGGACTGGATAGCCAGGTATCGAGAGGTGGCCGCTCAGAGCCCGAGGGACGGTGGTGTGTGTGGGCTGGGGGCTGGGCGAGTGTCAGGCGCGGATGCCCTGCTGGGGAACAAAGGGAGCTTTGGAGGGGGGTCCGCTCCGGGGCTGGCAGGAGGCCGGCAGGGCTGCCCCGGGAGCGAGGCGCCAGCTGGTTGACGGAGCCTCTCGTGAGGGCTCTTGTCCTCCAGTTCTTTGCCCTCTCGTCCAGTTCGTGTGCGTGGAAAGCCTGGTGACGGCGCTGGTGGACATGTACCCCGGTGTATTCCGCAAGAAGAACCGGAGGGAGGTCCTCATCCTGGGGGTGTCTGTCACCTCCTTCCTCGTCGGGCTCGTCATGCTCACAGAGGTGAGGGGCTGGGCGGCTTGCAGGTGGGGCCCGGCGAGGGGGAGAGCTCAGGTGGGTGACTGCCACCTGGCGGGGGGGGGCAGGCTGCTGTAGTTACAGGTCACCGCCTTCTGGGCTTCGGGGCCCGGGGGCTCTGGCCCTTTCCCACCCCAGGAGGCACTGACCACCTGGCTCTGGGCGTGGCGGAGGGGTGCTTTGTCTCCACGGAAGCTGAGAGGTATAGACATGTTGGGCTGGGAAAAATCGCCTCTCCAGCAAGATCCCATGAGCTCCCAGGCAGCTGACCCACGTTCCAGGGACAGACTTCAAAGGCAGAAAGGGCGCCCTGGGGTGGGTGACATTCTGAGTGATGTCTCAGGGGAGGAGGGGGATGGAGCTCATCAGCCTGATGACACCCGTGGTGGCCCCTATCCTGACCCTGTGTCCAAAATGCACACTGTCCTGGACTTCTGGGTCCCCCCCTGCGTGTTCTCAGGGGTGAGCTAACAAGGGCTCTCTCATGCATCTTCCTTCCAAAAACAATAATCAAACATTATTATTGTCCCATGTCTGCCGAGTGCTTTACCGCTTACAAACTACACTGTCCCTTAGTCTCTGTCTCCTGTGACCCTCCCCACCTCTGCTCCGTGCCCCGAGGGTGCCTGTTTCCTCTGGCTAAAGTCCTGTCTCTCTCCTCCCGGGCAGGGCGGTATGTACGTGTTTCAGCTCTTTGACTACTACGCAGCCAGTGGCACGTGCCTCCTGTTCGTGGCCATCTTTGAGTCCCTCTGTGTGGCGTGGGCCTACGGTGAGTGACTCTTCCCGTGGTCCTGCGCAGGGCCCTCGGACAAAAGAGTGACCTCACTGCTCACACCCACCTCCTCCTCAGACTTCTCTCCCTCCCAACCTCAAACATCTCAAGAATCCTACCTACATTGCTACCATTGGAAAAGCCCTCCAGAGGCGGCCTTGTCCACCCTCCTGGTGCTGGCTGCTCCCGGGCCACCCAGGTGGGCCCGTGTCCCCTCCTACCCAGAGCTTTTCAGCCTTTAGCAGCCTTGATCACCAGAAAGTTCCTGCCTTTGCCTAAGCCAGGTTCTTCCCACTGCTGTTTATGCCTACGAATTCCATCCGGGGAAGGCTCTGCTTCCAGCAGGGACTGGAGAAGACAGCCACGATGTCTTTTACAGACTGTCCTTGCCCTTCCTGGTTGGTGTGGTCCCCATCCTGATGCTTTGGATGCTAAAGGATGTCCTTTCTCCCCCTTCCTTCTCTTCTTCGTGGCAGGTGCCGGGCGCTTCTATGACAACATTGAAGACATGATTGGGTACAGGCCGTGGCCCCTTATCAAATACTGTTGGCTCTTCCTCACACCGGCTGTGTGCACAGTAAGATAACCTCCGGGGGCCTTCCCTGGTGGCGCACTGGTTGAGAGTCCGCCTGCCGATGCAGGGGACGCGGGTTCGTGCCCCGGTCCGGGAAGATCCCACATGCCGCGGAGCGGCTGGGCCCGTGAGCCATGGCCGCTGAGCCTGCGCGTCCGGAGCCTGTGCTCCGCAGCGGGAGAGGCCACAACAGTGAGAGGCCCGCGTACCGCAAAAAAAAAAAAAAAGAAAGAAAAAACCAAAGAAACGATGACCTCTGGGAGGAAAGCCAGATGAAGGGAGAGAGATGGTAGAGCAGAAGGGTAGACGGGCCATAGCCCTAGAAGGTACTTACCCGTGGGCATTGAAAATCATTTAGAAGTTTCATTCATCCTCCTGTTGGGTTCTAGAAAATGCCGGCAGGATAGATTCTTCCTTTCCGTTTCACAGAAGGATCAACTGAGGGCCAGAGCTGTCAGACTCAACCCCACAGTGTGAGTCTAATGTGGCAGGTGCATTGGGCTGCTGAGAACAATACCGATAAGCACCGAGATAACAGTAGCAGTTCCAGAGCACTTACTTCCTGCCGGGTACCAAATGCTTTACGCGTTTAACCCAGTCAATCCTCACAAGAGCCCCACGAAGTAAGAATTACCATTATATCCACTTTTCAGGTGAAACGGAAGCCCCAGAGGTTAAGCAGTTCGCCCAAGCTGGAAGGTGGCCGAGAGCTGGGGCTCAAGCCCAGGCAGCTTGGCTCCGGAGTCTGGGCCTGAGCCACTAAGCGCTGCTGCTCTGGCTTTACCTGTGTCAGCAGCACCCGCTGTGTGTGAAGTATGATGAGGCCGGGGCGACCCAGGCATGACCCCTGCCCTCCAGGTGCTCACGGCCAGGCACAGAGCCATGTCCCAGTTGAGGATGCCCAGGGGCACAGGGACCCTGGAGGGACAGGGTGGGTGCCCCGGAAGTACCTCCTGGGGGTGTGGATTTTGAGCAGATGTGGATGGAGTTCGGAGGCAGACTGGCCCAGCTGGTCGGGGGGACCCATGCTCCCCCAGCCGCGTCTCTTCTCCTCTCACCCTCAGGCCACCTTCCTGTCCTCCCTGATCAAGTACACCCCACTGACCTACAACAAGAAGTACCTGTACCCGTGGTGGGGCGATGCCCTGGGCTGGCTCCTGGCTCTCTCCTCCATGATCTGCATTCCCGCCTGGAGCTGCTACAAACTCAGCACCCTCAAGGGCTCTTTCAGAGAGGTAGGGAGCTGGTGGGGAGGAAAGCAGTCAGAGGATGAGCTGGGGTCCCCTTGCTGGCAGGTGGCTGCCTGCCTGGGTAGCAGCTGGCACACAGGAGGGCCAGGGACCCTGGTGTGGGGTCAGAGGGACAGAGGGAGTGCTGAGCAGTCCCAGGAAGAGACAGGATGCCTCCAAGACACCGCTGTGGTTAGGGTGTTGGCACCTGGAGAGCAGGTTTGGCACCTCTGGGGAGGCAGTGATGAGGGACGCTGGCAGACTTGCCCCCTCTCCGGCTCATGACGGACCCCTCCACTCTGCTTGCAGAGAGTTCGCCAGCTCATGTGCCCAGCTGAGGACCTGCCCCAGTGGGCCCGAGCGGAACCCTCTGCCCCGGCCACGCCCAGGACGTCGGAACTGGAGTCTCACTGCTAGGGGGCAGGCCCTGGGACAAGGGGCCAGTGAGCCTGGCTGTGGGGACAGTTGCAGAAGGAAGGCACAGAAGCAGCCCTGCTGTGCTTCTCTGCCCCGCACCACCCGGGGTAGACAAGATAAGAGGGGACATGCTGGAATCCACCTCTGAGCTGGGCATCTCCCACCCCAACTTCCCTGCTCCAGGGGTGGCTGGACAGGTGTGAAAGGCCAGGATCAAGAGCATCCCCTTTGAGAGGGGCCTTGGGAGGTGGGGTGAGGCTGCAGGCGGGGGCGGGGCGGGAGAGCTCTGTTTGGCGCCCTTCATTCCATTAAATCCACGTTCTTCCCACCAGCTGCTAGCAGTTCCGCTTGGTTTCTGCCCCGACCCACCCCCGCCTTGCTGCCTTGCCCACCTCCTCACTTTAAAGTGGGGCTTTTAGGGACTTCCCTGGTGGCGCAGTGGTTAAGAGTCCGCCTGCCGATGCAGGGGACACGGCTTCGAGCCCTGGTCCGGGAAGATCCCACATGCCGCGGAGCAACTAAGCCCGTGCACCACAAATACTGAGCCTGCGCTCTAGAAACCGCGAGCCACAACTACTGAGCCTGCGCTCTAGACCCTGTGAGCCACAACTACTGAGCCCTCGTGCCACAGCTACTGAAGCCCGCGCGCCTAGAGCCTGTGCTCAGCAACAAGAGAAGCCACCGCAATGAGAAGCCCGTGCACCACAGCAAAGAGTAGCCCCCGCTCGCCACAACTAGAGAAAGCCCGTGCACAGCAACGAAGACCCAACGCAGCCAAAAATAAATAAATCAGTTAATTAAAAAAAAAAAAAGGCGATGGAGGGGAGAAGGAGGAGGCACCTGAGCCCCCGCTGGAGGAAGGAGGAGGAGAGCGGCTGGGCTTCTTCCTGCCCGATTTCCCCTGCCGTCTCCTTGCCTTGACCTCGCCTGTCCAAACTGTGTGCGCCCGCCAGGGGCTTGGTGTCAGGGGTACGAGAGCGGGACAGCAGGGACCGCGGGCGGAGCAGGGCACTACCCGGCTGGGCCAGAAGAGGGAGCCGCTGCCTCGGGACCACCACGCTGCTCCGCTCGGAAGGAACATGGATAGATGCGGATGCGGCAGCCCCGGCGCGGCCACGATGGCGGCGCACCGCGGGGACCTCCGCTCGGCTGCGGGGCCTGAGCGCGCAGATGCGCCCAGAGAGGAGCCAGGTGGGAGGCAGAGCCTGTGCGACGTCGGGGTCAGCGGGTCTGGCCTTGGCGCCCCCGCCCCCCGCCCCCGGCTCCCACAGGAGTGCGCCGCAGCCTGGCTCTGGGCAGGTGCCTGGAGCTGGAGCGGGCGCGTGTGTCCGGGGCCCACGGGGGAGCGGGGACACACAGCAGCCCTTCCCCCCGCATGTCTTCCTGTGTCCCCACCTCTGTTCATGTAGCTCTTCTTCCCGAGCTGTTCCTGGGAGGTGCAGGGCATTTCCTGGGCGATTTTCTTACGAGTCAGTTAATGGGAAAATGCACCGAAGTCTTCAGGTTTTGATTCTTCGCCGTTGGGAGAGTTTATTAAAATCGGTGACAGCAGCCCTGCTGTGTGTTGGCCTTGGTGGTTCCTTCCTGGACAGTGGCTGGGCACCCCCCAGTGTGCCAGGAGCAAGGCAGTCCTAAGATGGAAGAAATAAGTCTGCTAGAGAAACGTGTGGGCCTCGAGGTCCCACACCTGGCGTCTCCACCCGTCTGAGGACATTTCCAGGACACCTACTGCATGGTGCTGTGCTCAGGATTCACGAGGAGCAAAGACAGATACATCTCTTGAAGGACAAAGGATGACAAACGCTGTGGAAGAGAAGCAAGGTCTCAGAAGGAATAAGTGGGCGTGGGAAGGATCCTGAGGGTCTAGGGTTGGGGGTCTGGGAAGGCTGTTCTGAGGCTGAGGTATGTCTCTCTCTCCATCCTAGCAAAGTTGCAGGGATCTGCTAGGCCCAGGGAGGGGGGTGCGCAGTTCAGTCACGGTGGTTTGAACCCTATTTCGGAGCTTCGTTGACGGTGCGATACGGTGTGAAAGTAACCCGCTGGCACCGGGATCAGGAGACACAGCTTCTAGTCGTCAGCGGCCTCGGACCTGCTGTGTTTCTTGGTGGAATTCAGGTCTTCCTTTTTTGCAGATGGAGGTAACACTGGGCACCCCGCCCACACACGGGTTTGTTGTAGGGCTGGATGGGGTCACGGGTGTGAGAGCCCAACGGTGAGGTCATGAGACCAGTGGGGGGAGGGCTGATCGGGACCTGCTCTAAAAGCCAGGGGTCACGTCAGGGAACGGCAGCAGGAATACCCAGACGTGGCTTTGCCCCCTCAAAGGGGTAGTGGGGGCGGGGCCGCTTTCTGTCCCCTCTACTGGAGCTCTGCTTGGAAGGGCAGATTCAGATCCTGCAGGTCCCAGGGGAAGAAGACAGAAAAGGAAGGGGAGCCCTTTGTCTAGAGGCCACACCTGTCAGAGAAGAAGACCTTAGGACACATCATTTAGCTTCTATTCACCCGAATTTTTTCATCTGTAAAATGGGCTAACAACTCCTACACTTCAAGGTTCTTGTGAGGCAGGCATAGAGCCTCAGGTCAAGCGATAGCTGGAAGGAGAGAGGAGCGCAGCGGTACCCGGAGAGTTAGGACTGGAGCCCGTGGACATTGGGGAGCCACGGAGGGGGCACTGAACCCGTCAGGCTGCCGTGGAGCCTCAGACCTCAGACCGTGTTCACATCACACCCAGGTCTCAGATCCACACACGTGCGCACACACAGTGCCTCACTCTCCTCAGATGAATGTGCATAGACCCAGACACCACAGTCTGCCAGGCGTACCCCTTTACGGAGGCTGGCAGGCCTGCTTTAGGTCTGTGTGCTCTGTGACCTTGGGCAAGTTCATCGCTCCGATCCTTAATTTGCTCCTCTATAAAATGGGAATAGTAGTATTTACATCAGTGTTGTTAGAGCCCAGTGGAGGGTGTAGGCACAGCTGCCTTGGGGACATATTTCAAGCAAATCCATCCTATTTTCCATGATTCCACCCTCCCCCCACCTCTGCACTGGGCCGTCAATGAAACAGAAAAGCCCAGAAAGAGCTCAGTGACATCCTTGCTGCCCCCTGGACTCCCCAGCCACAGGCGTCAGGTTGCACTAGGCCCCAGAAAGAAGGCTACACGTTTATTAACTAAGCATTTTTGCCAGGAGGCAGGAGAGAGGCGGAGCTAAAGGAACCTGCATCCTGTGGCCTGAGAGTCCTGCTCAGCACCAGCAGTTTTGTCCAAGAAAAGCAAGACCTGAGTCCTTCCAAGCCCTAGTCTATCCCCTGTTTCTGGGAGCCCTTTCAGAAGAGGGAAGACTGAAATCAAAATTCCCCTCAAGTTGCATCCATCCATCCATCCTTCCTTCCTTCCTTCCTTCTATCCATCCTTCCATCCCTCCATCATCCATCCAAATGCCTACTCTGAGCCAGCACTATATTAAGTGCTGGAGGCAGAAACAAAGAATTATGAAAAGTGACCCCTGCCCTCTAGATACTCCTGGTCTGGGAAACAGTTTGCTGCGGTGGAACAAGCAAAGATTTTTGGAGCCAAGAGGCCCAGCTTCAAATCCCAGCTCCCTCATTTACCACCAGTAAATGAAGCCTTAGGACACATCATTTAGCTTCTAGTTGCCCCAGTTTTCTCATCTGTAAAATGGGCTGATAATTCCTACATTTCGAGGTTCTTGTGAAGACAAAATGGGGTGACATGTAAAGCACCTAGGCTGAGTTAGGTGCTCAGGAACTAGGTTCCTTCCACGCCAGGACTTCCAAAAGTGTGCACGGGTTAGAAGATGACTGTGGTGAGGAGAACATTCGACGGGTTTCACTGCAGCAAGATAACGGATTCATTATTTCATCTCGACTCTGGGCCCTCCCCAGTATGGAAACAGGCCTGTCTTAGGTAGGCTTTCCAGGTAACTTAGGGAGCCCTATCTGTTGTAAAATGGGGTCTCCTGCCCCCAAGAGTTCACCAGTTGTTCTGAATGCCCAGTGGGGGCTGAAGCTGCGGGGTTGGGTGGGCTTGAGTGCGGGAGTTCGGGTGTTAGAGGGAGGCGAGGTCAAACACGGCAGCTCTTCTCTCGTGAGGTGGAGGGGAGGTGACATGTGTATCCCCAGGTCCTCGCAGAAAAGCCCCACACACGGTAGGCGTGAAGTAACACTTTTGACTGAATGGCAGAGCTGGGAAATTCACCCTCTGCCCAGCCTGGTTTTCCTCCCTCCGGCGCCCCTTCCCGGAGAGGCTGGGTCTTCTGTTCTGAGTGGCTGCGGCCAGGTAATCACACGGACTTTGTACCCCTCTGCAGCGAGCTGTGCAGTTGACACACGGTGGGGACGGGGACAGGGCATTGCAGCAGCTCGATCACTCCGGGCCCGCCGAGCACAGGGGAAACCGTGTGAATTCGGCCGGGGCCACGGCCCTGCTCCGCCCCAGCCCGCCTGGCTTGCTCTCCACGGGGAGCCTCAGGGAGATGCTGAGAGGGGCCTGAGACACTGAGCGGGGGGTGCTCGATGGAAAACTACAGACTGAGACTTGCGCTCCACACCCCAGCCCTGCGGGGAAGTTCTAGGACACACAGGGGAGGAACAGGCAAAGGGAAATTTCCCTTTCTCTTCACAGCTTCTCCTCCCCCCACCACCTGGGCCCGAAGAAGCGTCTTTATTATCCGGAAGGGGGCACTGTCTGTCCTGAGTGAATGGCCCCGGACGGTCCTGTATGAGCACCGCGAGGACATCTCAGAAACAGCGATGAGGACCCCGTTCTGGAGAAGCTCACCGGGCACGTCGTGGGGGCACAGATATTTATTCAACAAGTACCAGTTCACCACTGATGGCCGTCAGGCAATCAGACAAGTCCCAGCTGTGTGCTGAGTGCCCAGAGGTCCCCAGAGCATCGTCACTGCTGCCTGGGACACTCCAGCATCCCAGCCCCTGCTTCCAGACGACCCTTCAGCAAACATCACCAAGTGCCCTGAAGCACCGACAACACGCTAAGCAGTCTCCCAGACTGCCTTTCGCCCTCCCAGCAACTCTGTGAAGTAGGTGTTGTCACGCACCCTTGACGGGTCGGTAGACAGAGGCTCAGATGCTTGTCTGGCCGACAGACAAAGGAGGCGTCAAACCCAGGCCTGTCTACCTGCAAACCTGGGTCCTTTCTAGGTTCTTGAGGTGTTCTGGCACCTTCTCTAGGAAAATCCCAAGGAAGAGGGTTGTGGCTGTGAAGGTCCAGAGCCTTGCTCTGAAACCACAGAGGGCAGGTACTTGGTGGAAAAGTCCAGCAGTGAGTCACCTCCTCCCACCCCCTCGTCAGCGAGGCCAGTTCCCCTCCCAAGATCTCAGCTTCCAGCCTGGCTGTTGGTGGTGCCCATCCTACCGCCCCGGTGAGAGAGGGCTGTGCCCACCGGAGGAGAAGGAGCCAGCGCCAGAGGGGGCACGGTGAGATGGGGGGGAGGGACAAGGGGCAAAGGTGGGGAGACGAGGGGGGCGTGAGTCTCCGAGCCCAGCTCTGGGGGGTCGTCTTGGGACAGCGCCCGCCCGTGGGGGAGCTCTGGCCGGGAGGGAGGTGGGGAGGGGCTGGGGACAGAGGACTTGACTTTCTGAGCTTGGGTGTTGTAATCCTGGCTCACAAACTTTTGGCCTCAGTCCCTCCTGCTGCTGTGGTATTTCTCTGCCCCTCCACTTCCCAGTACACCAGCTCACACTCGAGTGTGCGCGCACACACACACACACACACACACACACACAGAGTCGCTTTCTGTCTGGGGGTCCCAGGACCACGACTGGATGGGATTCTGAGCTGGGAGGCAGAGAAGGAGCGAAGGTGGGGGACAGTTTCCCTTTCAGGTCGGGTCTCCTAGTGGCTTCCCTGGGACTCTGCTGGGGCCGCGAGGCTTGCGGGACCCGGGGAGCCAGACGGGAGGAGGTGAGCTCCTCGCAGAGGGTGCGGGGTGGGTGGGTGGGGCGACACCTGGGAGGGGGACTGGGTGGCAGTGTGTGTCCGTGCCGTGAGCGGGGCCAGAGGGAAGTCTGGTGTTGGGGAATCCTGGGACAAGGGGGTCACCCCAGCTCCTTTGCACCCTCTGCAGCATCTGAGCTGCTCAGGGACAAGCCTGGCTGGCGGAAAGTCCTGAGACGGGAGGGGGCTGACTCCAGGGAGCAGGGGAGAGAGGAGCGACCGGGCCAGAGAGCGAGAGGAGGGGGAGACAGACGGCGCCCCGCAGCTGGGAAGGAAGCGGCCAGCAGAGGGGCCAGACCCGTCAGCCTCCCCGCGGGCTCCACACAGGGGTGCAGACGGCAGGGCGGCCTGTGCCCGGGGGGCATCGGGGGTGCGGGCGGCCCACGGGGTGTGAAGGACTCAACGGGGGTCATGTGTTGGTGCTGTGCACACAGGTATGTGTGTGCAAGGGGACGTGACGGGAGCGGCAACAGCGTGTGTGCTGAACGGGGAGCTGGTATGTGGGTGTGGGCTGAAGTGGGGCTGGGACGTCCAGGGCCTGGGCCGCTGCCCCCGGGGGCGCGTGGAGGGCAGCAGCATTTCCACCTGTGTCCGCTCCTCCGCCTACCTGCCCAGACCCTGAAAACAATGAATTTGGGGCTTGTCAGCCTCCTGAAGGTTTCCTCTGCTTCTGGAGAGCACTGGCGTGTGGTGAGGTCCAGGCTGCCCCACACCCTGCCCCAGCTTAGCAGAGCAGATGGGCAGCAGGGCAGCTGGTGCTAGGGGTTGGAGAGGTGAGAGAGCTGGCGTGAACCCTCGGGACGGTGGAGACTTCTGAAAGTCATCGTGACTGAGGATAACACTGTGTTTAAGTATTCCTGGCAAACGGGCCGGGGGTAGAAGGGCACAGTAGAGGGGGGCAGGGAGGGGGGCAGGAGGGTGGGGTGCTCTCCTTTGGCCTTTAACCCCCAAAAGGAGAGCTCAGTACAGCTTTTATGTCTAACGTCCTCCTGGAAAGTTCTTCCTTGAGTCTAACTTGAGTCCCGCTTGCTGTAAGGTAAGCCTATTTCCCCTTGACTTGCCATGGCCCTGGGCCAGCTTCCCTTTTCACATGCTCTTGCTTTCATTCTGCCATTCCGGTTTTTCACTCTTACCCATAAATCATGCTCGTCTCAACAGCCTTTTTGAAAAAGAACAAACTTGTCACGTGAAGGTCAGCTCATCTGCGTTCTCTTCTCCTAAATCCTGCGCCCACCCTGGGCTCTGGGCTTTGCTTCCTCAGCCTGTGTTCCCCTCTGGCTTTCCCTTCATTTACTCCTTTCCCAGGTGGGTCTCCCCCACCTCCAGCTGTTGAGGACAACTTGGCCCTGAAACAGCTGCCTCTGGTCTGGGGACAGGGAGGCTTGTCTCCTGGCCACCCCGTTGGTGACCCTATGCTCGGACCCCGAGCTGGGCTACGCGATGGCTTGGCGAGCAAAGGCAGTATCTCTCCTTGTCTTTTACGGATCTCATGCGTATACCCTGCCCTCCCAACACCACAGTTGAGTAGGGGTCATTCTCTCTTTCAGGGAGACTTAAAGCCCAGAGAGGAGGTGTGAATTGCCTAAGGTCACACAGCAACGTGGCCGCTCAGCTCCCCAGTTACTGTACTGGTAAGTTTGTTCAAACCATTCAAAAATGGTTTACTGAGCACCTGGGGGTGTCAGGGCCTGTTCCCTAATCTCTCTGGGCTTCATTTCCTCATTTATAAAACGGAGTTAATAGTAATTCTTCAAATATTTTTATGAAGATGAAGCTTAATAATGCATGTGAGGATGTGTGTGTTGTCAGCACCGTGCTGACTCAAATGTCAACTTCTTTTTTTTTTTTTAACCCTTTTACTTCAAAGGACAGGGACACAGGGGCTGGTATGCTGTTTCAGTCCTCCCTTTTCTCTGATACCCCTCAATCTTGAGGGGAACAGGTGTTGGACAAGAAATGGAGTCAAGTTTTTTGTTGTTGTTGTTGTTTGGGGTTTTTTGGCCGTGCTGTGCAGCACGCGGGATCTTAGTTCCCCAGCCAGGGATCGAACCCGTGCCCGCTGCAGTGGAAGCGCGGAGTCTCAACCTCTGGACCACCAGGGAGGTCCCCCGTTAACTTCTACTATTACCAGCCAGGTCTGGACCAGACCTTGGGTCTCCTGTTGGATGCTTCTTCATCCATGTTTCTGAGTCCATTCATTCATTGGATAATGATTCAGGGGTCAGTCCTCAGAGTCCCCCAGCCGCAATTCTGTAGCAGTATCCACAGTTGGTTCAGGTGCCCCAGGGGCCAAACCGCCCCGTTCTTTCCACCTGAGGCTTGGTTCTCAAAGCCCCTGGGGTGTGGCTGATCTCTCTGAACCTGGAGCTCTCTTTCCTTCCCTTCCTCCCCCGCCCCTTCCTTTATATCAGAGGGTGAGGCCTTTGATTCCATGGGGTGCCTCTCTCCGCGCCTTCCCTCCTGGGCTGACCTTGCCACGGAAGCCTCCGAGTAGGTCCCAGTACCAGAGTTTCACCCCGACATTCTTTCCCATTCCTGGGATAACCTGCACTCTCCAAGTCACCTTCAAAAATTTCCATGACCTCGGATGGCCCTGCCACACCTTTCTAACTGACTCGGGCTTGGGCTGCTGCCTGGGTTAAAAGGACCAACAAGTAAACACAGACTCTTCTTTTAATGAAAAGAATCCCTTGTGTTTCTCTAGAAACTTGGAGGAGCAGAGCCCTTGGTAGCTCCTGGTCACTTTGGTTCCCCACTGCCCCTTGGAGGCAGAAGCGGGGGGCCTGGGGGAGAGGACCCTTCAGCAGCCCGGCACGTCTTCCTGGCAGAAACAAGAGTGGAGGTGGCGGAGTGTGGGGAGGGAAGGCCAGCAAGGATTCTGGATAGAGCACGCATCGGTCTGTCTCCTGGCAGCAGATAAACAGCCCGCGAGAGGGACAGGGTAGAGCAGAGAGTAGCTGCTCTTTAGCAGGGCAGGGAGGTGGGAAGGGCAGTGACCTGCCGTGGTGAGCAGTCGCTTCTGGGTCTCCCTTGAGGGGACCGCTCGGATCCGGAGGTGAGCGCCCAAGTGAGGGTCCCTCCGGTGGCCACTTCTGCCACCAGAACCCCGCCTGCTCTCAGGACAGAGGTTCAAGAACCAGGGTCCCCTCGAAGGCCGCTCCTGTCCCGACCTGGCCTTGTGCCCCACCCTCCTCTGCCCTCCCAATCAGATGCCCGGAGTTAGCAGGCTCCCATGTTTACCCAGAGGCAATCGATCACGCTGGCACAGCTACGAGCACACAGCTGGCCCAGGGAAGACCATGCAGTTACCGGGCCACACCTGCCCTTTGACCTCCTGTTACCCCCGACAGCCTTTGATCCCTTCTGGCCTGGAGGCCGGAGGCTGGGCGGGTGACACCCACTGACACTGAGCAGCCGGGCAGAAGGGCCAGCGGGGACGGCAGCTGACTGTGAAGATCAGAAGAGACTTGGAATAAGAGTCCCCGAGCTTGGGTTTCAATCCCAATCTGGTCCTGAATGGTCTCAGGCAAGTCACTTCACCTGTCAAGGCCTGGATTTTTCCATCTGCAAAATGGGCAAACTAAGAACAAACTGCTCCCTGTTTGTTCTCAGAGCTGTGAGAGCAAAGTGTAACTTTAGGTGTAAATATCAAGAATTTGGGAGGAAAATCAATAGTCTGACACTATTCAACAGCATTCCAGCAATAATGAAAGGTTAGGATGGAGAAAGCGGGGGTCACGGGTGTCCTTGGGGCTGCCCAGCTCATTCCTTCTTGTCCCCGCAGGCCGCGCCTCTCCTGCCGTCCTGCCCACTCCCCTCTGTGGCCTCCCAGCCCGTCCATGGCTGCAGACGACGGAAAAGTGGCAGTCCCCAAGGATGGGCCTTCTGTGGTCTCCTGGGTCCCTGAGGAGGGAGAGAAGTTGGACCAGGAAGGCAAGGACCAGGTGAAGGATCGGGGCCAGTGGAGCAACAAGATGGAGTTCGTGCTGTCCGTGGCCGGGGAGATTATCGGGCTGGGCAACGTCTGGAGGTTTCCCTACCTCTGCTACAAAAACGGGGGAGGTGAGTTCACTCTGAGGTGGGGAGAGCAGTGCCCACCTGGGCACCTCCTGCCTGGGCAGTGGAGGGAGGCTGGCAGGGAGCTTGACTCCAGCATCCCCCTGCTGTGAAATGGGGACGCTTCCTCACGGTGAGCTCCTCGCAGCTCACACTCTGGCCACCCTTGCCAGGCACCATGCTCGATACAAAGCACAACACACTCCGGGTTACACTCCAGCAAAGAGCAGCAGACCACAGACAGATACGTCCACTGTGGTCTGTCACATGGTGGGGAGTGGACGGGCCAGAAGCAGAGCAGGGAGGAGGGGCGGGGAGGGGCGTGAGATGGGAAGCGAGGGGACCAGGAAAGGGTCCGTCCGGGAGGTGGCCTTTGAGCCCAGACTTGAAGGAGGTGAAGGAGCCAGTCTCAAGGATGCAGTTCAAGTGAAGAACATTCCAAACACAGGGAACGGCAAGGGGACAATGACAGGCGGGAGAGGAGCCAGAGGTCGGGGCTCAGCCCTCCGGGCCCTGCTCTAGTGACATGGGAGCCACTGAGGAATGTTGATCAAAGAAATGACATTATCTTGTCTATGATTTTTTTTTTTTTTTTTTTTTTTTGCAATACGCGGGCCTCTCACTGTTGTGGCCTCTCCCGTCGTGGAGCACGGGCTCCGGACGCGCAGGCCCAGTGGCCATGGCTCACGGGCCCAGCCGCTCCACGGCACGTGGGATCCCCCCGGACCAGGGCACGAACCCGTGTCCCCTGCATCGGCAGGCGGACTCTCAACCACTGCGCCACCAAGGAAGCCCTATGATTTTTTTTTTTAATTCAAGAAACAATTTTATATTTTTCAGCACTGGTAGTAAAAATAAGCAGGGGCACGGTGGGGAGGGATCAGAGTCACCTTTGTAAGTGTACAATTAAGTGGTTTTAGTATGTTCACAGACTCGTGCAACCATTACCACGACTGATTCTAGAAAATTTCCATCACCCCCAGAGAAGCCCTGTACCTGTTAGAAGTCACCCCCAAGCCCTCTCTCCACCAGCCCTGGGCAACCACTCATCTACTTCCTGTGGCTGTGGATTTAACCTATTTGGAATGTTTCACATAAATGGAAGAATTCATTTAGATGAGTTTATGTGTGACTGGCCAGATTCATTTTTGCCTTTTGAAAATAACTGTATTCCTCTTGTGGAAATGATATATGTGGATATTAGAAACATTCCAGAAAGGTAAAAAAGAAGGAACATTCCTGTTTAAAAATAACCAGTTTAGAAAATCCTTCTAAACACTGTTTCTATTTAATTTGACAAATATTTAGTGAACATCTACCACGTGTCTTGCTCTCTGTTTTATTTATTTATTTTAAAAAAATTATTTATGTATTTTATTTTCGGCTGCGTTGGGTCTTCGTTGCCGTGCGCGGGCTTTCTCTAGTTGCGGCGAGCAGGGGTTACTCTTCGTTGCGGTGCGCGGGCTTCTCATTGCGGTGGCTTCTCTCGTTGCGGAGCACGGGCTCTAGGCGCGTGGGCTTCAGTAGTTGCAGCATGTGGGCTCAGTAGTTGTGGCTCGCGGGCCCTAGAGCACAGGTTCAGTAGTTGTGGTGCACACGGGCTTAGTTGCTCCGCGGCATGTGGGATCTTCCCGGACCAGGGCTCGAACCCGTGTCCCCTGCATTGGCAGGCGGATTCTTAACCACCGCGCCACCAGGGAAGCCCCTTTTATTCATTTATTTGATGTGGACCATTTTTTTAAAGTCTTTATTGAATTTGTTACAATATTGCTTCTTTTATTTTACATTTTGTTTTTTGGCCACATGTGGGATCTTAGTTCCCTGACCAGGGATCGAACCTGCACCCCCTGCATTGGAAGGCAAAGTGTTAACCACTGACCACCAGGGAAGTCCCTTGCTCTCTGTTTTAAAACTTATAGTTCTTACTGCAAATTGCCTAAACCGATGACTCCAAAGAAATAGAAATGGGACTTCCCAGGCAGGCCAGGGCTGGGGTGAGAACTAACGCTGGGGGAGGACGTGGTGGCTTATTCTTGCCCCGGCCGCAGTGTCACGGACATACAGGTGGCTATGACCAAAGATGATCTCGTCAGAGCCCTTGTTCCACAGAGGAGGACAGGGGCCCAGAGACCTCAACCACTCGCCTGGGACCACGGAGCTGGTTGGCAGCAGCAGGCCTGGGCAGACTCACCAATCCGTCTTTGCTCTCACATGTTGCTATTGGGAGGGCAGATGGTACAAGAGTTTGGGAGGGCAATTTGGAAATGCCGGTCAAAGACCTTAAAAATGTTCATCCCTGGGACTTCCCTGGAGGTCCAGTGGTTAGGACTCTGTGGCGCTTCCACTGCCATGGGCCCGGGTTCCATCCCTGGCCGGGGAACTAAGATCCCGCATGCCTCGTGGCATGGCCAAAAAAAAAAAAAAAGTTTATTCTGAAAAGGTGGAAACAACCCAAACGTCCATCAGTGGATGAATGGATAAACAAAATGTGACCTATAGTGACACTGGGTAGTTATTTAGCCTTGGAAAGGAAGGAAATTCTGATACATGCTGCAACACGGATGAAACTTGAAGACATTATGCTAAATAAGTCAGTCATGAAAGAATAAATACTGTAGGATTCCATGAGGTGCCTAGAATGATCAAGTTTGTAGAGACAGAAAGAGGAAGGGTGGGTGCCGGGGCTGGGGGAGGGGGAGGGGAGTGAGTGTTGAAAGGGGACAGAGTTTCAGTTTGGGAGGATGAGAAAACTCTAGAGACGGACGGCGGTGAGGGTTGCACAACAGTGTGAATGAACTGAGAGCTGCTGAGCTGTACACTTAAAAATGGTTAAAATAGTAAAAGTTATGTTACGTACATTTTATGACAGAAAAAGCAAAAAAAAAAAAGGTCCATTTCTCTTGCCCTCTGACTCAGCAGTTCCTCTGCTGGAAGTTTAAACTAAGGAGCAGAGTAGACAAGTGCACGAGAATGTGGGCAACGGTCCTCACCGCAGCAGGCTAGCAGAGGTGCGGCCTTGTCTGCAGGGGGCCCAGCTCAGACCAGAGCCTGAGGGAGGGGAAATGCCCTCTGAAAACGATTACAGGGAAAATCGTTTTCCCAAGGTGTTTTTGTTTGTTGGTTTCTCTCGAAAACGTAACAAACTCGATGATTTAATAAGCATATCAAATTATACAGAACACGTTTTCGGTTCCAAAAAGAATAAATGGACTAGATCTGTGAAGCACACTGAGAAAATACACAGGGCATATATTAGGGTCTCCATCTCCATTATCATTCATTTCCCTTCGAAGGTCTTTCCTATGCCGGGCGGGGCGCGGACTGGAAACTTTCCGCCGGGCCCTGCTCACAGACAGGAGGAAGCTGCTGTCTTGGGCCCCTGGGGGCTGCGGGGGGCGGCTGAGGGGTTGGCTGCCAGCTCAGCCCCCTTCCCCCTCCTCGGCAGGAGCCTTCTTCTTCCCCTACTTCATCTTCTTCTTCACCTGCGGCATCCCAGTGTTCTTTCTGGAAGTGGCGTTGGGCCAGTACACCAGCCAGGGCAGCGTCACAGCCTGGAGGAAGATCTGCCCCCTCCTCCAGGGTGAGTGCGTTCCAGCCACACACACACCACCATCACCGCCCCCCCCCCCCCCCCCCCCCCCCCCGGCCATCACCCTCCCTGCTTCCTTCATCCACCCTGTGCTGAGGGCTGCAGAGGAGCTAGGACGCGTCATCAGGCTTCCTGGGGCCCGAAGCTTCTAGAACCTGAGTGGAAGCAGTCTCCAGGAAGGACGATACAAAATTATAACTGGGCACAACATGAGGTGCAGAGTCTTGGGAGGAGTCCTTGCCAGTGAGGAACCCTGAAGCTGAGTCTTCACAGCTTCGCAGGAAACGTGCTCCCGAGCGCGTGGCCTGGTCCCAGACACGCCTCCGCGGGGTATAATCATGGTGATGACGGTGATGAGGTGCCAGGGCTCACGTCAGCACGTCACACGCGTTTGCGTCCTCACCTAGCCCTCCAGGAGCGTCTGCGTTACCCTCGTAAGATGAGAAAATGAGGCCATTCGCTAACGCAGGTCTCCGTGGGTTTGTGCTGTGTCCTGGGTTAGGGACTAAGCTGGTCCCAGCCCCCGCCCTCCCTCTGGGGCTCTGCTGGCACTGATGTGAGCAGTGGGGATGTCCTCTTCCACCCTCTGTTCAGCTGATGGCGCCCTGGCGGCCAGTGGGAAACCCAGGGGCCTCCTGGTCCCCGAGCGGCTCCTCGCAGGGTTGCGGGGGAGGGAGGACTCTGCCTCGGACACCAGGCCCTAAGGGGCCGGGCCCGGGACAGGCCTGTCTGGGGGCCGCCAAGCCTCCGCTGGACGGCGTGGACGTGGTGGAAGCACGCTGGCTCCTGAGCAGACGGGGAGCCTGACCAGGGGCTGGGCGCCGGGGCATGGCTCGTCTGGTGCTTACCCCTCTTGGGGCGTCAGATGGTTTTGTGGGGTCCTTGGGGGTCCATGTGGTGATTTGGGGGGTCCCTGTGGGGTCTCTGGGATGATTTCCTCGGATCCTTGGGGGTCCGTGTGGGCTGTGTGTGGTCCACGTGGAGTCTGTCCTCGGCTTGCTCCCTGGGGTCCACGGCCCCACCGAGGCTGCCCGGGTCCTTGCCTGATGCCCACACACGCGTGGGTTCCCTCCACCCTCCAGAGGCTCGGATGCCTAGTGAGACCCGAACTCAGGAACCTCCTGCCTCTGGCCTCGTGCCTCTGTTCCTCCCGTCCCTTGCAACTTCACAAGTGATGCTGATTGTCACAGAAAAACTAGAAAAACCAGAGAAAGAAAAGAACTTTTAAAAGTGAACTGAAATCTGTCACCCAGAGACCCACCTGTTAACCTCTGGACGATGCTCCTTCCGGAGATTCTCTCATGAAAAAACAAATGTGTTCAGATGTACATCATAAAACTGGGAGAATGCCTAGGGCGGTGCTCTGTCACCTGCTTTTCTTACTTAGAAAGATAAGGAGTAAAGGGCCTCTCAGGCCCGTGAATGAGCCCCGCGGGGTCTCTGTGGCCCCTGTCCTTCCAGCACGGTGGGCGGCCCCCAGGCTGACGCTGGTCTCTGGGACCCCCTTGTTACTTCCCTCCCCCCACAAGGCATTGGCCTGGCGTCTGTGGTCATCGAGGCCTATCTGAACGTCTACTACATCATCATCCTCTCCTGGGCCCTCTTCTACCTGTTCAGCTCCTTTACCTCCGAGCTGCCCTGGACTGCCTGCACCCACTCCTGGAACACAGGTACTTGTCGTGTCGGCCCTGGGATGGGGCAGCTGGGGCCGGGCGAACAGTGATGGAGCTCCTGGCGGAACAGCCCCCAAGCCGAGCTGGGCGGGCACAGGTGGCCACTCTGCTGGCCGACCCCGTGTGGGATCTCCAACCAGCCGCCAGGACAGCCGACAACCCGGTGGGACAGTGGGTGACAAGCGGCTGCCAGGCGCTAACACCCCCCAACGTCCACCCACCGAGCCAGTGTTCACTGCGGGCCTACCGTGTGCCAGACCTTCAAGACCCGGCGGTGGGCCCGGTTGATCCGGCCCAGCCCGCACCAGGGACAGTCAAGCGCTGGGAACAGACGAGCGGACAGAACAGTGGCAGATTTCGACGGGTGACCACGGAAGGACGGGAAGGGGCCTGCATGGGGACCACTCCCGGCGGGGCCGTCCCGCGAGCCCATCCCCCCATCGCTGGGGAGTGAGGTGCACACGTGGGCATGGGGGCCTGGCCTGAGGTCTGGACAGGGTCAGAGGTGGCTGGCAGCATGGCCAGAGGAGCAGCCAGCTTCACCAGGACGAGAGCAGTGTGAGGCGCACAGGGACGGGGGCTGGTCACCCGAGCCACCCGAGCCGGGACTCCTGATGCTGGAAAGTGGGGGCTCCAGATGAAGCTCTGGGGACCGGGAATGCGAAGCCAGAGGGGGGTGGACGGGGTGTGAGGGCGCCTCTGCCCGCCTGGCCCGCTGCTGACGCCCCTCTTGTCCCCTGCAGAGCACTGCATGGACTTCCCGAACCGCTCAGCAGCTGGCGCGGCGGCCCCGCCCGTGAACTTCACCTCCCCCGTCATGGAATTCTGGGAGTAGGTGCCCGGCCTGGAGGCCGCCTCCCGGGGGCCCCAGGCGGAGGGAATTTGGATGTCTGGGGCCCGGGACTGGGGGTGCAGGTGTACACCTCTCTGTGCATGCTTTCCAGCACTCACGTCACTAGGAGATGAGGGACCCTCCACACCTACCGTCCACACCCTCACGCTCGCCCCGCATCCACCTGTGTCCACCTGGACTCACGCGCGCGTCCACGTGACTTGCATCGCACACATGCCTTCTTACAGTCACCCACCCGCACCCACACGCCCGCCTGCACGTAGACAGCCACGGCCGACGGCCAGCGCGAGCTGGGAATAGTCTGCGCCAGCTCCGTGTGCCCTGATGTCCTGGTGGTGGCTTGAAATTGGCCGACGTGGGAGTATTTACACCACAGGAACTGGCAAATTTCTACACTCACGCCTGCACCCTCCACACGAGCACTTGCACCCCAGCGTCCACACGTGTCCACCCTTGCGCTTATACAAGTCTACCCGCCCTCACACTTACCTTGGCCCACAGGTACTCACCGACACTCTCCCCGGGGCGCCCTCCCGGCATCCACGCCGCCCTCATGCCCACCGACCCCGGCACACACGTGTTCCCATCACCCCAGTCACTCTTCAGATGCTGACGCCCAACCAGCCCCTCTGTCTGCTTCCCAAGCACCTGCTCATCAACTGCCCGTATGGGTCTCTGCTCCCCACGGGCTCGAGCTCGCTCGGACGCTTACTGCCCTCACTCTCTGTCTCTATCTCTCTGACAACAGAGAAAGCTGAATGAGTTAGACAGATATCTATGGGATTACGTGGCCGTCTAATGGCCAGGGGCTTAGAGACCACAGGTGGGAACGTGCTGGCCATGGGGCAGGGGAGGGGTGGGGGCAGGGAGGCGTGGACTCTGAGACCCATGGGGTCAGCTCTGAGGATGAGGACACCTGATGGCGCAGGCCACTGTCCCCTCGGCCTCACCTGGTTGTGTGTCTCCCCGTCCGCAGGAGACGTGTTCTGGGCATCAGCTCCGGCATCCACGACCTGGGGGCCCTGCGCTGGGAGCTGGCCCTCTGCCTCCTGCTTGCCTGGGTCGTCTGCTACTTCTGCATCTGGAAGGGGGTCAAGTCCACGGGCAAGGTAAGGGGTCCTGGCTCTGGGACCACTCTCTGTGGCCCCCAGGGTCCATGGGGACACACATGGCACGCCTCTGGAGACCTGAAAGAGAAAGCAGTGAAAGGGAGAGGCCTGCTGAGAACAGGGGACGTCGCGGGAAGGCAGGGTTTAGCTCAACACAAGGGAAGGCTTTCTTTTTCGGTATGACTTTCAAAGGCCTGTTTACGTAAGTGACGTGCAGAGCAAAATAAGAACCATGAAAGTCCCAGTGTCAGAGCTGAGCCACCAGCGGGCTGGAGGGGTGTCTGCTCATCCCTGTCAGCGTTTTGCTGGTCGGCTTCTAGCTTCCTTTATACGCATGTGTGTGTGTTGTGTGAATATCGCACAATCAGGATCACACACTCGTACGACGTGCTTGTCTCGTTTAACAACACACCAAGACCACGTCTAGGATGAAGTGGCAAACAGAACAGTCTTTGAGGTGGCGGGTTTCCAACCTCTGAAGGAGCTCAGGCTGAGGGTGGACACAGTGGCCTGTTGTGTGTACGGAGTTCACACTGGAGCATCATTTCCAACCCAGGGAGTCTGACATTGGTGCTCCACGCTTGTTACCGCCGGGAACAGACAGGGCCCCACCTTCCCTGATTAGCCCCTCCCAAAGCAGCCTCCCCCTTCCACAGATTGTTGTAATAATGATAACATAAAAATAGTAGTAATAACGACATGGACAGTGCCGCCCTCCCGGGGAAGGGGCAGAGTGGAGCCCCCCGTGTGTCTCCCGTCCCCCAGAGCTCAGGCCAATGCTGCTCCCTCAGCCTTAAGCCTGGAAAAGTTCAGTCTAAATTTCCCCACTGATCACTGTACAAACCTGCTCACCTTCCCCCTGGGCAGGGGAGTCTCACCCTCTTCAATGGGGCAAGGGGCGGGCGAACAGCCGGGATAAGGGATTAAGAGAGACCAGAATCTGGATTCAAAAAGAGTTCTTGAGGGCTTCCCTGGTGGCGCAGTGGTTGAGAGTCCACCTGCCGATGCAGGGGACACAGGTTCGTGCCCCGGTCCAGGAAGATCCCACATGCCGCGGAGCGGCTGGGCCCGTGAGCCAAGGCCGCTGCGCCTGCGCGTCCGGAGCCTGTGCTCCGCAACGGGAGAGGCCACAACAGTGAGAGGCCCGCGTACCGCAAAAAAAAAAAAAAAAAAAAGAGTTCTTGAAATGTTACGGGTGGAAACTCATACCCCTCCCTGTCCTTCCTCCTGTCCCTTTGCCTCGCTGATGTGTGTCTCATCCTCTGCTGGGGAGCCCCAGACACCCCAGAATGTGTAAAGGAAGGGGTGGGAAGTTTCCTGTGCTCACCCCTCCTCCGAGGCGGCTCGCGCTGCCTGGGGAAGGGTGACCTTGGTCTTCTCCCCTGCAGGTTGTCTACTTCACAGCCACGTTCCCCTACCTGATGCTGGTCATCCTACTGATCCGGGGCATCACCCTGCCCGGAGCCTACGAGGGCATCATCTACTATCTAAAACCAGATTTGCTTCGGCTCAAGGACCCCCAGGTAGGAACCTCACTGGGGACTGTTTCCCCAGGCATCTCCCGCCCCAAACCAGATCTGGAGTTTTGAAAACCTTTGATTGCTTTTCGCTGTTTAGAGGCAATCTGTGCCCACTGGAGGCAAAAGTAGATAATAGAGAAGACAATTATGAAAAAGGAACTAAAAACCTCTCATAACCCCACCACTCAGCTATAACCTCTGTTAGCATTTTAGTATATTTCCTTCCAATATTTTTTTCTATCTGGTGTGTGTGTGTGTGTGTGTTTTCACGTAGTTGAGACAATTATTCGTGGAGATAAATATATTTTCACTTAAATTATAGTGTAAGCATCTTCCTTGTTATTAAACCCATTTGTAAATGTCATTTTATCATTTGCATAATGTTTCCTCCGTCCCCCATCCATCCGCTCACTCATCCAGCCAGGATGTACTGCGGTCCCATAAGTCCAGGTACCTCTCTAGAGCTGGTGTGGGCAGCGGGCGGACAGACCCGGACATATGACCTCTGGGCATCCACACCTAGGGCAGGTGTCGGCTTTACTCAGTTCTTCCCCGTTCCTGCACATTTAGGTCATGTATTTTTTTTTTTATGATTGTACAGACAGCTGCGAGGAACACCTTGTGTTTAAATCTCTGACCACATCTCTGATTATTTCCTGACAGTAGTCAGACGTAGAGGTGGGATTAAAGTCAGGGAGCACACGCACCTTTTAAGGCTCTTGACGTGTGCTGTGGACTTTGACCGCCCGCGTTGGTGGGTACCCTTCCTTCTGTGGCCCATGAGAGATTGAAGGAGAATTAATTTTGACCTTTGATAGGTAAAAGTAGTAGCATGTTGCCATTTTCATTTTTTTTTTTACTAGTGCGATGTGGGACATTTTGCTCCTCTGGACTTGTCTGAGCACATTCTTTGCCCCTCCCACTCCCCCCTCCCCCCCCCCCCCCCCCCCCAGTGGAGTCTTGGTGTCTTCTCTCTATATTTGAAGGCGTGGCCTCTGCCCACATGGCTGCCTGGGGGCACCTGCAGGTTGAGGGCGGCCAGGTCCTCAGCTCCGCCCTGCAGACAGGCCTCCTTCTCTGGTTCACCGTCTGTGGTGAACCAACTAGAAGTTACAGTCACGCGCACCAACGTGGTGCGTGCTCAGTGCCCAGGGGAAGAGGATGCGTTAGTGGGCGTAGGCTGTAACGTGGGCTCTGCGGGGACGGAGGGGCCGCTGGTTGTGGAGGTGTGGGGCGGTCACTGCTCCAGGCCCTGGCGGGCTCCCCCCATCTTCCCACCGCTTCCTCGGGGTCTCCTGCAGGTGTGGATGGACGCAGGCACCCAGATCTTCTTCTCCTTCGCCATCTGCCAGGGGTGCCTGACGGCCCTGGGCAGCTACAACAAGTACCACAACAACTGCTACAGGTGAGCGGGGCGCAGGTCCTGGGAGGGGGCCTTCCTCCGTTGTGAGCAGGGGCCCGAAGCTGTGGTCCCCTTTCCAGACCTGGTCTTTCTCCCTCCCTTTCTTCTCTTCACCTTCTGGTACCTGGTCTTGGGCTCCTTTCCCCCACCTCCTTTCCTCTGTCCTCTTTACCGCTCACCGTCTTTGGATGTCCCCCCCACGATGGGTTTCTTTCTCCCTTTTCCTTCCCATTTTCTGCAGGGACAGCATCGCCCTCTGCTTCCTGAACAGCGCCACCAGCTTCGTGGCCGGGTTTGTGGTCTTCTCCATCCTGGGCTTCATGTCCCAGGAGCAGGGGGTGCCCATCTCTGAGGTGGCCGAGTCAGGTGGGCGCTGCTTTGCTGCCTGGGGCCGGGGAGGAGGGGCAGGGGACAGGAGGCCAGGGGTCCCAGAAGCTGCGTACTGTAGGAACCTTTCAACATCAGGCGGCCGTGCTAGGCACAGAGCAGAACCCCAAAACCAGGGGAGGGAGGAGGGAGGCGGGGACGGGTGGGAGGACGGACGCACGAGTGGAAAGCGTGCTCCCCAGAGCAGTAGAAGAGCCAGCCGGCCCTCGGGAACCAGCGCACGCACGCACGCAGGCGCGCGCACACGCAGGCACGCAGGCGCACGCACGCAGGCACGCACGCAGGCGCGCGCACATGCGCGCGAACACCGGGGCGGGCTCCTGATGGCGTCTGTACCCGGCAGGCCCCGGTCTGGCCTTCATTGCCTTCCCCAAGGCTGTGAGCATGATGCCCCTGTCCCAGCTGTGGTCCTGCCTCTTCTTCATCATGCTCATCTTCCTCGGGCTGGACAGCCAGGTTCGCCCCCGCCCCCGCCCGCCCTGCGACCCCCTTACTAGCTTCTGCGTCCGCCGCCGTAACCTCCCCGACCTCGCTGGCCCCCGACCGGACTTCCCAGCCCTGGCCCCGGCATCCGGGGCCTGTCCTTGAGGCTGGTCGGGGGACGCCCGGCCTCCTTTTCCGGGAGGGGCCACCTGCTTTGCTCCCCCAGGCCCGACCCTTCCGCGCGCAGATGTGGACGCGCCCTCCCAAACCTTCGGGCCGCCCAGCCCCGCCCAGCCAACCCTCGCGGCTGGCACCTTCCGTGGTGGAGACGAGGCTGAGGCAGGGTTGGCCTCACCCCGGTTCTGGCCCCATGCACTCTGTGGGCCAGCGTGGGGTTGGGGAGCAAGGAGGCAGCGGCCCCTCTTACCAGCCCCCTCCGGCCCACAGTTTGTCTGTGTGGAGTGCCTGGTGACAGCCTCCGTGGACATGTTCCCCAGGCAGCTCCGGAAGAGCGGGCGGCGGGAGCTCCTGATCCTTGCCATCGTGGTCCTGTGCTACCTGATCGGGCTCTTCCTGGTCACCGAGGTGAGTGGCGGGGGCGGCCTGCAGGCTGGCGACCCCCTGACACCCTCAGAGCCACATTCCCCTCGCCTGCCCGGCCCTTCACTGCGAGGTTGGAGGGACCACATAGCGGAAACTTCCTGTGTTGGTTCCCTCTCCTTTGGTTTCAGGTGACAGAAATCAAACAAGCTGGCTTAAGCAGGAAGGTGAATTTTTTTGGTTAGGAAACAGAAAAGTCTAGAGATGCTTCGGTTTCAGGCACGGTTGGATCCAGCAGCTCCAATGGCATCCTCAGGGATGCTCCCCTCTATCTCCTGGCTTCCCTTTCCTCTGGTGATGTCATTCTTGGGCGGATTTCCCTCCTGGGATGTTACAGACAGCTCTGGGCAGCTTCAGGGTTCCCTTCTGCCACCAGCCAACCCCTGGGGGGATAGGGCTCTTTCCCTGAGAATTGGCCATTGCTCTTCTTTAGGCCTGGAGCAGGGAGGGGCGCACACTCAGAGTGAGGTGGCCGTAACTCGGCAACTTCCGGAAGGTGGGATGCTGGATAGACAGCACAGTGTATGTGCACCACAGTCCCCGGGGTCCTCGCAGATGTCAGAGATGTTGTCAGATGAGGGCAGGGAGGCTGGGAGTCAGGGACAGGCGGGGCAAACTCTTTTTGGCTGCAAGGGATGAATTCCCTGGACCGGGCAGGGTGGCCTCCCAGATGGGCTCCTGTCATCTCGTGTGGGCTGGGGCATGTCCCCTGCCCCCCGGCCGAGGTCTCACTCTGCCTCTTGCCCCACAGGGCGGGATGTACATCTTCCAGCTGTTTGATTATTACGCCTGCAGTGGCACGTGCCTGCTGTTCCTTTCCGTGTTTGAAGTGATCTGCATCGGCTGGGTGTACGGTAAGTGGGTGGGTGGGGGAGGCTTGGGGCCATGCGAAGGGCAGGATGTGCCCAGGGTGAGGACGGGCCCGCCGGTCTCTGCGGGTCTTTGTGCTGCTGTCCTGGTCCTTTTTACTTGAGGAGTTTAGCCGTTGCTGGGAACCCAGGTGTTTCTCATTACGGCAGTGGAGCTGGGCTAATGACCACGGAGTTCTTTGAAGAGTGAGAATGATTATAAATAACTGTGCACAGCTTTCTGGATGCAGAGGCTGTTGGAGGCCTTCTCCCGTGGGAATCCTAGTCAAAAGGGACCTCCAGGGCCACTTAGTCTGATCCTTCAGAGATTCCCACATGCGCTTTCAAAGTCATCACCCAGGCTTTGCTTGAACACTTCCATGGACAGGAAGCTCATCCCCGTGTTTTTGACGTAGCCTTTTCTGTTGTGGTGGTCGTGCATTTCTTTCTGATACTTCGGTGAATTCTGGCTTCCACTGACTCCCACCAACAGCCCCGCCCCCTCGGCACGGAGGAAGTCAGCCAGCGGTGCTGACCACATGGTATCCAGGCTGTTATCGTTCCTGATGACGGCGGCGGCGGCCTGGGGTGAGGTTAGAGGAGAAGCCTTTATGTTCCGAGCACTGCACTGCTGAGTGCCGAGTGCTGTCTCGTAATCTGCACCACAGCCCTTCACAGGGGAAACCGAGGCTCAGAGAGGTTGGGTCCCTTGCCTGTGCTCACACAGCAGGCAGGTGGAGGAGCCGTCATCATGCCGCAGGTCCCTCTGGCTCCACTGCACCAGCTGGGGGAACGGATTGTCAGTGTGCCAAAGCTCAGGGCAGAGAGGGTGCGTGGGTACCATGCAGCAGGGCCTCAGGACGAGCCCCGAATAGGAAGGGTTTTATCTTGCTACCCTAGGCCTTCCTCGTTGGCGTCCTTCCCACCCCACGTGTCTCCTACCTTTTCGCTCTGATTTCCCCACTGCTTTTCGACACTTGTTCTCAGAGAGGATCTGACAAACTCGATCACAGCGAGGTGTAAACGGCTGATAATATGTCACACCTACAGCAGCGGTATCTGCTTTTCACCTGGGGGGAGGTTAAGAAGCCAAAGGGTCGGCTGTCTAACGGTGGCATTTCGCAGTGTTCCTTTTGTGGTGGTGAGGGGGTGGCTAGAGGGCTCCCAGGCCTTTCCCAGTCAGTGGCTCTTTACTTCTTAGAAGGTGGAGCAAATGTGGAAACCTAAGGACATGAAACCAAGTGCGGGAGGCAGTGTTTCCATGGCCACAGCCCAGCCCCCTTCTGTGCTTCACTGGGAGCACAGAGGGGCCCCCTGGAGTCTGGGGTGCAGGTGCCGCCCCCACCCTACAGGGCTCAGCGCTGGGCTCGAGCATCATCGGCTCCCTTGGTGTTTTGCTATTTTTACTTGAAGCCGAGTTCACCTCTGCGACGCAATAAGCGTGTGTATAGCCGCTGAGCCCCGTTTGGGCTCACGCCCTCGTCTGTGTTAGGACTGGGGTCTTCATCCGCAGACCTGAGAGCAGAGAGACACTGGGAGGCTAGGGGCTCTCGGTTGGTGGCCGCCTCCCCGCCTCCAGTGTCACTCACGCGTCCAGATCCAGGTTCCCCACCACGAAGCAGGTGAGTCCTTCCCCGAGCCCACCCGCCGTCCCCTTCCTGTCCTCACATTCTCCCCCCACCCACCTGGTCAGGGGCCGACCGTTTCTATGACAACGTGGAGGACATGATTGGCTACCGGCCATGGCCCCTAGTGAAGATCTCCTGGCTCTTCCTGACCCCGGGCCTTTGCCTGGTATGTGCCCTCCAGCACCACCACCCCCATCTCCTCCTGCCTCTAGCCATCTCGGGGCACGGGCAGAGTTCTGGGGCTCCTTCCCTCCTGCGCCTGCGCAGTTACCTGCAGGGGCTGCTTCGTGCCCTCTTATGTGCTGGTTCCCCGCCCCCCTTTTCTCACCCGTCTCTTTGCTTTACCAGCACTACCATCTGGTCTAGTTCCTGCTCCATCCCTCCCTCCCTCGCACCTCCGTCTGTCTGTCTGCCTGCGTGATTTCCCAGCTGTTGGTCTCCCCTCCCTGCCTCTGAGCCCGCGGTCTGTGACGCACTTGTAGAGGGAGCCTCTGCTCTCCATCTCTAGAGGCGCCAGTGTGTTGGTGTTTAACTGCTCCGTCCCGAGGAGAGGGTTTCCCGGGCTCCTCCTGCATCTGCGTCCTCCCGCTGTCTTTCTAGGCCACTTTCCTCTTCTCCTTGAGCAAGTACACACCTCTCAGATACAACAACGTCTACGTGTACCCGGCCTGGGGCTACTTCATCGGCTGGCTCCTGGCTGGCTCCTCCATGAGCTGCGTCCCACTCTTCGTCGTCGTCGCCCTCCTGAAGACCCAGGGTTCCTTCAGGAAGGTAGGGGCTGGGGAAGTGGCGCATCAAAGGAGGGCACCGAAGGGGCTGGACTCTGGGCAGGACACCACGGCCGGGCCAGCTCTGAGTGCCGGGCTGCCCTTCGGTCTAAGGGAATTTTAAGGAGAAGGACCTTTGAAGAAGGGCTTCATTTTCAGAAATGTTCAAGAGTCCTAGAGTCCTAGACCTTCAGCATCTGACCTCCAGCAGATCATCTGGGCAGGTTGACCAAGGGCAGCTGTCAAGGGGTTAAGGGGGAAAGTAAGTCACAAATAAGAACACAAGGTGCCAGACGCAGAGGGTCATAGAGCACAGATTCCTGCTCTTGGAAACTGGGACCAGCAGCCATGGTTCATCCACACAGGCTCCCGGCTTCTCTCCTCCTCTCAGCCCTGCCTGCGAACCATATGCAAAAGGCTCCCTGTTTAGGCTTCGGGACATGTCTTCCTGGAAGGGATAGAGCCAGTGTCCCACAAAGACATTACATTTGTGGAAATCTGTCTCGCCCACAAGTCACAGAAAACCCAACGTGCAATAAGCAGACGGGCTTGGTTTCTTCTTACATACGAAGAGGACCAGAGACGGGGGCTCCTGGCGTTTGGTCCAGCTGCTTAAAGAGGCCGTTAGGGACCAGACGCTTCCTCTATTCCTGGACTGCCATCCTGGGCATGTTGTCTTTTCATCATCATGCTTATCACCGCATGGTCACAAGAAGGTTGTCCTGATTCCAGTTATCACGTCTGCATTCAAAGCAAGAAGGAGGTGGCACCAGTAACAGCGGTAATCGTAGGACTGCTACTAGGAGGAACAATGATAGACACTTACTGAGCGTGTGATAATAGCAGCAGTAAGAACAGTAACAAGAACAAAATAGACGCTCGCTGATCACTTAACCCTGTGCCGGGCACTGTTCTCTGAGGTGCGTGCTGTCACCTTACAGACGAGTCACAGTGTGGTTCAGTGGGGTGCCTACGACCGCGCAGGCGTCAGTAACAGAGCCAGGACGGGAGCCAGGCGGTTCACACGCTCAGTCACACGTTACTGCCTCTTCTCGCTTCTCAAGCTCTGTGCCCTTTCACTCACTCACGCTGAGCTGTGTGCTGGGCCCTGGGGATACAGACACGAGGACACGTCTTTGCCTCTCTTGCCACCAGCACCACTGACTCCTCTTCTCCCCGCAGCGCCTGCGGCAGCTCGTCACCCCTGACCCCAGCCTGCCACAGCCCAAGCGACACCTGTGTCTGGACGGTGGCAGCAGCCAGGACTGCGGGCCCTCCCCAACGAAGGCGGGTCTCATGGCCGGGGAGAAGGAGACGCACTTGTAGGATGTGGCTGGAAACCAGGTGGCTACTGAGCCAGGAAGCTGGGTCAGGGCCCCCGTGCCCCCGGCGGACAGCCTTCACCTCTGCCCCCTCCTGCAGCCCTGCCGAGAAGCTCTGTGATGTCCGTGGACATCCCCTCCCGGTGGGCTAGAGAGGGTGCCGCCGGAGCCTGCCTTGCCTGTTGGAACCCCCCGTCTTATCTGTGAAGGAGGTGGTCTTTCCGGAGCCCACCGTCTGGTTAGAACAACTGCAGTGTGCAACAGCGGATCACCCACTGTAGGGAGGCTTCCTCTTAGCACTTAGGATCTCTGTGCCTGGGGAGGGTAGCGCCCCTAGAGATACACGCCATGTTGCATGTGACAACTGAACACCCCACGCTGGGTCCTGACGCTCCACTGGAGGGCTTCCTCACCTGGCTTAGTGTCCTGGAGCTCGCGGGAAGGAACCAGAGAAACGGCCACCGTTGTCTTGCATTTTCCCGGAGGCGGTGTCACAAGGTGTCCCCAGCTCCAGCCCTAGTTCCACGCCCGCCTTGCAGCGGTGTCCTTAACGCACAGAGCATTGGGGTGGTGGGGGCTCAGGAGGGCCCCCACACTTGGCAAATAGGCACGACCGTGGGCCTGCACCCAGGACAGACATGGCTAGTCGGCCGCACGTTCTGTCCCAGCTGATGCCCTCCAGAGACAGTGCCCCCGGCAGCTCCCGACCCCGACTTCATGGATGAGGAAACTGAGGAACCCAAGGGACAAAATGATTTTTCAAGTTCAAGAAGCTCCTCGGGGCCAGAGACATGACTAAAGCCGGGTGTCCTGCTCTCAGGCCGGTGTCCCTCCCACTGCCCTCTCCTGCCTTGTTAACAAGCACCCGTGGATCACCTGCCGTGTGTGCCAGCCTCCTTTCTGTTCATTGTGGTTCTTGGGGTGGGAGGGAGAGAGTCCCCCTCGGGCGGGGGGGGGGATGTGAGCAGCCCGCCCAGACTGGCAGCCCTACCCTGGCAGCTCCTCCACTGGCCCATACCCCTCTGACCGGATTTCCTCCCTGGACTTTGGTCTTCGTCCCACTTTCCACTTCCCCTCCCCCAGGGTTTGCCTGGGCATCTGGGAGAGCCACCCCCTGACTCCCACGGAGAGAGGTGTGGGGTGCTTCTCTCCCCAGGCCCCTGACAAACGGCGCCAGACCCTTCCCTGGCTGGGGAAGGCTTCCTGGAGGAGGCTCTGTGGTCTTGTGTTCCAACGGCAAGGTAGGGGGGGGTCTGTGGGGGGTAGGCCACTTCTGGACAGTGTCCTGGGGAGAACCTGGGGTCTGGAAGAAGGGCCACCGCCTGCAGTGATGCGAAGGTAGGAAAAATCACTGCCTGGTGACTGGAGGAAAAATCTGTGGTCCAGCCAGGGTGAGCTCCAGCCTGACAGCCCCAGGCATCCTCAGATCATCCGCCATCCTTTGCCCAGATCTGCAAGGGCTTCTCAGCTTGTGAGAATAGGGACGCTGGCACCCTGGGCACAAGCAGACGTTCAGACCCCTGGGTTCTGGACATTCCCTTCTGCCTCGGACTGCTCGCGCACTGGTACTCACTTTTTTTTTTTTTTTTAATTTATTATTTACTTATTTGTTCATTTTTGGCTGCGTTGGGACTTCGTTGCTGCGTGTGGGCTTTCTCCAGTTGTGGCGAGCAGGGGCTACTCTTCGTTGCGGTGCGTGGGCTTCTCACTGCGGTGGCTTCTCTTGTTGCAGAGCACAGGCTCTAGGCGCGCGGGCTTCAGTAGTTGTGGCGCGTGGGCTCAGTTGTTGTGGCTCGCAGGCTCAGTAGTTGTGGCACACGGGCTTAGTTGCTCCGCAGCATGTGGGATCTTCCCAGACCAGGGCTCGAACCCGTGTCCCCTGCATTGGCAGGCGGATTCTTAACCACCACGCCACCAGGGAAGTCCCTGGTACTCACTTTTATTGGCGAGTCAGTGGGTAAAGAAGGAGGTCCAGCAGAAGGGGATGGAGAGGAAGTCTGCCCCAGCCAGATCGCCCTCATTTACCAAACTGGGGACCTGAGTGGGGCAGGCATGGTGCCCTCTGCTGCCGCCTAGTGGCATAAGGGAACAGTGCCACCTCCCCAGCCCTGCCTCCCACCTCCTGAGCCCCTTCCCCAATGCCCTCGCTGGACAGATGGACAGACTGAGCGTTTCCCCCTCCGCGTGCAAGCTGTCACCTCCGGAAATGAAAGCTTCCTACACCCCCTCCCCGTGGCCCCGACGGGTGTGCCCAAGAGAGTCGGCTGCCTTTGGGGCAGCCCAGCTGCCAGGGACGTGGGGTGAGGGCCAGCAGGCTTCTCGGCCACCGGCCACCTGCCCCGAGTGCTGCGTGCCGAGCAGCCAGGGCGCCACGTCGCCTGCTACAGGCAGTTGGGCAGCTCTGTGCGTGGGTGGCGCACAGGCTCTCTCCAGCTCGCTGGGCCCCGGGCCTCATGTCTCTGAACACTGTTCACAGCCCCCCCCCATAATTTACCTGCTCTCTCAGCGGCCCTGATCCCCACTTTACACTCACAGCCTCTCTCCTCTGGCATGGGGACTGCTGAAGGCCTGTGTCTGTAACATCCCTCCCTCTGACTGCTTTCCTGTCCTGGCACTCAGTACAGCCTCTGACCCGTGAGTCCAAAGGCGTCAGGATGGGTGGGTGTGGGCTGGAGGGAACAGAGCAAGGGAAGGGACTTCAGGCCACTGCACAGCTCATGGGAACCCGCTCGTATCAGGTCCATGGCATGGGCAGGGAGCAACTGTTTCAACTCTTTAAAGTGCCCAGAGCACTGATTCAGGGGTGTGAGGGTGTGTGTGTGCGCGCGTGCACGCGTGCGTGTACATGCTCGTGTGCATACAGAGCAAGTGCAGCTTATAACTTCGGGTGTTTTCGTCTCATCTCTGGCGCTGAGTTTTAAACTGATGGCCTGAGCGGGCAGCTGTGATGTTTGGCCAGTGCGGCATTTAAAAAAAAATCTAAAGTACATGCCTTAGGCCCTCTCCATTTAGCCACAGGCTCCACCACTCCCCATTACCCTTATCCAACCTTCTCACACATTCATAACCCGTGCCCTGGTGGAACAACCCAGAAACCTTGCTTGAGCAGAAGCGGGAAGGACAAGCCAGCGGTCTCCGGAGCCCCGGTGCCTCGGAAGCGGGTAGTTGTCAGACAGCCACCAACCCCAGCTTGTTCACGTGTGGACTCCCATTCAGTAAACCCTTTCATGCTGTTTATTAATCCCGGGTCAGTCCCCCTCCCACCAGGCCCTTCCCTTTCCCAAAGAAGGGTGCTGGCTAAGTTTATTTACAAACTAGATCTGAAGTGTCAGGCCACAGAGCCCCACCCCCCACCCCCAACCCCGCGCCATGGCAGAGTGGACGCCAAAGCCCAGAAGAACTCGGCTGGACTTTCTGCAGATTGGGGTCACCTCTATCTCTGACCCCATCAGTCCACCCAGACGTGCTCAGTAATCATCCCCCTTCTCCCTGATTTTAGGCAGGCGCATCTTTACCTGACAGGCGCTCCTCCTCTCTGTGTCCCCGCTTTCCTGGTGCCTGGAGCTCCTCCTGGGAATCCGCCACCACCCACATCCTCCCCAGGCTGGGCTTCCTGCCGAGCTGGCTCTCCAGGGCCACCGATGGTGTCCCCTGCGCTCACCTCGGTCCTCCCGTATGTCCGCCTTGCCGAGGCTGAGCCTTGGTGCTGGCTGGGCTTGGACTCTCCCCTCCTGTCTCAGCTGAGAGCCCCTCCCTCTGTCCGGGTGCGGGTTGTGCTGTGCAGGAGTGAGCTCAGGTGTGCTCGGCCCCGCACCCCCTGCCCCCGGGCTGGGAGAGCTCTGGGAGCTGAGGAGGGCCTTGAGCTCTGCTGAGACTGGGGCCCCTAACCCTTCGTAAGTGCACTCTGCATTTGCAAGGTTGTGGTCTGTGTGTGTGAGGCCGGAAGGGCACCTGACCAGGGCAAATTGCCCCCCTACCCAGCCTGCCATCGCCCTTTCACAGCTTTTCCCACCCACTCCACACAGAGCGCCACGAGAGAGGAATGGCCTGGGCTCCCCCTCCAGCTCCCCAAACCACCCTCCAGGTCCAGGCCACCTTGCGACAGACCCTTAACTTCTGGTCGGGGCCTCATGCTGCTCTGCCCCCCTGGGGACAGAAACATCAGCTGTGCCCTCCCGCTCTGTGTCCGTGCTGCCCAGGGATGCAGGCTCTTGGGCCTCAGGTCAGGACCTCCCCTCCCCCCAGTCAGGGAGGGAGAATGCAGGCCGTTCAGCCTGTGAGCCTTGTAGGGCCTCAGCTGCCGAGGTGAGGGGACTGGGCTTGGGAATGGGATTGGGGGCAGGAGAAAGGAACGGGATCACGTCTCGGCGGGGCAGCGGGGAGGCAGCGTGACACAGACTAGGAGGCCTGGAGGAGAGAGGTGTGGGGAAATATAATCGCATAATCACAGGGCTAGAGCTCAGCTCCCTGGAAAGGCCTGCACCTCATCCTCCAGTGGCCAGGGGTGCAGAAGGAGCTCCCTGGGAAACGTTGCAGCCCCTCCACCTGCTGGCGCCTCAGGCCTGGTAGCCAGCCTCCAAGACGGCCCGGTGACCCTCAGGGATGTGGATGGACTGCAGGTGGGTGACTTCTGCAGTGGGTCTAGAAGCCACTGAGGCATCCACCTTGATCTCTCCAATCACTCATCCTGGGAAAAGCCAGTTGTCATGCTGTGTGGACACTCAAGCCGCCCAATAGAGAGGCCCCCACGGAGCCACCCCCGAGGATCCGCCAGTGAGTGAGCCATGTGGAAGTGGGTCCCGCAGCCCCAGCGAGCCCGCCGACGACTATGGGCCTGGCCGACAAAGGCTGCGACCTCATGAGGGGCCCCTGAGCCGGAAACGCCCTGCCAGGTGGGTCCTGAATTCCTGACCCAAGTGAGAGAGAGTGAACCGTATTGTTGTTTTAGCCACTGAGTTTTGGAGTAACTTGTTAGACAGCTTCGATAGCTGATACAGCCTCCCGGCTTCCCCGGCTACATGAAGCACCCTCTTTGAGGGTCTGGGAAGGGGCAGCCTTGCTGCTGTTCTTCCTGCCTGAGTCCTTTGTCTTCCTCTACAACCTCACCACTCCTGAACCACACAGAGCCCTCCCTGACCCTGGCCTTGCCCTGTTCTGTCTGCTCTGGGGCCGGTGAGGGCCTGCTGCCCTCAGCCTCACATGCCCACTCCCTGACGACCCAGTGTGCCTGGCTTCCCTGCAGGGTTAGCTGCTCAGCGAAGTGACAAGAGCTGACTGGACCCGACAGGGGTGAAAAGCTTGTTAATCACCCATCAGGAAGACAGTGCGGCTGAGGCCGGCTGGTGCCCAGGCCCCGGGGCCCTGCATTCTAGTACTTTCTGCTTCCAATCGGACTGCCAGCCAGCGCGGCCAGGTCACTCGCTCTTGTGGTCTGAAGGGCCCTACTGTCATGCAAGGGGTCCAGGAGGTGAGCACAGAATTGCCAGGTGATGCCACAGAGAGAGAGGGGAGCCCTCGATGGCAGGGGTCCCTCCGCAGGGTCAGTGCCCAACCCCACTGCTGTAGCAAGAATCCAGCCGAACTCCTGACGCAGCCGCATTCTGAGGCTTTGCTGCCCACACCGTCTCACCGAAAGGGCCTGGCCCTGAGGCCGGAACTCCCACGATCCACGGTCACCAGCAGCGGACAAGCCCCTCCCAGCAAGACATAGACTCCCAGCTGCAGGCGCAAGTGCAGGTGGCCGGTCCAGCCTCAGCAGTGCATTTGGATCTGGGTCTGTCGTCCTGAGGAGGCTCCAGGAGGAGGGTGGGGACAGGGACAGAGGGTGGCTAGAGCAGGCCAGTGGGCCAGAGGAGGAAGGGCCCCTCACCAGCTGCAGGCTTTTCCTCTGAATTAATTCTAAATCTCCCCCTCTTGATGCTGTAGGGTTTTTACATAGATAATCAGACTGTCAGGAAATACTGATACTTTATTTCTCCGATCCTCACTACTTTCATTTTTTTTTCTCGTCTTCCTTCAATTGGTAACTAGAAGTGGTGGTAGAAGGCGTCCTTGCCTGTTTCCCAGTTTGAAAGGAATTCTAACGTTGCACCACTGAGTAGGATCGTTGTTGTAGATTTTTGATAGATACTATTTATTTGGCTATGAAGTTTTCTTCCAAGGTTGCTGTTTTTTTAAAAAAATCAAGAATAAGTGTTGATTTTTAGCGATTGCTTTTTCTACATCTTTTGAGAGGATCATATTGTTTTTATCCTTTAGTCTTTAATGTGGTGAATGATATTGATGGATTTTTAAAACATTTAACCATCTTTTAATTCCTGGGACAAACCTTAATTTGGTCATTGTGTATGGTAGTTTTGTAATTCAATGCTAGATTCAGTTTGTTAATATTTTGTTCAGAATTTGGCATTTATGCTCACAAGCAAGAGTGGCCTAGAGTTTTCCTTTCTCATATTGTCTTTGTCTGGTTTAGTTTCTGTTTTTAAGGTTACACTAGACTCATAAAAAGGCATTTGGGAATTTTCTCTTCTTTTTCTCTTCTCTGAAAGAGTTAACAAGACATCAGAACTGTCTGTTCCTTGAATGTATAGTAGAATTTTATAAAATCATCTGTCCTGGGGCTTCCCTGATGGCGCAGTGGTTAAGAATCCACCTGCCAATGCAGGGGATACGGGTTCGAGCCCTGGTCCGGGAAGATCCCACATGCTGCGGAGCAACTAAACCTGTGCACCACGACTACTGAGCCAGAGCTCTAGAGCCCACGAGCCACAACTACTGAGCCCACGTGCCACAACTACGGAAGCCCGCGCACCTAGAGCTGGTGCTCCGCAACAAGAGAAGCCACCGCAATGGGATGCCTGCGCACTGCAACGAAGAGAAGCCCCCCACTCGCCACAACTAGAGAAAGCCCGCGCACAGCAACGAAGACCCAACACAGCCAAAAGTAAATAAATAAATAAATTTATTTAAAAAAATCATCTGGCCTGGTGCTGCTTTTTAGGGAGGATGGTAAATAGATTTTAAACTACGTATTCAAATTTCTTTAAGGGTTATCCATCTCCGATGTTCTACTTGTTCCTGAACGAGTTTTGGTGAGATATTTTCTAGAATAATGTTCATTCTGTGAAGGTTTTCAAACTTACTGTCAGAGTTTATAGTTTATTTGTAGTATTGTCTCTATTCATAAGAAAATCTCTGTGGGACAACAGTCCCACTTCTTCACCCTCAAGTCTTTTCTCTGGGCCGACTCTCTCATGATCGTCTTACCAGAGGTTTGTCAATTTTATTAGTCATGACCTAGAACTGAATTTTGGCTTTTTTAAGCCTTTTTATCGTATATGTATTTTCTGTTTCATTATTTCTGCTCTTGTCTTTATTATTTCCTTCCTTCCTTTTGCTTACTTTGCGATTATCCTGTTGTCCTTTTTGTAACTTTTTTAAAATTAATTTTTTTATTGGAGTATAATTGCTTTACAGTGGTATGTTAGTTTCTGCTGTACAGTGAAGTGAATCAACTGTAGGTATACATATATCCCCTCCCTCTTGGACCTCCCTCCCACCTCCCCGCCGCCCATCCCACCCACCTAGGTCACCACAGAGCGCCGAGCTGAGCTACCGGTGCTATACAGCAGGTGCCCACTGTCTTACACACGGTAGTGTATTCATGTCAAACCTAATCTCCCAATTCGTCCCACCCTCCCCTTCCCCCGCTGTGTCCATTCTCTACATCTGCGTCTCTATTCCTGCTCTACAAATAGGTTCATCTGTACCATTTTTCTAGATTCCACATATATGCGTTAATATACCGTATTTTTCCCTTTCTGACTTACTTCACTCTGTATGACAGTCTCTTGATCCATCTACATCTCTATAAATGACCCAATTTCGTTCTTTTTTATGGCTGAGTAATACTCCATTGTATATATGGACCACATCTTCTTTATCCATTCATCTGTCGATGAACATTTATGTTGTTTCCATGACCTGGCTATTGTAAATAGTGCTGCAGTGAGCATTGGGGCGCATGTGTCTTTTTCTGTGTGTGGGGGGTTCTTTTGGTTTTTTTTTTTAGTACTGTGGGATTTTAAAAAATTTATTTATTTAATTTATTTTTGGCTGCGTTGGGTCTTCATTGCTGCGCACGGGCTTTCTCTAGTTGTGGCGAGCAGGGGCTACTCTTTGTTGCGGTGCGCAGACTTCTCATTGCGGTGGCTTCTCTTGTGGAGCAGGGGCTCTAGGCGTGCAGGCTTTAGTAGTTGTGGCTCACGGGCTCAGCAGTTGTAGCACATGGGCTCAGTAGTTGTGGCTCGCGGGCTCTAGAGCGCAGGCTCAGTAGTTGTGGTGCACGGGCTTAGTTGCTCCGCGGCATGTGGGATCTTCCTGGACCAGGGCTCTAACCTGTGTCCCCTGTATTGGGAGGCGGATTCTTCACCACTGCGCCACCAGGGAAGCCCTGCATGTGTCTTTTTGAATTATGGTTCCTAAACAGTCCCCTTATCCGTAAAAGGAAGCAGCTAGGTTGTTACCGCCGACCTGGGTTCTTGGATTCTTTAATCAATAGAAATTGTTAAGAGGCCAGACAGCAAATTCAGGCAAGGCTTTATTGGGGCTCATGCTGCAGCAGCATGAGCTGAAAACAAGTGACAGCTTCCCTCGGCGGGGGTAGGGGGGAGTAGGGGAAGCTGGCCCCTTAACTGGGGGGAGAGTATGGATGGATGGGTGGATCTGCCGGAGGCGTGGCTTAGGGGGTCTGCCCACCCCCCTGGTGGTGCTGTGTGCAGGGATCATGGCAGGTGGGTTTTGGCCTTTTTGTATCTTATTGTTCATGATTTGCCCCAACTGTGCAGGCACCCAGTTAGTTTAGTTCCTTATAGTTTCTTTGTATTCTGTTGCTCGAAGAGAGCAGACGTTTGTCCAGGTGCAAGCACTGCAGTGAAGGGTCCCACGTCCCCCATCCCAGCCTGACTCATAACCTGTTTGCCTCCAGGTCTGACATTCGGGACTCTGTGACTCCCTGTGGGGGAGGGAGGCTGCTTCCTACCCAGCTGTCTCGGGAGGAGGAAGGACTGGGTGTTCCTGGGAGGGCAGCAGGTCTGTCCAGGGGCTTTGGGAATGTGGGAACATGAGCCAGCTCCCCTGGTGCTCTCCTTGCCTGTGGCCAGTTCCCACAGTTTTTCCAGAGTTTGCCCTGAGGTTTTAGGGTCATGGGAGCAGGAAGCACTGAGGTGCTAGGGGCTGGCTAGTGGGGTGAGGGCGCCTGGTTCTCTAGGGAAAGAAGCCACCAGACCTGCAGGGGGGAGGGGAGGAGGGGGTGAGGAGAGAGTTCCCATCCCTCATTCTTTGGCCTCCTCCGGAATGGAATTTTCCTGGCAGGACCAATTCTGACTCCAGGCTGGGGCCTGGGGCTGATACTGGGCCCGGAGGCCTTCCTGGGAAGGGGAGGGGAGCAGATAAGAAGCAGCCTGCAATTCCAGGCCACTGGCCTTGGGAAGGGTCTCTCCCAAGGCCAGCAGTGCTGGCTGTGGCCTCTCCAGGCCAGGCTTTGCCCTGGGATAGGGGGCTCCCCCTGGCGTCCCACTCGGCATCTGGCCCAGTGGCCGTGTTCTCAGTGGCTCGCTCTGGGGTCCAAGGAGATGGAGCAGGCGGGAGGTGAGGGGAGCAAGTGAGGGGACCCGCTGTCAGGCAGCTGCCGGGTTGCCAGGGCCATGTGGAGCCCTAAAAGGAAGCAGCCCGAGGGTCAGGGCGGTGGGGAGCCAGGGACAGAGCTGACGTCCCTGCAGAGCCGGGTCCACGAGCGGTCAGAGAACGATGGGCCTGCGTGAGCGGCCCTGGGTGATTCCTCCAAGGGCCTCTCTCCCCGGAGTCTCAGCCCAGGCCTAGCCTGCACCTCCCGCTCTAAACCAGCCCCATCCAAATGCCTTCCCTCGAGGTGGGTCAGCGTTAATTCCATCCTGGTGTCCACATACGGTGATTGGTGGTGACTCCTGGAAAGCAGTGATCAGTCAGCCGTGTCTGTGAAGGCAGGGAAAGGGGTGTGTCTGCCAGCCCTGCTGTAGGAGAGTCAACCTACGAAGGCCTCACCTAGTTCATGCTGAGATGAGAAAGGCCGTCAACCCCAGGACCAGGTGCTGATAGGCCACGGGGTCCATCCTGTTATTTTTCTGGATGGCCAGCGGGAGTCTGTGAGTCCACTTGGGAATAGGTGGACAGCGCGGCCTGCAGGCCAAGCAGGCCGGGGCTGGGATCCTTCTGGCAGAAGCCGCTCTGGGCCGCAGCTGCCGGCTGCCGGGGCAGCTTTCCTTGCTGCTGGGCTGGTCTCCCGGGCCCTCCTACTGCCGCGGGCCCTTCGCGTTGCTGCCGCCACCCAGCCTGCTGGGGCCGCCCGACCGTCCGCTCACCCTCCCTTCCTTTCCCGAGAGCCCGGTGACCGTCTGTCCTGGGTTTCCTAGGAGAGGCCCATTTTATCATTTCCTCAGTTAAGGTGGTTTTATTTATTTTTTTTTCAAGTTTTTTTTTTTTTTTTTTATGTGGACCATTTTTAAAGTCTTTATTGAATTTGTTACAATATTGCTTCTGTTTCATGTTTTTTGGTTTTTTGGCCATGAGGCATATGGGATCTTAGCTCCCCGACCAGGGATTGAACCCACACCCCCTGTACTGGAAGGCGAAGTCTCAACCACTGGACCACCAGGGAAGTCCAGGTGGTTTTAAAATGCATTTAAGATTTAGTAAGTAAGTATATTTATATATCAGGAAATATATGGGAGACTGTCCTGGTTTCTGCCTCATTCCACACCTAGAGGTGGTCTCTGAGCTGCTCACCTGCCCCCAGACCCAACCTTGACCTTGTTGAATTTGCTGCCTCACAGAGGCTTTCCTTGACTGTTTGCTCTAACCAGCCCCGCCCATCACCTCTATCGCACCACCATCCACTGTGTGAGAAGATTGGTCCATTTGTGTATTTTGGACGGCGCCACCCAACATGAACCCCTGGAGAGCAGGCACTTTGCTCAGCCCATCACCGCGCATCCCCCACCCCTGGACCAGTGCCGGGCGCGTGCCAAGCACCAGATGTTGCTAAGCTTGTTGGATTTTCCCTCTTCTAGCGCTGGCATCTTCTGACCCATTGCTCTCAGCCAGAAACCTGTGAAGCCTGGGCCCCCTTGTTGGAAGCATTCTAAGTCAGTGGCTGATGAGTCTGAGGTTCCCCCGTCTAAAGGGTCACTACAAGAAAGAGGTACTGACCATAGCTCTCCATCCGTATGGCGGGTGGACCCAGAGGGCCTGGGGCACCAGAGGCTGTCTGCCTTTCTACCGGAGGGCTGGCCCCTCCTCCTAGATGGCCTCGAGGCCAGAAGACTTGGAGAACGGTGCCCCTTCCCATGTCCACGCCCCATGTCCCCACACAGACAGCAGCAGTCCCATTTGGCCCTAGGCCCTCTCCCAGGCTTGGGCTGAGCCGGGTCCCCTCAGGGGTGCTCTCGAGGGACCAGGCCTCAGCTTCCTGGGTCAGAAAGTTCTCAGGATGGGACAGGTCAAAGCCAGCTCCAGGCTTCTCCTGGAATTTCCCGTTTCTTGGAAGGAGGGTGAGGTCATGTTCCTTTTCACTTTAATGGGGTAATGGGGCCCAGCCTGGGGTGCTGTCTGGATTTCTGTTCAGAGGTCTGGTCACCAGGAGAGCTGGACACCCTTTTTGCAGGTGTCCCCGGACCAGCCATCCCACCCAGTTGATTCTCTCCCTCGGTGCCTCAGCTTTGCTGCAAGGCTTCTCCTCTCCCTGCTGCCAGGAGACATGACTCTGGGGCAGGCCCCTGCCGTGGAGCCTGATCTGCGCCTTGCACGTGGTGTGAGTGCCGGCCAAGCACCCTGCGCCTCTCTCCAGCCCAGATTTCAGTCTTCTCTCCTGCATCACAGTCACCCACGCCTCTGTAGGATCTTGGCATCCCTTCCAGCTCCAGCAGGGGACCCGGCACACCTCGGGCTCCATAAATGTTTGCTCCACTCCACTCTGTGGCTCTGTGACTTTTCCCAACAATGTTCCGCCAATCTGTTGGCCGTCGTGGTGCTTCGTCGTGTGTGTGTGTGTGTGTGTGTGTGTGTGTGTGTGTGTGTGTGTGTGTGTGTGTGTGTGTGTGTGTGTGTGTGTGTGTGTGTGTGTGTGTGTGTGTGTGTGTGTGTGTGTGTGTGTGTGTGTGTGTGTGTGTGTGTGTGTGTGTGTGTGTGTGTGTGTGTGTGTGTGTGTTGTCACTCTCTGGCCTGCCCGCCCATCAGATGGCACCTAGCCCCATTTGTTTAGGAAGGGGTTCCCTAACCGTGTCACAGGGTAGCATGGAAGGGGTGACACCCCTGTGGCCAGAGGAGGCGTAGCTGCTGCCCTGGGCCCTTGCGATGCCGCCAAGATGTGATCTGAGGTGCAGCCCCCTCTTGGAGAATGAAAGAAACAGAACCGACACAGTTTGCTCAAGTGACATATTTCTATATAATCTCTAAAACTCTATGAATTGAACAGATAAAATACCTCTGGACTATTTTGTTACAAAATATTTGCCATTTGGATTAGTTGCTGGGTGCAGCCGCCCTGCCTTTCTTTCCCTAGAGAGGCTGCTCTCTGACGGGGGGCGGGAAGGGTGTGTGCAGGGGGAGGGGTGCGGCAAGGATGTATGTACAGCAGGACACGGGGACAGACGGACCGACGGTTATCGGGGAAACCTATTGGCAAAGAGAGACGTCTGGCAGGCGGTTGGGGGGACAGGTGGGGCGGGGGCCAGGGGCCTGGGGCTGATCGCGTAGGTGCCTTTGCACGTAGGCAGCCAGGCTTCCAGGACATGCTCCAGCTCTGGAGTGGGCTGGCCCCAACGCGGGTGGGAGAGCTAGTTTCACCTCCTGCTCCTGATTCTGGAGTTGGGGCTAAATGGATAAAACCGGGAGGGGGCCCGGTCCCCAAAGTAAGGCCTCGAGTGTCGATATCGCGGGGCTACCTTGGGGTCCTTGCGCGTGTGCCCAGGAGGCTGTGTCTGGGAGCCCAGTCAGCACCCCACGGTTCCCCTGGCCTGGGGGTGAGCGGGCGGCCCGAGAGCATTTCCAGCTGGGCCCTCCGGGAGGATGGAGGCCCTGACGTGGCCGCAGCCACGGGGAGGACACGAGGCTTGTCACAGCTGTCTGGGGGCTCAGCTCTGGGGACAGGCACGCAGACGGGTCCCAACGTCAGCCTGCTGGCTGGTCAGGGGAGGGGAGTCACCGAGGCCGGGAACCCTTGCTTCCCCGACTGTGAGTCGGCCCCGCCGCACCCTGCCCCAGGCCTTCGGGCATTCAAGCCCCTCGCCGCTCAGAATTCGCTGCACACGCTGCTGACCACAGGCTGGCGTGCTTCCTTGGCCAGGACGCCCAGTGCCGCCGGTGGGGCCCAAGGCAGCCACCGCAGCAACCGGGGCCGGCGGGGAGCCCCTACCCAGGGGAGGGCACAGAGATACCGGAGCATCTGGGTCCCCAGAGAGATGCTCCACGGACGTGCCAGCCCTGAGGCGCCTGCAGATCCCAATCTGGAAAGTCTGGGCGTCAGCAGAGTGGGAGGGGGGCACCGGGTGAGCAGGTGACAAGGGGCCCGGGAGCTGGGACTGTACCCCCATGGCTCCCACCCCATAAACATATCCAGCCACTCGTAACTCCTCTTCTTCTGAACCCACACCCCTGCCGCCCAGGCCTCGGGCACCGGGTGTGTGAACCGTGCGCCCCATCAGTCAGCCGCTCTGCCCTGAAAGGCTGTGATTGGAGCGACCGTGTGACAGAAAAGACACAGGAGAGGGGCTGGGACAACAAGGACGGGGGCGGGGCGGGGGGGGAGGAGACAGCAAGCGGTCACACGTTATGGACACCCGGCTGACGGAGACAGGGCCAGAATACACTCGCTAGGGGACAGCATAGTGATGCCTGGCGATCACACACAGACACACGCAACTAGGTCACCTAGGATCTCTGAGAGCAGGGGAGTCCGGCCTCCTAGTGGCCCGGGGGCCCGCAGCTGGGCTGTGGGGTAGGGGTTGGGGAGAAGCAAATGCACTCTAGATCAGTATTCACCTCCACCTCTCGGGATGTCTTGGACCTGGGCTCCGAGAGGGAGGGGACCTTAACGAAGGACAGCAGTGAGCTGTCGGCTCAGGACCAGAGGAGGGTCTGGCCTGGCTCGGGACCGACAGTCCCTGGAAGGGTACCCACCCCAGGATCTTCGAGGCGGGGCTGCCTGAGCCCTGTGGGGCTGCACAGAAGTTGGCTCTGATCCTGCTGGGCTCTGGGTTGGGCCGCGAGCCCTCTTGGCTCTCCTTGGCGATTTTGAAGGTGTAGGGACTCTTCCCCGCTGCTGCAGGCGGGCCTGCTGCCTTCTGGGGTGTGGCGGGGGCGGGGCTTAAAGGGCTAGTTTGGGACGGCAGCAGGGGACATGCCAGGCCTCTGGAGCACCTGCCGCTCTCGCCCACTTCTGCGTCCACGTCCCTCGCGGAGGCCACGGAAGTCATTCAGGAGGGTGCCTGGCCCTGGGCCGGAATCCTGCCTCTGCTGGCTGCCTTCACCCCTGGGCCCACCCCTGCCCCTCCCCGTTTCTGCTCCGATACCTGGATCTCCTATGTATGTGTTTATGCCCTGGGCGCACTGGCTGGGCATGACTTGGGGCTAGAGAACAAGAAACTCTTTAAAAGGTGCATTTTGCAGATACGTGACTTGATCCCCTGGCTCTGTTGAACTGACCAAGAGAGAGCTGAGATGGGTGCCCCCTCCCATCCCCGCCTTTCCCAGGGCTCTCCTGAAGTCTCGGCAGCCCTGGGCAGGCAGCACCCCAGCCCCTGAGAAAGCAGGAGAGGCCCTGGGAGGAGGGGAGTCTGTGGCCAGGACAGCCAACATCCCTGGGCGCAGACTGCCGGGCTTGGCGGGGCGGGGGGCAGCAGAGAAAGCCCCCTCCTCGTGCCTCCCCCTGACCTGGCCGCTGCAGGGACCCAGGGCCGACTGTCCACCACCCAGCGTGGCACCCAGCGCTGGGGCGGTGAGCCAGACCACCTTCTAAGGCTTGGGTGCTGGCCACCCAGCCCTCACGCCTGGCCGACTTGGCCTGGAAGCCGGAGAGGCCCCCAGTCCCTGTTCCAAGTGGCCAGAGTAATGGTGGGGGGGGAGGAGGCCTGGCTGTGCCTGGCTGTGTTGGGCCCCAGGAGAGTGAGGGGGTGTCTGCAGATTTTGGGGGAGGGTCGCTCAACTGAGCAAGGGAAGCTTGGGCCAAGCAAACCAGGTGCCAGGGACTGGGATTCTCTCTCTGAAACGACAGTGGTGAGTGGCCAGGAAGGCAGCGCGCCAGGCGTGGGGAGCAGCGGGTGAAGGGGTAGCGGGGGCCCTGACGCAGCCCCCCGGGACAGCAGCGTAGGGGGGTTGCCGAGTCTACACCAGGCGCCGGTGCAGCAGGGAGCCAGGCGGGCAGAACTGGTGCGGGTGGTTGTAGGGGGGCGGGGCGGGGGGCAGGGGCGGCTGGTGGGCCGCCTTGACGGGGGAGCCCGGGCTGCCCAGGGCCGTGGAGGAGGACGCGGTGTAGCAGGATAGGGCCTGGCTCAGCAGGGGCTCCATGCGGGCCAAGCAGGGCTGGTCCAGGACGATGACCTTGACAATCTGCTGGCACTGCACCAGGGTCCCGGGGGCTGTGGGCGGCGGTGGTGGCAGCAGAGGGGCCCGCTCCCTCGAGGGGCTAGGCTGCAGGTCTGGCACTGGCGCTCCCCTCGCGGCCCCCAGCCCGGAGTAGTGCTGGGACGTTTGAAGCCTGTTGTGAATTGACACCTAGTTTAGAAACAGCCAGAGAAGCGTGAAATGTTACAAGACTAAGTCCCAGCTGCTAGGACTGGCCACCCTGGGCCTCCCTTCCCCCCTTCCCCGGCCCCTGTGCCCACCAGGGGCTCGCAGCCCTCACCTCGGCCCGCTGCCCATCTCTCCGCCACCCAGAGGGCACCCAGCTGGCAGGCAGAGGCGCTGAGCCTGGGTGGAGTCCAGAGATGCTGTGCTCTACCCGGCCTGAGCGGCCTGGCTCCTTCTGTGGGATGGGCGGCTGGACCGATGGACTCAGGTCCTGCTGGGTGGCCCTGGGCCCCAGGTGGGCGCCCACCCGCCTTCCCACCAACCTCGAGCTGGGAAAGCAGGGGTATCTGCCTGCGCCCTGCCTCCCAGGGGTGTGTGGCGGACATGGGGACAGGGTCCGGAGTCAGGTGGCTTGGAGCTCTGCAAGCCCCTAACCCTCCCACCAGCTTTTTAAGGGAGGCCTTCTCATCACTGTGAATCACAAAGGTGTCCAGACCCTGGAATGCCAGGGACCCCGAGGGGTGGTGTGGACCTGCCCCATCCTCCCAGACTCCCCAGGGCTGTGCCCACACATTCGAGAGCGGCCAGGGCCAGAGCCAGGTCCCCAGCTGCCCTTCTGGCCCAACCTGGGCCCTGGAGAAATACGTCCCGCTGCAGGAGGGGGAACCCAGAAAGGGCTCTAATCTTTCCCCCTTGGGCGGGGCATGAGGGGGTGGCCCATGGAAGGCACTGGGAACTAGCCTGGCCTCCTCTTGCTAGCAGGGGAGGTGGAAGAAATAGGAGGATTCTGGAAGGAGAGGGGTTTAATTCCTCATCCCTCCAGCTCACCAGCCTGTAGGTACGACACACGATCCCCTTCCGACACCTGGACCCTTCAGGGAGTGGCTGAGACCCTTCTCTCTGAGGATGCCCTTGGGTACCATGACCCAGGCCCGCTGCTCAGTGCACGGGGGGCGGAAACCGAGGCTGCAGGGGAGGGGATCCTATGGCCAGGTCTAGACCAGGAGGGCCCTGCCCTAAACCATCTCAGAGCCCTAAGCCTGACCCTATTTACTGGCAAAAGGTGCAGTTTCAGGGACGCCCCCTCCTGGGTCCAGGCACTGCCCTGGTGGGCTGCTCGGCTCTCCAGCCCCGTTCCTCTGCCCTTGGGTTTTCACAGGCCCCCACCGCCAAGCTCCGCAGGCTGCAGGCTCTACTCTCCATTCTCAGCCTCCAGCCTCAGCAGTGTGTTCTAAGCCTGAGCTTCCCCCACCTCCCAGTCAATCAAAGGAGCCCCGGAGCCCCTCAGTGCCCTGCCAAGCCCTGGGCTGGGCCAAGAGCAGGGCTGCGTCCACCTCCCTCTCGGGGAGCCCTCTGTGGTCCTCACTGGGACAGAAGGCCTCTGTCCACTGCTGCTGGGGATGGGTGGGTGCGGCTCCATTCCCCACCTGCTTGTCTTCTGAGCTATTCCCTGGGAGAAAGTGGCCTGAGACAGCGGGGCAGGCCTTCTGCTCTCCGCCCCCAGACCTTACAGCTGCCCTTCCCCAGGCAAACGCCTGGCCGCCCCAGTCCAGACCCTCCGAGCCCCACTGTGGCCGCAGCCCTGGCCTCACCCTGCACCTCCTCTTCGCCTCCCCTTCCCCCCTCCCCCTCCACTGTCTGCACCTCCCTCCGGTCAGTAAGTGAAAAGCAGGAAGTGACAGCAGAACATTCCCTCATTCTGACCCCCTTCCCACCTCCCTGCTGATGAAAGAAAGAAGAGAGAGAGGGAGAGAGAGGGAGAGAAGATGGAACATGGGTGGCAGGCCTGACAGCTCGGACAGGCTGGAGAAGGGCCTGCCGGCGGGCGGCCAGGCAAAGACAGAGCGGGTGGAGGACGCGGGAGCGCAGGGTCCAGCCGAGGCCGGCGGTGAGGCCGCCTCTGTGCAGGGGAGCAGAGGCTGTCAGAGCCCCGGGACTAGCCGGGGTGGCAGCCTTGCAGATAGCCACGTGGCCCTCTGGGCCGGGGAGGAGGGGACAATGGTCCCCAGATCGCGGCCCTCCCTGGGCAGGCGGTGCTAAGCCACAGGCCGGGCTGGTAGAACAAACCGAAGGGAAGGGCTGGTGACCTCGTGTGTTTATCTGCAAGGCTGGAGAACGGGCAGCTGCAGCATGATGGGCAGAGGAGGGGCAGGGGATGGAATACCCACCCTGGGGGCTTGTCAGCTGCTGGGGCAGGAAGCTCCTCCGTGCGAAGGTGCCTCCTCCAGACACAGGTGTGGGGCGGGGGGGAGAAGCTGCGGTTTTCTGGGGTGTCCTGGGGCTTCCCCAAGCTTAGGCTGGGGGCAGGGCTCCTCCCTCAGAGCCCGAAGTTGGGGCTCCTCCAGCTTGGAGTGAGGGTCTGTGTGAGCAGTGAGGGTCCCTGGAGGCCTGGCAGAAAGGAGTGAGGGGCTCACCAGGGTCCGAGGGGAGCCAGTGGGGAGGGCTGGGGCCCAGCAGGCCTGCGGGGCAACTGCATGCCCCGTCCCAGGTGGCCGCCGGGGGCCTGGCGGGCACCAGCTGCTGCTGCTACTTCTCCAGTCCCCTCCCTCCAACGTGGACAGTCTTCAGATGCAGCAGCCGCCCGCCCCGCTCCAGGAGAAGCCCTAAGACAACCCCACCCCCACCTCGCCTCACCTCCTCCTGCACATCCCACCCCGTGGCCAGCTTTCCAGATGGACCAGCTGTCCTGGGAGGAAACTGTACCCTCCCAGCCGCCTCCACTTTCCCCAGAGGCATCCAGGAGGGCAGGGTCTGCCCCGCCGTGCTCACTCGGGCAACAGACCTAAGGGGTGATTCTCGAAGGGGCCAAGCTCCCTGCTATAGAGGCTGGCAAGATGTGGAGGAGGGAACCTTGGTCTCCGATACGGGAGCATCAGGACCACGGCAGTGTGTGGGGCGGCAGATTCGGGGGACTGCGGGAGGGATGCGATGGGGGCATTGGGGACTTTATCTGCACGCATTAGTGTGGGAGCTCGGCCTGGGGGGCTCGGCGGGGAGGGCGGGCTGGGGAATGGGAGGGGGCACTGTGGCTTGATTAGGTGCTGGAAGAGTGGTATTACCCATGCTAGCAGTAACTTTTAATTGTATCTCTTGAAATTGGTAAAATGGTGAGTCGGGCTGGGGAGGCATTGATTAAAACCTGAGAAGAGAAACAACAGAGACAGTGAGAGGAGGGCAGGGGGCACAGACTCACTCACCTGGGCAACCAGGCCTCCACTCACCTCCGCCGTGCTCTCCGCCGCCTTCTCTGCCGGTGCCGCTTCCCTTTTGGCTTTGAATGCAAAGAGCACAGGGCTCACTCTCCACCTGGCCCCGTCCCCGCACAAAGCCCTGTCTCCGCCGCCCCGCAGCCCCCAACCAAGCCTCCCTGCAATTCAGTGCGGCGGCCGGAGGCTCCAGGACCCCCACCACTCTGGGGGCAGTGGACTGGGTGTCTTGCCCAGCTCTGCCACATACTAGCTGTGTGACCTTGGGCAAGATGCTACACCTCTCTGGGCCCTCATGGACTAGAAGGTCTCTGACGTTTTTCCCTGCTGGGTATTGTGGAGTCTCCTTTACCCATAGTCAGAGCGCCCCATACGGACTGTGCAGGTTGGTTGTGAGGAGGCCTTGGTTCTCGGTTCCCAGAGCAAAAGGGGGCTCCTCTGTGTCTGTGGCACAGGCTCCGAGAGGGAGGGGCCGCGTTCCTTTCCTGTTCCTGCTCCTTAGCTGAGCGGTGAGGGTTCACGTGCACGAGCCGCAGGGCAGGGCCTGGCACGAAGAGCTGCTAATGGCTCTGACGGCTACCAGGGCCTCCTGATGGGCCTGGCACAGCACCAGGGGCCCTGCAGACACCCGGGGACAGCGTGATGATTTCTTCTGGCTCAGTCACCCCTGACTCCCACCCCTACCCCCAGCAGGCACTCCAGAGCCCTCGGCCGGGGCCCCTCTGATTTCTCACACCCCTGGGGAGGGTGCTAGTTCCCTTGCTGTGCACATCCCTCTGCTTTCTGTAGCACAAGAGGAAGCTGGGGAGGGAACTGATGGACAAGGCCCCGGAGATACACATCAGGGCCTGGCCAGGGGCTGCAGCTTCCCAAAGAGGCAGGCTGGGCTGCAGAGAGTGGAGTGGGGCAGGGTGTCCGGGAATCAATCACAGCTGAGGTTTGACTCTATTACACAGCTGTGAAAACAAGCGTGTACTCTGACCTTGTAGAAATAAAGGGCCAGGACTTCCTTGGTGGCATAGCGGTTAAGAATCCGCCTGCCAATGCAGGGGACACGGGTTCGAGCCCTGGTCCAGGAAGATCCCACATGCCACGGAGCAACTAAGCCCGTGTGCCACAACTACTGAAGCCCACGCGCCTAGAGCCCGTGCTCCGCAACAAGAGAAGCCACCGCAATGAGAAGCCCGCGCACCGCAGCAAAGAGTAGCCCCCGCTTGCTGCAACTAGAGAAAGCCCGCATGCAGCAATGAAGACCCAACGCAGCCCAAAATAAATAAATAATATAAATTTATAAAGAAAGGAAGGAAGAAGGAAAGAAGGAAAGAAAGAAGGAAGGAAGGAGGAAAGGAAGAAAGAAAGAAAGGAAAGAAAGAAATGAAGGGCCAGCTGAAAACCAGGGCAGGTGGAGAATTACGAACACATGGTGGCAGGTCAGACCCATACACCGAGGAGACACCACAGCGAGGGTCTCCATGAGCTAAAAGAGCCCCGAGTCTTGCTTGGAAAACAAATCTCCTCTGCCAGCTGGCGTGACCAGTCCTGTGATGCTGATACAGCATCTCGGCGCCACGGCCGTAACGGGGGTTTGGAACCAGCATGGAGCCCACTGGAGTGTCTCAGCGCAAGCTGACGTCTTGCTGGGACCCTGGCTTTCCAGGGCTTAGCACGAGGCGCACAGCAGGCACTCAGTAAGTGTTCATTAAATGTAGGAATAAACGACTGAATTAATTAGTGAACAGCTCTGGATGGTTCGCTGGGGTTTGCTGGGATGGGATTTAATTCTCATGCCACCTCTCCTAATTCTTTTCTGTTTGGGGCAGATGGAGCAGGGGTGGGGCGGTGAGGGGTGGAGACAACTCTTCCTGTCTCCCTGCAGGTTGGGGGGAGGGGGGAAGGTAGGAGGGGGCAGTGGGAGCGGGTCTAGAGAACGTGGCCAAAGGTGATACAAAATCTGAAGCTGGCTTGACTTCTCTGGAGTGAAAATTCAACTTGAAGAAATTGGGTTTGAGGGTTCATCTGGGTTTCGGGGTGCTGACTCGGGCCTGGGATTAGAGAGTGATGTTGGCTCATTAGGGGAAGGTCTTGATGGGGCAGATCAAGATTTCCAGACCCTTCTGGCCACCTGCCTTCTCACCTGCTCCCAGCCACAGACACGGCACTTTTTCCTCACGTGGCTTCCCTTTCCCACAGCCCTAACCCCCGGTGTGCGGAGGGAACAGGTGGGCACTGGGGCCCTGAGCCTGATGCCTCCGGGGGAACAGTGACCTTTCTAAGTGGACACGTTTCTCTCTCACCTTCCTCCTCAGTCTCACTGCTAAAGACCCAGCAGATGAGGCCACGGAAACGAGCCTTTCCCTCACCCGAATCCCCAGGACCCCAAGGCCAGGGTCGCTGAGTGGCCTGCACGTGGACCAGGGCCGCAGGTCTGGAGCTCACCTGTGGGCGATCCCTGCTTCGACCGTGGCTCCCCCTGGGCTCCCCCGGCCTTGAACGAGAGGGTCTTCGTTCCTTGCTGCTTCTCCAGCTCCCCTGGGGAACCGAGAGGCTCGTGAATGGACAGAAACCCTGACCTCCAGCACACAGGGGGGAGGAGACGTGAGACAAGGGCAGGAGGGGGACCGACCTCCAGCACACAGAGGGGGGAGGAGACGTGAGACAAGGGCAGGAGGAGGACGAGGGGCTCCCAAACACGCGGCACCCACGCCACGTCAGCCTCAATGAAACCCCGACCTCCAGCACACAGGGGAGAGGAGACGTGAGACAAGGGCAGGAGGAGGACGAGGGGCTCCCAAACACGCGGCAGCCACGCCACGTCAGCCTCAGTGCCAGGGCTGGCAGCGCCTGTTCTGGCAGCCAGAGAGGAGGTGCAAGAGGTTGATAAGAGGGAGGCGACAGCCTGGGGCTGCATCCTGGCTCTGATGCTGCCTGGCTGTGTGGCTTCAGGCAGGTTACTTATCCTCTCTGTGCCTCCTTTAAGAGGACTGCAGTGTCCACTTCAGAGTGTCATTAAGAGCATCACAGGAGGGGACTTCCCTGGTGGCACAGTGGTTGAGAATCCGCTTGCTGATGCAGGGGACACGGGTTCGAGCCCTGGTCTGGGAAGATCCCACATGCCACGGAGCAACTGAGCCCATGCGCCACAACTACTGAGCCCGTATGCTGCAACTACTGAAGCCTGCGTGCTGAGAGCCTGTGCTCTGCAATGAGAAGCTCGTGCACTGCAACGAAGAGTAGCCCCCGCTCGCCGCAACTAGAGAAAGCCCATGCGCAGCAATGAAGACACAACGCAGACAAAAATAAAAGATAAATAAATAAATGTATTAAAAAAAAAAGAGGATCACAGGAGGAAAGACATTAAGGCACTTAGAACAAGGCCTGGATGCTGCAGGGCTCAGTAAATATCAGCTCCTGTGACGACATCAAAGGCTCACGTGGTGTAGCAGCCTCAGCACCGCTGGTGCCGTCCAGCCAGCTGGCTGAGCTCCCCCGAGGAGGAGGCCCCAGTCGCCCAGGGGCCCCGGCAGAGGTCTGTCTGGCTACTCGGCTTTAACTCCTCTCTCTAGACCGTAAACCTGTTCCTTCTGTCTTTTCTCGGTGGTGCTGGAGAACGGCCAGTTACCCTCCTCGGAGATTTGACAGCCGTTATTAAATCTCTCCTCCGTTCCTCTTTTCCAGGAGACATCACTCAAGTTCCTTGTATTAAAGCTACTCTCGTGGGTCCCATTTTCTGCCTGTCTAGTCGTCTGTAATCTGGGGGCACCGGCCTGCAAACCCCAAACCAGAACCATTTGTGCCGATTGCCCGAGTCACACCATCAAGCAATACTCAATATTTTTACTGAAGTGAGAGTGGCTCTCTCTCCCCAGAGGGGCTGTCTTGGCTTTGGAGAAGTTAGCGCTGTAATTACAAGCAGGGCATCCGAGGAACCTGGGTGCCAGTCTTGTCCTGTCAATGACTGCGTGAATTTGGACAACTTCCTGAAGTTCTGTTAGACTCAGTTTCCTTATTTGCAACATGAAGATAATAATTCTCACCTCCTGGAAAGATGTAGCAACAGTTCATACAATAGGCTCAGCATTCAGCCCAGTGTGGGCACGTAGTAGGTGCTCGAGAAGCGGGAGCTGTGGCTACTTTTTCCTGTTTTCTACTTCCTTTTTCCCTGCCTCTCTGAGCAGCCCTTCCTCTTTCCTCAGCTTTCTTCCCTTTCTCTCCAGACATGAGCCTGGTCCCTGCTCTCCTGCCCTCAGCACACGGATCTTGGTGACATCTCCTCCTTAGTACTTGGAGGGGCAGGACGTGCTGCTCCCAGGCTGATGGGGAAAGGAACTTCTGGCAGCCATGCTGGTGCCCACCCATGGGCTCTGTGCTCCGCGGCTGTGCGGACCCATCTAGGACGTACTGACAAGAGGGTGTGTCTCTGAGAATGTTCTAGATCAACAGCAAAGGTGGCATTGAAAAGAGTCTGTCTGTTACACCCCTGAACTCACATCGCCAACGGAGAGCAGAAGGGGAATTTACACCCTCCCTGTACCAGGTGATACTGAGTTAGTTTCACAGTCTGGTCTGGTGAGGTGGTTTTTTTTAAATTTAATTTATTTATTTTTGGCTGCATTGGGTCTTCGTTGCTGCGCGCAGGCTTCCTCTAGTTGCGGCGAACGGGGGCTACTCTTCGTTGCAGTGCACGGGCTTCTCATTGCGGTGGCTTCTCTTGTTGCAGAGCACGGGCTCTAGGCGTGCGAGCTTCAGTAGTTGTGGCTCGCGGGCTCTAGAGCGCAGCCTCAGTAGTTGTGGCGCACGGGCTTAGTTGCTCCTCAGCATGTGGGATCCTTCCAGACCAGGGTTCGAACCCGTGTCCCCTGCATTGACAGGTGGATTCTCAACCACTGCGCCACCAGGGAAGTCCCTGGTGAGTTTTTGTTTTAACCTGATTTCGTTGTTTCCTTAGGAAATTATAACAGAAGCTGCCCTCTCATATTCAGGGTGGAAAGTACATGAACCTTAGAATCAGACGTCACTGCAACGGCCAGATCCTCCGCTTCTAACATGCACCTTAGACGCATCCCTTAACCGCTCTGAGTCCCATCCGTGAAGTGGGGGCCAACAGCTGCCTTGCAGCCTCCCCGTGAACACCTCAACAAACCACCTGGCACACAGTAGGTGCGCCAAAGATGCTGATGAAATAGCACCGCCCTGGCGCGTCGGCCCGTGCTCAGAAACTCCCACCGCCTTTCCTCCTGCCCAAGGGCTTTATACCAATTTAGAAATACTTTTCAACTAAGTGGCCATGTAAGGCAGACCTGGAGTCTGTCTTTATTTTCTGTTTTAGTTTCTGAATCCATTCTTACTTAATTTTCCTGTAAAGGCTCTTTGAAGCCGCTGCAATACTTCACCAGGAAAGCTTGCAGGTGGGCAGAGACCACAGGGCGTCACTGCTCTTTTCTTGAACCAAGAGGTGACCAGTAAACCACCGGGACAGATGAAGAGGCGCAGAGATTGTCTACAGTACCTGAACGGGAGAAATCGGGAACCGAGGCTCTCCTTGGAGGCCAGAAAGACAACTCCAAGATGAGGGACAGTCAGAAAGCCAGACTGGACTCTTCAAGGAGATGACGTTATGAAAAAATTAAGTGGGGGGCTATTCTAGGTTAGAAGAGATGAAAACCATGAAACAACCGGGTGTGACGTGTGAATCTGGACTGGGTCAGGGGAGGAGGCTGCCAGGGAGGTTGGGTGGGAAGAAGTGCTCCAGGCCCGGACCTCCTCGGTTTGCAAGCCCGCCTTTAGGGCCGGCTGGCTCGCTGGTCCTGGTCAAACCCAGCAGAGTTCTCCGTTCCGAGGGGCCCACACGCCGCCCCACGGCCTGGCTACATGTGCACACGCATGTGTACACGCTCAGGTACCTCGCCTTAGCTGTGAGGTGTCCATCAGCCATGATGGTGCCGTGGGGCTGAGGCAGGGAGGGCTCTGGAGGGCAGGAGGGGCCTGGCTCGCCCACACACCCTCCGCAGGGGTGCAGGGAGTGTCTGTCTGCAAGCAACCCTGCTCCCGCTGACCGGAGCCCAGCCGCACGGAGGCTCTGGGGTCACCGCGTCCTTACACTCTATCCGGATCTGCTCCAGCTCCGTCACCTCCGCAATGGACTCCTTCAGGTCCTCCACAAACTTCCGCATTTCGTCCAAACCCAGGGCGCAGAAGTGCAGCACCTGCTTCTTCTCGGAGCCCGAGAGCGGGGTCACCAGTGTGATGCCGTGAGAGTAATCTGGAAACCAGACCCCAGGCCCCACAGGCCGTGAGCAGCTGCAGGTGAGGAGGGGGCCTCTGGAGCGCCTGCCCCTCCCCCTCCCCTGCACCCCCCGCCCTCTGCCACATCCACGGGTGACCGAGACTTACACTCGTTCTCAAAGAGGTGGAACTGCATGCCCAGGAGGCCCACGGACTTGCAGAAGGTATACGTGGAGGAGCTCTTCTTCTTGGGGCAGAGTTTGAGAATCTGTCCAAGACAGGGGAACAGCCGTGCACTGACAGGTGTGCATGTGTATAAACGTGCCTTACACACCTGGATGAGTGAACACCCAGGGCTCTTGTGAACACAAGTAAACACCCAAAAAGAGACATGCACACACATGCCCACTTACGCACTTAGGATACATTCACACACATATACACACGTGTACACACACATACATATGTACAGACACAGTATCAAAATACAGTCTTCACTGCACGAAATGCTCCAGTGGCCATTCCCACAGCACTTAGAGGCCAGTCCACGCTTCGTGCCCTGGTTTGTAAGCCCCACCTAGTCTGGTCCCTGCCTTACTCTGGCTTTATGTTCAGTCCGTGCTGCCCTTTCTGTAGCTTGAACGGGGCAGGCTCAGTCCTACCACAGGGCCTTTGCACCTGCTATTTCCTTCCACAACTCGCCCTGCAGCTTCTTGCGTGGTTGGGTTACTCTCATTACTTAGATCTTAACTCAAATGCTGCCTCCTTAGAGATTCCTTCCCTGACCAGCCTTTACAACAAACAAAAACAAAAGAAGAGGAAAAAAAAAATCCACCTTAGCACCAGCTACTCCAACCTATCACCCGGCTTTGTTGTCTTCATGGCACCTTCCCCCGGTTTGATATCATCTTGTTTGTCTTCTTAATTATTTTCTACCTCGCTTGTCTCCTGAAACGCAAGCTGAGGTAGCAGTTGCTTGGTGTACAAATGTTTCTTCAGCACCTTCTGAGCTGGGCTCTGAGACACAGGAGAGGACGGGGGAGCCCGGCCTCAGGGTGCCTCCCTCCGGGGAGGAGGACCCTCAGGGTCCATAAATCAATCAATGGATCAATCCACCATCGCATAGTAAGCCAAAAAGCAACGTGGAGACACGGATACATAGGGTAACTGCAGAAACTGGTAGGTGTTTTGAAGAAGAAGTAGGGTCAGGACAAGGCGGTGGGTGGGCAGGCCACCTGTGAGGTGGGGGGAGAGCATCTGCACCGAATGAGGAGAGGCAGGGGGTCGTGCAAGGTCTGGGGAGCTTTTCAAGCAGACGATGGAGCCACAAGATTAAGGCCTGAGACGGACGGAGCCCCGAGTTGGCCTGGGGAGGCAGCTGGTGGGGCAGGGGGCGGGCGGCAAAAGAGAGGCGTGGAGGGAGGTGAGGTCTGGGAGCTGGCGATGCTCACTCCGCGGAGGTGGACCTCAGGCGGGGAGCGTTGGATTTGGGACAATTTTCGAGGTAGTGCCAGTATGACTTGTGGATGGAGAAGGTATGGGGTTTGAGGAAAAGAAGCCAGACCTTGTTCACTCTGCTTCCCAGCACTTAGAACACTGCCTGGGACATAGTTGGTACTCATTAAATATTTGTTGTATCGATACCTGTGTTCAAAGAGCAAAGGCCGAGCACCCCACAGACGTGTGCGCGCGCGTGCACACACACACACACACGCCCACACGCACACACACGCCCACACGCACACCAGCATCCCCCCTGGGCCCAGGGACAGTGTGGGCCCCCTCAGGCCTCCTGCACTTCCCAGGCTGTGGGACGGATGTGCAGCCCTGTACCCTCCAGCCCCAGGTTCCCCACAATGAGGGGGATGCAGAGGCTCTGGGACCTAATCCATTCGCACCAGGACCCGGGAACCATGAACCTCTCTGTGCCTCGGCTTCATAACTAACAAAGTAGGAGGGATCATATCTGCCTGGGCTGCCTCACACCCACATGGAAAATCAGCCACTGGGTATGCAGCATCGTGGCATCCTGGGGGGCAGGGTGCCCTCGGGGCCTCTGGGGGTCCCCACTCACCACCAGCAGGTCGTTGAAGAGGAACACCTCCCTCTGGTGTGCGGCCTGCTTCTGCAGCTTGTTCACATCCGTCACCTCGAAGAGCCGGCTGCAGCAGACCAGGCGGCGATGGGGCTCTGACAGCACCTGGGCCGGGGCACAGTGCTCACAGCCGGGGGAGCCGCCGAGGTCGCAGCCCTCCTGCCCCCAGCGCCCACTTTGCAGAAGAGCAGATGCAGGCCCAGGTTGGCCCTGACCTCCCTCTTTCCTCCCCCGGGCTCTCTCCCCTTCCTCCGCCTCCTTAGGGAGCAGGGCTGGGCCAGAGGGCTTCACAGTGCTGGACGCAGTGAGCAGATAAAAGGCAGGGAGGGAAAAGAAATCGAAAAGAGCCTTCGGGCTGTGCGCTTCGTCCCTCCGAGGCCTTCGGGCTGTGCCTCTCCTCTGCTGCACACCCAAGCACCAGTGTGCAAGAGGGAGGGGTCCCGGGGACACCGCGAATCTGCTCCTGTGTGTGAAACAGCCCCCTCAGGGGGCGTCCGCAAACCTGACAGAGGCTCTGACCTCAGCACAGCAGGCTCCAGCCAGAAAAGGCCAGCCCCGCACGACTGGGCGGAAGCGTCCAGCACAGAGCCTCAGACGAGGTCCCCAAACTGCTCCCTGAGCCAAGAATTTGGGGAGGTTAGGGTTAGGGCGATGGAGGCCAGGACCTTTATGTCTACAGTATACAGAGCCCCTGCTGACGTCTACAGAGGATGCTCCCTAAAAACCATTGCAAACTTTGGTAAACACTGCAAACTGCCCCACGGGCTACAACTCAGGGGCCACCCCAAGGACTTGAGAACCCACGTCTAGAGCCTGCTCTAGCCCATCTCCTGCCTCCTACTCAGTAGGACCATCCAGGATGTCCAGCACCCGTACCACCCCAAACCTCCCCATCTGGCCATCCAGATGCTTCGACCCTAGAGCACCCGGCAGCCTTTCTCAGTATTTCACTCTAATCTCTCCCGCCGCAGGAGCCGGTCGCAGGGAGCGATGAGGAAATCGGGCAGGTGGAAGGAAGAGGGTGCCCCGCAGAGCACACGGAGGCACTGGATACAGTAACTACAAGTGAGCGAAGAAGGGGAACACGTTTCTGAAAGATGCGGAGGGATGCCAGGAAGAAGGAAAGGGAAGGAGACGGAGACAGGGCCTCTGCGGCCCCGGGAGGGGAGATGATGCCCCGCAGTGAGCGCTGCTCTGTGGTGGGCACTTACTGTCTTCATGCCCACGATGGACTTCTCCACCTTGGTGACATACGTGACGTGGTCCTCATTCGACTTGAGCTCCTTCTGCTGAATCCTTTCGTAGATGCCGACCACCAGCTCCCTGGGGATGTCAGCCCCGTCATCCACACCTACGGCCATGGAACGGGGAAGGGGAGGGGTGTCAGGGGCCTGGAGCCAGAGAGGGGGCGCCCCCTACCTGACTGCCGCTCCCGAAGAATGGCCTTGATTCTGTCCTGTCCCCGCTCCGAAGCCTTCAGTGGCTGGCTCCCCATACCCGCTAAAGTAGGGATGAACTCCTTCGCCAGTCACCAGAGCTACTACCCTAGGGCCCAGCACATGCCCCCAGCGCCCCCTCCTGCTGTTCCATAGCCAGAGCTTCCGCTCCCCCCTCCCAGGCCTCCTTCCCCATCTCTGAACGCGGCCTCTGTGGTCCTGCCTTTGCTCCCCCGGTTCTCCCGTCTTAACAACCTCCACCCCAGCCCCGCCAGGAGCATCGCCAAGCATCGCTGTGTCGGTCTTCAGGCCCTCCCCTCCCCTCCGGTAGGGAGCATGGAGCTCAGCGATTAGTTGTTGAGTGGTGACAAGATTCTCCCCTCGCTGGGAGCACGGGGTGGCGGTGGTGGGTGGGTAGTGAGACATTAAGTGAAGGACAGGAGGGAAGCCCCCGTGGTGGTGCTGTGAGGAGACCGCCACCCATCTCCCACTTCACAGTGACCTTCAGACTCTGGTAGCAAGAAATACCAGCAGGAAATATACCAACACGAAAACAACTTTCCCCAGAAGGTAGAAACAGAGGCAATAAAAAAAAAAAAGTCTTCTTTCTACTTTTTCTAAATCTTTCTTTAATGATTATACACTCCTTTTTTTTAAGAGGGAAAAATTAAAAATAAAACATCTTGGGCTTCCCTGGTGGCGCAGTGGTTGAGAGTCCGCCTGCCAATGCAGGGGACATGGGTTCATGCCCTGGTCTGGGAAGATCCCACATACCGCGGAGCGGCTGGGCCCGTAAGCCATGGCCGCTGAGCCTGCGCGTCCGGAGCCTGTGCTCCGCAATGGGAGAGGCCACAACAGTGAGAGGCCCGCGTACCGCAAAAAATAAATAAATAAAATAAAATAAAACATCTTGGGCAAGTGCTCTCCAAGGAGTTTTCCTAAGTGCCGAGAGGACATTACACCTTCTGTGAGCGGCCCTCTGTATTGACTCTGTTTCTCCCACATCTGAGTTTGGTTCTGAAAGTCGGGCACCCAGGGGCCTGGAAGAAGCCAGGCTGGGGGCAAGAAAGAGCAGGCCAGGGACTGAGCACACGGGGCTCCCAGGTAAAGACGGCAGGTTGCACCCCCTCTGCTCCTTCTGAATGCCCTAGAAAAGGGAATTTTTTTTTTTAAAGGCAGAGACGGGGGAAGAGGCAGTGGCACCAGGGGACCTGGAAGTGGGTGAATGAGTACATGGATCAGCAAACCTGGGAAAGAAGACACAGAAGCCAGCAGAGAGGTTAGGAGGCTCAGAAGCACCAAGCGCTCTGGAGTTGGTGCAGCCCCTGGAGGTGGAGGTGAGGTTGGGCTCGAAACAGGAAAGCCAGTTGAAAATCAGTTTAAAAGGCAACTAGACATCCCCGCCCCTTCCTCCACCCCAGTCTTCTGATGGAGGCTTCATCCTCTGGAAGGGATGAACCAGGAACTCTGGGCTGGGGGACCCCAAGCCCGGCCAAGGGTGGGAGTCTGTGCTGAAAACTGGGGGATGGAGATGATATCTACGTATTAGGAGACCCTCTCAACCCATTTCCCACAAAGATCTCGGAATACCGGCAGACAGACTCATACCCTCTGGGCAACAGACTGGACATTTCTCTTTTGAAGGAGCAACCAGCACAAGAGAAAATATCTAAAGAATCTGCAGTCAGGTCTCCCAGTGAAACAGCTCAGCTAAATCTTGCTGTGAGAATGTCCATCAGTCAGCAGCCCCATACACGCTCAGAGTTTTAATCAGCCTTTTAGTGGTTCACTGTTAAATCTGGACGGACAACCAAGTTTTATCAGAAAAAACACCATACCTTCAGAGATGCGTAAGAAGATACTGCATCTACAAAACAGGAACAAAATGCTATAGGAGAGGAGCACTTAGCAAAAAAGAGTTATTGAAAGTGAAAAATAAGATAGCAGAAACGAAAACTTAGTAGGAGATTTGAAAGATAAAGCTGAGCGACATCTTCAAGAAAGTCAAACGAGAAGCCAAAGATGGCAGATAGAGAGCTCTAACGATCAGAGGCTCAAACTGGGAGTTCTACCCCCTGAATACTAGGAGTTCCAGAGGAGAGTATGGAAAATGGAGAGGGAAAATGATCAGATACAATATTTAAGAGGAGTTCCCACCTGAAGATAAATTCTAATTAGAGATATTGTACATTGGAGTATATGTACGCAGTTTTCCAAAATAATACAAGCGTATGCGAAGATGTCCAGGCAGTTGCCAGATGGGGCAGAACTTCTACACTTTACAGAATTTTTAACACTTTACCAGTAGGGACGCAAAGGAGTCTGTACAAATAATTTGATCTGCAATTACTATTTGAGGTTAAATATTTTGTGAATATTAAATTATCGGGTCTATCTGTGAGTTAACCAACAACTGGATACAGCTGAAAGTACCAACTGATTTTCTTTTCTGTTTCTTCCAGTTTTATTGCTATACAATTGATATACAGTACTGTGTAGGTTTAAGGTATACAGCTCAAGGATTTGACTTACGGAGATGATGAAACTGTAAGCAGCTCCTTTGGCCCTCTTCTGTTTGTTCATCCCTGTATTCCTCAGACCTTCATCATAAAGATGAGATCACTATGCCACATTCAACCTAGTCCCTGATTTCTGCTTTACTAAATGTACAAAATGCCTTGCTCTTAACCTGTTGATCCCTTTCCTGGATTAGAAGGAGTAAGAATGAAGGATTAAGCAGTTAAAGAATGACTAACTCTCTACCCCTAGGTCCCCCTTAGTAAATTTGCAGGTGGACCCCGAGGGCACAGGCGGACCACGTGGGTCAAAGAATCCAGTTGCAGACGGACCACCTGAGCAACACAGCGTCCCAAGGAAAATCAGGAGAAGTCAGCAGGTCTGCATGCAATGGAAAAATGACAAAGAATCTGACCTCCTGCTTTAATGATTAACTGAGATCGTTTCCCCTTTTTCCCTTTAAAAATTGTCATGGTTGAGCAGAATCTTCAGAGTTGGTCTCTGGACAGAAGTCCACCTTCTCCCCAGATTGCCGGCTTTTCTGAATAAAGCATCTTTCCTTTCTATGAAAAAAAAAAAAGTTCCCACAATCAGAGGCATGTGTTTCTAGACTAAAAGGAAGAACGTAGTACCCAGCACAATGGATGAAAGAAGGACCATAACAGGGCACATCATGGTGAAAATTCAGAACACAAAAGACAAACAGAAGAACCTAAAAATGTTCAGGGAGAGTGAAAAAAACATAAGCAAGAGGTCAGGGATTGTAACAGTGGCAGCACTGACACCTAAAAATCAACGGAGCAACGCCTCCCAAATTCTGAGTTCAGTGTTTCCAACCGGGAACTCTGCTCCCAGCCAAAGTTTCAATCAAGACTGAGGACAGAAAAAGACACATCCAGACATGCAAACTCTTAAAAAGTTTGTCTCCAGTGTACCTTTTCCCTGGAAGTAAACCAAAAACGAGGAAGCGATGAAACCCAGGAAACCTGAATCCAACACACATCAGTTAGGAGACGACTTGGCTGGTAAACACCATAAAGCTTATCTCAAGGCCCTGCTCGGGGCTCTTCTCTCCTAGGTCGTGGAGCAGGAAAGGGCCAGTACCACCCAGACAGCAGCCGTGGTGCCTGGGGCCCGGAGGTCACCCAACGGACGACGTTCCACAGAGGGCAAGGGGCATCGCCCAGGGGCCCTTGCCACTTGCCGCAGGACAGTGGCAGCAGCTCCTGGAAACTCCCCCGATGCCTGGCATGCTAGCAACTTCCCCAGGGCCGCTCGGCGAGACCGGGCCCAGAGAGCGGCATGCAGTGCCCTTGGCCACCGGGGTGACGACCTAGCATCGGGGCTGAGGCTCCCGGAACGACCCAGTCAGCGTCCCCGCTCCTCCCGCCGCCGCCCCTCTACCTCGCAGGTTTCGGATGAAGTCCTCCAGCATCATCTTCCGGTCGGGCTTAATGTTGGGGCTGTACATGTCGGTGTTGAGGAGGATGACGGCGAAGGCCAGGATGAAGACGGTGTCCGGGTTGTGGAACTGTCGCACCACCTCGGGGTTGCACATGCAGTAGCGCTGGCTGTGCGGGGAGACACGTGAGGGTGCTGAGGGCCCACACCCTCCCTGAGCTCCAGCGACGGGGGGACCTGGGAACGTGTCCAGCCCTCCGATGGCTTAAGCCCAGGGAGGCTCCCCCTCCTGCCGCCGACTGCCGTCTGCCCCGTACCTCGGTCCCCATCCCCTCCGAGGGGACGGGGCAGCTGTCACACACCCAGAGACCCCCGGAACCCCACTCCCGGCCCCGTTCCAGCCTCACACAGGCGCTCAGGAAAGATGTGCTGGTCGATGGGGACGGTGAGGTGACTGCAGGGAGAGCCCGAGGGGTCTGTCCCGCATCTTTGCTTCCCTCCCGGCCCTCCAGGGACTCCTGGCCCCCAGGCTTACAGCCACCCTGCTTCCCCACCCCCAAGTCCCGGGTGTGTGCGAGGGGAGTGGGGCTGGGGAAGGGTCCCACCTGAAGGTCTCTATGAGCCGTTCCACCTTCTGGGCCTCGCCCTGCACGCGGATGTGTGCCTGGAACTTGCGCAGGGCCTCGTCCAGCTCCATGGCAGAGAAGTCCATCTCGTCCACCACGCAGCTGAGGCCGGGAGGGGAGGGGGTCGTGAGGGGCGGGGGCCCCGAACCTCGCTCCACCCACCAGAGCTGGGAGGAGGGCGTGGCCCACCCGCTGGCTGGAAGCCCCACCCTGGTGGGGAGGGGGGACTTGGTGTCTGTGACCAACAAGGGGGGACTTACCCTACCCACCCCCAGGGTCTCCTTCCACCGCCCGCGAGGACCCTCGTTACACCTCCTCCCACCCGACGGCCCTGCGAGGCACCGCCTGAGGGCCTCCCTCCCACCTCCGTACCCTGGGGTCCGGGGCTGCGGCCAGCTGTCCGAGGCCCCAGGGCCAGGAGGCTGAGCCTGCTGCCTCCGAAAGCAGGTCCTTTCCTCTCAGCCCCAGGGTGCCCAGAGTCAGGGGTTCAAACGGTGAACAGTGCTTTCTCTTCTGTCCTCTCCAAGGCCTCTCGGGGCCTTTCTCCCTGGTTCCGCCCCGTTTGGGAACCTCCTCTTACACCAGCACCCTCCCAGGTCGGAGCGTCTGCAGACTCCTGGGCCTCCCTCCCGAGGCCCTCCCAGCCGCCGGCGTATCCACGCTTCCCCTCCCCGGGGTGCACCGCTTCCAGCGCCGTGAGCAGTGGGCCCCGTGCCCCTGAGGGCCGCAGGCCCCCCCGTGCAGCGGACATGTCGCCTTCTGCACCCACGCGCTGCACTGCGCTCCTCTGTCCTGGTCATCGTACACCTGCCCCACCCTGCCCTTTCTCTGTTCCCAAAGCCCGTGGTGGACGCCACCAGCGTCACAGCCCTGGACACCACTGCCCACCTGTCCCACCCTGAGCAGGCCCCAACTCCTCCGTGATCAGCTCTGGGGCTGCCTGCGGCCTGGGAGACTTGGGGGGCCCCGCTTGACCCTGGCTCTGCTGTTGGTTTTTAGGAGAAAGCAAGGAGCCCCCGTGGCGGCAGTCAGGCCCCTGGTGGTCGGCGGCCCCGCCTCCCCCCACTCCTCTTGGGGGGAACAAGGAGGAAGGGGCGTCCCGAGGCCACCCAGAGAGGGCAGGGCCGGGGGCTCTTTCCCCCAGGACAGGGCAGACGGCTGTCTGCAGGCTGGGAGCCACACTCAGCTTGGTGAAGCCCGGGCTTCTCTCAGGCTTGGCGGCCTCAGTAGAGGGTGGGGCAGGGACTGGGAGATGGGAGGCAAGGACCTGGCCCACGGATGGGAATGGGCTGCGTCTCGGCACCTGAGACAGACAGCAGGTCCAGCAGGCGAGAGGGCAGCTCCTGTCACCTCTTCCCTGGGCCATCCCCAGGTGAGGGAAGGTGAACTCAGGGCAGCATCACAGGGCCCACAGCTGCGTGTCCCCCAGCCCAGCACAGCCAGGCCAGGAGGGACGCATCGGGCACGACTGAGCCAGACAGGATGCCGGGCGGAGGGGGCGAACCGGTGCGGCAGGAGGGCCGTGAGCGGGAGCCGGGGAGGGAGCCAGAAACACAGAGACAGCGAAAGACACGGGGGTAGAGAGTCAAGTGAGAGAGACACGGAGGGAGAGACAGAGACAGAGAGCAAGAGTAAAACAGAGACAAGAGGAGAAAGAGGGAAAGCCAGCCAGAAGGGAGAAGGCAGAGCAGACGAGGGGGACGAGGCTCGGCCGGCTGGGTGGGGCAGGCCTGGTGTGCAGCAGCGGGCAGCCACACTGCAGCCTCTCGTCCTCGGGCCCCGCCGACTCCTGCAAGGCCCAGGCCCAGGCAACGGGCCCCAGCCTGGCCACCCCTGACACACAGGCCGGCTGCCCAGAGGACCCAGAACGGCCCTGATACCCCCGGTCTGGGGTCCAGGACTTGCCCCTGTCAGTCCATCCATCCCACCCCCGACCTGGCCCCCCTGCACGACTGTGAACCCCACGGACCCGGCACCCTGTGTCCCTCAGTGGTGTCCCTCCCAGAACCTCTGTCCATGGACTGTCCCCCATGCTCTGGACAGGGGCTGACCCCACGATCGGCACCGAGGGAAGTGGCGGGAGGTGGCCGCAGAGCAGCCGGGAGCTGGCGGACGTGCCCAGCCAAGCACGGCGGCCGGCTTTCCAGCCCTTCACTCCGGTGACTGCTGCTGGCCGCTCCAGTAACAAGCCGGAGAGTCAAGGACCAGAGCAGGAGACTCAGCCGGGTCGGAACGCCAGCCCGCAGAGCAGGCAGCAGGCTACACCACCCACGGCGCGGGCTGTGCAGGCCTCTGCGGGCGGACACCTGTGCCAGGGGCTGGGGAGGCTCTACAGCCCACCTCTTGCAGGACCCCATGGCAGAGCCTTCAGGCAGCCGGTTAAAATGCAGGGCCCCGGCCCTACCCCGGATTTACCAACTAGACGATTGAGAGCAGTGCCTGGGAATCAGCATCCCTCAAACTCGCCAGCCGATCCTTAGAAACTGAAAACGAATGGCTGAGCCGAGCGCAAGGTCGGGGGGATGCTTTTAAAATGAGAGCCTGGGAGCTCACGGGAGCACGCGTGTCCTCTCGGCTCTCAGGGGCTGCTTTTGTGGTGGGGTGGTGAGGGAGGGAGCGCGGGAGGGAGAGACAGACAGCCCCACCCCTTCTCCACGGCACGTGCGCATACACACACACGTATGCGCGCGCAGGCGCACACACGCACGTACATGCGCACGCGCGCGCGCGCACGCACACACTGATTTCCTGCCTTGCTCCCTGCAGTTGCCACCACAGGCATCGCTGTTTGATGGGCAGGTGGTCTGGGGTTGTCAGATCTTTGAGAAAAAATCTAGACGTTTTCTGCAAAACCCCCAGAAGCTGTCTTGAGAGGCGGAAAGACACTACTGCCTGCAAGTCGTTTCCTGTCTGTAGAGCTGGGGGTTGGGCCAGGTGACCTCTTGCCCCACCGTGACATTCTCTGATGAGGACCCAGACCCAGAGCCGGCCCACAGGCAGTCTCTGGAGGCTCTGCAGATGCTTGCAGGCAGCAAGGGAGGGCAGCGTCGTTTCTGGCTGGCTTTGGAATACAGCTCACACGACTGGCTGCTTCTCCCCGCCTCCCAGGGAACCAGTGCCCTCCTGGGGCAGGTGGCCGGGCCGAGGCCATGCCCTGGTGGACCCTCACCTTGTAACGGGGGCTCCGTCATCCAGGAATCACTCCCCACGGTCCTCGCCCCTCTGCACAGCGTGGCTCTCCTTTCCCTCCCTAAGGTGCCAGCCTGCACCTGACCTTGGCTCTCTCTCCTCTCCTCTCCCCGTCTCCCGTTCTTCCCGTGTTCTGCAGATCACTTGCACCTAAAACCTCCCCTCCTGTCCGTCTTCTTCTTCATCACCCTGAAATCCTGCTGGGAGCAGACTGCTGGCAGTTCTCCAGATCCTCTGCCACCTCCACCAGCACAGCCAACAGCCCTCTCCTCTCTGATCACCTTTAAGGTGAAAAAAATCATACGTTTCTGGGTGGTCGTTTCTGGTGTATAATCTCCCTATTTTACAGAAGGTAAAACTGAGACTGCAAAGGGGCTTGCTTGGTGTTCCCTCTGCTAGGGAGACCCTCCCCAATCTACGCCAGTGGGCAGCTCCCTCTGCACCTCCTTCACTGAGTATTTTTTTCAGTGCTTCACTAAGTGGGCAATGACTTCATCTCCTCAGTCCGGTGGGATATTAAGCATCATCCTGTTATTTTTTACTATATGAGGAAACCAAAGCTCACGAGAGAGCTGACCTTGCAGGGGGCACTGCACACATCGCACTCCTGGCATGTTCCCTCCCGGGGGCTGTTGCTAATGCATCTCTCGCTGGGGGCTGCTCTCACCCAGATGCCTGGTGGGACCTGTGAGGGCCCAAGGAGGGGCAGTTGGACACATCACAGAGTCACGGGTGAAGGCCACTCCACTGTCAGCAGTCACATGAGGCCATGTGGCCACCCTGCAGTTTCTGAGCTGGCCTGGTACACGGAGCCCACAGCAGCGGACCAAACCCCTGACCCCCTACCTTCTGCCTCCTGGGGCTTTCTCTGACCCCCAGTAGCTAACTTGCCCTCCCCCTCCCTCCCCCACCCCCCACCCACCCCCCTGCATGCATTGAGCACCTCTGCATATGCAGCACTGTGCTAGGGACCTGGAATAAGTGGCAAACAACACAAACACAGATCCTGTCCCAGTGAGAGAGACAGGCATTAAGCGCAGAGTCAAAAATAATTATTTTGGGCTTCCCTGGTGGCGCAGTGGTTGAGAATCTGCCTGCTAATGCAGGGGACACGGGTTCGAGCCCTGGTCTGGGAAGATCCCACATGCCGCGGAGCAACTAGGCCCGTCAGTCATGGCCGCTGAGCCTGCGCGTCTGGAGCCTGTGCTCCGCAACGAGAGGCCGCGATAGTAAGAGGCCCGTGCACCGCGATGAAGAGCGGCCCCCACTTGCCACAACTAGAGGAAGCCCTCGCACAGAAACAAAGACCCAACACAGCAAAAATAAATTAATTAATAAACTCCTACCAACGTCTAAAAAAAAAAATCTTATTAAAAAAATAAATTAATAATAATAATTATTTCATTATAATCGTGACAAGTTCTGTGCAGGGAAAGGACAGGGTTTTGAGAGGGGACAAAGGAGATGTACTTTTTATTGGTGTGTCCAGAAATGCCTCTTTGGGGATGTGACATTTGAGCAGAGACCTAAAAGATGAGTAGGATCTGATTAAGGGAGGGGGAGGGGTGGGGGAGACATGATAAGATCCAGTTTGTTTTAAGATGATTTCTCTGGTGTTGGGCGAGAATGAATGAAAAAGGAAGGGCAGGAGCAAGAGAGAAGCAGGGGGCCATCAGGATGCACCTACAGAGGTTCAGGCTAGAGACGACGAGCCCTGGCTAAGCTGGAACAAATTGAATGGACCTGAACAGACCTGAACGGACCAGGCCAGCTGAGAATCTGAGAGACATCCTGGAGGGAGAACTGATGGGACAAGGTGATGGAAGGAATGTGGGCGGTAGGGAAAAGGAGTCGGCGGTGAGTCTCAGAGCTCGGGCATGAACACCTGGGGGCCTGGTGGTACTAGTTTTTGAGATGGGTGGACATACATGCTGGAGAGATCGAGACTTCAGTTTTGGACACATGAAGTTGGAGATGTTCTTTCATATCAGTTTAGTATCTACCCAATCATCGTCATTAGCACCCAAAGTCTTGCCTTTTCTATTTTACAAATTAAAACCCAGCCTCAACCCTTCTTTGCTCTGTAGTCACTAATTCTTTTCTCTACGCCTCTTTTTTTAAATATTTATTTATTTATTTATTTATTTATTTTTGGCTGTGTTGGGTCTTCGTTTCTGCGCACGGGCTTTCTCTAGTTGCAGCGAGCGGGGGCTACTCTTTGTTGCGGTGCACGGGCTTCTCATTGCAGTGGCTTCTCTTGTTACAGAGCACAGGCTCTAGGTGCGTGGACTTCAGTAGTTGTGGCACGCGGGCTCAGTAGTTGTGGCTCGCGGGCTCTAGAGCGCAGCCTCAGTAGTTGTGGCGCACGGGATTAGTTGCTCCGCAGCATGTGGGATCTTCCTGGACCAGGGCTTGAACCTGTGTCCCCTGCATTGGCAGGTGGATTCTCAGCCACTGCACCACTGGGGACGTCCCTCTACTCCTCTTTGGAGCCAAACTTCTAGAAGTCATCCCTACTCATGCTATTTCCACTTGCTCAATCCCATTCACTTTTCAACCCGCTCCAGCCAAGCATCTACCCCAGCATTCCATTAAAACTCTTGTCAAGGCCACCAATGGCCGCCATGTTGCCAAGTCCTGTGGCGCCAACGTCTGTCCTCATCACACTGGCCTCCTGGCAGAGTCAACGCAGTTAAAGACTCCCTTGGAACACTCCTCTCTCTTGTTTCCATCCCATTGCCCTCCCCTAGGTTGACTCTCTCCTCTCCGGAGGCACCCCTCCTCCATCGCAGGCCCTCCTCCCCCTGGCCTCTAACTCAGGGCTGCCCACCAGGTCCCTTCCCCCACTTTACAACCTCTTCCTAGGGGCCTCACCCGTTCCTATGGCTCTGAATGCCACCGCGCACTACAACTCTTAAGTGTAGCCGTGAGTTCACCCTTATTATTTTACCATTAGTCACTAACTAGTTAATTTTTGTTGTTGTTGTTGTTAATCTACAGTGTTCATAAGAGGCCCCCTTAAGTAATGGTGCTCCTAAGCGTGGATGAGGGCTGCTGAGTGCAAAGGTCAGTCCTGGGGCAATCTTCACAAGGCCACAGGTTGTGCTGGCATCTCTCGCAGGAAAGTCAGGGTGGACATATTTTATGTTTTACCAAGTATTTAATATTTTAACTTGCTCTGAGTAAATATTTGATAATGTCTCGTTTGAGGAATTCTTCAGATGAAATGTCACCACACCCAGCATCGCTCTCCCCTCAAAGCTAAAAATATATACGTGTTTATTTGGTATAATCTGTACGGATTACTCCGGCGGGCCTGCAGCAAAGACATATTCACACACAAAGATCTAGTGTTCCGAATCCTCAGCAGCCCAGGAGGCTGTTTGCTGTGACCGGCCACCTCTGTTCTCCGCCCACCCCAGTCACCAGGCCCTGCTGCCTCTCGCTGCCTCTGGGCTCCACCCGCCTCTACCCTCCCTGCAGCCTCTGCTGAGGGTAAGGGCCTCATCATCTGGCCACAACCGGTCCTTCAATAGCCTCCGAACCAGCCTCCCTGCCTCCAAACCATCTTCCGGAACAACACTTCTAGGACGGCCATTTGGCCCCGTCACTCACTCCTCTGCTTATACTTTTTCGAGGTTTCCCACACCCCTCATATGAAGCCTGAGCTCCCCAGCAAAGCACGGCCCTGGCTGCTCCCGGACTCTCCTGCCCCTTCCGCGTTCTCACTCCAGCCCTGCAGCCTGGCTCTCCCGCGGCCCCAGGTTTGCACACACTGCTCTTCCTTCCTGCCGCCCACCCCCAACCTCCAGGTCTGCCTTCCATCTCTCTGGAATCTTCCTGGACCTCCGCGGTGCCTCTGCTGTGTCTCCCGTGTCACCCAAGCATCTGCCTGTCCTCCCACCGTGCCACGCGCTCCCCGACGCCTGGAGTCGGTCTCTGCATCCCTGGCGTATGTATAAACTCAGTAAACATTCCTGGGGTGGATGAATGAGTGAGTGACAGACCAAACTCAAGAATGAACGGGGCTGTGAGCACACGGTCAGCTGGGGAAGGAGCCCTGCGGCCGGCGCCTTTGGAAGCTCTGCCTGGTGGCCCTGATCGTCTGGACCTGACCCCTGGACACGGCTGCCGAGGGAAGGGCCCCGTGGATTCCAGACCACGGGCAGCGAGGCGGCCTGGAGTGCACGTGCTTCCCATTTCCTTCAGCCAACGACGCGGGCCAGTGAGTGCTGAGAACCCGGCGACCTGGCCCTGAGAGGCAGCTCCTGACGTGCTGTCTGGACCTGCCTCGGAGGGGCCGCTGACTGGGGGTGATTGCGGAGGTGCTCTTGCTGGGGTGGGGGGCTTCTCCTTTCTGTGGGTTTCTGTGGCAAGTCCCTCCCAAGGGCTGGGGAAGCGTAAGCACAGCTGTTCCCTGCATCTGTATAAACAGGTACAACCTTGCAGGAAGTTGCTCGTTAACACATCCGCGTGTGGCGTCAGTCTGTGTTGCAGGGAGATGAAGCGGCGCACACAACTGTGATCAAAATGAATTTCGCCATCTCCACTATTTTCTTTTTTAACGATAGCAAGACAGTGTCTGGCAGACAAAGGAACTGGTTGGGAGCTGAAAATAGGTAGTGATAGCAGCAGGGATTTTTAATTGTCTGGAAGAGACAGCAAAGACCTGGAAGGTGAGGTACAGGCCAAGGCCGGGAAGAGGTGTGTGCGGTGCCCATGTGGGTCTCTGCTCCAGGCGGAGCCGGGGCCAGCTTTCAGGATTAGGATGGAAAACGAAGCTGCCCACCGCCACGAGCTGGAGGAACCCGGGTGTTACTTCTGCCGTTCTTGTCTCATCCGATTCAATTAAAAATGTCCCCACCCGCCAGGGAGTTATTTTTGTCAGTCGGAACTCATAACGAGCCAGACGAAGGTCGAGGCTTTCTGGAAGAGTGCAACGTGGCCAAGAAACTAGAGCAGGAGGACCTGCCAGAGTCCCTGGTGACAACACGGGGACAAAGAAAATCTTGTTTGAAGTCCTCAGAAGGGATGGCGGCTGGTGCACCTTGAAACCGCCCCCACACATCGGGAGTCCGTGTGGACGCGGAGGCTACTACCCTTTTGCTGGGCCCGGCAGCCCCCGGTTCGCCCGTGGTTCTCAAACCTGAGGGCGCACCAGAACCACCCAGCTGGCTGATCAACTGCACGGAGCTAGGCACCACCCCAGGGTTTCTGAATCCAAGCGTCTGGGCTGGAGTCTGAGGATCGACGTTGCTAACGAGCTCCTGGGCGCTGCTTCTGTTCGGGGGACCAGGCTTTGAGACCCACGCTCTGTGCCAGTGACAGGGGTAGGACGGGAAGAAGTCAGGCCTTTGGTGTCAGGCACCCTTGGGTTTGAATCTTGTCTCCACCATATAGGTCTTCAGTTCAAGTCACTCAGCCTCACTGTGCCTCATTTTCCCCATCTCTAGAATGGAGCTAACACCTAAAACGTCCAGTGGGCGGGTGGGGCGGGGTGGTATGGGTTTTAGAAGAGACAATGTATGTAAAGCTCCCAGTTTATAACAGAGCTTAAGAAATGAGGTTCTCCAGGGCTTCCCTGGTGGCGCAGTGGTTGAGAGTCCGCCTGCCGATGCAGGGGACACGGGTTCGTGCCCCGGTCCGGGAGGATCCCACATGCCGCGGAGCGGCTGGGCCCGTGAGCCATGGCCACTGAGCCTGCACGTCCGGAGCCTGTGCTCCGCAACGGGAGAGGCCACAACGGTGAGAGGCCCGCATACCGCAAAAAAAAAAAAAAAAAGAAAGAAAGAAATGAGGTTCTCCAGACTTGTGGTTGCCAAGGCGGGGGAGGCGGGGGAGGGAGAGGGATGGTTTGGGAGTTTGAGGTTGGTAGATGCAAATTATTACATTGAGAATGGATAAACAAGGTCCTACTGCACCTTGCACAGGGAACTATACTCAATACCTGCAACAAACCATAATGGAAAAGAATATTAAAAAAAGAAAGTCTACATGTGTATAACTGAGTCACTGTGCTGTACCGCAGAGATCGGCACAATATTGTATATCAACCATACTTCAATTAAAAAATATATATTAAGAAAAACAGAAACGAGTGTTCTCATTAGGGACCGAATCGGAGCTGACGTGCCCCGTGAGTAGGTAGATCTGTACTTCCCTCTAGCGCAGGTGTGAAGACTCTTTCCTTCATCGCCAGTGAACTCGCCTGAAACTGCATCATCAGACCCGTCAACTGTTTAAAACATACATCTATCAGAGAGAGGAAACTGAGGTAGCTCAGATCAATGCAGATCTGTGGATCAGTTTCTCAGCTCTGTTTTCTTCCCAGATGAGAGGGTTGGGGCCCAGCAAATAAAGGTGAGTCAGGGATGGGATAGCATCTGGTTCAGTTCAGTTACCCTGCCCCTGGCCTGGGCACTAGCCATTTCTTCTCTCTGGGCCTCAGTCCCTGGCCGGGTAGAATGAGAGAGCTGGACTAGCTGACCGTCTAGAGCATTTCTCAGCACCACGATTCGCAGCTGGGCTCTGACAAGCACCGTAAAGGCATTCAGACCACACATCTGTCGGGATGACGCACAAGGTAGGATGGTGTGGCGTTTAGGGCTCAGGTTATGGACCTCTCTGCCAGGCTTCAGGTCTCAGCCGCTGCTCAGCCCTGGACTGTGGCAAGCGCCCCACCCTCTCTGTTCCTCTGTTTCCTTTATTTGGTGCAGACTCCCAGCACTGGCCTCACAGCGCTGCTGGCAAGATGGTATGCGGCTTTGCACGTAAGGTTCTTAGAACCGTTCCTGCTGGCACACGATACACGCTGGATGTGTGTGAGCTGCCTGCTCGCTCACAGATGGCCCTCCTGAGAAACCCGCGGGGAGTGACTCCCAGGAAGTCCCACTGCAAAGAGCGGCCAGTTTCAGCCACACCTGAACATCACGCAGGATCCAGAGAGACCTCTCCAGAGCTGGGCCCTGGGTACTCAGGAGGGGAATGGGTGGTGGGTACGTTCATTTTTGTGTAAAAGTCCAATTTCTATGCAGCTGTGACGAAGCCAAGAGAGTCTCAACTCTGGAGTTTTTCACCCCACTCTGGGGTTCCAAGATCTCCGCATACAGGAGCAAATGATTCTTTTAAACGCCAATGACTCTCTCCTGTTACGTAGAATCTCTCATCTCTGTGTGTGTGCGCGTGCGCGGTGGTGGGGCTAGGGGAAAGGGCACTGGAGAGGTGAGGGGTCAAGGTCATAAAACCCAAAGACACCACAGTTAGAAGAGACCCCCTCCTTCCATTCCTCTGAGTGGGGGGCAGCATCAAGTTTTCAGAACAGTGGAAATAGCCCCCAAAGTCTTCTATCCCTGCCTGCCTCAGCCTCTCTCCAGACCCGTCAGACCCGTCAGAGTGGGCCTGGGCCCCAGCCCGCTCTCCCCTGCCCCATGGATCTCCTCAGGAGCAAGGCAACCCTTCCGAGGCTACACACAGACGACACGCAGGACCTGCTCAAACCATTCCTTCCTAGCGAGGCGAGGCCAGAGCCTTCCAGCCTGCGGAGTTTGACAGACAATCTGTCTTCATTTCTCAATGTCCCCTAAGAAGAGCCAATCTGCTGCACTCTGGCCAGAACATTTCCATGGAAATGAAATGATGAAATCCGACTACAACGTCAGACTCTAATATCTAACAAAGAACGGGGCAGACACAGTGAGAGAAGGAACGCCCGGGAAACTTTCTTCTGGCTACTCAACCCCAAAGCTGCCCTTCCTGCGTTTCCTTGGAAACGACAGATGCCCTCCGCGCGGGTGTGAAGATCACCCGGGCCGGGAAAGAGACTGCTCACAGCCAGCACACAACGTTTCCCCATCCGCTGGCCTTCAAACCTGCTGAAGCGCGCATTTCAGAAAGGAAATAGAGCAGAGGCAAATTTCCCAGCCACGTGAAAACTGACAGCGAGACGCTCGCAGCCCCAGAGAATCCTGATCTCCGCTGCCCTTTGTCTCCCACTGCCCTTCCCCCTCAGCACCAGGGGAGGACTTCCTCCAAGCTCGAGGTGGTCCCCTCCCTTCCCCGGAACTCTGTCTCAGACCAGCCCTGAGGAGTGGGAGGTTTCCCTGTGTTGGGGGAGGGAGCCGAGGGGAAGGGGAGGCGGGAGGGGTCTAATGCCCTGTGCTTTTAAGTGGGAGAAATAATAATAGAAATAGCTGACATTTTAAAAGAATGTACCAAGCCTCAGGCACTGAGTTAAGCACTTTATATGCACTTAAAAAAAGTTAATTCCTATGACTGGGTCTATTATCCCCATTTGACAAATGAGGAAATTGAGGCTGGTTTCTCCTAAAACAAACAAACAAACAAAAAACAACCGCCAACGACCAAAACACAACACCTTCCCAGGTCAACACTGGAATGGACGTGGCCCTTTGAGCTCAGAATGCCTCATATTATTATTTGATAAAGCCTCGTTGGATACATTCTTTCTTGGAATGGGGCATCCATGGAACCAGGACACAAAGGGGTGGAGGGTCAGCTTCCCAGAGCACCGAGGGCCTGACCCCGGAGGCAAATGTCATCACCGCATCTGTGATGCTCAGAGGTGAATCAGTGGCTGGGACAGATTCTGCTTGGCCCAGCTCCTCCTCTCTTCCTGTCCCCCCAGGCCCAGGAGTGGGGGGAGGGCCCCATCCCTTCCCCTCCCAGAGACTTTCAGCCTCTCCCCTTCCCATCTGGCTGCATCATGGAGAGAGCGGTGGCTTGGGCTGTCTCAGTCTCCAAGGGGACGGGTGATTTATGTCTTTTATTCAGCAAACAGCTTTGTACAGAATGGATACGACAGGCTGAATGTCACCGGCGGGGGCGCGTGTAGAATCCCAGTGAAGCCTTCCCGGCCTGGACACACGGCACTGGGTGACTGTCACTGTGTGTTTTCTCTGGTGGGAGTTAGGAAGAGGCAGTGGATCCTGAAAGGTTCCGAGAGAGCTGGCTTGAGTGGCAGGGAGATACCAAAAACCCCAGCATCTTGCTGCCCTGCCAGTGCCTGTCTCTTCCTGCTTCTTCATCCTCTCCAGGTACCTCGCGGCAGACAGACCAGGCCGTCGGCGCGCTGCAGACCTGGGGGAGGAGGGCTCCTTTCCGTGGAGCTGCCACGTGCAGGCCGTCTGCTGGGGCCTCAGAGCCCAGGGCCTGCACGGCTGCAGAACACAGCACGAGGGACTGAGGCGTTCACTGTGGCAGAATTGGGGCTCAGCTCTGTACTCGACGCCCCCTAAGCCCACAGTGCCCACTGGAGGCTCGAGGGCCCCTCACTCTCTTTCCACGTTCCTCCTCGCATCTCTCCCCGTTGAGACCTGGGTCTATAATTTCCCTGAGGCCACGAGCCAGGCCTGTTCCTCTCCCCGCGCACCCCGCCCCGACACGTACACACGTGGGATGCCCAGTGCAGCCCTATTCCCAGCATACAGTAGGCACTCAATATTTGCTGAATGAGTGGTGAATGGCCATCTCGTTCCCCCGTGAACGCTGGCACCCCAGCCCCGTCCTGGAGCCTGAGGGCTGCTCTGGGCAGCTCTGGCAGGATGACAGAGCTTGTTCAGGGCAAATGATTTTGCATGACGCCAGGGTGCCACAAACGCACTAAGGATTAGGAAAGACGATACATTCACTGGCGCTGGAGGGACCTCTGAGATCACACAGCTCAACCCTCTCTCTTTGCAGATGAGGAAGCCTGGAGAAGTGACTTGCAAGCGCTCCAGAGCGTGTCAGGAGCAGAGCAGGGGCCAGAGCCGGACTCTCGGGTCCAGCCACTCTCCTGCCCGCACACTGCCTTCTCATCCAAGCCTGAGCCCGCTCAGCCGCGAGCCCTAGATCCCAGCCCACCTCCCCTCTCGGCACAGGCAGCAGCGGCCGGTCTGCATCTCCAGCCCACACGATCGCCCAGGCAGGATGTGGAAATTAGTCTCCATTGTGTTGCTCAGCACACCCCGGGCTGCAGAAACACCGTGTGTTCCCAGAGCTACAGATCAACAGGGGCCTAGCAGGTCAGGATTCCGGGGCCAGGCCACATGGGGTCTGGAAAGGCAGAAGAGAACAGACGAGGCAGTCAGGGCCTGGGAGTGAAGCAGTCACCCCTGCCCCAGAGCAGACGGGCAAAGCCGGGTCACCCAGGGGATGTGGGGCAGCAGGAAGGAATGAAGCCATCCGGCGCAGCAACTCTACTCCTTCGCCAGTGGAAAGGGGACAAAGGCAAATGAAAAGTTCATGCCGGACAGATGAACCAGATAGAGGAAAACAGGAAAGGAAGGAGACGGAACACTTGATCTTTCTCCTCTTCTGCCATTTCCTCAAGGCATCCCCTCGGGGCACCCACACAGCAGGGGTGGTGCGATGGGGAAGGGGAGCCAGAGGGAGAGGGGGAAGGTAAAGAAATGCTGTCCATTTAGGGGTTTAGGCACTCAGAACACCAGCTCTGGGAGGAAGAGCTGATTGCCCAAAGCCACCGAGAGTCAGAGGCAGGAGCTGGCTTCTGTCAACTAAGGGCCATCAGGGATTTCACGGTCCCTTGAATGGGTCCAAGCCCCCTCTCTTCTGACTGCACTCAGGTAACAGCTATCCCATCATGAATTTAGGAATGTGACAGGGATTCCCGAGCACAGCAAATCTCCCCTCCTAACCCAGCCCCTCCCACCTGCAGGCACGGAAATGCAGGCCTGGAGAGCAGACACAGCAGCGGGGCGGCTCCATATAGAGAAGCCAGGTGTCTGAGTGCCACCCAGGGGACACTGACAGGGACTCCGGGCTTCTACGCCCTGAAGCAGGAGCCCCCAGCCCTCTGTAGCCCTGGCTGCTTCAAGAGCAAGTACGATAGGACGAGGTTCTCCCAGGACTCCTGCAGACTGTACCCAAGGAGAAGGGGGTGGGGAGAGAAGTGGGGAGGGCTCCTTACAGAATGGTGACCTTCGAGAAGGAAGTGAGCTTGGGGCGGGGGCCCAGCAGAAGAGAGGAGGGGCATCGGGAGAGGCGTGGGGAGAGACGGTCCAGAGCAGACTTCACGGAGCCTCGCCCCCTCTCTGCCAGAGGAGAGGGGGCTCCAAGGCCCTGCCCCTCCACCCCAAGGAATGCTCCCCTTGCCCTGGGGCTCGCCTACCTATCCACAGCGCCACACCCAAGAAGCAGGGCGCTATAGCAAAAGCGGCCCCCTCACCGCCAAATCCCCCACCTCCTGGACTTCAACCTTGGTGGTCAGTCTACCTTTATGGAATCATAGTACTTTCTGGCTCTAAAACCCCTCAGTCTAACCCCTTCTTTTTCTGCCTCATGTTTCCCCCACGATATAAAGCGGACACTCAGGGGCTGGGGGCTGGACGGGTGGCAGGAGAGGGTGCTGAAGGGCCGGTCCCCCAGGCGGAGATGGCCCCAGAGCTGACGGCCTTCTTTTTTCAGGTTCACTCTCATGCCTTTTGGTCTCCCTTGACCATTTCTGTGCCAGCCCCAGCCGCGCGCGTCCCCAGCGCCAGCCGCGTCCCCATCCACAGCGCCTACAATGCCTACGCGGAGGAGCACCTTGGCTCAGTAAGCGGCCTAATGACTGGAGGGGAGGCAGGTGATTGGCTAAGGACCATGGGGATGCTGGCTCCTGGACCAATCAGGAAGCCACCAGGACTGGAGCCAGGACTTCTGGGAATCCACCCAGACTTTAGAGGTCCTGTCCTCCCCGTGGCCTTCCCCCGCTGAGGTCCCAGGCCGCCCAGGAGATCCGGGAGGGTGGGCCAGGAGGGCGGGGAGGAGCCCGAGCGGGGCACTCACTCGAGCACGTCGCGGTTGAACTGCTTCTTGCTGTTGCCCAGGAACTCTCCGATCATCTGGCGGCTCAGGCCCTTACGCTGGAGCAGGAAATGGGCCACTCCGATGGGCGTGTCGGGGATGAAGCCTCGAGAGATCAGGAACTGGATGCCCTTGTCCGGGTTTCTGGGGGTGGGGTGGGGAGGGGAGGAGGGGTGGGGAGGGGAGGAGGGGTAGAGAGTGAGGCAAGTCTCCCCATGACGCCTTTCCTCCCTTTCTTCCTGCCTAGGGAACCCACAAAAGTGCCTGGAGGTCCTTGGGCAGAATTCCCAGGAAATGTCAGCATTCCTTCCACTGCAGAGGGGCTCCCCTTAAAAAGCCCCTCTCGCCACGTTCTCCTGAACCTCCCTGCACAGGAGTGAAGATGGTGCGGGACTGGGGAGGTCTGGCCAAGTAGATTCCAGAGCAGGTGGAGAGGTGTCCCTTCCGTCTTCCTGCCTCAGTCCCACTGGATCTGACCCTGAGGTCCCCCAGCCCTTCCTCCCACCTGTATCCTGCTGTCTACACTCAGGACCCACGCTCGAACCGGGAGGGCAGAGGAGACTGGGAAATGGAGGTGGGATCTCCTACCACACCCCTCTTCCCTGTGTGTGGCAGACACAAGAAAGACCCTGCTCTTCAGGGTTGACTTTCCCAGGCTTGAGTCTGTGTGTGGGTGTGGGTGTGAGTGCTGTGTCTTAAGGCCCATGTGCTCCCAGCGCGGTCTGCAAATCCATGCTGCTCCCTGAGCTGAAGCTTACCGGTCCAGGAGAAGATAAGTGCAGAAATAGAGGCTAAGCCTTTAGCCCCTTTTATAGCACGTTGACATTTTCAGGACAACCAAGCATGTGACTGTTTTTCTAGCAACTCATTTTAATTGTATTTTACAGAAGTGTCAGCCCACAACATATTGGATAAAAACCCAGACTGGTCCTTCACTATAGATAATTTGAGAACCACTGTCTTGTGGGATCCAGGTACGTGTGTGTGTGCAGAAGCGAGGGTAGGGCTGTGCTCACCAGGGTGGCAGCCTGAGGTACACGAAGGAGCGATGGGAGTCACACAGGTCTGACTTCACCCAGCTCTGCCGCTTACTAGCTGTTTCACAGGGCTCAGTTCACCTGTGTGAGCCTGTTTCCTGGTCTGTAAAATGGCATAATGATGCTCTCTCTAGAACTTGTTAGGAAATCTGCAAATGTTTTATGTCAGGTGAGCTATGAACGGTAGCTATTCCCCCTAGAATAGAAGCTGCTTGAGACCGGGGGATGTGTCTTCCTCATCTTTGTGGTTTCCGTGCCAAGCACTCCAAACATAACTTCTGAATGAGTAAATGAACACACAGGTGAATGGTTTCTGCTCAATCCTCATTGATTAGGCAGGAGGGATGCCGTGTTTCCCGCCTCAGGGCTATGAAGGAAGGGGTGAGTGGAGGGTGGAGACGAGTGCCTCATGTACTTGAAATCTCCACAGGACGGGCAGGTGTGTTTCCTCTGCTTGCCACCAGCTGTATACCTCTTGGTTGCAAGGAAGTTCTGGCTGGGGGCTCTGAGCTATGGTGGTTGTTCATTTCTCCGCTCCCACGCCCCTGTTCTCTTCTGCTTCACCTCTACTTGCTGGACGCTCCCCTCCTATCCGCCCCCCGCACCCCCATTCCTTGCGCCAGGTCTCTGCTCCCCCCACCCTTTCCTCCTTTGGTCACTGCCTCTTCTCTCCGTGTCATCAACCCCATGAGATTGATACTCCCTGTTTTCTTAACTTCATGTCCCACCCGAATGCTTTCTGCCCAAGCCTTATACTACTTGTACTATTATTTCCTCTGACATTTTCTCACTTTTCAAAGCCTAGCTTCATCTAGCAGTACTAGTGGTTAAAGCGTAGGTCTGAGGTGCTTTAACCCTAATCTTTAACGTAAATTCTTATCAATTAAAAATAAAATGAGGGGCTGCCCTGGTGGCGCAGTGGTTGAGAGTCCGCCTGCCGACGCAGGGGACGCGGGTTCGTGCCCCGGTCCGGGAAGATCCCACATGCCGCGGAGCGGCCGGGCCCGTGAGCCATGGCCGCTGAGCCTGCGCGTCCGGAGCCTGTGCTCCGCAACGGGAGAGGCCACAACAGTGAGAGGCCCGTGTACCGCAAAACTAAATAAATAAATAAAAATAAAATGAGTATTCCCACACTATCTCAAGGATCAGGCGTGGCCCAGAGGCCACCTGGGAGGACCCTGGGACGATTCGGTCCATTCCCGGGCCCGCTGCTCACCCGTAAGTGCAGCCCCTGCCCCGCACCTCCTGGAACTTACATGTTGAAGAGGTTGAGGCCGATGCGGTAGAGCCGCTTGCGCAGGGTGTCGGTGGAGAGCGTGGGAGACTTGCAGCTGGCCGGGTTCTCGCAGTGGTAGCGCGGCAGGCTCAGGATCATGGCCTGCAGGGCCTCCTTGGAGGCCGAGGCCGACGCTGCCGATTTGGTGGACGCGCTGCTGCTGCTCAGCTGCTCCGAGCTGTCGCCGGCCTCGGCCTCCGCCCCTTTCCCCGCCTCCTCGGCCTCCTCCTCTCCGTCTTCCTCCTCCTCCGCTGCCGGCACCGCGGCTCCCGGCGGGCTGGCGCGCAGGGCCCCGTTGGCTCCCGCCTCTGCGCTCGCGCCCTCGGCGGGCACGTCCTCCTGGCCGGCGCTGGGGGCCTCCAGGGCCTCCTGCCCGCCGGCCTCGTCCTGCTCGGCCTTGCCCGCCGCGGACTCTGCAGGGGCTGAGGCCGTCGGCGCGCCCAGGCAGTTGGCCACGGACAGAGCCGTGGAGGAGGAGACGGAGATGTTCCGGCTGGCGATCTGCACGGTGACGTCCCGGAAGGCCATCATGAGGGTGCTGCCGTGGCCCTGGGGCGGGCCGGCGGGCTCGGTGGGCTCGGCCCAGTCCCCCGAGTGGGCGCCCTCGGGCTCCCGCGCCTCGGTCTCCAGGCCCGGCGGCCCCGTGCCCGCGCGCAGGGCCCTGTGGACCTGGTAAGCGCCGCTCTCCTGCAGGGAGCACACGGTCTTGAGGCTCCAGGTGCTGAGGGCGTCGTCGATGGACTTGGCCAGGGACTGCACCTGCTCGGTGAAGGAGTCCTCCAGTTCGGTGAGTGTGCCCGCGATGGTGGGCGGCAGGGAGGGCGAGCGCGCCAGCGGCAGTCCCGAGAGGCCGCAGCCCTCCAGGAGCGCCCTCTCGGCCGCCAGGCTCTCGGCCGTGGGCGCGCGCGCCTTGCGCAGGGAGATGCGCCGCGGCAGGCGGCTCTCCAGGAGCGAGTTGCGGATCTTTTCGAAGTTCTTGCTGAGCTGGTACTGGCGGAAGGCGGTTTGGATGGTGCAAGCGGCGCGCCGGGACACCAGGTGGCCCCCGTACTTGTGTTCTAGCATTTCAATCTGCAGGGAAGACAAAGAGGCGCGAGCGCAGTTAGGGAAGGGGTGTGACAGTCCTTGAGAAAGACGGTGGCGGCGGCTGTCGACTGGGGCAGGGGATTGAGCTGCTAAACTTCGGCGGGGGCGCGGGAAGGTACAGCTTCGGGGCACTGAGGGGCTCATGTCTGAAAACCCTAGCACGCCATGGCCTGAGATGCCAAAGCTCCCAGAGGTGTGGGATGTAGGACTGGATTCTGGGATTGGTGATGCCAGGGGCAGGGGACGGACGAGGTGCGAATGGTAGGGGGCGGTTATTTCCAAATGTTCGTATCAGAGATGCATACGGTGGAGTTCATGGCTGAAATGCATGACATCCTGAATTTGTATTAAAATACTCCATCAAAAGAAGTGGGAGGGCTAGATGAAACTATTAATAAAACTTGTTAGGGCTGGGTGGTGGTTAAATGGGAGTTTATTACACTACTCTTTCTACTTTTGTGTTTTTTTTTTTTTTTTTTTTTTTTCTGTACGCGGGGCTCTCACTGCCGTGGCCTCTCCCGCCGCGGAGCACAGGCTCCGGACGCGCAGGCCCAGCGGCCATGGCCCACGGGCCCAGCCGCTCCGCGGCATGTGGGATCCTCCCGGACCGGGGCACGAACCCATGTCCCCTGCATCGGCAGGCGGACCCTCAACCACTGCGCCACCAGGGAAGCCCTTGTGTGTATTTTTAAATAATAGAAAATTGAAAATTAAATAGAAAGGCTAAAAAATATCGCTGCTACTCCTGTACACCTGCTTTCTTTCTCAGCATTCGTGTCATGCATTGGGGTAGTTTCCTGTTCCTGGGAGCCTCATAAGGGTTGGGACTGGGGTTGGATCATCTCTGTGTTCCCAGCATCCAGCCCAAGGACTGGCACAGGGTAGAGCTCAATAAATGTGAATTTCATAAAAAGACAGATGGATGGTGGATGGATGTTTCAATAAGGGGAGTCCCTCCAGGCTACCCTGCTCCACAATTCCAGCCACCTCTGTTTCCAACAATGGGAGCTGTTACAACCAGGGCAGGGCTTGGTGGGGCTGGTTGGCAGGGCCCGGGGTGGGGACGGCCCTGCCTCATCTGGGCAGATGTGAACACAGGAAAACTTCTGGCACTGGCCAGTCTGCCTTCAAGGCCCTTCCTCCCCTCCTCTCAGCTCTGTCCCCCATCTGTGGTCTTTTCTCCTCCTTGGGTTGCTAAGCTCTCACTTTTTCTCTCTTATCAAAAACCTCTCAGGAAAGGACTAGAAAGACATTCCCCCGAGGTGTGAATGACCAGTAACAGTTAGCAGTGCTCCTTCCTAGAGATTTTTGCACTTAAATAACAGACAAAGCCTGTGTGAAGGGGATGGACAAAATGGTAGCACTGTGGTGGGTTCCATAGTCCTTAGAGAAGACTGGGAAGTGAGAACGTATTCCTGGGCCCTGAAACCATGTATTCCCAGCTGTACACTCCACTTACACAGAGCAGCCTTCCTGAACTAAGAATCGGGCCAGGTGGCTGAAATTAATACTCAAGGCAAGAACAACGTCACTCCTCCATCCTCCCTCAGGATCATGGGGGGAGGGGTACAGATACAAAGGCCAAATTTCATCCCCCAATACAAGGAACACTTCACCGCGCTTCCCGCTCCCCCAGGGACTGCAGCTGGAGTGACTACTTCCCAACTACCCTGGCAGCCCCCTCTGTCCCTTCCCTGTGGGTGCCCCACAGCTGGACCAGCAGAGACACCCTCCTAGCCCAGGAGACCTCATAGATACAATCCCAATGCCCAGGGACAAGCCCAGGTAAATGGGACCTCCTCAGTGTGTGTCCTGGGCTCTTCCTGTCTCACCATCCAATGCCCTTTCCCATCCCCAAGCCTAGTGGCATTATGCTGCCTCTCTCCCCACATCCAATGCTTCCCTCTGAAGAGACTTGGAAAACGTATTCATATTAAGGTTTAGAAGGCCACTGAGTCTTCCTATAGGACTCCTCCCAGAAGCACTTGCAGTTCACAAGGTGCAAGGCCTTAAGCAGGAGGCAGGAAGCTCTCCTGGGACTCACGGCCCTGGTGTTGCAGGGACATCCAAGGCGCTCTTCTAAAGCATGCCAAGTGTGTTAGTTATCTCCTGCTGCAGAACAAATTACCACAAAGGTAGCCGCTTAAAACAACACGGTTTATTTCCTCGCAGTTCTGGAGGCCAGCAGTCTGGGCACAGCTCAGCTGGGTTCTCACCAGGCTGAAATCAAGGTGTCAGCTAGGACTGCAGGCCCATCTGCGGGTCGGGGTCCTCTTTCAAGCTCACTCCTGTTGGCAGATTTCAGCTCCCGGAGATTTAAGACTGAGGCCTCAATTACCAGAAGCTGCCTGCTGTTCTCTGCCACCTGGTCCCCTTCACAGCGTGGTCGTTTGCTCCTTCAAGGCCAACAAGAGAGCCTCTGTGTGAGGCCTCACTGCCTTTAAAGGGTCCACCTGATTCATTCAGGCCACCCGGGATGACCTCCCTTTTGACTAACTCAATGTCAACTGATTGGTAACTTAATCGTAGTAGTGACACCCATCATATTCACTAGTCCCGCCCACACTCCAGGGGAGGGGATTATATAGGCATGTCCACCGGGATCAGGCGTCTCTGGGGCCCTCTTAGAATGCTGCCTGCCATACCAACTGGACAGTTGCCTGTGGGCTTTTATCTAGGTATGACCTCATGTACCCAGGGGCCCCAGAGAAACACAGGTATCTGCCTCTGATGCATTCTCCTGCTTCTGCAGAAATCACACCAGAAGGAAGAGAGCATGGTAGCTCCTGAGGCCCAGAATCGGCCTTGGCAGGAAAGTCCTCCAAGGGGAAGAGTAGAGAGGGAGGGGAGCTGACTGCTCACCTGCCTCCTTCTTGCCAGTTCCACCTCCCATTTACCCCTCCCCAAGCACCATGAGCAGCTGACCCCAGACAGGAATTCACATCTCCTTCCTCCCTGGCCTGCTCATAGGTCTGGGGAAACCCCTGGCCCAAGAGCTTCTCTTCAGATTATGAGATGCTACTGGCAATAGAGGGAAGGTATGAAATCCCATTGCCTGAAGTGTTTCCAGAATGGTGAAAGGTCCACCCCCTGGCATGGTGTCATCCCACCTAGAGGCACAGGCTGGCTGAGATAACTGAGGAGACTTCTTCTACCAGCCAGTGTCCATGCTTCACCCAAGGAGAAAAGAAAAGCAGATTTTAAATTCCTGAGTCTGTTGCATCGGGTCCTCCACTGGACTGTGAGCCGCATGAAGGTAGGCTTTGCCTGCCATGCTCACTGCTCTATCCCCAGTGCTTAGAGTACATAGTAGACCTTCAATGAATATTTATTGAATAACATAAAACCTTCCTAATCTGACCGTAACTTTTCTCTCCCGGGCTGATGATTTCACCCTCTCTGGCCTCCTTTGTAGGTTTACTTCATCCCCTAGTCTCTCCTACTTGCATTTCCAGCCTCTACCCTGGTTTTGACTCCTTTCCACCAGCCTACAGACCCTCCTTAATGTCCCAGGCTGAAACATGACCCTGCTTGACTCCCCTGCTCTGGGCCACTAGCCCAATCTCTGTATTTTTCCACCAAACCTATAGGAGGACCAGTCTGCCCGCTCTGCCTCAGTCCGTGAGCCCGTGCCGAACCACTGGCCCGCCCCGGTCCGTGAGCACATGGCCGAACCACTGGCCTGCCCCGGTCCGTGAGCACATGGCCGAACCACTGGCCCGCCCCGTGTGCCCTGACTGCTTGCAGCTGCCTCCTGCTACCACCAGACTAATGAAATGACTCTCAGAAAGGTACTGATGACCTTCAATCACTAAATCCCATCCTCAGCCTTCCTCCCCATCCTTTCTGCAGCTTTGATACTTTATCACCTTGAAACTTGTCCTCCGCTCTCATGACCCAGTCTGTCTTGGATTTCCTGTCTCCATACAGCTCCTTGAGCCTATATTCTGACCACAAGGTCCCTAACCGTGCTAGTTACGAGTCATGTGTGTGCTCTCCTCCATTCTCCAGACACACTTTAATGATTTTCCTGTGCATTTCTGGACATCTTCCTTGACTTCTATGTTGGAAGTCTTTAGAGCAGCCCCCTGGTAGCTGATAACTAACAGCTGATGAAATGAGAACTAGCTCATGCAGAGCCTTCGTGGCGACTCTAAAGGTGTCCCGCGGGCTAATGTCTTCTCACCTCTTGTCTGAGAACCTCGTCTTCCATTCACTCTGATAGGTGAATGAGCAAGCCCATAGGGAAATACCCAGTCCCAGATCTGCCTCTTCCCTGATGGTTGACCTTGGGCAAGTTTCTTAACGTCTCTGAACCTCAGTTTTCTTATCTGTTAAATGAAGCTAATCCTGCTGACTCTGTAGCTTGTTGTGAGAATTAAATTATTTCCCGTAGCACCTGACACACAGTAGGTGCTCAATAAGTGGTAGCAGTTTGATGTTGACAGTGATGATTCTGGGACTCTCAACTCTCCATCCCTGGACTCCATCCTAGACCTACATTTCCAAGAGCCCATCGTCTCCCCCGGCTCACCCAAACCAGCTCTGGATGACGTCCTTATTCACCTAACAGCACCCTGGCTACAAGGTCATCCAGTTTGGGGACCTCGCTTTTGTCCCTGGGTCGGCCTTTGCCTTATCCTCTGCATTTCTCAGGCTGAAAGTCCTATAGCGCCCCCCCCCATGCCTTTTGCAATCATCCTGAACTTTCCACCAGACTGTCACCATGTGGGGCTCTCCTGGACCCCCCATTTGGACCACTCTGACAACCCCCCATCCACCTTGCACTATATTCCCCTGATCAGTATCCTCAGAGAGCGGGTGTAAACACAGGACTTCCGGCGCTTGAGACCATTGCCCTAAACAAGTGTAAACACCATCTCCTGGGGGTCTGGCGCTGAGCAGCCTGGCCCCGCCTACCCCCCAGCCCCTCCTACTACGCGGAGTCCACACTCACGCGCCAGCCCCGCCTCCTGCTCCCCCCTCCCCCAACTAGGCTTTCCTGCTCCGCGGATCTCCCGCTCAGCCTCCCCGCAGCCGGCTTTGTCCTCCCCAGCCTCACCTCCCACTCTCATGCCCTTTCCCCTTTCTTCAAATGTGCCTCCTCCACGAAGCTTCCCAGTTCCCCCAACCAGAACGGGGTCTCCCTGCCCTGAACCACGCCCCCCCAAGGTTGTTTCGTGCTTCTCTTTGACACTCAGTTTCCCCTGCTAATCTCCCAAGACTCCATTAAGCATAAGTTATTGGAGGCCCCGGATGTGGCCTTCGCATCGTCTGGCGCACGGACGGCCTCAGCCCAGAGCCTGGCCCGAAGCCACAGCTCAGGACGGTCTCTGAATTCAGCTGTGGGATCGTCACCGTTTGTCCCCATCGTCTAACACAGCTGGCTGCCACTCATCCTGGCCTCGTGCCTGCTGCCCCCAGTGTCCCCACCGCTTCCTTCGCATCTCAGCACCCCAGACGGTGCGTCACAGGCCGCACAGCGTAATCCGCCTCTGCATCCCCCGTGCCCAGCGCTGAGCCAGACCCGTGTTTGGGGCTTAATCAATGTTTGCGGTCGTGAACTAAACTGAACTCTCTCCTCTGCACCAGGGGAAATGCAGTCCAGGCTGTCTTCTGGGTCTGGGCTTGGAGCCAAAGGCTGTACCACCGGCCCCGCCCCCCATGTGCATTCCCCTCCCCCCATGGTCACAGGCCTTGGGGAATCGGTGGTTCCCCGGGTCAGCTCCATCCGCCCCAGCCAGGCCCCTCTCACCTCCCTGACCCTGTTCTTAGCAGGGCCAGGCCAGAGAGCTGAGGGACCAGCTCGTGGGAGGGGGGGGTCCGGGCCCACCGGCCAAGGAGCAGCTCCGCCCACTTCTCTCGAATACCCGTGAGTCCTGGGTAACTGTGGCCTCCCTCCTCCCAGGAGAGCCATCCCTCGGCTCCTGCTGGGGAGGCAGTGGGCGGGGCTGGCGGCTGTCTCGCTAAGGAGCCTTAAGTGTTCATCAGAACAGGCTCCCTCTTCCAAGCGGCTGCGTGGCTGAGCCCGACAGGGCCTCTGAGGGACGTTGGGGCACCAGGCCCGGGTGAGGGGGCGGGGACGGGTCCCACGTGCGCCAGGATTTCTCAGTGGAGAAGATTAAAGCAGTACGTGGTGTGAGTCTGCAGACCTTGGCGAGGCGAACCTCACACCTCACCTGAGGCTCCTGGGCGGAGTCTAGGGAGGGGAGAGGAGCCCGCAGGACGGGTGGCCTGCACTGAGCAGGGTTGTTCTTCTCTGTGTGCCCACCTCCCTGCCCACCGTCCAAAACACAGAAAGTGTTCAGCATGGCAAGGGGCACAGAGGCCTGCTGGGGAACAGGGCTGCCCTGGGACCCTCTCCCGATGCAGCCAGGTAGGGGCGCTGGGGAAGAGCCACGGCTCAGCTGCTCCCTGAGCCAGATACTCCCTCGGGTGGGGCTGCTCCAGGAAGCCTGCTCTGAACCCTGGTCGGGCTACTTGCCCTGTGCCAGGATCCCGCAGTGCCCTGCACACCGCTTCCGCAGAACCTACCCCTTCACCGCGGTGGCAGCAGATGGGGAGGGCTCTGGGTTAAAATCGTGGACTGTGGGGTCTGTTCTGGTTGCACCGGGGTGCATACCTAGGAATGTGTCCTTAGGCAAGTCACTTAACATCACTAAGCCTCGGTCTTCTCATTCCTAAGATGGGGACAGTGAGAGTCTCAGGCCGCGGGGACATTGTGCAGATGAGGGGGGGAGATGGCGCACAGAAAGTGCTGCAGTGCTGTTAGTGTCGCCTGTGCCGTCCTGTGTCAGCGCCCACCACTGGCACCAGAGCTCCCTGAGACCGGACTGCATCTTGCGCATCGCGGTGCCCCCAGGCCTTGCACGGGGCCCAGCACAGCAGCTGTGCACCGCCGTCCCTGAACTGAGACCACAGAGCAGAGCAGCACCCTGGCGCATCTTGCCTTCACCGCCACCCTCAGCAGGCTGGTCCACTGGGGCCCTCACGCCCGCGGTAGCGCTCTGACCTTCAGAGCGGGACAGAGCCTCAGACACAAGTGAGCAAACTGAGGCCCAGAGAGGGACGGTGACCTGGAAACATGACCACCACTTCTCGCCTTGAGAGGCACCCCATGGTGAGGCTGGACCCTGAGGCTTGGGGTCCAGGAGATCTGCTCTCCAGACAGAGAGCGGCTGCCACCCAGGACCCTGACTCAGGAGCAGGGCCTGGATGCTGTGAACACAGCTCCACGGCTGCCGGGCTTGGACAACACAGAGACCTATGCAGTTTCGACATCCCAGATGGGCTCCAGTGGGTGCTACCCGACAGGCGCAGAGAACAGGACACAAACTCCCTAGAGAACTTGAACTTGGAAATCACACGCGTGGCCTCTGTATCTTTGCCATGGCCACTTCCTAAAGGAACCTCCCCGCAAGGGGTCCACATGCTCCCTCCCTCTAGGGTGGAGCCCCAAGGATCACCTTGAGGTGAAATGGGAGAGTTGAGGGCAGAGCAAGCAAAGGAAGACAGTCTCCTCCCTGTGGGGCCTCGGGGAGGGGGCCAGTCGGCGCATGGTGCTCGGGGACAGAGAACAGGGAAGCCTGGGGGCCTCATTCATTCATTGGCTCGTCCATCCCTGTGCTCCTCCAAGGCGCCAGGCTGTGCTGGGCGCAGGAACAACAGCGGGCATGGCCGGCAGCGCCCGGGGCTCACCCCCAGGCAGTGCTCACTCCTCCCCCGACAGTGGAGGGAACAGCACCCCAGAGGCATTCGGAGCACAATCTGCTCACTCTGCGACAGCCTGGGCATGACAGAGCCCCTGCCCTCGCGAGGGGGATGCGGCCAGACGGCAGAGCCCGCCGTGGGCACTCAGGAACGGCACACTCCCCGGCTCGGGGGCTCTGAGCCCAGACTGAACTGTGAGTAGGGATCACCCAGGTGAGTGTGACCGGGGATGGGTGGGGAGTGTTCCCAGCAGAGGAAGCGAAGTACACGAGGGCTCAAAGGACAGCCAAGAGGCACAGCTGGAGCCCCGAGTGGGAGCAAGGCAGGATGTGGGGGCGGATCTGGGGGCGGCAGAGCCTGAAGTCCTTGTCCCCTAGAAAACGAGGGGCCGTAGGCGCCTCCATGTGGGGTACCGTGACCGCTGTGATGCAGCTGCGGTGTGGGGACTGGGTCAAAGCAGAGGGTCTATAGGAGGCTTCCCCAGGGGCACACAGGCCTAGGTCGGGGGCGGGGGGGGGGATGGCAGGAGAGGATGGGACTTGGGAAGTGGTTAAGAGTAGCATGGGGGGTGGGGTCTGGATCAGACGCAGGGCGGAGAGAGCCACGGAAAACACCTGGGAGTTTGGACTGGCCGATGGAGCGGGCCTGGCAGGTTGGTGAACTGGGGAGATAGTGATTTTGTCCCAGATCCCTTCCAGCCCAAGGACCACAGGATGTGGGTGACTCATGAGGGTCACAGGAGCAGAATACTAAATCCTAGATCTCTAAGAAACCTGAGATAGAGTCAGGACCTGGCCCAGGCTTCATGCCCATCCCCATCCCCTTCAGGTCACTGAACTGTTACTTTCCCCTCTTCATCCTTTGAGCATCTTCTCATGTCAGGCACTGTGTCGGGCACCAGGGGTGTCATGATGGTTGTCTTTGCCTTGCCTTAAAGGAGACGTCAAGTAAACAGGAATGGTGATCCTGGGCTGAAGGGCTATGTCAGGGAACGCCTGGGTGCTGTGGGACCACTGAGAAAGGACATCCAACACAGCCTTGGGAGGGCGGGGAGAGCTGCCAGCGAAGAGGAAGGTGCGGGAGAGCAAGTCCTAAAGCAAGAGAAGGAGTGAATGAGGCCAGTGCAGGAGTAGGAGGGGGGTAGGAATGTTAGCAGTAGAGGCAAAGGGCTGTATGAGGCAACTGAGGCCCAGAGAAGTTAAGCAACTTGCCTAAGGTCACACAGTTCATCTGCAGAAGAGAGAGTTGTGGAGCTCCATCTTTTGTAAACGTGTGCTGTGTTTTTAGCCACTCTGCTCCCTTCAGTCCCTTTCTCCCCTCCCCTTCCCACCCCTAACCTGTCTTGGCCTGGAGAGCTACAGGGGCCAGGGGAGGTGGGCTATTCCCCAGGGCACGAGGGCTCCACCACACCCGTACCAGCCCTCATCTTTCCTGCCCCACTGCTGCTGGCCTGACATGCAAACCCATCTACTAGAATTATGCCCACCATGAAAAAGGTCCACGGTGCCCGTCAGAACCCTGCACAACCCTCCCTATCCCACTAATCAGTTAGAATTAAACTCATTCCCTGCCCAGGCAGAAGCACCAGTTTCCTTTGGTGTTACTAACAGGATACTCCTTAAATTGAACTGTAATCTCTTTGGGGAGCAGGTAGGGACCATGATTTTTTTCTTTTTGGTACCCCACTCCCTCATTGCTTTACGCATCGCAGTTATTCAAAAAATATTCACTCGCTAAGCTCTTCCTCTGCCCGAGGCACTCTGCTGGATGCCAGGGGATGGGATGAATAGGACATGGTCTCTGTCCTCAAGGGGCGGAGCCGAGTGGAACTGAGAGGACGTTCTCATCTGTGCCAGCTGACCGCCCACATCACAGCATGCGGTTCCAGATGGACTGCCTCCCAGCCCCGGCATGGGCCTTCTCTACCTCAGAAGCGGGACAGTCTACATTTTTAACAGCTCTAATTGTTAACGGAGCTAAAAACAAACCCCTTCCTCTCCTACAAGTTTCATGCATTAGTACCACTATTTTTACCTGGAATGATAGAAAATAATCTAATCCAGCCAATTCACATTCAGCTCTTCCATGTCTAAAACTGGTTTTCATGTCTACAGTTTCCCTGTATGACCCCAGCCAGTTGTTTTCTTTCTTAGAAGAACCTTAGAACCTCACGATTCTCTTTTTCCCTCTTAAATGAAACCCCTAGAACCAGACAGCCTGACCAGTAACTAGTGTGGGGCTCCAGGCAGCTGCCCCCTTACACGGGGGGTTTTATTCACCCATCTGTGAAGGCTGCTGGACCCATATCATTGGCAACTGCTTCATGGGCTATTGACGCATCTTGAGCTTATAGTCAGCTGAATCCCGAAGGCCTCTCACCCGCGACCAAGCCTGCTCATCTTATAGTAGTGCTGTGGGATTTTCAAAGCTAAGAACAGAACTTTAGATTTTTCCCTCTTTCACCTGATTTTTTTCCACTTAAACAATATTTCCTAATGAGTTTTTTTCAAATCTGGGATTCTGTCATCAAGGTATTAGCTTTTCCCTTTCAGCTTTGCATCAGTCCTTTTTTGAAATGGTTGACCTGGGCAGGACCAAGGACAGTGCCCCACTCAATGACCCTGGCATTGGCACTGATAGAAAAATCAGTGTTTTTTGACAATTCCGTTTGAGAACGGCCCACCCGACTATATTGTCAACTAACCCACTTCCTATCCTGTCCACGTAGATATCACGGGAGATTTTGTCAAATACTTTACTGAAGCCTGGTGCACCGCCTGCAGCCCCTGACCTTGGATAATAGCTCGACATCTATGCTGAAAGGAAGAAAAGACTGGTTGGGCTTGACTCAGTCTCAGTGACTTTTCTATTAGCTTCGCTTCGAAAACTCACAGTCCGTTGGGTTAAAGAATGGTTCTTTAGAACCTACACCTTTTAGAGCTAGAAGGGACCTCAGAGATGATTCAAGATCTAATTCCCAATTTTGCTGATGAGGAAACCAAAGCCCAGAATGCTTAACTGGCATTTTCCCAAGTCACAGAGGAACTAGAATAAGAACAAGGATTGGATCCCACATCTGTGCTCCATGCTCAATGCTCTTTCTTAGCAATATTAAGTCATAAATTCTTTCTCTAAATGTGTTCGCGCACACACACACACACACACACACACACACACACACACACACACACACAGATCTTCCTTCAGGTCTCTTAATTTCCCACCCGTACAAGCCATGCCGTTATCATTTTGGAGGGTTCAGCTGGGACCCAGTGACTGACTTCTTTCTCCTCCTGCTTCACAGAATGGAAGCTGGAGGCTCAGAACTCCTCAGTGCAATTTGTTCTCCAATAAGGGGGTCTTTGGACTCCCCCAGTCTGGGCTAATCCTGGGACTCCTCAGTCTACCTGAAGGAGACCACTGTCTTCAAACCTCTTGTGAGCCTGTGTGCTGAGCAGGGGCCTGGCCCCTTGGGTGGGCAGGTAAGCTGGACCGTCTCTTCTGGGGTGGGAATTGTGTCAGCAGCTGGTCTTCCTGCAGTGGTAAGAGGGGCAGAGCCCTGAACACGCTGCCTGTGGGCCTGGCATTACAAGGGTGACCCCTGCCACGGAAGGCTGGTTGCCTGAGGAACTGGGCTGCAGGGAAGGGCAGTCACTTGGTCCAGTTTGGGAGAACTAGAGGCAAAGAGGTCTGCCTGCAGCAGAGGCGGCCTAGACAGGGGCATCCCTGGTACCCTGGACAGCGCCCGAGACAGGGCCCTCCACCACCCTTCCCACCCCCCTCGGAGGCCCTGGGTACCTGTTTATTCTTTAGGTCAAGGGAGAGTTCGTAATCGGAGGCGGCAGGGGCGCGGGCGCAGAGCGCAGCTGCCGGGACAGGCTGCTGCCTGCTGGGGGAGGCCGCGCAGTGGAGGCCGGCCCGCGGGGAGGCGCCCCCCGCCCCCGGCCGCTTCTCCTCCTCCTGCAGCTCCTGGGCTTGAGCCTTCGGGGCGTGAGCACTGGGTCTGCCGGCCGCCGCCGCCGCCGCCGCCGCCACGGAGTCCTCCGTGCCCGCACCGGCCTGGGCGCAGGAGCCGTCACTGTGAACGAAAGGCAACTGTGCTCGGTTGGGGGTAGGGGCGGGGTGCATGTGAGTGCGGGGGAGGGGGGCTGGGGCCCTCTGGCAGCGACGGGCCTCACCAGCGGAGGGGCTGGTGGGGGCCTCCTGCGGTCCCCATTAGGGAAGGGCCCCAGCCCTGGAGGAGAGCCTGAACTTGTGGAGGGTCCCCGGGGGGCAGAGGGAAGGAGTGGCTGGCACTGGCCGCAGCTCAGGAACCTGCTTAGAAGCGGTAGAGCAGGTGCTTAAGGGTAGACTACCTGAGTTCCAGGCTGGGCCCTGCCTCTTATTGGCTCTGGGGCCCTGAGCAGGTTACGTAACCTCACGTTTCCTCTGTTTCCCCATCTATAAAGCAGGAATAATACTAGTGCCTACCTCATAAGGATGCTGGAAGGCTTAAGCTAGTTAAAGTTCTTAAAGCCGTGCCTGGCCCCTGGTCCCTGCTCTATGTGTGTTAACTACCGTAATTACCCATGGCCTGGCCCCTGGTCCCTGCTCTATGTGTGTTAACTACCGTAATTACCCATGGCCTGGCCCCTGGTCCCTGCTCTATGTGTGTTAACTACCGTAATTACCCATGGCCTGGCTTTCTGGCCAGTGGCTGAAGTAGCTGGGAGGAAGCTGATCCTCGCTGAGCCAGCTCCCTCTGTAGACTGCCCAAAGGGGCTGGGGGAGGAGTGGTGCTTATAATCCTGGCTTGGGTTATGAAGTATCTGTTCTTCCCCAGCCCCTACTCTCTTCCTGTGGAGCCAGCAGCAGGCTGGCCATAGCTGCTGCCCACCCGCCTCCTCTAAGACGACACTCTGGCTGCCCGGGGGGCTGCTACACTCAGGTTGCTCCCCTCCCCGGCCAGCCTCTGAATTCTGCCCGTCCCCAAGGCCCAGTGCTGAGCCATCTCCTGCATGAAGACGTTCCGGTGTTTCCAGCTTTCAGGCTCCATCTGCTAGAACACCAGAGAGTCACCGCCTCCTTCACTGAGGAGAAGCATCTCGGCTCACGGTGGGGCTCCAGTGCAGCCCCACTACTGTGTGGCTTTGGTCAAGCGGCTTTTTCCCTGACCCCTGGTTTCCTCATCAGTATAGAGGAGGCACTAGTACCTGCCCTACGGGCTCACGCAAGGCGTAAGGGAGTCAGCGTAGGTGAGGTGTTTAGCACAGTGCCCGGCACAGACTAAATGCTCCGTAAACCTTAACTCTTATTTCCCCCATCTCCCTTCCCCGCCCCCACCAGAGCCCGGCACTTGTATTCTATGCGAATCCCTTCTCCCCAGTTAGTGCTGAGCAAACAACGAAGGCTCAATAAACACTTGTTGAAGGATGAATTGAAGAGAACCCAAGGCTACTGGCATGGCCTCAGCAGTGGACAGAGTCTCTAAGGTTATCTAGTTCATCCTTCCCATCTCCCTTTTCCGCATATGAGGAGTGGGGGCCCAGGGAGGTGGGCTGGCTCTGGTTGAGGGCCAGTCAACCTTAGGGCTTATTTCTTCCACGGCTTCGTCCCATGTAAGATGCCCCCAATCGTGCCAGAGAAGGGACCTCTTCAAGCTCTTGTTTCCACCCAAACTCCTGGTGCTAGAATAAGCAAGGGTGGAGTGAAGAATCCTCTCTTCATTCAACTTCTTCTGTCCCCCCCAGCACTCCCCTGCACCCCACCAAACATAGATAAAGAAGAGCTCACTGGCCAGCCCTAGCGACGAGCAGCCTCAAACTCCTTGCCACTGCATGATTCTTTGCTTGGTCATTCTGTGGCCATCAATCAAGCTGTAGAGTTGGATGAGCTCTAAGTACGTGGCTTTTTCACTAGTATCACCAGGAAGTTCTTTTTAAGATCTAACTTCAGCTCCTCTTGTGATAGGACATGGCCATTCTTCCCGCAGAGCCCATGGAAGTAGCCCTTTCCCACTCCCAGAACAACTCGCCTCCTGGGGACAGCATTGGGTCTCACCCATCTCTGCTCTGCACTGTCCTTGGTACTGATGCCCAAGGCTTCTTAACCCTAAAAGGTTTTCAAGACTCTTTAGAGACCAAACACCTTTAAAGAGAGCCCTTTGCTCCCTTTATGCTGCTGGAGGATGCTTGGCAGGAGGTTCTCAGGAGTTGGTGCCCCTCAGTAGCAGTGCTCCACCAATGGTAGTGGAGGCTGGTGGACAAACACCCCAGCGTCCTTGTCTCTGGGGCAGGACAGCTCTGAGACGCATTTCACACCGTCTCCCAGACGTGCCCCATGGGATTGAACCCCAGTTGCCCAAAGCAGTGACCTGATCATTAATGAACCTACATTGGCTTCCTTCTCTTTTGTGTCTCATCCGCCACTCTCCTGTTGACACTTCTTGGGGTCACCTGGTCCCAAAGACACTACTTACGTTAAAACAAAACACATTTTCAAAATAACCTGTCTCGTGGGCCACCACTCTGGATATGGACGACGGCTCCAAGGCCATCTCACCTGAACTCATCCGTAGGGTCTGGGAGATAGGAGGCCCCCACTGTCATCTCCAGCATGTGCACGTGCACGTGCATGCACACTCACACACACATACACTCACACACACACAGCGTTCTAACTAGCGCTGTGGCTTCGGGTAGCTCGCGTCCTCCTGAGTCAGTGTCTTTACCTGCCACCTCACAGGAGCTTACTCATCTCCAGGGACCCTCCAGCTTGGACGTTCTGGGAGCTTGGATTCCAGTGCCGAGGCCAGACCACCAAGGCCCACCAGCCCCAAGGTTCCAGGCTCTCTGGCTGGTGGAACCAACTCTGTCTTTGCCCACCTATGTGCACAAGGACCTGAGAGACTGTGCCCCCCAAGGTATATGATGAAAAGTTTTGGAAAGGGGACCCCATCCTTGTCGTCCTTCCTTCTAATACTCCACAGACTTGTGTGGTAGGAGGTGGTGATGGAAACCCAAGACTACTGTCATCAATATGGCAAGGTTTAGGCTTGTCAGTGGAGGACAAAGAATATGGAAGGCAGACCTGGGTTAGAATCCTGGTTCTGCTACTTATGATGTGGCCTTGGGCAAATTACATAATCTCCTTGTGGCTCTATTTCTTCATCTGAAAAACAGGCATCCTTGTAATGCCTTTACAACGTTGCTGTGAGGAATAAAGACAGCTGGCGCAGCCCCAGTACACTGCCTGGCACACGGTAGTTGATAGCAATGGTGGTTGTATTCTGAGCTGAAACCCTATAGCATGGAGTCCCACAAGAATGCCCAGAAAAATAGCACGGCGCATTCCTAAGTGCAAGAGGTTCTCAATAGTTAGCCTTCCTGTCAACCTTCACAAAATTGAAATAATAGGGTTTTTCCTCGTTCCTCGTGGCCTTTCCCAGACCCCCGACTAACTCCCAGGGTCTTTAGGGAGAGGAGTGAAGATGGACTGGCTCCCACCACTGTTCTCCACCCACTGGAGAAAGGACACAGTGAAGAGCCTTGGTCTTGGGAGTTTCCAAGTCATGGGATCCATGGCCTCTGAGGAACCTGTGTGTATTCACGCCCTGGTGGGGCCACCACGGTGTGGGGCGCGCCCGAGGTGGGCGTCTGTCCAGTGCTGGTGGTATGGATTTGTGCTTCGGGCACAGGGAAAGCTCAGATCTTCAGCCCAGGCTGTCATAGCTGGAAGGACCATCTCTCTCAATCCACAGTCTCTTACGGAACTGGAAGTCCATTGTTCCAGTGCCCAGAGCATCACTCCTCCCAAGACACCGGCTGTGTCCCTTAAGTTTCCAGAATTTGCCAGGCTGACCTCACGTCATAAAGCCGGCATCCCTAGTGGGTCCAATTTCAGGCAGCCTGGCGCGTGGACAGGAATCGTGTGAATGGGATTAACTCTGTGACAAGCAGAGCTTCTTTTAAGCCCCTGGCTTGAGCTTCTGGAGAGGAATCCTGATGAACTTCACTGTCCTGGGCTTCATATCCAGCTGCAGAAACAGACTCCTTGAATGGTAGTCCACTAGCCTGGGGCAACTTAAGGTCACTGCTGACATATGGGAGATGCTAGTCACAAGAGTCTTGCCTGGGTTGGGGCACCCATTTGAAAAGGGAAAAGTAGAACGTGGGTGTCATCAGAATGAGAGGTTCTTAGAAGGCTTTGGTTACACCCACATGACATTAGGCTGATACACGTACAGGGGCCTAGGCCATGCACGGAGGTTATGCCACGCGTGAGAACACAGGGCGTGAGTATGGGAAATGAAAGTCTTTGAGAACTTGGGGGACAAGCAGTTTCTCAGAGGACACTACATGCACACAGGACCAGCATGATCTGTGTTGAAACTCAGCATCATCGGGGGAGGGTCACTCATGTGGGACACTGGCTTGTGCACAGTGGGATTCCAGGTACCCACTGAGCAAGCCTGGTCCTGGCACATATAGGACTCCCCTGAGGTTCCAGTGACCACCCAGCCTGTCTCTCGTCTCTGCTATCAGAGTTGACTTCCTAAAATGCGATGTGTTAACGCCAATCCTCTGCTCAAAACCCAGCAGTGACTTTCCAGTAATGCCGGATACAGTTCATTGTTCCACTCATGTCCGTGTGGTACTCAAGAGCGGTCATGATCTCACCCCAATCTCCTTTTCCAGCCTCATCTCCAGGAGTGACCTAGCCACTCTGTCCACGCTGAAACTCTCCCCAGATCTGCCACACACCCTCAGACCACCATGCGTCTCCCGTGATTTCCTCCCGCCTGAAAGGCCTCATGCCCCTAACCCTCCCATCCATTCTTTCTCTGCCTTGTCAACTCTTTCAGGACTCACTCATTGCCCCAGGAAGAGTCCACCCCACAATATGCTCCAGTAATCCTTGGCACTTGCCTCTGTTTTAGCGATGACCACCTTGTGCCCTAAGTATTCATTGATATGTCTCTGTCTTCCACCAGCCGCTGCTATGTACACCTTTTTGTCACAGGTGCTTATCACAGTGGGCTGGCTTTTAAGTCATGTTTAATAAATGTTAAATGGATGGAGGGATGGGTGGGTGGATGGATGAATGGATGGGTGGAGGGAGGGAGGGAGGGGGGGAGGAATGGATGGGTGGATGGATGAATAGATGGGTGGATGGAAGGAGGGAGGGAGGGAGGAATGGATGGGTGGATGCGTGAATGGATGGGTGGATGGAAGGAGGGAGGGAGGGAGGAATGGATGGGTGGATGGGTGAATGGATGGGCGGATGGATGGAGGGAGGGAGGGAGGAATGGATGGGTGGATGGGTGAATGGATGGGTGGAGGGATGGAGGGAGGGAGGGAGGAATGGATGGGTGGAGGGAGGGAGGGAGGGAGGGAGGAATGGATGGGTGGATGGATGGAGGGATGGGTGGAGGGATGGAGGGAGGGAGGGAGGAATGGATGGGTGGATGGATGGAGGGATGGGTGGAGGGAGGGAGGGAGGAATGGATGGGTGGAGGGAGGGAGGGAGGGAGGGAGGAATGGATGGGTGGATGGATGGAGGGATGGGTGGAGGGAGGGAGGGAGGGAGGGAGGAATGGATGGGTGGAGGGAGGGAGGGAGGAATGGATGGGTGGAGGGAGGGAGGGAGGGAGGGAGGAATGGATGGGTGGATGGATGGAGGGATGGGTGGAGGGATGGAGGGAGGGAGGGAGGAATGGATGGGTGGATGGCATTTGACCTTTTACACTTTCCCAAGGGCAGAGATACTGCGGTGAGCTTGGTGGTGTACCACCCAGACCCTGCTTCAAGGACTGCTTGCCCAGCTCTGGAGGTGCTGTTGAAGATGGCCTTCATCTGTCAGCTGCCCCCCACCCCAGTTCCTTCAGGAACTGCAGTGAGCTACTGGGCCAAAGTCAAATCCTCCCCAGGGCTATCTGCATCCAACAGCTGACAAAGAGGGGACATAAAGGCTCAGCCGTATGACCCAACATGGGTTGGCTAGGTCACTCTCCCTCCAGAGCCCCCGTGGGATTAGCCGAGGCTCCTGGTGGACCTGCAACACAGGTTGACTTCTCTCTCTGCCCCACGCCGTGCTCCTGCCCTCCCTTCCATGGGTGTTGATCCCAAACACCCTCCAGCAAGCGTCCAGCACCCTGAACTCAGAATCTCCTTCCCAGAGGCACCAGTCAGCGATGGAGACCCAGCTTTTCTTTTTCCTTCCTTTTCCTTGTCAGCCAGGATTACCCTGGTCTCCCTGCCCCCAGACCTGCAAAGCCTTTCTGGGCTCCGGATGTCTTTGATAAAGACTCTGGACTCTCTTCCCAGAAAATGCACGTGATTTCATACACGCCAAGCTTTACCTCCACTTTCAGAGGCTTTACAGACTCCGCGGATCGGGCTGAAGACGCTCTCCTGGAGGGATGATCATGGATTTTGTCCATATGCTGAGAGCTGCGCCAAGCGCTGCAGGCAGCTCTGGTCATCCAGAGGAAACATGAGGGTTTTCAGACACCGGCACTGCTCCCTCAAAACCGACGGACCCTCGCTCACGGGTAAGAGAGCTTGAGTGGAGGGAGCCCCTGGTCCTACGACTCACTAGTCAGGTGATTTCGAGCGAAACACTTCACTTTTCTGCACCTCGGTTTTCTCATTTGCAAAATGGGGGTGTGAATATCTCCTTTCCAAGAGAGTGAGGAAGACGAAGTGACCTCCTAGGCTGGTGTGCTGCCCACCGTGGAACATCTGTCCCTAGGAAGGATGAGGGAGAAGGAAGGGCAGCTGTGCAGCCCCCGGCAGGGAGCTGGTCCCGGCAGAGGTGTCCTCCCCGGGCTCCCAGGCAGACCCTTCCCGGTGCCAGGAGCTGAGGGGACAGGAGCTACTGCAGAGCCTGTGAGGGCCAGGGAGGGGGGTGCTATGCCTGGGTAGGGGAAGACTTCAGGGGAGGGGGCCCCCAGGTCCTGGCACGAAGGCAGAGAAAGGCAGGAGGAGGAGCCTGGAGGCCCAGCCCCTGCGGCTGGTTGGTGCGGGTGATGGGCGGGGAGGCAGGGCCACTTCCCCTCCCTGCAAAGGCCTGAGCAGCAATTACCAGAGACGCAGCCGGGAGTGTTTTGAAGGCTGGAGGACTCCTTGGGCTAGAAGATGCCCCCAGAGGGCCTGACCAATTGCACTAGATTATCTCGGTCTCTGCCAGCCTTTCTTAAAGCGCTTCTGGGACAAAGAAACTAGGCATTTTCCAGACAAAAGCCAACAAAAAGCCTCACAGCTCAAGATTTTTCAGCCTTTACTAAAACACTCCTGTCTCTCCCTCTCCTGAATCGATAAAGTGATCTCAGGTGGTCAGAATAAAGGCCAAGCAAGGGGAGTCAAGTGTCCTTGGGTGTCCCAGATGGTACTGGGGAGAGGTTGCAGCGAACAGAGGTCCAGCGTAAGGAACAAATTCACTCGCCGCCCATTCCAAGCACAGGCTAGGAGATGCCGGCCGCCCTGCACCTTCCTGTTCACACCACACCAGGGCCACAGCAGAATCCTCGCCGCCTCCCTGACCCCGCGTCATCCAAGCTGGACGCCACAGTTCACGGTAGGATGCCCTGGAGGAGGGCGGCCGTGTCTTCCCTGCTGTCCGCTTGCGGAGGCCGCCCTGCCTTCATTGGCTGTGACACATCCCAAGGCCCCGAGAGAGTGAGTTATTGTCTGTACCGGCGGCTCCTGGGAGACTCCAGGCTTTGACTAAACGGCTGCTCCAGAAGGTGCTGGCTGGGTTGCTTTGTCTGGGGGGGTTTCTTGCTGAAGGCATCACACTCCTCCTCCGGGCCTGTGCCCTCCCCAGACCCAGGCCCAGTCACGGTGGGGCCCCAGAGTCCAACGTGGAAACGGCCCCTGCGTAGCCCACTCCTCAGCGGGACGCCAGCACCAGGGAGGCCTCACCTAGAAGCTTCCTCAGGACGCCTCCCTCACGGACTCACAAGCTGGGCCACACGGACTAACGCCATCTCATTGCCCCTGGAAGCCTAATATTTTTGAGCGTTTGTTTTCCTCCCAGTAGACGTGGATCTGGAAGCAAAATCAGGCTCTAAGGACGCCCGCCCCGCTCGCCGCCTGACACACCGCACACAGCTCCCAAGCGCGTGCCCCTCTGAGCCCCTGAATACACCTCGGGCTTTCTCACCTCCCGTGTCTGCCCACATTCCCATCTCACCCACCCTGAGGCTGCAGCTGCAGAAGTGTGGCCTGTACTCTGTCCCTGACACACCCCACGGTCACCTCACAGCTGCACTGAATGGTTACAGCTAGTGAGCTCTGGCTTGTCGTCCACGTTTTCCTTTTATTATGAACTATCTGATACATGCAAATACGAATAACGTGCACGCGAGGTTCAGAGAAGAACCTTCGCTTGCACCCAGCTCAGGAAACAGCCCATCCGTACCCGCCGGTTCCTCCTTCTCTCCTCGGAGGAGTGCCTGCCCTGGATTCGTGTTTATGATCCCCAGCTTCTCCTTAGGGGCGAATTTCCTCCTTGTCACGTCCCATAAGCAGCACTGGCTGCTGGGCAGGGGCGCTGCCAAGTGCGCCTCGTGCTGGTGGGGGCGGCTCGGGAGCTCTCAGGGTCTAGCAGAGCCCAGGAAGGGGCAGGAGGCCCTCCCGGGGGACGGCCCCCAGCCCCCAGCTCCAGTCCGGACTGGAAAGATGGTAGGGCTCTGACGCAGCCAGGCTGTGCCCGTTCCTGCAGCAAGGAGGGCTTTCGAGTGAGATAATGGACTTGCTCCCTAAGGAACCCTGCTTCTGGCCCCGTGTGGCCAGATGGGTAACGATTTCCAAAGGCACCGCGGGGACCGTCCGGAGCCATGCAGAAATAGCCCACGGAAATGCCAGGTGAGGCTGGCAGAGGTGGACTCGGGAGAAGCGTCAGCCTGTGAGCCGCTGGCAGCCAGGTCAAGGGTGTGAGTGCCTTTGGGGTCCCTGAGAGGAGGGAGCACGCGAGGCGGTGTCAGCACAGCACGGCAGAAGTTACAAACGCAGACCCAGCGCCAGGCGGCCAGGCTCTGCCATGCACCTGCGTGTGGCCTTGGGCAAGTCTCCTAACCTCCTTGGGCCTTACTTTCCTCTCTAGGAAAGGATCGCAGTAGTAATGTATATGAGATGCTCTCAGCCCTATGTAAGTAGCAACCATCGTTTTCCTTTTCAGGATTTACAACATGTTATTTTGTCAAATAAGATAAAAGGCAAAAGCACCGGCTTCCCTGGTGGTGCAGTGGTTACGAATCCGCCTGCCAATGAGGGGGACACGGGTTCGAGCCCTGGCCTGGGAAGATCCCACGTGCCGCGGAGCAACCAAGCCCGTGCGCCACAACTACTGAGCCTGCACTCTAGAGCCTGCGAGCCACAACTACTGAGCCTGTGAGCCACAACTACTGAGCCCACGTGCTGCAACTACTGAAGCCCGTATGCCTACAGCCCGTGCCCCGCAACAAGAGAAGCCACCGCAATGAGAAGCCCGCACGCCGCAATTAAGAGTAGCCCCAGCTCGCTGCAAATAGAGAAAGCCCATGCACAGCAACGAAGACCCAACGCAGCCAAAAATAAATAAATAAATTTGTAATAATAATTTAATTTTTAATAATTAATTTATATAAAAAAATAAAAGAACCAGACAGACGGCTGTGGTTAAAATCCCACCTCTCACTAGCTGTGTGGAGCTGGGCTAGTTCCTTAACTCCGCTGAGCTCGTTTCGTCCTGTGTAAGGTGGGGATACCTATGTTGCTGGGAGAGTTAATAAAACAATGACCATAAAGCCTCTGGCACCTATGTGATGCTCGGTAAATGCAGGTTTCCTCCCCTAATCTGGGCCTGTTGTGCTTCCCTGGCTTCTGGGCTGCTGTGCTCTCCCTGGAGAGCGAAGACCTCATCTGGTCCTTCTTGGATCCCTCCAACAGCCCTGTGATGGTGGCCCACACAAACCATGTGCGGACAGCCCATCCCAGAGGTGGGGCATGAGACCACGTCTCTCCATTTCCCTCTTCCAGGTCCCCCCAAACCAGCCCTACCTCACCCAGCAGAGATGTTTCCTACGTTTCCTTGGTCCTGAGCCATTTTCAGGGAAGGCTATCCTCCCACCTCCTCGCATTCCACCCCACATCGGGGGAAAGGTCTCTGATGGCCTACAGGTGCCTGTGTCAGTCAGGTGTGTACTTGCCAAAAACCAGGAGTCTTGTGACACAAGAGATGGAAATGGCAGAATCACCAGCCGGGTAGGACATTGCTCTAGACATCTGCCAGGTTACTATGGAGCAAGATTCCTTGCCTGTTTCTTTATGGTCACCTTCCTTATCTTCACCTTTCCTCCTGGAAGTCCTTCCTAATGTCTAGCTTCAATCTTTCTTGCTTCAGTAGAAACCACTCCAAGCTCACAGTATCAGAATGGCCAGGCAATTTCGCACATGCCTGTGGGTTTCACGGGTCATCTCCAAAAGTGTTTGGGAGGAAGGGCCAGCAATGCGGGACACAATGGCTTTGGGGAGAAGCTCCAGAGCTCCCAGCACGGGGAGCCACCCCTTCCAGGCAGGGCAGTGGTCAGTGCCAGGCCATAAACCTTTCCCTGCGGGGGCTAAACTGTCTCCTCCTCTTAAGAGGAAGCCAAGCTGTCGTCTGGCTAGATGTTCCTGATAAAATGTCTCTGCCCTTAATCGCATCCTTGCTGCACTGTGACAGCCCAGTGCTGGGTTAAATGATTTCCTCCCCTGCCCTGACGTCTAGAAAATCTCTCCAGGCCTGTTGGCCCTGCTTGATTGTCATTTATCGGGGCTCTTAGCTTCTTTGATCTCTTCCCCAAATTGGTCCCTCAGTTCTTGAGTCACCCCCCCCCACCCCGCCCTGCTCCTCTCTCTCTCGTTCTCTCTCCAGCCAACTCTGTGTGTCACAGGCTAGGCTTGAGTAGAAACATCTGAAAGCGGCCCCCTCCCCCATGCCATCGCCTGCTGTCCGAAGGAGGGACTGGACCCTCTCCCTGAAGGGCACAGCTCAACGACCCTGAGCAAGATGCAGGGTAGTGGGTCCCCTCCTGCTTACCATACTAGGGGCTCCTGCTGGGACCCCATCCCCTGAAGGAGTCGGCCCACTCTTTCTAAGTATTTCTCAGTCACACCTGAGTTTCTAGACCCCTTCTCCTGGGACTCCTGGATCTTAACTGATGTCTCCCTCTGTGCTCTTGAAAAATCCAGCTTTAAAACAGCTAGCATTTATTGAGTGCCTACTATATACCAGACACCTTTGCCCACGTCATGTTGTTGAATCCTCGCAGTCACCCTGCTGTCCCCATTGGACAGAAAAGAAAATCGCGGATTCGAGAGCTTCAGTAATTGCACCAAGGTCACAGAGTTTGTAAGCGGCCAAGCCAGAACTTGAACCTGGATGTGAGTTACTCTGTCCATGCTCTCAGCTGCTGCATCCTCGTGCTTCCTTGAAGGCTTCCTGAGCTCACCTTCCAGCCCAGGCACTCCTATCCCACCTCGTCACCCTCCTCCTTTCCGACCTAGAAGGGAATCCACAGAATCTGGTGCTCATCTCTCCGCCCTCAGAGAAGAAAGGGAATTCTCTGTATTCCCTTGTATTGTAGAGTTCTTCGTTGGTCAGTCATTAAGAGTCTCCTGTTTACCAGAATCGTTTCTTGTTACGAATTAGTAAATTCATACTAATGTGATACATCAGTCTCTCATGAATCTGTTTCTGGTGAGTCAGTCCCCCTGGAATCCAAGAACCACAGGGACGCCTAATTGATTCTCCAAACCTGCAAGACTACAGCCTAGACTTAGAGCCCGGTGCCCACACCAGTTCCCGCCAGCCTGCGGGGGGTGGGGGGCAGGAGGAGGGGGCCCCAGGCCCGTCAAACAGTGACAAGAAAGAGGCGCCCCGCCGCTCCTCTGTCTGCACGGGCTCTGTCTTCACCTCCAGAACCTGAGCAAGTTGCTGCCCTTCCCTGAGCATTTCCTCGGCTGAAAACTGGACGCAGGGATTCTCGCCCTCGTGACTTTGAAGGTTTGTGGGGAGGATCGGTGGAGTGGAGGGTGGGAAGGAGCCTGTCACCTGGCAGACGCTGCATACAGTGAGCTGAGGCTGAGGCTGGCTCACCACCCAACACTTCCTCGTTGCCGGGGGCCGAGTCCAGCTCCCAGGCCGCGCCCTGGGGAGGCGACGGGGATGGAAATGAGACAGGTGGTCATGCGAGGGCAGTGGGATCATGCTTGTGAGGTGAGGCTGGTCTCCTTTAAAACTGCCTTTTGTGTTTTCACAGTAAGTGAAATGGAGAAAGAAACCCTGTGGCCAGCCACCCTCCCAGCCCTCCTCTGACTCAGGTTCCATTGCTTCCTCCCCACGAGCCTCCGCCCAGGCGCTCCTGTTCAGGTCACAGCACTTTGCTTCATCCTGCTTTGCAAACGCTCCTGGTCCCTTGGCCAGATGTGGATGCCTCATCCGGCCAGGGCAGCTCCTTGCCGTCCTATAGAATCACTGGGGGGATTAGACCGGCCACCACCCATGTGATAGCTGAGGCCACTGAGGCCTAGAGCAGCGGGGGGGGGGTGGGGCACCAGCACTGTCGGGTGGCCTGAGCCCTCCCTGTTCTGCGTGACCCCAGCATCACCAGCGGGAGACCTGGGGTGAGGCACTTCCTCTCCTGGGTCTCCTGTCTGGGCAGTAAAGGGCCAAGGCTTCCTGGTTCTCTGCCGCCTTGACGGCCTGTGGTTCCAAGTCCGTGGACCCCTTCTCTGTGCTCCGCCACACTTCTCCTGGCTCCAGACAGAAAAACACGTCTTCCTTCACCAACAGCTGTCTTTCCTGTTTTGTTTTGTTTTTTAATCGTCACAAAAGTTATCTCTAAAAATCTCCTTTCTTAAACCATTCCAATGCCTCTCAAAGGCAGTAAATTCTTGAAGAATGCCTGATCTCATGCAATCCCTCCTGCGATAGACTATTTCCTCATTGGGGGTCTGAGGAAATGCATTTAAAACTCTTTCTGTCATCCATCAGAAATGCTTATTGGAATTATGTCATTTTCATAGTTGTGCTACCGGTTACAAGATAAATGAACAGGTAAAGGTGACCTTTCAGAGGAGAAAACAAGACAGCACAGGAAACAGTGAGGTTAGAAGAATCTCTAGGCCTGCGAAGAGAGGCCACGCTTTCTGGGAATGAAACGAGAGTATCCAAAAGATTCAAGCAAGAAGCTTTCAGCAAATGGAACGAGAACTTGTTTCCCCCCAAACTGGACAACGCTCTGCGTTAATAAACACCAATCCTTGTGATAGCTTTCATTTTGTTATTCTGGAAATATTATCTTGGTTATGTTTCTCTCTCTCTCTCTCTCTCTCTTTTTGTGGGATCTCAGTTCCCCGACCAGGGACTGAACCCGGGCCACGGCAGTGAGAGCCCAGAATCCTAACCACTAAACCACCAGGGAACTCCCATGTTTATTTCTTTAAATAATAAAGCCTAGAGCTTTTCTCCTCTAAAAATATTCTCTTGGTCATTTCTCTGTTCGGTCCGGTTGTGCTGATGTAGTTACCTAAGGCTGCCTGAGTCTCCTGCTGGGAGGGGCGTGGCAGGGAAAGGCCCCGACTTCTCGGTCCCTGGACCAAGAGCCAGGTTCTCCGGGAGGGGCTGTGCAGGGTGGCGGCCACACTTCACTTCCTGCACCAGCGAACCCCTCCCTTCTTTTGTCTCCAGTGATAGAAGCCGTAACAGACGCAGTTCAAGTCCCAGCTATGCCGTTTTCCGGGTTTACGGCCCGTGGACAAGTCATTCATCACCTCTGAGCCCCAGCTTGCGTGTGTGTAACATGGAATAACAACATTTTATGAGTTTTTAGTGAGAATTAAATAATACCCGTGTCTATGGTACACAGCAAGCGCTCAGCACGTGGCAGCTAGTATTCTCCTTCCCTTTTGTGGGTGCAGGGACACGTAATAGAAACACCGAGGGAGGAGGGATTCTCTAACCTGCTCCAAACATGCTGCTGACTGAGGGGAAGCGGGCTGTCTGGAGGCGGGCCCAGCCTGGCCTGGCTCACATGGCGGCCCAGGCACCGCCCCCTGGGCAGGTGCATTTCCTGAGTACCTCTGGTGACTACCTAGGTCCTGGGAGAGACCATCTCGGAAGATGGCCAGGCCTGGGAGGAAAGGCACACAGGAGATCGTTCCAGACATGAGTCCCACGTCCCACAGAGCAGAACGGCAGACAGCAGCTCAGGACAGAGCTTTCCTGCTGCCCGTTGAGTTAGGGGGACGTCCCCACCCAGACAGCATCTGTTTTGTCTTCTGTGTCTCCAGGGTCTGGCAGGGAAGACACAGGTGAGGCAAAGAGCACAGAGGGGTAAAGTGACAGGGGACAGACTTCCCTGGCTCCAGGTCCAAATTCCTCTGCCACCTCCGTTGAGGTCACCCTCTGGTATGGAGCCAGCCGGGCTGGACTCTGCTGTGACGACACGGGGACCCTCAGAGGACAGGGGGCACATCTGCTCACAAAGTGCAAAGATGGAGGAGCAGCCCCTCCCCACGCCCGCTGCTCTGCGCTGAAGGCAGTTTGCCGCGCCCGCCGTGGACAGAGGTCCTCAACCCCCAGGGCTCCCTCCTGGGCTCCACTCCAGGGCAGCGCACTCTGGGGGTCTTCACAGCCCTGGCTCAGGGTGCAGGACCCCAACCCCTGCAAAGACCACTGGAAACAAATCTCTGGTCTCCTCGGAGACGGGACAGCTCCCCCCTGGCCTTTCTGCTGCCCGTGGCCCTCCTGACGTGAAGATGCGAGGACCCCAGAGATTGGTGGCCCGGCAGGTCGGGTGGGCCTGCTTCCACCCCTGCGCTGCCTCCACCCAGGGCCACGAGGGAAGCTGAGGCTTTTCTGTGCTTCTCTGGGGAAGAGCATGCAGTTCTGCAGCCCCAGAATGACCCTCCCCACTTCCTCGGGGGGTGGGGCAGGGTTCCCAGCAGCCTTGGAGCCTGGATGCGACTAATGCAGCCGGAAAGGACTCAGTGGCCCCCGAGCCCAGCTGTTTGAAGCCTAAACTGTATCGATTTGAGAATTTAATTGCTCTGTGATCCCTGAGTAAATTCTGGCTGGTCCATTGATCAGGCCTCGGCCGCTGTGGGGAGACAAGATGCGGTGGTTGCTGACGCAGGGCTCTCCCTGCAACACCGCTCCTGGCTGGGTGTCCCCTCCTCAGGGGTCCCAAGCAGGGCCCCCGGCCTGGCTGGTTGGCAGGTGATGGGGGCAGGGGCACCAGGAGGGACTGGTCAGGGCGGCAGGCTCTCCTTGGCTACGGTGCCCTGCCTGGGAAGGGCAGGCAATAAAATCGTTTTTTCTTTCCTGGAGGGAAAATGTAAAACCCAGCCTAGAAAAATAAACCCTGGCAGGTTGCACACTAATATATTAACGGTGGTTCATTCTATATGACTGCCTTCCATTTTTATTTTCTTCTTTATACTTCTGCATTTACCACATTTCCAACAACTAGCAGTATAACTTATAATCAGAGAAAATAGATGTTATTTAGGATCAAATGGAATGGCTGGAAGGATTGCTCCTATGCTCCTAAAGAAAATCCTAGCGGCAGCTCCGTGGAAAGCGGCTGCCTGTCGGAGCTCAGCCTGGGCTGAGCTTCCGGCTCCAAAACTAGCTGGCAGGGGTCCCTCTGTCAAGACCCCAAACTTCTCTCCACCCTCCAGTCCTTATCTGCAAATGGCCACAGCGCTGTCACACGGAATGAAGCGAGATAAAGTACTGAGTGCTTAGTGACGCGGCCCTGGCATGTTCCGTTGTTTTAGTGCCTCTTCCATCCTAGCGGAAGGACCCAACACGCAGCGTGCGCCCCAGACCCTCCCCCTCCCCAGGGCTGGGGGTGGTTCTGTTTCCTGCCCAGTGGCCCCCTCCTGACCCCTCCTCCCCGCCACCTCCTGTCATTACTCTAACAGAAGCGAGCCTTCCTCCTCTCGGGCCCCACTGCCACCCACGGAGACAAATGGGCCACTATTTCTCTAGATGCAGGACGCAGCGGCCAGCTCCAGGGTCATTGTTCCTGACGTCACTGAGAGCCCCAGAGGGAGGAGAGCCCATGGATGGAAAGCAGGGCTGTGATTACTGGCCTATTCAGTGGCCCGGAATAAAGCCCTGTCGTTAGTGGCAGCGGGGGGGTGGGGGGGGGGTGGGGGGAGGGTGGGAAGCATGGGTTGTGTGCCCGGGGCGATGCACGGGTGGTCCAGCCTCAGAGACCTCGCCAACCCCATAACCACGCCACTGCACCCCGTCCCCTGGCCCACTGTGCCCATCCCTCGCTCCCCCCAGGCGCCGTGTCCCAAGACAGAGTTTCTCCTGACCCCATCCCCCAGGGCTGCCCTTTGGGTAGCTGGGGAAGGCCGTCCTAGCCCCTCCCGCACACACACCCCGAGGACTGGGGCTTTGGGAGGGGCAAGGGTCTCTCCTGGACCCCCAGGTCTCCCCTGGGCCGAGGGTTTTCCTCAGGCTGCAGCAGCTCGTCGCCGGGGATGAGGCCAGCGGCTCAGGAAGGGGACTCGCGCTCAGCCCCACAGCTTGGGTGGGGACAGGGAGGGCGCGGCACCTCAGGCTCTGCTGACCTGGGTCACTGTCGGCCAGGTACAGAGGAAGGAGGTGGCCAGCCCTGCTCTCACACACCAAAGACCCTGACCCTGAGCTCTGCCTGATGGCATGGAGTCCTTACTGGGCCCCCTGTAGCGACCACCTGGCTTATCCCTGGAAACCCCAGAGGAGGCCATCTCGGCCGGGGCCCTGCTGAGCCGGTGGGAACCCAGGCTGAGCAGTGGGAGGGGCTGGCTTGTCTCAGAGCCCAGCCCAGGGTCTCCCCAGCGTGGCCCTGAGGGCCTGGCGATCCAGCCACCGTGTGCTCTCACAGCACACAAGGCCTCTGACCTGGGCACCTCCTTAGAGTGACTCGGGGGCAGGGTGGGGGAGGGATTGGGTATGCTCTCTGGGGGCGGGGATGCCTGGTCAAAGGGAAGGGAGGGGCTGGGAAGGTCACGGATAAGGCTGGGAACAGGGATGTTGGGAGTCTGATGGGAGAAAACGTATCTGGGGGTGGAATCCCCCCAGGAAGCCAAGAACAGACAGACTGACTGACACGCAGACTACTGGACGTCTGAAGGCACCCAGGGGGCTCCTCCCAGAGAAGCTGAGATGCTGACATCAGACAGACGGACAGACAAACAGACAGAAACACACTCCAGGAAACTACAGGCCAGACAGATGGGACGACTTGGGATAACTGGGAACAGAAGCAGACAGCGACCGAGGATCTGGACCGTGTAGACGGACGGCGGCAGTGGGCAGTGTCACAGGCCCTCGGGGACCAAGAGAATCTCCCACCTCCCACCTTCCCTCCCAGCATCACTGCCCCACCATGGGAAACTGATAATAGATGTATAAGAAGCCTGCTCCCCTGGCGCCCGGCCCCCATGAAGGGGCAGCACCCCGCCCCGCCCCAGTATACCGCCTCTGTCTCCCGTACCAGGTCCTCCCACCGCCTCCGACCAGGACTCAGGGCTTCGGGGTAGGAGGCCAGGCAGCTGGAGAAAAAGACGGAGGGGTGAGCGGGAGAGAGAGGAAGAGGCGTGGGAGACCCAAGGGAGGATTTCCGTCCCCAGCGCCTGCCGGGCACGAGCATCTTGGGGGCGCCCTGTTATCCACCCTCACCTGATGCCGGTGCTTGGGTGGCAGCAATGGAGGTGGACGGGACTGAGGTGGCCTGCTGGGCAGGAGACAGAGCAGACAGCTCCTCCCTGCCAAGGAGTACATGTCTAGGAAGAAGCCTCTCCTGTGTCTGAGAGTGACCGCCCAGGGGATGGAGCTAGGCCCTCCCACTCCTTGCTGTCCATCTCCCTCCTTGCTGTCCATCACCCTCCTTGCTGTCCATCACCCTCCTTGCTGTCAGCCAGGTACAGAGGAGGGAGGTGGCCTTGCTGTCCATCACCCTCCTTGCTGTCCATCACCCTCCCTCCTTGCTGTCCATCACCCTCCTTGCTGTCCATCACCCTCCCTCCTTGCTGTCCATCACTCTGGGCCACTCACTCTCTGCCCCCTTTCCTTTCCTCTCCCACCATCTCTTTCTCCCGTTTCTCTTCTTCCTTCCAGTTTCCAGGAGGGCCATTTTCAACTTGGGGGCATCGCATGCCCCCTGGATGGGGAGCCCCTCGAGATCCAGGTGGCCTCACTCTCCTTAGGTCCTGGGCACAGAGCTCGGCCCCGAGACCTCTGGGCATCGGCACAGCTCTGGCCTCCCCTCGTCTCTGTCCCCCGGTGTGGTCGTGCCTCCTGCAGTCCTGGATCCCCAGGGTGGGCCCCTTATTATGGCTCAACTCCCACCATTGCCTCCCCAGGGTCCTGCCTCTCCCAACCCGCTCGGACTCCCTTTGAGGGAAAACAAGCAGTAACACCTTTCGGAGGAGGTTTTCCATCCCCAAGCCCACCGGCTGCCATCTCTGATGACTGCCCAGTTACTTCCCAAGGAATGAAGGGATCATGGAATCACTGAGGCTTCAACCTGGAGGCAGCCCTTAGTGCAGCAGGTCTGGGCCAGGGTGCTCACGGCTCTGAACCTTCTGCTGCCCTCCCATGAGACAGGTCCTGAAGCCTGTCCAGGCCCTGAGCAGCCCAGAAGCCTCGGTGAGATGAGAAGTCATGCTGTTCCCTACATAGACCAGCCCCTTCATCGTACAGACGGGGAAGGTGGGGTCCAGGGGAATCCAGGAACTTGCCCAAGTTCATTCCAACAAGAGGAGACTGCAGATGGGGTGCGTTTCAGGCTGGAATCCGAGTATCCTGACCCCCAGGGAAGTAAAAACAAGGAAAGAAAAGAGAAATGCACTGAACTGAGATGGAAAACTTGGGGGAAAGAGAAGAGGACAAAGTGTGACCAGTACAGAGGGGGCAGCTCCAGGTCGAGCCGGGGGGAGAGGACACTGACGCAGGGGAGGAGGAGAGGCGGAGGGTCAGAGGCGGTGGACGATGGAGGGGAGGGGAAGAACGAAAGCGATGGAGAGAGCCTGCGGGGAAAAGAGAGGGCCAGCGAACGATGCAGAGCAGGGCAGGGAAGAGAGCCTGGGACAGGACTCCAGACCTGACTTCTCAGTGGGCCCCCTCCCTTCCCAGGTGGTCGGCAAACCCAGCGCAGTATGATAAACCTTCAAATCAAAGTTACCTTGGCTCCTTTGTGGAAGGAGAAAGATTAGAGAGAAAAATGCAAATCTTGGAAATGAGAGGCAGGATGGGTACTATTATTGGTGGGGCACCTTCGGGTGCCACGTGAGACGTGTAGATATAATCAAGCTAATTTCCCCTGACGTTTAAAAAGGTGAACTTTTTACAGGCTGGTTAGTGGGAAGGAGCGTAGGTTTGGGATTTGCACAGCAGGGTATCATGACCTAAAAATTGGGAACTGCTCATCTGGGGTCCAGAGGAAGGACGGAGAGGTGGAAATATGAGGGAGGAGCTAAAAACAAACAAAAATCCCACAAGACTCGGGAGGAAGAGGCCAAGTAGGGCCCTGGTGTGCGCTCTGCTTGGAGGGGGAAGGACAGTGGGGGTGGGGAAGGGAGGACCGTCCAGCGATTATTCCCACCTTTGGGAGGCCAGGTCAGAGCAGGCGGGCTTCTGCTCGGCGTCGGCAGCTGGGCAGCAGAACTGGTGCAGCACGGTCTCATTCCTGAGGGCAGAGCAGAGGAAGAAGGTCAGCGCCCTCCGACCCCAAGGTGCTCCAGCCTCAACATCTTGCCCCTGGGTAACACCAAGGTCCCAAACACTACCCAGGGGAGAACGTGCAGCACGGAGTCAACGCAAACACTGCCTCCTGTTTGCAGCCCCTGACCTCTTCTACTTCTGTGCCCCGATCCCTGCGGTAGGCTCCTCCATGTGACGTAACATTTATTTGACTGTATCTTTTGTCATGATCACGGTTAGCCCTCTATAACCCTTTCCCCCACTAAGGTCCGACCAGCGAGGCAGAACTAGATCTATTCATCCGAGATGCACAGAATTGCATGCAGTGAACATTTGTAAGCTAATCATATGCAAAACACTCGTAGAGGCCTTAGAGTTGCCGGCTTGATGAGAGATTTGTCCGACGTGGATGAAAAAGCCGACCGGAAGGCGGAGATCCGGGCTCTGGGGCCACCGCTGCAGGTGGCTCGGGTTGTGATACCTGGTTCACCTGTCCTGCATTTCAGCTTATTTACTAATGAACCACAGGAGCGGCTCCCAGCCCCAGCTGCTTGCTAATCTCTCCAGGAGATTTTTTAAATTACGGATTCACTTGGGCTGGCCAGGGTCAGGGGCAGCAGGACATTTTATAAGCTCCCAGGTAATTTTCTAAGGGCAGCCAGAATTGAGAGCCATCCGACTACACAATTTCCAAGGTCCTTCCGTTGCTGCGAGGCTGGGATTCTAATACCTGTCTTGAGCCACCTTGAGACTTAACGCTGAAATTATTTTTGTTGTTGTTGTTTTGGTTTTGTTTTTTTGGCTGTGCTGTGCGACTCGTGGAATCTTAGTCCCCCACTCAGGGATTGAACCCGGGCCATGGCAGTGAGAACACCGAGTCCTAACCACCGGCCGCCAGGGAACTCCCCTGAAATTACTTTTGGATAAAGTTATGCTGACCTCCTGCCTTCTCCCCTTTAGCACGCAGTCACCATCATGAAGTCAGAGAAAGACCCGAAAGGGCTCTGTTCTGATCAACCTCCCAGGGCTGGGAGCCGCTCCCCTGAGCAGCATTGAGGCAGGTTCCACGTGGTCCTCCCAGGCCTCCAGACGCGGATGCATTGGCATGTGCAATGGGAGACATAAACCTCCAAGTCCTTCCACACCTCAGGCTCGGGCTGGCAGTGTACTGGGGGTCGCAGTCTCTTTTGGGGTTCCTACTGATGGGGTCCCTAAGGACAGTCCAGCTGGGAGGAGGAGTTTGCCTTCAGCCCCTCCCCTGTTTCTTCTCTATCCACCTCCTGCCCATGGGCCTTCTCAGCCTGGGCCAGGGGCTTCCCAATAGACACCCCCTTGGGCGCCTCCTTCTGGGATTAATTTCATGCTACCCACCTCTAACCACCCTGGCCCCCTGCCCTGCCCGAGGTCACCGTCCAAGTGCCTCATCTGGGCAGGTCTTAGCTTAAGTCAGCCCCAGACCTCCCTTCCCTCCACCTCAGAGGAGAACCCACACAGAGGAACCCCAAGAATTGATTCTCATTAGAGACAAAATTGGAAGAAAAAAGTGGAGAAGTGACGGGAAGGCACGTCACCTCTGTGGTATCCTTCCCCCAAACCTATAACCCATTCCAAACGTGGGAGAGCGTCAGACAGACCCAAATCGAGGACATTCTACAAAATATCTGACCAGTCCTCCTCAAAACTGTCACGGTCTTGAAATCCACAAAGAGACAGAAACTGTCACAGACCAGAGAAAACTGAGACGTGATAACTAACCGCCATGTGGTGCACTTGGGGGGATCCTGGGACAAAAAGAGGGTGTTAGTGGGAAAGCTAGTAAAGTACAAGTAAGGGCTAGAGATGGATAGATAGAGATGGATGGATGGATGGATAGATAGATAAAATAGATGGATGGATGGATGGATGGCTAGATAGATATAGATAGATGGATGGATGGATAGACGGATAAACAGACAGACGATAGAAGACAAAATCAGGGCCGCAAAATACTAATAATCATATTTCAGCACTTCATAGTGTTTACTATGTGGCATGTACTGTTCTAAGCACCTTCCATGTGTCACTTTGTTAAAACTCGCAAAACAGCATCCAACAAAACTTCCTCCTCAGTCTCCAGATGAGGAAGCGGAGGCCGGGGGAGTCTGTGAACCACAGGTGAACTCTCAGGCGTTCAACACATGCCTCGTTTCTCATGACAACTCGTTATGGTCTGTGTTATCAGCCTCTTTTATACAAATGAGAAAACCAACGCTCAGAGGATGTAAGTGACTTGTCCAAGGTCACACAGCTAGTTAGCAGGAGAGCCTAAAGCCCAGGCAGGCAGGTTTCAAGGATTGTGTCCATTATTCTACTTTGTAAGGTTTATGGCCAGTGGACACTCACGTCCAGGCCCCACGCCCTGGACGGGGGTTCCCGCTGCTTAGCCCAGTGCCGGGTACACACTGCTGGTACCCAGTGCATGAGCGTGCAAACAAGCATCCCACGCCTCAGGGAGTCCACCCGCCAGGAGAGCAGCCACATCGACCAACGATGAAGTTCCTGTTTGACTGAAGCTGGAACTTTCTCCAGCCGTAATGAGAACACGGGCAGGGGATCGTCGCCTTGTTTGTCCATTGCTGCCCGAGTCCGAGGCCTGTCCTGCCACCGCGCTTGAGCTGATCCCTGAATCCCTGGCCTGCAGGTCACAGCCCCTCCTCTCTGCCTCCCTCTCTTCCCGCCTTCCCTGGGAGCACTGCCCCCATACCAGAGACACCAGACCACCAGGCACCAGAGGCTGAGAAGGGAAGTGGGGGACAGGAGGGACGAGACAGGGTCCCCGGGGCGGCACCACCCATCACAGCCTGTGCAGATGTGAGGCGGGGGGCCTGTCCACAGAACCCAGGACAGCTGGCCTGAGGCCTTGCCCCCAACCCAGCCCCAGTAAGGTGCTGGGATCTGTGCTGGGTTCACCAGCCCTCCACAAGCGGATCACAACCCCTGTGTAGGTTCGTCAAGTCCTTTATCTCCCGAAGCCTCAGTTTTCTCACCAGTAGGATAACAGTAAATCCTTCACTTGGCAGGGTGTTTAGGCGAGCAGATACAACGTGAATGCACAAACACATCATAAAGGTAAGGGTCACACGAGCGAACGTTTTATTCATTCACTTTTCTGACCCAGGCTTTAATTTCATCAGCTCAAATGCCAGAAAGAAAGGAAGAATTTTTCTTCCACGAAGGGTGCTCTCTGCATGCCTGAAGTCAGCAGGTGCTGCATTTTGTGAGCACCGAGAGGCAGAAAACGTCCCCTCCACGTAGCAAGAACCTGCTGCTCTCAGAACTTGCTTCTCAGACCTCTGCCCTGGGTACCTAATTCATCAAACAGGGCAGATGGCAACCTGCAACATCGCTGCATCCCCATTTCATTGTGGTGGAAACAGGCTCCGCAGGTGGAGCGAATCCCGAAGATGCTGGGCATTTAGGTGGAGGACCTAGAGGCAGGTCTGTCTCCCCTTGCTGCTGGGGAGGTAAAGGAAGGAGGAAAGCCCGTGCTCACAGGCCTCAGGGCAACCGCTGCGCTTTGGGGTGAGGGGGACCCTTCAAGGTGCACCAGGAACCTTGGAATCCTACAGCCCCCAACCCGGCCCAGGGCAGGAGCCCGGGAGGGGCTTTCCCGGAGCTGCCACGCTGCATCGTTCACCTCGCAGTCTGTGCAGTTCGCAGCCCAAGGCGGTGGCCCTCGGAGATCTGGAACTGAGCGGCCCCAGCACGTTGGCAATGGAAGGGGGCCCCTCTGAAAAAAGAGCACAACCCATTCTGGGTCCTGGGCTCTTGGAATTCCAAAGGAGGGAGGCGTACGGCATCCAGGCTGAAAGCTTATTTCCTGGGTTCGTGATCCCAGGGCCCCTGACTTTAGGCAGAACTCAGTCCTCCCTGGCTTTAGCGGCCCCAGGTGGCCCAAGTCGATGAGTGATGATGGGGTGGCTGGCTTGTGGGTGGACGTGCTGACCCTAGAGCGGGGCGGTCCGGACCCAGAATGAGGGTTTGAGTGTGTGGCTTGTCCCTGGTCTTGCTGCCACGCTGGGCTGGGAAGGAGCATGGAGTTCTCAGGGGATGAGAGGAGCGGGCCATCGGGGCATTTCAGGGCATCACCCGAGCAAGATGGGGGTTAAGGGTCTTCCAAGGAGTCAGCGTGGACCTGAAGGAAGAGGAGGAGCTGGGGTTCCTCTGGAAGAGGACCCTGTTTCTTACTCTGAAAGAGCCAGGAAGCGGAGAAGAGAGTGGTGGTGCTGCCTGGGGAAGGGCAGAGACCTCAGAGGCCAGCTGGCTGGAGGGGGAAGAAACACCCAGAGCTGCCAGGAGCTAATGAGGTTGTAGCCAGGCCAGGCTCCGAGCCACGGGAGGCTGTGCACCTACAATTTCCTGCGTCTCTAGTTTGAGACTCAGGAGTCCACTGCTTGGCCATCCACACAGCCGAGTAGTTGAGAGGAACTGATGAGACGTGCGGTGATGCGGTGGGTGAAGTGGCGGAGGATGCGGGAGGGGACGCCCAGCAGGAGAACTGAGGAGGAAAAGCCAGGACCCCTGTGGCACAGCTTTGAAGGAGGCCCCCCTCCCCTTCACCAGGCTGAAGACAGCAGCTCTAACCCCCAGCCTCTGGAAGGAAACAGCCAGGGAACCTCTCCGACGGAGCTGTCTTGAGCTTCAGGAAAAGGGAGAAATCATAAAGTCATTCCCGGCACCTTCATCGCCCCGACCCGTCCTGGTGCCACCGTCACCAGTGCCGATAGAGCCTGGAGACTGGGCTCCTCCCACCTCCCCCTTTTCTTAACTTTATCACCTCCTCCAGGAAGCCTTCTCTATCTAAACATGGTAATAGGAGGAAAAGGTGACCTTATTTTCTCAGAAGTCACTCCTATTCATGGGGGGTGGGAGATGTTGAATGGTCACAACAACTCTGAGAAACAAGAACAAGTTATAGGACATACACTGTGTGCTTTCAAGACTTGCCCAAATTAAGAGAATTTGATGTTGGCATAAGGAGAGACATACAGATGGACTGAACTGAACAGAGACGCTAGAAATAGATTCAAATATCAGTTGATTCTTGGTAAATTGATTTGTGGTAAAAGTACCAAGATAATTCAATGAGGGATACTAATTTTTTTAACAGATGGCGCTGAAACAATTGAATATCCACATGCAAAAAATGGACTTCAATTCATAACTTGCACCATATATAAAAATTAATACAAAATAGATCATAGACCTGAGGTAACAGACAAAAGTATAAAACTTCTCAAAGAAAACATAGGAGAAAATCCGCGACTTAGAGGACACAGGGATTTCCTAGCTATGACACAAAAACACAAACCATAAAAGAAAAAAGTTGATGAACTAGACTTCATCAAAATAAAAAGAAATTTTCTCTTTGAAAGATACTGTTAAGAAAAATGAACAATTCTTTCAACTCATAATTAAAAGATGAACAGCTTTATAGGAAAATGCACAAAAGATTTGAACAGATACTTCACCAAAGAAAATATACTAGTGATATCACTAGTCACGTAGAGGCACTTATTACAAAAAAATTAAAGATTCATGTTAAAAAAAAAAACCCCAGCACCCCTAAATACCCATGGATAAACAAGTTGTGGTGTAGCCATACAATGGAGTACTGCTCAGCAACGGAAAGGAACGGCTTACTCATGTATGTACCAACGTGGATGAATTTCAAAAAAGCCTTATATTAAGTGAAGGATACGAAAGTCCGCACAATGTACGATCCCATTGTAGAGACTCTAGAAAAGGCACAACAATAGTGACAGAAGGCAGATCAGTTTCAGTGATACGGGAGGGGAGACATTAAAGTGAAAACGGAGCGAGGGGTCATCGGGGTGATGGAAATGTTCCATAGCTTGAGAAGTAGCTACACAACTATAGACGTTTGACAAAAATCATCAAACTACACGCTTAAAATGGAAGAATTTTAGTGTGTAATTGCACCTTAATATGGCTGATTTTTTTTTTTTTTGCGGTACACGGGCCTCTCACTGTTGTGGCCTCTCCCGTTGCGGAGTACAGGCTCTGGACGCGTAGGCTCAGCGGACATGGCTCACGGGCCCAGCCGCTCCGCGGCATGTGGGATCTTCCCGGACCGGGGCACGAACCCATGTCCCCTGCATCGGCAGGCGGACTCTCAAGCACCGCGCCACCAGGGAAGCCCAATATGGCTGATTTTTGTAAGACCAAAATATTTTCTCCCCCTTCTCACTTCTTGATACTTCATCAAGAGTCTTGAGAATAATTTCTAACTTCCCTCCTCCCATTGCCCCCGATCACCTAATTATTAACCCCCTCCAAGCAGCAGGAAAAAACACCAGCTTTTTCCTTTCCTTCCCTTCAACTGCTAGCTCGGATTTTCAGAGACCAGATGGCTCGTAACTGAGCCAAAGGAGTCCAGGGGGCCAGAAAGCAGGACAATGAGAAAGTTGGGGGTGGGGTGGGAGAGCTGGGGAAATGCTGGCCCCGGGCCTGGGGCTGAGGGTTCCGGGAAGGCAGTAGCAACAGTGTGGAGCTGGCGTTGGAGACCCAGCCCCCTCTCCACGCCGCTGGCCCTGGGGAAGGTCAAGTCACTGTAAACAAGGCTCTTATCCATGTCCTATTTATCTCACTGAGTTATGGGGATTTGGTAAGACTTTGAATGTGAAACTGCCTTGGGAGAAACCTAATAAGCCCCGCACAGATGCACAATCTTATAATGACTATTACTGATACCGGTGTGAGCCAACGAGGGGCTCCGCAGCCCCAGCTCTGCTGCCATCAGAGACCTACCAGGCGCCATCCCCCCTCCCTCCTCCCGGCCCCCCACTCCTCCTGCAGGCCCCCGGGGCACAGAGGAAGGGGTGGACTTCCCTTGCTCCTTGGTGCCGTGGGCAACTGCACAGTCCTCCTCAGAAAGCTTTGGAAAGGTCTTAATAAGGCAGGTGATGACGGATGTCCCAGCAGCCAGGGGCAAAAAGCTACAGAAATGTCACCCTGGTCTGGTAGGCCCTCGGGCTCCAGTGCCCCGAGCAAGGCTGAAAGCTCGCATGGGCCTCCCTCTCACCAGGCTTTGCTTCTCCTTCCTTCTCTGCTCAGTCTCCTCTGGGGGAGCTCTAAAGGTCATCTAGTCCACACCTCCGCCGCCAAGGAATAGGGGTCACAGAGACTGGGAAAAGAACTGCCTGCCTCTCCTTTTCAGAGAGGTTTCCCCTGAAAACACGCTGCTGGCTCTTTGAACGTTCATATGAACAAGTCTGGTCTTACGGAAACGCTGTGCTTCTCTCCTGTGCCCTGAGGAAACTCAGGGCACCCCCGGCTGCCCCAGGACCCCCCTTGAGGTCAGGAGGCAAGTGGAGAAGGCAGGGCATGGACCTTCCACTTCAACCAGGGCAGCTCTGATTTGGTCAGATTATGTGTTAGAGACGCCCATTGGGTTTGATTTGGGGGCTGGGGGAATAAGTTTCCTTGTTTTAAAGAACAACTGGGAGGGACTTCCGTGGTGGTGCAGTGGTTAAGAATCCGCCTGCCGATGCAGGGGACACGGGTTTGAGCCCTGGTCCGGGAAGATCCCACATGCCGCGGAGCCACTAAGCCTGCAAGCCACAACTACTGAGCCCGCGAGCCACAACTACTGAAGCCCATGCGCCTAGAGCCCAGGCTTAGCAACAACGGAAGCCACCGCGATGAGAAGCCCGCGCACCACAACAAAGAGTAGCCCCCGCTCACGGCAACTAGAGAAAGCCCACGCGCGGCAACAAAGACCCAATGCAGCCAAAAATAAATAAATTTATAAAAAAAGCAACAACTGGGAAAGTATTCTTCTAAGCAAAAGCCCTCCTCCTGCGATTACTAAGGCTGCTCTATCTCTCCGATCATTGCAGTGGTCTTGAGAGGAGCTGCTGGCCGCCCTCCCAGCGGTGGCCCACCCCGGCCCTCCTTTTCTCACTTCCTGGAGTAAGACTCCTTGCGTCATCCTGCCTAACTCCTCGGTACAGCCTTGCCTTGGTTTCCTCATCTATAAATGGGGTTAACAATAGAACTTCTCTAAAGCGTTTTGAGGGTGAAACGAGTTAAGACACGCAAAGCACTTACAATAGAACTTGGCACACAATAAGTGCTTAATAAGTGTCAGCTGGCTTTTTTTCCTTTTTTAAAAATACTTATGGGCTTCCCTGGTGGCGCAGTGGTTGAGGGTCCGCCTGCCGATGCAGGGGATGCGGGTTCGTGCCCTGGTCCGGGAGGATCCCACATGCCGCAGAGCGGCTGGGCCCGTGAGCCATGGCCGCTGAGCCTGCGCATCCGGAGCCTGTGCTCTGCAACAGGAGAGGCCACAACAGTGAGAGGCCCGCGTACCAAAAAAAAAAAAAAAAAATTTATTTATTTTGGTTGTGCCGGTTCTTAGCTGCGGCATGCAGGATCCTTTTTAGTTGTGGCATGTGGACTCTTAGTTTCGGGATCTAGTTCCCTGACCAGGGATCGAACCCAGGCCCCCTGCATTGGGAGTGAAGTCCCTGTGTCAGCTGTTATTAATGTCCCCCTCTGCCACCCTTGCCTCTCTCCCTTCCATCTCAGGAGAGGGGTGCTCCCTCCTCTCCAAGCCCCGTCATCAGGCCCTCTCCTCCCCCGCTGGTCTTCAATGCTGTCATTGGCACAGGCTTTTGCTCATCAAATCTCTCATCACAGAAACACTATTTTTCCCTACAGCTGCCTCCCCCCCATCTTCTACTGCCTCCCAGGAAGAGCTGTCTGCTTGCAGGTGCTTCCTTTCACCTTGATCTTCTGCCAACCAGCTGGGACGCGCTTCCTCCCCGGAGCCCTAGCAGAGCTTTCCCCAGGGAGCCCCCCAGGGAGTCCCCCAGAGATCTGGTTGCCAATCCAGCGGGACCTTCTCAGTTCCTCATTGACTCAACTTTTCCCAGCCCAACCTTCCTTCTTGAAACACCCCAGCCGCTGGCTTCCAGGGAAGTGGTCTGCCCGGTGGTTTTCGTGGTGATCGAAGGAACCCTGCGGGGAGGAATCCATGGAGAGGAACGGGGCCAGCGCCAACAGCAGCCGGCCAGGCAGTGCTCGTGAGCACCCTGAAAGTGAGCTTTCCGGGGCAGTCAGGCCCGGCCAACCACCGCCACGCGCAGGAGAGCCGCCCCGGCAAGAGATTTCTGCGCACACAGATGCTGTTGCTGCTTTCGGACCCGGGGTGGTTTTCAGGCGCCAGGTCTTGGGCTGGTTCATAACAGCTCTCACCTGTGGACTGTGGGCTTTTCCCTCCTCACTAGACTGTAAGCGCTTCAGGGAGAGACCAGTCTCTGAATCTGATTTCAGTGGAATGACCACAGCTTTTCCACACCCAGTACCCCTGCCAGGTGGACACTCTCACGGCCCTTACACGGCACAGACGAGGGGCCTCTGCGGAGAGAGAGGAAGCGGCTCGGACTCACTCCTGTGCGGGTTTTGCAAAGTTTCCACCCAATTCAAACTGCAAAGAGCAGCCCCATCTCCTTTTCACGCTTCCTGAAGAGGGCATCAAGGCATCCCATCCCCAACAGGAAAACCGTCTCCTCCGCACTCAGAGTCGCCGTGGAGCCCAGAAGACAGCGGACACTCCACAACGGCCTGCCTGCCTGTCTACGCATCATGTCCACACTGCCTGCCAGGAACCCACGGCCACACACACAACACGACGGACTGGAGAGGCAGAGATGCTGCCCCCCATTTCACAGGTAAGGCAGAGGCCTGGGCCCAGCCCCAGGGTATACTGCTGCCACAGCAGAGGCTGGGGCATGCGGTGGACCGAACAGGAAGCCTGAGTGCCTTTAGAGTTAGCTGAACGAGAAAATGTTCAGCTCACAGCCCACCGTCCTAGTGACTAGAGGTCGCTCCATTCTTGAACGAGATGCTCTATTTCCCAATCAAACGGCAAACTCCACATCTTGGGTATCTGCATCCCCATCCCATGCACCGGGCTGGCCACTGATTACTTGTTCAATGTTTGCTGGGCTGAGGGCAGAGTCTGCCTGGGTCTAGTGCAGTCTTCTTTTTTTTTTTTTCAATTATGCAACACAACGTTATTAACTATGCCTTACATCGGCTCCTCAGACCTTATTCATCTCACAGCTGAAAGTTTGTACCCTTTCACCAGCCTCTCACTATTTCTCCCATCCCACCCCCCGTCCCTGGCAACCACTTTTCTACATTCTGTTTCTATGAGTTTGACTTTTTTTCTTTTTAAGAGTCACATACAAGTAATACCATGCAGTATTTGTCTTTCTCTGTCTGACTCATTTCGTTAGCATAATGCCCTCAAGTCTGTCCATGTTGTCACAAAAGGCAGGATTTCCTTCTTTCTCGCGGCTGAATAATATTCCACTGTGTGGAATATATATATATCTCACATTTTCTTTATCCATTCACCCATTGATGGACATTTAGGTTGTTTCCATAACTTGGCTATTGTAAATAGTGCTGCAATGAACATGGGAGGGCAGATATCTCTTCCAGATCCTGCTTTCGCTTCCTTTGACTAAATACTCCAAAGTGGAATTACTCAATCATATGGTAGCTGTATCTTTAATTTTCTGAGGAACCTCCGTACTGTTCTCCATAGTGGCTGCACCAGTTTACCTTCCCACCAACAGTGCAAGAGGGTTCCCTTTTCTCCACACCCTCACCAGCACTTATTTCTTGCCCTTTTGATGAAGGCCATTTTAACAGGTGTGAGGTGGCATCTCATTGTGGTTTTGATTTTCATTTCCCTGATGATCAGTGATGTTGGGCATCTTCTCATGTGTCTATTGGTCAGTCTGTCTTCTTTGGAAAAATGTCTATTCAGGTCTTCTGCCTTTTTTTTTTTTTCTTTTGGTGCGTCGGGTCTTAGTTGTGGCACCCTGGATCTTCGTTGAGGCACGCGGGATCATTTTATCATTGTGGAGTGTGGGCTCTTCGTCGCGGTGTGCGGGCTTCTCTCTAGTTGTGGCGCACGGGTTCCAGAGTACGTGGGCTCTGTAGTTTGCGGCACGCAGCCTCTCTAGTTGAGGCATGTGAGCTCAGTAGTTGTGTTAGGCGGGCTTAGTTGCCCCGCAGCATGTGGGATCTTAGTTCGCCGACCAGGGGTCAAACCCGCATCCCCTGCACTGGAAGGCGAATTCTATACCACTGGACCACCGGGGAAGTCCCTTCTGCCCATTTTTTTAATCAGATTGTTTATTTTTTGCTATTGGGTTGTATGAGTTCTTTACATATTTTGAATATTAACCTCTTACCAGTATATGATTTGCAAATATTTTCTCCCATTCGGAATGTTGCCTTTTCATTTTGTTGATGGTTTCCATGCTGTGCAGAAGGTTTTTAGTTTGATAGCCTCCCACTTTTTTCTTTTCGCTTTTGTGGCCAGTGTGTTCCTTATCACACTTGGCACCATGCTGGACACACGAGGCTGCTGTCTCTTCCCTTCCGTCCACCACCTCACCGTTTATACAGCATCTTCTCACACATCTTTTAATCTTTGTATATGGGTCAGATCTAGTTATTCCCGTTTGCAGGTAAGAACAGAGAAGTGGTCTGGTTTTCCCAAGGTCACACAGCTGGTTAGGGGTGGACAGTAAGCCAAGTTCCTCTCATCCTAGGAGTGCGCCCCACAGAGCAGCCAGGAAGCCATGGATACTCTGGGTCCACAAGGCCCCTTCTCCAACTGCAGGGGCAGCTCGCTTCCCGAAGAGCCCGCAAGCTGTAGGTTTGGGAACAGCGGCATTCGATCCCTGCCTCCCCACTGGTGTGGCTGTGGACACCCCAAACCTATGCACGCACAATCCTGCACACACGTGTGACGGAGGCACACGCACTCACTCTTCGCTGTGTAGACACACACACGCACATACACATATTTTCACATGCAACCCTGCGGGTGCAGATGCGCGCACGCACATGCACGCACGTGCACAGACACACACACACACACACACACACACACACACACAGAGGACTGAGACCAGGAATGTTTCACCCCTTATGTGAACCCTCCTTGAACCCTCCTGACCACGTGGGCCATGGAGGGATACGATGTCCTATGGGGACTTGCAAGTCATCCATCCATGGCTACACGTGGGTGACACTCTGCCTGTCCTCTAGCCCAGTCCTCACGGCGAGACAGAGGTGAGTGGGCCAAAGGCTAAGCTCAGCAGCATGAACAACTGTCGCACAGGTGTGTCTCGTGGAGCCACCAGCCTCTGGGTCCCTGAGCACTGAGCCAAGTTCCCAATCAGGCCTTGACTTGGGAGGCACGTCCCCAACGCAGGGGACTCCCCTAGGGCGGGGATAGCTACGTCAGGGTGTACGAGGCTAAAGCTTGTGTGTGAATCTTGAAGACACCACTGTAGCTGTGTGACCTCGGTGGGTCACCTTCACCCTTCTGGGCCTCACTTATCACATCTGTGAAATGGGGATAATAATACCTTCCCATTAGGATTGTACGGAGAAAACGAGATTAGAAGACGTACATAAATGCCTAGCGCACGGCAGAAATTAGTACGTGGATGTTGAAAGAAAGACTGAATAAATGAGTGAAGATCAAATGGTTGCGGGTTGCACTGCGGGGCTCTCTCTGCAAGCTGCTCTCCCTTTTCTGCCCCTTGAGCCCCCTGACTTTCCTGCAGGGGTGGATCACGTTGCTCCCTGCTCAAAACCGCCACCCAAACAACTTCCACCCCACAAACCCCTCTGGAGGACCCCTCCAACCCTCTCTCTCTCTCTCTTTCTCTCTCTCCACCTTTCCCTCCTGTTCTTTGAACATGTGTTTCTTCCAGCCCCAGGGCATTTGCACAGAATGTTTTTGCCTCAGGTCTTCCCATGACTCTGTCCTTCACTTTATTTCTCTGCTCAGATGTCACCGCCTAAGTGAGGTCTTGCCTATCAAGCTCCCTCCTCCCAGTCAGCCCCTTATTCTTCCTTAGAGTCCTTATGAGTGTATATATCCCGGAGTCACTTTTCTGGTTTACCATCTGTCTTCTTCTCTCGAATGTGAGCTCCATGATGGCCGAGTCTTTGACTCGTTCGCTGTGACTCCCCAGCACCTACGGCAGAGCCTGACATGCAGTACGTGCTCAATAGCTACTTGTTAAATGGATGTACGGATAGGACTCAGCTCATCAGCTCCACACATTTTCATTATTTCCCCAGCCCCCAGCTGGCCGATTCAGGCTGATCTATTCGGATGGCTCTTGAGCGGGGAGCTGCGTCGGAATCCCGAGAGCTTCCTTTAGAGTAGACTTGGCTGCCCTCCTTCCCCTAACCTCCTCCTGAATGACAGTCTCCGGGGCAGAGGCCGTTTGAATGCATGTTCCTGCAATCGTTCCTGCGATCGTCTGCAGGAGGAGAGAGGCTGAGAGCAATGACCTCAGAATCACACCCCTGGGTTTGAATCTGGACGCTGCCTCACGGTGGTTGCTTGAACGAGGTGGAGGGAGGCGGCAGTTCCTGACCCTCTTGTGCCTCACCCCCCAGGTGTAGAAGTTATTGAGACAGAGTGTCATACAGAGTGAAGTAAGTCAGAAAGAGAAAAACAAATATCGTATATTAACGCGTGTATGTGGAATCTGAAAAATTGGTATAGACGATCTTATTTACAAAGCAGAAATAGAGACACAGACATAGAGAACAAACACATGGATACCAAGGGGAGAAAGGGGCAGGGTGGGATGAACTGGGAGATTGGGATTGACATATATCTATTGATACTATGTATAAAACAGATAACTAATGAGAACCTACTGGAGAGCACAGGGAACTCCACTCAGTGCTCTGTGGTGACCTAAACGGGAAGGAAATCCAAAAAAGAGGGGATATATGTATACGTAGACGTGTTTCACTTTGCTGTACAGCAGAAACTAACACAACATTGTAAAGCAACTCTACTCCAATAAAATTTAAAAAAAAAAAGAAGTTATTGAGACATATTGAGATAAAGTTTGTCAGGCACATAACACAATGCCCAGGCCACAGTGAGTGCAAGATAAACAATTAGCTTTCATTAAATTAGTATTACTTTCCTCCAGGCAGTGAGGCCGTGTTCCTTAGCCTCCCTGCAGCGGCCAGTGTGGGGCCTTTCCTGTGGACGGCCAGTCCCCGCAGTTGGCTGAGACAAACATGCCACCGTTGCTCCCACCTTCAAGAACAATCTTCTGTCTTGAACCCTCTTCCCCCTCCAGGAACCACCGCATTTCTTTACTCTTCTTTCTAGCAAAATTCACCGAAGAGTTTTCTATACTCACTTTCTGCAGCCCCTCCCATTCTGTCACCTTCTAAACTCCCTTTTACAGAAATTTCAAACATACATTTTTGCCAGTCTTCTACCCCCATCTTTTTTGCTGGAGTATTTTAAAGTGTACCCCAGAAATAATACCATTTCACCCAGAATGTATCTCTAAACAGGTAAGAACTTTGAAAAGATATCACAGTATCATTATTATAGCTAACTAAAGTAACAATACTTCCAATATCTGTGTTCAAATTTCCCCGATGGCCTTAAACATGTCTTTCTACAGTTGCTTCACTTGAATTAGGACCTAGTCAAGGTCCACACTTTACCCGGGGTTGATTTGTCTAAATCTCTTTTCCCTTCTCTCTTAAACCCACACCAATCAAGCTTCCACCCTGCCCCTTGCTCTACCCAAGCTGTGCTTTTCAGGGTCACCGATGACCTCCGTGCTGCACAATGGACTCTCCTCCCTGCTCACCCTCTCCAGGAGGTGACTGCTGCACCGTCCTCACTGAGACCCCTCTTCGCTGGGACACCACGTGGTTCTCCAGCTGCCTGCTGCTCCCTCTGGACACTCTTTCTCAGCTCCCATCCCCACCTCTTGACACCGGCGTGCTCCAAGGCTCCGTACCAGCCCTCCGTGGTCTTCTCTTCTCACTCATTGGTGGTGTCATCCAGCCTTGAGGGTTTAAAAGCCCTCCCACATTTTTATCTCCCGTCCATCCAAAGACCTGCCAGCCCTCTCCAGTGCACATCTCACAACAGGCATCCCCAACATAGCGTGGCTAAAACTCTACCCCCTCAGATGTCCCCGTCTCATCCTTCCAGTAACTTCAGTCCAAACTCTTGGACTCATCCTCTACTCCTGTTCCTCTCATACCCACATTAACGCCGCAGGAAGAGTTGCTGGTTTCACTGCTTATCCCCACTTGCTACCACGGCCTCTCGTCCAAGCTACTTCCGTCTCATACCTGGACTCCGCAACCACTTCCTACCTTATCTCCCTGCTGCCGGCTGGCTTTCTTCTTCCTCAAGTCTATTCTCAACCCAGCAGCCGAGGTCCCTTTGAAGCATTCTCTGCTTAAAACCGTCCACTGGCTTCCAGTTTTTCTTAATGTGGAAGTCAAACTCTTCACCATAGGTTCCAAGGCCCTATCAGTGCTTCTCAACAAGAAACGCTGGCATTGGGGCAGGAAGACTCTTCCTTGTGGGAATGGTCCTGAGCACTAGAGGGCGTGCGCTGTGGCCTTTGCCCACTAAGTGCCAGCAGAGCAATGCTTTGCCCCCCTTAACCCTGCCAGCCACTGTGACAGCTAAAACGTCCCCATGTGCTTCCAAACACTGCCCGGTGGATTTGGAAATACCAGGTGAGAACCTCTTACAGGATCTGCTGCAGACCTGCACGCTCCCAGCCTCCCTCCACCCCACCAAAGTCTCTGACTCACCTCAGACCACTCTCCCTGCGCTCCCTCTGCCCCTGTCTTACCTGAACAACTAGACAGGCTCCCTCACTCACCTCTGTGCTGCGCCCGCCTCGCCAGGAAAGGTCCTCCCCCAGCTGGCACAGAACCCCTCCTCCAGGGCATCTCTCAGGTGCTCTCTTAGCTCTCCAGGAGGCCTGCCCAGGGCACCCTGTCTGAAATTGCAAATCCCTTTATTCCCAGGCCCCCTTGCTCTGTTTTATTTCTCCTCAGAGCACTTATCCCATCAGACGTACTCTGTTTTCATTCTTTTTTTTTTTTTTTGCGGTACGCGGGCCTCTCACTGTTGTGGCCTCTCCCGTTGCGGAGCACAGGCTCCGGACGCGCAGGCTCAGCGGCCATGGCTCACGGGCCCAGCCACTCCGCGGCATGTGGGATCTTCCCAGACCGGGGCACGAACCCGTGTCCCCTGCACCGGCAGGCGGACTCCCAACCACTGCGCCACCAGGGAAGCCCTGTTTTCATTCTTAATCTAGTTTATTTTTTGTCTATAAGCTTCCTGAAGGGATGTGGGGATTTTTGCTCACTGCTGTACCCTGGTACCTGGCACAGTAACTGCACACAGCAGATAATCGATAAATATTTGTTAAGTGAAAGAAAGAATACAGATGCCGTAAGCATATACTTATGGAGAGAAGAAAACAAGCACTTTTAAGCCACAGGAATGAAGAATTAACTTCATCGTTAGCAAGAACTGGAGTGTGCTCAGCCCAGGGTGGGAAGTAGGGGAAGAGGCGATGAGAAACTCTGTTTATTAGATCAGTTAAGGAAGACTTCCTGAAGGAGGTGGGGCTGTAGGACTCACTTTCAGCTCATTTTGAACCAGATTATAATATCCTGGGAGCTCCCCCAGCCCTGAGGACTGCAGACAACTCTTCCAAGCTGGAAGAGTGGTGAAGCGTTTTCAGGTAGGGAAGCCCGCTCCCTTAATCTTATTTCTACTGCAATTTACCAATGTCTGTAGGAGACTCCAGCAGCAGGTCCGCAGCTGGAGGGCCAAGTTCAAATGGAGCCCCTGGGTAATGTCTGCCTACCCATCCACCACCCACCCCACCCTCAGAAAAGCCCACCCCAAATGACTACACAGAGGCAGGCTACCCAGAGCTTGCCTTCTACATGCTCAGCAGAAGAGAAGAAAGGACAGCCACACAATGGAATACTTTACAGCTATTGAAAGGAATGAGACAGCTCTTTTTATACTGAATATGGAAGGATCACCAGGATAGATTATTATGGGGGGGGGGGGGACACAAGATGCAGAGTGGCATATAGTATACTACCATTTGTGTAAAAAGAAACATACACATATCTAAACAAGTATATATATATGTATATTTGCTTGAATATACATAGACTACCCCTGGAAGGATGCACAAGAAATTTCTAACAGTAGTTGCTGGGGACAGCGGATGGGGGTAGGGTTGTGGGTGAGTGGGTGGGAAACAAGGGCAGGGAGACACTTTTCACTGAAAACACTTGCATCTTTCAAATTTTGGACTATGTCGAAGTATTACCTGTTTGAAAAGAGTAAATTAACTTTTAAAAAGAACACAACCGGATTAACAAAATGAAAACCAACGGAGCCATGTGAAAAGTTCAGCTCTTTGGGTGTTAAAATGAAAGCCACTTGCAGAAGTACTGGTGGCCAGAAGCGGAAGACAGCAGAAAGAGCCCAGGGACTTTCATTGACCTCGTTTGCCAGGTCCCATCTGTGTGGCCCAGGGCCGAGAAAGCCAGTGGGTTCCTAGGTGCCATCCAGAGCCAGGCAGGGTCCAGAACCTGCAACGCTGGGGGGAGGGGGAGGGGAGGGGAGGGGGAGGGGAGGGGGAGGGGAGGGGAGGGGGAAGGGGAGGGGAGGGGAGGGGGAAAGGGAGGGGAGGGGAGGGGGAAGGGGAGGGGAGGGGGAAGGGGAGGGGAGGGGGGAAGGGGAGGGGAGGGGAGGGGGAAGGGGAGGGGAGGGGGAAGGGGAGGGGAGGGGAGGGGAGGGGAGGGGAGGGGAGGGGAGGGGAGGGGAGGGAGGGACTCTCCTTGCCCCCACGCTGGCTGGGCCACACCTCCTGGGCCACAGGGCTGTATCCAGCTGCTGTGTTCTGGGAGCTAGAAGCCAGTGACCAGGTGGGCAGAGACACCCCCAGACCCACGTGGAGCAGAAAGTGTAGGCGTCAGTGTGCTCACAGGAAAGAAAAGGAGGCGGCTGGAGGGAGCGGTCCAGGAGGCCAGGGAGGGGGAATGACTGTCTTCAAATATTTGAGAGGCTGTCAGGGAGGGAAGGAGGAGCCCTGTTCGGAGCCCTCGGGAAGCCTCCACCTTCAAAAATCACTTTCTGGCCCAGTTCCTGCCAGAGGGGTCCCCAAATAACTGCTGTCCTTCGAGTTCCCACTGCGCCTGGGTTGCTCGGTGCTTTATTGGCATCAACTCTGAATTTTCACAGCGGTCCTGGGAGGTTATCACTAATCCTACCGCCAGTTTACAGACAAGGAAGCCAAGGCTGTCATTGCTGAGGATCACAGTTCGTACATGACCGAGTCAGGGTTCAAACCCCAGGTCACCTTCTGAGCTACTGTGGTTATCACAGGCTGGGCCAGAACTCGAAGATTTGTACTTGTACAAAATACAAATATAGATATGGTGGGCTAAGACGGAGCTGGGATTCTCTGGCCAAGGTGACTCGGGTACAAGGAAGGCTAGGGAGGTGGACGCTCGGTAGAACTGGACCTCCGTGACACCACCCTGATCCCGAACCTCTTAGCCGCCCCCGCGGCTTCCCCCAGCAAGGCGATGGCCCTCCCCCCAGCCATCCACGGAGGCCGGGACAGGAGCGCACGTCCCGCCCGCAGCGCCCGCACCCTCGGGCAGCGGCCCGGCCTGTCGGGTGTGGGGCGGGGTCGCAGCCCGGAAGCTCCTCCCCCGGGAGGCTCGCGGCTGGGATGCTCCCAGACTACGTGGGCGGGCGGCTCGCCAGGCTAGGGGGGAGGGCCGCGGGGGTGGGGGGAGGGGAGCAGCGGACCCGCGAGACGCGCCCCTCCCCACTCCCACGGGGCCCGGGCGCGCAGTGGGGGATGGGGGGGCAGCGGCCGCGCTTCCCGGGCGCGTGACTCAGCAGCCGCCACGCCGGGATGGGCGCCGGGCGCGCGGCTTCCGGGCGCGGGGGTGGGTCTCACTCTGCCGCCCCCGCTGGGAAGCGCCGAGGGGCGCGTGGGCGGGTAGATCCCGCGCCGCCCGCCCGCCCGCCGCTCGCCAGGCCGCCCACGCAGCTGCGAGCCCGGCTCGTTGGGTCCGCCCCCGCGGAGCCCATGGGATGCGCCGCCCGCGGAAGGGCTTCCCCAGGCTCCCGGCGAGTCGGGGGGAGGAGGGGGCTGCATCCTTTGCGCTCCCCTCCAGCTGTTGACGCGCCAATGTCCAGAGGGGGCCCCGTGGAAATTCCTGGGGGGCTGGAGCGGGAAGCCCCCGCAGAATTCACCCCGCCCTCCCCGACCTGCGGGGCCTGGCCGCCCTACACCCGGCCCCAGGGTCTGTCTCCTTTGTTTTCTCGAAATGGAGAGTGGATTCTGAGCTCCCTTCCTAAGGCTCTTACCATTTGGAAGTCACTTTGCCCATCTAAGGTAAGTGCTTTCTGCTGCAGCAGCCTCTGAACAGCCCTGCTTTGCCACAGACTCAGTGAACTGAGGACAGAGAGGGGCCCAAAGGCGGGCAAAGACTGATTGTCCCCTTTGGGCAGAGGGGACACCGAGGTCCAGGGACGGGGGAGCGGTTTGCTGCAAGCTCACACTTGGGGTCTGTGAGGGTGGGCACAGCAATCGGAGCTCGGGAGTCCTGGCTTCTGGCCTCAGTCTAGCTTCTGGGCTCCCTCCCCACCCCGATCCAGTGCTGTGCAGCACGGTGCCTTCACCTGCCTCTGGAATTCCCTTTGGCCGTCACCCACGGGCTCTTATGAGTTGAGTAGCTCCAGGAATGTCCAAGATGCCCAACCAGCCGGTTTGGAAGCACCAGGGCATCTCCGTCTGTAAAGACCAGACTGTGCACTGGAAACGCTGAAACTAGACATAGGCAAGAGATTCCCAACTGCTCTGCAGAGTTCTGTTGCTGTTGCTGTTTTAAATAATCATTGTGTTGGATTGATGTGTTGAATGAAAATTGTGGTCGTTTGGAATCATTTATCACAGAAGAAATGGTGGAATTCCCTTGCCTCTCTGCTGGGATGGGGAGTGCATTCCTGACTGGAGGCAGGGGGACAGCTGGTTTGACCTGACTTGTCCAGCCCAGAGAGGTCATGGGCGCCAGTCCCTGGCCACAGCTAGGCCAAGTCGGGTGCAGGGAAGATCACGCTGCAGCTAGGCATGCATCTTGCTGCTGCTGGTACCTGACCTTCCAAACAAAATGCGTCACCAGACCCCCAGATGTCTTGCCCCTATGCCGCCCACCGTCCGGGCAGCCTTTTTCCCAGGAGCTCACAGTCTCCAGAGGCCAGGTCTCCTTCACGCTCGAGGCAGAGTGAGGGGTAGAAAACGGGGCATGGGGGCACTGTAGACTCGCCCCACTTTACAGACGGGAGGAACTGGCTGGCCAGAAGAGAGAAACAAGCACGCAGAGAAAAGGAGAAGGAACCCAGAGTCCTGACAGGGAGATGAGCCCCGGGGGTGGGGAGACAGGGAGAAGGCCTGTGCTGTGTGGTGGGATCCTCACCCCTGTCCCCCAGCCCAAGTCAGGAAAACGCTCACCCACACTCAGACGCACCCCCTCAGTCCCACAAACGCAGCCACGCTGGACTCACATGTAGTCGCCTCCCGGCAGGGTCCTAAAGTCTCCCTGGCCAGAGCTGACGCCACTGCCTGGCAGAGAAAGGGGAGAGGCCTGGAGCCTGCTGCTGCTTCCTGTTGCTTCTCCCAGGCCAGAGTGGGACCCCAGAATCCAGCTCTCCTTTGTCTCTTTCTACCTGGAGACATGGCCGTGATTCCGGCTTCCTCTCCCTCCCATCCTCATAGGTCCATTTTCCATTTCTGGTTCAACCTGCTGACAGGCCGTGTGTGTGGGTGTCTGAGGTGAAACACTCCAAGGGCTTTCTCATGCTTCATTCTTTTGTTTGGCCGTGGCGGGATCTTCGTTCCCCAGCCAGGGATCTAACCTGCACCTCCTGCAGTGGAAGTGCGGAGTCTTAACCACTGGACCGCCAGGGAGGTCCCTCATGCTTCATTCTTAATGCAGCTTCCCAGGCTAAAGACTGGACTGGGCAGAGGCTGGGGGCAGAGCGGGAGGAGGGCTCTCCATGCTCACCGGTAGAATTGAGGTGGGATCTGTTAGCTGCAATGGGCACCCAGGTCCCCCTCACTCCCCAGATGGCCTTAAGAGCTAAGCCTCTGATCCAGCATTTCCCAGGTGCTCAGCTGCAGAAACTGTGCTCGTGGGCCAGAGCACAGCCCACCCCCTGGTGGGACTCCCTCCAGCTGAGACCTTCTTCGGCCCTGACTCCATACCCGCTCCCTCCACTCAAGCGTGGACGGGCCTGCCTGTGCCCTACGCACTGAGAGTTTATTCCTCCCAGCATTACTCATCACACACCTACTGGGTGTTGAGTTGGCCTCCGTCCCCCATGCTATCCATCCCCACCATGACAAACCCCAATAGAGCTGTGTGAAATGTTGCCACCCAAAAAATTATTTTAAGGGCTTCCCTGGTGGCGCAGTGGTTGAGAGTCCGCCTGCCGATGCAGGGGACACGGGTTCGTGCCCCGGTCCGGGAAGATCCCACATGCCGCGGAGCGACTGGGCCCATGAGCCATGGCCGCTGAGCCTGCGCGTCCGGAGCCTGTGTTCCTCAGCGGGAGAGGCCACAACAGTGAGAGGCCCGCGTACCACAAAAAAAAAAAAAAAAAAAAATTATTTTAAGAGCCTAGAAAGGATCAAAAGTGCTTACCAAGCACCAGGATGCTCCTTAAATTCCTGCGTTATGACTTTTACACATGAAGCTCCTTGGGGAAGTATTCCTTCTCCAGCCCAGATAATTACTTTTTCAAGACAAGCCAGTGTGGGAGTGAGTGCCCTGGGTCCCTGCCCTTTGCTTACCAGGCCCAGGCAAGGCAGTGCTAATTCTCTGCAAAATACAGTGGAGGTGAAGACCGTTTAGACTGTCAACAGCGTCCCCCATGAGCCCTTCAATGCCTTATAAGCCTGCTGCCCTGGCCACCAGGCATCCTCCTCCCTTATCAAACCCGCCCTTCAGAAACTGCTCAGATGAACTCTCTCATGCTGAAGTGCAACAGTCTAATAGTCTAATAATGTCTAATAAATCTAATAAATGTGTTGGTTTTTCTCTTGTCCTAGGAGAATTTGCATTTTAACAAGGGGGATAACCTTGAAGTACCCAAAGGAATCTCTACGTGTAGAATTGCTGGCATAGGCGAGATATTCTGGAAGGCAGCGAGACCCCCGTGGAATGCCTGAAGCCCCCATAACTCACGGTAAGTTTGGCCACGCACACCCACGGAGCAGTCCTGACTGGTCCTCTTGTTCCCCCACTATATTGACGAGAGTACTGGATGAAGAGTTTAGAGAAGCTGAGTTCTATACCTAGTTCGGCCACTAACCAGTTTGGAAGCACTAGTCACTTCTGTCTTGGGCCATAGTTTTCTCGTTTGCCAAATGAGAAGTTCGGTCCAAATGACCTAACAGGACCTTTCCAGCTCTGACATTCCCCTGACTCCCCAGAGGGGCTGGGGGACCCTGGTCCAGCTCCTAAGGCCCTCCAGCCCCTGCAGCTGTGGCCCGGAGGAAATGACCTGCCACCGTACAGCGTGAGGGTGTGGGGCAGGGGGGCACATCTCTGGACTTGGACAGGCCTGCAGGCCCCCTGTCCACAGAGCCCGGGCCCCAGCTGGCAAGGAAAGGGAGCGCTCAGCACAGCCCAGGCATAAACATCACAGAGTTACATAACCCTCCAGATGGGATATTCCAAACAGCAACAGCACGACAGCCTTTGCCCCACGCCGTGTCTCAGCACGCACGCGCGCGCACACACACACACACACACACACACACACACACACAGAGCCACGACCACCTTGCCACCCTTTCTTTTCCGTTTGTTTTGTGTTTTCTAGAAGGTATTTCATCTAACAGAGCCCTTACGAGAAGAAACTCCTTTACCCTCTGGGCTTGACCAGGAAAATCAGAGTCCTCCTCCAGCCACCCTCCCCCCCAGCCTCCACCAGAACCCCACGTCGGGTCAGGCCTCCCCTTTTCCCGGCCCCTCCCTGCTGTTCTGTCTCACTTTCTGACCTCGGAGTCCTGCAAAGTGCGGTTCTACCTTGTCCTTTCCATTCCCGGGATGGAAGAATTTGGAGCCATGGATTTAGCTCTCATTCCAGCAAATGGGAGGCAATCTCCTGGTTCAGACTCCAGTCCCCCACTCTCCACTTTTGTCCTTGTCACGTCTGCGTACTAGATGAGACTGTAGTTTCCCCATTTAGAAAATGGATGAGGTCATTCTCATCCCCACGGGGTTTGGGTGGTAACTCAGATCCCTTCAGTGTCCTTAAGAGAAGTGCAAACAATCTGAAAATGCAACCGAAGAAATTTAGGTTGGGCTTAAGGAAGCATTTCCCAGCTCTACAGTTGTGAGACCTCGTTATAGATCACTAAGGGGTGGTGATCCTGCCTAGCTGCATTTGAAGGCAAGCGCCCGTTCACATATCTGGAATAGCTTGGGTGCACGCTGTCCAGAGGTAGGGGAGTGGTTGAGGAAAGGTCACTCTAGATAGGTGGCCTGGAAGAATTCCTGAAGGAATGCTGAACCTGTGTTCTCCTCGATAGCTATGGTCTAACTCTGGATGAGCCTTGGGCCCTGGTTTCTTTATCCATAGAAATGTTACAATATATTGAGCACTTACTTTGTGCCTGAAACAGTAAAAAAAAAAAAAAAAAAAAAAGTTTAAAACATCCCTTTAAAGTAGATATTATTCTTCATATCATAAATGAAAAAACCACAGCTCAAAGAAGGTACACCATGAATGTAAGGTGTCCCAGCTGGTAGGTGGTAGAGCAGGATTCATACCCAGGTATGCCTACCTCCAAAGCCCATGTTCTGAACCACCGAGATCTTGAAAATTCTGTGATTCTGTGGTTTCCTTAAGTTCCTCTTGGCCTGAACAGCCTAAGTTCTCCCTCGCTCTACTCCTGCCCCTTTCTGCTGCTTAATGCCCTCATTGCCTGAAATGGAGAGGCCACTCCATTCCTGCGTGAAAACAAAACCCTTAGCAGCCCGTGTGGGAACCCGCACTTTGTGCTTTAGAAGCAGAGGAGGAAGGCGCTGCAGTGGCCCAAGCCTCGGAGATCCTGCCAGATGGCCTTGCATTTGGGGATCTGCCAGATGCAATGAAAGCATCCCCAGGACCTCTTACTAAGAAACCCCTTACGTGGGATTTCAATCCAAGATCCAGGCCTCTTTCCAGACCAGGGTCCAGCTGCTTGTCCTGGCTCTCCCCACTTTTTCATGTCACCCTCCCTTTCATTCACTCTCCCCCCACCAGACCTGACCCCCATCTGCCGTTTTTCGTAAGTGATCTTTGAAACTCAGGCCGCATAGATATTTGCTGAATCAGCAGGACCAACTGCTGCTCCTCCCACTGGGTTTCAGGCCAAGAGGAAGACGCGCCAAATGCCTGTGCAAGGGCCTCTGGTGCTGCCTGTGTGGGCCCAGGAAGGGCTCCGGCTAGGAAGGAGGTGGCTGGGGAGTAAGGCACACGGGCTGCTGAGCAGCAGGGAGGCCGTCAGGTTTTCCTGAGGCTGGGGTGACTGGTTTCTTTTTGGATGAGAGGGAGGGAAGAACGCTGGTCCAGGCCCTCGGAGAGGCAGGGGACAGCAGATCGTCACCAGTGCCTGCTCCGTACCAGCTGCTGAGTGAGCAGAAGACACCCACGCCCTCCTCTCAGTGAGCCTTCATTCGGCCCCCTTTTCCAGGTGAGCAGCCCGAAGTTCTCTCCTCGCTGAGACAGGAAAGAGAAGGAGGACAGGCAGGCCGGGGAGCCAGGCAGTAACGTTGCTTCCTCAGCAAGAAGGGCTTTTGGCCGCAAGGCAGAAAGGACCCCGGCACCAGATCTCTGTCCCACGTTGATGGGTTTAGCCTGGTCAGGGGAGGGATGATGGGGGGAGGGGCTGTAGGTCAGAGGGTGGGATGGTGAGCATGCGTAGCACAGACATCTCTGTGGATCGGCTCCTCCCGGCTCCGTCCCCCTTCCAGCTCTCCTTGGTTCTCGCTATTCTTGACATAAGCCCTTGACGCCAACCAAGGAAACCTTCTCTCTGGGCTCTGAACATGCTTTGTATGCTCACCCTCTTAACCCCATTCTGTTCTGATAGAGGATGGCTCTGGGCACCTGCAGTCTGCTTCCACTTATTTAGATGTTTCTAGATCTGTGTCTCGAGTGTGTTGAGCAAGGACTGTCGGCATCTTTCCTGTCTTTTTGCAGCACAGAGTGCAGGATTTTGAACGGACCAGACGCTTGATACAGTAGAGTTGACTGACAGACAGACCGTCATGCTCTCTTTTTTTTTTTTTTTTTTTTTTTTTTTTGCGGTACGCGGGCCTCTCACTGTTGTGGCCTCTCCCGTTGTGGAGCACAGGCTCCAGACGCGCAGGCTCAGTGGCCATGGCCCACGGGCCCAGCCGCTCCGTGGCATGCGGGATCCTCCCGGACCGGGGCACAAACCCGTGTCCCCTGCATCGGCAGGTGGACTCTCAACCACTGCGCCACCAGGGAAGCCCCCCGTCATGCTCTCTTAATAGCTCCCAGGAGGGGCCAGTCTTGGCTGTCTGCCACCTCCAGGCAGACAACCCTGACTCAGTAGGAGCAGAGATGCCGGCTCCAATCAGCATCTCAGACAACAGGCTAAAAAGCACGTCCAGTGGTCTTCCAGCCGTGCCCCGGCCTCCAGGTAGCATGAGACCGTGGTGCTCAAAAGATGACTCAAGATTCAGTTTATGCTTAGGATGGGAGCAGAGAGGAGGAGACTTCCCTACGCAGCTTAAATGGAAGCAAAGGATGGAAGGAAGAAAATACAGGAGAGGGAACATATTTGAGGGGAGGGAAGGAGGGTAAGAGCAAAGGAAGAAAAAGGAGAAGGGGGAAAGTAGGGAGGAAGAGGAAGGCTGTAAAGAAAGACAAGGGAGGAAGAGGAGAACACGGGAGCTATTCGGACTTCATGGTGCCTTGGAGGTAGGGAGCCCAGGGTAGGTGCTGAATTTGAATTATAAGGCAAGAATCTTTGCCACCCTCCAGTAATCCTCTGCCTGTGGGCTTGGGGACTTGGGCAGACACTGGGATCCACTGGCTCTAAATGCACGGCTGGGTGGGTGGACCAACATGTGCTCAGACAGAGAAGTTGTGGCCACACTGAAGCCAGGAGCTTCAGGTCAGGTCATGTGCTTCCATGACGCGGAGGGGAATTTTGCCAGGTCAAGCTGAGGCTCTGGCTCCAGCCAGGAAAGGGATAATCAATTCTGTAGATGCTGTGAGCCTTGATTGAAGAAATAAAGAGGAGGAAGCTAGATTGCTGCTCTCATTAAGAGGCAAAGGCAGTGGGGGCTGGAGTTTAGCGAGAGCCAGGAAGCAGCAGAGAAAGAATTTTAACCCCTCGGGTGTTGTTCTTCCGTCATGCCTTTGAGCTCACCCACACCCGTGTTGTTGCTTCCTTGGCCCGACGTCCAAGGCCATCACCTTCAGTAGCTCCCTCAGCTGAAGGAGGGAGAGAGGCCAGGTTGCCTGTTAATGCAGATCTGATGACAGCTAAACAATCTATTATTTCCCAGCCCCAGGGTCCCCAGGGCTCCTGCTTCTCCTGGATTTGGGGAGGAAGATGAGTTCTGGGGCTAAGAGATAAGCCGTGCGGTGAGGCATCTCACGCTGCCTGGCCCCTGGTAACCCTCACCCACCCCTCGGCAACCTCACCAGAGCTGCATTCTCAACCTGATGAGTCCAGAGAAGGGGAAGTAAGAAATGAGAACGGATTTCAGCAAAATTATGACCCAGGGACCCCCTCCGCTGGCTCTTCCTCCTACGTCAGCATGCCCAGTAGAGAACTGATTCATCAGGGAGATCCCCAGGAGAGGCCCCAGGGAGAGGGCTGCTGGCTCAGCTCTCCCTCTCCCCATGTCACCCGATCCATGGAGAGGTGCCCCTGCCGGCCGCCTGCATCTAGCCCTACACCACTGAGAGGCTGGGCAGAGGAGGACAAGACGTGCAAAATTGGGGTCGTGGGTGGAGAGCAGGGTGGGGCTAAACACCTAGTCAGCAAAGATGATTCCTTCCTGAGATTCTGGGGGGGAAACTTGGACTGAAGTTAAGCAAAACAGTGGGAAGAAATGGGTGGTCCAAAGGGCATTCAATCCGTCTTGATGTTCATGATTTCCCATGCAAGTGGGGAGGGAGCTGCAGGAAGAGTGAGGAGGCATGCGTGTCTGAGCTCCCTAAGTCTCTGGGTGTCCGGGCTTGGGGAGCAGGGGGGAAAAGCTGGAGGATCTGGAGAAAGGAAGGAGTTACTGCTGGGTTTAACCTCTTGGTGCCTGGCACAACTTCCCGCGTGAAAGATTTCCAAAACTTCCACTCTCTTCCACCATCTTAACTACTTATTTTTGTTCTGCTCCCTTGGGAAGCAAAAGCAGGACAAGGGAGAAGGAAAGATGAGGACATGACGGTTTCTCTCCAGTTTTGACATGTGAGGATGGGTAGGAATCCAGGTGATTCCTAAAATCCCTGGATTCCCAGCAAGAGCACCTGAGCAGGAGAGTTTGGGCTCTTTAAGCCACCTTGGGGGCCGCAGCAAAGTCCTTATCCAAGAAAAATGATCTTTCCTCAACCGGTCTTGCCCACACAGTCCCCTGAAGGGATGCAAAGAATGTGGGGACGTGGTGGAGGAGGAGGGAGACACCAAAGGGCGTGAGGAGCGGAATCAGGTGAAGAAGCACAATTCCCACGAAGCCGTGGCTACCCCCGGGAAATGGAATGGAATAGCTGCCCGTATTTGGGGAAAAAGCCACATAATATCTTGGATTTTTTTTCCTTTTTTTTTTTTTTTTTTTTTGCCTTTTGCCTCTTACTGAGCCATGGGCACTGAGGGAAAACTGACTTTCTGCTTTTTCTGCCAGATAAGGAAAGAAAACCATTAAACTGAAGGAAGGGCAAATGGGCCATTGAGGAAGGTAGGAAGGAAAACCACATCTTCTTGGGACTTGCATCAAATGCTACGAGATCATCCTGGATCTTCTGCCTAAGGACCCGAAGTTCTGGTCAAATCTACCCTGTGTCCTGACCCAACTTGTCTAACTCTGCAGTAGATGCGAGGAGAAAATGAGTCTACATCAAGTCTTCACAAGTAGCCTTAGACTAAAGCACGCCAAGGCTGCTGAAGATGATTCTTGGCTCTCCACCCTTCCCACCCCCTCCCCCAACTCCCTTAGCATCCCCATCGTCAGGGGCAGGCGCTGACTAGGTTCTGATTTCCCGTGAGGTGTTCTTCTATCACCTGTCTAATGAGAGAAAGGAAGCTGACTTGGTCACAGCCTTCCCAATACAGAGGAGAGAATATTCCAATCCTCTTTCATCTCTTCTCCCCATATCTCTAGTTCATGGACATTGGGCATAAGGAAAGAGCTTGAAGTCCTAGAGTTTCTCATCAGGGGCTAATGAGCGTATTTCTCTCTGGACCTAACATGGGATTCCAGTCATCACCAAATAACCAAGGGGAAGCAAGGTTTGCAGTCACCAGCCACAACAGAGATTTAAACAGGAATTCCACCCAAATACCATCTCCGCAAGCCAACTGTCTCTCTCATCATTATCCCCTTTCCACGATTGCTAACACCCAGCACAGAAATCCTCCTTGAGTCAGAGGAAAAAGCTGTAACCAGACTGAATCCGGACACTATAAAGGGACCCTCTATGGGCCTGGTGGGTTGTTACCTTGCACCCCTCTGGGTCTGTGGGCATTCAGAAGACAGGTGCCCACTCAGGTCAGAGCAGAGTAAGCGTGTCCAAATGAGCCACTGCTGGCTTGGACTCCCACTGCATCACTTAAACAGCCACCTCGTTCCTCTGGGAAACGCTTTCTCCCACCCTTCCTCTTCCTCTGTCTCCAGCCCCCCGCCTTCTCACATCATCCTGCCTCTCAGCCTTGTGCTCTGCCTTCTGAATCCCCTCAGACCCCAGGTCTGCTGTTCCTGGACCCTGCCCTTTTCAAAGCTCTCAACACGTCTCTTTGCCAAGCCTCTGTCTTTTTCATAGCTCACTCTCCATTCGAATAATTTTACTACCCAAACTCCCATCCAGATTTTTCCTAACTTGAAAAGATTCTTCAACTGTTCTCTTTCCTTCAGTTTAATCTGCCCCCCAGTCTTGTCCCCTTTAAAATCTGCCAGTTTCCAATAACCCTCATTTCTTTCCTCCTTTGCCCCCAGTGATGGTTGGGATACTCCCGTTTGCTCCAACACCTCCCAAGCCCTCTCAGACACTGATCTCATTCCCTCCTTTCCCCCAAGCCTCCTTGACACACTTCTCCCCGCAAGCACACTGAAGGCCCTAGTCCTTCAGTCTCGGGTGCACCCCACTTCCCCCTTGTCCCCTCCTCACGCCCGTTTGCTTCCCTTCCTCCCGGCACGTTGGTCCCCGTGCCGCCTTCCCCACTCACTCGGGTCTCCTGCTCAGGACGCCCTTGCCGAGGGCGGCGGGGGATTTGTGCTGAAGGAGGGTTCCAGCAGCGGCGCAACAGCTCGGGGGACGCTCCTTCTCCTTGTCGGCGACGGCCCCTGGCCCCGCCGGGTGGTGGTGGGGCGGCTGGGATGCGTGAGCCCTGCCGCTGGGGCCCGGCTGGGGCTGCGCCAGGAGCTGTCCGTGGTGCTGAAGCGGGGGCTTCTCGGGCGCGGTGGGCGGGAGCTGTCCGTGGTCCCGGAGCTGTTCCTGGGCCCCGGAGGCGGCGGTGGCCGGGGTGGCCGGCAGCGGGGCTGGTGACGGGGGGACGAGCCCGGGCGGAGGCACGGCTTGCAGCAGCTGCTGGTGCTCCCACAGGCTGCGGTTCTCGGCGCTTAGCTCGTCCAGCCGCCGCTCCAGCTCGTCGATGCGCTGGCGCTGCGTGTGGATGAGGCTCTGCTGGTTCTGCACGATGGCCGTGAGCTCCTTGAGGTAGAGCACGGCGCGCACCGGGTTCTCCAGCAAGCTCTCCATGCCGCCCGCCGCCGCCTGCGCCCTGCCTGCGCCTGGGCGGGCGGCGGGGAGCGCGAGGGCGCGCAGGAGCCGAGCAGCCCCGGCGATCCGCTCGCCTCGCTCTCCGCCGGCGCCGCGTCACCGCCACACAGACATTCACACACGCACGAGGGGCGGGACCGCGGCGCCAGGGCCCACCCCTCCCCTCCACCTCCCACCTCTAAGCTTCGTGAGGAGTCTCGGCTTCCTGCAGGGCTGGCGGAGGAGCAGGATAAACGAAGGGACCCGGGATGGATGAGCGGCAACTGGCGAGAAAGGGAAAGCCGGCCAGGCGGAAGCAGCGGCACCGGGAGAGTGCGGTGGGACCGGTAGGAGAGCAGAAGCAGATGCGGAAAGAGGAGGAGGAGAGCGGCTGGGAGAACGAGGAAGCGCAGAAAGGAAAGGTGGTGAAAGGAGAGAGAAGTGGTCTGAAAGGTCACGGGTTCTTTTTCCTATGTCCAGTCATCCCAGAGGACGAGGGTCCACCTTAAAGACCTTGTGAGGAGAGGCCACACGCTCGGCGGTCTGTTCTGCTGGGGGCTTCCCTGGATCGGGGGGATCAGAGGACAGTAAGGGACCCCAGAGAACAACCGGTCCTACCCCTCCAGCCAAGGAGAAAGTTCGGGTGGGAAGGCTGTTTCCGCTGGATTTTGTCTGGGAATGAGACCTCAGGACAGTTTGGGCCACTCTAATGGGAACACAGACTAAATAAACCGGGCCCTCTGTGTCACAGGGCTAATGCTTCCAGAAACTTCTTAAGAGAGCATTCTGTTTGAAAAATATTTATGAAATGCATACTACACCGAACACTGTGCTAGGTGGTGGTAAGATAAGGATGACTAGGACGGACTCTTTGGCTTCTTGACGCTTCTGATTAAGTAGGAGAAACAGGTAATAAATATTTAATTTCAATAGAAGGTGGTTGTTGTAAGTGATAAGATAGAGATTGCCCAGAGCGCTATAGGAGCCCAACAGCTTGGGGATTTGGGAAGGCTCCTTGGAGGGAATAACACTTGAAGTGGGAAGGATTTTCTAGAAAGGGGGAAGAGCATAAGCAAAAGCTCAGAGATAGGAATCCGCATGGACTGAATCATTCATTACTTTCTACAATACACGTACATAAAACACACACTAAGTGCCAAGTAACATACTAGGAACTATGTAGTTTAGCCCTAGCATGGACCATAAGTTATAGTTTCTATAATCAAGATTACAGCCTAGTAGATACGGCACGCACATGAATATCTAAAATACCAATCAAAATTTCTGTAAGGGCTCTTCAAGCCAAGTGCCGCAGGAGTTGGGGGGAGTGGGAAGTTGTGTTTGACTATGGTGATCTGATAAGGCGGAGGTGTTATTCAAGCTGGGCCTTGAGGGATGCGAAGTGTTTCAACAAGTAGAACAGAGGAAGACAGGGGAGATATGTCAGGCAGCAGGAAAAGACTAAGGAATGGAAATAGAGCACCTCCGTTCAATCCAATCTGGCAAAAAAATGACCCTTTCCTCTGGGCTATGAGTACCCTTAGCATATCTGTTGTACTGTTGTATCTTGCACCGAGGTGGGCCACCAGCCTCCCTATGGACCTGCTGTTCCCCCCCAGAGTAGGCATATCTGTTGGTACCACGTGTCCCGTGAGCTGGGCCAGCCAAGCCCGTCTGGTGCCAGACTTGAATGACATTATAGGAAAGGATCTGTGCTCTGCAAATAAATATATTGGTTTCTCTGCACTTGCGTTTTTACTGTGCTTTCCTCCCATCCATTTTCCTAGCAGACTTCCTTTTGTAAAGAATGCGTGAAGGGAGCTTAGCCACAGCTGAGCCAGCTTCCAGGCGGATGCTTTGGTAGTGACCAGTATTCCAGCTGAGGAATGGAGGTTGAGCGGTGGGATGAGGGCCCACAAAAACTCAAACACTTTTCTTCTGAATTTTCTTTGCTTGCCTAGTTGATTTGTTGTCTAAATACGAGTTGGGTGTTCATAGAAACCAATACCGTTTCTATAAGCAAAACAGCCTGCAGCATAATTCTCTATGGAGCTGGTTTAAAACGCAGATTTCTGGGCCCCGTATTAGTCCTGCTGTGTTGGAATCGCTTGGAATGGGGCCCAAGTGTTTTCATATTTTTAACTTTTTTTGTTTCATTTGAAAAAAACTTTATTGGGTTACAACTCACATGTAATAATACATACCCACTTTGAGTGCACGGTTCAATGAATTTTGACAAATACATACACCTTCTAATCAAAATTTCCATCACTGCAAAAAATGAGGTTACTACCTCATGCCCCTTTGCAGTCCGTTGCCGTCATCCTCATCCCCAGTCAACCACTGATCTGCTTCCTGTCAAGACAGATTAGTTTTGCCTGTTCTAGAATTTCATGTAAATGGCAATCATGGAGTATATACTCTTGTGTGTCTTCTTTTTTTTCCCACAGCATAATATTTTTGAGGTTCATCTATTCTCTTATAGGTATCAATAGTTTGTTCCTTTTTATTTCTGAGTAGTCTTCTATGGTATGGGTAAACCATAATTTTTCTACTCACCTATTAATGGACATTTTAGTTGTTTCCAGGTTTTGGTTATCTTGAAAAAAGCTGCTATGATCATTAAAGGACAAGTCTTTGTGTAGACATATGTTTTCATATGTTTCATGTTTTATGTTACATGTGTCTTATCAGAAGGAAAACTCTAGAATTGGAGTTGCCAAGTCATATACTAAATATATATATATATATATATATATTTAACTTAATAAGAAACTGTCAGATTGTTTTCCAAAGTGGTTGTACAATTTTTTATTCTGACCAGCAGTATGTGAGAGGTTCAGATGTTTTGCATCCTTGCTAATGCTTGGGATTTTTAGCCTTTTTTGTTTTACTTTATCAATCAGGAGTATATTAATATGGCTTTAGTAAGTATTTCCCTATTGAGTAATGCTGTCGAGTATCTGCTCATGTGCTTTTGGCCATTTGGCCATTATCTTCCTCACCCACTGTTTCTAGTGAATTGTTTGCCTTATTTTTGAGTTGTAAGAGTTCTTTCTTTATTATGGAAAGTAGTCTTGGCCAGATGTATGCACTGCAAATATTTTCTCCAGTCTGTGGCTTACCTTTTTTTTCTTAACATTGTCTTTTGATGAGGTTTTTATTTTGATGAAGGAAAAATTTTTTACTTTCTTTTATAGTTCATGCTTTTTGTGTCCTATCAAAAATTCTTTGCCTGTCCCAAGGCCAAAACCATATTCTGTGTGTTCTTCTAGAAGTTTTATTGTTTATGCTTTTATGTTTAGGCCTATGATCCGTTTCAGGTTAATTTTTGTGTTTGGTATGATGAGTCAAATTCCATTTCTTCCTTAAATGTTTGACATAATTCACCACTGAAGCCATCCCAGCCTGGAGGCTTCTTTGTGGGAAGATCTTTAGTAGATATGGGGCTATTCAACATTCTCTCTCTTTGTGTATCCATTTTGGCCATTTGTATCTCTGGTAGGCAGAATGACCTCCCAGGATGCCTTTGTCTTAGTCGCCAAAACCTGTGACTATGTTAACTTATATGGCAAAAGCAACCTTAAGTATGCGGTAAAGTGAAGGATCTTGAATTGGGAAGATTATTCTGGATGATCTGATGGGTCCAGTGTAATCACAAGGGTCTTTGTAAGAGGGAAGCAAGAGTGTCAGAGAGGAGATGTGACAACAGAAGCAGAGGTCACAGTGAGGCAATTGCTGTCTGGAAGCCAGAGGGCAAGGAATGCAGAAGCTGGGAAAGGGAGGGAAACACATTCTCCTCCAGAGCCTCCAGAAGGAACGCAGTCCTGCCAATACCTTGGCTTTAGCGAGGTGAGATGCATTTTGGATTTCTGGCTTCCGGAACTCTAAGGTGGACGGTGAATTTGTGTTGTTTTAAATGGGGGAATTCCCTGGTGGTCTAGTGGTTAGCATTTGGCACTTTCACTGCTGTGGGCCTGGGTTCAGTCCCTGGGGAACTAAGATCCTGCAAGGCGTGTGGCGCGGCCAAAAATAAAAGTCATCATCTTTGTGGTAAACAGCAGCAATAGGAAGTAGATATAAGTGTCTTTTAAGAATGTGTCCATTTCATCTGAAGAGTCAAACTTATTGGCATGAAGTTGTTTATAATATTTTCCTATTAGCCTGTTTTAAAAATCTTTTTAAAATTTTATATATTTATTTATTTTTGGCTGTGTTGGGTCTTCATGGCTGCACACAGGCTTTCTCTAGTTGCCGCTAGAGGGAGCTACTCTTCGTTGTGGTGCATGGGCTTCTCACTGCAGTGGTTTCTCGTTGCGGAGCACGGGATCTAGGCGCGTGGGCTTCAGTAGTTGTGGCATGCGGGCTCAGTAGTTGTGGCGCACGGGCTTAGTTGCTCCGCGGCACGTGGGATCTTCCTGGACCAGGGCTCGAACCCGTGTCCCCTGCATTGGTGGGCAGATTCTTAACCACTGTGCCACCAGGGAAGTCCCAGAAGGTTTGATTATTGACTGTGGACCTTTCTTCTTTTTTAATATAAGCACTCAAAGCTCTAAAGTTCCCACCCAGCACTGTTTTTGCTGCATCCCACAAATTTTGTTTTCATTTTCACTCAGTGCAAAATATTTTGTAATTTCCCTTGTTACTTCCAAATCTTTCTATTCCCGATTTCTAATTTAATTCCTTTGTGGTCAGAGAGCATACTCTGTGTGAGTTCAATCTTTTTTACATTTATTGAAACTTCTGGGCCTTTTATATGGTCCAGTCTACAGCCTGTTTTGATGAACGTTTCATGTGCAAGTGTCTGGTAGCCACTCCAGCTTTCTCATTGTTAATGTTTGCATGTGTGATAGGCAGACTAATAGCTCCCCAAAATGTTCATATCCTACCCCTGGGAACCTATGAATATATTACCTGACATGGCAAAAGGGACTTTGCAGATGCCATTGAAATTAAGACCCTGAGGTGGGAAGAGTGTCATGGATTATCCAGGTGTGCCAAATCTAACCACCTGATTCCTTAAAGGCAGAGAACCTTTCCTGGCTGTAGGCACATGGAGACATGACAACAAAAGAATGGTCAGGGTAGTGTGATGTGAGAAGAACTAGACCTACTTTATTTGCTTTGAAGATGGAGGAAGAGGCCATAAGCAAAGGAATGTGGGTCATCTCTAGAAAAGGCAGAGTAACTGATTTTCCCCTAGAGCTTTCAGAAAGGAATGCAGCCCTGCCAATGCCTTGATTTTAGCCCAGTGAGACCCATGTTGGATTTCTAACTTACAGAGCTGTAAGATAATACATTTGAATGGCTTAAACCACAACATTTGTGATCATTTATGACAGCCCCAGAAAACTAATACAGCACGTTACATTTTTCCCATCCTTTAAATTTATCTGTGTCTTTAAATTTAAAGTCTTTTTTCTTATAGATAGCATTTAGTGGTGAAAATACAGTATCTAAAATGAAAGTTTTACTGGATGGGATTAAAGCAGATAAACACTACAGAATTTTAAAAATCAATAAACTTAAAGATATAGCAACAGAAACTATCCAAACCGATTGATATTATGCCACAAGTCACTGAGACTCTATTTTTTTTTCCCCAGTCTTTCTTTCCCTCTGAGCTTTGTGAGGAGAGTTTTACCCCTAGAAGTGCCACTTAGTTCTTGTTTATATCTTACATTTCTCACCTCATTATGTTTTTCTCCTAGTTTGGGTCTCACTTTCCTGCTTCTTCACATATCTAGTAATTGTTTTATGCTATGCTGGACATTGTGAATGTGACTTTGTCGACTGCTGGATTTTGTTGTTTTCCTTTAAAGAGTGTTGCGCTTTGTTTTTGCAAGTAGTTAACTTGCCTGTGGATCCACTTGGTCCTTTCAAGACTACTTTTCAGGCTTTTTTGAAGGACCAGTCTAGAGTAATCATTATTCTAGGGCTAATCTATCCCTACTGCTATGGTGCGATCACTCTGTCATCTGATTGAACACCTTCAAGGTCTCTTCAGTCTGGCTGGTCAGAGCTCTAATCTCTTCCAGCCCGTGTGAGCCCTGAGAATTGTTCAGCTTAAACCCCGTCATTATTTGCCGAGTCTTGTAGAGTTTTACCCTGGATGTGTACAGTTCAGTGTTTAGCAACAGACTCAAGGGGGCTCTCTGCGGATTCCTGGAGCTCTTTCTTCGCGTGACTCCTTCTTCTCTAACTCTGCCCTGTAAATTCCGGCCACCTGAGCCTCCCCAAGCTCCAGTGTCTGTGACCTGAACTCAGAGAGATTGTCGTGCTCTGCTGTGGTCCCCCTCCCTGCATAGCAATCTCCCAGGTGGCAAGCCAGGGCGATCAGGGCTCATGTAGTTTGCATTCCTTTTCTCAGGAACCATAGCCCTTGTGCAGCTAGTTTTCCAATGTCTGAATATTGGTTTTTAAATGTATGTGTATACTGGAATATAACAATTTTCTAGCCGCCGATAGAAGGGCAAATGCAGTCCCAGTTCTTGGCTTCTGGCCAATTTTTTCTGGCCGGAAGCCAAAAACTACATGTTTAATGAGCACCTCAGGTGATTCTGATGCACCTTAACGTGAGAGCTCCTGGGCTGGAGAGCAATAAAGGGAATGCCTTTCCAGTTCCCAAGACACCTTCATGTTCGTTATCATGTCATCCTCAATCCACCCTCTGAGGATGGCTGGGAAGAGATTACTATTCCCCTTTCAGGACACTTTCTTTTTTTTTTTTTTTGCCACACCATGCGGCTTGCAGGATCTTAGTTCCCCGACCAGACATTGGAACCTTAGTGCCCCGACCAGGCATTGGAACCTGTTGGCAGTGAAAGCACGGAGTCCTAACCACTGGACTGCCAGGGAAGTCCATCTTCCTGGTATTTTCTATTCTGTGTAAAGGGCTCTTCCTCACTCTGAATCCCTGCGTGTCCAGATCCCATCCCATAAAGATCCAGTATAAAGACCCCTTACACCGTGAGCATCTTGCATCCTCTCTTCTTTCTTTGGATTCTCATAGCACCTTGACGTCTCTCTCTCTCTGACCTTAACCACTCTCTCTGTTACCTGGTTATCCGTGTAGCTGTCTTCTCCTCCTAGACTGCAGACTCCTCCAGGGCAAGAATTAGCGTCTTATAAATCTGGGCACCCACCCCACACCCGATCTGCCCTCATCCCAGGGCCTTGGGCCAATATTGCAGTGATATGTGTTCAATGGAAGAATCAGGTGGTGGTTGGGAGCGGTGAGAGAGAGGACAGTGCGCCGTTATGCTTAGTCTTAGGGAAGAATCCAGCCACAGGAAATGGCACTTTACCCCCTGAGCCTCCGATGTCTCTTTTGTTTTCTTACTGATTGTTTTATTTTTTGGCCATGCCGTGCAGCATGTGGGATCTTAGCTCCCGGACCAGGGATTGAACCCACACCCCCTGCAGTGGAAGCGCAGAGTCTTAACCATGGACCTCCAGGGAAGTCCCTCCGATGTCTCTTTTAAAATGACATGGTAGAACACTTGGTTAAATTGTGTGTGTGTGTACTTTTCTACATGTATGCATAATCAACAATAAAATGTTTCAGCATTGAGATCAGTTCAGGAAGACTTCCTGAAGGAGGTGGGGTTTTAAGACTTCCTTCTTAGCTATGACATATATGTTGGTAAAATTATAATTCTAGGGTAACTTGGTAAGAGCAGAAGGAATACTGATGAGGGCTTTGATGCCCAATGGACAGCAAGGGATTCAGTTTTTCTGGCCCAGGGTGTGAATTTGTGCCTTTCTTCTCCCTCAGCGACCTGACAAGATCAGAAGGTGCTGCCACCTCTGTCCACACGATGCCTCGCACGGTGGGGGATGAGTGGGTGGGAATCCTCTCACTTCAGCACAGAAGACCCACAGATTTCACACATAGCTCTGACTGGACAGCTCGCCAGATGGGCAGGTGGGGCTGGGGAAGAAACGGTGGCGGTGTCTGCTCCGGCCCACGAGGTTCAATGGATGCCAGACAACTAGAGGGGGCATTCGGGAGCATTTTGTCCAACCCTCTGCCTCTGGGCTCCATGCAAACCAGAACTCGGGCTCACACATGCTTCTCGTGTATTTCGTTGCCAGGACTGGAAATAAATCAGACTGTCAGCCTACAGGGAAGTGAAGCAAACACAGCCGCTTCCATTGACCTTTTGGATCTGTTTTCACAGGTGTTTGCCTTATTATATAATAACCGTGACGATAGTCCTAGCCAGAATTTGTATTTCACTCTCTGGGCCTGGGTTTTCTTAACTGTAAAATGGGCATAATAACTGAATCCCCATCATAGGTTGTAAGAATATTGTAAGGATAAATAGTGCGTAAGATGTGCAATCACACGTATTCATTTTATTTGATTCTCAGCGAGTGGTTAGCAAGACAAGTACATGTTTCAGATGTGGCAAGTGAGGCTCAGAGAGGGTGAGTGGCTTTCCTGACGTTACACAGCCAATGATGGCAGAACCAGGACTGGAACCCAGGTCTCCTATTCTAAGCCCCTATTCCTTTTCCTCTGCACCACATATTCGGACATCCTGATAGGACGTAGAGAGAATGCTTTAGGGGATGGTCAGCAATGACCTTATACCTGTATGTGTGCTTAAGTGAGGTGAAGCGTCAAAGCACTTAGAGCCATGGCTGGCACAGAGCACGTGTCCAATAAAATCAGCTTTATTATAATAAAGCTTATATAATACAGAAATAAATATAGTAATGCTATACCATGTACAAAGCACTTTCACAGATACACAGTGCCATTTAGTCCTCACAGAAAGCCCATGGAGTACCTGTATTAACCTGATTTTACAGAAAAGGGTGCAGGGGCACACGGGAATAATGTGGCTTTCCCAAGGCCAGTAGGTACCAGAGCCTGAGACCCCCCTCAGGCCGGGCTGCCCTGGGTCTCCTCAGACAGGGCTTCTTTCAAATGCAGCCCAGGAGCTGGCATTTCTGTGTCTCACAGAGTGTAGTTCAGTTGAGGGTGTGCGGTTCATGGCATGGGCCTCAGAAGGAGCCTCCGAGGTCATCCTGCAGTCGGGGTTTGAGCTGGGGAAGCCCTAGTCACCCTAATTGCCCCCCAATGGATCAGGCCAGTCCTGCCAGGTTCCGGGCCATTCCGAAGGCATCCCAGGCTTTCTGGCTTGAAGAGAGCTGCACACTCATTCTTCCAAGATACCATTTCCTTGGGGCTCCTCTGGATTTAGGAATGGAAAAAGAACATGGATTCTGGAAAAGGCAGTTGTGGGTTTGAACCCTCACTCTGCCCTTTCCACCCATAAGACCTTGGGGAAATTACTCACGTTCTCTGAGTCTGCGTTCCTTCACCCGTACGGTGAACCTCATGCAGGTGCTGTGGTTACACGGTACCTGCTGTAGAGTGCACGCTGCCTGCTTCCGGAGTAGGAGCAGTACAGGTTTCCCCGGAGTCATGGTCGCTGTCTCTGCGCATCCCCACCTCCATCTGTGAAGGGGTCAGTAGCGGTATCCCCTGAGCTCACATCTGTGAATGTCCTGTGTGAACAGGCAAGTGGTGAATACGTTGTTTTAGGAGGAAGTCCAGATCCAAACAGAACCTGTGGGCCCAGCTGAGGGTGGGAACCCCCCTCCGCCATTGTCCCCCCATCTCCAGCCCCAACAAAAGGCCTGCCTTGAATTTGGAGAAAGTCATAAGCCTCCACGGCAGATGCATAGAGATGCTCCAGAAAGCCCTGGAGTGGGAAGGGCATGGAGAGAACTGTCCTCCTCCTTTGAGGGAGTGCTGTGCGGTGTCACTGAGAACATTTGAGAAGCTTCAGCTGGAGCCACAGGTCTGAGAGCCCTGGTTACTGGTTCAAATCCTTCCTCTTTGCCCCTGACAAGCCCGTGAGCTGGGGCCAAGGTCTGCTTTTCTCCAGACCTCAGGAGTCCCGCTGTGGAGTCGGGGTGGAGGTGGAATCACTGGATCCAGGAGAAAGAACGGCCTGGGCGCTCACCTACCTGAGGACACCCTCCCCCCAAAATGCAAGCATCCCACTGTGTCGTCCCTAATCACCAGGATCTGCCCCAGATTTCCCAGGACAAGCAAGTCCCTGCATCACAAGATGTTGTCTAATTTCAGGATGACAGCATGGCTAGGAAGATGCTACTTACGTTGAGCTGTGATCTGCCTCCCTTGACCTTTCTCCCATGGGTCAAGTTCAGCCCTCTGAAGTCTCATTATACCAGCCAATCCCTTTTAACCCTTGCAGCTCTGCCTTTCCAGGAATAGGGAGAGATGAGGGAGAGGGAGGAGGGAGGAAGCCACAGCGAAACTGCCTGACTTTCTCACATGGCATCGTCTCCACAGAAGCTGTGGGTGTAACATTTGACAAATTGTTTTGAAATATTCTCTTTTTCTGATTGCTGCCAACTTTTCCTCACCACCCCCCCGCCCCACCCACAGAAGCTGCTCTGAGAATGACCCAGGAAGTGGGAAGCAATCCTAGCACACCACCCCCTGGGGCTTCTCCATTTTGAATGACAATATTTAGTAGTTTTCACCTCTTTATCATTTTTAATAATTTTTCAGAAGAATCCTTCTTTATCAAATAGACTCTTGCGTGGAACTCGGATGGGTGGATGAATGGAGAGGCGGGTAGTTAGATGACATGGGAGTGGTGTGGTTGCGCAGGTGTACTGTAGAGCCAGACTATGGAGAGGCAGGTAGTTAGATGACATGGGAATGGTGTGGTTGCGTAGGTGTACTGTAGAGCCAGGCTACAAGGTTTAAGTCCTTGCTCCGCCACTTACCAGCTGTGCGACCCGGAGCGAGTCACTTAACTGTTCAGCTCCTCAGCTTCGTCATCTGAAGATGGGCGTAATGGTTAAAACCCATCTTATAGGAATCTTGTGACTACTAAGTGAGTTACTGCATCTAAAGCCTTAAGATAACCCCTGGAGCAGTGAGTGTCTGCCATGATGATGGTGATGATGATGATATGGTGGTGGTGGTGGTGATGGTGGTGTTGATGATGGTGATGATGGTGGTGGTGGTGGTGGTGGTGGTGGTGGTGGTGATGATGGTGATGATGGTGGTGGTGGTGGTGATGGCGGTGGTGGTGTTGATGATGGTGATGATGGTGGTGGTGGTGTTGATGATGGTGATGATGGTGGTGGTGGTGGTGGTGGTGTTGATGGTGATGGTGGTGGTGGTGATGGTAGTGATGATAATGGTGGTGGTGGTGGTGATGGTGGTGTTGATGGTGATGGTGGTGGTGGTGATGGTGGTGGTGGTGTTGATGGTGATGATGGCGGTGGTGGTGATGGTGGTGGTGGTGTTGATGGTGATGATGGTGGTGGTGGTGATGGTGGTGATGGTGATGATGGTGGTGGTGGTGATGGTGGTGATGATAATGGTGGTGGTGGTGGTGGTGATGGTGGTGTTGATGATGATGGTGGTGGTGGTGGTGGTGGTGTTGATGATGGTGGTGGTGATGATGGTGATGATGATGGTGGTGATGGTGGTGGTGGTGGTGATGGTGGTGGTGGTGTTGATGGTGATGATGGCGGTGGTGGTGATGGTGGTGGTGGTGTTGATGGTGATGATGGTGGTGGTGGTGATGGTGGTGATGGTGATGATGGTGGTGGTGGTGATGGTGGTGATGATAATGGTGGTGGTGGTGGTGGTGATGGTGGTGTTGATGATGATGGTGGTGGTGGTGGTGGTGGTGTTGATGATGGTGGTGGTGATGATGGTGGTGGTGCTGATGGTGGTGTTGATGATGGTGATGATGGTGGTGGTGATGGTGGTGGTGGTGGTGATGGTGGTGATGATAATGGTGGTGGTGGTGGTGATGGTGGTGTTGATGATGGTGGTGGTGATGATGGTGATGATGATGGTGATGATGATCAATGACTGAAGGTGGGGAGACTCTCCCTTCCTCCAACCAATGTAATTCTTGAGACATTGGAGGTTCTGGGAACACTGCTTGTAGACCACTTATCTAGTTCATTTTCTCATTTGACAGAGACCTAGAGAAGGGTCACACGATGGAGTGCTGTAGAACAAAGCCAGATCTTGAGCTGAGGTCTCCTGTCTCCTGGCTTTGCAATGCTCAAATATCTTTCTGCACGAGCCGAGCTGTGGACCCAAGTCAAAGCCAGAGACAAGGAATCAGCATCACCCAACAGCCAGCAGGTCTAACCTCGGCTGAGCTGCTCTCCTCCCCGTTCCCTCCAGGCTGGCTCCCAGAGGTCCTGTGCAGATGAAGTAGCAACTTTGGGTCTCTTGGAGTAAGGGTGGAGGCTGAAAGGTGGGGAGGAGGTGTGTGAAGGCAGTGAGCTGTGAAGCTTAATTCACACAGAGGCCAGGTCTTAAGAGCACAGGCTACAAGGTGTTACATGCTGTACATGCAAAATGCAGTGATTAATTGACAGGCGAGTCTGGAGACCCATCAGCCTTTCTCCGCCCCCTCTCCCCTCCTCTCTTACTCTCACTCTGAAACATGAGAGGAAGCATCTCTCCCCAGACAGGCAATTCCAGGCAGGGGTGCCCCTCTGACATTTATGTTGCATCTCCAAGGTGATAGAGGAGGGAGGTCTTTAGTTTTTATCAAAACCAAATGAACTGTTTCTCTTATATCAAGTGTCACCCCTCACTCATTCATTTAACACGTTTTTTGAGTGTCTACTATGTATGTTCTGAAGGGTCACCTTCATGAGCATGTGACCTGTGAAATGACACAGGGTCCTATGCTCAGAAGGACCCTGCATTTGGTTTAATGCTCTGCTGTCAACATCTTGAAATCGTTAATCATTTTACCTTGACGTTGTTGTTTTGTAAGGTTGTCAGGGAAGCCCAGTGCAGGGGAGCGCACACACGGACAGGAGATGAGTCATGCGAGTGTGTCTTGTCCCTTCAGCCCACTCCCGTGCAGCCTTCTCGACACCCCATGAGCAGGGAGCTCCAGGGGACACACACCGTGGGGTCAGTGCAGGGAGACTCAAGTCAGCATGGGGGGAGGGCTGTCAGGTCCACGATTGACGGGTGGGGCGCCCAAAGGCTGGAGAGGCCACACCACCCATCCAACGCAGAGCTGGCTGTGTGCGCAGAAAGAAGGCAGTGACATTCGAAGAGACACAAATGACCAAGGAACCTTATCACATCCTTTGCTACTAATGTTATGTCCCTATTAACCAACGCTTAGGCTAAAAATGGTTACACGGAAGGAAAGGAAAAGACAGAGCAGCCGCCAGCTCCCTTTCCTTGCAGCCCTGCCTGAGTCATCAGTGACCCGAGGCAGAGTGTTGGGGTGGAATGGCGCATGTCAGGAAGGACAGAGAAACGTCCGAGTTCATTCATGCAGCATGTCCATTGCTCCCGTAAGAATGAAATACATACACATGAGCCCGCCGTGAACTGTGTGACTTTGGTGATTCCACACAGCAGCTAACGGCTCATATTTCCATTTAAAATTTGCAACATACAGTGTGAAGATGAATGAAAATTCGTGACGATAATTTGAATTTATTTTTTAACCTTTTAACTTAGGATAACATGAAAGAGCAAATAAAAGTACTATGACAAACTATACTTCAATAAAATATTTTTTAAAATAAACTATAATGGAAAAGAATCTTGAAAGAATATATCTAGATACATATATTCTTTTTAAGATTCTTTTCCATTAGATATATATAACTGAATCACTTTGTTACATACCAGAAACTAACACAACACTGTAAGGCAACTACGATCAAAAACAATTTTTTTTTTTAAATACTATGACAAGTTGAGAGAGAAAGAGAACACAGAAGAAAAGAAAAAGCTGTATATTTTACTACCTTTAATGACACTTTTTCCTACTTCTTGAACAGGGCCCTGCATTTTCATTTTACATGGGGCCCACACATTACATAGCGGCCCTGGGGTGAGGTACCAGGCACACGGGATCTACAAAGTACAGTCTCTGTCCTCATAGAGCCTACTAGTCTAGTGAGAGAAACATAGGTTAACCTAATGATCCTAGAAATACTTCATTATAAGCTGATCAGTGCTAAGTAAAAATATTATAGGGTTCCCTCAGGGCATGTAGTAGCAGGACCTAAACTAGCCTTGGGGTCAGGGGAGACTTCCCTGAGGAAGTGATGTGTGAACAGAAATGTGAAGAATAAGCAGGTGTTAGTGAAGTAAAGAACAAGGAATGACTGTTCCAGACAGAGGGGACAGCATGTGCAAAGGCCCTGAGGCAGGAGAGAGCCTGGCATCCCAGGAAAAGAAAGCCACCTGGCTGGAACATGGCCCAGTCTTATAAATCCCATTAGGAATTGATCTTTCTCCTAGAAGTTATGGAAAGCCATTAAGAATCTAAATAGGGGACTTCCCTGGCGGTCCAGTGGTTAAGACTCCGAGCTTCCACTGTGTGGAGGGCGAGTTTGATCCCTGGCCAGGGAACTGAGATTCCGTAGGCGGCATGGCATGGCCAAAAAATAAAAATTAAAAAACAAAAAATCTAAATAGAATTCCTCCCCCCCCACACACACACAAAGTATTTAAATAGGAGAGTAAATGGGATCAAATCTGTTTTGTTTTGGGTTTTTTTAATAAATTTATTTATTTATTTGTTTATTTTTGGCTGCGTTGGGTCCTTGTTGCTGTGCGCAGGCTTTCTCTAGTTGCTGCAAGCGGGGGCTACTCTTTGTTGCGGTGCGCAGGCTTCTCATTGCAGTGGCTTCTCTTGTTGTGGAGCACGGGCTCTAGGCACACGGGCTTCAGTAGCTGTGGCACACGGGCTCAGTAGTTGTGGCTCGCGGGCTCTAGAGCGCAGGCTCAGTAGTTGTGGCGCACAGGCTTAGTTGCTCTGCGGCACGTGGGATCTTCCTGGCCCAGGGCTCGAACCCGTGTCCCCCGCATTGGCAGGCGGATTCTTAACCACTGCACCACCGGGGAAACCCTCAAATCTGTTTTTGAAAAGTTCTTGCACTGTTACCGTGTGATGAAATAAAACCCTGGCGGTCCAGTGGTTAGGATTCCGTGCTTCCACTGAAGAGGGTACAGGTTTGATCCCTGGTCAGGGAACTAAGATCCCACACGCCATGCGGCGCGGCCAAAAAAAAAAAAAAAAAAAAAAAAAATTATATTTTAAGGCAGGACAAGAAAAAACTAAACATAAAATTCTCTCTGTGGGTTTGTTTGGGCCTTCTCTCCCCTTCCCTCATGTGCAGTGTACACCTGCATTACACATTAATCAAAACTTTTCAAAGATGGGAGCGCCTTCTTAGCTGTGGAGATCAATTTTTTTTCTTTCTTCTGATGCTAGCAATGTAACTTCTTAAAAGAAGAACGTTCTTTCCCAGCTCTGCAGGGGGTCCTGGCGACTTGCTGCTCGCTTTGTATGCACTTACCTGGACTGTGTATCCTTGGTGCGCTTTATGTAGAACATCAGTGTGTCATTTTGACGTACGGCCTTTATCCCGAAAACGTGCATGACGTGCCTTCCACTTCTAGCAGGCGGAGCAGTTCTCAGAGCTTTATGAGAATCTGCTTCCCAGGTTAGAATTCTCCGTTTGGGGAATTTCCTGGTGGTCCACTAGTTAGGACTTGGCACTTTCACTGCTGTGGCCTGGCTTCAATCCCTGGTCGAGGAACTAAGATCCCACAAGCTGTGCAGTGCGACCAAAATGATAACAGTTAATAAGCCTCAGTTTGGCTCGAATAAAATTCCCTTTTTTTCTTCTTAACTTGATAATTGAATTTTCATCGACAAATGTTAGAACAGCCTGAAGGGAGAAAAACTAGTTAGAAAGGAGGCTATTGCAATAATCCAGGGGAGGGAGGATGGTGGCTTAGGCTACAGTGGGGAGAGAGGATTGAATGGATTTAAGAGGCAGGGAGGAGGAAAAGTGATGGCGTGGACGGAGGCGGGGAGAATAGAGGAGAGTGGGTACGGGGAATGACTCCTAGGCTTCTGGTCTGTGCAGCTGTGTGGGCGGTGAGGTCATTTACTAAGACATGTATCGGCGATGGAGCGCGAGGTTGGAGAATGGAGGAAGGGTGAGGGGGAAGGTTATGAGTTTACCTTTATATTCAGTTAAGTTCCCTTTGAGGCGTCCCAGCAGGGTATCAAGAATGCCACTGGCATCTTCATCCAGGACCCAGAAGTAAGGTCTGGAGAACAGCTAATAAAAACTACAGCCATGCAAAGGGCTGGAATAGGCAGCTCACAAATTCTCTAAATGGCCAGTATGTACATAAAAAGAGCTCAACATCATTAGTCATTAAAGCAATGCAAAATTAAAACCGTAATGAGATACCGTTTCACTAGAATGGCAAACATGTTTTAAGGCTGACAAAATTAAACGCTGGCCAGGATGTGGAGCAACCAGAACTTTCACCCATTACTGGTGGATGTGTGAAATTGTACAACCACTTTGGAAAACAGGCAGTTTCTTCAAAAGTTAAACATATACTTAGCGTACAACCTGGCAGTTGCACTTCTAGATATTTGTCCTACGGAAATAAAAACATTTGTCCACACAAAGACTTGCAAGTAATGTTCACTGCAGCATTATTCACAACACCCCCAAAATGAAACAAACCAAATGTGCTTCAGTTGTGAGTGGAGGAACAAATTGTGGGTATCCATGTAACTGGAATCCGTGCAATGGAATCCACGCAATGAAATACTACCTGTCAACAAAAAGAAACAAACTACAGCTACGTGTAACGAAATGGATGAAGCTCAGAAGCATTACACTTAGGGAAAGAAATCAGATATAAAAGAGTACATGTGCGTAATTCAATTTGCATGATATGCAGAACAGGCGAAAGTAATCGTTAGTGATGGAAATGAGATCAGTGCAGCCTGGCGCACAGAGCGGGGGGGGGGGGGTGGGGGGGGGGTGGGGGGGGGTGGGGGGAGAACTGACTGCAGGAGCTGGGGGTGAGGGCACAGGCTTTGCGGGGCGGTGGGACTGCTCTGTATCTTGATTGTGATGGTGGTCACACAGCTATACGCATGTCAAAACTCTCAGAGCTGTACACGGAAATTGTGAATTTTACTGCATGGAACTTAAACCTTAAAAAAAAACAACCCACAATTTCTAAACTGAAGCCATGAGTATAGATAAGATTCACTCAGTGAAAAGGATAGAGTGAGAAGAAAAGAGAATGTGTGTGGCAGGGTGGGTGGCTGCTAATCTTACCTACAGGCAACAGGTGTCATTACCGCCATCTTGCATGTGAGAAAAACGAGGCTCAGAGAAGTGGAGTGCCTTCCCTAAGATCACACAGTACTAAGGAGGAAGCTGGGGCTTGAACCCAGAGCCATCAGCCAGGCCTGGGCCCATGGCTGAGCGTGGTCACCAAGCAAGGAGAAGCACCCCAACTCCTATTCTTTGAGGAAGAAAGGCAGTGACCTTGAGGGCTGGGCCCGGATCTGAAAAACCGTGTGTTGTTCTCTGCATATGAAAATGACGCTTCTCGCCCATCACGCATCCCCGAGGGTCTGGGATCGCTGCGCTGGCTCCGCCCTAAACCAGCCATATTGCCTCCACCAGCCCCCCTCCCCACGGTACCCAAGGGAGCCATCGCAAGATGACAGGCCAGGGTTGGGGGTTCCGCCTGGGCCTGTCAGACACCCAGAGAGCCACGGTGAGTTCTGCTGCGGCGGAAGATCTCCAGCTGCAGGTGGGCCTGCTTCTCCGTGGTGGGAGCCTCTTGCCCTCCCTTCCGTGTGTCGACCCGGGGCCCCGAGCACCTGGCAAACAGCAGCTCCCTCATCTCTGCCTGGTCAGAAAGTGGCCGCATTCCGCGCCTCTCCCAGCTGGAGCCCCAGGATATGTGGCACTTCGGTGGCAGAGCTGGATTTGGACCTACAGCTGCCGCTTCCTACTCCAGGGGACCGGGCTCCTAGGGAAACTTCCCGTGAGACACTTTCTCCAGATGCGGACGGTGAGTCCGGAGACCTCCTTTCTGATTCCTAGATCTGGAATGAAATACCTGAGTGACCCGGATTAAGTTCCTGGGTCACGTGAGAATCTGGGTGTCTCACGAGCATAACGAGGGTCTGACGAGGGGCACCTCCTTCACTACAGACCACTTACCAGGGGTAACGTTATGTCAGCCTCTTCACATACCTGGAGTAATTCGATGTATCCAGTCATTGCTATTTCATAGAGCTATTTTATGCAGTCCATTCCCCACCTGCAGGATCCTATTTTCTTTTTTTTTTTTGGCCGCGCTGCGCTGCACTGCTTGTGCGACCTTAGTTCCCCCGACCAGGGATGGAATCTCAGCCCTCGGCAATGAGAGTGCGGAGTCCTAACCACTGGACCGCCAGGGAATTCCCAGGATCATATTTTATATAATGAGGAGTGTTTCCGAGAAAAGCATGTCCGAAGTTGGAGTCTGCAGACATCTGACAGCCAGAAAATGCCCTCCAGCCTCCGTCTCTTCCTCTGTTATCTTAACTTTAACCTTACCCTTACTGCAGCCTCCACCAATCTCTCTGGTTCATTTAACTTCTCTGCTAGTATTTGATGAGCAGCTCCTATGATCTGGGGACGCAACAGTAAAAAACAAACCGAACACCAAGCAAAAATGATTTTTAAAAAGAATTGGAGAAAAATAAAGAAGAAAGAGGGGTAGGGAGTATGGGAGTTGGGGCAGAGGTGAGTTGCAATTTTTAAAAGGGTGCCCATGGAAGGCCTCACTGTGATGGCAAAACTTTAGCAATAATCTGAAGGGGGCAAGGGAGTGAGTCCTGCTTTCAAGTGCAGGAAGAGCATTCCAGGAACAGGGAACAGCAAATGCCACGGCTGGGAGGCAGATGCTTGCCTGGTGGTTTTGGTGATCAGCAGGTGGGCCCTGTGGCTAGTGTGGAGTGAGCCAGGGCACAGTGGCTGGAGATGAGGTCAGAGAGGTGCAGGTGAGGCTCAGACTGAGGACGGCTGGTAGACGGTGTCCGTTCTCTTCTGCTTGGAACAAATGATGGGAAACTTAGCAGCTTCAAACAACACACATCAGCTCATAGTTTCTGAAGATCGGGAGCGTGGGCACAGCTCAACTGGGTCCTCCGTAAGACGGCAGTCACGCTGCGGGCCAGGGCTGGGTCCTCATCGAGGGGCAGCCTTCATATCCTTGCCGACTGCTGGACGGAAGGCCTCAGTTCTTGCTGGACGTCAGCTGGACGTGTCTTCCAGCTGCTTGCTGTATGGCCCTCTCCATACGGCAGCTCGCAACACGGCAGCCTCCTGCAAAGCCAGCGAGGGAGTCAGTGCTCTAGCAAGACCAGTGTAACGATCATGGATGTCACATACTCTGCATGCATAATCACATATATACCGTCATCTTTGCTGTGCTTTATTGATTAGAAGCAAGGCACGGGCCCTGCCCACACCCTAGGGCAGGGGGGTTATACAATGGTGTGAGTACCAGGAGGTGGGATCATGCGGGTCACCTTAGAGTCTGTCCACGCTGTCCTCTGTCCCTCAGTGACTCATGTCCGTTGCACCTGCAAAATACATTCACTTCCCTCCCAAGACACCCTAAAGCTCAGGGTCCAGCATCTCATCTAAATCAGGTTTAGGTGTAGGTGAGTTTCCTTTAGGTATTCCTCTTACCTGGTCTGTACAACTAAAGATGCAAGTTATCTGCCTGCCCACACACAGCACACCACGGCAGGACAACAGCTACAGACATTTCTGCTCAAAAAGTAACAGGGGAGGGTAACAGGAGAGGTACAGAGGAATCGCTGGTCCATAGAGGTTCTGAAATTCACTGGGCCAATGTTGGGTGTCCCCTGCTTAGGCTTTGTTTTGGTTTGTTTTAATTATTTATTTATTTCATTTTTGGCTGCGTTGCGTCTTCGTTAGACCCAGGATTGACACAGACATTGCTGCGGGAACTGACACAGACAAGGCTCCTGTCCATTTCCGAGGGACACCCCCTGCACTTCCCCAGGGATGAGGGGATGAGGACTCCCCTCCCCCAGCAGGCTGTAGCTGCTCCCCTTCACATCCTGCCCCTCGGGGGGCCTGTCGCAACACACACGTGTCAGCCCACTAAAGCAAACAGCATTTGGACTGCCGGTCCCTCTGTCGGCAAAACTTGCTAAGTTTCTTTATACATGATGTTGAGACTGAGACTACAAAGAGAAAGAAGACACGATCTGTGCGCTGGAGAAGCTTCCGGTCCAGTGATGGTTATACCGCTGGAGGTGAGACCCACTCTGCCAGCACCTAAGGAAGACGGGGGAGAAGGGCACAGAGGGTACGGAGGGGTGCAGAGACACCTGAGCCTTATGATACACACAGCAGACACGGCCGGCCCCATGAAACACATTCTCAACATTGCCAGGTCGAGTCGTCTCTGCCCTCTTCCAGCCCCCACTCCCCTCCTACTCGCAACCTCCACCCCGGGCATCAAGCTACCTTTGGCCCTGCCCCAGAGAGCCTTCCACCCTGCCTTGCCACCTGAAGCCAGTTAGATCTCTCTCAGCCTTTCCCTCTAGAGAAGAGTTGTCCAACAGAAATACAATGTGAGCAACGTGCATGATTTTTAAATTTCTAGTAACCATATTTTTTAAAGTAAAAAAAAAGTGCTTGCTTCGGAAGCACATATACTAAAATTGGAACGATACAGAGAAGATTAGCGTGACCCCTGCACAAGGAGGCCATGCAGATTTGTGAAGCGTTCCATATTTTTTGGCCTCTATGGGAAAAGAATCTAAAAAAGAGTGGATCTATGTATATGTATAACTGATTCACTTTGCTGTACACCTGAAACTAACACAATATTGTAAATCAACTATACTCCAATAAAAAAACTTTTTTTAAACTTAAACAAGTTTTAAAAAAGTGAAATTAATTTCAATAATATATTGATTTAACTTGTATCTAAAATATTATCATTTCAACATGTAATCATGTACAAAATTACTGAGATCCTTGAAAAAAATTTTTTTTCCGTACTAAGTCCTGGAGGTGTACCGCGTAGTTTTGCACTTACACCACATTTCAATTTGGATGCTAAATTTTTATTGGAACTGTGTGGCCTGTGTTCAGATCTCACAACGTTCACATTGAAAAGTAAGTTCACATACTCAAATTATCTCACCAATACTTATGTTTTCCAATAACTAAATGGAGAGAGTAACAACTTCTAAATTAATTTTTAGTGAAAATTAAGCACGTTAGCAGTTCGGTTCCTCAGTTGCACACACAAGCTGCATTTCCAGTGCTCGGACACTCACGTGTGACTAGCGCCTACCAGAGTGTAAGCCTCTGCTGTCTGGGCCCCAGGTCCAGCACCCACCTCGGGCTCTCTCCAGTCACCCAGACTTACCCAGACCCTCTGTGTGCACATCTCCGTTCAAAAGGGGCTCCCCTTCCTACCCACACCCCAGCCTGTGGGAGCCACCCATGACTCACATGCGTCCCTGCTCCCCTGGCACGCTTTCACCTACCTGGTCCTCCTACCAAGATTCAGCCTCCACGTATAGACATCAGCATGTCAGAAAGCCAATTTGCACAGGCAAATTCAGGACCTGGAGACATTCCCCCCACAGATTGGGGGCCCAGGAAATCGGGCCTTGTCCTCCAGTCACCCCCTGGAGGAGGTGGGACTTTCAGAATTTGCTGGGTCAGTGAGATGGAAAGGAGGACAGGAAAAGCACCCAAGCCTGGGTGGTAGGATGGTGGAGAGAAGAGGGGCTCCTCGGGGTGTAGGTGAGGGGCTGGGGGGAGGTACATTTTACATATGGTTCATTGTGTTGGAATGATTTGGTTGTGAAATAAGCACCTTAAGGGATTATTTTATATTTCATACTTTTAAATTTTTATAAATTAACTTCTTTCCCCCAGTCTGGGTTTTTTCAAGCTTCAGATCTCTGGCTGGAATTGATTTGCATAATCCCACCTCTGAGATTTAGCCCCGCCCCTTAGGACCCCCTCTTGCCTGGTCCAGTCTGGAAGCCTCTCTGCTGGGCATTCACCTTTCCCCGTCTTCCCACTGTGGGCAGCCCCCCTGCTCTGGCCTCCCCCTCCCTGGGAACCAACCCGGCCTCGCTGCTGCTGAGAGGCTGGGATAATCCTCCCTGAGTTATTTCAAGGATTAGTCCTGCTGCCCTGTGTCCAGCTCCCACACGGTGGGATTTCAGAGCGGTGGACACCGTGCCAGGAAGGGGGTGCGGCTCCCGAAATGCAGATCCACACAGGGTGGTGAGCACCAGACTGTGGGTTCCAGGTTCCTTAGAGCACGTCCTGGCATGTGGAGTTTAGCCGGAAGAGGCAGGCAGCCTGCCAGGCTACGAGCTGGAGAGTCAGAGCCCGAAGCCCTAGGCCCTCAGTCTCTGCCTTGAAACACACACACACACACACACACACACACACACACACACACCAACTTCATGACAACTTTCATAGACTAGGTGGGTCCTTTTGCCTTCGTGGGGACCTTACTCCATAAAAAATCATATTTTCTATGTTGGTACACAGATGACTATATTAATATTATATATTAAAATATCTTCTTCAATCTGAAGTTCACTTTTCTTCTGATTTTAATGAAAATACGTTTGTGGTCCTCTGAAAGTACTGTGTTACTGTTGGCCCTGCCTGCGCCCCACCCTCTGTTCCCAGCCCTGGTCCTTCGAGGCTGCACAGGAGGCTGGGATTGGGGGTGGCAGGAGAGCCGTAAGGTCCGCAGGTGGGTCATTTTGGACTCAGGGAGGCATGGACTCTCCCTGCCCCCTTCCCTCTGAAAACGGAGAACTTCCTCAGCTGGGAGAGCCAGGTGCTGCCCCAGGAAGGACGAGTTCCTGGTTTCACGGAGTCCTTCCTGCCCCCCGCGCCCTCCCCGCCCCCGCCGATGCCACCGACGACAGGTAAGTCTGAGCAAATCTGAGGGAGTCCAATTTTAGCATCAGAAAGGGATGGCTTCTTCCGAGCCCATCGGCCATTAGACTTCAGGCTCCAGTCCCAACTCCCTACTATGACACATGAGACCCTCTTTGGGAGGTGATATAATAGAATGAGTGAGAGTGTTTATTAACAGGTGGACCTGGCTGAACTTGGGACAAGTTCTTAAACCTCTCAAAGCCTCATTTTCCCCCCAATGTACATAGGAATGACGGGACTATTTTCCTCACCAAATTCTTATAAATATCGTATGCATACATGTGCTTTGCACACAGTGAAACTCTATATACTCGTTAGGAAATAGGATTGTTATACAAAGCAAATATACACAGGAGATCTCCCACCTCTTCTCCACAGGTCAGACACCCTATCATAACTGAGACTATAGATGTGAAGTGCTAGGTGCATTGCCCGGCACAGAGCAGGAGCTCCAGAAACGGTACCCGGTATTGTGGTCTGGTTCCTACTACTTCTCTAATCTCATCCCCCCCTCCCCTCTGCCTTGAACTTCAGCGACACCAAACTGCTCATGGTCTTGTGTCACGTCCCACTCCACACCAGCTGCACGTTTTCTCACCTCCTGATCACTGTAGCAGAAACTGGCTCATCTATACATAGACTGTATTTCCCAGCCTCCCCTGCACTTAGATGTGGCCATTTGAACAAGGTCTTGCCCGTGGAAGAGGCACAAGAGTAATCCATGCTGCTGCCAGGCCTGTTGCATCAAAACTCCCACGTGCTCTTCATGTTCTTTCCCTTCCCAACCCCAGAAGCCCCATGGTGAAGGCGGCAGAGCCATAGGTGGAAAGAACTCAGATGCCTGAGTTAAAGCGTGAAGGAAAGCCATCCATGGACTTGGGTGTTCCATTAGTGAGAAGTGATGGAACTGTCTTCAGTTTGTTGCAGCAGCTAGCCTTACCTTAATGAATAGATTCCTGCTGTCTTGTGTTCATGGAATGCCTATAACCCCACCCTCCTTCCCTGGGGTAACTCCTGCTCATCCTTTAAGCTTCATCTCTGGCATTCAGAAATCCTTCTCTGAGCAAACTTGAACAAAGGTTGGGTGTCTCCAGCAGGCACTGCACAGTTGACTACCCTCCTTCTATCCTCTCCTTCCTAATAGAATCCCTATTTTGTTCAGGGAAGTAGTATCCCCAGTTACAAATACTCATGTCCCAAGACTCCTCTGTAGCTGGCTGCAGTCACGTGGTCCAGTCCTGGCCAATAAGATGTAAGAAGAAGTTGCTGGATGGAGATTGTTAGGGAATCTTTCCTAAAAAGAAGTAGATTGGGGGCTTCCCTCGTGGCGCAGTGGTTGAGAGTCCACCTGCCGATGCAGGGGACACGGGTTCGTGCCCCGGTCCGGGAAGATCCCACATGCCACGGAGTGGCTGGGCCCGTGGGCCCATGGGCCATGGCTGCTGAGCCTGTGCGTCTGGAGCCTGTGCTCCGCCAAGGGAGAGGCCGTAACAGTGAGAGGCCCTAACAGTGAGAGGCCTGCGTACCGCAAAAAAAAAAAAAAAAAAAAAGAAGTAGATTGGGCCCACATCTGCATTTTACCATTTTGCTTTGTCCTTCCTTTCTTCCCACCTGGAAGTCAGATGTAGTGTACAGAATGGAGCACACATATTACAAGCATGAGGATGAAAGCCACGAGCTAAGGCACAGCAGAAAGAAGAGTCTAGGTTCCTAAAGGCACCACGGATCAGCGCCGTTCTGCTTACCTCCAGTTCTCCTGTAACGTGGAAAATGAAACTTCTTTTTTTTTTTAATTTTTAAAATTACTTTTTATTGGAGTATAGTTGCTTTACAATGTTGTGTTAGTTTCTGCTGTACAGCAAAGTGAATCAGTTATACGTATACATATATCCCTTCTTTTCTGGATTTCCTTCCCATTTAGGTCACCACAGAGCACTGAGTAGAGTTCTCTGTGCTATACAGTAGGTCCTCATTAGTTATTTATTTTATACATAGTAGTGTATATATGTCAATCCCAATCTCCCAATTCGTCCTACCCCCGCTTCCCCCTTGGTATCCATAAGTTTGTTCTCTACATCTGTGTCTCTATTTCTGCTTTGCAAATAAGTTCATCTGTACCATTTTTCTAGATTCCACATATGAGCAATATTATATGATATTTGTTTTTCTCTTTCTGACTTACTTCACTCTGTATGACAGTCTCTAGGTCCATCCACGGCTCTGCAAATGGCACAATTTCATTCCTTTTTATGGCTGAGTAATATTCCATATACACAGAGAAAGCCATAATTCAAAAAGATACATGCACCCCAATGTTCCTTGCAGCACTATTTACGAGAGCCAGGACATGGAAGCCACCTAAGCGTTCATCAACAGAGGACTGGATAAAGACGGTGTGGTCCATATATGGAAAATGAAACTCATAAGGCTTAGAGCCCTGCGGTGAAGTTCCTGTTTGGCACACTTGAACGCGCTCCTAAGTGAACGTGCGGGCCCCTGCCCCTGCTTCCCAGCGCCTGTGCTCCCACTCTGCTGCTCTCAGAACTCCATCACACGCTGGCCATCATCCACTCAAGGGGCTGTTTCTCTGATTTGTCTGAAGACACAGAGCAAGCACTCAATAAACGTGCTGAGAGAACAGTGACAAGGGACAATGTTGTGGCTTCCTCATCCTCCTCTGAAGAAAAAAAAAAGGAATCCCTAGGGGACACACAGAAGAGGCCCTCGGCCAGTGGCCTCCCTGCCCCTTCCAGTGCAAGCTCCACACCAAGGAGAGTACAGAAGTACAAGACGCAGGCTCAGCCCTGAGGTCGGGGAATGCAGGATACTCACAACTAGTACTTAGCGCTTCTTATGCCCCAGCATCGTCCTTCTGTTTTGTTTTGTACAGTGAGGTCAAAGCCACATAAAACTGGTTTTTTTTTTTTTGTTTTTTTTTTTTTTGGTACGCGGGCCTCTCACTGCTGTGGCCTCTCCCGTTGCGGAGCACAGGCTCCGGACGCGCAGGCTCAGCGGCCACGGCTCACGGGCCCAGCCGCTCCGCGGCATGTGGGATCTTCCCGGACCGGGGCACGAACCTGCGTCCCCTGCATCGGCAAGCGGACTCTCAACCACTGCGCCACCAGGGAAGCCCTAAAACTGTTTTAAAGTGAACAATTCAGTGGCATTTGGTGCATTCACAATGTCGTGCAGCCGCTCTTTCTGTGTAGCTCCAAAACCTTTCATCACCCCCAAAATAAAACCTTATACCCGGGACTTCCCTGGCGGTCCAGTGGTTAAGACCTCGTGCTTCCACTGCATGGGGCACGGGTTCGATCACTGATCAGGGAACTAAGATCCCCACATGCTGTGCAGTGTGGCCAAAAATTAAACCTTATACCCGTTAAGCAGTCATTTCGCATTATCCCTTTCCCTCAGCTCTTGGAAACCACCAATCTGCATTCTCTGTGGATTTTCCTTTTCTGGATGTTTCATATAAATAGCATCACATGCTGGGCTAGCAGAGGCAGGTGGGGCCCCAGTGTCCACATGTTAAGATGACACTTAGCTTTTCTTTATCCAGACTGAGGTCAAAGGTTCCCACTGTAGCTCGAGTGGCTGAGGTTAAATGTCTTTGCAGTCCAGCTCCTAGGAAATCTTTATTTTATTATTATTTTTTTAAATTAATTAATTAGGTTGCACTGGGTCTTAGTTGCAGCAGGTGGGCTCCTTAGTTGCGGCTCCAGGGCTCCTTAGTTGCGGCTCACCAGCTCCTTAGTTGCAGCAGGCGGGCTCCTTAGTTGTGACATGAGAACTCTTAGTTGCGGCATGCATGTGGAATCTAGTTCCCTGACCACAGGGATGGAACCCGGGTCCCCTGCATTGGGAGTGCAGAGTCTTATCCACTGCACCACCAGGGAGGTCCCAGGAAATCTTTAAAATTAAGTCTGGGATGAGCCTGTCACCAGTAGATTTGGTAGAGATCTTTGATGAAGTGTGGGTGAACGGTCTGGAGGGTGAACTGGCTGCTCTGGACTGGGGGTGCTGTCTTGCCGCACTTTTGTGAGAAAACACAGCCAGGTTGGATGTGTGATGTGGGGTATGTGGGCACGTGTCTATGTACAGACAGAAATCCTGGAGCCTTTTGTGTTCGAGTACACTTTACAGATCACAGAGCACTTAGATGCCCTTTATCTGCAGCTCTCTAAAGGAGGCAGGGCAAGCACTCTTAACTGCAGTTTATAAATGGGGCAGCTGAGGCCCCATCGGATGACTTGCCCAAGGTCGCACAGAGGACGAGGGGCGGAGCCCCAAGCCTGCGAGCTTTCTCTCCGGATACCTTAAGCTGCTTAGTCATTGCTCAGGTGGAGTGAGGGGGAAATGAGCTTGCAGCTTGTATTAGTCAGAAACAAAATACCATAGAGTGGCTTAAACAGCATAAATTTATTTTTCACGGTGCTGGAGGCTGGAAGGTCCAAGATTAAGGTGTCGGCTGATTTGGTTCCTGGAGAGAGCTCTCTTCCTGGCTTGTGATGGCTGCCTTTTCCCTGTGTCCTTAGTAGTGGAAAGAGAGTACCCCTTCTCATAAGGGCTGTCATCCCATCGTGGGTATCCCACCCTCATGACTTCACCTAACCCTAATTACCTCCCAAAGGCCCTGGCCCAAATACCGTCACACTGGGGGTTAGGGTGTTAACGTATTAATTTGGGGTGGGGGGACACATTCAGTCTATAATACATGTGCAAACCCATCTCTTACCCATCATTGGTGGGAACCATGTGCTACTGCCTGCAAGTCATTGGGGTGTTCTCATCAAAAGAGACAATTCAACCTAACTGTCTCCCAGGGATGGACGCGAGAGGCAGGGCAGGGAAAGAGGACAAAATTCGGAGAGTATTAGGAAGAGAGTAGGGTTGCCAGACTTAGCAAATAAAAATATAAACACTTAATTCTGAATTTCAAATAAACGAGGAATGATTTTTTTAGTGTAAATGTGTCCCATACTTCGTTTGGGACATACTTATACTAAAAAAAAATAGAAAACAATTTGTTTTTTTTCATCTGAAATTCAAATGACCTTGGTGTCCTGTATTTTTATCCGGCAACCCTAAAAGAGAGGGGCCAAGAATTTTGAGGCAGGCCAGTGGGCCCCACGAAGGGCTATCACAGGGTCTCTGGACAGACTCTTGCTTTATATATTTAACTTTTTAAAAGTCTTTTTAAAAACCATTGAGCTAAAAAAATAAAAAATAAAAAAAAAAAAAAAAACCATTGAGCTTTTCTTTTCTTGCGTAACAAAAACGTAACATAAAATTTACCATTTCGACCACTTCTAAATGTTCAGTCCAGTGGCACTACGCACATTCACGTCGTGCTGCAACCATCGCCACTACCAGTCTCCAGAACTCTGGCATCATCGCAAACTGACAGGTCAAAGAAAACCAGAGCCGCACGCTCATTAAAGGGGTGAAAGCAGATTTTATTCAGGACTTTGCAACCGGGGAAAAGAGAGGTCAGTACAGAACAGGGGTCAATTCCAAATACAGCGTGGACAAGTGGGGAGGGACTTTTAGCCAAGGAGCCGGATTGGGGGGGATGGAAAATTTCTAAGAGGGTTGGGTAACTCTTGGCTAGGATTCTTGCTGCAGGCAGGCAGGTGAGGGATGGGACGTCACCTGGGGACGGGGGAGGGAGGCATGTGGTCAGATAAGAGGGCGGGGTGGGGTGGGGGGAGGTTCTGGCTAAAACGAGTAACAGGATTCTCGCTAAAACGGGGCGACGCAAGTGGAGGCCTAGTTGGAAGAGGATTCAAAGGAGCCCGACTAAAGTGTGGTCCAGGAGAAAACCGTCACGAGCTCTGTACCCGCTAAACAATAACGCCCCCTTCGTAACCGCCGTTCTGGCTCTGTTTGGATCTGACGGCTCTGAACACCTCGCACAGCGTGGACTCGTACAGCTTTTGTCCTTCTGTGTCCGGCATTTATTTTTACTTTTTAAGGCGGGGCGGGCACCAGGCGGACTCTGCGGGGAGCTCGGCCCGCAGATCCCAATCCCAGAAAATCCGGGCTGAAAGAGAAGGGGCAGTCAGCCAAGTACGCCCCCGAGCCTGTGGGTGGAGGGGGCGCGGAGGGAGGGGCGGGGCTGCGCGGGGAGGGGCGGGGCTGCGCGGGGAGAAGGGGCAGAGGGCGCCGGGGTCGTGCCCGGTGGCGGGGCGAAAAGCCGCTGAGGGGCTGGGGGCGAGCTGAGGCCTGAGGGATCGAGGCGCGAGCGGCTAGGGCCCCTGAGCCGCGGCGCCGAGCGAGCGGAACTGGCGGCTGGAGGCGGGGCCAGAGCTCGGGGCCGGGAGCGCCGGGGAGGCGGAGCGGGCGGCGGCGGGGCCCGGCCGGCGGAGCGGAAGCGGCGGGCGTCACGCAGGTGAGGGCGCGGGCCTGGCCGGGACGCGCGGGGCGGGGGTGGGGCCGGTCGCGGAGGGGACGGAAGGAGGCGGGAGCGGCTCCGGGGGACGCCGCCGGGCCGGGAGCCGAGGCGGCAGGCCCGGGCCCGGTGACTTCCGCCTCGGCCGCCGGCTGGCTGGCGGGCCCGCGGGGCCGGCCTGGGCCTCAGTAGGAGGGTCGGCGCCCCCCGCCCCTGTCGGTTCGCTGGGAGGGCCCGGCTCTCGGAACGAGCTGCAGTGGATGCTCAGACCCTCCGTTTGTGGCCACCCCTCCCGGCCCCTGGATGACCCCACACCGCTTTAACCCTGCTTGGGTCCCCGTTGCCTGCCTCCGAGCTGGGTGTCGGGCGTGGGTCGCGGGAGGATTCCCGAGCACTTCGAAATTTATCAACAGCATTGTGAGAGCGGGTTTGCTCTATGTTCACTTTTCTGGGGGAATCCACAGTTTTTACCAGATTCTCTAAGGTAGCGCCGTCCCATAGAAATATTATGCGAGCCACATACGTGACTTTAAAAGGAAACGGCGAAGTTAACTTAGTGATGTGTTTTATTTAGCCCACTGTATTTAAAATACGGTCATTTCAACATGTAATCAATATTTAAAATTTTAATGAGATACTTTACATTCCTTTTTTACTAGGAAGTTTGAAATTTGGTGTATAGTTTACACGTAGACTGCATTTCAAGTGCTCAATAGCGCATGTAGCTAGTGGCTCCTGTATTGGACGACAGGTCTGAGGTTTTCATTCCGGGCCTGCAGGCTCGAGGCCACACTCCTTGCCGTGGTATTCAGTGTTTTTCAGTCTGGCCTCTTTTTTTTTTTTTGCTACTTAGCCACGGATGGTTTCATCCTCATTGCCCAAACCACTTGCCCTTCCCCTACACACCTTTGTTCAATTGTCCCTTCTGCCTGGGGTGCTCGCCCTGCCCTGCCTCCCTGGGTCTGGCAGGGAGGTACAGCTTCTGCTAAGAGCTATTCCTGACTCCCCTGACCCCAGAAGGGGTTTGTCACTCACTCCTTCCTCAGTGTCCCCTAGCACTGGATTCATGGCTGGATTAGAGCACTTATCACCTGCTGTTTAATTGCTTTCCAGGCTGTCTTCACAGCTAGTATAGCGTCCTCTTCATCTTTGTTGTGATCATGGCCAGCACCTGATAGTCGATGAGCACCTGTCAGCAGACAGAATGAGTAAAGTGCTAAACGAAGCTGTAGCGTTTCTTAATCCCTGAACAGACCTGCTCCTTCCTCGCTTAGGAGCTTTGTGCCTGTTCTACCCCGTCGTGCATGGACACACACGCAGGGTGTGGTGACTGACCATGAGGAATACGTCACAAGATGAGCCCAGAAAGTACCTTCTTTCTGCCTTTTACTCCCTCTCTGTCTTACAGGTGGGAAAACTGAGGTACAGAGCTAAGTTAGGACTCCAGGCAGATGTGCATCAGTGTAAATGCAAAGAGGGATGGGGGTGGGGTTTTTGAAAGGCAGCGAGTTCCCAGAGGGTCAGGTTCCTCAGGTGGTTTGGGATCAGCTGGCTCCGCTTTGGTCATTTGATGGGCGGGGAGAGAAGCGGGGAGGTGAGTTACTCCTGGGCCCTGATGAGGATTCTCTGCAGGTTCAGGTCTAGGAAGCTGAGGAGCTCACTGCTGGAGAAAAACTTGGAGAGCAGAATGGTCATCTCGGACCAGGAGAAGTGCTGGCCTAGGAAGGGTAGGCGAGAACAAGTTGGGTGGAAGGAAGGGCAGGGGAGGCCAACAGAGGATAAGCTCCAGCTTGCTGAGGAGATCGGCGTGAAACATTGAGAATAACCACTGCCCATTGAGAAGGGCAGTGCCATTCTCAGTCTGTAGGATGAGAAATGGAAAGAAACAGATTCAGAGAAGGCAAACAATTTACCCCAGGTCACACAGCACTTGAAACTCAAATGAAGCCTCCTAAACCCTCCATGCCACACTTACCCAGCCCCACCCACACCTCTGTTGCAACCAGGGACCCCAGCGTGGTGCCTAGAAGAGCAGGTCTGGGGCACAGTGCCAGGCCTGCTTAGTGTCTTCCTCACTCTTCTGCCGAGGGGCTGCGAGTAGGCCTGTTTATAGGGGCTTGGTGCCTTGATATTCTGCCCGGTACCTCTCGCCAATCAAATCAGTGCCGTCTGCAGTGTGATTGCTGCTTTGGTGGCAGCAGGGAGCAGAGTTAATTAAACCCAGTATAAATAGGCTGACTGCCCCCCTGTCCCCTGCCCTCATGTGCCCCGCCTTCCTCCTGGCCCCCCTTAGCTCTGGCCTGGGAGAGCAGAGCCCGGACATCCTTAGCCCTGGAGTCTGCAGCCACTGCCTGTCCTGTCTCGGGAGCAGGACGCTCGAGTCCACGTTGTCTGTGCTTCCCAGACCTGGGTTCCGTTTGGGAGTTGACACAGGCAACTTCCCCCCCAAACCCTTCCCTCTTTTTCTCTCTGCAGCCAGGGTTTCTTTCTTGTTCATCCAGGCTTTGGAGGTTGAAGTGAGATGAGGTGGGGAAGGGGTGCCTAGCTGGGTTCCAAGTGCCTCCCGGCAGCCAGTCAGCGTTGCACCTCCTCTGAATGCTTCATGTCAGTCTCTGGCCCTTAGCAACTTCCCTCCCTCATTCACCCAACAAGCTTCAGCAGAACACCAGCTCCTGTGAGCGCCCAGCCTCCCACCCAGTGCTGTGTCCCCCCGCGCCACCCTGTGCAGACTGCTGGGCGGGGGGCTGTGCACCCGTCACCTCGCCCCGTGGCAGGTGGGTGTGCGGGTAGTCCTGATGCTCAGTTCCCACCCCCAGGCACCATGACCCCCACGGGGACCCAGAGTCCGTTGGCCGATCAGACCTACGCGGTGCCCCTCATACAGCCAGACCTGCGGCGAGAGGAGGCCATCCAGCAGGTGGCGGATGCCCTGCAGCACCTACAGAAGGTCTCCGGAGACATCTTCAGCAGGTGGGTGCTGCTGCCACCCTCACCTGATTGGGGGCTGCTCCCCGCCCTGGGCAGTCATCTCTCCAATCCCAGAATGCACCCTCTCAGAGCACCCCTTTTGGTGATTCTTGGTCCTGAGGGGGACCCAGCTGGCTTTCTTGTGCCCAAGGGGCCAAGCTGGGTGCCCAGCTTCGAATTTTATCATAAGAGCTCACTACCTCCTGTCCCTCTTAGCCCCTGGGTTCCTTGTGCATCCACCCAGTGGTGGTACAGCTCTCCCAGCTCACGCTCTTCCCCCCACTGGGGGGCCCTGTTCCTTCGCTTATTCCCGCAGTCAGCGAATATTCGCCCAGCACTTCTTGTGTGCAGGGCTCTGTGCTGCTCTCTTTAGTTACAGCAACGACTAAGGCAGCATCTCTGCCCAGCCAGAGGATATACTCCAGCAGCAGAGACAGACTCTAATTGATTAATTGCATGTTAGTTAATTAAAATTGTGGCAAAACCTATTTTTAATATTTTTGTAACAACTAATATTTGCATCACGTTAACTGTGTGCCACCACTGACCTGAGTGTATTCACTCATTCAACCCTTTGTCCTGTACGGGTCCTATCTTTCTCTGGCCATGAGCAAGCTGAGAGGGGCATAGAGCTTCTCCTTCCTGGGTGCCCACACCGTGCCCCCTGAAGGCTGGAGTATTTGACTGCCTGACTCAGGTCCCTCTGCTGGTCAGGTCTCCTACACCGTCCCCTGCTTGTACCCCAGACCAGGAACCGCGACGCTGCAGCATGCAGTCTCCTCCCCCACCAACTGGAATTCCACCTCTTCCCAGAAGCCTTCCCCAATGGGGACAGACAATGGAGTCATTGTCTGTAGCTGGACACAGTCCAAACATTAGATCCACCTGACTCTTTTGCCTCTGGGCTGCCCACCAATGCACCTGCCTGCCTCACGGCTATCCCGGATGTAAATGTACCCGAGGGCGCTGCCCCGAAGTAGTTAAGGGGGTTGACTCTGGAGCAGACTTCCTGGGCTCCAGTCTGGCCTCCCCATTTGCTTGCTCTGTAACCTCGGGCAAGTTACTTAACCTCGCTAAGTCTCAGTGTTCCCGTCTATAACCTGGCAGTAATAATGGTACCTTCCTCGGAGGATTGTTAAGATGAAATGAGTTGAGGAGGAAGGACTTGAAGTGCCGGCATATAGTAAGCATTCAGGACATGTTCCTTCCTCTTATCTGGTGACATCATCTCTGCTCATTTGCTGCCTATTCTGGCCCTCCGTTAACCTGCTATCAGTAGTTATAGGAAGTGTTAGGTGCCCCTTCTGTGCTAATTTTTGTGCTAAATATGCCCAAGGAACACGTAAGCCAGAGGACACAGGCCTTTAAGAGCCATTGGTCCCAGATGATGGCCACCCCATACCTCATGATTGAAACGGATGCTAGAAACGATCCCTCAGAAATACTTGTGTTTCCTCACCAAGACTGTGACTGCGCGCTTGCCTTTCTGCAAGGGGAGCATTGGATTTTCAGCATACTTTCCTTTCCCTTCCTGGTGTTTGGCACCAGTGGACATTTTCACGTTCCTCTGCCCCTGGATGGGGTGAGCAGAGGGCAGGAAGGCCATCTCATGGGGAGGGAGTGGCGAGTTGGTTGAACATAGGCTCGGCATGGCCTAGGGATGGTAGGATGCTCCCAGGAGCCTGGCACCTGCATCCATGCTTCCCTCACCGCTGGGTTCCAGGTCCCCCCATTGACCCCCCACCACGTGCCCAGCATTCAGGTCAGAGGGATACTAATGGTGTGTGGCATGGGGTTCCCGTCCTCAGGGACGTCGTCGTCTAGGATGGGAAAACAGCCATCTGAGCTGATTCTGAGCCGCGTAGCATGAACTGTGTGAGCTCCTAGGGGCCTAGAGGAGAGAGAGACAAGAACTGGCAGCACATTTATCAGTCAGACTCCCCAGACCAATAAGCAGAAGTAACCCGTGCATAGAGCAGGCTTTGGAGCTGCAGGGCTAAATGCTGTCATCAGGGCCTGGTTTTGCTCTCATCCCATCCCTGCTCGCTACTTCTGGGTTGGCCCCATTCCCAGACAGGCCTCGCTCTTGCAAGGTAACCAGTGGGCCCAGGGTTCATACTCAGGCTCAGGTCCAGCAGGAAAGAATGTCTTCCTCTGCAGCAGTTCCTTCGGAAGTCCCGCCCTCCCACTGGCCTGGCCTGGTTCTCATGGCCATCCCAGAGCCAGTGGCTGGGGCTGCGCTGGCGGGGAGGGTGACACAGCAGCTGGCTCAGAACTCGGTCACATGCCTTACCCCCAGGCCCTGGGTTTAGCCCCACCCAAAGTGCAGGACCGAGCCTGTGGGAGCGATGGCGCCCCCATAGGAAGCAGGCTGTTACGGAACGAGGAGGGAGCAGATGCTAGAGAGGAAAACCAGCGCCTGCTCCCCCAGGTCAGGGAAGGCCTCCTGAAGGAGGGGTGCGAATGGGGCCACGCGGACGGGTTCTGGCGAGGCCGGGTGGGGAACGCCGCCTGAGGGCCCTCCGCTGGGGCCCGGAAATGAGTGCCAAAGCCTTGAGGCCTGACTGGACGGCGGTGCGCCCCAGGCCACGGGGCCCTGAGTACCTGAGTGCCGCCTGTCTCAAAGGTCCACTCCTTCGCTCAGGACGGGGCTGAAAGTTAGCCCTCCGTGTGTCTGTGCCCTTGGGAGCCCTCCTCCCACTGCTTTACGTCCCTACGATGCTGGGGACGGTCCCTGGTGGAAGGAGCGGGCAAGAGGATGTGGCTGAGGGGAGAGCTGGGACATGTGAGTCAGGGCCGTGGGGCTTCGCCCAGCTGGATGGGGCTTTGAGCTTGAGCCCAGGGTTTTGGGAGCCCGGATAGGTTCTTGAGCCAGGAGTGATGGGACAGAAGCGTTTGGGGAAGGTTCATCAGGCAGCCGTCCCAGGGGAGCTGCGCTGTGGGCAGGGAGAGGCTGCGGTCGGGGTGCCAGGGGTGGGGGGGGCTGCAGGTAGGGAGGCGGATAGGAGACACTGCAAATGGAATAACAACAGGACCAGATGACAGATTGGGAACAGGATGAAGGGGAGGGAGGGGTCGGGAACGACAGGGAGTGGGGAGTGCCAAGCCCCGCCCCCCATTCTGCAGCAGGGGCTCCTCTGTTCTCGCGGGCTTTTGCTGAGAGATGTGACCCCAGCTTGGAACCTCTCCCCTTGAACGTGCTCCTCTCCTTTGCTTTTGCTGAGAGATGTGACCCCAGCTTGGAACCTCTCCCCTTGAACGTGCTCCTCTCGCAAAGGAGAGGCGGCGGGTGGAGAAGAAATGCTTTATGTCTCCGCTCCCCGCCTCTCCCCCCAGCTCAGGCGCAGGCCCAGCCCCTCAGCCCCACCCGGAGCCTGGGCCCCCAGGCAGGTGAGCGTGTGGAAGGTCGGTGTCCCCAGCCAGCTCCTTCCTCCCGCTCCTTGCAGCCCCTCCCTGGCTTGTCCTCCTGCCTAGCAGACCTGCCCTCACCTGCCCATCATCACCTGGGAGAAGCCATCCACAGGGTACCCGCCCAGAGATGTCCCCTGCTGCACATGACTTCCATGAGGGCAGAGGGGCAGCAGTGGGGGCAGGGCAGACTAGGCCTGTGTGTGGGCTTGCCCTCCCCGGCGGCCCCAGCCCGGCCACTTGGCCTTTGCAAGGCTCCTTCCCTTCCTCTCCTCTTCCTTTCCTCCTCCTTTCTCCCCTCTTCCCCCCTTCCTCCCTTTTCACCTCCCCACTCTTCCTCCTCACTTCCTGCTTCCTCTCCTTGGGCCCTTCCTCCCATCTCCCCGCTCCCCCCCGCCCCCCCTTCTCCCTGCTGATCCGCACCTGGTGCCTTCCAAGGTTAGGAGGCCTCAATCAGCTGCCTGCGTAATTAGCAGATCATTCTTAATTACCCCAGTGAGTGGAGAAGATAAAGGGGAAAGCAAGAGCTGTTCAGGGGACCGGCTGGGGGGTGCGCGGGGTAGGGCTGGCAAGGGGAGAAGAAGCAGCAGTTAGGGCCAGGGGAGTGGCCCTGTCACAGCAGCTGACTGGTGTGATGATTGGAGGGTGTGGCAGCCCTGCAGGGGCCACGGGCCTGCGGCTTCCTAGGAAACCCTCCCATACGGCCATGGGGGTCAGCTTTGGAGGTGGTGGGGACACGGAGCCCAGGCACTGTCCTGGCCCCCTAGGTGTGTCATTGACCTTGACCACTTCACACCCCAGGCCCCAGCCAGAAAAGCCCTCTGTGCTCCACTCTCTGTGGTGCTCCCTTGCAGAGTGCTTTTCCTCATCTGGAACTTTTTTCTCCGTGTCTGCTCAGCACTGCCTGGAGCCCCTCACCGCTCCTAGTCTGTGGGTGGTAAAGGTAAATGTTGACCAAGTTCTTGGGACATGTCGGCTTGTACAGCTCATGAGACATCCAGTCTCTCACTTTGACCTTTACAGCAATTCCACGATGTAGAAGTTACAATTCCTGTTTTTCAGCTGAGGAAGGTGAGACATAGATCAGTTAAGTGACTGGCTGAAGGCCACACTGCTGCTGTCCCCAGGTCTTTGGGACATTGTAGTTGTTTATCTCCTTGAGAGCAGATATGTGTTATCTGATGCATCTCTGTCCCAGGCTCTCAGCAGACTGACTGAGCCAGTTCCTTCCCTGCTGGTGTCCTGGTGACATGCTATAGGGACGTGGCTCCAGTGATGAGCCTGGAAGCTGACCTGCCTGAAGCCAGCCACCAAGCCAGGGGCTCTAGATAAGGAGCGGCAAACAAGTCGCCCTCTTGCCACCAGCCCCGCTCACTCCTGGTGGGTGTTGCTAATCAGTCCTGGCTCTTGGTCCCAGGCCCCATGTGGCCCAGCAGGCCATCCTAACACTGCCTTCCAGGCTGTTGTCGCTGCCAGTCGGTAGAGATGACACACAAATTGAAACCTCCTTCTCACCCTTGGCCTGAGATTGGGCTGCCTGGGGACTTTGTCAACAAGCAAGGCGTTACTTAGCCATCCTAGGCTCTTGGATAAGAAAAGAACCCTGGAAATCCCATCTTCCATTCCCCCTGTCCCACACAGGAATCTTCCCTGGAGCATCACTGACAGGTGGGCATCCAGCTGGAATCTGATTGCTTTGCAAAGCCATGCAGCTGTTTACAGGAAAGTTCTCCTTATGCAGAACTGAGAGGTCTGTTTCCATGTAACTCCTCCCACCGGCTGTAATGCAGCTCACTCTCTGGGGTGACAGAAAGTCTAATCGCTTTTCCGCCTGACAGCACTTGTGATCTTTCTGATATCTGAAGGGGATTTTCATATTCTCGAAGTCATCTCATCTTCAGCCAGAACATCCTTCAGTTATCTTGTGTGATGTGAGCTTCCCACCATCACCCGCCTCATCACCCTCCTCATCACCCTCCTCTGGTTGTTCGTTAGCTTGTCATTTTGCATTCAGCCAGTATGTTACATGTCAGGCGTTGTCCCAGGTGCTAGAGATGCAGCTGTGAATCAGACAGACCCTGTGGTCTAGAAGGGACTTCAGAGTCCTCTTAACATGTGGAACCAGTTTGAAGGGGACACGGCTGTGGACGAGGTGGGCGCCTGGTGTAGATGAGCTCTGTTTTCTCTGTAGTGCCTCGAGAGTGGACGTTCCCTATTTTTTGAAAGAAGGTGGGAAAGATCTCAGGAGCTGTGTGCTCTGAGATCTCACTTCCTTTCCAAGCTGCTTAACGTGCTTTTAGCTCATAGGTAACCGAAACCTCCTGCTAGACCTCCATCCTCTGTGTTTGTACCCTTGACCTTTTAAACCTGAATGCTGAGCTTCACATTCATTCCTTATCAGTTTCATCTTTTCTGGCCTCCTGGCCTTTCAAGATCCTGTGAGTCTGGATTCCATCGTGCAGACCGTTTTGGGGCCTCCCCATTTGATGCCCCCAGCTTACTAATCAAGTGTCGCATGAGTGTGCGGCGCCCTGCCAGAGACCTTCGTGCAAGGCTGAGATCAGTCCATTCTTCAGCCGTGCCTTTGGGGCGCTGTTGTTCTCTGGCTCTGATTTTTCCTAAATGTGCTCTCCTCCGGCCCGCATAGCTCCATCTTGTCCACGGGATTTTGTGAGAAGCCGTCAGAATCCTTGCTGACTCAAGCTGCACTGTGTGTTAAGGTTTTCCCCTGATACGCCAGTCTAATAACCTTGTCAGAAAAGAAATGCTATGAATTTAGAACAGTGCTGGCCCCGGGGACCTGCCTCTTCCATTTCAAATTGCTTACGACCCTCTATTTAATAACCCATTCCGGAAATTTGCCAGGATCCATTGTTAAGCTTGATGTTTGTAACTTGGAGAAATCAGATGGAAGACCCAGACAGAGCCGGCTGTGTCTGGCTCCAGTTCCGACGTCACTCCCACCCTCCGTGGCACCTTTGAGTGGAGCGGTTACATAACTGTGAGGTTGCTTCAGCCCCGGGCAGCGTAGGGCTGAGCTTGGAGCCACAGGAACTGGCCTGTGTGCAAGCAGGGAGACCGATCTCCCTGCCGGAAAGCTGGGGCTCGGACAGGGTGCTGGTTCTGCGTCTCTCCCGGAAGGAAACCGTGCCTCTTGTTCTGTCTGCCTTGCTGCCCCACTCAGACCAGCCTGTCAAGGAAAACTAAGCTGGTTTGGGTCCCTGCTCGTAGGCCAGCCCCTGCATCCCCGAGCCCTTGCACACGAGGGGCCAGGAGTAACCAAGGAGATTTCATCAGGGGTGGAGACCCCTGGGTTGTGAAGCTGGCCGATCAGGTGTGTTCTCTGGGGGCTAAAACATTCTAAAGTTGGTGAGGGTGGTTTAAGAAGGTTGGGCCAGAGTCTTGACTGTTCACTTCAACCCATTAAAGGAATCCTAGAGTTCCCTGGCCGCGTGGTCTCTGACCCCGGGGACCGCGGCACTCCTCGGCCATCCACTCACTGTGTCCTCTGGCCGTTCCCCGGGAGCTGAGCTTGCAACTCTGCCTCGTCTCTCGTGCCTCGCTGTGTGCTCACTCCTGCCCGGTGAACGTGGAGATGTGACCACCGCTGTGGATGTGGAACACGGTGGCCGCGGGCAGGTGTCCCTGGAGGTAGGGGAGCGCTCAGGCGCAGGCCGCCCTGGCAGGGGAGCCGGAGTCCCCGTGCAGTGAGAGGTACCTCGTGTTGCTGAGTAACGCAAGCGAGGCTCGTGTGCGTTTACCTTTGGGGCACGTGGTGTTAGCCATTCAGTAACTGCAGAGGGACCCCTGCAGGTGCCAGGCGCTGTTCCAGGCTCTGGGAACACAGCGGGGAACAAAGCCCTTAGCCTAGGAGTGCACAGGAGATGTGTGGTGACAGGTGGCTCTGTGTAATGGAAGAACTGGCTGGGGGTTGGAAAGTGACAGGTGCAGCTTTAGGTTCCATGGTCGGGGAGGCCTCAGCGAGGGGCTCAGTGAAGTGAGGGACCAGCCGTGTGGGTATCGGAGGAGACGGCAGAGGCCACGTGACAAGGCGGTGTGTGGCATGTTCAGGGAGTGTAGCAGGGCGCCGTAATCCGGGGAGGGGGCAGTGGCAGCCCCTAGGCAGCCCGACCACAACCATGAGAACCACGGTGGGGACTTGGATTTACCAAAAGCTGCCTCTTATGTGCCAGGCAGTTCCTTGTGGACAGCTCCAGGACTTGAATTCAGGCCCTCTTGCCTGTCACACAGCCCTGCTGAGCTCTGGTTTCCTCCACGTAAGTCATGACGATTCTGCCTCTGCTCACCTGGGCCTGAGGCTGAGAACCCCGGCAGGCAGGAATCACGTCCCTTCAGGTGGCACGTACAGGTGCCAACTTGGGGCCAAGGTGATTGCCCATCCCTACCCAGAGCTCCAAGGAACTTAATACAGTCTGTTCCTAGACACTTCAGGTTGGATGGTCCTGGTAGAGGTCACCTGGGCAGTTCTAAGATCGGGCCTGACAGCAGGTATTGCTGTGTTTTAAGAGCCCTTACCCGAGGACCTCCGTGGCGGTCCAGTGGTTAGGACTCCACGCTCCCACTGCAGGGGATGCGGGTTCGATCCCTGGTCGGGGAACTAAGATCCCGCATGCCTTGTTTTGGAGCACTGCCAAAACAAACACACGCAAACACAAACAAAAATTTAGGCAAGAGCCCTTACCCGAGCCCCTGGCTTCGCAGGTTTGCCGTTAAAAGCAGAAGGGGTACAGGAGGCTGCAGGGGCTTGGGGAGCAGCCTTCAGCCCCTGTGACTTTTTTTTCCGGTGGCAGGATCTCCCAGCGAGTAGAGCTCAGCCGGAGCCAGCTGCAGGCCATTGGGGAGAGGGTCTCCTTGGCCCAGGCCAAGATTGAGAAGATCAAGGGCAGCAAGAAAGCCATCAAGGTAGCGTGTGTGGCCCTGTCCCTCTGGCTGGTCGGCAGTCCCAGAAATCCCCTTCCCTCCCCTCTCCCCATGCCTCTGAGGCTGCCAGCTCCCTGCTTCAGCCACACGGCAAGCTTTCCTCCTGCCCAGGCTGTCTGGAGCTTCTCAGGCCCCCTGAGGAAGTGCTCAGACTCCCCATGTACACAGGTGTTCTCCAGTGCCAAGTACCCTGCCCCGGAGCGCCTGCAGGAGTACAGCTCCATCTTCACGGGGGCCCAGGACCCTGGCCTGCAGAGACGTGCCCGCCACAGGGTCCAGAGCAAGCACCGTCCCCTGGATGAACAGGCCCTGCAGGTCTGACGGGGGTGACCTGGGCACTGGGGAGGAACTGAGGCCCACCCCAGGATTCTGTCCCCTGAGGACTCTGACTGCAGTGGGGGAGGTCATTCTGGCCTGGTGCTGAAACCCACCATCCCTCGGTCATTTCCCGTCACCCCACCGCAGGAGAAGCTGAAATACTTCCCCGTGTGTGTGAGCACCAAGCCAGAGCCTGAAGATGAAGCCGAGGAGGGGCTGGGGGGTCTCCCCAGCAACATCAGCTCTGTCAGCTCCTTGCTGCTCTTCAACACCACGGAGAACCTGTAAGGGGGGGGGCGGGGGGGGTTGGCCTGGCTTAGTGGGGGGCCAGGGGCACCAGACTTGGGTGCCGCAGAAGTCTGCAACGCGGGAGCCAGGAGGCTCCTGACCAGTTGGTTTTGCCTGGTAAGGCCTGGGAGGCCGTGGTACAAACTAATGGTGGCCCCGATGAGTTGGAAAGGTGGTCCAGACCACGGGCCTAGAACAGATGTCAGATCGCCTGAGCTCCTGACCTCCACCCCTCCTCTGTAGGTACAAAAAGTATGTCTTCCTGGACCCCCTGGCTGGTGCCGTAACAAAGACCCATGTGATGCTGGGCGCGGAGACGGAGGAGAAGCTGTTCGATGCCCCATTGTCCATCAGCAAGAGAGAACAGCTGGAGCAGCAGGTGGGGAGGGATGATGCTTGGGTGGGGAAGGGGACGTGGTCCTGCCGTGTGGTCTTGGCCAGGGGTCTGCTGAGCCCCTCACCCCGGCCGGCTGTGGCGGGGATGGGCGAGGCCGCTGGCTGCCGGAGGCCCGCCACATCCCCCGGTCCCACAGGTCCCAGAGAACTACTTCTACGTGCCCGACCTGGGCCAAGTGCCTGAGATCGATGTGCCGTCCTACCTGCCCGACCTGCCGGGCGTGGCTGACGACCTCATGTACAGTGCAGATCTAGGCCCCGGCATTGCCCCGTCAGCCCCTGGCACCATTCCAGAGCTGCCTGCCTTCCACACGGAGGTGGCTGAGCCTTTCAAGCCTGGTGAGCCGAGAGTTGGGAACGGACTTGGGCGGGAGCACCCCTGCTTGGCCACTTTCTTGCGCAGGCACCTTCTCACACTTTTCCCACCTAGAAGATGGGGTGCTGGCAGTACCCCCGCCGCCACCGCCGCCGCCACCAGCTCCGGCCCTGCTGGTCAGCGCTCTCCCACCTCCGCCCCCAGCCCAGACCGTGGCCCCGCTGGGACAGCCAGCCAGGGAGGATGACAGCGGTGGCGCATCTCCTTCAGGTAGCAGCGGCATAGGGCACGCGGGGCAGGGAGGGGTGCTTTCTCTGAGGGTGCCCCTCATTTCTGGATCCCTGAAGGATTTTCTGTAGCTTAGTTAAGTGGTCATAAATGCTAGATTTTCAGAGTAGTTCTAATTACAAAATCTTGTTCTACTGGGTTCATAACAGCAGTTTCAAACCATGTCTCTGGAGCCTGGACAGGGGGAGCCGTGAAAAGGGGGCAACTAATAGACATGGAAAACTACAGCAACAAAGTATCCACGTGGCCCTTAAGTTGTAGGGTTTCGGTTTTACTCCTGTATCTCCCAGTCCATCTCCAGCACCCAGAAGTGGCACAGAAATCCCGTTGGCTCCTGTGTTAAGTTCAGACACTCAACACACTGGTGATTCCCAGGGTCCACCTGTGCAGTGTGGCACCTAAAGCAGGTGGGGCTGGAGAGGGACCGGCCGAGCCTGGGCAGATGCAGGCAGCGTCCAGGCCCCGAGTCTCCTCGCCGAGGAAGAGCCCTTCCTCAGATACTGCCCAGGGCCGCCTCTGGGCCGCACGGCCAGGCCCTGCCTGAGCAGCCTCTCTTCCTTGCACCCTTCCCACCCCAGTCCAGGGAGCGCCCAAGGAAGTGGTTGACCCCTCCGGTGGCCGGGCCACTCTGCTGGAGTCCATCCGCCAGGCCGGGGGCATCGGCAAGGCCAAGCTGCGCAGCGTCAAGGAGCGCAAGCTGGAGAAGAAGAAGCAGAAGGAGCAGAAGCAAGGTGCGGGCAGACCCGCGCGCGAGGGCTCCTTCCTGCTCCTGGAGCCTGCAGTGGAGCTGTCCTCTCTACGCCCGCAGGGGACAGAGCTTCGGCCACTCAAACTGCAAGAGCCTTCTTAGACTCTGCCAGTTGTCCGGGAAACGGGCAGGGACCTGGATGTTTTTAGGGACGGAGACCTGGCTAAGTCCTGCTTCTCTAGGCCTCTGAGACTCTGGATTACGTCAGCTGTGAATCCCCATGGCTGACATAAATACCACACCTGGGCCTAAAGCAGCAATGCCCTGGGAGTCCAGTCCTGAGTTTTGAGTCCCAGCTCTGCTTCTGAGCTTTGCACTGTGACCCCAAGCAAATTGCCTAATTTCTCTGGACCAGATTCCTCATCTGTCCAGCGAGGCTGCTCGTCTGTGCCCTTGTCTCACAGGGTAGCTGTGACTGTTGTTACTCAGAGGTTACCTGTGTTCTTATGAGCACTGACCAGAGCTCCAAGAGCTGTGGTGACACATGGCCGCGGAGGGGCCAGGTGTGAGCCGTGGCGGCCTCGTGGCCGCAGAGGGGCCTGGTGCGTTGAGAGCACAGAGGACACTGATGGAGCCCTCAGGGTGTTAGGCAGGCTGGATCTGGTCCACCCCTGGCCCCTTCATCTTCTCCCCATGGCTTTCCTGTTGCAGTGAGAGCCACCAGCCAAGGTGGAGACCTGATGTCGGATCTCTTCAACAAGCTGGCCATGAGGCGCAAAGGTAGGAAGCAGGACGCCGGCTGCCTCCCTGGCTGAGGTCGTCCACATCCTTTTTTCTCACTGTTTCAAGTCTCTAGAGCCCGGGTGGACTGGTGCCCCAAACCAGCCCCCCTCACCTTCCACCTTTGCCCTCCCAGGTATCTCCGGGAAAGGACCCGGGCCGGGGGCCAGCGAGGGGCCAGGAGGGGCCTTTGCCCGAATGTCGGACTCCATCCCGCCCCTGCCTCCCCTGCAGCCAGCCCAGGGAGAGGAGGACGAGGATGACTGGGAATCCTAGGGGCTCGCTCGCTCCGCCTTCCCCAAGCCCCCGACTTCATCACGGACAGGCTCCCGGGAGGGAAGGGGGTCACGGAGGACCGGCCAGCTCTGTTGCCTGGAGCTGCTTCAGGGGCTGCGCTCTGCCTGTGCCTCACCCACCCCCTCGGCCGGCGCGCGTGCCTTTTCCCTAGAGACACTTTGCGGCCAAACAGTACGTGAGTCAATAAAGAAGTACGACGCCAGAACCGAGCATAACCCAACAGCGCCCTCTTAATTAAGAGACCACAGCTGCACAAGACGCAGGTGATGTCCCTCCAGGCCGGGTCTCAGGTAGCGGGGGCAGCGGGGGGAGGGACATTTCCACGCAGGAAGATATGTCTCAGTGACAGACACGGGGTCGCTAAAAATAGCCTCGCTGAGAGCCTGATGGCCCTCAGCATAATTGCTGATGTCAGGCGAAGAGGAGTCTCCGCGTGGGCTCCAGTGCTGGTGCTGGTGCTGGTGGTGGGGGAGGGAGGGGCCCCTGCCTGGGAGGACCTAGAGCCGAGCCGGGAAGCTGATCCTGCTGCAGGGCCAGGAGCGGGCCTGCAGGAAGACCAGCGGGCAGGAGTGGGGAGCAGTTCTTAGCAACTCAGAGCAAGAAGGTGGTTAGGGTGAGCAGAAGCCCTGAGAGAGGGTGAAAGGCCTAGAACAGCTACTTTTAGTGAGAAAGGAGAGGGAGGGCGGGCCTGCCCCACCTCACCTCTAAGAATGTGGACACTGAGAAGCAAGCAAGGGCGGAGGTGCTGTGCCCTCCACAGTCGCTCACAAAGGCTGGCCGGGAATCAGGTCAGGGAGCTGGACTCCGGGCCGTGCCGAGTGGAAGACAGGCTCAATTCCAGGGAGGGCACCTGCCCTGGGAATGGCGGGGCACTGTTCCTTCAGGGTCAGCCTCATTTTTTCCTGTTGGCTTCTCCACCTATTCCTAGGTCCTGGCAGCCCACTGATTCCAAAAGGGGGCTACCGCGCTCGCCACCTGGGCTTCACAACTTCTTAGGCAGGATCGCTGCAGACCAGGCCCAAGACAACATTTCTAGTGGGCGGGGTGAAAGGAGGGCCTGGTGACCAGGCAGTGGTGCAGCCATCTGTCAGGAAGACCCAGACTTCTCTCTATGAAACTGCGGAGAGAGGGAAAGACAGGGAGACACCGGCTAGGGGCGGGGTGGGGCTGGGGGGTGGGAGGTTCTGGGGACGAGAGAGAAAGGCAGGACTGACCTTCCGCAGAGCAGCAAAGGCAGGGCCAAAGGTGGCTTTGACCTGCACGCGATCCCGGATCCAGGCCGGCAGCTTTGCCAGGATAGGAGGGCGGGCGTACCGCTGGTCCAGGAGCACGATGCTGGCAAAATCCTTCTGATGCCTGATGGCCCTGCCTGGATGGGGACAGAGGTTGGGGGTCTGAGTTAAACCTGCCTCCCCCCACAGTGCGTTTCTACTGTGTCCCCTTCCCCTTGCTCAGTGCTCGGGCTGGAGAGATGGCAGGTGAAATCCCTCCTTCCTGTCACCTCACTCTCCAGCCATCTTGCCAGCAGCGTCAGCCCAGGCTCACCTATGGATTGGTTGACGGCCTTCATACACAGGTTCTCCACCAACGCCTTCCCAGGGGGCACCTGGCCTGGGGCTCGGGGCTGGGAAGGGCAAAGGAGGTGACCCGTCAGAGCGGACTCTTGCCTCCTCCTAGTGTTCTCGGTGACAGTGACACAGCCGGGCTCTGGAGCGGGACCCGTGGGCCTCGTGGGCACAGCAGCCGGCATGATTGATAGGTGATGGCATGGAGAAGCTCAGGGGCTGTGGAGGGGGCGTCCCATCGCTCTGGAGCAAACGGGACACACACGTCCCAGGGCAAGGGGGAGTCACAGCCGTGGGGTGCCCCCTCCCTTCGTCCTCCGAGGCACTGGCGGTACTCACGAGGGTCTGGTCCAGGTAAGCCATCTTCTCCTGCAGCTCTGCAGACCTGATGCTGGGGAAGGGCATGCCCACCATGACCACACACCTAGGGCGGAGGCACACGCGAGTCACGGCAGCTGGGCGGTGCCCAGGACAAAGGGCCCGTCCTCACCCACACCTCCACTCCACTTCCTTCCGCCTCTCCCTCGCCTCGTCCCTACCACCTGGAGAGGGTTTTCTCAGCGGAGATATCCGGTCTAGACCAAGGAACTGAGTCCTGATCAAGTTAGGGGCTGCCTGATTTTCCACCTGGCCCCAAAGGGCCAAGTCCAGAGTTGTTGCATCCGTGCGCCTCGCGGGCGACGGGCCTGAGCGGTCAGCCCAGGTGGGGACTCCGAAGGTGCCAGATGGGTGGGTGTCAGAGCCGCGGGAGATGGGAAGCCCACCCCTTACCGGCCAAGGTTGTCAGAGAAGTTGATGCCTTCACTCAGCTTCCCTCCGACCACAGAGAACATCAGGGCCCCTGTCACCATGCCCCCTGCCTGGCCACAGTGCTGCAGGAAACACCCAGCCCAGAGCTGCAGAGCCAGGGCATGGATGCCAGCCACGGTACTTTCAGCTGCCAGCGCCACGTGCCCTTTGGACCCAAGGCCTCAGAACCACACCTCTTACCTGAATGCACCTGGAATACTCCAGCAGCACCTGCTCCACCTGGTTCACTCTCTGGGGCTCCTGAAATATCTGAAGGTAAACATATAATGTCTCCCAGAAAAGGGTTTCAGAATGCCTGGGTCTTGGGTGGCTCTTGGCCTTACGTTTTCCAGACTGGGGAAGCCCACAGGGCCAGGGCCCTTGGGGAGATCCCCTGGATGGTTATCAGGGATTGGAAGCGGGGGTAAGGAACTAGCTGAAGCCCCCGCACACAAGAAATCCAAGGAGGAGCTCTGGATGCCAGCGTCCTCTTGAGTGGGAAGTCCAGCAGAGCAGCCACTCACCTTCTTCCTGACAGCCAGGCGGGCCAGCAGGCCACTCTTGTCCCAGTGGGCGTGGACCTGGCGTTGGTACGCATAGGAGGGAAAGAAACAGACCACCCCTCCCGGCACCACGTTGCACAGGTTACAGAGGATGCGACCCGTCTCATCCATCTAGGGAGGGAAGACAAGGAACCTGCCACGGAGCCATTCCTGAAGCCCCCCAAAAAGGCTCAAAGCCAAGTACAGCGACCCACGGGTGACTGCGGGGGAGCACGGCCAGGTGGCTCCCCAGGGCGGAATGTGCCACCCTCCCTACCATACACCCGATGATGCTTCTGGCGCCTGGTAGCATCTGTGACACACCACGTGCTGGCACACCAGAGCCAAAACCCACTGTGGGATGCCACTCAGTCCACTGTTCTCCAACTCCCAACATCCTGCTGGGGATTAAGCCCCGTCTGTGACAAATCAGGCACTGAAAACCCCAGGCATGCCACTAGAGGTGTGCCCCCAACACCCGCATTCCTGTCCAGGCGGAGCCCACAAAGCCAGACGGCAAGAGAACCAAAGGCACTGAGCAGCCTGCTCGTGAGCTTCGTTTAAAGAAAACGTCCTCAGCAGCCGAAGGCATGAGGCTGGAGATGGCTCAGACCTTCCGTGGTAAACTTCTAGATCCTGCCCACCCTGTGCCAGCTGTGATGGGAGAGCCCAGCGCCTGAATGCTCGGCCCGGGGCAGGGTGCCCCCAGCCCGAAGTCTGCCTCCTGCCCCCGCAAAGGCTGTGGGAAGGCAGGCTGCCTGGTACGGACCATCTGAGGCAGCTCTCTCTTCTGGTACGTGAATTCCAGCTGCTGGTTGGAGGGCCCGCTGCAGATGACAAGGGGCAGGATGTTGTCTGCAGGGATCACGTGACCTGGCGAGACCCAGTGAGGCTGAATTGGAGTCGACTGTCCCGCAAGGCAGAGTCCAGGAAGAGCTTCCCCCGTCCCTGTCTTCCAGACTAGGAAGAGCAGTTCACAGCCCCCGCCCCCCACCCCGTTTCCACACGGGACCGACTCGGCGATGCCCAGGCCTCTCCGTGCAGACACAGGGGACGCAGAGCAGGAGAGCCCGGAGATGGGGAGCTCGCGAGGAAGCTGCCCTCTTGTGGCCTCAGCCCCCGGGCCTGACAACAGCACACGGCTGAACAGTGACACAAGGCCCAGCCCCGAAAGCCTGGGCATGGGTCCTCACCACAGGAGAACTCCACCACGCGCTCAGCTTCCACCCCGGCACACGCCAGCAGCTGCTCCCGGAAGTCGGACACCTGCAGACCACAAAGCCAGCTCTGTCATCTCCCAGAGGCCTGGGCCAGGAGGCGACAAGTACGTAAGAACAGAAAAAAGAGGCAAAAGGAAAGGCTGGTAACAGATTCGTTAAAAGAAAAAAAATAAATAATGATACCCAGTGTTGGCAGCCTCATTTAAACCACTTGTGGGAACAGCAAGAGAAATTCAGCAATTTGAAACAGTGGTTCTAAACCCTGGCTATGCCACAAAATCACCACTCAGAATTTAAAACATATATATATGGCCAGGGCCCAGCCCAAACTACTGAATAAGAATCTCTAGTGGGAAGACATATGCATTTGTATTTTTAAAGAGCTCCGGATTTTCACCTATCAAACTGGCAAAAATCCCAAAGTCTGACTGCTCTCTGGAGAACCAGGCATTCTTATATGTTGCCTGTAGGCCACAAGATAGCACGACTCCTGTGGAAGGGGAATTTGACACTATTTAACAAAGTAGACATATGTTTACTTTTAACCCACAATCCCCTATCTAGGCATCTCCCCTGAAGTACAGCTCCACAAACCAAACATATGCGCAAGGACAGTCCTTGTGAGGTTATCCATAACATTCTGCATTTCAAGAGAGACTGGCCGAAGGAGCTACCCTATCTCCCCCAGCAGTCGACCATGCAGCTAACAGAAGGAACGCAGACCACCCTGTGCACTGCTAACGTGTGATCGCCAGAGCATGCTGGGAAGTTAAAGCTGACTGAGCTCCCCTTAACGTAAGAAAGGAAAGGGAGGGCTTCCCTGGTGGCGCAGTGGTTGGGAGTCCACCTGCCGATGCAGGGGACACGGGTTTGTGCCCTGGTCCGGGAAGATCCCACATGCCGTGGAGCGGCTGGGCTCGTGAGCCATGGCCTGTGAGCCTGCGCGTCAGGAGCCTGTGCTCCACAACGGGAGAGGCCACAACAGTGAGAGGCCCGTGTACCGCAAAAAAAAAAAAAATTAAAAAGGAAAAAAAATTTGCTCATCTTTGCAAAAAAAAAATTAGAACGAAACACTGGAGGAATAGACCAGTAGCTAATAAAAATGATTACCTTTGGGAATGGGGAACGGTTTGAAGAGGGACAGAGGTGAGACTCTCTGAATACGTCTTGCTATATAGTTTCGACTTTTGAACCATACAGATGTGGACATTTTTAAGAACATAAAGTAAAAAGGCAAGCTAAAATTGAAAACAAAAACTGAAAGCCTACCTCCCTATCAAACTCAGAATATAGCCACACAGAGAAAAGCTTGACTTCAAGTGACTTTGTATCACTAATGACCACATATCCTTAGTGGGGTACTTTAAAGGCAAAAAATAAATGCATGTAAATGAATTCAATCAGTAGTTTCTTGTTAGAATACTGGTATAATTTTTTTTTTGTGGGGGGGCACACTGTGCTGCATGTGGGATCCTAGCTCCCCGACCAGGGATCGAACCTGTTCCCCCTACATTGAGAGTGCAGAGTCTTAACCACTGGACCGCCAGGGAAGTCCCAGAATACTGGTATAATTTTGAAACTATTTTAAGTATATTCGAGATAGAGCAAATAAGTAATTATGTTAATGTGATAAGAAATCAAACTGCAGCGTAACAGATACTACGTAAGGTCAAGTAAAATGACTGATTTTGATACAGAAATGTCACTGTGGACTCATAATGTCTGAAAACTATTCCCTAGGTCTGTCCCCTGAAATGGCTTATAAACGGTGACGACCCAGGAGCACTATGAACACCCTAGCTCCCAGATGTTGGTTTCTAAGTACCAATCCCCCTTTGAAGAAACCAGGGCACCCTGGACAAATGAATGATTCCAGGTCTGGGGCAAGGAAAGTGTTAAGGTGAGCCTGGGACATTTTTTGTGCTGAAAGCAGGGAAGCATCCCAAGACTAAGGGGGCCATGTCAAAGGGACCACAGCAGCATGAGGGGTTCCCACAGGCCAAGTCTCAGAAAATCTGAGCGTCAAAAACAGCGACTGTGGACTTCCCTGGTGGCGCAGTGGTTAAGAATCCACCTGCCAATGCAGGGGACATGGGTTCGAACCCTGGTCCAGGAAGATCCCACATGCCACGGAGCAACTAAGCCCGTGTGCCACAACTACAGAGCGTGAGCGCCACAACTACTGAGCCCGCAAGCCACAACTTGAGCCCACGTGCCTAGAGCCCGTGCTCCGCAACAAGAGAAGCCACCGCAATGAGAAGCCTACGCACCGCAACGAATAGTAGCCCCCTCTCGCAGCAACTAGAGAAAGCCTGTGCACAGCAACGAAGACCCAACGCAGCCAAAAATAATTAAAAAACAACAGCAACAAAAAACAGCAACTATCAATGATTCTAATACACCAGTGAATAAAAGTCTACTTCTATACACAAAAAAGAAAAATGGAAAAATAATACAGCTACAGGGGTGACTCTAACAGGAAGCTGAGGTTGGGAGCTGACGGCTTGAGGAGGTTGAAGAGCCTTTGCCTTTCAGCCAGTAAGTCTTGGTTCTAAGACACATCCTAAGGAAGTGACCGCTGTGCAGAGATGCAATTGTATCTCCCACTCTACCATTTAAAACAGAAGAACTGCAAATCGCCTAGATACCTGACAAAAGAAGGGTGGTCGTATGTAACATATTCACCTACGGAATGAAGTGCAGCCAGAGTTGGGCAGGATAAATGCATATTCCCTGACAAGGAAAAACGCTGAAGATGCTTTGCTGCTGAATAAAAAAAGCAAATTACAACAGCAGCATGTGGAGATACCGTTTTTGTTTTCGTTTTTTAAATATGTATGTGTATTTGTAAAAACTATGAGTACAAAGACTGTTGTAACGATATACGCCAAAACGAATTTTTGCTGGTGGAATTATGATCTATTTCCTGTTTTTGCTCGTCTCTGCTCCCTACAATGAAAATATAACAGTTTCCTAAATATGTATACTAAAACTTAAATTTATCAAAGAGAGAGAAGGTTGTATCTATGGTGGGTACAGGAATGGAAAGGCACTCCATGCTGGGTCTGAAGCTCCAGAATGGCTTTCTCTGGAGACACCAGGGCAGGGCAGTGCCCACCCCACCCCAGACCCAGCCACGAGACAGAACAGCAACGCCACCTGGTGGACACTGCGTGGCTGGCTCAAGCTAACCCCCTTCTGGTTGGGGGACTCACAGGATGGGAAGAGGCCTGATGCTACATCCTCCCCATCCCAGCAGCTGGGCGCGAGAGGCTGGGCCGTGTCCTTACCGGTTGCATGGTGCCCCCTGCGAGGACCACCGCCCGGCATTCCTTTACCACCTGGGCAAAGTGCACGGCTGGATTCAGGAGCAGGAATTTGAGGCTGCTCTGACTGAGGCTGCCTAAAGAAAGAGAAAGACAGCTACATGGAGAAGGGCAGGTGCAGGCCCAACAGAGACCTCCATCTGCCTGAGACCAAGGGGTGTCCAGTCGGGTCCATGTAGAAGCTGGAAGAGATACGACTTTCTCTCTAAGTTAGACCCATCTCATCTCCAGGACAACCCTGAGGTAGATGGCAGGACTGTCTCCCTTTTCACATGAAGAACTGAGATTTAGGGAGAAACTGGTCCAAGTCATGCAGCTCATAGGGGATGGAGCCACGACTCCAACAAAGCCCACCTGACCTTCACACTGGGCTACGCGGAGTCTCTGGCAACCTCGCCCGAGACCAGCCAGCAGCCCAGCACCTCTTCATCCCTCCTCAGCCCCTCGACTACTGGTGTGGGTCACAGGTGGCCAGTTTTCACCCACTTCTGCGTCCCAAGCTGGTGGGGTACCAGATGGAAGTAAAGTAGCCTGGCTCCAGGCTGGCTCCTCCCGGGGTTACCTTGACGGCTCAGGATGACCCTGCCATCCTGGTTGGCAGTGGTGAGAGCTGCGAGGAAGCCTTCGATGTGCATCAGCGGGGAAGCGGGCCGCAGTGCCCTGTCCTCCCCCTCCTCCGCAGGGGCTGCAGGAGCTGCACAGAGCAGAGGAAGGAAGAGGGTCTGGGAGCCCGGACAGCAGGGGGCTCCCTGCACCTGGGCTAAAGCCATCCTCCGGGAAGACCAGGCGTGAGGAAGGCCAACTCTTGCCCAGGCTCCCCCTCTGACTCACCCGCAGTCACCCCCGGCTGCAGGCTCTGCAGGAAGTGCTGGAACCCGGACAGTTTGGGCTGCTCCCTGGAGGGCGCCAGGACCGCCCCGTACCTCTCTGTGAAGCCGAAGAGCTGGGACAGGGATGAGAGCAGTGGTTGTGAGAGGGAGCCGGACGGGCCCCTCCCCGCCCCCGGCGAGCTGCCGCATGGTGAGCACGGAGACAGGGCGTTCGGAGGTTCGGCAGGCCAGGAGAAGAGACGCACGGAGGACAGCAACGGGGGCCCGCGCAAAGGGACACGTACCTTTCTGCTGACCATGCTCTTTTCACAGTAACGCTTCACCTGCGAAAGCAAACCCAGCCAGAGGCGCCGGGAAAACAAATCCAGCTGGAGAAAGCCACCTTCCAAACGACAGGAGCAGGCCCACGCCACCCCCCAGGGGCCCAAAGCGCCTCTTGTGGTCGCATCACCCTCCTGCCTGAGGCCTCCCCTCTGCCACTGTCCCCCCGCTGCGTGTGCATGCGCGCACACGGTGCCCTGCCACAGAAGGGACTCGGCAGCACAGCACAGCCTCTCCTCTCTAATGGCGCTTGGTGATGGCCACGTCCCCTCTGCTCTCCTGCACCATGACAGCAAAGCTGGACCTTGAGGATTAAGAGGTAGTTTTTTAAAAATCCTATGAGCAAAAGCACAACACAAAAGGGAGAGCTGGGGCTTCCCTGGTGGCGCAGTGGTTGAGAGTCCGCCTGCCGATGCAGGGGACACGGGTTCGTGCCCCTGTCCGGGAAGATCCCACATGCCGCGGAGCAGCTGGGCCCGTGAGCCATGGCCGCTGAGCCTGCGCGTCCGGAGCCTGTGCCCCGCAACGGGAGAGGCCACAACAGTGAGAGGCCCGCGTACCGCAAAAAAAAAAAAAAAAAAAGGGAGAGCTGGGCTAGGTCAGGGGCGTGTGGAGGAGCTTGGTTGTGAGCACAATGTGCAAGATGAGGGGTGTGGAGCCCCTGAAGATCTCTGAAAAGGGGCCATCTTCCATTAAGATTCACTGGGGATGAGAAAACCATAATTCAGCAAGAGTCATGTACCACAGTGTTCCTTGCAGCACTATCTACTATAGCCAGGACATGGAAGCAACCTAAGTGTCCATCGACAGATGAATGGATAAAGAAGATGTGGCTCATATATACAATGGAATATTACTCAGCCATAAAAAGAAACGAAATTGCGTTGTATGTGTAGTGAGGTGGATGGACGTAGAGTCTGTCATACAGAGTGAAGTAAGTCACAAAGAGAAAAACAATACCACATGCTAACACATATATATGGAATTTAAAAAAAATGGCACTGGGACTTCCCTGGTGGCGCAGTGGTTAAGAATCCACCTGCCAATGTAGGGGACACAGATTTGAGCCCTGGTCCAGGAAGATCCCACATGCTGTGGAGCAACTAAGCCTGTGCGCCACAACTACTGAGCCCGTGCCCTAGAGCCCATGAGCCACAACTACCGAAGCCCGCGCGCCTAGAGCCCATGCTCTGCAAGAAGAGAAGCCACCGCAACAAGGAGCCTGTGCACCGGAACAAAGAGTAGCCCACGCTCACTGCAACTAGAGGAAGCCTGTGTGCAGCCATGAAGACCCAACACAGCCAAAAAGTAAGTAAATAAATAAATTTAAATAAATAAATAACGGTACTGATGAACCTAGGGGCTGGGCAGGAATAAAGATGCACACAGACGTAGAGAACACACTGGAGGACACAGTGGGGAAGGGTAAGCTGGGATGAAGTGAGAGAGTGACATGGATTTATATACACTACCAAGTGTAAAACAGCTAGCGGGAAGCAGCCGCATAGCACAGGGAGATCAGCTCAGTGCTCTGTGACCACCTAGAGGGGTGGGATACGGAGGGGATATGGAGATATGTGTTACGTATAGCAGAAACGAACACACCGTTGTAAAGTAATTATACTCCAATGAAGATGTTAAAAAAAAAAGATTCACTGGGGAACTCCCTGGTGGTCCAGTGGTTAGGACCCCGCGCTTTCACTGTCGAGGGTGCAGGTTTGATTCCTGGTCAGGGAACTAAAGACCCTGCAAGTTGCGTGGTGTGGCCGAAGAGAAAAAAGAAAAACGTCACCGGACTGTAGTCTGTAAAAGAGACACGAGGCAGAGAACAGGACCAGAGACCAGAAAGGAACGAGGAGGGCAACCGCCTGCTCTGGGGCAGCAGCTGTGGGATGAGAGCACGGGGTCAGGGCCTGGCAGCGTGTGGATGCGAGACGAGGGGGAAAGGAGTCCAAGGCCATTCGGCCTGCCGCCCGCCTGGCGGGGGATGGCAGCGACCAGGCCAGGGGGCAGCTGGTGTGAAGGGGAAAGGGGAGCGGGGCCTTGAGCCCACACAGCCGGGTCGCCCTGGGCTCCACCGAGCACCACCAGCACCCTCGTGTGTGCGGCGTGCTGTCCTCCTCAGCTGGGGAGCCTGAATGACGTGGCGCCCCTCCCTTGGAGTCACGGGACCCACGTGCTGCCTTGGACACGGTGCTCTGTGTCGTCAGCAAACCAGACTCACTAAGGTGGTCCGTCAAGCGACAGAGCCTGTGCCCCATCTGGAGGGAGCAAAGGTTGAGGCTGGGCCCAACCCAGGCCAAGCACCCTAGCCGCACTCTCAGGCACCTCAGCCCGACAGCTGGATCGCAAAGTCATTCGTGCTCTGCCCAGCGCCCGGGAAGACTGTGCCCGAAGACAGGTGGAGGGGAGGCACCTGCGAGCGTCCGCTTATTACACAGAGAGGAAGGCACGGCTCCCCGTGACCCTCCGCCCCAGGCTGAAGACTCTGCCCTCCTGCGACATGAGCTGTGTGTGAGGGTCAGGTACAGTAACTCTACAGACCCTCGGACCTCGAGGCTGCTCAAGGACAGAAGGAATTTACTTTCTATTCCTTCCACCGTCTTAACGCTGTTCCGCCCACAGGGGTCGGGCAGAAAAGGAACCTGGATGTGCCACACAAAGGTGAAAACCTACCTTGAACAGGTTGATGTTGTCGATCTGGCTCTCAAAGAGGAAGTCGCTGACGGTCTTCAGCTCCGTCCCTAAGGGCAAACAAGCGAAGGGCCCTGAAGCCCTCGCTCTGAGGACCGTGGCCTCCGCGCCCCAGAGGGCAGCCCAGAAACGGCTCCCACCTGCTCTTACCTGCCTGAGACAGGCTCTGGGTATTGGGGCTTTGCTTAACGTTCCCTACAAAAGAGAATCAAACAGGTCAGGACGGTGGGCCTCTGGCCCCCATCTTCCCCCTCTGCTCTGTAGTTATCGAGTAAGAACGCGCCTATCTGAAGGGGTCTTCTGCCATTTACAGCACCCAAAGGCCCCACGAAGGGGGCAGGGGGGCCTCAAGGTCTGACCCACGTGCACACGCAGCCCGAGCCTGGCGATGTCATCCTTTCCCACATCCTCCGAGGAGGCGGGGATAGGGACACCCCACTCCACACGGGCGCCAGCAGGAGACGCCCAGGCTGCACGGCAGAGACCCAGTGAAGAGCATCAACGTGAGACAGATCCCCCCGAAAAGCCCTGCTGCCTTTCTGCCCTTCAGCTTCTATAAAAGCTTGCACAGGAACTGCCAGAGGGAAGTCGTGTGGCTCCGAACGATGCCAAGAAGTGTGGGCCCCGGAGCCAGAAGACTCCAGTCCCTCTCACCGGGCTCACGAACCACAGGCCGGTCACCTCGGCTCCGGGCTTCAGTTTACTGGCCTGAGGGTTACCGTGCCTGCGCCGCCTTCCTCACAGGAGCACCCGAGTCCTGAGTCCCATCACTGTGACATAAAGTGTCATACACACATTTATATCACAATATATTACTATTACTGCCACCTGTGGGGTCGGGCCTGGCAAAATAAAAAGGACTCAGAACAGGGGCAAATCAACCAGGGCTCTAAACAAAGGTCTAAGGCCGGACAAATAAGAATTTTCTAAGTCAATGGCCAAGGCGATTCCTGAGAGACAGAAACCCCCGGGGTCCTGACTGGCGTCCGGGGAACAGAGCCCAGCGGGCTCGGCAGCTGGCCGCAGGGCGGGGATGCTCCTTACCGCCCAGCACCGTCACGAACTTCTCCAGCACATACAGGATCTGCTTGATGTACATCAGGTTCTTGGCCTTCAAGCGCTTCCTGGGGAGAAGCCAGTGGACATCGGCGGGAGGACCCCGACTTCCCCTCCCGGTGCTGAGCTGAGGCCCTCCTGTCTGCTGTCTTCCCAACTGGGTCACGAGCTACACACACTCTCCCAGAAGGGCGGCTCACTGTGGCCCAGGGCCTGCACGGCCTCCTGGGGTGCACGCCTAACGAACAGGAGGCGAAAGCACGCTGGCCCCCATCATGCTGGGCCCGGCCAGATGCTACCCCGGTGCCTCCTCTCACAGGCTGGCTTTGGGGTGCCGAGGCTGAGCGGGGCCTTCCCAACCCCTCGGGGGGCAACGTCTCACCCATATCGTTCCATGTACTGGAGCAGCTGGGAGTGGGCCTGGCAGAGCTGGGGGGAGAACAGAGAGCGATGTGATGGCAGAGCAGGCCCTAGACCAGCAGCCTGGGGCCGTGCCAGAGATGCCCTCGACGATGCCTGGACAACGCCAGCCCAGGACACTTGGGGGGCAGTCGAGATGAAGGGGCGCTGGTGCAGCGGCATCCACTGAGGGTCAGGGAAAGGGGAAGACGATGACTCGCAGATAACGAACATCCCTGCTAGTGCTTCCTGGGGTGGGAAAGACATGCTGTCTGCTGGGAGAGCCGGTTCCAGGCAACCATCACGGCTCGGTCCAGGCCAGCCGGCACTGGGCAGTCCAGGGGGTGGGTGTCCCGTGGGCTTGAGGGTCAGAAACCGCTGGTCAAATCCCAGGCTGACCTCAGGGGCAGCGCTTAACCCTCTCTCAGCCTCCGAGTCTCTACGTAAAACAGCCACCAGCCCGACGCAGAGTCAGCGTGAAGATCAGAGGCACCCCACGTGGAGCACGGCACATAACGGGCAATGAACAGCGGCTTTCAGAAACCTTGAGCATCCCTCAAAGCAGTATCAACAGTAACAACCAGCTGCACAAGGACCCCTGCTTCTCATCCCACCATCCGGCTCACGGAGACCTAGTTAGCAGCACCCTGGCCCGGAGGACTCTGGGCGACACACGCTGGGGAGAAGCAAGCGAAGCGCTCGCTGCCTGGGCTGGGTCCCGTCCTCAGTCACACTGGGGGGCCCCGGCCTCGGCTCAGCGCGCCCGCTGCCCCCCGCGGCAGGCCCTGGCCTGGGAAGGCAGAGGCCGACCCACCTGGGAACCGCTGACCTCCACACTGTGGATGCCGGTGATGGTGTCGATCAGGTTGTGGGCCTCATCGATGACCACGACCTGGCCCTGCAGCCGGATCCCTGCCGCCTGCCGGGCGGCCGCGTGCAGCAGTATCTGGTAGGGCAGCACCACCAGCTGGAGGGGGAGAGGCGGCCTGAGGCGGGAGCAGGACCCCTCCCACAGTGGGCGGGCCCAGCCCCCGGAACACGCGTAGGCGGGCACTCCGGAGAGAAAGCTAGAGCAGCGCACTGTGCTTTGAGCTGGAGAACCTTCCCCGGAAAGTCTTATGTGGAACGTCAGCTACAGAACAGATAAAACTGGAGCCGACTGCACTTCCGAGTGGACCAAGGGCGGAAGGGCGGAGGGGCCTGGAGCCCCTGCTGCAGAGCCCCTTCTGCGCCCCCAACGCACCAAGGTCCCTCAACACGCTGTGACAGCACTGGGCCCAGAAAGCAGCCCCGGGTTCTGGCCCTGGGGCCGCCACTTCCCAGCTGTCTGACTCTGGGACAGTCAACCTTTCTGAGCCTCGGTTTCCTCGTCTGCAAAACGGGCTTGAGGAAGCCTATCTCAAATGAGGTTAAGGGGGGGGGAGGCGGGGTAACAAAAATGAAAACACTCTGTCAATTTCTTAGGTGCCGTGTTGTTATGACGATTTTCCAGTTAAAAGGATACGATAAAAGTGAAAATCCAAAAAACTGGAAACTTAAGGCCCAGGTTTTAACACTGGCTCCGCTACTCATTTGCTGTGAGAAAACAGATCCATCACTTAACCCTTCTGGGCCCCGGGGGTCCTCACGTGTAGAATACATTATAATACCTGCCTTAGCTATTTCAGTGGGTTACTATAAACAAAAACGACATGCAAAGTGCCTTATAAAGTCGAGATCATAAGAGTTTCAGGATATCTCACTATATTGGCACCCAAGTGTGTCCAGACCCCAGGAGGGCTGAGACCACCGTGAGGCTGGGTGGGCTCCCCAGTTTCTCGGTGACCCTCACACTCAGTTCCGGGCAGCACACTGACAAGCGTCTAACTGCCAGGTAATGTTATTACTAATACAGTTCCCTGCATCTTTAAAAATCTATGGAAGTCTTCTCTTGATTATGTGAAATTCTCCATAAACGATACGTTATTTCCAAAAGTCATTCAAATTAAGGGAGTAGAAAGAAAACAGTTAAATCATGCCACCAAATAACAATGATATCATTTTTGACTCCATACAGCAAGTCTAGGGAAGGGTCTCCACCTGTGCTGCAGGCAGGTGCGCGAGGTGGGACGACCACGCACCCAAAGGGCACCTGGAAAGACCTTTGCGTCCCGTAGCTCCCCACGGCGCTCTAGTTTCTGCCCTGGCGCTAATGCGCCATCCCCCAGGACGCCAACTGTCCCTGCAGCCCAGAGCCACCTAGGCACCTGGGGCCTCCTCCAACCCTATGTACCAGGAGAGAGTGGGTGACGTGTCCTCAGTGGGCGGTGTGTCGGGCAGACAACCATGGCCAGTGACACCCTCCTGAACCAAAAGAGGAGTGAGAACTCCCTCCTGGGGCCCGCTCAGAGCCGAGAGCCACCGCCCAGCCTCCGGGGTCTTCACCTGGGCTGCTGGAATGGCGAACCGGCTCCCGTAGTAGGGACAGGCCCGAGCCTCCTTCCCCAGGGCCACCAGCTGCTCGATGTCCTTCACCTCCAACAGGACCTCATCCCGGAGGAGCTGCAGCTGCTTATGGTTGTAGAAGGGGCAGGTGGCCCGCGGCTCCAGCCTCCTCCTCCGCCCGGGCTTCTCCTCCTCGACGACGCTCTTCTTCTCTGAGGGGCGCAGGCACAGGGGCAAAGGCAGAAAGAACCTCAGCTGAGGTTCTGACCGCGGGGCCAGAAGGGGTCTGTACCACGGGGCGGGGCCGCTAAACCCTTCCGGAACTGCTGCTTACGGACTCTTCGAAACATCCTGGCATTTTACCTCGTCTTCTCTAGAAGAGGCCTATGATATCGCCTCCTAGCCAGGGTACTGGACTAGATCCAGACTAAAAAGCAAAAAGACCTTTTTCCCCACGTGAGGCTCTTTAGGAAGGAAGCCCGGTCTGCTCTGCCCTCGTTCCCGCCGTTTCCCCCGTCCCAGGGCTGCACACGGTCCCAGAGGCCCTCCCCACAGCCTCGGGGCGCTGGAGGCTACCGTGTTTGCTTCTCTGCAGCTCCACACAGCGGTCGTTGATGAGCTGCACAGAACCTAGCTTTCTCACATCTTCATTGACACAAAGATTCTACAAGACAGAGGAGAGGGTAAAGGACACGGGGCTGGCTAAGCGACACAGAGCAAGCCACCGGGCCTGCCCGCCTTCCAGGAGCAGGTCCTTTCTTCCAAGGACCAGCAAGGCACAGGGGCCGGTCCCGCCCGCCCTGCTCGCCCGCCCGGCCCCCGCCTGCGTTCACCTGCCGAGAGCCCAGGGACACAAGCCGAGTGTCCTTGCCGAAGGGGCTCTTCTGCACCTCGTGCACGAACTGGGCCAGCTGCGAGTGCGTCCGACTGCAGTAGTAAATCTGCTCGGGGTAGCGGGGTTCAGGGCAGACTGTCAGCCCCAAACGTTCTCGGCACAGCAAGGAGGGCTGGGGCCTGAGAGGCCGAGGGAATGGAGAGGGCACCGGGGACACAGACCTAAGGAAGGCGACCGCCCCCGGGCAGATCTCTGCGAGCCCTCAGGCCAGGGCGTCCCCCTCCCCTGGGTCATGCTGGGCCCCTGCTCCTGCCCCTCTGGGAGGCTCGGTCATCTCAGGAAAGGGAGTTTCCCCTCAGTGGTGGCTCCTGACACAGGGAGGACTCCGAGAGTCCGGGGCGTAGGGGGAAGCGGGGCGGGCGGGCCCCCATGCACCTCCCAGGGCTTGGGGGGCGAAGCAGGAGGAGGCTGAGCTCACCTCTCTGTGCGCCCCTCCAAGATTTAGGAGAGCCGGGGAGGAAGAGAGGAAAAGGGGGGTGGGGGGTTTCTAATGTCAACAGAGAAAACCCGAAGTCCCACACACACGAAGCCTGAGCAGCGTCAGAACCACACACAGCTCCCAGCACCCCAGGCAAATGCAAATTCAGACCAGAGGACAGGGGACGAGCCACTGAGAGCCAGGGGCAGAGCACCCGTCCCCCACCTCCTCCCACCCCCGGTGGAAAGGCCGCCCCTCGACGCCCTGGGGCGCAGGCGTCTCCCGGGGACCCAGCCCCCCTGCCAAGCACCTGGAGACTCGGGGGCTCCCACCTCCTCCCTGGACCCACGTCAGTCACAGGAGACCTAGGACCTGGTGTCTCACCTTAGTTACATGTTCTTCCTCCAGGTCATCCTCATCCGCGTCTAGTCTGAGAGAGGAAAAAACACACAGCACGGAAAAAGTCTTCTCGGACTTTTGTGTTTTGTTTTTATTCACCTGGAAATTCAATTTTTAAAGGCAGAAATGTGCATTGTCTAGGGCTCTCAGAGAGGAGTTATCAACAGGGTCGGCCTCCTGGTCAACAGAGGATTGTTCAGGCAGCTCTGTGTGAAAGGCCGGGATTTAAATCACATGCCACGTGGGGACAAAGTCGGCAGGACCCCATGAGGGGCTGCATGTAGGAGGGAGTGAAGAACATCTTGTGTTCAGAACCAGGTGGGTGTGTCCTCGGAGGCTGCTGTCCCCCGAACCCAGGGCGTCAGAAGCCAAGCTGCAGGACTGGCGGCCCTGGCCTGGACCCTAGCGAGTACTTTTTCCTTGAATATTCGCAAACTCCACTAAAGTTTTTTACCTCATCCCCTGGGGAGGAACAGAAGAGCAGGAAAGGCCACAGGGCACTGGCTGCTCCTGTCCCCCGCCAGAGAGAGATGGGGGACTGGGGGACGCGTAGAGCAGTTAGCATCTCAGCCCTGGGCGGGATCTCAAGTGTTAGTTCTAATTCAGGCCCTGGAGCCGGTGCCTCAGGGCAGGACTCTGAGCACCAACATGGAAAAGCCCAGGACCAAATGGTTTCACTGGTGAATTCTACCAAATAATTAAAGAAGGGCTTCCGTGGTGGCGCAGTGGTTGGGAGTCCGCCTGCCGATGCAGGGGACACGGGTTCGTGCCCCGGTCCGGGAAGATCCTACGTGCCGCGGAGCGGCTGGGCCCGTGGGCCATGGCCGCTGAGCCTGCGCGTCCGGAGCCTGTGCTCTGCAATGGGAGAGGCTAGGGCAGTGAGAGGCCCACGTAACGCAAAAAAAATAAAAAATAAAAAAATAAAAAAATTAAAGAAATAATGCCAATCCTTCTCAAATGCTTCCAGAAAACCGAAGAGCAGGGAATATTCCCAAACTCATTTCGTGAGGCCAGTGTTACTCTGATACCAAAGTCGATAAGGGTACCAGAAGAAAAGAAAACTACAGGACAGTATCCCTGCTGAATATAGATGCAAAAATTCTCAACCAAAGCACATCAAATTCAACAGCACGTTAAAAAGATCATATTTCACGATCAAGGAGGATCTATCCCTGGGACGCAAGGATGTTTCAACATAAGCAAATCAATAAATGTGATACATCACATTAACGAAATGAAAGACAGAAAATCGTATGATCATCTCAACAGATGCAGAAAAAGCATCTGACAAAATTCAACATCCTCTCATGATAAATATTCTCAACAAATTGAAGAGAAGGAACATACCTTAACACAATGAGGCCATATGTGACAAGCCTGCAGCTAACATCACGCTCAGTGGTAAAAGGCTGAATGCTTTTCCTCTAAGATCAGGGACAAGGGTGCCCATTCTTATCACTCATCCTCTACATAGTACTAAAGTCCTAGCCAGAGCAATCAGGCAAGAAAAAGAAATAAAATGCATCCAATTTGGAAAGGAAGAAGTAAAATTGTCTGTTTGAAGATAACATGATTTTATATGTAGAAAACCCTAAAGATTTGACCAAAAAACTGTTAGAACTAATAAACAAGTTCAGTAAAGTTGCAGGATTCAAAAATCAACATACAAAAGTCAGTTGCATTTCTATAGACTAACAACAAACTATCTGAAAAAGAAATAAAGAAAACAATCTCATTTACAATGGCATTAAAAAAATAAAATACTTAACTTCATCCAAGGAGCTGAAAAATCTGTATGCTGAAAACTACAAGATTTTGATAAAAGAAATTGATGAAGACACAAATGGAAAGATAGCCCGTTTATGAATCAGAAGAATTAATGCTACTAAAATGCCCATACTACCCAAAGCCATCTATAGATTCAACTCAACCGCCACCAAGATTCCAATGGCATTTTTTACAGAAATAGAGAAAACAACCCTAAAAATCATACAGAACCAGGAAAGATAGCCAAAGCAATCTTGAGAAAGAAGATCAAAGCTGGAGGTATCAACACTTCCTGATACCAAACTATATTACAAAACTATAGTAATCAAAACAGTACAGTACTGGCATAAAAGCAGACACATAGACCAACAGAACAGAATTGAGGGCCCAGAAATAAACCCCTGTGTATACAGTCAACTAATTTGAAAAGGGGGCCAAGAATACCCAATGGAGAAAAGACAGTCTCTTCAACAAATGGTGCTGGGAAAACTGGATATTCATATGAAAAAGAATGAAACTAGACACCTATCTTACACCACTCACAAATTAACTCAAAATTGATTAAAGACTTAAATGTAAGGAACCTGAAACCATAAAACTCCTAGAAGAAAACATAGGGAAAAAGCTCCTTGACATTGGTGTTGGCAATGATTTTTGGGATACAACACCAAAAGTACAAGCAACAAAGCAAAAATAAATAAGTGGGACTACTTCAAACTAAAAAGTTTCTGAACAAAAGAAACCATTAACAAAATGAAAAGGCGACCTATGGAATGGGAGAAAATATTTGAAAATCATATAGCTGATAAGGGGTTAATATCCAAAATATGTAAGGAACTCGTACAACTCAATAGCAAAAAAACCACAAAAAACAAAAAAAACACCAAAAGCCACACATAATCCAATTTCAAAATGGGCAGGGTAACTGAATAGGCATTTTTCCAAAGAAACATACAAATAGCAAACAGGTATAGGTACATGAAAAGGTGCTCAACATCACTAGTCATCAGGGAAATGCAAATTAAAACCACAGTGAGATATTACCTCACACTTGTTAGAATGGCTATGATCAGAAAGACGAGATAAATGCTAGTGAGGAGGTAGAGAAAAAGGGAAACCTTAGTGCACTGTTGGTGGGAATGTAAATCGGTATAGTCACTATGGAAAACAGTAAGGAGGCTCCTCAAAACATAAAAGTACCGTCTGATCCAGCAATCCCACTTCTGGGTGTTTATACAATGGAAATGAAGTCACCATCTCAAAGAGATACCTGAATCCTCACATTCGCTGCAATGTTATTTACAAAACCAAGACATGGAAGCAACCTAAGCGTCCCTTGACAGATGAATGGGTAAAGAAAATACGGTGTGTTTTACATACACACACACACACACACACAAAACGGAATATTATTCAGCCACTAAAAAAAGGAAATCCTGCCACTTGCAATAATATGTATGAACCTTGAGGGCATGCTAAGTGAACTGTGTCAGAGAAAGACAAATTCTGTACGATCTCATGTACGGAATCTAAAAAAACCAAATTCATAGAAACAAAGTAGACTGGTGATTTGCTAGGGACTCGGAGGGGGAGGGTGGAGAAATGGGTGAAGGTGGTCAAAGGGTACAAACTTCATTATAAGATGTACAAATCCTGGGCATGTAATGCATGGTGACTATGGTTAATAATACTGTATTGTAAACCTGAAAGCTGCTAAGAGCAGATCCCAAACGTTCTCACCACACAAAAGAATGTTAAGTATGTGAGGTGATGGACGTGTTAAACCTTACGGTGGTAATCATTTCACAACATACACATATACTGAATCATCACTCAGGCATATTACACGTCGAGTACAGGCAGGCCTCATTTTATTGCTCATTGCTTTACTGCTTTTTTTTTTTACAAATTGAAAGTCTGTGGTGGCAACCCTGCATCAAGCACGTCTATCGGTGCCCTTTTTCCAAAAGCATTTGCTCACTTCGTGTCTCTGTGGCACATTTTGGTAATTCTTGCAATATTTCAAACTTTCATTATTATTATATTTGTTATGGTGATCTGTGATCAGCGACCCTTGACGCTACTATTGTAACCGTCTTGGGTGCCCCGAACCACGCCCATACAAGATGACAAACATAACTGTTAAATGTTGTGTGTGTTCTGACTGCTCCACTGACCAGCCATTCCCCCATCTCTTCCTCTCCTTGGCTCTCCTCATTCCCTGAGACACAGTCTTGAAATTGGGCCAGTTAATAACCCTACAATGGCCTCTAAGTGTTCAAGTGATAGGAAGGATCACATATCTCTCACTTTAAATCAAAAGCTAGAAATGGGGCTTCCCTGGTGGCGCAGTGGTTGAGAGTCCGCCTGCCGATGCAGGGGACGCGGGTTCGTGCCCCGGTCCGGGAGGATCCCACAGGCCGCGGAACGGCTGGGCCCGTGGGCCATGTCCGCTGGGCCTGTGCGTCCGGAGCCTCTGCTCCGCGGCGGGAGAGGCCACAAAAAAAAAAAGAAAGCTAGAAATGAATTAAGCTTAGTGAGGAAGGCATATTGAAAGCTGACAGGCCAAAAGCTTGGCTTCTTACGCCAAAGAGTTAGCCAAGCTGTGAGTGCAAAGGAAAAGTTCTTGAAGGAAATTAAAAGCGCTGCCCCAGTGAACACAGGAATAATAAGTAAAACGGTGTTATTGCTGATATGGAGAAAGTCTGAGTGGTCTGGATAGAAGATCAAACCAGCCACAACATCCCTGTAATCAAAGCCTAATCCAGAGAAAGGCCCTAACGCTCTTTACTTCTATGAAGGCTGAGAGAGGTGAGGGAGCTGCAGAAGAAAAGTCTGAAGCCAGCAGAGGGTGACTCGTGAGGTTTCAGGAAAGAAGCCGCCTGCACAACACTGAAGTGCAGAGTGAAGCAGCGAGTGCTGAGGGAGAAGCTGCAGCAAGTTACCCGGAAGATGCGGCGAAAGTGGCTACACCCAACAACGGATTTTCAGTGGAGACGAAACGGCCTCATATTGGAAGAAGATGCCACCTATGACTTTCACAGAGAGGAGAAGTCAGTGCCTGGCTTTCAAAACTTCAAAGGACAGGCTGACTCTCTCGCTGGGGTTAATGCAGCTGGTGACTTTAAGGTGAAGCCAATGCTCATTTACCGTCCGAAAATCCTAGAGCCCTGAAGAATTATGCTAAATCTACCCCGCCTGTGCTCTGCAAATGAAACAGCGAAGCCTGGATAATAGCACATCTGCTTATGACACAGTTTATGGAATATTTTAAGCCCACTGTTGAGACCTACTGCTTTGGAAAAAAAGGTTGCTTTCCAAATATTAATACTCACTGAGGACGCACCTGGCCACCCAAGAGCTCTGATGGAGACGGACAGTGAGACGAACGCTGGTCTCATGCCTGCTAACACAACATCCACTCTGCAGCCCACGGCTCAAGGAGTAACTTTGACTTTCAAGTCTTATTATTGCAGATATACATTTGTAAGGCTTTAGCTACAGACGGACCTGGGCAAAGTCAACTGAAAACCTTCTGGAAAGGATTCACCTTTCTAGATGTTATTAAGAACATGTGTGATTCATAGGAAGAGGTCAAAATATCAACATGAACACGAGTTTGGAAGAAACTGATTCCAGCCCTCATGGATGACTTTGAGGGGTTCAAGACTTCAGTGGAGGAAGTCACTGTGGATGTGGTGAAAACAGCAAGAGAACTAGAATTAGACGTGGAGACTGCAGGTGGGGCTGAACTGCTGCAACCCCATGACGAACTTTAATGGATGAGCAATTGTGTCTTATGGATGAAGAAAGCGGTTTCTTGAGATGGAATCTAATCCCGGTCAGGATGCTGTGAAGACTCTTGAAATGGCAACAAAGGATTTAGAAAATTACATAAACTTAGTTGACAAAGCAGCAGCAGGGTGTGAGAGGACTGACTCCAATTTTGAAAGAAACTCTACTGTAGGTAAAATGCAAACAGCGTCGCTGCTACAGAGAAACTGTTTGTAAGAGGGGGAGGCAATCGATGGGGCAAACACCACTGTCGCCGTATTTCAAGAACCTGCCGTGGCCCCCCCAGCCCTCAGCAACCATCACCCTCATCAGTCAGCTGCCACCAACACCGAGGCAGGACGTGCCACGCCGACAGCAGAGGCTCAAAGGGCATTTATGAAATTAAAGCACGAATGACGGGGAGGATTTCACGGGTCGGCGGGGCCTAGAAACGGCCCAGGTGTTACCGTCAGCGTTTCCAGTTCACCCAGGAAGTTACAGCTCACAAACTAGAAACCTATGAACCTAGACCAAGCCAAGCCTTAGGTGAAAAGAAAAACACGGGCTGAGGACACCTCGAGGGCTTACGTCACAGGCCTCACACGGCCCAGTTTGGTATTAAGAGCCTGAGACTCAGAGCCGGGCCAGCGGAGGTTCAGGTCGCCGGCTGGGGGCCTCGGCCAGGCACAGCATCCTGCTGGGCTCGGTGTCCGGGGTGCAGAGTGGAGACAAGAATACCACGGAGGGCACGGAGGTGACACCTGCCTGAGCTGGCAGAGAAAGGGCCCCTGTCGTCATCCTTTGTGCCCCGAGGAGGGGCCTCGCCGGGGGAAGAGGGCAGGCAGCCGGGTTTCCGCCCCGTCGGTGCCCCACGAGTGACCAAGAAGCCGGGCCCGAGAGGAAGGAGCCCCGCACAGCCACCCCAGGGCAGGGGATGCAGGGGACGCGCTCTCACCCGCTGGCTGAGCCTTTCTCCTCGTCACTCTCGTACTCGGCGAGGACCAGCTCGTCCTCCCCCCAGGCCAGCTGCTCGGGCCCCGTGCCTGCTGCTAGCATCTCCCTGCTCAGGCGGAGGAGACGCTCAGTTTCTTCGTCTTCCTGTCTCTGCGGAGGAGCGTGGCCAGTGGGGAAAGAGAAAGAAACCTCAGTGCCAGAGCCCCACCCCCTGGCAAGGCAGCCTCTGGGGGCCAGGCCAAGGGCAGCGGCACACACGCCATCGACACGGGCCTCACCCGACGGGTGTCAAGGCCCCAGATGAGTCCCTCAGCGCAGGCTGCCCTGCTACCGGGCGAGGAGCACGTAGCCAGAGGGCACCGGGAGGGGCTGAGGTCCCGGCGCTCGCCCGCATCAGCTGCACCGTGAGGCCCCATGCGGGGGGACGCCACCCTGACAGGGGCCGCCACTTACCATGCGCTTGGCTGCGAACTTGAGCGACGCGTTGTGACGGATCTGCCGAAGGCGCTCCTCTCGCTTCTTCCTCCTGACCTGCCCCTCCTAGAGGGGAGGGAGCCAGAAAGGAGACCCCTGCAGGAAGCCCCAGCCTCCCACGGCCCCCGCGCACCTCCCTGCCCTGCCCGCCTCCTGTCGGCCAAGCTGTCGAGCTCACTGCTGCGGGAAGTGTGCACCTCCCTCCCAAAGCCCCACGCTCTCCATCCAGTGCAGCCCGTAAGCGAGTCTGCAGCCAGGGAAGCCTGTGGCCAATGGCAACGGTGCGGTTCCTTTCCTGGGAAAGAATGGGAACCGCCAACCTAGGGAAGGCCTGGTGACATCGGCTTCCTACTGACAGCGAGGGCGCAGCACCCTCCACCAGGGCGGTGGCCGGGGGGCTGAGGGGCACCGTGAGGACACGAGCTGTCCTGCTTCGGGATCCACCCGAAATCCTCCCGGAGGCCCCGCTTCCGGATCACCCCACCTCTCGTAACCTGATCTCACCTTTAGCCGGTCCACCAGCTCCCTTTCTTCTTTCTTCTGCACAAACTGAGTGACCCAGTCGGGCTCTCCAGCGGCCCTCGGGGAGCCTGGGCTCTGCTGGCAGGAGGGTGGGGGACACGGGGCCTGGCCCTTCCCATCGTTTAAGGGGTCGGCTCTGGCCTCAAGGAGACGCTCCTCCTCTTCCTGTTTCTTCTGTTCAAAGTCGCGGAGCCAGGAGAGGGCCCCACAAATGAGACTTAAGGATTTTCCCTACGGGAAGAAAAACGTGCTCAGAAATAGAGGATGAGAAACGAAGCTTCCCTAATGACCTTTCCCGTTTTGTTTTTTTAAAACTTTTTTAAAAAATTTATTTTATTTATTTTTGGCTGTGTTGGGTCTTCGTTGCTGCGCGCAGGCTCTCTCTAGTTGTGGCGAGCAGGGGCTACTCTTTGTTGCAGTGCGCGGGCTTCTCATTGCGGTGGCTTCTCTTGTTGAGGAGCACTGGCTCTAGGCGCACGGGCTTCAGTAGTTGTGGCACGCGGGCTCAGTAGTTGTGGCTCACTGGCTCTAGAGCGCAGGCTCAGTAGTTACGGCGCACGGGTTTAGTTGCTCCGCGGCATGTGGAATCCTCCCAGACCAGGGCTCGAACCTGTGTCCCCTGCCTTGGCAGACGGATTCTTAACCACTGCACCACCAGGGAAGCCCACCTTTCCCGTTTTAATAAAGCCTTCAAGGGAGGTCTGACTTTAAATATCAGAGGGTGCTCTAAGGCCAGCCTCGGAAAGGAAGGAAAAAGAAGGGGACTGGCAAGAGAATGGCTGGGGGAAAAAAATAGCAAAAAGGGAGAAATAAAAGTGAAATTCTTTACTTATATGGCTCACTGGTCCTCAGAGAATGAAAGTGGCTAATCAAGTTGTATATGAGTACTGCAGGCCATCATAATCAGAAGAATGGGAGAAACTGAATCAACAGCCCAGAAAATAAAGCCAAAAAAAACGCACAGCCTGGAATCCCGGATACGACTTGCTGGCGGGGAGATGCAGCCAACGTGCGGACAGAAGGTGACCAGCCCCATGAGTCCCAGTGTCAGGAAACGTTAAAGCAAGCCAACTGCTCTGGGAGCACAACTGTTGGTTTAAAGGCCAGAATTCTCCCCGTAGGTCCTTGATATGGGGTGAATTGTGTCCCCCCAAATTCACATGTTCAAGTCCTAACCCCCAGTGTCTCAGAATGGGCCCCTACTTGAAAATAGGGTCATAGCAGATGTACTGAGTTAAGAGGAGGGTGGCCCTGACCCAGTAAGACCGGTACCCTTGTAAAAAGGGGAAATGTGGACACAAAGGCAAGGAAGGCAGACGATGGGAAGAGCCGTGGAGAAGCCTGCCGTCCACACGCGGAGGAGGGGGCCTGGACAGCCCTGCTGACACCTCATTCGGGACCTCCGGCCTCCAGACTGTGAGACGATAAATTCCCGCCATTGTGCCCACTCCATCTGTGGTGTTTTGTGATGGCAGCCCGGGCAGATGAAGGTAATAATTTTATGATGAAGTGTGATACTGAGAGACCACTGGATGCTGTGAGCGGAACAGGCATAAGTACCTTAAAAACTACAGAAACCTTTAAAAGACAACTATCGACTCTTAAAAAAGAGACAAAAGATTATTCAAGAAAAAAAAGAGACTAAAAATATATAACCACACCAGGGAGGAAGCTCACCTTATCTACCACAAGAAGGTCCCAACGATTAAGATCAATAAGGCGAGAAACAGCGGCATAAGCTTGTAATTTCAACATATTCTATCCAAGTGTATTTCTTTTATTCTTTTATTTTTTTTTTTGCAGTACGCGGGCCTCTCACTGTTGTGGCCTCTCCCATTGCGGAGCACAGGCTCCGGACACGCAGGCTCAGCGGCCATGGCTCACGGGCCCAGCCACTCCACGGCATGTGGGATCTTCCTGGACCGAGGCACGAACCCATGTCCCCTGCATCGGCAGGCAGACCCTCAACCACTGCGCCACCAGGGAAGCCCCCAAGTATATTTCTTAAGAAACAGTTAAAAGACTTAAAAGCACCTGCCCAAGGAACAACGTTTGATAAATGTGACTTTTTAAATGATAGGCACTGTTCTTTGATTCAGTGTTTCACATGACTTTAAAGAGAGGAAGACGAGATGCTTAACAATGTCAGATGTGGCAGGTGGTCGGCTGGGGACCTGAGCTCCTCAGATCTAATTACAGGAAGTTGCTCCTGACCCTAACCAGCCTTTTGGTGGGGGGGTCAGGAGGGCAGACGTCCCATGCACTGGGCTTATTTATTTATTTTTGGCTGCACTGCACAGCACGCGGGATCTTAGTTCCCCAAGCAGAGATCGAACCCACAGCCCGTGCAGTGCAAGCGCAGAGTGGACCACCAGTGAAGTCCCCACGTGCACTGGGTGTAAATGGAAGGTCGGATGCTGGTAGAAAGATGCTACTTTAAAAACCCCTCGGGCTTCCCTGGTGGCGCAATGGTTAAGAATTCGTCTGCCAAGGCAGAGGACACGGGTTCGAGCCCTGGTCCGGGAAGATCCCACATGCTGTGGAGCAACTAAGCCCGTGCGCCACAACTACTGAGCCTGCGCTCTTGAGCCTGTGAGCCACAACTACTGAATCCCATGCACCTAGAGCCCGTGCTCCGCAACAAGAGAAGCCACCGCAATAGGAAGCCTGCGCACCACAACAAAGAGTAGCCCCCGCTCACCACAACTAGAGAAAAGCCTGCACGCAGCAACAAAGACCCAACGCAACCAAAAAAAACAAAAATACAAAAAACCCTCACTCTGCACAGTATCTTCATGACCCATGTTGTGTGAACTGGTGGAACAGAGCCTCTCCCACTCGCTGTATCTAAAGGAACAAAACGGAACAAGAGAGCGGCCCATCTGCCCTCTTCCTGCCCCAGGAGATCGTGTCATCCCAGGAGACAGTGACACACTCCCGTCAGTGGATGAGAAGGAATAAGTCACTTTCCTTCGTTCATTCATTACACACACACAGCTTAAGAGCCCCGAGGCCGACCGTGCCAAGCTCCCCGCAGATGACGGGGACACAGAGGAGAGGACCTCGAGGTCCTCGTCCTCCAGGAGGTCACAGCAGCACCCACACAGGCAGCTAGCTCTCACGCGGCACTTGCTCTAGAAGGTAATAAAGGGCAAGAGAGAAGTGGGACCCTAACAGTCCTCCGCGGCCAACCTCTAACAAACGCCCTCCTCCCAGGCCAGGAAGGAAAACTGCGGGGCTCTGGACTGGACCCCTCCGGCCCTCAGTAACCCAGTTCCTGGAGAGTAAACCAATATGTCGGATCTGTGGATAAGCCAGAGTAACTTCCACATTTCTCAGCATCAAAGCGGTCATGCGCCCAGAAAAATCCGGAAGGTTTCAGTGCTACGGTCGTGGTTTCCATGGCCATTAAAATTCTCATTTGCCTTTAGCCTAATTTTTCTCAGACCCCGGGCCTGTGTTTAACGGCTTAATAGACAGAAACGGCCACTACTCAGAAAGAACGACTTTCTTCAACCTCAAACCACGACTCTCTGCACATGCAGACAAGCACGCTGGCTCTGACCTGTCATCAGAGTCTCCCTAGACCCTCTTCAGGCCCCAAATACTTACGGTGCCGGTTGGACTCTCAAATATCCCAATCTTGCCAGCCTCCAACACCTGGTACAGCGCTGCCATGAAGTCTTTCTGGATGGCATAGGGTGTGAAGGGAAAAGGGAAGTGGACGCCACCAGCCTCTTCTGTTTTGTCAGCCATGGTCCTGGGGGGTAAAAAGAAAATCTAGTAGCTCTCTGATGGGCCAGGCAGTACTGGCCCGAGATCCTGAACGGTTCCTAGGAGGGGCCTCAACACTAGTCATGGACTTCCTCCCCAGGAGGGACATGTTTTGCAAGCAGAGGCTATGCTCCTTCCCTCACGTGCCTCCCCATGAGGCCTGGCCACGGTCGCTGTCCATCCAGGAACGTTCATCACAACGGGATACAGGGGGACGCGGCCCAGGAAGCCCTAACGGAAACCCCTGCCGTTCCGCTCGCGTGCACACCTTTCTAAGGGCCTGGAGATTTCTTTTGGAGAGCCCGTAATTACTTCTGCAGTCATTAATTTCTCTTCTCCCTCATCTCCCAGCCATGTCTTCCAACATCGCAGGACAAAACTGCTTCTCCTGCCCCTGCTGTGAAGACCTAAGAGGTCGTGACCCACAGGCGGAGAAACCCGAGCACAGCTTTTCTGCGTGTCACACACCCATCCCTACCCAACAGGCATCTTCCGTTTGCATCTAATTCATCCCAGCCGCCACTTCCAGTACAAACCAGAGCCGCCCCCTAAGAGCCTTCCCTGGGCCCCAGCCTGGAGGGCCCTCTGCAGGCGGCTGAGCCCTGGCTGGAAGGGCTTCCCAGAACTGAGGCCTCGGCACTTGTCTGCCCCTGCAGGCCCAGGTCTAAGAAAAACATCTCTGCTCCACCCTTATTCCACGTTTTTCCCCCTCTTCTGACCCTGATCTCTCTGAGACAGCTTTGACACACCCCTTCTTCCTTCAGTCACCGTTTTCCATCCGGGCCCCACTCTGTCTTTGGAAGTCACTGCTCTGAGCTATTTAAGCAGGCCCAGCTCACCTCAGTACAAATATGAATACATCTAAATCCCATTTATGCCTTTGCTACATAACTGGCCTCAGGAAGACCAGTGACCACGTCAATTCATGTATCAGAGAAGGGAGTTGCGTGATGTTCTTCCAGTTAAGAGTTTAGGGGCAGTTAAAACGAGGACCGAGGTGGAGGGATGACGATAAGAAGGATGACTTAAAACCAGGACAATTCAATCCAAGAGGGAAGTGTGTAATCAGAAACCCAGTAAAACGTGAAGGGAAAGGAGAACGGCCCTAACAAACTCTGAGCACCTGCCCTGTGTTAAACGCTCTGCAGGCCCTTCCACTTCTGGTGTCTCGTTTAATCTGTACAACGCTGTAAGCAGATGGTCTTTGGATCCTGACGCTTACAGAAATTAAGTAACTCTTCAAAGACTCAGCTCAGAAAGGAAACCCAGGGATCCAAACCCAGGTCCACATGGCTCTGTTTGAGTCCAACTCACGTGTCTGCAAAAGAGAAATAGCATAAATAAAAGGGAGATTTACTGAAAAGATACATATTGAGAGACTGAGAATACAGACCACCTGGAAACACCAAGAGCAGAAGCCACGGACAGGGTGGGACTCCCTGCAGACTAGAACTGCAAAGTGGTTCAGGTTCCAAGATGGATCCAGGAAGCCCACCAACGGAAAACACCTGCGGATGCCCCGCGGATTCCATTCTCCTGCTCCGTCGTCGCGGGCCAATGGAGCCTGCCCGGCTTCCCCTGCTCGCCTGGCAGCTTCTGCTTTACCCCAAAGTCAGCCTGCACGCCACCTCTGCCTGCAACCCCCTCGACCTCTGGCTTCAGCTCCCACTGCCAAGCGAAGTCTTTTCTTGTTTCGTAGTTCTAAATCCCAAGAGAAAAATCTGACCCGTCCCTCCTCTCCTTGTAAGACAGATCACTGGGCAGCCTAGAGACGGCTGGGTGAGGACCCCACCCTGATCCAATCAGCCCGGGCCTCGCACCTGCCGTCCCCGCCTGCTTGTCAACGTTTAGGACTCAGCTCAGCTCCTCAGAGGCCTCTCCCTGTATGTGGCACCCTCCAGTGGTCAAATACCCCCCTCCAAACAGACACACACACACAGACACACAGACACACACCACTCGGCTGAAGTCACTTTTTTATCTCATTGATTTGAAGTACTCTTTCTTTTGTTCATAGGTCTTAGCACTATGCGAACTTATTTACTGTCCTCCCCCACTAGAATATGAATAGCATAAAAGGAGGAGCCTTGTCCGTCTTGTTCTTCCCCCAGCATTCAGAACAGGTGCTTCGGCACTCAGCAGGCATTCAGGAACAATTTGATGAATGAATGGCCAGCTTGAGGTGGGAGCCGTGGGGCGGGTTTCTGCTCCTCAGAGGGGTGGGGAGAGGAAGTCTATGACTTAAATATTTAGGCCGAGGGCCAGTTCTTTAATGGTTTCAAACTGCTTCCATATAACCTCACAACCCTATGTGGCCAGGATTTTTATTAGCTCTATTTTACAGCTGAAATAACTGAACCTCAGAAAGGTTAAGTGACTTGCCCACAGTCACTCAGCAAGGGCTTGAATCCAAGATTTGAAAGCACATCTGCCTCCAAGCTGTAGATTTCTGATCTTCCTCCCACCGGGGTAAGTAGGGTGGAAAGACTCAGTTACCAAACTTTAGAATGACAACACGAAACAATACAGAACAAAAGTAATTATTATTCCACTTCTCCGTGGGTGGTAATTACGGATCTCATTATTCCAGGAGCAGCACAAGCTAAACCGTAAGTTAAAAGAAGGGTTTAGCTAAATCCATGAATAATGGATATACTAAGTGCTATTAAGGATGTTTGGTGGAACTTTTCCCGACCTCTTCAGGCTGGCTGCGTGGACACGAGCTCCCACCCAAGTTCTCCCTAGAACTCCCCACCAATGCGAAGGCAAATCTCATGCTCATTAAATGGGCGAAGATACGTGAGAGCATCTCGGGGCATGTTAGTCCTGAAAGTGCTCATTTTCTTCAGTCTTCGATGATCACTTATTTGCCTGGGTACAAACTATTGCTACAGACTGAATCGTGTCCCCCCTCCCCGCCCCGCCTCCAAATTCATGCGTTAAAGCCCTAACCCCCAATGTGAGGCTGTATCTGCAGAGAGAGCTTTTAGGGAGTAATTAACATGAAATGAAGGAGGTAATCAGGGTTAAATGAAGTCCTAAGAGTGGGGTCCTAAACTCTTATAAGGACTGTGGCTTTGAATTCCCAGCCTCTAGACCTGGGAGAGAGAAGTTTCTATTGTTTAAGCCACCCAGTCTATGGCGTTTTGTTATGGCAGCCTGAGCCGATGAGACATCCATGTCCAGGTACCATCCTACTGTCCCCCTCCTAAAGTGCTTTAACGCCACACACCTGGGAGACGACCCGGCTCCAGCGCACCTGCTGGGAATCCGGAGCTGGCCCCAACCCCATATTCGCATCTTGCTTCTGTCCCCCTCCCAGCTCCGCCCGCAGAGCTCTCACACTGGGCTAACATTTCTCTCCACTTTTCTCGGCACTGCCTCCCACACGCTGGTCCACTCCAGCCATCGCACTCCTCCTGCTCCACCTTGGTCCCCCGAGCGGCAGGAGGGCTCTGGGGTCAGACTGCCCAATGTGGGATCCGGCTGTATCCGTGCTAAAGTCCACACCCCTGAGCCTGTTTCCTCACCTGCGGGGGACAGGTAACGGCACATTCGGTAGCGCTGCAGGGACCAGCAGGCACTACAACGTAAGGAACTCACGCTTCGCACGGCCGGCGGATCCGCCCCGCGGCCGGCGGCTCACGGCCAGGTCCCGCCCCGCGGCCTCTCCAGCCCTTGGATTGGTGTCTGGCCTGTCAATCACATGTCAAGCCCGCCCCAGCTCGGGGACGTTTTCCCGCCACCGGCCGGCCCGCCCCCTTGCATTTCTCCCGGAGCCTGCCCTTTCTCCTTTTGCTCCGCGTCCTCGGCACCGCGCTCACCTTCCTCGGCGGGAGGGCTGCTCCGCCGAGACCCGGCCGGCGAGGAGTCCGAGCGGACGCCACTGAACCTGAAACCCCGGCTCGCCGGTGTCGGCGTCCCCCACGGAAGCCCGTCGCGATGCACGCCCCACGCCAGTGCGCGTGCGCACTCCGGGGTCGGCGGGGGCCGGTCGCCTGTTGTGCCACTGCGCTTGCGCCGCGGGCTCGTCCAGGCCTCGGTCTGCGTTACCCGGAAGACCGACCGGCGTTGCACAGCCCATTTCGCTGCGCGTGCGCACTCCGTGTCTTGCTGGGGCTGGACCTCCCCTTTTTGCGTCACTGCGCTTTCGCGGCTGGCTCGCGGGAGGGAGGGGCCGTCGGAGGCTGTGGTCGCGACAGGGTGTTCTTCCTACCCATGCCGCGCCAGCTGTGGAATGTTCGCGCCTCCGCTAGCTGGCGCCCATAATCCTGGGAGCTCAGCAGTCGCTTGACTTCAGTTGGCCGTGTTTATCAAACACCTGAGGGGCCAGGTGCTGTAGCTGATTCAGGAAGCCTGTATTCTGGTCCTGAAACTGAGCCCCTGTAAAACCAGTTTCCTCTGCTCAGTTTATGATTAACCTCTCTGTCCAAAACTTTATTCCCTTTCTTATTCCGTGCCTGTTCCCCTCAGGATTGAGAAGTATCAACAAAAAGAAAAATGGGGGAATTGGAACTGAGCAGGGCCCTCCCGCCCAAAAGCCCCCCTATGTCCTCCGTTTCTTGTTCGTAGAAAAAGACTTTAGGGGCTTCCCTGGTGGCGCAGTGGTCAAGAATCTGCCTGCCAATGCAGGGGACATGGGTTCGAGCCCTGGTCCGGGAAGATCCCACATGCCTTGGAGCAACTAAGCTCCTGCACCACAACTACTGAGCCTGCGCTCTAGAGCCCGCGAGCCACAACTACTGAGCCCGTGTGCCGAGAGCCTGTGCTCCACAACGAAAAGCCACCGCAATGAGAAGCCCGCGCACCGCAACAAAGAGTAGACCCCGCTCCCCGCAACTAGAGAAAGCCCGCGCACAGCAACGAAGACCCAACGCAGCCAAAAATAAATAAATAAATTTTTAAAAAGAAATTAGAATCTCTTTAAAAAAAAAGAAAAAGACTTTAGCTTCCGACGGTTCCCTAAGTTCCAAGGGACAGCACAGGTAGTTACTAACGAGGGAAATGAGGCAATGCAGAAACAAAGGAAAGCAGTTAACCAAGAGAAGTAACAACAATAGTTCAGGGATAAACTCTTATGTATATGCCTCCTCAAGGCATATACCTAACAATCTGACACTTATCTTTGAGTTTTTCTGCAGAAACTAAGACACCTCCCCCAGGTGGAGGATGGTGACTACACGCTGAGCACAAGCATGTGGACTCCAGACGGTTAGGAACCAGAAGGTTGCTGATTAAGATTCCTGAAACACCACCCTGCTACCTCACCACTGACCAATCAGAAGCGCTCACCCCAAAGGTTGCCTTTAAAAACACTTCCCTGAAAGCCATGGGGAGTTCAGGTCTTGTGAGCCTGAGCCGCTGTGCTCCTCTCTTGGCCCTGCAGTAAACGCTGTACTTTCTTTCACCACAGCCCAGTGTCAGGAAATTCACTTTGCTGTGTGTAGTTCGGTCTGGTTAATAGTCCTCGCTCCTGTCAGACCTTAATATATTGGTTATTTTACCTCTATAATGGACAGTACCTGCCCTGCCCACCTCTGCAGGGTTGAGACCAGGTGAGGGAAAGCACTCTGGAAGCCAAGTTTAGGATTGTTGCTCCTGGGCGCCAGCCCTGCTTGGAGGAGCACACCTGGTCGGTGTCAAAGCACATCACCTTCACCTCCCTGGACGTGGGTTCTCCTTTGTCCAGCAGGGGATAGCACTGCATGATCCCTGTGAGCTTTTCTGAAGGCATATCCAGTGTGTGTTTTCCAACACCACCCAGTAATCCAATTCTGACACTATCTATCTGGAGGTAACTGGGATCCCACACGTTAGGAGCTCAGTCCCACATGACTGCGACGTGAGACACCAGTCACTAGGTTGTCACCTGTGCTGCTCACCTACTGGCTGTAAGTCAAGAGGTTCCCACGACCTCCTCCTTGGGTTTGATTAATTTGCTAGAGTAGCTGACGGAATTGCCAGCTACAAATTGGCCCTTGCCATCTACCTCTACGAGGATTAAATCACGAGCCGCTGCAGCTGCTGACCTTCAACGCCCCCTGAAAGGAGTTCAGGGCAGAGGTCAGGAATGAGGCCCTCTGTGCTCTGGGAAAAACTGGCAGAACAGGTCTTTAGATAGAAATTTTCAGGAGAAGATTTTATGAGCCCAATTCTTGCATCTCCTCATATCCAGAAAAGCACTAAAGCCATCAACGGGGACATCGCCTCCTCCTGACTAGCAGCCAGGCTCTGCCAACATGTGTGCTTGACTGCACGTCCCCCCTTCACTAAAATCATACAGAACACTCACCTTCCCCCCCCCCACCCCGCACCTCTCTGGAGCAGTTCCTCAGAGCTATCCGAAATGCTGCTTCCCAGGCCATAGTCCTCATTTTCCCCCAATAAAACTTAACGCACAACTCTCACATTACACTTTTTTTCTTCAGTCGACAGAACTGAGGAAAGCATTTTACTTACTAGATCACCAGTTTATGTAAAAGGATATAACTCAGGAGCAGCAGGATGAAGAGATGCACAGGACAAGGGTGTGGCAGGGGGCACAGAGCTTCCACTCCCCCACACCTCCGCACGCCCACCAACCCGGAAGCTCTCCAAACCTCACCCTTCCGCGTATTTAATGGAGGCTTCATTACATAGACAAAGGTTGATTCAATCATCGGTCATTGGTGACTGAATTCAGTCTCCAGCCCTTCTCCCCTCCAATCACTCAGTTGGTTCCCCTGGCAACCAGCCCCCATCCTTAGGCTGGTTACCTAGGGGCTTTCCAATAATCACATCATTAACATAACAAGAGACACCTCTATCGCTTTCCTCACTTAGGAAGTTTCTAGGGTTTTAGGAGCTCTGCTAGGATCGGGGACTAAGACCAAAAATATAATTATTATCACAATATCACAGGATGGGTCTATGAAATCACAGCTGGGGGCATTTTATGCTAAGTGCTCCCTGGAAATGACCTTGGTAATTGGTGTGACTTCCCAGAAGGATCAAGAAACATTCTGGACAGTTTCTGGGGCTTAAAGGAAAGGCCTTCCAGGAAAGGAGCCAGTGTTACAAGCTGTGTAAAAACTTGGGGGTGGGAATTTACAAAAGGATGGTTCCAGAGTCGGTATTTTTGTCAGTACTTCCAACTATCGGTGACTGGGGTAGTTTGAAAAGGGCAAAGAACTAACACCCTTCAGGGTCTTGGAAGGTGGCCCACCAAAATCCTGAAAAGGTCTCTGATGCCTCAGTTTTAAGTTCATGTAAATGTTGCATTTACTATACAACCACTGTTTGTTTTAGCATTTAAAAAGCTGTTTTAAAGTAATTGTCGGTGGTGGCGCAGTGGTTGAGAGTCTGCCTGCCGATGCAGGGGACACAGGTTTGTGCCCCGGTCCGGGAAGATCCCACAGGCCGCGGAGCAGCTGGGCCCGTGAGCCATGGCCGCTGAGCCTGCGCGTCCGGAGCCTGTGCTCCGCAACGGGAGAGGCCACAACAGTGAGAGGCCAGCGAACCGCCAAAAAAAAAAAAAAAAAAAAAAAGTAATTGTCATCTGGTAAACTTGACACTTCAAGAAGATGCATTGGACTTGGGTCTATTTCTTCAGAGTTCCTCCTCCCCGCTCTCCACACACACACACACTCCTAGGGTATGAAATCCCTAATTTAAGACGCACCATTAGAGGAATAGAAGGTGATAAGACTTGGAGTCTGGATGTAGAAGACTTTAAACAGTAAGCTAATACGTTCAGACTTTATCTTATAAGCAATTTGCACATCACTGAAATGGCTTTTGAACAGACGAGTGAAATTGCAAAATCAATGCCTTGGAAATAATAAGCCAGAAGCAGCGTGAAGAATGTTGGCCCGGGAGAGACCAGAAGCAAGTGAACAAGTCAGGTTATGCAGTAAACCAGACAATGCAACAGGGACTTGGACCTCTAGAGTAGCGATGGGAATGGGTGATGGATGCGGTTAAACCAGGATGTAAACCCAGACTATGTCCCTCTATCCTCCCCTCATCCTCACCCCAAGGGTTTATTTAGAGAACGATGCTTCTAACTTAAGGCTGGGCTTTGTCCCAAAGGTAAAATCAGAAGTTTGCCCCACGTGGACCACCTCTGCATTTCTTGCTAATGGCGTTCATTGAATGAACTCAAACACCTTAACAAACTCCTCTCAGAACTCAAGGCCAGGGAGAAAAGTTTTTCTACTTATGTACGAATATGCTTTCTATAACTTGGCCGTGAGAGCTCTTTAAACTCATTATGTATTCCTCTTTGCCTTCGCTGCTAGTAATCTCAGCTACATGTTGTGCACTGTTTTAGCATTTCAGTGGAAAGCATTTTTTGATACTTTCTTTTTTTCTGTTCTCATTGCTTCTTGCTAATTCTAAGTACAGGCCCTAGTAAAATCAGACCACCTGGATTCAGATCCCGACTCCACCATTAACCAGCTGGGTGGCCTTGTCGGGTTGTTTTAACTCTCTGAGCCTCAGTTTTCTCACTTAGGAAATGGAGATAATAACAGGACCCACCTTACAGGATTCTTGTGAAAGAAACGAGATCATCTGGGTAACGTAAAGGGCTCAGCCCCATGCATGCCACATTATAAAAGCTCAACGAAAGTGAGCTATTACTAATATTTTGGTTTGTTTGATTTTTACTTTATATTGGAGTATAGTTGATTTACAATGTGTTAGTTTCAGGGGTACAGCAAAGCGATTCAGTTATACATATACATACATCTATTATTTTTCAGATTCTTTTCCCATTTAGGTTACTACAGAGTATGAAGTAGGGTTCCCTGTGCTATACAGTAGGTCCTCGTTGATGATCTGTTTTATATATAGTAGTGTTTATGTTCATCCCAATCTCCTAATTTATCCCTCCCCCCCAAACTGTTACTAATATTGATTGGGTTTAGTTTTAGTGTCTCTATGCTTTTATTATATTTCCTTAGATCCCCTTTAGAAATAGTTGTGATATAAACCTAACAATAAATAAATAAAATCTAATAAAATAAAAGTAAAGTTGGGTCCTGACTAACTGTGTAAACTTTTACATTTTGGCCTTTGGCAATTGGAAGAGCAGAAATAAGGAGGCCAGGAGTGATATTTCGAGACGGAGCACGAATATTCAGTTTCTGAGATATTTAAAGTTATGCAATTTGATGGGGCACACCGCAGTGTGTTTGTTTGTGTCGGGGGGGAGGGAGGGGGTCATCCATGTACAGGCAGGACCAGGACCTCTCAAAGGCATCTTATTCCAGGGTATAGCCTGGCCTTGGCATTCCTTCATTCAATAAATATTAACTGAGCATCAGTCCCGAAGCTGAATTATCTTAGTAAGCTCAGAAAGTATCAGGCTCATTACAAATGCAGGATCACAAAATTTACATTCACACTAATTCATTTATAAAGGATTTATTTATAAAGGAGTCATTTCCGGTGAGCGTAAGCTAATTTTTCCCTTCCTATTTGGGAAGCCAATGTGAACTGCAAGATTGCTTGGTGACCATTAAGTCAAAAAAAGGAAAACATACGAATTTGAGTGAGATGCATTACCTATGCACTGGGCAAGTCCCATGAACTGTGCCTGTCCTATAAGAGAAAACACTTTTCTAGAGACCAGCTTGCTCCCATCCTCAGACCCCATGTGCCTCTCCCTGGAATAGTGCCAGATGCACCCTAATCATACTTGTTTCTCTGAATCCTAGTTTCTTTGATAACTATGTTCAGTATATATCTAGTTAGATTAACTTTGCTCATTAAGCCACATTCTAGTGGGTGTGGGATACAGTCTGTTTCCTCACATAATAGGTTGAACTAATTTGTCAAACTTAATTTTCAAGTGCCCCACTTTCACTGTCTCGATGAGGTATTCAGTGGTGTTTGAAAATGGGGGACTAGAGTTCAGACAGAAGTAGGAGCTGGATATATGGATTTCATCACCCCTAAAGCTATAGTAAGTAGTAGCATTTCTGAAGGAATGAATAGTTAAAAAAAGAAAAAGAACCAGGCAGCATCCACATGCAAAAGAATGAAGTTGGACCCTTACCATACACCACACATAAAAATTAACTCAAAATGATTTAAACTTAACAGCTAAACTATAAAAGTCTTAGAAGGAAAAATAAGGGAAAAACTCCATGACATTGGATTTGGCAATGATTTCTTGGATGATACCAAACGCAAAGGCAGCAAAAGTAAAAATAAGTTGGACTACAACAAAATTTAAAACTTCTGGGCATCAAGAGACACAATCAACAGAGTGAAAAGACAATCTACAGAATAGGAGAAAATATTTGCAAATCATGTATCTGACAAAAGGCTAATATCTAGTATATATAAAGTACTTCTACAACCGATCAACAAAAAAGAAGACAACCCAATTTAAAAATGGGCAAAAGACCTGAATAGGTATTTCTCCAAGAAAGATATACAAATGGTCAACAAGCACATGAAAAGATGCTCAACATCATTAATCATTAGGGAAATGCAACTCAAAACCACAGTGAGAAACCACTTCACACCCATTAGGATGGATGCTATTAAAAAAACAGAAAACAACAAGTGTTGGCAAGTCTGTGGAGAAAAGGAAACTCTTGTGCACTGCTGGTGGCAAAGTAAATTGGTGCACCACTATGGAAACAGTATGGAGGTTCCTCAAAAAATTAAAAATAGAATTACCATATCCAGCAATTCTACTTCCAGGTATATACCCAAAAGAAGTCAAAGCAGGGACTCAAACAGATATTTGTACACCCATGTCCATAGCCACATTATTTGCAGTAGCCAGAAGGTGGAAACCACCCAAGCGTCCATCAACAAATGAATGGGTAAACAAAGTGTGGTATCTCCCTGAGGTGGAATATTATTCAGCCTTAAAATAGAGGGAGATTCTGACACATGCTACAATACAGATGAACCTTGAAGGCATTATATGTATTAGTCAGGGTTCTCCAAAGAAACAGAACCAACAGATGTATCTATAGAGATATTTATTTTAAGGAATTGGCTCATACAATTATGGAAGCTTGGTAAGTCCAAAATCTGAAGGAGACTGGCACCAGAGCTGGCACCCTGGAGACTCAGAGAACAACGGCGGTTCAAGTACAAGGTTATCTACTGGCAGAATCTCTTCTTGCCCTGGGGATATCAGTCTTTGTTCTATTAAGGCCTTCACCTGATTAGAAGAGGCTCACCCACATTACGGAGAGTAACCTGCTCTACTCAAAGTCCACTGGTGTAAATGTCAACCTCATCTAAAAAACACCTTCACAGAAACATCCTGATTAATGTTTGACCAAATATTTGGGCACCATAAAAATAACCATCACATTATGTTAAGTGAAATAAGCCTGTCACAGTATGATTCCAATTATATGAGTTACTTAGTCAGATTCATAGACAGAAAGTAGAATGGTGGTTGCCAGGGCCTGATTCAAGGGGGAAATTGGGAGCTGTTTTTGTTTTTTTAATTTATTTTTTTTAATTAATTAATTTATTTATTTTTTTATTTTTGGCTGTGTTGGGTCTTCGTTTCTGTGCGAGGGCTTTCTCTAGTTGCGGCAAGCGGGGGCCACTCTTCATCACGGTGCGCGGGCCTCTCACTATCGTGGCCTTTCTTGTTGGCGGAGCACAGGCTCCAGACGCGCAGGCTCAGTAGTTGTGGCTCACGGGTCTAGTTGCTCCGCAGCATGTGGGATCTTCCTCGAACCTGTGTCCCCTGCATTGGCAGGCATTGGCAGGCAGATTCTCAACCACTGCGCCACCAGAGAAGCCCGGGAGCTGTTTTTTGATGGGTATAGAGTTTTAGTTTTGTAAAAGGAAGAGAGTCCTGGAGGTTGTTTCCACAACTACACGAATGTACTTAATGCTACTCAACTGTACACTTAAAAATGGCTAATATGGTAAATTGTATGTTGTCTGAATTTTACAATTAAAAATTTTTTTAAATATTTATTTATTTATATTTATTTTTGGCTGCATTGGGTCTTCGTAGCTGCGTGCAGGCTTTCTTTAGTTGTGGCGAGTGGGGGCAAGTCATCGTTGTGGTGTACAGGCTTCTCATTGCGGTGGCTTCTCTTGTTGCGGAGCACAGGCTCTAGGCACGTGGGCTTCAGTAGTTGTGGCACGCGGCCTCAGTAGTTGTGGCTTGGGTGCTCTAGAGCGCAGGCTCAGTGGTTGTGGCGCACAGGCTTAGTTGCTCCGCGGCATGTGGGATCTTCCTGGACCAGGGCTTGAACCCGTGACCCTTGCATTGGCAGGTGGATTATTAACTACTGCTCCACCAGGGAAGTCCCTGCTCAGCACTTTTATGTTCATTATCTCTTTTATCCTGCAGCAATGTTGAAAGACTAAGTAAATCCATCAGGTTTGGGTTTACCTGTGTCAGAAAACTCAAATAACATTGGTTAAAATAGATGAAATTTTACTTCTACCCCCCTTCCCCCAACAGACAGAGTCTGAAGTTAGGTTATCCAAGTTGGTGAGCAGCTCTGCTATCATAACTGACCTGGGTTCTTTCCATCTTTTTGCTCAGCCGTCATCAATATGCCACTTCCTCCTGACAGTCCAGGACCTGCTTAGTTCCAGCACCATGTCCACATTCTAGCCACCAGGAAGCCAGGCAGGACAAAGTGGGTGCACCTGTCCTACTAGAGCACTTCTCAGAAAGTCAGACAGGCCACCTTCCCTTACGCCCACTTGGTCCAAACATGGTTAGGTGGCCACGCCAGCGGCGGGGAGGATGGGAAACATTGTCTTTACCCTAGGCATCCAAATGCACAGTTAAAAAAAGTAAGAGGGGCTGGGACTTCCCTGGAGGTGCAGTGGTTAGGGCTCTGCGCTTCCATTGCAGGGGGCAAGGGTTCGACCCCTCGTCATGTGGCCAAAAGATAAATAAATAAAATAGGAGGGGGGGAGAATGGGTGTTGGGGGACAGCAATACCACAGAAGTTATCATAAAGGCCATCTGGTAGATGAGAAACCAGCCACAGGGAAGGGAAGCAAGGCACTTGCATGTAGCACGAAAGAACCAGATCGTGGGAAACATTTGTGCAGCAAGGATTCAGACCCAAGTTTTAGAATGTTTTTCTGAAACTAAATTAGAATGGACCCCAGGTTATCCCAACAGCATGTCCCCTACTTCCCTGAGGGAGCGGTAGGGCTGGAGTTTCTGCTGCTGCACCGTGTACAGTCCACAGCTCTGACCTGCAATCTCAACAGACGCAGGCAAGCACATCAGGCCCACGGGTCTCACCCGACTTGAGGACACAGAAAAGAAAGACTGAATGCCAGGTGCCGTGGGTCTGCCCCCTCCCGCCCCTCCCCCACCGAGTCCTCCCTGTTGTCACATGAAACTACCTGAAGGTCGAAGGACACGCTTCCAGAGTTGTTCCTGTCACCTGGGTTTATCCCCAGTCCCCAGAAATTAGGATGGAAGCCGTTTGTCTTAGGATGAGAAACTAAGTTTTATTGACAAATGTATATGCTGACAGCCAACAATCCCCTAGGGAGATAAAGGACAGGAAACACTGTATCTGCTAAGATCAAAACTGTCTCCTTGGCTACCCTGGTGGTGCAGTGATTAAGAATCCGCCTGCCGTTGCAGGGGACATGGGTTTGAACCCTGGTCCGGGAAGATCCCACATGCCACGGAGCAACTAAGCCCACGTGCCACAACTACTGAGCCTGCGCTCTAGAGCCCGCGAGCCACAACTACTGAGCCCGTGTGCCACAACTACTGAGCCTGCGCGCCAGAGCCTGCGAGTCACAACTACTTAGCCCATGTGCCACAACTACTGAGCCCGCATGCCTAGAGCCCGTGCTCCGCAACAAGAGAAGCCACTGCAGTCAGAAGCCCGAACACTGCCACGAAGAGTAGCCCCCACTCGCCGCAACTAGAGGAAGCCGGCGCACAGCAATGAAGACCCAATGAGGCCAAAAATAAATAAATAAAATGAATTTTTTTAAAAAAATTATAAAAATATGGTTTCTCAGACTCCACTCCAGATGTGCTATTCGGGGTCCTCACTCCCCAAGCAAACTGCATTCTCAGAGGGCAGAGTTAGTATCTTTCAGAGAGAGCGCCATGTCTCCACAGGACACCACAGTGCTGCTCACAGAAAAGGCTCTGAAAATAGGTAGAAGCCACCTGTCTGCTTTGCAAACCGATCTCAGGCTTTGAAGAGCCTGAATGTAATGGATGGGCAGCGGTCTGAGGCCACAGCTGGCTTTGTAAGGGTGCCTTACCCCTCTCCTCATCCCCAGCCCCCTCTCCCTCTCCATTTTATATGACCTCAAGGTCTTGGGAAAGCCCTCCCAGCGCAAACACTCAGCCTTCCTGCTCACTGGTTTGAGATCCTCCTGGATCGGGATAATAATTGTGCATATAAATATATATATATATACATATATCCCCATATCCCTTCCCTCTTGAGCCTCCCTCCCACCCTCCCTATCCCACTCTTCTAGGTCATCACAAAGCTGATCTCCCTGTGCTATGCAGCAGCTTCCCACTAGCCATCCATTTTACATTTGGTAGTGTATTATGTCAATGCCACTCTCTCACTTCGTCCCAGCTTCCCCTTCCCCCTCCCGGTGTCCTCAGGGCCATTCTCTACGTCTGCGTCTTTATTCCTGCCCTGCCACTAGTAGAACTTTGATAGTTTTAGGGTTTACATTTAAGTATGATTCATTTTGAGTTAATTTTTGTACATGGTGCGAGGTATGGATTGAAGTGCATCCTTCCATGTGTAGACATCCAAATGGTCCAGCACCATTTGTTGAAAGAGACTAACCTTTCTCCAAAGAACTGTCTTTTCACCTTTGCCAAAGATCAGTTGACAGTACATGTGTAGCTACATCTATCTCTGGATTCTCTATTCAGTTCCATTGATCCATTTGTCTTTCTTGATGCCAATATCACACTGTCTTCATTGTTGTGGTTTCATGTCTTTCTTCTTTTTCTAAACTGTTTTGGGTATGTTGGGTGTTTTGCATTTCCATTTCCATATGAATTCTAGAATCAGCTTGTTAATTCCTATATTTAAAAAAAATCCTGCTGGAATTTTGATTAGGATTGCATTGAATGTATAGATCAACTTGGGAAGAACTGATATCTTATCCATATTGAATCTTCTGATCCATGAATACTACATGTATTTCCATTTATTTAGGTCTTCTTTTTTTTTTTTTTTTATTTATTTAAGTCTTCTTTATCTCAGCAATGATTGGTAGTCACCAATGTACATGTGTCTCCTATCTTCTCTTCAGATTTGTTCCTAAGTATTTCATATTTTACACAGATGATCACGTTGCCTGTGAATAAAGACAATAGTTATACTTCTTTTCTGATTTGTATGCCTGTTATGTCAAGTTGTTTGATATGTTCAACTCTTACTGATCATGTACTTTTACTTACTAATCATCTACTTGTTCTATCAATAATTGAAAGAGGGGCGCTGAAATCTCTGATTGTAATTATGGATTTGTCTCTTTCTCCTTACAGTTCTATTGATTTTTGCTTTATATATTTTGAAGCTCTGTTATTAGGTACATAAACATTGTCATGTGCTCTTAATGCATTGACCACTTTACCATTATAAAATAACATTCTTTATACTTGATGATATTCTTTGCTCTGAAATCTACTTTGTCTGATATTAATATAGCCAAAACAGCCATTTTGTTGAAAGGGTTAACATGGTATATCTTTTTTTTTTTTAACCTTTTTATTTGTAACCTATTTGTATCTTTATCTTTGAAGTGTATTTTCTGTAGGTAGTATATAGGTGGGTCTTGCTTTTTTTTTTTTTTTGCGATATGCGGGCCTCTCACTGTTGTGGCCTCTCCCGTTCTGGAGCACAGGCTCCGGACGCGCAGGCTCAGCGGCCATGGCTCACAGGCCCAGCCACTCTGCGGCATGTGGGATCTTCCCGGACCGGGGCACGAACCTGTGTCCCCTGCATCAGCAGGCGGACTCTCAACCACTGCGTCACCAGGGAAGCCCCTTGCTTTTTTATCCATCTGACAATCTCTGGTTTTTAATTGTGGTATTTAAACCATTTACATCTAATGTGATTATGTATGGTTAGGCTTAAATCTATCATCTTGCTATTTGTTTTCTATTGGTACCAATTCTTTGTTCCCCTTTCCTTCTCTTTCTGCCTTCTTTTGAATTCACTGGGTATTTTTTATAATTCTGTTATAGCCTTTGTTGGCTTGTTAGCTATAACTCTTTGTTATTTTAGTGGCTGCTGTAGGTTGCTAAAGATAGTAAATATCTTTAACGTTAGAGTCCAAGATGATGGCATAGGTGGATCCTGAACTCATTTCCTCCCACAGACACACCAAACCTACAGCCACACATGAATCATTTCCCTGTGAAAACTAGATGAACTGCTCTCCACAACAAAGGCTTAAAAAGGCCACATTGAGACAGGTAGGAGAGGCAGAGACACAGTCCCACAAAAAAACCCATTCCTGACACAGGGACACACAATGGAGAGGGATCTCACCAGAGAGGTGCTTCTCCTGAAGGAGCGAGGGGTTGGTTCCCCACATCAGGCACCACAACCTCTGGGATCTGCACCAGAGAGAAGAGCCCCCAAAACGTCTGGCTTAGAAAACCAACAAGGCCAATGTCCAAAGGACCCAAAGTGCTGTTGGAAACTAAGATACCCCTCCTAAAGGTCCTCCCTTGTCCCAAAACCCAGCAAAAAAGACAGTTTAAAAAGCACCTAGACCATGTATGAAGGAGATTCATTTGCTAATCTACAAACACTGGCTGGAGGGACAGTCAAAATGCTCCCTGAAAACAGAGCCATTACTGCACCCTCAACCTACCTGCTGGCCCAGGCGTGTGAGCTCGGACACCACTCCCTCCCCCACCTTTCTGAGATGCGGGGGGTGGCAGGGTGAGTGTTTGCAGCCCTATCCTGCTGCCTTGCTGAAGCTGGACAGTGCAGATGGTGGCAGCACTACCCTGCCCCCGGCTGGGGCTGGTGAACACAGGCACACAGGCAAGGTGCTCTCCTGCTGCCTTGCTGAAGCCCCCGGGCACCTGCAGAAGTCATCTTCCTGCTGCCTTGCTGAAGCCAATGAGTGTGCCTCACCCGTTGCACCCTGCAGCTACCTTGCTAAAGCCAGTGGGCATGTGCAATCCACACAGGGGAGGTCCTTTGATCACCTGGCTTGGTGGCCAAGAGGGCTGGCATTCCTGAGCTTCATGGGCCTGTAACACTTAGAAAGACAGCTCATGCCAGGCCTCCACTCCCAGGGCACTGCACAGACAGCAGACTAAAACACAAGCCCAGTCTTCCTGTGAAAAAGTCTTCCTGTGAAAAAAAGATTTACTTAGCCTGGAGCTTAGCCTGAGGGACAGGCTTCATATTTCTCACACATCTAGAGGCTAAGGAGTCAATCCCAGGGAACGTAAGCAGGGAGACGCCATCCTTACACAATCCCTTGGCCTTGCTACAGCTCAACAAGACCTCCTGGAAAGGAGCTTATATACTATTTTTGCAACTGTCGCCTAAGGAACACCTCTAGATCTCCTGGCATCCAAGAAGCCTGAAACAAGGTGCTAAGTGAGATTCCCCTCGGATTACGGACAGATCTTGGCACACCATCAACAATAGGGGCGTATAATAAATCAGGCGGTTTGCATAATCACAAAGGTTCGAGAGACAACAAAGAGAGAGGGCTGAGTTGAACAAAAAGGGTCATCACATACACAAGTCCACTCCTTTAAGACAGAGAGGTAGCTGCAACCCCTAATACATAGAAACAAACACAGAGAATCAAGCAAAATGAGTAAACAGAGATATGTTCCAAACCAAAGAACAAGACAAAACCTCAGAAAACGCCCTTAGTGATACAGAGGTGAGCAATCTATCTAATGAAGAATTCAAAGTAATGGTCATAAAGAGACTCACCAAACTCAGAGGAATGATTGAACACAGTAAGAACGTCAACAGAGATAGAAAACATGAGAAAGTACCAAACAGGAATCACAGAGCTGAAGCATACAATAACTGAACTGCAAAATACACGAGAGGGGTTCACAGCAGACTGGATGAAGTAGAACGGCTCCGCAAGCTGGAGGATAAAGCCATGGAACTCACCTAGACAGAGCAGCAAAGAGAAAAAAGAATTTAAAAAAACGAAGACAACATAAGGGACCTCTAAGTGGAATAAGACTCACACTATTGGGGTCGCAGATGGAGGAGAGAGAGAAAGAGCAGAAATGTTAGCTGAAGAAATAAAGGCTGAAGACGTTCCTAACCTAGGGAAGGAAACGGACATCCAGGTACAGGAGGCCCAGAGACTCCCCAATATGATGAACCCAAAGAGAGCCACACCAACACACATTATTAGGAAAACATCTTTAACTTATCCCAGGCAACTGCAATATTATAAGACTTTATGTACAGCAAGTAAAAGTGTACTTACACTACACCATGTACTATTTTTGTCATACATTTTATTTCTACATGTTATAAACTCCACACTACATTGTTAGAATTTGATTAGCCAGTTTTTTGTTTTTGTTTTTGTTTTTCGGTACGCGGGCCTCTCACTGTTGCGGCCCCTCCCGTTGCGGAGCACAGGCTCCGGACGCGCAGGCTCAGCGGCCATGGCTCACGGGCCCAGCCGCTCCGCGGCATGTGGGATCTTCCCGGACCGGGGCACGAACCCATGTCCCCTGCATCGGCAAGCGGACTCTCAACCACTGCGCCACCAGGGAAGCCCTCCCCACCACTCTTGAATGGGGGGGCTTCTATTCCGCCTTCTCTCTCCATCTCTGCTTCCAAGTCTTCTCCCCAGCCTCACAGTCTCCCATGCCCTAATATGCCCTACTGAGCCATTCCTGGTCTCCTGGGTTCCCATCAGCCCACAGGGATCCTGGCTTGCCCCCCTCCCCCAAACACGCCGACGACTGAACTTAGTGGAGATGTCCAGTGAGAGCTGGGAGGATGAAGCTAGTCCAGAGTCCACACAGCGCCCCCTGCTGCCCCGTCCTCTTCTCCCACTAACCCTGGCCGAGGCTGTTTCCCCACGGCGACCAGGAGGCTCCTTGAGGGCAGGTCGTGCAGATGCAATCTGTCCCACAGCTTGACAATGACATTCCTGGAGACTGGGACCCCAGCGCCATTAGGACTGAAGTACACATCCCCTCCAAGTCTCCCTCTGGCTTCTGTAAAAAGAAAGACTGACTATTCCAAGGCTAATCCCCAAGATGAACCCCCCAGCTTCTGAGAACCAGCTTTGGTCAATAAGTGATTCTCTTCTATCCAGAGGGCAAGAATTCACCTACCTCATCCTACCACCCCATCCAACATATACCTTCAAATGATGGTGGGCAAGAGCCCCCTAGAGCGTGCAAGAGGACAGGCAGACAAGAAGTGTGCAAAGTCACTGCACTGTGTGCTGGGGTGGGAGCGGGGATTAGGGTTTCCAGGGCACAGAGCTTCCCCTGCAGCAGTAAGTGAACCTTCAGGAAGGTGGGTAGGTTGTAGAAGCCACTTTGGAAAGTCCCTGGTAGATCAGGGGTCTTGATCAGAAGTCAGGCATGCCAAGGAAGGCCGGGAAACTGGAAGAAAGACACCTCCTAGGTAGGCAGTTAACCAAGAAAACAAGGCACCAGATTAACCCAGTGTCAGAAAAGCAAGTACAAAAGCATGTGGATAGGCAGGTGGATGTCATGAATGTTTAGTCTAAAGGTGCACTAGCAGACAGGTGGGTGGATTCGTAAATAGATCGAGACAATTCGTTGAGTTGCAACAACAAAGGTGACGAAGGTGACTGCCTAAAACATCCCAGGAGGAGGGTTTGGACACAGTCTGAGGACCAGGTAAACTCTGAGGGCCAACACCCCAAATCCTTCCCCGCTTTCCATCTCATTCCTCCCGCCTCACCCCTTCACTTCATTCCTGTATCTTCAACTCTGCCTACATCACAGCTCCTGAGAGATGCTCCGGGTACAAGACACGAGCTCTAGCAAACTGTTTAGAAACTTGAGATACTCATATCCCAGGTCTCACCTAGCTATCAGACGTCATCATCCACCGGAGAGGAACTCCAGGGCTGGGGTCCTTTCTTCCCCCACAGCTCCCAACCCAGAGGCACGAGCTCGTCACCATCGATGGCTGTCACCTTCTGGCATAATGGAGATGCCATCTCGTCACTCAGGATTTTGACTTCCAGCAACTTGAGGGCTTGTAAGATATTGTCTGCTGACAACTATAGGAGAGACGGGGCTCGGGAAGGAAAGAAAGTTGAAGAATGGAGATGATACAGAGAAAAACGATCTCTGGTAGAGAAGGGAAGAGGAGCAGTGAATCTAGGGAGAGGACTGAAGCTGGACTGGGGGTGCGGGGGGGAAGGAACGGCTCAGATGAGGGACATGGGAGCCAGACCTGGAGCTGTGAATGGACGGTACCACGTAGTGCTCTGCTGACTGGAAATTCTTCCCGCCCTCCTGGCACAAGGGGACCGCGCCCAACCAGCTACCTCCATGGAGGTGGTCCTACCCGGCTGGAAGCCAGGAAGATGTCTGAGGTGTCCTCACCTGACCAGCAACTTGGAGCGCCTCCATAACGTTCTTTCCTGAGACATCACATCTCATGTCCCTTTCAGCGGGCTCTGAGGAACCTACCATAACTATAAATATCTCTGCAAGGTATAAGCTCCTGATTCAGACCGTGCCCTCCCTAGCAATTTATCCTTAGGCGATTCACTTCCCTCCTGGAGACTCTATTTCTGCATATGTAAAATAAGCATAATAAAACTTAACATGAGAACCAAAAGAGACAAGATACATCCTATTAGGTATCAACTTGCAAGATCTCATCCTGCCCTTTGGATCACATCTTTCCCCTTGAGATCATAAAGTGCCTTCTATGCGGGAGAGCTGGAGAGAGAGTTGGGGGCCGGGGTGTGGTGACGGGGGTGCAGTGCTCGTCCGTAAGATTATGAAAATCTCTTTCTGGCTTACTTCACTCTGACACAGGGCTGGGAAGGGGAGGGTGGGACGAACTGGGCGATGGGGATTGACATACATACACTACCAGGCGTAAAATAGGTAGCTAGTGAGAACACGCTGTAAGGCAGAGGAAGCTCTGCTCCGGTGCTCTGTGACAACCTAGATGGGTGGGATGGGGAGGGAGGTCCGAGAGGGAGGGGATATAGGTATACGTATAGCTGATTCACTTCATTGTACAGGAGACACTAACACAACGTTGTAAAGCAATTATACTCCAATTTTTTTAAAAAGTGATTTAAGCCAGAAAAAAAAAAGATTATGAAAAACTGCTCACTATAAACTACAGTTACCTATACCCATAGCCTTGGTTAATAGTGATAGGAAAAACAGAAAACAAAAAAATGGAAAGTTGATTTAGTCTGGGCTCAGTTTACTACCAGCACAGATTGTTTGGTTATTTATTTAGATATTCTGGTTTATCTTCACTAAAGACACGCCTTATTATTACTCGCCTGTATAATGATTATCACTGTACTCACAGCAGCAGCAGCAGCAGTAGAAGCTCCCTCATAGGGTCGTTAGGAGCATTACATGAGACAATATATATAGAACAGTGCCTGGCATATAGTAAGAACTCAATAAATACTGATCTTTTTTTTTTTTTTTTTTTTTTGGCCACACCACGCAGCATGCGGGATCTTAGTTCCCCGACCAGGAATCAAACCCGAGCCCCCTGCAGTGGAAGAGCAGAGTCCTAACCATTGGACCTCCAGGGAAGTCCCTCATCAATAATTTCTACTAAACATTTAAAGAAAACATAATGCCAATTATACACAAATTCTTCCATTAAATAAAAAAAGAACATTCCTCAACCCATTTTTATGAGATTAGCATAATCTTAATACTGAAGCTTAAAAAAGATTGTACAAGAAAGGAAAATTAAGGCCAATCTTTCTCATGACTATAGATGTGAAAGTCTTTTCTAAAAATAGAAAACTAAGTCCAGCAACAATATATAAAAATGACAGCAGATCACAAGGTCTGCATAAAAAAAGAAAAGCAATTTAAACCACACCCAGGGTGCTAAGTGCCCAAGGAGGATGTTTGCCTGCAACAGGAGTTCGGGTGGGTGAACACTGCCTGAGATTTCCGCCACCAGCTTTAGTGACCCCAGAGAGAGCCACAGCTGCCCCCCCACTGCCCCAGGAGACCCTCCAAGGTCAGCAATATATGGAAATAGTACCTATACCAAAAATAAATTATTTATTTTTAAAATGAGTAAAGCAGAAGCAGAGCCAGAGGACTTCGTAAGTGAGATTGAAAAGGAACAGTCAGCCAGGATAGGGTAGAAACAATATGAAATGCGGCTGTGGGTCCAAAAGAATTTGGAGGAAGAAAATGTGATCACTTCAAAGAGGTCAAATAAGCTAATACTTGAAATGTTTCTTTTTATCTTTATAATTGCAAATAATGTCTAATAATGCAAAACGGTTTTAAAACAAATCACATATAAGAACAAAGTAGCAGAGAAGAAGTAGCAGTACCAATGCCAAACTATGGATTCACTTTCATTAGGCAAGAACACATCACCAGTCTCTCAGGAATATGATGGGAAGGGAGGATTTCAGGATGCTTGCACTAAGTGGGTTCAGCTCATTTCCAAGCCTGGAAAGGAGTTAAATTTAATCTATACCAAGAAAAAAAAAAGAAAGAAAGAAAGGAAAAGAAGATGAAGGAAGAGAAGGAGGAGAAGAAGAAGAAAAAGACGAAGACTTTGGGGCCAGAACTAAATTAAATACGATTTATATAATTTTACTGATACTATTAGTGCCTTCATAAATTTCACACTAAATTCAAAAAAAACCAAAACGCACACCAAGATTCCAAGAGGGAGGGGATATATGTATACGTATAGCTGATTCACTTTGTTATACAGCAGAAACTAACACAACACTGTAAAGCAATTATACTCCAATAAAGATGTTAAAAAAAAAAGTGGTTGGGGACTTTCCTGGTGGCGCAGTGGTTAAGAATCCGCCTGCCAATGCAGGGGACACGGGTTCGAGCCCTGGTCCGGGAAGATCCCACATGCCACGGAGCAACTAAGCCTGTGCGCCACAACTACACAACCCGCGCGCCTAGAGCCCGCGAGACACAACAAGAGAAGCCACTGCAATGAGAAGCCCGCGCACCGCAACGCAGAGCAGCCCCCGCTCAGTGCAACTGGAGAAAGCCTGTGCGCAGCAACGAAGACCCAATGCAGCCAAAAAAAAAAAAAGAAAGAAAAACTGGTTGCCGTTGAAGGATAACAACTCTTCATTTGAAAAATGGTCAATAAAAAGAACAAATCAAGCAATTATCCAGCCTTTTCTATATAATTGTACCACAGGGTAACAAAATAGCTTATATAAGGGGCAGTATCTCTTTAGAGAAGTATGCCAACTAGTAAATGAAGAAGGAATGATACAGTAATAATACCATTTTTCAATCCATAATTAATTAACAGCTACTAACATCACACACACACTAAAAGCCAGCCCAGACTTTACTTACCTCCTGTTGGAAGAACCTGGGATAATCTTTGCTGCCCCTCCCCATCTAACCTAAAGCCCGTGAAGCCTTTAGATCAAGCTGCTGATTTACAGTAAATTAGTAGCGAACAGAGGCACACGTGAAACTTCAGGATCTCATTAGCAAAGCCCAACATACGGGGAAACAACCCAGTTTCTTCAATAAATAAATTGCGAGGAAGAAAAAAAAGAGAGATGAAAGCAGAAAGCTGTAGATCAAGGAAAGCTAAGAGACACTCACGTGACCACTGGAACCACAAGTCCACGGTCATGGTGCGCTACTACACACACGTGACCAAGCAGAGTTCCAGCACCTGAGATGGACGTTAGCTTTTGGAGATGCGGCTTCGGAGCACGGCCTTACCTTCTCAGCACATACAGACCAGGCCAGGCCTGAACCACGTCCCAGAAAACTGCCTGCCACAGCGTACAGCGGGGCTTCCCAAACCTTTTCCACAGAGAGAGGAAACGTTTCAGACTTTGCAGGCCATGTGGTCTCTGTTGCAACTGTCCATCTTGACACTGCAACCACTGACAATACATAAATGAAGCAGCTCGGCTGTGCTCTCAGAATACAGGACTCGGCCTTCCGGGCTGTAGTTTACCAACTGCTGCCCTGGAGCTTGGAGCCTCTTCCCAGAGCCTCAGTGACCGACCGATCCAGACGCAGACCAGCTCCAGCTCCTTCCAGAAACCCAAGCCTCACCTGTCAAAGACTAAGAAGGCTCCTCCAGACGTACAGCCCCTCCAGGCCTGAGGGTCCGTCCACCCACTGGAGGCCTGGTGGACTGAGTCCCTGCCTTACCTTGTGAGCGGTGAATCCATCTGGCCCCCAGCCACTGTCCCTGCTCGCCACCCTCCAGGCATCCACACTTCCCCGCACCCTCTTGCCTTTGCTCTGACCGTGTCCTCTCCCGAGCGGGGTGCTCACCTCCCGGTCAGCTCACATGTCAATGTCACCTCTTGAGAGGTTTACCCTGGTCCCCGACAATCTGTTACATTCTTCTGTTTTCCCTTCTGCGTAGCACTTATCGCTGTCTGAAATGATCATATTTGTTTACTGTATGTCTCCTCCCACTCCTCCCAGGACTTCCCTGGCGGTCCAGTGGTTAGGACTCTGCGCTTTCACTGCCGTGGGCCCGGGTTCAATCCCTGGTCAGGGAACTAAGATCCCAGAAGCTTGGCAGCAAGGCCAAAAAAAACGTTAAGTCCCCTGAGCTCAGGAGGCTTGCCCATCTTGGTCACTGCTGTACTGCTGGCCTGGAGCAGGTTCTCAGTCCATATTCATTAAATGGAACGAATGAATGAATGAGTGGTCTCCCTGCTCTGTGCCTCCTCTCCCTGACCTACCCCTCCACCTCCACCCCTCTCAAACCCTCCACCAGGGCTTTGGAAGGCCTCCCCACTATGCCAGCTTCCCTCCATCCTCAACCCTTCCCCACAGGCACTTTTATCTCCTTTTTTTTTTTTTTAGCGTGGAGCCTTAACCACTGGGCCACCAGGGAAGTCCCAAGAGTGGACTTTTTAAAAGTGCTTATCTGATTGTGTTACTTTCCTGGTTAAAGCCCTGTGATGGCTTCCTGTTTCCGCCACGACTCTGGCCCAGGCTCCTCGGCACGGCAGCCAGGGACCCCTCCACGGTCCCAGTTACCGAGTCTTCCTGACCCTCCCCAGCACCCTCTGTTCCAGCTAAGCTGGCCATAGAGGGTCAGGTTCACCTGGTTCTGAAACACGAGGGAAGGGGGCAGGGCACAACCTTTAAAAGAATGACACAGCCATTGAGGTGACGACATAAACTGGTTAGAACCGATTAGGCCCAAGACGGCAGAAGATTAGACTTCCAGTGGACCTCGAGCCTCATTATACGTGCATTGTAACACATTGGCAACTAAATGACATGCACGCCAGCACCATGACAGTTCTGAGGCCGACCATAAATGGCCAAAAAGTGGGCGGTGGCCCAACTCCTGGAAATCCCCGCCCCTTCCCCAGAATAGTTGGAATGATCCTCCCACTCTTAGCCTATGAAATTACCCAGCTCATAAAAACTAGCCACCCCATACTTCAGGGTCTCTTGCCTTCTGAGGTGGCCCACACTCTGTAGACTGTGTTTTTCCCAGGGCCAGTCTTGCCTTTTGAGATGGACCACACTCTGTCTATGGAATGTGCATCTCTAAATAAATCCACTTCTTACCTACCACTTTGTCCCTCACTGAATTCTTTCTGCCGTGAGAACCTGAGCTTTGTTAAGTCCTGAGACCAGGTATGCGATTTCAATTAAAAGACAGTGGATTCAAGTCCCAGTCTGAGTCTTGGCTGGGTTGGAGTCCCGGCCCATGGGTTGAAATCCCATCTGAGTCCTGCGGTTTCAGTTCCGCTTCCTGGGATGCCCTTCCTGGAGGCCGTGTACCCTGCAAAAAAACTATCCTCTTGCAACACTCCATTCAAGCATCTTCTCCTATGAGGCTTCTCCTAGGGCCCCTTCTCTCCCCACCCCTCCTTGGGAGTCTGGAGTTCCCGGGGGAGCCTTCTGCCTGAGCGCCTCACCCCACTGTTCGGCACTTCGTGTGTTTCTGTGGCTGACTCACTCTTTTAGACCACGGACTCCTCCAGAGAGGGGAGTCAGCTTGGCATCCCCAGCGCCCAGCGCAGAGCCTGGCACCTAGTGGGCACTCAGTGGCCATTGGAAAAGTGACGCAATCCTAGATTGAGCTGAGGGTGCACCTGCGGGAAGGGGAGGTGACTGCTGCCCTCTCCTGGCAATGAGAGGCACTGTCTGGACCACAGACACCTTCCCTCCCCTCCCACACCCCGCCCGGATAAAAAGGAGGAAGGGGAGGCAGAAAAATGAGTTGGAGACTGGGGGTGCTGCTGAGCTGTCTAAAGAGACAAATTGGGCTGACGTGTTGGTGGGACACCTGTGGGCTCCTACTGTCCCCATGTCCGTGCAAGCCAGGGTGCAGAACTGGGGCGGTGCCTCAAAAGGAGGTCTGTCTCTTCAACAAGTGCTGCTGGGAAGCTGGACGGCTGTCTGTAAATCAATGAAGTTACAACACACCCTCACACCATGCACAGAAATAAACCCAAATGGCTTACAGACTTAAACATAAGACAGGACACCATAAAACTCCTAGAAGAAAGCATAGGCAAAACATTCTCTGACATAAATCGTACCAATGTGCTCTTAGGTCAGTCTCCCAAGGCAATAGAAATAAAAACAAAAATAAACAAATGGGACCTAATCAAACTTACAAACTTTTGCGCAACAAAGGAAACCACAAAAAAAAAGAAAAGAAAAGAAAAGACAACCAATGGAATGGAAAAAAATATTTGCAAATGATGTGACTGACATGGGCTTAATCTCCAAAATATACAAACAGCTCATACAGCTCAACAACAACAAAACAACCAACCCAATCAAAAAACGGGCAGAAGATCTTAATAGACATTTCTCCAAAGAAGACATACAGATGGCCAGTAGGCACATGAAAAGATGCTCAACGTCACTAATTATTAGAGAAATGCAAATCAAAACCACAATGAGGTACCACCTATCACCGGTCAGAATGGCCATCAGCAAAAAGTCTAAAAAAAAAAAAGTCTACAAATAACAAATGCTGGAGAGGGTGTGGAGAAAATGGAACCCTCCTGCACTGTTGGAGGGAATGTTAGTTGGTGCAGTCACTACGGAAAACAGTATGGAGGTTCCTCAGAAAACTAAAAATAGAGCTACCATATGACCCGGCAATCCCACTCATGGGCATATGCCCAGACAAAATTGTAATTCAAAAAGATACATGCATCCTTATGTTCATAGCAGCACTATTCACAATAGCCAAGGCATGGAAACAACCTAAATGTCCATCGGCAGATGAACGGATAAAGAAGATGTGGTACGTATATACAATGGAATACTACTCAGCCATAAAAATGAATGAAATAATGCCATTTGCAGCAACATGGGTGGGCCTAGAGATTATCATACTAAGTGAAGTAAGTCAGAAAGAGAAAGACAAATACCATATGATATCACTTATCTGTGGAATCTAAAAATGGCACAAATGAACCTACCTACAAAAGAGAAATAGACTCACAGGCACAGAGATCAGACTTGTGGTTGCCAAGGGGGAGGGGTGGGAGAGAGGGATGGACTGGGAGTTTGGGGTTAGTAGATGCAAACTATTATATTTAGAATGGATATAAAACAAGGTCCGGGCTTCCCTGGTGGCGCAGTGGTTGAGAGTCCGCCTGCCGATGCAGGGGACACGGGTTCGTGCCCCGGCCCGGGAGGATCCCACATGCCGTGGAGCGGCTGGGCCTGTGAGCCATGGCCGCTGGGCCTGCGCGTCCGGAGCCTGTGCTCCGCAACGGGAGAGGCCACAAGGGTGAGAGGCCCATGTACCGCAAAAAAAAAAAAAAAAAAAAAAAAAAATGTAAAACAAGGTCCTACCGTAGAGCACAGGGAACTATATCCAATCTCCTGGGATAAACCATAATGGAAAAGAGTATTTTTTAAAAAGCACGTATATATGTGTATGACTGAGTCACTTTTCTGTACAGCAAAGATTAGCACAACACTGTAAATCAACTACACTTCAATTTAAAAAAAAAGAAAAAACTGGCAGAACACAGACATACCGCAATAAAAACATTTCATGTCATCACAAAAAAAAAAAAAGAGGTCAATTCTTTAGGGTGGGCTGGCCTCCCCCCACTAAACTGCAAACTCTTTGGATTGTATCATATTTGTTTCTCGGTCTGTCCTGTTGCCGTTGTTGTTGTTTTAACTATTACTGCTGCTTTCATTTATTTTAGTAGGTGGCCACTAATTTTTTCCTCCGTTGTTGTAAAACATGTATTTGGTTCTTGTGTATAAAAGAGACTGAGGGCTTCCCTGGTGGCGCAGTGGTTGAGAGTCCGCCTGCCGATGCAGGGGACACGGGTTCGTGCCCCGGTCCGGGAAGATCCCACATGCCGCGGAGCGGCTGGGCCCGTGAGCCGTGGCCGCTGAGCCTGCGCGTCCGGAGCCTGTGCTCCGCAATGGGAGAGGCCACAACAGTGAGAGGCCCGCGTACAGCAAAAAAAAAAAAAAAAGAGAGACTGAATTTGACCACTAGCCTCTCCTGATTTTAACTCAGCTTCCTACTGGTAGCAAGTCGGCTTTGATGTCTTGGGTTTCTCAGCTTTCTGCCAAAATCCAAAAGCCAGTTGGGATTCCCCCCAACCCCTCCCCCGCCCCCGTCCCCACCTTCCACGAGTCATGGGACATCTTGTGGCCCCTCCTGGCAAGGAAAAGCACGACCTCAGCTCCCCTTGGGGCTGCAGGTCTAATTGTGTATATTTTCATACACGGAAAAGGGTCCAACACCCACATAAGAAATGGATTTGGGGAAGGAGCTTGGGACTGGGGAGACAGAGGCTTGTGAGTGACAAGCTCTGAGATAGGCGGCCACCTGCGGAGAAACGCCACCTATTGTTCATCTTGAGGTCCTACATGTTTATCACACAAGGTACTCAGCAAACATATGACATCCATTGACGTACTGAGATGAGAGGAAACCAAGAAAGCAAAAGGGACTAAGGAGCTAAGGCGCATCTTTTTAGAGTGTAAAAAATTTGAGCTTCCTGATAGGTTTGCCCTAAATTTAGGAATCCACCCCACTGGAAAGGACATGCCTTTTTCAACTAACAAAGGATCTCTCCTGGGCTTCCAAAGACGTGCTCCTTGTCTCCCATTCAGCTCCAGTCCACTCATCCTTTCCCTGAAGAGTGTACTGTCTTCCAGTGGTCTACAATATGTTTAGTGAGACACGACACAAACGAAGAAAGATTGCTCTCTGTCCTCAAGAAGTCTGTAATCTCACTGGAAGACAAGGCATCCATCTGCACTTGTTTTTTTTTTTTTTTGCCACGTGGCTTTTGGGATTTTAGTTCCCTGACCAGGGATTGAACCCAAGGCCTTGGCAGTGAGAGCATGAAGTCCTAACCACTGGACCGTCAGGGAATTCCTGACACACCTGCTGCTCCAGAATGATGAGAGAACCAGGGACTGAATAATGAAACGGTAAATTGACAATCCCTGGGCCCTGAAAATGTGCAGGTTAGGAAATAAGGGTTCTCGGGGAAGGCGTCCTGGAGGGGGGTGGGTTTGAACTGCCCTAGGCTAGGTGGAAGTAGCAAAGAGAAGAAAATTCCTTGTCCAGGGGTCTGGAGGCATCCTGAGTCCCAGGGATGGGGATCTCGGTCACAGCTCCAGAGGTGGGGAGACGTGGGCGTGAAGCAGACAGCCAGCCAGCCCACCTGCCCACTGTTGAGAGCTGGGCCAGGGCAGGGGCAGCAAGGAACACAGCCACGTACCTTACCTTTCCAGCTCCCAGACACCAGTATGCTTTTCCCCCTTTGCAAAAGGCCCCCCTCCAACGAACCCCTTGCCTTTTCATGCCAACAAATCACATGCCTGTGCAGAGGGATACAGTGAAGGGCTGACCAGGACACCTCAAAATGCTATCAGTGAGTCCAGCGCCAGTTTGGAGATTGAGGGGTAGGACACGCTGAGCCAGAGGGTCTCTAAGGGATGAGGTGGCCTTGACCTCCCAGATTCCCCACCCCTTATTAACAGAATCAGCCTTGCTTGAAGAACTGTAGAACGCTGCTCTAAACTAACAAGCAGCATGCCAGGTTGGTCTTCCCATCAGAACTGAGTGAAAGGGCTGGAGGGAGATATTTTCCCCAAGGCTCGTTTCCTACCTGTCCAGCCACCCCTGCTGTGGCTCACAAACAGACTACCTGCTCCAACACCTAAGTGGTTTCTTACCGTCTCAAGCCTAAGTTCCTCTGCTTCCAAAATCTAGTGCTCTCCACTAAATAATCTCATCTCCCATTCCTCCAGCCCGCTCTACTCCACCTAAGACTCCTCTGCTTCTGTACCGAGACGCTCATGTCCACCTTGGGCAGCTTCTCGTATTGCTCCCACCCCCTGAAGCACCCTGCCCCCCCCACTCAGAACAATATGGCAGAAACAAGCAACACTGGACTTAGAGGCAGAAAAGCTAGCTCCAAACCACTCAATAAACACTGAGTGTCTGTATACTGCTACCGCTGCTATAACAAACTGTCACAAGCTTGGAGGCTGAAAACAAAACGAATCAGTTTTCTTACAGTTATGGAGGTCAGAAGTCCAAAATCAGTCTCACCTGGGCTCAAATCACGGTCTCAGCAGAGCTGTGCTCCTTCCAGAGGCCCCAGGGAGAATTTGTGTCCTTGCTTTTTCCAGCTCCTAGAGATTGCTCACGCTCCTTGGCTTGTGGGCCCACAGCGCACACTCCTGCTTCCGCTGTCACATCTCCAGCTCTGGTGCTGACCCTCCTGCCTCCATCTCAGAAAGACACTTGTGGTTACACTGGACCCACCAGGGTAATTTCCCCAACTCAAGGTCCAAGCTACCGTATTCATAGCTTCTGCTGATTAGGGCATGAACATCTTTGGAGGGCCATTATTCAGTATAGCACAGTGCCATGCACACACACACCCCTCTTGCATATCGATAAGAAAACAATCTGATTTTTTTATATAGGTAAAAGAGATGAACACCAAAGAAGATATACAAAATAGCAAATTAGGACACAAAAAGGTGCTCAGCATCATTACCCATTAGGAAAATGCAAATTAAAACCACAATGAGAGAAAGTATTTGCAAATGATGTGACACACAAGGGCTTAATCTCCGAAATATGCAAACAGCTCATACAACTCAACAACACAAAAACAAACAGCCCAATCGAAAAATGGGCAGAAGATCTTAATAGACATTTCTCCAAAGAAGACATACAGGTGGCCAGTAGGCACCTGAAAAGATGCTCAACATCACTAATTATTAGAGAAATGCAAATCAAAACTATCGTGAGGAACCACCTCACACTGGTCAGAATGGCCATCATCAAAGAGTCTACAAATAACAAATGCTGGAGAGGGTGTGGATAAAAGGGAACACTTCTACACTGGGGGTGGGAATGTAAGTTACGGCAACCACTATGGAAAACAGTGTGGAGGTTCCTCAGAAAACTAAAAATAGAATTACCATATGATCCAGCAACCCCACTCCTGGACATATACCTGGACAAAACTATAATTCAAAAAGATACATGCACCCCTATATTCATAGCAGCACTATTTACAATAGCCAGAACATGGAAACAACCTAAACGTCCATCAACAGAGGGGTAGATAAAGAAGAAGTGGTACATATATGCAATGGAATATTACTAAGCCATAAAAAGGAATGAAACTGGGTCATTTGTAGAGACGTGGATGGACCTAGAGACTGTTGTACAGAGTGAAGTAAGTCAGAAAGAGAAAAACAAATATGGTATTTTAATGCATATATGTGGAATCTGAAAAAATTGGTATAGATGATCTTATATTTACAAAGCAGAAATAGAGACACAGATGTACAGAACAAACAGATGGACACCAAGAGGGAAGGGGGGGTGTGAGATTGGGATTGACCTATATACACTATTGACACTATGTATAAAATAGATAACTAATGAGAACCTACTGTATAGCACAGGGAACTCTACTCAGTGCTCTGTGGTGACCTAAATGGGAAGGAAATCAAAAAAAGAGGGGATATATGTATAAGTAGAGCTGATTCACTTTGTTGTACAGTAGAAACTAACACAATATTGTAAAGCGACTATACTTCAAAAAAATTTTTTTAAAAAAGAATGGATAAAGAAAATGTCATACATACATACAATGGAATACTACTCAGCCATAAAAAAGAATGAACATGCCATTTGCAGCAATATGGATGCAGCTGGAGATTATCATACTAAGGGAAGTAAGTCAGAAAGAGGAAGACAAATAACATGATATCACTCATATGTGAAAACTAAAATATGGCACAAATGAACCTATGAAACAGAAACAGACTCACAGACATAGAGATCAGACTTGTGGTTGCCAAGGGGGAGAGGGTGGGGGAGGGAAGGACTGGGAGTTTGGGATGAGCAGACGTAAACTATTATATGTAGGATGGATAAACAACAAGGCCCTACTGTATAGCACAGGGAACTATAGTCAATATCCTGTGATAAACCAGAATGGAAAAGAATATTAAAAAAAGAATATATGTGTATGACTGAGTCACTTTGCTGTACAGCAGAGATTGGCACAATATTGTAAATCAACTATACTTCAATTAAAAATTAAATTAGGGGGTTTCCCTGGTGGCGCAGTGGTTGAGAGTCCGCCTGCCGATGCAGGGGACACGGGTTCGTGCCCCGGTCCGGGAAGATTCCACATGCCGCGGAGCGGCTGGGCCCGTGAGCCATGGCCGCTGGGCCAGCGCGTCCGAAGCCTGCGCTCCGCGACGGAAGAGGCCACAGCAGTGAGAGGCCCGCGTACCGCAAAAAAAAAAAAAAAAAAAAAAATTAAATTAAAAAAAAAAAAAACACAATGATATTTTACTGCATAACCCCTAGAATGGTTAAAAGACCAGTCAGTGTTGGCAGGGATGCAGGGCAAATGGAACTCTCATCCATTGCTGGTGTAAGTACAAAAGGGTACAACCAACTTAGAAAACAGCTTAGCAGTTCTTTATGAAGTCAAACATATAGTTACCATGGGACCTAGCAGTCCTGCTCCTAGGTATACACACAATATGAAAACATATCTCCAAAAAAAGATTTGTACAAGAATGTTCTAGCAGCTTTGTTCCTAGTAGCCACAAACTGGAAACAACCCAAAACCTCACCTGTTGAATATATCATCAAACTGTGGTACATCCACACAACGTAATACTATTCAGTAATAAACAAAGAGCAAATTACCCATGCACACAACAACATACACACCGCAACGTAGGTACGACTCAGACGCATTATGCTAAGTGAGAGAAGCCAGATACAGAAGAGACATCCTGTATAATTCTTTCACATGACATCCTAGAAAAGGCAAAACTATAAAAAGAGACGGATTAGTGGGTGCCAGGGCCCAGGGAGGAGGGTTGCTAGGGATTAACTGTGAAGGTGCGTAAGTGAACTTTGGGGGATAAATTTAGGAAATGTTCTACATCCTGATTGTTGTCGTGGTTGCATGGCTATGGGCGTTTGTCAAAACTCATTGAACTATCCGCTTAAAAGTGGTGGACTTAGCACGTGTAAATTATACCTCAGTAGTGCTGATTTTAAAAATCACTTGCATGAGAGAAAGAAAAATTGGAGAATAGGAACGGGGAAAGGTAGGTGTTTTCAAGCAGCAGCTGAATGACCCAGGGAAAGGCACACCACAGAGAAGGACATGCGATGGGGCTGGAAGAAGCCACCGACAGGAGAAGCAGCTTTGTTCGCCTTGAGGTCCTGAGAGGGAGAGTGGCGGGTGTCACATATACACCTCTTTCTTTCATGAGTAAGAAACAGAACAGAAGAAAGAAAAAGAGCTAAAAAGCAGGCAGATCAACAAAACAGTACTAGTGTCTAAAAGACCAATGGAAGTCCAGGAGCAGGTAAGATGTCTGCAGGAATTCTGAAAGCTTTACTCATGCCTAGAGATGAAGCTCTAGCCATTCTTTCAAACTCTTAAATACCTGTGAGCTAAGAAGGGGGTAAACCTACTGTACAGCACAGGGAACTCTACTCAATACTCTGTAATGACCTATATGGGAAAAGAATCTAAAAAAGAGCAGATATATGTATATGTATAATTGACTCACTTTGCTGTACACCTGAAACTAACACAACATTGTAAATCAACTACAGTCCAATAAAAATTAAGTCTAAAAAAGTGCGGTGGGGGATAGATGGGCAGAAAGTGGATTCGTGGTCGCCAAGGGCTGGGCGCTGAGGATGGTTGGGAGATGATAGCTAAAAGGTACAAGATTTCTTTACGGGGTGACGAAGATGTTCCACAATGGATTATAGTGGTGGTTGCACAATTCTGTGAATATACGAAGAGCCACTGAATTGTACACTTTTGTCTGCACTGTGTGGCTTGCGGGATCTTAGTTCCCCGACCAGAGATCGAACCCAGACCTTAGCAGTGAAAGGGCTGAGTCCTAACCACTGGACCACCAGGGAATTCCCTGAATTCTACACTTTAAATGGGTGAATTATACGGTGTCTGAGTTCTATCTCAGTAAGGCTGTTACCAAAAAGAAATCAACTGAATGTTTGTACAACAACTTGAATGTACTTAGTACCCCTGAATTATACACCTAAAAATGGTTAAAATGATAAATTTTATGTTATGTCTATTTTACCACAATTAAAATAAATAAAAACAAATAAATCAAGTGCATTCTATATGCTGGCAATAAACAGTTAGAAAATAAACTTTCGGAAATAGCATTTATAAGAGCACCCAAACTGAGACACAGATGTAGAGAACAAATGTATGGATACCAAGCGGGGAAAACCGTGGTGGGGTAGGGATGGTGGTGTGCTGAATCGGGCGACTGGGATTGACATGTATACACTGATGTGTATAAAACTGATGACTAATAAGAACCTGCAGTATAGAAAAAAAAAAAAAGAACACCCAAACTAAAAAATACCTAGGAATGAATCTAATAAAAGATGCACAAGGCCTCTACACTGAAAAATATAAAACATAAAACATTGTGGAAAAAAATGAAAGAATACCAATAAAAATGGAAGAATAGATCATGTTCATGGACTGGAAGTCTCCATATTTTGAGATGTCAAATCTCCCTAATTTGATGTGTAAATTCAATGGAATCCCAATCAGAATCCTAGATTTAATGACATTTACAAGGTGATTCTAAAATGTATACAGAAAATCAAAGAACCTAGAAGAGTCAAGGCAATCTTGAAACAGAAGGACAAAACTGGATTTCAAAACTTATTTTAAAGCTACAGCAACTAAGACGCCAAGTTATTGGCACAAGGATAATTAACAGACCAATGGAACAGAAGAGTCCACAACAGGGGCTTCCCTGATGGTGCAGTGGTTAAGAATCCACCTGTCAATGCAGGGGACACAGGTTTGATCCCCGGTCCGGGAAGATCCCACATGCCGCAGAGCAACTAAGCCCATGTGCCACAACTACTGAGCCCATGTGCCACAACTGCTGAAGCCCGCACGCCTAGAGACCGTGCTCCACAATAAGAGAAGCCACTGCAATGAGAAGCCCGCACACTACAATAAAGAGTAGCCCCCGCTCTCCGCAGCTAGAGAAAGCCTGCACGCAGCAATGAAGACCCAACGCAGCCAAAAAAATTAAATAAAAATTGTTAAAAAACATTTTAAAAAAAAGAGTCCACAACAGGCATAAATATATGGTCACACATGATAGACGACAAAGGAGCCACCACAGTTCAGTGGGGAAAGGATAGTCTTTCAATAAATGGTACTGGGTCAATGTACATCCGTACGAAAAAAAATAAACCTCAATCCTGGCTCTATATGTAAATTTTAATCTGAGATGGATCATAGACCTAAATGTGAAAGTAAAACAAAAAAGCGTCCATTTTGAAAAGTAAAAACAAAAAAGAGAATATCTTCATGACCATGGAATAAGCAAAGATTTTTTTAAACAAGACACACATGAAAAATCACTAACCCAAGACTGAGAAGAAAGAAATAAAACTCTTTGTTCACAGATGACATGATCACCTATGTAGAAAATCCAAAAGCAAAATGAAATACTTAGGTATAGATCTAACAAAATATGTACAAGGATCTATATGAGGAAAACTACAGAACTTTGACGGAGGAAATCAAAGAACTAAATAAACGGAGAGATATTTCACGTTCATAGATATGAAGACTCAAAACTGTCAAGATGTCAGTTCTTCCAAACTTGGTGTATAGATTCAATACAATCCCAATCAAAATCCCAGCAAGTTATTTTGTTGATACTGACAAACTTCTAAAGTTTATCTGAAGAGGCAGAAGACCCAGAATAGCCAACACAATATTGAAGGAGAAGAGCAAAGCTGGAGGATTAACACTACCTGACTTTAAGACTTAGTATAAAGTGGCAGGAATCAAGACAACAGAATAGAAAAATAGATCATTGGAACAGAAAAGAGAGGCCAGAAACAGACCCACATAAATACAGTCAACTGATTTTTGACAAAGACAATACGGTGGAGCCAAGCTACTCTTTTCAACAAATGGTGCTGGAACTACCTGGACATCCACATGCAAAAACATGAATCTAGACAGATCTTACACTTTTCACAAAAATTAACTCAAAATAGATCACAGACCTAAATGTAAAATCCCGAACTATAAAACTCCTAGAAGATAACATAGGAGAAAATCTAGATGAACTTGAATTTGGCAATGATATTTTAGATACAACACCAAAGGCACAATCCATGAAAAAATGGATTGATAAGCTAGACTTCATTAAAATTAAAGATGTTGGAGACTTCCCTGGTGGTCTAGTGGTTAAGACTTCACCTTCCAATTCAGGGGGTGTGCGTTTGATCCCTGGTCAGGGAGCTAAAATCCTACATGCCTCACCACCAAAACACCAAAACATAAAAAACAGAAGCAATATTGTAACAAATTCAATAAAGACTTTCAAAAAAAAGTCTGCTCTACAAGAGACAGTGTCAAGAAAGTAAAAAGATAAGCCAAAGACTGGGGGAAAATATTTGCAAAAGACACATCAGATAAAAGACTGTTATCCAAAATATACAAAGAACACTTAAGACCCAACAGTAGGGACTTCCCTGGTGGCACAGTGGTTGAGAATCTGCCTGCCAATGCAGGGGACACGGGTTCAATCCCTGGTCTGGGAAGATCCCACATGCCGTGGTGCAAATAAGCCCATGTGCCACAACTACTGAGCCCGTGAGCCACAACTACTGAACCCATAAGCCACAGCTACTGAGCCCATGTGCCACAACTACTGAAGCCTACACACCTACAGCCCGAGCTCCGCGACAAGAGAAGCCACCACAATGAAAAGCCCGTGCACAGCAACGAAGAGTAGCCCCTGCTCTCCACAGCTAGGGAAGGCCCGTGCGCAGCAACGAAGACCCAACACAGCCAAAAACAATAAAATAAAATAAATAAATTTATAAACATAGGGGCTTCCCTGGTGGTGCAGTGGTTGAGAGTCCGCCTGCGGATGCAGGGGCCACGGGTTCGTGCCCCGGTTCGGGAAGATCCCACATGCCGCGGAGCAGCTGGGCCCGTGAGTCATGGCCGCTGAGCCTGCGCGTCCGGAGCCTGTGCTCCGCAACGGGAGAGGCCACGACAGCGAGAGGTCCGCGTACCGAAAAAAAAAAAAAAAAAAAAATTATAAACATAAATAAATAAATTTATTTTTAAAAAAGACAGAACAGTAAAAAAAAAAAACAATCTTATCAAAAAAATGGGACAAAGATCTTGACACCTTGGGACTTCCCTGGTGGTCCAGTGAGTAAGACTCGGTGCTCCCAATGCAGGGAGCCGGGGTTCAATCCCTGGTCGGGGAACTAGGTCCCACATGCATGCCGCAACTAAGACCCAGTGAGGCCAAAATAAATAAATAAATAAATAACTATATTTTAAAAAAAAATATCTTGACACCTCACCGAGAAGATATACAGGTGACAAATAAGCATATGAAAAGATGCTCCACATCATATGTCATCAGGGAAAACCAAATGAAAACAGCCATGAGATACCACTACACACCCATTAGAATGGCCAAAATCCAGAACACTGACAACACCAAATGCTGACGAGGATGTGGAGCAACAGGAAGGAGATTTCCTATTTGTTGCTGGTGGGAAAATGCAAGACGAACACTTTGCAAGACAGCTCGGCAGTTTCTTACAAAACTAAACATATACTCATCATACAATCCAGCAATTATACTCCTTGGTATTTACCCAAAGGAGTCAAAAACTATGTCCACACAAAAACCTGCACACAGCTGTTTAAAACAGCTTTATTCATAATTTCCAAACTTGGAAGCAACCAAAATGTTCCGTAGTGAATGTATAAACTGGGGTACATCCAGACAACGTAATATTATTTAGCACTAAAAAGAAATGAGCTATCAAGCCGTGAGAAAACATGAAGGAACCTTAAATGCATATTACTAAGTGAAAGAAGCCAGTCTGAAAAGGCTACGTACTGTATGAGTCCAGCTACATGACATTCTGGAAAAGGCAAAACTATAGACAGTAAAAAGATCAGGGGTTTCCCAGGGTTAGCGGGGAGGAGAGGGATGAATAGGCAGAACACAGAGGATTTTTAGGACAGTAAAACTACTCTGCATGATACTATAATGATAGATACACATCATTATAAATTTGTACAAATACACAGAAAGTACCACACCAACAGTGAACCCTAATATAAACTAGGGACCTTGGGTGCCCTTGATGTGTGGAAGTAGATTCATCGATTGTAACATTGTACCACTCTGATGAGGGATGTTGTTAATGGTGTGGGGGGCGATCTATGCCTGCGTGGGGGCAGGGGGTATGTGGGAAATCTCTGTGCCTCTGCTCAGTTTTGCTTTGAACCTAAAACTGCTCTAAAAAATAAAGTCTATTAAAGAAAATCTCTAACCATAAAAAATAGATTAATAAATTGAACTCCATTAAAATTAAAATGTTCATCAAGAAATACCATTATGTGAATGGAAAAGAATATGAAAAAGAATGTACATATATGCGTAACTGAATCACTCTGCTATACAGCAGTAATTAACACAATATTGTAAATCAACTATACTTCAATTTAAAAAACATTAAAAAAATATACCATTATGTGAGTGAAAAGCCATGCCACAGACCAGATTATTGCAATGTATCTGTCAAAGCAAATCTTATCTATAATATATAAAGAAATTCCACAAATTAGTAACAAAAAGATAGACAATACAATTTTTTTAATAGGCCGAAAGACTTGAGTAAGTACTTCACAAATGAGGCTATATCCAGATGGCCAATAAGTATATGAAAATGTGTTCATTAACTATCAACGAATATAAATTACATAGCACTACAACCCCCTGATGGGATAAAATTAAAAGTACTGACAATACCATGTTTTGGTAAGAATGTCCAGCAACTTGGAATTCATACACTCTTGGTGGGAGTGTAACTTGACACCCTGATTCTGGAAAACTGGCAGTATCTGCTAAAGCTAAATATAAGAAAAACCCTGCGACCCAGCAGTTCCATTTATTAGGTATAAACCAAACTGAAATGAGCATTTATGTCCCCCGAAAGTCAGGTACAAGAATGTGCATAAGAAGCTTTATTCGTAATAGCCCCAAACTGGAAACAACCCCAATATCATCAACAGAATGGACAAGTAAACGGTGGTATATTCACACAATCGAGTATTATATAGCAAGGGAAGGTAATGAACTACTCCTATATGCAAGACAGTGGATGAATTTCACAGACGTCATGTGGAATGAAAGAAGCCGGTCACAGAAAGTATATACTGCATGATTCCTTCTGAATGATGTTCAAAAACAGACAAAACTAATCTATTGGGAGAGGTCAGAATAGCAGTTACTCTTGGGGATGGTTACTGCCCGGGAGGGGCCATGCAGGAGCCTGTTGGGGTGCTGACGAGTTCTGTTTCTTGATCTGGTAGTTAGGGGGGTACATACCTATGTAAAACTTTATCAAGCTATACATTTATTGTTATATCTTTTTTTTTTTTTTTTTTTTTTTTTTTGCAGTACGCGGGCCTCTCACCGCTGTGGCCTCTCGTGTTGCGGAGCACAGGCTCCGGACGTGCAGGCTCAGCGGCCATGGCTCACGGGCCCAGTCGCTCCGCGGCATGTGGGATCTTCCCGAACCGGGGCACGCACCCGTGTCCCCTGCATCGGCAGGCGGACTCTCAACCACTGCGCCACCAGGGAAACCCGTTATATCTTTTTAAATTTTTTATTTAAAAAATTTTTTTTACTGGAGTATAGGTGATTTACCATGTTGTATTAGTTTCAGGGGTACAGCAAAATGATTCGTTAGATGTATGTGTGTGTATATATATATATATTCTTTTTCCGATTCTTTTCCATTATAGGTTATTACACGATATTGAGGATAGTTCCCTGTGCTATACAATAGGTTCTTTTTGGTTATCTATATAGTAGTGTGTAGCTGTTAATCCCAAACTCTTAATTTATCCCTCCCACCCCCTTTCCCCTTTGGTAACCTTAAATTTGTTTTGCATGTCTGTGAGTTTATTTCTATTTTGTAGATAAGTTCATCTGTATCATTTTTTTAGATTCCACATATGTGATATCATATATTTGTCTGTCTGACTTACCTCACTTAGTATGATAATCTCTAGGTCCATCCATGTTGCTGCAAGTGACATTATTTCACTCGTGATGTTATATCTTTTTAAAAAATAAGCAAATAAGATATTATCCATTTTCAAGAGCTTCCTCAAGCTCTGGGTCTCTGTGAGGCCTTCCCAGAACACTTTCCCCGCCACACACCCGACCGCCCTGCACTTTGAAGCAGACCGACAGCCGCAGTCTCTCCTTTGCTCTCACTTCTCCGTGTCTATGCCATAAGGGGCTACGACAGCCTCACAGACGACGCACCCACAGTCCCTCGGGCTGACCCGGCGCCCTCGCAGGTGCTCAATCAATATGTCTCTTCTTCTTAGATAAAAATGAACCCGGTACGTTTGATCAAGCTCGGTCTTAACCAAAATCGCGGTTCAAACATCAGGTCACGTGCCCATACGCCGGATTCCAGGGGGCGGAGAAGGCGAGAAGCGAGGAGGGGGTGGGAGGGGACGGGGGATGAAGACCGAGAGCAGTACGTATAAAAGCTCCCAAAGCCGGCCGCTGATATTATCCCAATGACACAGGTACAAGCAAAAACTAAGGTGCAAGGAGTTGGGCGGAAAAGCAGGCCCTACTGCCGAGAACCGGGTGTGCGCCTGGCTGCGCGTCCCCCGCGGGCGCGCGCTCTCCCCGCCGGCCGGGAAGGTGTCCTGCGCTCGGGGCGGGCGACCCGGTCACACGAGTTCTCCGAAGACCGGCCGCCGGGGAGCGGGCCTCGCTGGCCACCTCGCCGGGGCGGGGCCTTGGGCGGGCCACTGTCCTTCCGGAATTGTGTTCTTCCCGAGTCTACTGAGCCCCTCTCGCGTGCCAGGCAGCCGCTCCGGGGCCCCCAGAGGGCACCAGCGGGCACGGAGGCCGGGGCGCGCACAAGGCCCTCGGCGACCCAGCCCCGAGCCCCCAGAGAAGCCTCAGGCGCAGGCCCCGCTCCGGCTGATGAGACCGAGCTCCGTCCCTGAGTCCCTCCGTCCCTGAGTCCCCCGTCCCTCCGTCCAGGGCCGAGAGCCGCCTGCGGCCGCGTCCCTGGGGCAGGAGTTCGGGGCAGCCGCGCCCACAGCCCGGGCCTGAGCCCGGCGACCCTCGCCAGCGCGCAGGCGGCCTTGCCCACTCAACTCAGCACCTGCTCTGGGAACAAATCCGAAGCCACAGGGAGGGCTGTCACCGAGGGAAAGTGCAGTACTGCCCTACAGTCTTGAGTTCAGTGCCCAGCGCGGGTGCGCTCCCGACTCTCGGTCCCAGGACCCCAAGGGACCGAGAGCCTGGGGCCAAAGCACGTCGGCCCATGCCCTATGGCCCCAGCAGCCGCCACCCACTCCGTGTCTCAAAGCCTCCCGACCCACTCAATAAACAGCTTTGCACCAACTGGCCACTTATAGGAAGTAATGACCGCAAGCATCAGTGGGCGCACATCTTGAGGACAGGGGCTGAGGGCTGTTCTCCACGGGAAAGGAAGGGGATAGTTGGGAGGTCAAGTGCTTGACCAGTGAAGCCCGTGGCAAATCCAGAGCCCCTTTAAGAAAAATAGACACCCCTTACCCCTCCACGAAGGTGTGTGAGACTCTCTCTGTCTGGTCTGTGCAGGCATCTGGATGAGTACTCCCACCCTGGCTAGGGCTTCCAGAAACCCAGGAGGAAATTAAAGCTGAGGCAGTCAGCCCAAGGAAATACCAGAATAGTTCCCCTGGAGGAGGCTGATCTGGAGAGAAGGGCTGCTGAGCAACCCACCTGCAGGGCCCACGGGAAGGGGTAAACTCAGAGGTGCTCTGAGTACACGTTTTGGCTAAATGCTGAAACGGTAAATATTAAAGTCAATATTTGACTAAAGCTTGATGTTACCAACTCAGAAGGGACTTCTGGGATACAAGAGTAAATCTGAACTTTCATACAAGTTTTTTTATTATTATTATAATTTAATCGTTTACAAATATTAGCAGACCACTTAACAGAAGTTTGATATTATACTGAAGGAACAATAATTTCTTAATGTCTCAGTAGTAAGAGCTGCTGGGTTGTTCCTGAGGTCACTGCAGAGCACGATTTATTTACCATATTAAATACACATTTACTGTCCACTGAGGATGATGCAGGGCAAGATTTTTCCCAAAAGGCAATCCTAGTTCTAGTTATGCTAATTAGATATGATGACCCGGACAAACATGGGATCTTTGATCACACACAAGTTTGGGGAGGCTGAAAACAATGCTGAAATAGGCAATTGGCTACTGGACCCTCCCATGAATGAGGCCAAATCCGAATTTCAGTTCATCCACAAACGCAGAAGGATGAAGACTGGGGCCCCGAGGAGCAAAACAAAAATATATATTAGTCTGAAGCAGGAAATTAGACTTTATTTTTTAAAAGAAGGGAAAAACGACTTTCTTTCAGCAGGACAACCACCAAATATCCCAACCTCCTCACCCCACGGAGCTCAGATAACAGTGGAGCCCAAGGAAATATTAAGACCAAGTCTTTACCTTCACAAGGCTCCCAGACTTGCTGGAATGACAAGATATCAGAGCTAGTATATTAGATAGTCAGGTTCATCATTGAGTGTCAAAGAGAAAAAAATACAGATGTGATTTAACATCAGGAAGAAGCACTCCTCTGGAAATAATGGCTCAAACCCCTGTCCAGACCACTCAGTAGCTTGCAACCTGAGCGCTGGGAACTGTGGGGTCTTCCATTTCCATACTCCAGCAATCAACAGGCTGAACAAATAAAACACGGCACACACACTCATTACCACCCATCTGCTTGCTATGTGCGATGCACTGCGTTAAGTACTTCACACATAATAATTTATCATTTAATCCTGTGACATAGACACTATCATGATTCCCATCTCAGAGGTGAGGAAAACTCACCCGGTGACCCATGGTGTGTTCAGTGATGAAGCTTCAGGTCTCCACTATGTGCAGACCCCACATAGCGGTCTACTGTTTTTCAAATGCATGAAAATGGAGCTGTAATCTCTAAAATAAATAAGTAAATAAATGTTTTATGAAACGTGTAGTAGCTGTTTTGGTCAGTAGTATAGTTTGTTTTCTCAGTCCACAGACACCAAAAGTAGCAAGAATTGATGAGTGTCCTTAACGTTTCTGGTGTTACATTTTTACACCCATCATATTGGTGATGTTCTAATTCTTAGGTTGGGTGGTATATTCCCAGAGTTCATTATGCTGCTGTGTTACATAACATGTGTATGTGCATGTACATAGTCATCTCACATTCTCTTGAATTATTTGAGTATCACATAATTATTTTAATGTTTAAGAAGATTGTCAGTCTAAGAAGGTCAAAACAGCACCTTTAAAAACACGGGGTTTAAAACCAAGGGTCCTGGGAACGTCCCTGGTGGCACAGAAGTTAAGAATCCGCCTGCCAATGCAGGGTACATGGGTTCGATCCCTGGTCCAGGAAGATCCCATGTGCCTTGGGACAACTAAGCCCATGCGCCACACCTACTGAGCCTGCGCTCTAGAGCCCGCGAGCCACAACTACTGAGCCTGCGTGCTGCAACAAGAGAAGCCACAGCAATGAGAAGCCTGTGCACCGCAACGAAAAGTAGTCCCTGCTCACCGCAACTAGAGAAAGCCCACGTGCAGCAACAGAGACCCAATACAGCCAAAAATAAAAAAAAAGGGTCTTCGTGTCTGAGGGATGGGCCTGGCGTTAGGGAGATGTACCACGTGAGTTCCCGCCGGCTCATTCTGGCAATAACAAAACTAACCACAGCACGGGTCATCTACAGAGTAAGAGTAAGGTGGATGATGGGGGGGTGCTGTCTTCCTCTAGCAAAGGGGGAGTTCCGGGAGGATTGTGAATGACTGATGATACCACTGAAAAGAATTACAGTAAGGCCCCTACACACGAGCCTTCAATCTGTGAAGGTGCGGTCCACCAACGTCAGCCAGCCGTGAGTGAAACTGCAGCTTCCTCCGTCTCCTGTTGCTGGCGACCCTTCAGCTCTACCATCTCCCACCTCCTCTCCCTCCTCCAGTCAGTAACTCTTCCTGCCTGTTCACTCAGTGCCAGCCCGTGTGCCAGCTGTCGTGTTGGACTACTGTACTTTTCAAGGTACTGTACCGTAAGATTAAAAATGTGGTTTTTTGTGTGTTTGTTTTTTATGTATTGTGTGAAAAGTATTATAAACCGATCACAGTACAGTACTATATAGCCGATTGTGTTAGTTGGGTACCTAGGCTAACTTTGTTGGACTTACGAACAAACTGGACTTACAAATGTGCTCTCAGAACAGAACTCGTTCGTATGTAGGGGGCTTACTGTACGTTGTTAAACATCTTTAATGGGAACACTAATTTAAACGGGCTGGGAAAGGCAGGAGGAAGAGGAGGGAAAGAACAAAACACCTGTGTATACTTTCTATATTGACTGTAAGTTTTACAATCTGAAAAATATAATGTAAATAACTAGAAACAAATTCTAGAAATAAGGTCCTGCTCTAGGATCCAAGAACCCAGTGCCTACTGCCCCCTCCCCACCCCCTTCCATCTCCCAGCCCCTCAACCACTCATTGACTGAATGAGCACAGCACTTCCTCCCTGGAAACCTTTCCCTCTGGTCCTTCCCCTTTCCCCTCCACAGGGTTTTCCCCTCTTACAGACCTCTGTATTCTTAGCACTTTGTCCCTATCTCACCATACACACTCATCGCATTAGAATAATGACCATTATTTACCAACCACCCGTTTGAAGGTGGGCACTGGCCTAGATATCTGACATACATTCCCTCTTTGTAACCATCACAACTACCCTCATTGATAGACGTTACCATCCCCATAACCTGCCCCAAATCGGTTACCATGTGGGCGACCCAATTCCTTGCTTACTCTGAAGCATATGCTCTTTCTACTGTCAGCATGCGTTCGTGCAAAAGCAGGCACACCTTCAGTGCTCAATTAATATGTGATGACAGACTGAAAGACATAACCTACACTGTTTGCTTCCGACGAAGAAAAAGACGCCGAATAGCATTACTCCAAAGGGAACTTTCCTTTCCTATCCCAACTTGTTCTGTCAGATAATACCCAACGGCCCCAGCATCAAAAGAAACCAGCACACACACAGAGACCAGCCAAACGCAGGTGCAGGAGCCAACAGCAACATAACTGCCAAGGCAACAAGCCAGCACCTTACCCGCCATCCCTGTCCCCTGGCGTTTTGGAAGGCCTTGGCACTGTTACTTTTCACCCTACTAAGGACGGTGTAGAAAAGAAATAGACAGCCTCTAGTGAGTCAACCCCCCATGTCCTCTGAGGGTATCCCCAGTCAGCCAACGAGACTTAGTCAAGGGTAAACACATTTGCTGTAAATCACTGGAAGAAACAGTTTTCTCCTGCATCCCTTTCCAGCCGAGTTCCAACAGAAAAGACTACGATGAAATTCCCAGTTACGTTATGGTATTAAAATTTCATCTGCAATAGCCCTTTTGGTTGCCTACCTAAACAGGACAGTTTGCATAGCATACAGCACAGCGCCAAGCACAGAGCGAGGGCTCCAAAAAAAGTTTCTATTTTTATTGGAATACAAATTCATGCAGCCGATAACTATTTGATACCACGCCTCAGGAGCTATGCCATGATGGGGTTATGCGCTAAAGCAAAATCAAAACCTTCCCTCCACGGACCTTTTTGTCAAAAGGCTATTGTTTGGGTATCTAGGCGCTGCGGTGCGTTGGCCCACCGCGCAGACGCGCTTGCCACAGGAAGTCCAGAATCACCTGGAACCCAGTATTAAGAAAATATTTCTTCCCATGGGCTTTCAGTAAGGTGGAATGGCTTCCTTCGTGAGCTGAAACAGTTTTTAGGTTTTCAGTTTTATTATTGTCGGGGAAGGCCCCTTTACCACGCGGGCCATTTCCTGCAAACGGGCAGCTCGCAGCACTTCGCCGAGCCCCAGGCGCACGCCGGCCCCGCTCCGGGGACACCCGGTCGCCTCCCCGGCCCTGCGCGCCCGGGTAACGCTCTCCGCTCGCTCTGCGTTCAGCTCGCGCGCCCAGCCAGGCGGGGAGGCCGGCCGCCCGCGTCTCGGGCCGGGGAGACGCACGCGCGGCGCCCACGTCCGGCGGCGCGGCGTCGGACGCTGCGGAGGATCGAGAAGGATCTGGAAGAATCCGGTTAGACCGGGGGGACGGGGGGGTGGGGGAGGCCGGGAGAGCGCGCCGCGGGAGCGAGGGCTGGCCTGGGAGTCCGAGGGTCCCAGGACCGGGGCGGGGCCAGGCGGCCGGCGGGAGGAACGAACCAGAAACCACCTTTCGCAGGAGCGCCCTGAGCGCCAGAGCCCGAACCGGCCGCCGTCTCTAGAAAGTTCTCCCCCCACGTCCTTCGCGGCCGCCCGGCTCCTCCCAGCCCCTCCCTCCGCGGCAGTGGGACCAATCGCTCCCCCGGCCGCCCACGACCCACCTCCTGCGCCCGCCCGCGCCGGAGCAGAGGTGCGCGAGCCACGGCCGGCCGCCCGCACAGCCGCGCACTGACCGGCGCCCGCTGCCCGAGGAACGGCATCATGACCGCAGAGGAGACGAAGGCTGCAGAGAGCGGAGCGCAGTCGGCGCCGCTGCCCCTCGAGGGGGTGGACATCAGTCCCAAGCAGGATGAGGGAGTGCTTAAGGTAAGGGGCGGGGGCGCCCCGGGGCGGCGGGGGGCGCCGAGAGCCCGTCGCCGCCGCGCTTCAGTAGCCGGCCGGGGCTCGGGGCTCGGACGGCCGCCTCTGCAGCCTCCCGGCCGGCCGTTGACCGCGGCGTGCAGCCGTGGCCGGGCGCACCGCCTTGCTGGTTGGGCCGCCGGTTCGGGGCGGGAGGGCGGCCACACGCTCGGAAGGAGGAGGTCTGGGCTGAGTGCTCCCCAGTCCCCCAGGCCCGGGAGCGCAGCGCCTGCTCCGGCCGCCGCGTGCGCGGGGAGGGGCGCGCCGGGGGAGCGGGCGCGTGAGCTGCGGGGGGCCGGGCGGCGTGCACCACCCCTCTCTGCGACCCGGGACCTCGCGGCCGGCTCCTTCCCTGCCGCCGCCGCCACCGCCGCCGGGGAGCCCCCCCCCGGCCGCCTGCGCCTCGGGGGTGCGGAGCTCGCCGACCCTGGCAGTTAAACATTAGCCAGGACGCGAAGCGGGTTCCAGGAGTTATTTCCTGGCCTGCCGGCCTTTGTGCGACTTGGCGCGCGGACCCGGCGCCCTCCGCCTTCTCGTCACCCCTTTTCTAAAGGCTGGGACCCGGCTAGGTCACCCGCTCGGCCATGCTGTCCCCCTCCCCCCCGCCCCGCTGCATGCCGGGACCTGTAGTTCACCCCCCGCCCCGGGCCTTCCTGAGCGCGGGGTGCGGGGCTGGGAGGAGGTGCTTTGCTTGGGCGCCCGAAACCGTGTTACCGCCCAAGGAGCCAGGGGAGGGGTCTGGGACCCAGGCAGCGGGGCATCTTGACCCACGTCAGGACAGCTGGCCGCGGTTCGGAGCTGCTTCTGCGCTGTCCAGGATAGCGAAATCCTAGCCCGGATTCGTGCCGAGTCCTCACCCAGCGTCTCCCCTGCTGGCTTCCCACTGCTCAGCCCCACGTGCGCGTGTGCCCTGGGCGAGCTCGAGACCTCGGGGCGCTCTTAGCTGGTGCAGAACGCACCTGGCTGCTCTGCAGTGGGGACGCGGTGGGGACGCGGCTTTCCGGGAGACTCTTTCTCTTTGATTCTCCGTTCCTTCCCTTTTCCTTTTCTATTGCTATTTAAGTCCACATCCATTCCATCGTGGAAGCTTTCCCTTAGAGGGTGACCACACACGTACCAGGGAGCCCACAGAGCCACCAAATTTTATAAATGGTAAAGAAGAGAAGCAGGAGTCTTAGAAGTTCCTGGGAAATGCTCTAGCCCTGAAACCAAGGACTTCAGTAGCCTGCCAGTCACGAATGCTCAATTCCCAAGTCAGAGCTTAGGGCCTGGTTGCGCGCCCGGGCTCACCTGTGACCTGCTGATTGCTTTTACCTCTCCCGGACTGCTCCTGTTCTTTTCGTTATTCATATTCCTCTTTTCTCTCTAAACTAGATCCTGAGCTGATGACTGATGTTTAGGAAGAATGAGGAAATGTAGCATAAATACTTTTCCCTTTGCTGCTGATAATTATTCAGTCTTTCACCGGTTTAGTCCTGTAACAACTCTGATAGGGATTATGATTACTACTTTACAAATAAGGTCTGGAGAGTGAAAGTGACTTGTACAAGAGCATACCGCAAAAACTTGAACTCAGGTGTTGTTTTGTCTCCAGTGTTTCACACCAAGTCACGTCGTAGTGGAAGACAGGGAGGTCAGTTGGTTCTAACCAAGCTCCACAGCAGTCATTTGATGACGGGCTCGTCGAGTTACTTACAAGGAGGCAGGAGAGTCTGTTTACGTTCTGGTCAGAGGCGTGCGGGTAGTCGTGGTGCCTCTGTGTCCATGCCCAGGTGCTCACCTTCTCCCCTTCCTCCAGGTCATCAAGCGAGAGGGCACGGGCACGGAGATGCCCATGATCGGGGACCGAGTCTCTGTCCACTACACGGGCTGGCTGATGGATGGCACCAAGTTTGACTCCAGCCTGGACCGCGAGGACAGATTCTCCTTCGACCTGGGGAAAGGTGGGCATGGTTAGCGGGCTGGTGGGATGGGGGTGTGTGAGCTGTCACAAGCAGAAACAGTATTCTCAGGAGTTCAAAAAGGAAGGCTTTGTTACAATCTTAATTTTTTTCTTTTTTTTTGTTTCCACTGTCCTGAAACGATGTTGATTTTTTAAAATTTTTATTTCCTTGTTGCGTCAGAGCTTAGTTGTGGCAGGCAGGCTCCTTAGTTGCAGCTCACCGGCTCTTTAGTTGTGGCATGCGAACTCTTAGTTGCGACATGCGTGTGGGATCTAGTTCGAGGACCAGGGATCGAACCCAGGCCCCCAGAATTGGGAGCGCCGAGTCTTAACCACTGCACCACCAGGGAGGTCCTGGAACTGTATTGATTTTTATCTCTCATTCCCCTGATCACCTCTGAACGCCTTGCTTCCTCTTCAAGGATGGACTGCCTTGTTTTCTTGAACCCCTTTGTTCCAGAGTTGAGTGGTTTGTTTTTTTTTGTTTTTTTTTAAAGTGGTCTGCAAGCAGGTTTTCTACCTTCCTGGTCCCATTTCTAAAGAGTGTCCAGCTTCCCCTTGGGCATGGGACAGTAAGTCTCTGAGGCCACTGTTTGAACTCAGAGTCAGATCCCTGCCAAGGAGAACCTGTTTGTTTTCTTCCTTTTTTTTTTTTTTTTTAAATATATTTATTTATTTATTTTTCACTGTGTTGGGATTTTGTTGCTGCACACGGGCTTTCTCTAGTTGCGGCGAGCGGGGGCTACTCTTCGTTGTGATGCATGTGCTTCTTGTTGTGGCTTCTCTTGTTGCAAAGCACAGGCTTCAGTAGTTGTGGCACGTGGGCTCAGTAGTTGTGTCTCGTGGGCTCTAGAGCGCGGGCTCAGTAATTGTGGTACACGGGCTTAGTTGCTCCACGACATGTGGGATCTTCCTGGACCAGGGCTTGAACCCGTGTCTCCTGCATTGGCAGGCGGATTCTTAATCACTACACCACCAGAGAAGTCTCGATCTATTTGTTTTCTGTACCTACAGGGGAGGTCATCAAGGCTTGGGATATTGCTGTAGCGACCATGAAGGTGGGGGAAGTGTGCCACATCACCTGCAAGCCAGAATACGCCTACGGTTCGGCGGGCAGCCCTCCCAAGATCCCTCCCAACGCCACGCTTGTGTTCGAGGTGAGTGGCCACAGAGAGCAAGGCAAAGAGCCAGCCTTGTCTCAGCCCAGGGCCTGGCTGCCCTCCAGCGCTTCCTGCCTCTCGGAGACAATGTAGCGAAGGCTGAGGGCCTGCCCTCGGGGGAAGGGGAGGAATGGAGAGAGCGGCTAGCTTTGCCATGCATGTAACCTGCTGCTGCCAGAAAGTGGTCAGTGATGAGGAGGGTTCAGGTGGGAAGAGGTAGCCACGCACCCCTTTTCAGACTTGAAGCAGCAGGGTGAGGGCTTGAGGCCTGTTTATCTCTGGGGCGGTGCCCAGAGGCGATGGGTCCTAACTGAAAGGAATCAGGAGGTCATTATCTACATAGAGTGGTGACTGACAGCAGAGAATATTGGAGCTCCGGAGACGATAGGAGGGGAGAGACGCCCGCCGCGTGGGTCGGGGGACGATAGGAGGGGAGAGACGCCCGCCGCGTGGGTCGGGGGACGATAGGAGGGGAGAGACGCCCGCCGCGTGGGTCGGGGGACGATAGGAGGGGAGAGACGCCCGCCGCGTGGGTCGGGGGACGATAGGAGGGGAGAGACGCCCGCCGCGTGGGTCGGGGGACGATAGGAGGGGAGAGACGCCCGCCGCGTGGGTCGGGGGACGATAGGAGGGGAGAGATGCCCGCTGTGTGGGGCGGGGGATGATAGGCGGGGAGAGATGCCCGCTGCGTGGGGCGGGGAGGAGAACCTTTGCCGAGGAGCTGGAACGTGACAGTGTTCACACTTGAAGGTGGTTGAGCCCCACCGAGTGGATGCCGGGAGAACGTTGGGAAGGCTGGCGAGAGGCGTTGGGTGGCTGCTGACGCCCGTCGGGCCGAGCTTGTCCAGTAGCTGGGTTGGGGCTGTCTGGAGAGCACACTGTTACGGGAGTAGCGAGCGCACAGAGTGATCTCCTGAGGTGGAGTGAAGCCCTGCGGCCTGCCCGCGTCTGCCTAAGCTGAGCCAGGGCAGCTCCCGGGAACCTCGCAGAACTGCCACTTGGGCCACTCCCGCTGTTGCTGCCCTCGTGGTCAGACCTGCTCTGGCATTTACTAGGGACTCTTCCGAGCGAGAGAGGAGCTGTGACCCCTTGCACCCTGTCCCACAGGTGGAGTTGTTTGAGTTCAAGGGAGAGGACCTGACGGACGAAGAAGACGGCGGGATCATCAGGAGAATCCGGGCTCGGGGGGAAGGCCACGCCAAGCCCAACGATGGCGCCCTCGTGGAGGGTGAGGCGGGGCAGGGGGGGTTTCGGTCGGGTTCTGGTGTGCACGCCCCGGGTCGCCTGTCCTTGTAGTACCCTCCTCTGTGAAGCGAGGGGCTGAACCACATCCTCCTGACACTCCTGCACGTGTGAGAAGGCCGAAGGGCATTTGGGGAGCAGGAAGTGACGAGGCAATGGGGGCGGCTGTGGCGGCATCCTTCCTCAGTCTCCTGCCTGCTTTCACGCCAGTTGCGCTGGAAGGGTACTACAAGGACCAGATCTTTGACCGCCGGGAGCTCCGCTTTGAGGTCGGCGAGGGGGAGAGCGTGGATCTGCCTTGTGGGCTGGAGAAAGCCATTCAGCGCATGGAAAAAGGAGAACATTCCATCGTGTATCTCAAGCCCAGGTGAGGTACACTTTGGCCCAGGTGTGGCAGTCTGTAGAACAGGTGGGTGGGCCAAGGTCAGACCTACTCGTCCACACTGAGTTGTGTAACCGGCCCTTTGTACGCCTCCCCTGCGTGCGGTCACTGGGCTCTGGGCACCCTGCACGCACGCCATCACGATCTCCTTGAATCCAAACCTGATGTTTTCAGTCATGCTGCTACAGCTTCCCTTTTCTAGTGACATCAAGATTTTCATCTTCTGTTCATTCAGTCATTAACTGTATTTACTGAAACACACCTACTGTGTGCCGGACACAGTGCTGAAAATCCTTAGTTATTCAGAGACACTGTTGCCACCTTCTAGTGACTCATTGCTCTGTGGGCTACCATTTAAATTAGTAATCGTGCCTGTGTGTCATGTGAGTTATTAGAAAGATTTGTAACATGCTAAGTGAGAGCCCAAGGAATTGTGTGAAGGGGTCAGGGAAGGTTTTGCCAAGCAGGAAACATCTGAACCAAGACCGAAGCGATGAGGAGGTACTTTGCAGGAAACAGGAAGCCCTTTCAGTGTGGAGCAGGTTAAGTGCTGCTGAGATGACCTAGCGTTTTCCTGCCCCACAGCTATGCTTTTGGCAGCGTTGGGAAGGAAAAGTTCCAGATCCCACCAAATGCTGAGCTGAAGTATGAAGTACAGCTCAAGAGTTTTGAGAAGGTGAGTTTCTTCAAGGTCTTCCCTACCCTGAAGTCAGGTCCCACCCTGGACGTGACTCCCTGGGGTGGCTGACAACTTTGTTTCTCCCTTGGGGTACGGCAGGCCAAGGAGTCCTGGGAGATGAGTTCAGAGGAGAAGCTGGAGCAGAGCACTATAGTGAAGGAGCGGGGCACCATGTACTTCAAGGTGAGCCTGCCGCGTGGCCCTGAGCACGCTCCCGAGGACCTGTCCCCAAGTGGACCCGAGCCGCCTGGTCAGGCCGGCGGTAGGGGTTGGGCGGGGCGGGGCTTTCTCACGCCTGTGGGCCACCGGTGTCCACTGGGTACAACAGCTGGGGGCCACCGAAGCTGTGCCGGGTGCCTGAGCCTCCCTCCCGTTCCAGGAAGGCAAGTACAAGCAGGCTCTGCTGCAGTACAAGAAGATTGTGTCCTGGCTGGAATTCGAGTCGAGTTTCTCTAACGAGGACGCACAGAAGGCACAGGCCCTTCGGCTGGCCTCCCACCTCAACCTGGCCATGTGTCACCTGAAGCTGCAAGCCTTCTCAGCTGCCATTGAGAACTGCAATAAGGTGAGAGAGCGAGGGCAGTGTTCACGGGCAGGCTTGGGCGAGCTGCCGGCGTGTCTGGAACTTGCCCGCAGTGACTAGGGCAGAGGTAGCAGGACGGAGCCGTGGGGCTCTCAGGTGCTGGGCCCAGAGGCAGGGCTGTGGGAAGCAAGTGGTTTGGCCTTAGTGGTCGGAGGCAGTGGCGCAGCGGTGGGCAGAAACACTGGATGGAAGGACTGGCTCCGCGTTCTCTCCTCCCCGGCTCTTTGCCTCTCCCTCCTATGCACCCACTTTAGTCTAAAGAGATGGACTTTCCTGGCGGTCCAATGGTTAAGACTGTGCTTCCGCTGCAGGGGGCACAGGTTCCATCCCTGATCGGGGGACTAAGCCACATGGCACGGCCAAAAAAAAAAAAAGAGCGTGGAAATGTCACAGGTTCTTCTGTTTCATCTAAAGACCTGTCTTCCCTGTCTGTCTCTTGGACTAAACGAGGTGCCTTCCTAGCCCTTGGTCCTTTCCGTGTGGTGCCCAAGGCTCGTTCTTCCTGGGGTGGGGCCTCATCCCGCTGAGGGCTGCCTCGGGAACCAGTGCTGGCCAGAGAAGCTGCAGGATCTGAGGTCTCGCTGCTGTGTGCTCCCTGTGTCTCAGGCCCTGGAACTGGACAGCAACAACGAGAAGGGCCTTTTCCGCCGGGGAGAGGCCCACCTGGCGGTGAACGACTTTGACTTGGCACGGGCTGATTTCCAGAAGCTCCTGCAGCTCTACCCCAGCAATAAAGCAGCCAAGGCCCAGCTGGCTATCTGCCAGCAGCGGATCCGCAAGCAGCTCGAGCGGGAGAAGAAGCTCTACGCCAACATGTTTGAGAGGCTGGCTGGGGAGGAGAGCAAGGTGAGGCTGGGGACGGGAGCGGTTAGGGGGGACAGGGACAGAGGCATCCCTTCGTCCCCAGCACAGCCCGGGCGAGCCCTTTGGGCCTGTGCCGACCCTGGAAGCCTGGAGCAGCAGCCCGGGTCTTCCCCCCCCCCCCGTCTGGCCCCCTGTGTCAGGAGTTGGCTACTCTGATGGTCTTTCCAGCCTACGTTCTCTGCCTGTTTAAAACTCAGGTTTCAGAAACTGAGGTTTAAATAGGTAACACACGTACATGGTTAAATTCAGACCGCACAGGTGTAGTGGAAAGGCTCCCTCCCCCACCCAGTGTGCCAGCGGGACAGACAGTGATCCCTGGCGACAGGCAGCGGGCTCTGCCTGCCGCTTTGTGCATCGTGCTCTCTTCATACCTGGAAGCTTATTTTACATCAGCGTGTGAAGCTTTACGTTCGCTCTTAGGCTCACGCAGTCTTCCACTGTGTGGATGCACCGTATCTTCCTTACCCAGGTCCCTAGTTCTTAGTCTCCCAGTGTTCTAAACCTGCACTGATAGAAATAGAATGCAAATTATATTTGGAACTTAAAATTTTCTAATAGCTGTGTTTTAAAAAAAATAAAATAGGTGAAATTAATTTTAATATTTCATTCACCCAAGGTATCTAAATATTGCAACGTGTAATTTTTTTAATTGCATTTTTTTCAGATTAAGCCTTCAAAATCCAATGTGTATTTTATACTTAAATTGTTTTGAACTATCTGTATTTAAAGTGTTCAGTAGGCACATATGGTAGTAGCTGCCGTGGACAAGTAGACTTTTATACAGTGTTGCCATCAAGTGAATTCATTAATTTTGTACATGAGCAGGTGTATCTTTAAGTCGTACATGGAAAGGGAATTGCTGTGTCCCTATAATTCTGTTAGCAGTTAGTATTTTTTTATTAACTTGGGCACGAGTATTTCTGGGTACAGACGACACCTGGTGTCAGTGTGTGCTAGGTGATCACTTGGGTGCAGGCAGGTGAGAGTGGGGATGTGGGTAAGAGTCACCTTTACCGTCAGGGGGCAAATGAGAACTGGAATTCACCCCCTTCCCCCTCTCCCTTCTCGCAGGCCAAGGCCACGGCTGCAGGAAACCAGCCCGCTGACACGGAGATGAAGGACGAGCAGAAGAACGATGTGGCAGGGGGCCAGCCTCAGGTGGAGGCGGAAGCTTAGCCCCGCCCAGCCCTGCTCCCGGCTGCCTGCCCCCTCCTCCCTACCCTCCTCCACCCTGTTAGTTTTGTAAAAACTGAAGAACTTTGAGTGAATTAGACCTTTATTTTTCTATCGGGTTTGATGGTGGCTTTGGGGGAAGGGGGAAAGGAGCAGGCTGGGGGATTGAGGTCGGGGGGGTCATTTTAGGTGGTGTCACCCCCTTCCCTTCCCCCATTCCACGTGAACGAATGTCCCTCCACACGCACACTCACGAGAACGTTATTTATTTTGCTTCCTCTGTCTTCTCTGTCCGTCTTTCAGGTGGTAGAAGGGGGCATGCGGTAGGGATGTGAGGTCTGATGAGAAGGCGGGGTGGAGGGGGGACCCCTGGACAGCCCCTTCCCCCCCAGTTCCTCCTCGCGGACGTGGGTGCTAGGGGCATGGGAAGCACTGCTGTGCCCGTTACCTCCCCTTTCCTCGCCCCAGGTGGTGTGGCTGGTGTGGTGACCACCCCTGTGCCCCCTCCCGTCAGTGTCCCTCCTCAGCCAGGCGTGTCCCACCCCCTCAGCCTCTTCCCTGCACTTGCTGAAGGTACAGGCTCGCCTCAAGTTCTGTGCTTGAGCAATAAAGTGGAAACAATAAAACCTGGGTGTTGGGCAGCCCTTTGTGTTTGGCCTCGGAGTGGGGGGCGTGGGCGGCTACACCAGGGGGCAGAACTAAGAGAGTCGCCCACCCCGAGCAGGGCCTCCTGCGCGCCACACGGGCTGTAGCGGGGCCTGCGCTCAAAGCCTGCCCGTGGGTCTCCCACACTCCACCCCCCAGCAGCCTGGCAGGTTTTTAGTAGCTCTGGTTTTTCTTCCCTGACACTTGGGAAGAGGAAAATATATAAACATCTAAACTACATTGGGACCAAGCGACTGAGTTTGCTTTGAGGTTAGATTTGTCTACTTCTGCCCAACTGATCCAGTGGAAAGTTCAAGCTGTCTTGGTTTCCTAACAGTGAAAGCCCTGGTGTGACCCACGCCTGTCGCCCTTTACACAAGGGAAGAGGGAAGAACAGTCGTCAAGCCCGGCAGCACCGGCAGCCCCGCAGGCCCACTGTCCAGCTTGCGCCTTGGCCTTAGTGGGGACAAGCTTAAGCTTTTTCCTCACCGCGCTTTGACCCCTGGCTTCTATAGCATTCCGGGGCCCTGGGAGAGAAGCCAAGGGGCGTGAGTGAATCACGCTGCACCTCGGATGGTCTTGACTGCAGGCCAGAGCCTGTGTCTGTGCCCTTCTCCCTCGTCTGTGGGGGCTGTCTAGTCCTTTCTGCTCAGTGATATGGTTAGCCTGCCCACCACATGCCTGTACAGTTCCTTCCAGAAGAAATTTCTCTATACTTTCACTGTGGAAGATGAATTTCTGTGAAAAAGTTCAAGTCGTACAGCATGGCTGGTGCTAGAGCCAGAACTAAAATGTGGGTGTTCTTTTCTCCCAGTGCCACTGCTTGCTCTCTGCTGGGTTCACATCATAGCCCTGGGCTTAGGGTTTGTGTCTGGGTCTCTGGTATTTCAGGATTAGACTTGCCCCTGCAGCCCATGAAAATAGCTAACCCTCACTGAGCACTTCTGATGTAAGCCCAGCCTCACACAGATTAACTTAATCTTAATCTTGTAACTATCCTACAAAAAAGGTATTGCCCCATATTACAGATGAGGAAACCAAGGGTCAGAACTTAAATGGAAAGATGATCTGCCTGGAATGTGAGATGACCTCTTGAACAAATCCAAACTGCCCTGAGGTTCATGTGACCTTAGGCAAGTTGAGCCTCTTTGCTCATCTGCAAAACTGGAGACAAAAAGCATGCCTGAGATTCCCTCCCCTCTGGATGCTTCTGTAGGATTCCAAGAATTTGAAACAGCGGAAAAAAAAACCCCAAACCATAACTGCACATCTGTAGAACCCTGGAAACTGGACAAGCCTTGGTTTATGTACCATTAAAACTGTCTTCTGGGCTTCCCTGGTGGCACAGTGGTTGAGAATCTGCCTGCTCGTGCAGGGGACACGGGTTCGAGCCCTGGTCTGGGAGGATCCCACGTGCCGTGGAGCAACTAGGCCCGTGAGCCACAACTACTGAGCCTGCGCGTCTGGAGCCTGTGCTCCACAACAAGAGAGGTCCGTGCGCCGCGATGAAGAGTGGCCCCCGCTTGCCACAGCTAGAGAAAGCCCTCGCACAGAAACGAAGACACAATACAGCAAAAATTAAGAGTTAGGACTTCAACATATTCATTTAAAAAGAAAAAAAGTTTTAGTACAGTGGCCAGAAGTCTTTAAGGTTAAAAATAAATGCACTAGCTACTCCACTCTGCTCTGGGTCGGGTGCAACTCTATTTCCCAGTCAGTCACACCCTCCTCACCAACCCTTAAATCTTTCCATATGCAGAGAATGTGTGGAGTAAAGAGAACCAGTGGCAACCAGAACTGAGCTGTTCCTGCAGACTACCACGTGGTCTCTGGAAGATCTTAAATGAGGTTTATCTTGTCCTAGTGCTGGTCCAAACGTCAAGTTCTATAGATTTTTATCTCCCGGGTATTTGCAGTCCCCGTTCCAGCAGCCCTTTCCCAGCACCCCCACGTGCCCCGACCCCATACGCCTGTCCTGTGAAAGGCTCCCCCGCATTCCCGTGTGCGCCCCTGCGGGTCGCCGTGTGCTGCGTCCCAGTCGACTCCCTCCGACCGCTTAGGCGCTGACCGCGCCTTCCCAGCCCGTTTGGGCTGCAGGTCACACCCCGCGGGCCTGGGCCAGCCTGCCGTCCCAGCATCGGTGCACTGGACTCCACCAGCCACACCAGTCTGAGTGAGAGGGTGAATTGTGAATCTCATTTCAGTTGGAGAAATAACACGTGGAAGACATTTTAGCCAGGACTAGTACCAGGTAGTCCCTTTTTAGGAAACTATTGCTTGGAAATAGAGAAACAGTCTTAAAGACCAACCTTCCCGGTCCCAAACCAGCACTCCTCAAAGCCTTGTAACCCTTAGGTTGAACGGACAGTGGGCTTAGGGCAGTGCTGAAAAAAAGCCAATGCAAGTGTGAGAAGACATTCTTGTCCTCTTTCTGGAAATCGTTATTGCTGACTTTACGGCTGCAGTTCCCCAGCTGCTCGCCAACCTCGGATAACGGATGCACCAACTATCCTTAATTGTAAAACACAACAAAACCTTATTTAGCACGTAATGAACGCTCAATATACCACTGTGGGGGGCAAAGTGAGAACGTGAAAGACTCACAAAGTGGTTCTAGGGACGAATGATCAAGAAAAAGCAGTGCCTTAGTGAACTGAGAGTTCCTTGCCTAGAAGAGAGGACCAGCCATACCCTGTCCCCCAACCGAAGACAAGCACGTTCCCTTCAGATCTCCAGTCTCCAGTTCCACGGTTAGAAGTGCCTCACACATAAAATGGTTACGTTTGTATTTTTTTTTTTTATTGAGGTGAAATTCACATGGTTTTAACCATTTAAAGCGAACAATTCCGTGGCCTTTAGTCCGGTTACAATGTTGCACAAGCACCACCTCTAGCCGCTCCTGAAACATTTTACCGCCCTTCACGTTTCAAGCCCATGTCCTGATGTTTGGGCTTCGGTGGCAAGAACGACTGTCCATGCTTCAGTTAATGGCCAGTAGAGTCCTGAACAGGCAACAGCTCTGACGGGTTCTGATGGGGGCGGGCGGGGGAAACGCCACGCAAGTGCAGTGGGCTCTGAATGACCATCTCGCTCAGAGCAGGGCCCACACTGCTGTTCTGCCTGACGGCCGGGTAAGGCAAGTGTGAGGACAGCTTTCTGCGCCTCGCGACCTCTAGAACCTTCAGCATGCTAAGGTGCACTGTGAACCACACTTGTGGAAGTCTCACTCTGAGCCCACTGGAAGCTCTGGCCCCACCCTCAGGATGGTGAGTGGCTCTGGGCCTCACATGCAGAAAGAGATTCATTTCAAGGTCCTGTCTCCCCTCTGGGCACCCTAGGCCGACACCCGGAACAGGCCCACCCCGTCTACTCGTGCAGAAAGAGGGGGACGAAGAAGCTCCCTAGAAACGCTTTCTGCTTCACACACCTCCCCTTCCCCTGCCATTCGCACGTTTCTACTGAAGCTATTGTTCGGCTACGCCCACACAAACACCGTATCCAAGTCATCTCACCAGGAAGAACGCCTGGTTAGGCAGTGCTGGGGAGGAAGCCAAAATCCACGCTGAGAGAGCGCTTGGCCTAAATGAGACGAGCTCTAGATAGTGCCGCTGGAGACCCGCCAACCATCTCACTAAAAAGGGCCAACAACAGGGGTCTCCTTGCGGAGCCAGGGCTCTGTCTGCGTGGCTCTGCCATGCCTGGGCCTGTGTTCCACTCACTGGGACCGTAACACTCACTGCAGTTAAAGTAACTGGCGCAGCGGGGAGAGGCATGGGGCAGGGAGGCTTGATTCTCGCCATGTTTCTCGGAGACCTATCTTTCCTTCCTTTCTAACTTTGTTTGGCCCTCTTGACAAAAGCCAAAAGGCACTGTATCCAAGTTGCAGTCATAATGACATGACCTTCATGAAATGACAAACACAGAGCAAACAAAAACAGGCACCCTGGCACAGGAAGGTCAAGAACAAGAAGCCCAAGTTATAAATCAAGGCACAGTGGGCGCCGGGTCAGGGTCCCATTTCAGAGAGCTGGGGCAGGCCAGGGCCCTGGGAGACAGGAGCAAGGTGATCCTCATCTATTTTGTCCTGGATTATTAATTATTTTATTTTACTATTTCATTCACAGGGCTGGGAAAAGAGAAAACAATGGAGTCATACATACAGTGAAAAGAAACAATTCAGAACTAAATAAGTTTACACTTATTAGAGGGAAACATTTTAAAATTTATTGTTTTTCCACCCTTAACCCTAGTATGAAGCTTAGGGTTTGAGCCAGGATGAGAGAACACGTGGTAGTGCGGTACAAAGCAGCATGCAACTCCTCCGTACGCAGATGGATTTAAAGCACCAGGTACACACATGGGACCCAGAGCCTTGGAATGGACCTGGCCAGCCCCACAATACACCACAAGAAACAGAAACCTAAGGGTACCTACAGTCCCCAGCGTCTGTCCAGACTATCTCCTCTTTGCCGTTCTGACCTACTGCTTCCTGTTCCCATCTTATCTGGCCATAAGAGCCACAGGATCTCTAGGGGCCATCCCCTCCCTAGCTATCACTTGTAAAGCATGTTGCACATATATTATTTCATGCAATTAGTGCAACCACCCTGTGACCTTGTCTCCTTATTCCAGTTTTTTGGATGAATAAACGGGTTCGGCAAGATAAAGCAACAAGGCAGAAAATGATGGAGGTGGGACTCAAACCAGAATTGTTTGAGCCAAAACCCCACGTCCTTTCTGTCATTGACTGCCAGAGTTCCTAGCAAAGTCCTCAGGCTAGAAATCACGGTCCCCTCCGGTCCCCTCCCCGGTCCCAGACAAAAAGGTCCTGCCCTCCAGGACCTTCTCCCACTATGTTCAGATGTAGAAAGTAGGCCAGCCCTGATCCAACATCCCCAGGTGAGGTAGACGTCCTTATTTTTACAATGTTGACCCCTGAAAGACCAACGTGTAGATCAGTCTGGGCCTGCAAACCTAAACCTAAAAATATACCGAACACCTGTAGAATCTCACAAATAATACTTTTGATATCCTGATTGATGAGGCCCAAAGCAAGGCTGCACTGGATTCAACATGGAAGGTTTCCCCGAGGCCAGCCTTGATGGCGATGTCCCATTTACGCTACGGAGGGGGGCCCCCGCGGGAGGGAAGCAAGAGTTTTGTGCTGGGGGGGCCAGAGCAGACCCAGAATCCCAGCGACCCCGATTTCTAGCCTGAGGACTTTGCTAGGAACTCTGGCAGTCAATGACAGAAAGGACGTGGGGTTTTGGCTCGAACAATTATGGTCTGAGCCCCACCTCCATCACTTTCTGCCTTGTTGCTTTATCTTGCTGAACCCGTTTATTCATCCAAAAAACTGGAATAAGGAGACAAGGTCACAGCGTGGTTGCACTATTTACACGAAACAATAATCGTGCAATGTGCTTTACAAGTGAGTTTCAAACTTTTACCCACAGAGCACACCCACCGTGGGACAAAAAAAGTATTTTTTTGATAAGCCGGTATATACACGTATACATATATACAATTGAAACAAAGGTTTCACAAAAATAATACTTACCTTAACTACTCGAGATTACTTGGCATGTTCTCTTTTTTTTTTTGCGGTACGCGGGCCTCTCACTGCTTGTGGCCTCTCCCGTTGCGGAGCACAGGCTCCGGACGCGCAGGCTCAGCGGCCATGGCTCACGGGCCCAGCCACTACGAGGCATGTGGGATCCTCCCGGATCGGGGCACGAACCCGTGTACCCTGCATTGGCACGCGGACTCTCAACCACAGTGCCACTAGGGAAGCCCTGCATTTTCTATTCTATTTCGGTTTTTAAAAAGCTGGTCCGATTCACTACCCTCATTTCAAGACTCATAATGGGGAGCTACGCAGTTTTTTTTAAAACACTGTTGGAAACCACACACTCATCGGTTATTACGATTATTATGATTCTCAGGGATGGTCTGACGGCTGGGAATCTTCACTGCCAGGGCAACAAAGGACAAGGTCAAGGTTATTAGGTCAAGGCCGCGAAAGCCCTGTTGCCAAGGAAACGGCTCGGCCAGGCCAGCGTCGGCGGACCTGGGCGCGCAGAGCCTGCGGAGAAGAGGAATGGCCCGAGGCCCTGTCACTCAGCCCCGCCCCCACGCCAGGCGCGCCCGGAAGGCCCGCCTCCTCTCAGGTTAAGCGAGGAAGGCAGCGATTGGAGGCGCAGGGGGTGACGTAAGCTCCCGCTGTGGGTGGGTTTCCGCTCGGGCGGCCGTCGGGAGGGGCTCGGGGAACACTTAGCGGGGCTCCCCGGTCTCTGAGCCCTGGGAGCTGCGATGAGGTCGGTTAGCTACGTACAGCGCGTGGCCCTGGAGTTCAGCGGAAGCCTCTTCCCACACGCCATCTGCCTCGGAGACGTCGATAACGACACGGTCAGTGCATGCGCACTGGAGAGACGCAGCCAGTCTGCGACCGCGGGGTGGGGCGGGGTGGGGCGGAGCGGAGGAGGCCGCCCGCGGCGGCGTGTGCGTGCTGCGAGTGCGTACGGTGTGGGCGTGGACGGCGTGCGTTGCACGGCGGGCGGTGCGGGCACGGCGCTGAGAGCTGGATTGGGAAGGGCTGTGTGGGCGGCTGGGGTACCCGGCATCCTGGCTGGATTGGTCCGGAGCCCTGCTCCAGTGTCCTTCTAGGGCCTCGCGTACCGGGTGCACTGCCTGGTCAGTCACTTGTTCCCAAGAGGAGTCTGTGAACTGTGGTGGCCGAGTTCCCAGCTCCTCCGGGGCCGCCTTCCCTTTCAGAGCGTCGGAAGTAGGCTAAGAGCGCGCGTGCGGCTCCTGCGGGAGCACCTTCCGCACCGCCCGGCTCGGCCGGGCCCACCGGACTGCTCTCGGCGCTTGGCCGGGGCGTCTCCGCCCGGCGGGCCCACCTCGGTTGAGTTACTGGCTCAGTGTCCATGTCCCTTTCCTCCCCCAGCGGTCCTTCCTTTTCCCGTCGGTTAAGTGACTTAATACAGGTAGAGCAGGTGGAACCGTGTCTGGCATTCGGTTAACGCTCAGGACGCGTTAGCGTCGTCGGTAGCGTTTGATTATGGGCCGAGGGCTCTGCTGCGTTCTGGGAATTCAAAAGCCCCAGCCCGCAGGTAGCTCAGCGTGGGGCGGGGGAAGGGTGATAGAAGAATAGGGAAATGTAGTGAGGCCCATTGATTACAAGATGTAAAGGGTTCTGGGGTGAAGCATCCAAGGGAACGGTGGCCGTTGATGGTGTGGGACACTTTTCCATAATCTCAGTTTCATATGAAAAGCTGACAGAAAGGAAGTGCGCTTTCTGTGCCCTGCGTCCGCCTTCTAGAGACTGTCTCCCCACTGGTGTCGCCAGGCTTCCGTGGGGGTCCTCGAGGGTGTGTATGCAAAGCACATGGTTGCTCTCCTCTCCTACCCTCTGACCCCGTCGCTTCTCTGCCTCCCTCACATCTCATCCTCACCTCCCTAACTTGTCTGTGCTCTCTTCCCAGGGAAAAAAAATTCGGGCTAAAACGTCCCCATCACTCACCCCCAACCCCGCCCCCAGCCTCCTTTGCGCTGTGATGGAAAAAGTACTTTATGAGGCCTCTTGGCTCTATCCTGTCTAGGGAGGAAAAAGTTATTCCCATAAATTTGTGTTATGTTTTCTGGGCTCTCTCGTTTCTTCATATGCTCAGCAGTATAATTTTATGAGACAATCAAGGGAGGCATTTTAAAATAGTACATTAACAGAGTGACGTTAGATGTGCATTATTTTCTATTTTACCTGATTGTTTAAAAAGGCACACGTGCCTTTTTTTCCTAGCTTCACAGTGTCAGCTTTTTTTGGCAATTTTACTTTTCTAAGTGAATTGCACACTCAGTTCTGCAATATTAGGTATATCACACTACTTTTTTGGGGGGGGAGGGGAGGCGTGGGGGTGCCGTGCAGCTTGTGGGATCTTAGCTCCCCGACCAGGGATTGAACCTGGGCCTCGGCAGTGAGAGCGTGGAGTCCTAACCACTGGACCGCCAGGGAATTCCCTACCTCTTTTTTTTTTTAAACCTTAGTTGTAAGCATTGTAAGCTCTGTAAGGATAGGAATTTTTAAAACTTTTTTTCACTGCTGTATTCCCAATACTTAGAATAGTGCCTGGGACATAGTAGGCACTCAGTAAGTGTTTGTTGAATAAATGAGGGTTGTTATTAAAGGCAAATGTCATTATGTATCTCAAAGCAGTTTGAAGGGTTTTGCCTGTTATTAATAAATATAATTGAAAGAAGGGCAAGTAGGTGAGGTAGTTGGCTACTAATCAGGTGTGGTACACTCAGCCTGCATGAGTATGGATAGGAATTTGGTACTGATTCTCCAGGCCAGCCTTTGGAGATTTGGGGCAGGAAAAATACTTATTTCATCCCATTAAACCAGTAACCTAAAGTTATTTGCAAGTAATTTATTTCCTGCTAAGTCAGAGGGAGAAGCCAGGGATAGAATACACACCCTCGAGAACCCCACAGAACCAGTGGGGAGACGGTGTCTAGAAGGGGGACGCAGGTCACAGAAAGAGCACACTTCCTTTCTCTGGTAGCATTTCTGACTGAAGGTGTTCTTTAGTGTCACTGAGTAACCTCCAGAGGCCAGAGCCAGGATGGACCACAGAGGAGCAGAAGTGCTGGGGAGCAGATGGGCGACCCCGGAATCGTGCTCATCCAGGTCGCCTACTGAGTTGTATCTACTCACTCACCGCACTCACCACACTGTTTTACAGTTTTATTCCTTCGTCTGTGCCCTTGTTAAACTGAGGTCCTTCTCAGCAGCTGTACAACTGTGGATCTGTGGCATTTGTCTTTGGGCCCCTAACGGGTTGTTCAACTTTCCCTGAAAACTCAAGGGTTGACTGGGCATTCTCTTTCATTCTGATTTTTCTTTGTTAAAAAAAAAATCTTTAATTTGTCATTAAGTAAACATTTATCGAGGGCCTACCATGGACTTTGGCATTTATTGAATGAATGTATAGAAAAAGAGTGAATTGTGTGAAAGATGCTAAGATCCCCAAGCCTTGGAGGCATTTAACTGGAAGCTGAAAACCCCCGTTATTCTTGCTATTTGTCAGTCACCTTTCTAGATGCTTCCCTCCGTTAGCTCTGTTCTCACGGCAACCTTATGAGGTGGATAGTCTTGTGATCCTCGTTTTATAGATGAAAAGATTCAGGCATAGAGGACTGGATTCAAATTCAGGCAGCTGCGCTCGGAGGCTCTGCGCTATTCAGCCTTTCTCCTGTGTGTCTGCAGAAGTCCTCCAGGGTGCAGAGGGTTTGATGTAAATAGATAAACTTGTTTTATGGTTCTATTATCTAATGTCCCCACCAGAAACTGCCATAACTATTAAAATATAATAAATGTAAGCTTCAAATCATTATTAATAAACCCCAATTTGTTTCTCATTTTTTCTTACTGTTGATCTGTTATGTTTTTGTTGCCTTTAAAATTAAATCTCTTGAGAATCTAATATTCACTCTGAGGACAGGAAAGGGTGTTAGATGCCCCCCCAAGAAGGAATCATGAAAGTATTTCTGGAAATGGCATTTGGAGCCAGCTGGCTATCATCGTTATCCCCTTGAAAGGGCGGCCAGCCTTTGAGGAACCGCTGGGAAATGGGGAGCCCACATGTAAACGGCGAAGAGGCTCCAGACCCTCCTGGGAGCTTACCCACCACTAGGGGGCACCAGAGGCCCAGAGCTGGGATGCTGCCCCTCCGGCACCTCCACCAACCGTGTTCACTCAGACGCACCAACGTCGAAAGGCCTTGCCAGGGGAGGGAGGACCCCAGAGCTGACGTTGTCTTTATTTGGTCCCTGATTAAATATGAGCTCTGAAGTTAAATTCTCCAAAGGTTACGTATTTGGGGTCATTTTCCTAACGTATCCCATGCGTAAGGACAAATTAGAAGCGCCGAAAGCAGGCGTGTGGGGCATTGAGCTGTTCAGATGTCAGACTTTTCTGAGACGGAGCACAGATTCTGTATTGGCCCGTCTCTAACCTGCCCTGCCCTCAACACACACATACCCCTAACTGGAGGTAAAGAACCTGGGAGACTGTGACTGTGTTGGTCTCGAAATCTTGCTAATAAAGGTGCTGAAGATGCAGGTTGAGGTCTTGTGACTTCCGCGGAGTGGGCCCAGTCGAGAAGGGCTTGAGTGGCTCAGCAGGACCCCAGCTTAACCCTCTCTTCTCTCTCCATTTGAAGTTAAATGAACTGGTGGTGGGAGACACCAGTGGAAAGCTGTCCGTGTATAAGAACGATGACAGCCGGCCGTGGCTCACCTGCTCCTGCCAGGGAATGGTCAGTATTCAGCTCCCTGGGTCTCCAGGGGGAAGGGACCCCTCCTGCCCAGGGACTGTCGAGGCTGGGCCGCACGCATGAGCTCCCCAGCGTGTCCGAGGTCGCCAGCTACTGGTTAAGGGTCCATTTGAATCGGAGGGAAGCCCCCAGGCTTCCCAGATGTTATGCGCACACACAGCTGGGCTGGTTTTCATTTTATGTGGTGCAATGACTCCCTTAGTTCTTCGTGGATCTGCTGAGGTTGTCTGATCGTACGAAGTGTAGTAGAACATGGGGGCAGTCATTTGAATACGTCTAGAAGTATGATAGTCCGGCTCTATTGATGTAGTTTTTGTTTTGTTTAAGCCCAACTTGTCTTCACTACCCCAGGTCCTTACACTGCTGTCTGGTGAACTGGACCCAGAGCACAGTAACGGGATTAGCCCGGCCTCTCGATGTGGGGCGTGCGCAGGAGTTTTCAGTGAATGACGGTGATGAGAAGCCCGCTCCGTGCTTCACAGAGGTTAGGGAGCACTGGGGACCCTTAGCGTGTCCCCCTGAGCCCCTCTCTCTTCTTTTGCAGCTCACGTGCGTCGGGGTTGGAGATGTGTGTAATAAAGGAAAGGTAGGAAGCCCAGGGTGCTGCGGGTTTCCCTCGGTCCATCCCCGACTCCTGTGCTCTGACGACCAGCCCCCTCCTCTACCTCTGTCTCTCCCAGAACCTGGTGGTGGCCGTGAGTGCCGAGGGCTGGTTTCACTTGTGTGACCTTACGCCCACTAAGGCCCCGGATGCTTCTGGGCACCACGAGACCCTCGGCGGGGAGGAGCAGCGCCCCGTCTTCAAGCAGCACATCCCCGCCAACACCAAGGTCATGCTGATCAGCGACATCGGTGGGCATGGCTGTCTTGCAGGCAGCCAGGGAATAGGAGTCAAGGGGCAGCAGAGCAGATCTCGAGGGAGCCAGGGGTCTCGTCAGTGTTTGTTTGGGCAGTTGTCATGCATTTAACGCCAGGCTGCTGAGCTCCCGTTATAAACCAGGCATCGTTCCAGGCACTGGGATTGCAATAGTGAATAAAACAGACAAAAGTGACTGCCCTCTTGGACCTTTACTAGGAAGGGACAGAAAATAAACACTAGCAATGTGGTAAGAAAATTAAATAGTATATTCGAAAGTAGTGAGTGCCGTGGAGGAGATCGCCCACGGAAAGGGGCTGGAGGGCGTTGAGGTCGAGTTGGCTGTTCTAAGTGGAGTTGTCGGGGAGTCCCTGCCGAGAAGGGGACAGCTGATCAACAGCTCCAGGTTGCAAGAGTGAGCCGCTTGGATACGGGGCTGGTACGTGGGCCAGAGGCTGTACCTGGTACAGCCGCTTGGATATGGGGCTGGTACTTGGGCCAGAGGCTGTCTCAAAGGTGCTGGTAGGGATATGGGTGCACCAGGGCACTCGAGTCGTGTACCTGGGGGAAGAAGCGACAGGCCCTGCGAGGCAGCTGTGTGGCTCTGGGTGCAAGAGCAGGCAGGGGAGCGGGTGCCTGGCTCAAGGGGTGATGTGGCAGGTCGGCAGGTGGGCCTGAGGTCGAACCTGATAACAAGTGCCAGTGGCGGTGGTGCTAGAGGGGCGGGGAGGAGGGCGTGCTTGTAGGACTGCAGCTGGCGAAGACAGGTTTGGCTCCAAACTCGTCTCATTTTCTGGATCCACAGATGGCGATGGCTGTTGCGAGCTGGTGGTGGGTTACACAGACCGCGTAGTCCGGGCTTTCCGCTGGGAGGACCTGGGTGATGGTACCGAGCATCTGACAGGGCAGCTGGTGTCACTCAAGAAGTGGATGCTGGAGGGTCAGGTGAGAGGCTGAGCATGGGGGCCACAGCCCAGGAGCAGAACGGGCCTCCCTCCTGGAGGGGGCTTGTGGGAGAACAGGCGGGGGCTGGGGCTCAGGGTGGGAAGGAGGGAAAACCACCTTGTTGACAGAGACCCAGAGGAGATCACTTCGAATCAGGGTCTTAGGGGAGATGGCCACTAACAGGCCGACAGGAAGGAACATTGTGCTAAGAATTAGGGATGTGATGGTGGGTGTGTCGCGTCGGGATCCGTGCTGCGGGAGCGCAGGTGCTCCCTGTGGAGAGGGTGGCACCAGCAGGAGCCCCGTGGACGCTGCGCGTCCCCCTGATGCTGCCCTGGAAGGCTGAGGACATGTCCCAGGGCCCCTGCCCACCCCCGTCCTCTGCAGGCTTTCCCCTTTCTCTCGCCAGCAGTTCCCTTAAGCCCCCATTCTCTGGTGCAGGTGGACAGTCTCTCGGTGACTCCAGGGCGCATGGGTCTTCCTGAGCTAATGGTGTCTCAGCCAGGCTGTGCTTACGCGATTCTGCTGTGTACCTGGAACACAGACCCTGGGCCGCCTCCCACCTCTGAGGGGCCCGAGGAGGGTACTAGGTAAGGGGGGGCGGGCCTGTGGATGGTGGGGTGCCTGGCAGCGAGGTGGGCGCCCACAGTCGTGGATGGGTCTGTGGTTGGAGCAGCTTCAGCTGGGTCCCGACACAAGCACCTCTGCCCCATTAAGGAAGATTATTTCGGGACCCAGGGAATCCTGACCCTGACGCAGCAACTGGAAGAGGTTCTGAGATTCCAGCCTGGCAGCTCCGTCCCTCTCTCTCGACTTGCCCACTGGCCCAGGTGGGGTGGGCGATAGGTCTCCCAGCTGATTCACGTCCTGGAAACTCGCACAGAGATGGGGCCCACGCGGGTCCGGAGAGCCCAGCTCTGTTGGGCTCCCACTTAGCCACCGTCCCCCACCACAGGGAGACCCCCGCTGCCCGAGACGTTGTGCTGCACCAGACGTCCGGCCGCATCCACAACAAGAACGTCTCCACTCACCTCATCGGCAACATCAAGCGAGGTGGGGCGGGGAGGGGCGGGGCGGGAGGTGCAGAGGTGAGGGGGGAGGGGAGGTACAGCCTTGCCTTTCGCCTTTCCTTCTTCCGGTCCTTCTACCGCCCCTCCCTCTGCGTCCGCAGGCCGCAGCCCCAAGAGCGGCGCCTCGGGCCTCTTTGCCCTCTGCACCCTGGATGGTGAGTCCCTCGGGTCAGCCATGGGCCGTGCAGGGTGGGCAGGGGTGTGCCCGGGGTCTGCGCGGGGTTCTGCCCCCAGCCTGGCCGCCTCTCCCCGCAGGGACGCTGAAGCTCACGGAGGAGGCGGACAAGCTGCTGTGGTCGGTGCAGGTGGACCACCAGCTCTTCGCCCTCGAGAAACTGGACGTCACGGTGAGTGGGGGCCCTTGGGGCCATTCTCCCTTCTCCGCCGACTCCGCCTTTCCCTCAAGGCTCCCTAGACAGGCCTGGCCCCCGAGCTCCGCCCACTCCACGGGCTCAGCGCTGTTCTCTGTGCCGCTGGGGAAGCTCCCATTTCAGCAGAGCCGATGGCTCCAAAGAGAAGCAACTTGTTCTTAGGGTCCAGAACTGAGTTGCTCGCCCATCTGCAGATGTCCGCACACGAGTGTGTGTTCACGTGTTCACCAGAGCTGTGGCCCCTGGGTCGGCAGGTGGGGCTGCGCTGATGCGGCCGTTGTGCCTGCTTGAGGGTCTAGGAGAAGAGGCGTGAGGCTCTGAGGTCAGGTCAGGACAAGCCCGGCTCTGAGTCCAGTTCTGCCACCTCCCGGCCGGGTGGCCTTGGGTGAGTGAGCTTGTTTCTGTAAGCTGGCGCTTCCTCAATATAAAATGGGAGTGACGTCACTTCCTCAATATAAAATGGGAGTGGCATCGCCTCTACTACTTAGGGTTGTCGCGAGCACTCTCGGGGGGCGGCTCATTCAGCAGCCCCCTCTGGTGCCGGGTGCCGGGACATGTTCGGTGAGAAACGCAGGGGGTTTGCCTTCCCAGCTGTTTGTCACCCGGAGCCAGAGTCCACAGCTCCCGTAATTTCATCCACCCGGTCAGGAAGCCTTTCTAAAACAGCTCCTGGGGACTTCCCTGGTGGCGCAGTGGTTAGAAATCCGCCTGCCAAAGCCGGCGACACAGGTTCGAGCCCTGGTCTGGGAAGATCCCATGTGCCGTGGAGCAGCTAAGCCCATGCGCCACAGCTACTGAGCCTGCGCTCTAGAGCGCGCGAGCCACAGCTACTTAAGCCCGCGCGCCTAGAGCCTGTGCTCCACAACAAGAGAAGCCACCAAAATGAGAAGCCCGCGCGCCGCAATGAAGAGTAGCCCCCGCTGGCCGCAACTAGAGAGAAAGCACGCGCGCAGCAACAAAAACACAATGCAGCGAAAAATAAATAAATTGAAAAAATAAAAATAAAATAAAACGGTTCCTGGCCACCCCTGCATCCCTGTCTCTGGCCTTTTTCAGGGCAACGGGCACGAGGAGGTGGTCGCCTGTGCCTGGGATGGACAGACGTACATCATTGATCACAACCGCACCGTCGTGCGCTTCCAGGTGGACGAGAACGTCCGCGCCTTCTGTGCAGGTGGGACCCTGCCCTGCGCCCCTTGCTAAGCACACCTGTCCCCCTTGCTTCCACTCTCACTGCGGCCCCTGACACAAGTCTTCGTAAACAAACGAGTTCTTCAGCTCTTCGGTTAGAGGGTGTGAGTGGACACCAGATTGCCATCTTTATGGTTTTAACTAAGAGGAGATGAAAGACAGTGAGGTGTCTATCTTTGGATATTTTAAAGGATCAGATATGGGGGGCGGGTTGTTCAGAAAAAGAAAGAGTCGGATGAGTTCTTGTCTACCTGCTGTGTGGAGATATGGGAAAGTTCCTCCCCATCTGAACATGTCAGGACTCTGAAGACTGTTCTCCAAGTTCCATTCTCTTAGTTCCAAATCGGGGACCTTGGGAAGCAGCGTTAACTCCTTTGGGGGTGTCTCTGGTCACTGAAATGGTAACACTTGAACGACGCGCTGGTGCCACATTGCAGTGACCTGGGAAGAGGGATCACCACCCAGGAGAAGCCGCCCCGCGTTACCCTGGGGCTGTCACTGAGATGGGAAACCAGCACGTGTCACCTCCTAGGACACTGTCCTGCCTGGGCTTTGTTACTGTGGTTCTCCGTATCTGGAATGGGCCAGATATTTTACGTTTTACCTGCTTTACTGAGTTCCCAGCAAGGAAGAAATAGAAAGAGGGCCTTTAGTTTTCTGCTTGGCGTCCACGGGTGGATAGAAACTGCTGACACGAATGCCGCCCGCGCCGGGCATAAACCTCCCCGACCTTTTTCTCCTACCCCCGCCACCCCTCCCCCAGGCCTCTACGCCTGCAAAGGGGGCTGCAACAGCCCCTGCCTCGTGTACGTCACCTTCAATCAGAAGATCTACGTGTACTGGGAGGTGCAGCTGGAGCGGATGGAGTCCACCAACCTGCTCAAAGTGCTAGAGGCTGAGCCAGAGTTCTGCGGCCTGCTGCGGGAGCTGGGGGTGGGTGAGTCCTGGGGGCGGGGCTGCTGCGGGAGCTGGGGTGGGGGAGTCCTGGGGGCGGGGCTGCTGCGGGAGGCCAGGTCCCAGCAGACCCACCAGCCCCTCTTGCCCGCAGACCCTGACGACCTCCCCGCCGCCCGGGCCCTGCTTCACCAAACCCTCTACCATCCCGATGGGCCGCCACAGCGTGCCCCCCCAGGCCTCCGCGATGCCTCCTAGCTGGACCACCGTCTTGGCTAAACGGGACCCTTCTGAACCTCCCCACCCCGCAAGCTGTCCACGGTGTTTGCAGGACAGGGAGCGCACATTATAGAGGAGGGATGGCGGCAACCCTCGGGGGACTGGGAACTGTAGACCTCATGGTCTTTCTGGTGAAGGAGGAGACGAGTTGCTCCTCTGCCCCTTTCCTCGTGTGCCTGGCCCATCACACCGGTAGGCACTGCCCCCTCCCCAGAGCTCCCCACTCTTGTTGTGTGGGAAACAGACTTGTTTGTGAGGAGGGACTACAGATCTCTTACTGCTCCCCAGCCAGACTTTGGGGCCAGTGGCGCGATGGCAGTGAGGCCCCACCCCCAAGTTCCATCTTTTGTGGCACGGCTCCAGGTCACTGACGTCAGTGATTGTTACACGAATGGCCAACCACAGATCTTTGACTTATGATGGGTTTCACTCTCATAAATCCATCGTAAGTTGAAAATATTGTAAACTGAAAATGCATTTCCCACACCTCACCTACCGAACGTCACAGCTTAGCCTACCCTGTGACAAACGTGCTCAGAACACTTACATCAGCCTCTAGCTGGGCAAGGTCACCTAACGCGAAGCCTGCTTTATAGTAAAGTGAGGGATATCTCACCTAATAAACTGGACACTGCACTGGAAGTGGGAAACAGGATGGTTGTAAGTGTATTGGTTGTTCACCCTCATGATTTTAAAGTCTGATGCGGGTTTGCAGTCCAGGCAGGCCACGATCAGAACGATACCCTGGGCCACGTATATCCCTTCTTCTCTTGCTTCCTGTGCTCTGAATCAGTGGTCTTCGAATTGTAGGTTGCGATCCTTTGTTGGGTTGTGGTCGGCAATTTTTTTAAATAAATGAGATAGAGTAGACTAAGTAGGACCAAAAATATGGGAGTATGTTGCTCACGTGTAGGGAAGGATTGTTTTGTTGTACTTGTGTGTGTCCGTGCACGTGTGTGTAGTGAGTGCAACGTAGAATACACTTCCTGCTGAGTTGTGTTCAGAGGAGTTGGAAAGCCACTGCTGTCAGTTATAGTGACCCCAGCCAGAGGGGTCAGCCCGAGGGAATGTCCCCCTTCACATTTCCTTCTGTAAGGGAACAAGGGCAGAGTGATCATTCAGTGTCTGAGAAGCAGAGAAGGACACTAGCTAGGACAAACAGGTGTTTATTCAAATGGGGAAGCCACTGAGCTGAGGGCCTCCTTGGGCCTGGGTCTGCAATTGCAGAAGCAAAGGAGGCGGAAGGGAGGGGGACAGGGAGAGGCCCGGGAGAGCAGGGGTCGAGGAGCAGGGCCAGAGGGGCCAGCGCACTCTCACACCTGTGCCAGTGAGCCCCTCTCCTCTCCTCTGGGTGCAGAGGACTCAGCTGAGAAAGGTATGGCCAGGGCTCACGGCAGATCCTGGTTCTGCTCGGATCTAATCTACTCCAGGGTCAGGGTTTTGACTCCGAGCTGAGTGTCCTAGTCCCCTGGTCGGGTTAGTTACACCACTGTCTTCCTCTCCCGTAATCCAACATATGAGAGACTCAAACCAGCCAGAGAGGCACCCGGGGGCCTGGCCCTTTGAGGTTTGGGCTCTTCACAGGGAAGGTAGCAAAGCCGCCTTGTGTCTTTGCTGGACTCAGGGCCGGGGTGGGGGGGTTGGGTAGCCACTGATGCCAGAAAAAAACAGCTCAAGCTCAGGAGGCCAGAGATGAGGGGTGGGAAGAAGGTCTAATGAAGTGGATAGTTCTAGAAATAAGAAGGAATATTGGTCAGGTTAAGTTTGGGTCCTGGCAACGTCACCATTCCTGTCTGCCTTGGGGGGCAGTTCCCCACAGGGCTGTCCACACATGCCCAGTGGGTGAGGAAGCAGGTGGAGGATACGTATCTGGAGTAAATAGTAGAGGTTTACCCAAGGTTTGCGCAGGGCATCGACTAATAATTGGCTTCAGACGTTTGCAGCCCCAGAAGAGGCAGCCGATGAAGGAACCCCCGGCCCTCATGGGCTAGGCATTTCTCTACTGTTGTGGTGACCATTTCTCTCCCGCTCAGCTATGCGCAGATCAGAGAAGTGGACACAGCAGGGCCAGGGGCCCGGGCCAGGGAGGGGGGCAGGCTAGTTGTGAGGCGAGCCACGCGGAGTCAAGGCCTCGACGGTGTGCGGGGTGGACGGGGCAGGCAGGGGCCAGCAGCAGGCTGTAGCCTTGGACTCGGGCCACCCCATGCTGTGCCAGGGGCCCAGCCAGGACCCCGCTCTGCTGATGTCCTTTTCTGCAGTCCTGACTTAGCTCCACTCTTCTTGGGACGGCGGGGATGAGAGAGGACGGGGAAACCAGAACCCTGAGATCGCGGACCCTCTCCAGGGAACATTCCTCCTGGGGGATGGGGCAGGTGCTGAGAAGCAGAGGAGTGTGGCCGACTGGGAAACGGGAAAGGGGCCAAGGTGGTGACAAGAGGGACAGCCCCAGCTGTCCCAGCTACCTGGCTCTAGTCATGCCCCATCCCCCCATGGCTCTTCCCTTCAGGAAAGGAGCTTTCCCCTGGGGACCATCTGGGGCAGCGGTCACTGGTCCGGCTCTTGGTGCAAAGGCAGGAAGGGCAGCTCAGGGAGGGGGGCTTTCAGCCGCAGCACGCGATGCTCCAGGTCAATGCAGCACTGTGGGGTTGGGGGACGGTGAGCTCACCTGGGCAGGTAACCCCTCTCCCAGCCGCGCTGCTTTGTTCCCCTCCGCCTTCCCACAGCACCCTGCTCTTTTCTCCTCCCTGTTTCCATTCACCTGGACCGCTATCATGGAGGGACCCAGTTCTCCATATTTTTCACAAATAAGGAACCTCTAAGCATCGAGGGTGAAATTCCACATCTCCAAGTCCGTCTCATCGGAGCCTGGCCCATGCTTCCACACCCGTGCCCCCTACTTCTTTTTCCCAGCGCTCGGGGTCAGGCCCTGGGTGTGGGTGTCAGCACGAGCATCCTCCTTACCTTGAGAGAGAGCAGAGTCTGCAGGCCAAGGCAGAGTTCAGGACTCTCCACATCTGCGGGAACCGTTTGAGAATGCTGCTGTCCTCCTGTCAGCACTCGCCCCTTCTCTGCTCCCCCCACCACCCGAGGCCAGAGAACCTTGGGGATAATCAGAGCATCTTTGGGGGTACCTTGTCTGTGCTGGCAGGAGCTGACAGGCTCTGCCTTCGCCCCGCCCAGGAGGGAGAGCTGCAAGAGCAGAGACGCGGGGATGCTGACGGAGAGGGGACTTACCTACCACCTGGGCCGAGCACGCCACAGTTGCCTGGCCCAGCTGTAGTTCCAGCTGCTCCACCTGGGCTGGGGACCCAGGCGCCAGGTCCCCAGATGGGGCTTTTAGGACCCTCTTCCCTAACCTGTGGTTGGGAAGCAAGGCTTATGGCCACCAGAGGCCCCCATGCCGCTAGTCCGCTAGTGTCCCTCCCCGCCACGCTTTGGGTTCTCAGCCAACCCTGGACCCACGTGGGGTCTAAATCCTGTTTTCTCTGCCAGAGCCCCTGTCACCTCTTTTCAAAGAAGTAACAGCTTGGGACTTCCCTGGTGGTGCAGTGATTAAGAATCCACGTGCCAATGCAGGGGACACGGGTTCAAGCCCTGGTCTGGGAGGATCCCACATGCCGTGGAGCAACTAAGCCCGTGTGCAACAACTACTGAGCCTGCGCTCTAGAGCCCACAAGCCACAACTACTGAAGCCCACGTGCCTAGAGCCTGTGTTCTGCAACAAAAGAAGCCACCGCAATGAGAAGCCCGCACACTGCAATGAAGAGTAGCCCTTGCTCGCCGCAACTAGAGAAAGCCTGTGCGCAGCAACAAAGACCCAACACAGCCAAAAATAAATAAATTAAAATAATTTTTTTTTAAAAAGTAACAGCTTTATTGACATACAGTTCATATACTGTGAAAGACACCCTTTTTCTTCTTTTTTTGTCTGTGCCACGTGGCCTGTGGGATCTCAGTTCCTGGACCAGGGATTGAACCTAGGACACGGCAGTGAACGCTCTGAATCCTAACCACTAGACCAGCAGGGAACTCCCAAAAGTCACCCTTTTAAAGTAGACAACAGAGGGACTTCCCTGGTGGCGCAGTGGTTAAGAATCCGCCTGCCAATGCAGGGGACATGGGTTTGAGCCCTGGACCGGGAAGATCCCACACGCCGCGGAGCAACTAAGCCCGTGCGCCACAACTACTGAGCCTGCGCTCTAGAGCCCACAAGCCACAGCTACTGAGCCCACGTGCCACAACTACTGAAGCCCGCACGCCTACAGCCCGTGCTCTGCAACAAGAGAAGCCACCGCAATGAGAAGCCCGCGCACCACAACGAAGAGTAGCCCCCGCAACTAGAAACAGCCCACACGCAGCAACGAAGACCCAACGCAGCCAAAAATAAATAAATAAAAATAAAGTAGACAACAGAGTTCTGCAACCATCACTAATTTCAGAATATTTTCATCACCCCAAGAAGAAGCCCCCTCCCTACCCATTCTTTTGGGCCCCCGTCTTACCCCAGGCGGCTGAGGCATCCAGCGGAGATCTGATTGTAGTGGGTGCCCGTGTCCACAGCCACCTGAAGAACCTGGTCCTGGCACTGAGAAAAGGGGGAGGGGAGGGGACTCCGTGAGTCCCCAGGGGGTAGGGGGGAGAAAGGGTTGGGACTGGCTCTGTCACCTTTCCCAGCCCCTGATGGGTCCCTTTCAGAAATGAGTGAAGGGCTGGGAATTCCCTGGCGGTCCAGTGGTTAGGACTCCACGCTTTCACTGCCAAGGGCACGGGTTCAATCCCTGGTCGGGGAACTGACATCCCACAAGCCGCTGAGTGCGGCCTCCGGCCCACAAAAAGTGAGTTAAGGGTGTTTTTTATGGGACTCATACAGTTGAGCAGAAATGGGTCAGATATGGAATCAAGAAAGGAAGTAAAGCCGCAGGCGGTGAGAGTGTACTTTGGGGAGGATTCGCCCCGAAGTGTAGGTCTGTGCCTGTGCTTGTTGACAGTGGTGCCGAGGGCCTCCCATTAGAGGAATCGGGGGTGGGGATGAGGAGGGATACCTGGTTAGGAAATTAGATGTGGGGAACAGATTCGCCACCGCAGGCGAAGGAAGACAAGGTCGCTTCCTTTTAGATAAAAACAGACGTTTGGGTTTGCACTTGGATACCGCAAAACATATTGTTTTCTCCTTCCACACGGTTTGCTGAGGTCTGCTGTGCGTGGGCACGTGGAAGGGGCAGCAGGGGAGGCTGCGCCCCAGGATGCAGGGGAGTGGAGGGGCACCAGTGCACGGAGAGTGTTAAGGCTGTGGGTTGTGAGTCTAGAGCCTTAGATGTTGAGCCGGAGGAAAGGCTCTTCCATCGGGAAAGTCAGGGGGGCTTTCCCGGAGGCAGTGACAGCTGAGGCTGGAAGGATCGGAGAACGTGGACCTAGGATGACAGGCAGAGGAAGCATGGAGCAAGGATGGGCGGAAGGGAAGGAACGGCTCGGCGTTGGCTCTGGGGATGACAAGGCTGTGATCCGGAGCACGTGCGCTTTCGCGGGAGGGCTGCGTTACCCACACGTGCGCACCGTGTGTGTGTGGAGCACACTCACATTTAAAGGTGATACTTTGCTCAAGGAAAGGGAGTCGTGTACACCTCGGAAAGACGGGGCGGCGAGGGGCGGGAAGCAAAGGACATGGAGGATCCCAGTCTATGGCCCAGCCTGGGAAGAGGGCTCCCCCATCCCTCCCTCACCACTGGGGCAGAAGGGAGAGTGGGTGAGGGGAGCAGGACCGGGAGGGGGGTCTCACCTTGCAGTTGACCAGAAGAGCTGGCCTCTCTGTCTTGCTGGTCTTCCTCCTGGTCTCCTGGCCGTGGATCGCGGCCTGCACCAAGGGGTGCTCCCCCTGAGGCCGGCTCGGGTTCCCCTCCACCAGACGCCTCTGGATCACGTTGTGCGGTTGCTGCTTCCATCACAAAACGTGCAGATGCTCAGTTCCCTCACTTTACAAATCCCAGGCCGTTCTCCCCAGCCCCGCCCCGCTCCTGAGTCTCCTGGGAGTGAGAAGGGGTGAGAGCTTCCCCAAGGATCCCAGCAGTCAGATCATTAGAGCAGAGCTAGTCCCAGTATCAAATCATGCCGTTCTCCAGGACCCCAATGTATTGCTCAGTAATGGAGAGATGGGGAGGGGGGAAGGGTCTCTCCTCGGTTAGACGGACGGGACATTTCAGGCACTCGCGTGATGCTGGGGGGGAATTCTGTCTCAAGTCTACAACACATATTCTTGGGGACACTTTTTCTTTTTTTCTTCCTCTGACCTCATCCTTCTGTGGGTCGCAGATCCCAGAGTTGATGGTGTGATGAAAAGAAGTCAAAGTAGCAAGAACAAACAAAAAAGAAAAAAGTCCAAATCTAAACTAGGAAGCTGGGGGAGTTCCCTGGTGGTCCAGTGGCTAAGACTTGGTGCTCTCACTGCCGGGGCCCAGGTCCCATCCCTGGTCAGTGATCTAAGATCCTGCAAGCTGTGAGGCGTGGCCAAACAAACAGCCTAGGAAGCTGGGCGTCATCCTCACTGTCCTTCACCTGAAGCCACCCCGCCACGTCCAGTCACGTCTAGATTCTGCCAGCTTCGCCTCCTGTATTCACGGTCCACCTCTCTTTCTGTTACTGCTTCGTTCACACCTCAGCACGGCTCTCCTGAGTCCCTGGGACGCCTCCCTAAGTCCGTAAGGACGTGTCTCTCAAATCCACCTGCTCAAAGCCTGGGAGTCTCTGAAACTCTTGCTACTCCAAGTGCCGTCCTCAGATCAGCAGCTTTACCACCACTAGAAAGCTCCTAGAAGTGCAGAATCGGGACCTACTGAACTGGAGCCTTGTTTTAACAAGATGCCCAGATGACCTGTGTGCACAGTAAGGTTTGAGAAGCACAAAGCGACATGTCAAACTAAGCCTGTCACTCCCCTGCCTAAAATCCATCAGAGCCCTCCCCTCCCCACCGTGCTTACGTGGCGGTGACAGCCCAGGTGACCCGGCCACTGCCTCATCTCCCCCCACCCCCCACCCCCGCTGTGCTCATGGGCCCCAGCGCCCCCTCTGGCCACCTGGACCAGGCTGCCCGTAACCTCCATGCCTCTGCTCCTGCACGCCCCTCCTTCTGAAACTCCTCTGCTCACCCTTCTCTAGGCCAGACTGGGCCACTGGCTCAGGAACTACTCTTTATTTGGACAGAGGCTTTTATTTTATGTCTGGGGTTCCAAGGGCATGCTGTAATTCACTCAGGGTCCACCTCCTCCAAGAAGCCCTGCCTGACTTCTTCCCACTCTTCCCTCCACACACCAGGCGGGGGCAGCGTCCTGTCCCATGGCCCCCTTTGTCATGTGTCTCAAAGCTGTTATCTGCCCTTGAGGTCAGGTCTGTATCTCATTCCTCTTTGCATCACAGGGCTCAGCTCAGCATACAGTAGGCATTCCCTAAATGCTCACCGAGGAATGGCTGTGTCCCTCCAGGCTCCACACATGCTTCCCCACCTGCCCTCTCTCCTTGGGAGCCTGGGATTGTTTTCCTACCCTTCGCTTAATGAGGCCCTTGAGGCTGCTCCCGCCAACAGGCTGCCAGCAGGAGACCTAGCTCTGGGAAAAGGGCAGCAACGAGCTCTGGGAGCGGCTGGGAAGGGCAGCTCTGTGGCTTCCAGCTCTCCTCCCACCTGTCCCACGAGGGATGCAGGCTCAGGCCCCCAAATGCTGTGTCTTCACTCCCAAAGCCATGCAAGGTAACTGCTCCGTGTTGGTCTGGGTGGTCCTGAGGGCAGAAGGCTGGACCTGCCACGCTGGGGCGGCAGTGTCAATAGAGCCTCTTCGCCAGGGCCGAACAGATGAGGGATGGGCCGCAGAGGGCAGAGGCTGTGATTTCCTAGCCACCGAGAGCCAAAGAGCCTGCTTCCATGCTCCCTCTGTGTCTCAGCTCTGCTGGCTCTTTGCAAGGAGGTTCTCTGAATTGAAGTCTCAGTCTGGTCGCCTTTCCCCTTGCGGCGCTGCTGGGCCGGGCTCCTGGAGGGTGACCATTTGGCTGGGAGGAATGTGGAAAGGTAGGGCTCTTTCAGGAAATGCAGTGAGGGGCTGCATCTGGCTCCAGGTTTCCGGGGAGAAGGGGCTGCCAGAGTAGCCTGGAAATGGCCCCATACACCTCAGGTTGCAGGAGTCCCTCCTCTCAGACTCCCTGCCCAAGAGATGAGAGAGGACAGAGTACCGCAGCCTTTCTACAGAAGCCCTCTCGTCCTCTGTGAGCCGGAGGCCGGAGCCATGGCATCTTCTCTGGACCTTGTGGGTCTTACTTTCTCTCTCAGGCTAAATGGAACAGTAGGAGGAGCTGGAGGGACAACAGCCTTTAGGCAGAGCTCCCAATTATCCAGGCACTCTTCTAAGTCCTTCACAGGTATTAGCTCATGTAACTCTTACATCCCTGTGAGGTACATCCTGTTAATTTGATCCTCATGTAACACATGAAGAAACTGAGGCTCAGAGACATAAAGAGACTTGGCTGAGTTGCTAAGTGCCAGAACCAGGATCTGAACCCAAGCATCCCGGCTCCGAGGAAGGCCACTCTCTCAGCCCCTCCCTCTGTCAGAGGGGAGTGAGTATATGCAGCTGTCCCCTGACTCACCCACCCCTCGGTGTCGCTCCCTGACCCCGTTCCCTCGGGAGGCCACGCTGCTGCAGGGGGGTGGAAGGAAAGGAGGCTGGAAGGGCCACTGCACCTGCAGGGAGCAAGGGGGCCCTCAGGAGCCCGACGCCCAGGCAAAAGCCGTGGGAAGCCCTGGTGTTCTGGCGCGGATGGGGCGGCGGGGCACCGAAGGTCCGGTCCCAGTGTGAGCGGACCTGTGGCGTAGGCAGAGGAGGGAATCGCGACCTTGAACCCGCCGGGCCCAGCGGTAAACGACTGCTCCAGGGGCTCCCGGGCCCCACAAACCTCTGCTCTAACAAGTGCTCCTCTCTGCCCCCCTAAGACAAGCCTGGGGCTCTTTGGGGAAGCTGAGCAATAGATAGGGTCCCGCAGAGCCACCAAGCCGTGGGAACACCCCAGTGAAGAGCCGGGCACGGTCAAGGTGAACCCACAGGTCAGGGCTGCCTCTCCCCTCCCTGCGGGCAGGGAGGGGCAGCTGGAGGCTGGGGTCTGCACCCTCCAGCAGAGGAGAGAAGGGACCCCGGCCCCCGGGGGTGGGGAGGGGGGAGGGCAGCCTCACCCAGTCTTTGGAGGTGCCGAGCCTCTTGAGGCCGTCCAGGGGGAGCAGGTCGGCCGAGTCCTTGTGCAGGAACCGGGTGGCCTGTCTGCGCTGGCGCTGCTGGCTGCTGGCTCGGCCCCGCAGCTCTGCCTCCTGTCCCCTGTCCCCGGCATCTCCCTCCTCCCTCGGGGCGTCCGGCCGGACGCTCATGACCCCCGCGGGCAGGCCGGGGGCTCCTGAGCGGTCTTGCCCACCGTCCTCTCTGCTTCCTCCACCCGGCAGCTTTCTGCCTGCAGCTCTCCCAACCGGAGGGCCTCAGCGGAGGGAAGAAAAGAGGAAGTAAATAAATAACGTGCAGGAGCGGCGACGTCAGACACCAATTTCCAGAGCTTGCAGTAGAGGGAGCGGGGCTCCGGCTGGAAAAACCCAGCCCTGGAGGAGAGGGGGCGCTGGCAGGGCTGCAGCTGGTAGGCTCTGCAGCCTCGCCAGCTCCTGGGTCCTGGCCGGAGTGGGCGGCCGCGGAGTGCGTGCGTGTGTGTGTGTGTGTGTGTGTGTGTGTGTCTGAGAGGGTGGGTGTATCTGTGCTGTAAACTGTCAAGGTGTCCGTGCCAGGTTGTTAGAGAGGGAGTGTGTGTCAGTGTGCGGTGGCAGCCCGCGTGCTCGGGGCGTGTGTGGGATGCAGGGCGCGCATCTCTGTGCGCGTGTCTCCTGGGCTGCCCCGCCGTGCTCTCCACCTGGGGTTCTCCGCAGCCCCGGCGCTGGGACACAGGCCAACACTAGGTTCAGAACAGAGAGGGGCAGCATCACAGTGTCCCCGCTCCTCTCCTCTCTCTCAGCAGGAGCCTCCCCCCTTCCTGGGCCTCAACCTTTCAGCATCCTTTGCTTCTTTACGCTGGGTTCTGGCTTCCAGGGCTGGCTAAGAACAGCTCTGAATCTCCCCGCAGTTAGGGCCCCAGCTTCCTCCTCTCCTTTATGTAAGGCTCATTGAGTCCTGGCTTCTTTTTAAAAAGTTATAATTCAAGCATGCAGAAAGTTATAACTTTTTTTTTTCTCTTTTCATTAGAAAAGAAAAAAAAAAGTGCTACAAATATAACTGAAGCTCCTTGTGGACCCCTCCTCCCCAGCTAACATCCCCTCCTGAATCTGGTATTTCTCACATCTTTTTCTTTTTTTTTTTTTTCTTTTTGGCCTCACCGCTTGGCTTGTGGGATTTCAGTTCCCCAGCCAGGGATGGACCCCGCGCCCTCAGCAGTGAGAGTTCAGAGTCCTAACCACTGGACCGCCAGAGAATTCCCTCATACCTCTCTTTATGCACATACATATGTGTGTATTCTATGCAGTGTGTCGTTTCGTCTTGCATGCCCCATTGTAGAGGTTCTCCTGCAATTTGCTCTTTTTTGCTCAATATTTTGTTAGTGAGATTCACCCGTGAGCTACGCATAGCTCGAGTTAGTTCACTTTGATGCAATATAGTATTTCTCCAGTGAATACAACACAGTTAGGAAATTTGGGTTCTTTTTCATGCTTTGTTCTTACAGACAATGCTGCTGTGAACATTTTGGCACCCATCTCCTGGGGCGCACGTGTAAGCATTCCTCGAGAGTGTATACCTAGGAGTGGGATTGCTGGGGCATCGGGTATGCACCTTCTTCCTTTCAACACAACTTGCCCTGCGAAGTGTTTGTACTAACGTGCACTCCAGCAGCAGCGTCCAGGGGTCCTCAGCCCCATGTCCTCGCCAACACTCGGTATCAGATTTTCATAGCCCTGGCGTGTCTGCCATCAGATTTTCCACTCCAGCCTTTCGTCTTCACCGTCATCAGCGAGCACTGGCCACGGTTCTGCGGACATGTGTTGGACACTCACAGGGTGAGTCCTGACCTGGGCCCTGCTCCCCGGGGAGGCGCCTGCACATTCAGTCAGACAAGGCAGACATCCACTGGCCTCCTGCGGACCCCATGCCTTCTTGAGGCATTTTACAACCACTGCAACTGTATTATGATTCCTATTTACAGAAGAGGAAACTAGCTAAGTGGTAGGGGTTCAGTTGTGTTCCCCCCAAATTCATATGTTAACGTCCCAACCACCAGGACCTCAGAATGTGACCTTATCTGGACATGGGGTCTTTACAGAGATAATCAAGTTAAGATGAGGTCATCAGGGTAGCCCTACTCCAGCACGACTGTGTCCCTATTAAAAGGGGAAATCTGGACCCAGAGAGAGATGCACGCAGGAAGAGTAGCATGTGAGCATGAAAGCTGAAGATGGGGCCGTGCCTCTCAAGACGAGGAAGGTCAGAGGTCACCAGCAAGCCACCAGCAGCCGGGAGAGAGGCCTGGAACAGATCCTGCCCTCACGGCCCTCACCGTGATCTTGGGCTTCCAGCTTCCGGAGCTGTGAGACAACACATCTGTCTGGTTTAAGCAGCCAAGGTTGCGGTGGTTTCTTACAGCGGCCCCAGGAAGCGAATACCCCAAGACTTAGAAAACTCGCCCCAGATTCAGGTGTCGGGTGGCAGAGCTAGGAATCAAAGCCTCCGGTTCTGTCTCCCGAGTCCTGCTTGGTCTCCGTTATGCCGAAGCGAGAGCACGATGTAGAAGGTAAACGTGGACTGAAAACCAAACACTAGTGTGATTCCACTGACCGAGCTCAGCACCCCCTGGTCCTGGCTTCCTTTAGAGTCAGTTTCAGTGGAATATTCCAGCTGCCTTCCACCCCTGTGCCTTGACACCTATTACCTGCATATTTGCCTGGGATAGAGGTCGAAGAGGACCCACTGCCATGTACTGGGTTCCCTGGTTGTTTCAGTAGGATTAACCACGTGCGTGGACCGATCAGCCAGTGCCCTGCGTACCAGGATGCCGGGCAGGCCCCATGCCCAAAGGCATCTCCTCCAACCTTATTCTCAGCCAGCCATTCCTTGGGTTTGAAAAGTCTTCAAGATCTTCAAGAGTCCTTTATTAATGCACTCTCTGGAGGAGTGCCGCTGTCGGTGAACAAGAATGAGGCAACTCTTGGGCCCTTAGCCACGTTGCCTCGGGCCGGGCTGACCACCTGGATGGGTGTCCCAGCACGTGGACTGCACCCAAGGGGAGAGCAGGTGCTCCTGCGGTGTAGAAGGGAGACCTGGGTGTTTGCGGTTTGGATGGGGTGAGCTTGGGGACAGCATCACCTCTTTTCCAGTGGGTTTGAGAAGGCCTGGGAACCAGCCGTGCTCAGGAAATGCCATCCTCTGGAACGCAGCTGCAGAAGAGGCCCAGCTGGTCCCCGTGTCTGTGACTCAGACTAATATTGTCTCGCTTGCTGTCTCATCATCCCACACGCTCAGGGGTAAGGAGACTCTTGCTTTTTGTGTTCCTTGGCTGCTTCCTTTGTTAATCTGTGCTTTCCCCCAGGTTGCAGGGAGCTCTTGCGAGGGGAACGTTCTGGCAATACAGAGCTCTGACCTCTTCTTTGTCAGAATGCCGGGCAATGTTTTGTGGCCCATTTATATCCTCGGCTGGACTGTCTGTGTCTTTGCCAATAACTCACCTCTCTTCCTTCCCCTCATCGTTTTCTAACCTAACCGTTGTGTAGTTCAACAAACCGATTCGTTCACAAGGAATAACTACACTGAGCTCTAATCGTGAAACGTAGGGAGAAAACTCCCCAGGACAGTATTCAGGAAGATTAAACCATCTGCATTCTTAGGACGAGAAGGACTGGAGGTTTTCCTTTCCGAGACGCTTGGGAAATATCTGTAACTTTTCTCATTTATTTCATCTTGCGGTTCACGTCCATGTTGAAGAGAATGGATCCAAAGTGAGAAATTTTGTGAGAAAAAAATGGAAGTGTGAGATACGGCTCCCTCACTGCTTTGGTCCTCCTCTGAATTATAACAAGTTTTCCTTTAACTCAGTCAAAAAATATTTTTGGAGCCCCTACTGTGTGTGTCAGGCACTGAGCGAGGCCCTGGGGGTACAGTGGGGAGTCGGACGGAGCCCCTGTCCCCATGGAGTTCACATCCAAAACAGAAAGGCAGACTCTAGACCATTTATGATGTTGGGTAGTGCTGAGTGCCGGGGGACAGAGCAGGGGAGAGCAGTGCCGGGGGAGGGGACAGATGACATCGTGCAGGATGATAACAAGGTGAGGTGGAGGGCCATGCTGGTACCTGGAGGAGATGCCGCGGACGGGGGCAAGATGGGCTAGCCTGGGCCTGGGCTGACGTTCCCACACTGTACCCCAGACGGGGTAGATCTCCATCCCCCCTGTCCGGCCCGGCTCCCCCGCACCCCATGACTAGTCATTCACACCAGCAAGACGTGGAAAGAGCAGAGCTACTCACCCACCCAGGACGGAACCCTTTTCCTTGCTCTCCCGGACAGCGTTAACTCACTGGCGTTAACAAGTCACCAAAGCCTGCATCTGACAGGGGGTCAGGGGCTCCTCTACTGAAAGGGAACCCAGAGCCCTGCCTAGTGGGTTCTCGGAACTGGCAGAGGGCAATGGGTCTTTGTGTTTCCAGCAACGAGGAAGGCTGAGAGGGCTCCAGGAGATACCGCTATCTTGGCCTTCACCCTCATAGGCCCTCAGGTCTTCTGGAGAACCTTCTGCCTTGAGGTAAAACCAGACTACATCTCATATCTGCCATGGGGTGTCAGTCATCAGTGATTCCTGATGTGCTGACTGATGCCATGGCTACTGGCCACACATGGTCATTGAGCAGTGGAAATGTGGCCGGTCTGAACTGAGATGTCCTATAGGTGTAAAATACAGACTGGATTTTGAAAACAATACCAAAAGCAACGTGAAATATCTCATTAATTATTTTTATGTTGATTACGTTATTTATATTGATAATATTTCGGATCTGTTGGGTTCAGTAAAACGTGCTTTTTGTTTTGTTTGGTTCTTTGCTTGTTTTGTTTTTGTTTTTTGTTTTGGCCATGCCGTGTGGCAGTGACATGCAGGATCTTAGCTCCCTGGCCAGGGATCGAACCCGTGCCCCCCGCATTGGTGGCGCAGAGTCTTTCTTAACCACTGGACCACCAGGGAAGTCCCTTTTTCTTTTTTTTTGGGAAAATGTGTTATAAAAATTAACATCACCTGTTTAATTTTACTTTCTTAATATGGCAACTAAAAAATTTAAACTTGCATGCATGGCTCCATTATATTTCTCTTGGACAGCACTGGTCTAAATAGATTCACAGCTTGCTCCCTGGAACCTGGCATAAGCTATTCCAGCATCCCTCCACCTCATCAGGAAGTTCTTCTTTATGTCTAATCTAAACCCCTGTCGCTGTATTCAAAATCCCTGCCCTCTTGTCCAAACCTCAGTACAGATGGAGATGAACTGGTTCCCACTTTCCTTGTAATAACCTTCCATGCCTTTAAATATCTTTTACATTTTCTTTTTAAGAAGAAAGTGAAATTGTGCCATTTCTCGTCACTGATATTAGGGACGGAGAGGAGAGTTCATCTGATGTAGTGAAATCATCCAGCCCTACCACATAAGGAAATTCCCAGGATATTCCCCATAGAGTGGGTTATTCAGAGCTAGACAAGCAGCACCCTTGATCCCACGGAGGGTGAGGCCAGCCAGCTCTATTTCAGGCTTTCTCCTCTGGCCTTGTCAGATCTGCTTAAGACAGGAATGAAGCTGTTTTCCACAATTCTCCAGCAAGGGTCCTAGAAGGCCAGGGCCAGTTTTGAAATTTTTCACCCTACCTCCACCCCAAAGAGGTAGATCTTCCAAAGACTGCCAGGCTAGGACCACTTTTTTTTTTTTCTTGTGGTACGCGGGCCTCTCACTGTTGTGGCCTCTCCCATTGCGGAGCACAGGCTCCGGACGCACAGGCTCAGCGGCCATGGCTCACGGGCCCAGCCGCTCCGCGGCATGTGGGATCTTCCCGGACTGGGGCACGAACCCGTGTCCCCTGCAGCGGCAGGCGGACTCTCAACCACTGCGCCACCAGGGAAGCCCTGGGCTAGGACCACTTTTTACATTTGAGACTAGGATGCTTTGCTCCTATTTCATGGGTGGCAAAACCAAGGCACAGGGCGTTCTCTGGTGGCTTAGTGGTTAGGATTCCGGGCTTTCACTGCTGTAACCCGGGTTCAATCCCTGGTCAGGGAAAGGAGATCCCTTAAGCCGCGTGGCGTGACCAAAAAACAGAACAAAACACAACACCAAGACACAGAAAGGTGGAGGAGCACTTGTCGCTATTGATGAAAGCAGACGAGGCACAGGATGTTGAATTCGGACAAGCTTGGTCACGTTTCCCAGCTCACTTACTAGCTGGGTGACTTTGGGTGGAGTGCTTAATCGTTTGGAATCCACTTTCTCATCTGTAAAACTGAAATAACGTGTCATCTGCAGAATCTCTGTGAAGTATGAATGAGAAGCCCAACAGCAAACTGGTTAAGAGCTCTGGGGGCCTTAGTTGACTCGTCTCTAAAATGGAGAGCACGTGGGGCCTCATCGTGTTGGGAGGATTAGGCGGGCTGGTTCATGCAGAGCTTGCAACCCCTTGCCCAGCACACAGTGAGTCCCGGGTACCTGCCTGCTGTTATCTGGGAGCTGACATTCACGTACACAGGAGTGTTCTTGCGTGAGCGTGTGCACACGCGCGCACACACACATACACACACACAGGCTCTGCCCTAGCTGCCTCTCCCCTCTGCTCTCATAGTACAGCCGGGTCAGGCACCTCTCACCTTACTTCTCACACTATTTAAAATTGTTTACTTGTCCATCTTCCCACCAGGTCTTAGGCTTTATAAGGGCAGGGTCTTGTTTGTTTGCTTGTTTTTGCTCCCTTCTCTCTCTTCTTATACACAAAGTTCGTTGGCTGAATTGTCCAGCAGGACTCCAGGACACAAGAGGAAACGCGCTGTTACCACCAACGACTCAGGTGTTGAGACACTAGACCAGCTTGGTGAGCGCCCACCTGATCTTTCCAGGATCCGGCTGACAGCATAGGCGGTCACTCCAGATCCCTTTCTACTCCTCCCCTTTCCCTGGTACCCATGGGACTCATTTGCCAGCCCCCACCCCTGGGCCATGCACCCAAATCTTGATCCTCGGGAATCTGGCAAGCTGCCCACCTGCTTCCAGACATCCTGAACGTCGAGTGCCAGCGGGGATCCTGCTTCGCCCTCCCTCTGGCCTCAGCATTTCTCTCCCCCCGCCTTGTGTTTAGCGACTTTCTTTCCTGCTTCCATTTACCTCCGTTTCCTCCTGGCCTAAGCTCCGGGCCTGCCCTGGGCACCCCTGGCACCGCTCTCTAGTGATACTCCTGCTGAAGAAGCCACTGACTGTTGTCCGGGAAGCCTGTCATGCTGTCTCATGTCAGTGCTCAGTGACCGTCCAGTGGAAACCATGGTGGCCTAGGGGAAGCCACACATCCAAATCCTGCCTTGGGATTTGAACAATGCCAGAATGCAGCAGCTGTGTCTTCCAGGTGGGCCTTTGGGAGGTTCTGCCCTGGGACCCACAGACAGTGTGTTGGCTTGAGACTAACATGAGATGGGCAACTCCGTGAAGAGCCACAGGAACCACTAAATATAACGATAAACCGGAAACAGCAATTATGTATACTGTGTAATGAAAAGAGTAAGTGATGTGGCTCAGGGGACAGCACGACCAGCAGAAGCTCAGCGGTGGAAGAGACGCAACAAGGCAAAGGGCTTGAGCAGGTGGGTCAGCGCGGGGTGGAAACAAAAGGCCAGCGCGTCCCGGGGAGGCCAGAGGTGGGTCTGGGCGGCCTGGGCAGGGAATCGTGCTCTGACTTGTCGTCGCGGAGCAGCGGCGGGACTCCCTTCCTTCCTTCCTTCCTTCCTTCCTCCCTCCCTCCCTCCCTCCCTTCCTCCCTCCCTTCCTTTCCTTCCTTCCTTCCTTCCTTCCTTCCTTCCTTCCTTCCTTCCTCCCTCCCTCCCTCCCTCCCTTCCTCCCTCCCTTCCTTTCCTTCCTTCCTCCCTCCCTTCCTTCCTTCCTTCCTTCCTTCCTTCCTATTTATTTGGCTGTGCCGGGTCTTTAGTTGCGGCATGCGGGCCTTTAGTTGCAGCACGCGGGATCTAGTTCTCCCACCAGGGATCAGACCCGGCTCCCCTGCATTGGGAGCACAGAGTCTTAACTGCTGGACCACCAGGGAAGTCCCCAGTGGCAGGGCTTTCTGAGGCAGGGCAATTAGATGGGACAGCCTTGCAGTCGGGCAGGTGAGATGGAGACTGGCTGGCTCTGCGTCTCCCCCAGGGGCCCCCAGCCCCCCAGCTTCCAGCCTTATGGGCCCCAGCCCTTCCTGAGGCCCTAGTGGCTCAGCAACCTGACCTGGTCTCAGTTGCCCACTCTGCTGGAGCCCGGCTGAGGGAGAGGCAGGCTGCGGAGGGGAGGGGAGGACCCAGAAGCGGCTCTGAAACCTCTGTGCTGGGATCAATTCGCGTCCTGAAGCTGGCGTCGTTCAGCAGAGCACGGGGTGCCCTGGGGAGGGGTGCGAGGTATGGGGCAAGCGGGCTCCAGCCCTGCTTCCCTCTCAGATCTGCTTGAGAAAGCTGCAGTGAGAGAGTAGGTCCTGAAGGTGGGCCCAGGCTGCAGGGGTCCCCCAGACCCCCGCAGAGGCTTCCGAGGACTCCATACTGAGCAGATGGGGGAGCGTGGGGGAGGGGTGATACCCATGGCTGCGGGCAGGCTGGGCTGAGGGTTGCCTTGAAGAGTCCCCAGGCCCAGGAGGATCTACGGAGGCCGTTGTCCCCAGAGCTCCATGGCCTGGTGGAGTTCAGGAATTCCAGGAATCCTGCTTCTGCATCTCTGGCTGGTGATGGACAAGGGAGCCCCTGGCAGTGCTGCCAGCAGGAAGGAGGCCGCCACCCAGAGAGCAGAGCCGAGGGTGGAGGCGGGGGTGGAAGTCCCTCGTGAGGCCGGCAGCCTGGGGGAGGGGGTCTGGGTCTGCAAGGCGGGCGTCTGTGGAAGCACAGCTCACCCCTCTACCCTCCCTCCCAGCTCCGGGCTGGAGAGTGGGAGGCTTTCTCCTCCGTCTCACTCCCCAGAACTTCCTATTAACCCTCTAAGTGTGCCCTGGGCTTCTCTTGCTGGAGGTGACGAAACCCAGGCATGATGGGCAAGTAGGCTGAGAAGCAGGATGACAGCACAGGCCCTGGAGGTCTGGCTGTACCAGGAGGGCAAGGACAACCCGGCTTTGTGGCCCGGAGCAAATCGCCTCGGCCTTGGGCCTCGGTTTACCATGCAAACGCTTGTTTCCCAGAGGCCTTCCCCGCTCTGACATGCCAGGATCAGAGTCAAGGGACCTCCTCCTTTCCACCGTCACTCCTGATCCAGAGCGGGGAGAACGCCCGTTCCCCGAGCCCCACCCTCCCCTAGAGAGCTCCGGAAACTCTCCTTCCTCCCTTGGCTTTGGGCCACCCCACCACAGGGAGAGGCGGCCAGGAGAAGGACCATGGTGGAATTGTAGATTTGGAACTAGAAGGAATTTTGGAAATTCTCTATACATACCATATATATATATATATATATATATATATATATATATATATATTTTTTTTTTTTTTTTTTTGCGGTACGCAGGCCTCTCACTGCTGTGGCCTCTCCCGTTGCGGAGCACAGCCTCCGGACGCGCAGGCTCAGCGGCCATGGCTCACGGGCCCAGCCGCTCCGCGGCATGTGGAATCTTCCCAGACAGGGACACGAACACTTGTCCCCTGCATTGGCAGGCGGACTCTCAACCACTGCGCCACCAGGGAAGTCCTATATAATTATTTTTAATCGAGATGAAATTCACATAACATTTACCATCTTTTTACCTTTTAAAAATATTTATTCATGTATGTTTGGCTACATTGGGTCTTAGTTGTGGCAACGTGGGGTCCTTTGTTGCAGTGCACAGGCTTCTCTCTAGTTGTGGCCCATGGGCTTAGTTGCCCTGTGGCACGTGGGATCTTAGTTGCCTGACCAGGGATTGAACCCGCGTCCTCTGCATTGGAAGCATGGCGTCTTAACCGCTGGACCGCCAGGGAAGCCCAGCATTTACCATGTTAAATTGTACAATCCAGTGGCATCTTGTTCACTCATGATGTTGTGCAAGCAGCACTTCTCTCTAGTTCCAAAATATTTTCATCCGCCCCAAGAGAAAACCCTGTACCCATGAAGCACTCAGCCCCCATCCCCCTCCCCAGCACCTGGCCACCACCGATTCACCTTCTGTCTCTAGGGATTCGCCTCCTCTGGACTCTCCCTGGAAACGCAATCGTACGATATGCACCCTTTGGTGTCTGGAGTCGTCCACTCATGTTTTCGAGGTTCTTCCACATTTTTGCGTGTGTCAGTGCTTCACTCCTCCATAAGGCTGAATCGTGTCCCACCCACTTATTACTTTTATTCTACAGGTAATGATTGACAGCTGCAGGTACGGAGGGCCAACGCTGTGCCAGGCACTTTGCAGGTGCGTCACTTGTTTCTTTTATTTATTCCATTTATTTTCGCCCTAGTGGCTCCCGCTGTGCAGAGGAGGAAGCTGAGAGCTTGAGGGGAAAAAGGACCCTCCCAAAGGGCACACAGCTGGTTAGTGGTTATGCCAGGGCTGGAACCCCAGTGGTGTTTGATTCCCAGGTGCTGACAGCTTGAGGAAAGTGGGCAAAGAGGGCAGTGAGCAGAAGCCAAGAGCAGCCCCGATGGGGAAGGTCACCGACATGGCGTGGGCCAGGGGCCGGGGGAGGTGAGGTGGGCCCCACCTGCAGCTTCTCCCTCTCTGGCCACTCCCCGCTGCCCCTCCCCCTCCACTCTCTGCCCCAGCCGGCCAGCACCCTGCGGACCCACGCGCTTTACCTGCCTCCACTTGAGGCCACGTGTCTCTGCCGCTACCCCCCAGTGCAAAAGCTGTGGCACGAGGGGTCAGCAGCACGGGCCCAGGCCCAAGATGATGCTCTGGGGTGACTGCTCCCACCGTTACCTTGAGTCCCCACTTTGCTCCTGTCCCTCCACCGAAGCCTGGTCAGCCTTCCTCAGACCTGACTCTCCATCCTCCAGCACAGCTTTGGCCTGACCTCTGCTCCCCCAAACCCTGTGTGGGACCTGCAGCCCAGCAGGCTTGCTTCTGAGATTTGTCCAGGCGTCAAGTTGTCCAGGGAGAAGCTTTCTGTATCCTGACCAATCCCAGTCTTATTGCAAATGGGTTACGAGAGCCACATGTCTTACAGCGCCTCTCCCCCTCCACACCTACTCACGTACGCGCGCACACACACACACACACCCCTTCTCCCTCCCCACTCCTCGGCAGTCTGCAGGAACTGGATCCCCCCCCCACACACACACACCCCTTCTCCCTCCCCACTCCTCAGCAGTCTGCAGGAACTGGATCCCCCTCTGCTCTCCCCACCACACCAGTGCTCCTACCTGCCGCGAGGGGTCCTCTGAGGGTGACAGAACAAATTAGAATTTCAGTAGAATCTTCAGGAGCCTAGGGTACAGATGAAGTTGGGAGGATGGTGCAGGGGCTCGGTTCTGCAGAAGCCTGCACCCTTCAGCCACCCAAGCCTTCTTGCTGAAGGTACATTAGTTGAGAACACAAGGGCTTGGGGGTCTGTATGCCCACTGCAGTCTCCACCCATCTGGAGACTCTTCTAGATGTGTCCAGGTTTTCTCCTTCTCGCTAAGGTTTTGCCAGGATGGGCCCTGGAGAGATAATGGAGGGGCAAGACCACCCGGTCCACTAGCAGGGTCTGGTGACTCCTCACCAGGTCCTGACTCAGAGGCGCCCTGGGCAGCAAGGCCAACTTGACCGTCTTCTCCCGGTAATGAGGCAGCGGGTTTGGGCAGGGCCAGCTCCTGGCGAAATCACTGGGAAGTGGGTTGGGCATGAGCTGGAGGCCTCCAGGCTCACACCTTCCACCAGCTGAGATGTGCCGGTACCTGTGGGGGGGAAGGGGTGTGGAGAGGACAGAGGTCAAAGGAGAGACCTGGGCATGATGGAGGGGGCAGAAGAGGAGGAGATGCTGCCTTCCGCCAGCTGTCAGCCATCAGACTGTGGAGGCCCCTTCTAGCTCTCTCCCCACCTGGATACTGACCTGTGCCCAATGGCCTGCACCCTGTGTGTGCGTTTTGGCGTTAGGCTGGTGAAATCATGTTATCTGGTGGGTCAATCTTCCATCCTTCGGACACGTAGCCTGTAAGGGGGTCGTCCAGATTCCAGTTGTCCTCCAAGCTCCACCTTCTCCACAAACGCAGTCCAGGAGCCCTTCCCACTCTGCCCTGCTGCCCTGCGACACCGGTCTCATGGCTCACTCTTCTGCAGACCTGCGGTATTTGGTTCAATACAACAGGGTTGAATATTGGCAGATCGTTCATCGTGCTTTGCCCTGGCCCAGCAGGTATCCTCCCGTTTGCTGATCAGAGGTTCGCAGGCTTGACTGCCTGTTAGAATCACCCTGGGGAGCTTTTTAGAAACACCGGTGCCTGGACTCTCCCCCAGGCCAAGCAAGTTAGACTCTCCCGGGTGGGGCTCAAACCTCAACATTTTTCTGAAGTGGGCCCGGTGATTCTAACATACTGTCGGACTGGAGGGAGGCAGGGTTTGCAGGTAAATGTCCTGCTTCCCCATGATCATGGGCGTCTGGAAGCCTTGTGTGGTCCTCTTGCTCAGAATGTGCTGTTTCATCTCCTAGACGGGGTTCATCTGAAGCCCCTCCAGAGCTGCTCCGCAGGGGCCACAAGACTGGGCGGGCCTCCCCTCTCACTCTCTCTTGCTGCCACCTGGTGGACTTCACATGCCCTTCAAGGTGCAGCTCCAATGCCACCTCCTCCTTTATTCCTGCTCCAGGGGCGGGCTACAGCAGCAAGCCAGCGAAACCAGGACCCTTCTCACACAGAGATGATTTATTGAGCCCCTTCTCCCTGCCAGACGCCATACCCCGAAAGGTACCAGGTACATCTCCAATACACACCTGGGGAAAGTGAAGCTCAAGGAATTTAAGAATGTTGACGTTGTGTCGCAAGTTTGCGATGGTAGATTCCAGCCTAGTTCTGTTCGACTCCCAGGGCCTGGCCGCTTCTGCCAGCATACACACATATTCCCTGTGCACAGAGCACTGGGCCGAGCTCTCTGTGGATGCTACTGTATTTCTCTCCTGCTACCTTTATAGAGCATTATGTTGGCTGTGAACTTGTCTGATTCCTGGGTCCGACAGGAGGGGAGGTGGAGCGTGGTGGTTAAGAATGAAGCCCTGGATCCCTGGTGGCACAGTGGTTGGGAGTCCGCCTGCCGATGCAGGGGACACGGGTTCGTGCCCCGGTCCGGGAAGATCCCACATGCCGCGGAGCAGCTGGGCCCGTGAGCCATGGCCGCTGAGCCTGCGTGTCCGGAGCCTGTGCTCCGCAACGGGAGAGGTCACAGCAGTGAGAGGCCCGCGTACAGCAAAAAAAAAAAAGAATAAAAGAATGAAGCCCTGGAGCTGTGCTCTCTGGGTTCAAATCCCAGCTCTGCTCTTACTGGCTGTGCAAACTTGGGCAAGATACTTGACCTCTCTGTGTTTCAGATGCCCCATCTGTAAAAGGGGGTTGATAATAGTAGTTTCTATTCAGGGAGTAGTGGGAGGATTAAGTAATATAGTAAAGTGATTAGAACCATTTGGCTGTGAGGTGTTTGAGCAGCGATCTGAGTCTTCCCCACGTCCGTGTGTCCAGAGTTAGTACGGAGTAGCCGTCAGTGGTCAGCGTTGCGAGACAGCAGAGAGAAGTCGAGGTCCTAGTAATCGTCTCTCAAAATCACCAACTGTTGGCTTTTTCTTTTAAAGATTAAACACCTCCGCAGCCTCCCACTCCAGTCCCTTGGGGCTTCTGTCAATGGGATTGGAGTTTGAGACACGCTTTGCATTCCTCTCCCTGTTTCCTGCCACCCATGCCCAGAGCCTAGAGGGCAGCGGAGTGGAGATGCCCCGTGCATGCCCACGATGGGCAGGGAGGGACAGTCCCTCCACACTCCTGCCTCTGCTCACACCAGCCACCCCTCCTCTCGACGCTTCCGAAGCCTTCCTCCCCTCCCAGCCTCTACCCCTCTAGCCCGCCTCACGAAGCCTTCCTGGGGCGGTGCTCCAGATGACACCCCCCCCTTCTGAATTTCTGTAATAACGTCTGTGTTTGCTATGGTGACTTAATGTGCCCGTTCACCCACTTTATCTTCACGCAGTGAGGTGGGCATGGCACTCACCACTCCCCCCTTCCCCACCCATCTTTCAGCAACCGTGGAACTGAGTCTGGAAGAACTAAGCCATTTGCCAAAGTGACACAGTCTGGAGTTTAATCCAAGCTTCTGCCTCGGGCTCTCGGCTCTTTCTATTAATAATTGACGTCCTCACAACACCCGTTGTCTGTCTCACGCTTTGGGTACTTGGCACACGTGGGCTGGTGTTGAGAGCTGTCTTTCCATGCACGTGTGTTGGTAGCCGCCTTTCAGAAGCTCCTTGAGGGCAGGGACTGAATGACATTTCTCTGTATCCCTGGGGCCTGGCAGGCATCACGTATCAATACACAGCTGTCTCCCCTACATTTTCGTTAAGTAATCAAGCCCCGCCCCTGGCTGTCATTCCCTGGCCTCTACCCGGTCCCTCCAGCTACGTTTGGACAGAGTTGAGTTTTCAGGTGACCAGAGGAGGGACGGTAAGACGTCAGAAACAGGAATCGGAAAGAGGGAGGGGTCCCCTGGGCACGGGTGGGTTGGGTGGGCTCCCCGAGGAGGAAGCTCCTCTTACTTCTTGAAGTTCTTCGGGGGCAGGACATTGCCGTTGGCATCGAGCAGGGGTGCCCTGACCTCACTCCTCAGCGTGAGCTTCCCCACCTCTCTCAGCTCCTTCACTGTCCTGAGAATCACCTGCTGCCTCCTCTGTGCGTCCAGAAAGAGAGGAGCACAGGAGATGAAGGTCAGAAAGCTGTTTTGACCCATCCAGGACGGAGGGGGCACCGGGGGCTCTGCCGGGGGTGGCGGTGGGCCCTGGAATCCGTCAACCAGTGCCAGACGTTGCTGTCATAGGGCCTGTCAGGCCTGGCGGGGAAGGTGGCCGGCAGACGTCCCACATGCAGCCACGTGTGGAAGCCCCAGGTGTGCTGGGCCGCATCCTTCCGGGGCAGGCCAGTCGATGACGCACCTTGGCCTTCATTTCCACGCAGGGTGGCAGCTTCAGGGCCAGCTGGTGGTAGGCTTGCCAGGTGAGGCCGGGCAGCTCTGAGGACTCCCTGGGGAGGACGAACTCGCGTTGAGCCCACGTGTGGGGCGTCGGGAGGGTCTCATGGGCGTGGACCATCTAGGGAGAGACAAGGGAGCCTGGGAGCCCTCTGCCTCTCCTCGGCTGGAGCGGACAAGCTGCCCGCGGTCTCCAGACCCAGATTCTCATCGGGACCGGGTGACCAGGGGCAGGGGGGTTGGGACAGGACGGGACGTTTTCTCGGTTCTTGCCTAGAGCGCGTGGCCGCTTGGTATGATTTGCACGCATCCTCATAGACTGTCCTCTGTCCATCTATCAGGTTGTGTTTTCCCAGGCTCTTTCCTCAGCTGACATTTTCTCTTTCCTCACTCTGCCTTCACCATCCCCCCATCCTGGGGCCCCCGTTCCTGCCTGGGGTCTGGCGCTCCTCTCCAGGCACACTGGACCTGAGGTAGTGTGAGGGAAAACACCCCTTCCAAGCAGAGTGCAGAAGGGAAACCATTCTCCAGGGAATGGGGCTGGAGCTTTTCTGCCCCGCCCCTCCCGTCCCCCGCTGCTCTGTCATTGGTGCATCCCCCTCGTGTAGGAAGCATCCAGATGTGGGTTCCTTTCCTTTCTGGCGCCCCTCCACCCCCCGTGAAATAAACAGTGGCAGATATATACTTGACACTTTGCGAAATACTTATCCTCATCTCATTTAACCCTCACACCTTGCGAGTAAGTGTTCTTGTTGCATCTCAAAGATGCAAGAAGCAAGGCACGTGAGGGTGAATAACTTGCCCACGGCACAGAGTGAGGGCAGCAGAGCCGGCACTGAGTCTGTGCCACTCAGGACACCAGGCTCCTCCAAATGCCTCTGCGTCCCACTAGGACTTTTCTTTTCCTTTCTTGTTTTTTTTTTTTTTTTTTTTTGGTACGCGGGCCTCCCACTGTTGTGGCCTCTCCCATTGCGGAGCACAGGCTCCAGACGCGCAGGCTCAGCGGCCATGGCTCACGGGCCCAGCCGCTCCGCGGCACGTGGGATCTTCCCGGACCGGGGCACGAACCCGTGTCCCCTGCATCGGCAGGCGGACTCCCAACCACTGCGCCACCAGGGAAGCCGCTAGGACTTTTCTGATCCCCAAAACTCACCTGTTGCTTGGGCCCAGTCCCCTTAGTCATGTCTACACGCACACCGCAGGGGTGGGTCTGGATGTCATAACCAGACATTTCCTCTCCTCTGCCCTGAGCTCCGTGTTCACAGGGTCATAGGACAAGGGTTCACGGGCCCGGAGGGGAGAAAGCATGGCCCACCCCAGGGCGGGCAGGGGGCAGGCGGGGGGTGGGGCTGGGGACAGCCCCTCACCCAGTGTGGTACAGAAAGGCAGCTGCAGAGATGCGGCCCCGCCCACCGCCTTCAGGAAAGGTTCTCTGATGCGGGCGGGTCACGCTGCCCCCTGGGCGATTTCTGCCGGTTGCTGGCCATTTTCCTGGGCTTCCCTGCAGGAGGGGCAGCTTTGTAGGGAAGACCTTCTTGCCAGCATTGTTTGCTGCTGGGGTTGCTATGGTGATGCTTCCTGGGTGGAGACGCAGGGAGGAGGCCCTTACCTCTCCCTGGGAGGGCTCACCAGTCCCTCGGGCCCTGGCTGCCTTTCAGGTGAGGCAGGTGGGGAATAGGGCTCGTAACAGGAGCTGCTTCGAGGTGGGAGGCAGAAAAGCAGGGCGGGCTGGCTCCCAGGCCTCCGGTTGGGGGTGGAGGTGGTCATGAGGCGCCTGTAACTGGGCCCATCCTTCCCTAATGTTGGTGGGCGCGTGCCCCTGGGTAGGCCTTTCTTCAGGGAGCCCTGGAAGGCCTAAGTGACCCAGCAGGTTCAGAGGTCCCCCAAAGAGGCTGGCTGTGCAGGCCCGGCACTGGGAAAACTGCCAATTGACTGCTGAGCTGGGAGGACGTGCCAGGGCGGAGGAGGGAGGTGACCGGGCCACAGCCCTTTGCACTCTCCTTCCAGGGCTCCGTGTTGGCTTCAAGCCTTGCATCTTCCCTGTCACAACCATTTTCATCGTCACCCACTTTCCTTCCCAAGCCCCCTCACACCGTAGGGACCAGACACCAGCGCGCCACAGACCAGCATGTGCCCCTGGGCTTTATTGAGTAGGTAGTTACAGTAGTGTTTTGGAGCTGGGGGCTGTGCACGCGGTCAGCTGGGGCCCAGGGCGGCTCTCTGCAAAGCTGGGTTCTCTGCAAAGCTGCGGCACCAGCGCAGACAGGCAGGCAGACAGGCCAGCCGGCCTCCGCCTCCTAACTCGTCTCTCTGGCATGATCAGGGACCTTATCAGAGAAACGTCTCTCGGGCACATCTGGGCACCCACTCTGCTCCAGGTGCCTCCCTGCCCCCGCCCCACTCTTGACCCATAATAAGAGACCCTTTCACCAGGATTTCTTTTTGCAGGAAAGCTGACTTGGAAACGTGGGCAGGTGGGAGGCAGTGGCAGTAGGAGGGATCCTGGCAGGCTGACTCGCGTATCGGGGCACCTACAGTGAGGAACCCTTGAGGGAGGGACCTGGGAGGAACTGTGCACTGCAGCCCTTCCTACTGCAGGAACCAAAAGCAAGTAACAGAAGCGAACTGAACCTCCTGGTTATTGTGACCCCCTTCTGGCAGTCTCTAGATAATGATCTAAGGAGATAGGTTTACGTTTATAATTAGAGGATAATTAGGAACATATACACCATTTACAAGGGCCACCCTGCCCGCAGCAGGGAAGGTGGGGGGTGGCTGGGCACAGGCACAAACAGTCGGGGGCGGGGGGGGGGGGCTCCTCATCTCTTTTCACCCTTGTTTTTGCTGTTCCCACCCGCAGCTCCTAGTAGGGAGGGAGGAATCAGATTCTCTTGGGGAGTGGGTGGCACGGAGACTGGTCACCAGGACCTCGCGGCTTGCAGAAGGCCCAGTGGCGGCTCTGGCGTGACGCCTGCCTTGGCGTCACCAGGCCAGGTGGGCTGGAGGAGCAGACGGCCCCCGCCTGCTGTCCTGGCGCAGAGCGCCCGGAGAGCCGCCGGCTTGAGCGGTGCGGTCCTGTCTCTACCGCAGCTCGGGGATGAACTGAGCCCAGCCGACGTCGTCGGAGCCCAGCAGGTCCTCCTCCAGGCCGGGGAAGCTGATGTCCAGCAGTATCTTGCTGAGGCTGTCATTCATCGTGTCCAGGACCAAGCCTTCTGTTAGAGAACGGTTGGCCGAGAGGCCGGCAACCTGCGGCTCGGAGGAGCCTGGCTTGGGGACCTCCATATCTGAGGAGGGACAGCCGCTGAAGGGGTCAGCAGTGATGTCAAAGGGCTCGGAATTGAGGAGCTCTCGGGGGGAGTCAAAGAGGGGGACACTTTTCAGCGGGGTGGCGCTGAGATCCGCCAGCTCCAGCGAGTCCGGCAGGGGCCCAAAGGCACCCTGGGGGGTTCGTACGGGGCTGAAATCGAGCCCCCCAACTTTGGCCGGGGGTGTGAGCCTCCAGGATTCGGGGGTCACGGGGAGGGCAGATTTGCTCGGGGTGGAGGAGATGGGCAGCATCTCCTTGATGGGTGTCTTGAAAGGCCCGCCCTCCTCCTGGGAGGAGCCAAGCTGGGAGGCAGGCTGCGAGGACCCTGCTGTGGCTCCACGGGAAGTCCCGGGGCCCTCGGAGAAGAGCAGCTCCGGCTCGTCCAGACAGGGGGGCAGGAGGTGCTGTTTCCTTCGAGACCGGCTCATCTCCCTCCTCTCCCTGCGTTTGATGACAAGCAGGTCAGAGACGCAGCGGGCTGGGGACTTGGGCCCGCTGTAGGACTTCTTGGGCCTGGGGATGGGGGAGTGGGACGAATCCTCCCAGGAGGGGGACGATTCCTCCTTGACAGATGGGCAGGGCGAGGGCCACTCTTCCAGGGGCGGGCTCTCGACTTTGATGGGTCTCCCTAAGTGTGGCGTTTCCTCCCCAGGCTGCACTTCTTCCTCCTTGATGGACTGGACTGGAAGCAGAGGAGACAGCCCTTCTCCAAGGAGGAGCTTCTCCTCTTTCACTGGTCCTGCCGTGGGCAGAGGGGCGACGCCCTCGTCCGCGAGCAGCACCTGGAAGGCAAGCAGGTTAAGGTGAAAGCCAGGTCTGGAGATTCAACCAGGCAGCGGGTGGGACACAAGTACATGACTAAGACAAGTGACATGCGGGTACTCATCCTCTTTTGTCTTTCTAAAGTCTTCAAGACTATTAGACATGAGACTAGATGATGAAGGTGGTAGTTCAATTCTGGGGGTAAAAGACAGAGCATTTCCTGGGCTTCCCTGGTGGCGCAGTGGTTAAGAATCCGCCTGCCAATGCAGGGGACACGGGTTCGAGCCCTGGTCCGGGAGGATCCCACATGCCGCGGAGCAACTAAGCCCATGTGCCAGAACTCCTGAAGCCCTGGCGCCTAGAGCCCGTGCTCTGCAACAAGAGAAGCCACCACAATGAGAGGCCCGCGCACCGCAGTGAAGAGTAGCCCCCGCTCGCCGCAACTAGAGAAAGCCCACCCACAGCAGCAAAGACCCAACGCAGCCAAAAATAAATAAGTTAAATAAATAATAATAAAATTAAAAAAAAAAGACAGCGTTTCCTGTGGTGCTGGCATAATTAGTATCCATCTGAGAGAAAATAAATGGCTGTTTCATACCACATACAAAGACTTAAACAGAAGAATTAAAACCACACAAATCCTGAAAGAGAATCTAGGAAACTACATGTACAATCTGAGGGGCGGGGGGTGAACTTCTTAACCAAGACTGGAAACCCAGAGGCTGTAAAAGAGAAGAGAGACATACTTGACTCCATAAAAATGTAAAATCGGGGCTTCCCCGGTGGCGCAGTGGTTGAGAGTCCGCCTGCCGATACAGGGGACGTGGGTTCGTGCCCCGGTCCGGGAGAATCCCACATGCCGCGGAGCGGCTGGGCCCGTGAGCCATGGCCGCTGAGCCTGCGCGTCCGGAGCCTGTGCTCCGCAACGGGAGAGGCCACAACAGTGAGAGGCCCGCGTACAGAAAAAAAAAAAAAATCTTAAAAGACAGGTTAATATTTTAATAACAAAGAAATCACAAATTATTAGCAAAACCCTATAGGAAGATGGGCCATGTCCATAAATAATCGTCTCACAGTGAAAAATTCCCAGTGACCAAACGCAGTGAGCAGGTGCTGACTTACCGATAAGCAAAGGATGATAGAATGAAACAAGGAGCTGTCCTTCATACACCACAGAGGGGCAAATATTAAAAAGACTGATAACACCCATGGCTGGCAAACATAGGTCTTGTTGGTGGATGTGTGAATTATCACAGATTTTTCTGGAAGCCAATCTTGCAATATTTAATAAACTTTAAAATAACTGTTCACTCAGCAATCTCATGTCTGGTTCTCCCACAGAAATAAAAACACTAGTAAGAAAGATACTTGCAAAGATATTTATTGCAATGTTCGCCATAGGGCAAAAAGACCTAGAAACATAATGTGCCCGTGAAAGCGGAATGGTTGGAAAACGTACAGCAGAGCCACACCATGGAATATTATGTAGCCATTAAAAAACAATGCAGGGCTTCCCTGGTGGTGCAGTGGTTAAGAATCCGCCTGACAATGCAGGGGACGCGGGTTCAAGCCCTGGTCCGGGAAGATCCCACATGCCGCGGAACAACTAAGTCCATGCGCCACAACTACTGAGCCTGTGCTCTAGAGCCTGCAAGCCACAACTACTGAGCCGGTGTACTACAACTACTGAAGCCCACGCACCTAGAGCCCGAGCTCCGCAACAAGAGAAGCCACCACTGTGAGAAGCCCACGCACCGCAACGAAGAGTAGCCCCTGCTCGCCGCAACTAGAGAAAGCCCGCGTGCAGCAACAAAGACCCAATGCAGCCAAAAATAAATAAATAAAATAAATAAATTTAAAAAAAATGCATTAGGGAGTTCCCTGGTGGTCCAGTGGTTGAGACTCTGCGCTTCCACTGCAGGGGGCACGGGTTCTATCCCTGGTTGGGGAACTGAGATCCCACATGCTGCCTGCCACGGCCAAAAAATAAAATTAAAAAACAAAAAAACCCCTCAAAAAAGTAAAAAACAAAAAACAATAAATTAAAGTGATGCCAAGTGACTTGGGAGAATTTCCCTGGGGCAGAAAGTGTGTGTAGGGCCTCCCTGGTGGCATAGTGGTTAAGAATCCGCCTGACAATGCAGGGGATACAGGTTCGAGCCCTGGTCCGGGAAGATCCCACGTGCCGCGGAGCAACTAAGCCTGTGCGCCACAACTACTGAATCTGAGCTCTAGAGCCCGTGAGCCACAACTACTGAAGCCCGCGCGCCTAGAGCCCGTGCTCTGCAACAAAAGTCACTGCAATGAGAAGCCCGCGCACCACAACGAAGAGTAGCCCCCGTTCGCCGCAACTAGAGAAAGCCTGCACACAGCAGCAAAGACAACACAGCCAAAAATAAATTAAAAAAAAAAAAGTGTAATACGATCCCATTTTCAACGCTGTGTGTGGTGTGTGCGTGTATAACATGGCTGTGGCGATCGGTGTATGCAGAGTATACTAAGAGCATGAACAAGTGGGAGAAAGCATGCTAAACTGTCAACATGGCTTATCACGGGGAGCAGGGGCGACATGGGTGAAGGTGAGGCGAGGGGAAGCAAAAAGAAGAAAAGGAGATGGAAAAGACTGCATTGAGGGGCTTCCCTGGTGGCGCAGTGGTTGAGAGTCCGCCTGCCGATGCAGGGGACACAGGTTCGTGCCCCGGTCTGGGAGGATCCCACATGCCGCGGAGCGGCTGGACCCGTGAGCCATGACCGCTGAGCCTGCGCGTCCGGAGCCTGTGCTCCTCAACGGGAGAGGCCACAGCAGTGAGAGGCCCGCGTAATGCAAAAAAAAAAAAAAAAAAAAAAAAAAAAAAAGACTGCATTGAAACGAAAACAGTGTACATGCTACAACCACAGGAATGCATTTATGTAAAATTATCTATGCTCGTAGGTATACTTTTATGTATATTAAAATGATACATATATATTTTTTTTTGCGTTATGCGGGCCTCTCACTGTTGTGGCCTCTCCTGGTGCGGAGCACAGGCTCCAGACGCGCAGGCTCAGTGGCCATGGCTCACGGGCCCAGCCGCTCCGCGGCATGTGGGATCTTCCCGGACCGGGGCACGAACCCGTGTCCCCTGCATCGGCAGGCGGACTCTCAACCACTGCGCCACCAAGGAAGCCCTAAAATGATATTTTTTAAATTAAAAAAACAAAAGCAAAAACAGGGACTTCCCTGGCGGTCTAGTGGTTAAGGCTCCATGCTTCCGCTGCAGGGGGCAGGCGTCTGATCCCTGGTCCGGCAACTAAGATCCCGCATGCTGTGTGGTACGGCCAAAAAAACCCCAAAACCAAAAAACCAAAAACAACAGAACAAAACGAAAACAAAAAACAAGAGCAAACCCAAGGCTCTTTATCTGGAGCCCCCGCTACTTCCATCTCAGAGAAAGGGGCACAGGGGCCCTTCCTGTACTTGTTACAGGCCAGCTCCTGCTCGCAAATCCTTCTCTGCATCACAGCACGGTCCTCACTCACTGTCCTCAGCCCTCGAGGCTAGACCACTGATGCTCAACCAGAAGCAACTCCCCCCAGGGGACATCTGACAACACCTGGAGACATTTTAATTGTCACACCAGGCGGTGCCCCCGACATCTAGTGGGGAGAGACTAGGGATGCTGCTAACACCCTTCAGTGCACAGGGCAGCACCCCTCCACCCCCAACAAAGAATTATCCAGCCCTAAATGTCAGCTGTATGGAGGCTGAGAAACCCAGAGCTAGACTGGCCCATCACTAGACCATGGTTACTGGGGGCCTCCAGGGCATGCCCATTATAAAGCCCTCTCCAGGGACCTCCCTGGCGGTCCAGTGGTTGAGTCTTCGCGCTTCCAGCTTCCAGTGCAGCGGGTGAGGGTTCGATCCCTGGTCGGGGAGCTAAGATCCCTCAGGCTGCGTGGTGCAGCCAAAAATAAATAAATAAAAATTTAAAAAAGAAAAAATAAAGGCCGTCTCCACACCTGCTTGCTGCCCAAATCTACTTTGTAAAACCTCCTTCCCTGTGAACTCCTCCTGAACCGTCCCAGCCCATCTGTTATAATCACCCTTGTCTGAGCTCTTGTAAACTCATCAGGCATGGGTGGGCCCTCCAACATCCCTTACGTCCTACGGCAGGTTCCTTGTTAGCTCTTATGATGCTGTTGCACTTTCCTATGCGCCGGTGCCTTGTCCCAACTAGACGTATAAGCTTCTCAAGGGACACTTGGCAGAATCTCTAATTGACTGGACTCTCTGCTCAGAGAGAACCCGAGGCACTGACCTTGGGGGCGATGCGGACTCGCTTGCTGTGGCGGGCGAGCTCTGAGCTCATGAGTGAGGCTGCCAGGGGCAACGGCACCTTGACCGAGGGCTGCAGCACCAGGGACTGGTTCACTGGGAACTGGATGGGCACCAGGTACGAGCTGACCCGCGGCAGCAGAGGCTTCATCTTCCGCCCTGGGGGGGACCGGGAGGGGTCAGGAGCAGGACCCAGGGACAGGCCCCTTCCAGGCTACGGGATCTTTGCTCTCCTTCCCTGGGCTGGGACCCCCGAGTCTGCTCCCTACAGGTGCGCCCCCCGGGACCAGGCTCCCCCATACTAACGTGCGCCCAGGGGGAGTTCGGTTTTGATGGCCACGTTCCGGCGGAGCTCAGGGTTGGGTCGTTTCTGCTGCTGTTTGGGGCAGAGAGGGGGAGAAAGAGACCAGGTCAGAGACGCAGGGGGACGAGGCAGGCGACCCCACCAGCTGCTCCGGTACCGGGCATGGAGCGAACCGACCGCCTGGCCCTGGGCAGGTGGTGGCACAGACACACGGCAGTGGGCGGTCCTACCACCTCATCCAGGTGTCCTCACCCCCGGGATGCAAAGCACGGAGCTCTATGAGGGGCAGAGAAAAGCCAGGTAGAGAAGTGAGAGCAAAGACGGCCGCCCTCCAGGCCCGTGCCATGCACCGTGGTCACCATCTTGCAGGGAGACTATGGCGGGTTCTCCTGCCACGCGCCGCGCTGCTTGGGGCACCGTGATGAGCCCACGGGAGCAGAAGGAGGTGGAGGTCACGTGTCCTGAACACCCAGCAGCTCAGGTGCCCTGCGTTCAGGGCTGGCAGGCACACAGCCACAGGCTCCCTTTCCTGCTAATGTCTTGTCCCTGTCACCGAAGCCATGCTGAGCGTGGAAAGGAGGCAAGGCCGAGCCCCGAGCGGGAGGGAAAGAATCTTACTGATTCCAAGTGCTCGGGCGATTGTGGAGACCCTGGGTCCAGTGGCTGGTGGTGGTCAGGCATCGTGGGAGAGAAACAAGACGGAGTTACCACCAGTGCAGTCAAGCTGACCAGACCGGGTAAACCTATTCCTGATGGACGCCGAGGGCCACCCTCAACAACGGTCCCTCCCGGGAGGACGAGGGCAGCTAGCGGCGCCCTTGTGGGCGCTCTGAAACTCCAAAGCAGTCGCTTCTGATGAGAGATTCAGGGGGCTTCGTTTCTGCTCTCCGGCCTAAAGAAGGGCTTTTTAAAAACCAGGTTTCCCAGACTTCCTCTGTAAGAATCACCTGAGATTCTTGCTAAAAACACATATTCCTGGGCCCATCCCAGGCCTACTGAGTCAGAAGCCCCAAGAGAGGGGCCCAGGAGGCTGTATTTTAACAAGTGTTCCAGGCAGTTCTTATCACAGGGCAACACTGCCCCAGGAGGTCCCGTGTTTGGATCAGAGAGTCCTCTCTGTGGCCTGGTCTAGCAGAGAAGTGTACCATCCCTTACGGGCTGGCTGGCCTTTAACTCTACCCTGATCGGATGAGCTCGTCCCAAGAGGACTTCTTTCCTTTCGCGATGGATCTCATGACCTCCAACACTGGCCTATTTGGATGCTTACCTTAAACACCTGGTCCAGCGTCAAGTAGCGATTGGCACTGGGGTGGATGGTCCAGAAGGAGACCTTGCCGTTGGCTGACGTCTCGCGGACAAACATGTCGTGGAGGGAGAGGTTGTGGCGGATGGAGTTCTGAAAGTAGAGGATGCCACTCATCAGCTACTTTGGCTTTGCAAACACCACCGCCGACGTCCCCCAAGGAAATCAGGCCCAGGCCTTGTGTCCTCGTAACCGTGCCTATTGGCAGCTCCTGTGACACTCCGCGTGGCGGAGCTGGCAACCGGAGCCATCAACCCGTCTGCCCAGTAGGGACAGAGACTGGGGCCATTCCTGAGGGGGCGATAAAGCAGAGACCTGGACAGCTGTCAGGGGTGGGAAAGAGGAGTGAGGCTGTGGGTGGCAACCAGTAGCCAGAGAGGCGAGTGAAGAAATTACGATGCCAGGGAGCTCCCTGGGGGCCTAGTGGTTAGGATTCTGGGCTTTCACTACTGTGGCCCGGGTTCAATCCCTGGTCGGGGAACTGAGATCCCACAAGCCACGTGGCGTGGCCAAAAAAAAGAAAAATTATGCTGCTGGGGAATTCAGTTGAGGTGAGTGTGAGGTTAACTGTCCTGCTGTGGGGAAAAAAATACAAAAGCCCACTGGCCTGGGACAGAGCATCTGTTGGGGCACCTACGCTGCGGCTCTGAGCCCCGTGTGAGCTATGGCTCCCAGGCATCTGTGTTCCCGTGAGCGGGAGGAAAAGATCCCCGCCTTCTGGAGAAGAAATGTGACTTTATAGAAGGTGAATCTTTGGATCGTGAGGCCTACAGATTTTTTTTTTCATTAATATATTTTCACAAAGCTACTTAGTCACTCCAGCTGCTGTTCAGTGTAGCACAGAAGTGGGCTCTGTGCTGTACTGGAGTCTCCATCAACCCAGGGTAGCGACAGGTGACGTGGTTACAGGGCTGTTAGTGATGCTTTTGTCTGGATTCGGCAGGATCGAGTCCCAATCCAAAAGATATGGTTGTTGAAGGTTCTAGCATCCTTGGCACTTAACTGCTCCCTCTGCACCTGACACAGACCACTGCCCTTCCGTGTAGACAAACTGTTGGGCCGGACTGACCTTGACTGTGGCTGTTACAGGACACGGTACCTTCCAGCCTGGCTTGGCGATGTGCTTGAAGTAGGGGAAGTGGTCCTCGATCCAAGTGTAGATGTCTTTCAGGGTCATGCGCTTCCTCTCCGTACTGTTGATGGCAAACTGTATCATGGCCATGTAAGAGTAGGGTGGCCGCTCAGACACAGAGTCCGGCCAGGTTGCCGATGCTCCCAGGGGCCCCTCAACCTGAGCGTTCTGAGAAGCCAAAGGGAAAGAGAAAAGGCGATGACACGGAGAGTTCACAAGACCTCGCCCGCCCCACCCCACCCCACCCCAAAGAACATCCCCTAGAGAAACATTTTATCCCATAGAATTGTACTGGAAACAAATCACCTGAGACCACTATTCCATGGAATAAAATTTTAGAGTTAGGGAGAATCTTAGAGGTGATCTAATCCAGTCTCCAAACATAGAACCACTTCTCTGTCGTCAGTCATTTTTTTGAAGATATTGCCCAATAATAATTAGAAGTCCGGTCTTTGTCAGTTGAAACCTCTCAGGAAAGTCTGGGTACATGTTATGACTCTTAAAGCATCAACTGTATGTTAAAACTACACCCATTTTTCAGACCTGAGCGTCGAGGGACTTAGGTCTTAGTCTGATTTCTACTCCTGATGTGATGTGAATAAACCCACCTCCTTTCAATGTTTGTACAAGAGAAATATTCCCAAGGGTATGGGACAGACAAATGTCAGCAGGGCACACATCTGGCTAAGTCGCAGGCAAAGATCTGATCATCCATGTTTTAGAAAATTGAGCTATAACTTTGTAAAGTACACAAGTTCTAAGTGAACAGCTCAGTTTTCACCTATGTACACATCCACGTAAATCCTCCCTTTTAAAAACTGTTGAGTGAAGTAAGTCAGAAAGAGAAAAATAAATACCGTATGCTAACACATATATATGGAATCTAAAAAAAAAAAGGGTTCTGAAGAACCCAGGGGCAGGACAGGAATAAAGACGCAGACGTAGAGAATGGACTTGAGGACACGGGGAGGGGGAAGGGGAAGCTGGGATGAAGTGAGAGAGTGGCGTGGACATATATACACTACCAAACGTAAAACAGATAGCTAGTGGGAAGCAGCCACATAGCACAGGGAGATCAGCGCGGTGCTTTGTGACCACCTAGAGGGGTGGAATAGGGAGGGTGGGAGGGAGGGAGACGCAAGAAGGAGGAGATATGGGGATATACGTATATGTATAGCTGATTCACTTTGTTATAAAGCAGAAACTAACACATCATTGTAAAGCAACTGTACTCCAATAAAGATGTTAAAAAAATAAAAATTATTTAAGGAAAAAATAAAAAGATAAAAAAATAAATATTGTTGAATGATGGATTAAAGGGTATATACAAAGGGCAACCATGAAGAACAAACCCAGGCTACACAAATGGGTCAAATCAATTTTGATTGCTGGAGAGGTATTTAAAATTCACAACTAACTCATTTTATTTGCTATTAAGTTATCTTCTAATAAAACAATCTTGTTTAAAATGCTGTATTCCTTTCATACTGTTGGGATACCTCTTTAAAGTTCAAGTGGCTTTCCAAACTGACACCTCTTCATTATTTCCTGAATACTTACTCAATACCTCCTAAGGGCACAGTACTAAACCCCGTGCTGACGGGGTACAGAGCGAGCCACAGGAGTCTGCCCTCAAGGAAATTTCACAGGTAGGAGCGAGGGAGGTGCGGGGGCGGGGGGTAAGATCCCAGGTAGAAAGGGAGCTCCAAATTATATAGAGTCACACTAAGTGAGTGCTAATATCAGAACTTGGAAATTCTACTCCACAGGCCGCTTGATTTCCCATCTTAGAAATTCCCTGCACCAGCTCTGACTGCCCTAGTGAGTGACGGGACAGCTCACCTTAGCCTGACTCCGCTCCAGGTGACGATTCTCCTTCTCCTCCGCCTCTTGCTTGATGCTGCAGGAGCCCAGCCCATCGGAGGTCATCTTTCCAAGCCACTGGATGTTTGTCAAGCTGTTGTCTAGCGTGCAGCCGGCTGCCTCGCCGCCAGCTACGGGGGAAACAACCCAAGACGCCGCTTAGCTGCCTGATCCCGAGCCCAGCAGGCCCGGTGAAGGTGGCAGTTAGGGATCACCTCTGTCCTGAGGGACAGGGAACACATCCCGGGTACTCCGCCCCATTAGGATGTCGGGAGAAATTCAGGAGCATGGTTCAAGTTGCATTTCAGTCTGAGCCACACTGAGCCTTAGAGCTCAGTCAAGGCGACCTTATAAAAGCATGACTGAGCATCTCAACAAGGAAAGTCACTTTTCCTCCTTATGCTTTCTCCTTCATTAAGATGGAGAAAGATTCCTATTTCCTTATGTGGTCAATGCAGGGGATAACTAGAAACGATAAACAACTCCTTTTCCAATGTAAAGAAGGGAGTAGAAATGCTAAATTACATTGCAACCCCTTTGACAGTGCCCAAAGGATCCGGGTCAAGGTTTTAGGATGAAGAAAGGCAAGACTTTCCCCCGGTTCGGGCAGACGCCTGTGTGTCCTAAGCGTCAATGTGGCGGACTGCAGTCCTCACCACCAGAGAGGGAAGGCTAGCTCCCCAGCCCTTTGCCTTACAGACCACATACCACAGTTCTCCCATCTCTGCCCGGGAAGGGCTCCAGCTGGTCTAGGAAGATTCACGTCCTTGGATGCAGACTTTGGTCCCAGGGCCTCGGTGATCACTTCTGTCCTCTTGGGATCATTGCTGGCTTGGCCTTGAGGCTGGGGTCCTGGAGGGCGAGTGGGGGCTCCGCCGCAGCTGATGAGGATGAATTTATTGGGCCCACTGCTGCCACTCTCCTTTCCTTTGGCAGTCAGCGCTGTGATGATGCTCTGGACGTTGGCATTCTTGGGCACGGCCACCACTTGCGTGTTGGGCATGGTCGGGTGGTTAATCATCTTGATCCCGGCTGGAAACTTGCAGGGGTTGGACTCGGCCACCTCCTTGGAGGCCTGCGGTTGAGCAGGCTCTTGTTGGGCAGGGGGCCTCTTAGGCTCCTCTTCTGATGTGTCACCTGGGGCATTCTGAACAGGAAGGGGCAGCTTCCGTCTTTTGAGAATCAATGGCCGACGGGGGCTGGTTTTCATTATGAATCTGTGCTTTCACTCTCCATTGAGAATGACAAGCATGGACCCTGGAAAGCACAAGGGGCAGCAGGAGGTCAGAGGTTTATTAGGCTGAGAAGGAGGTTCTGTTAGGGAGGGGTCTTCCTCATCACATGACCAGGAGCATAAGCCCACAGGCCCAGGTGAATACTCCTTGGGGCTCTGTAAAGACCACAGACAATAAGGAGATGAGTTCTACTGACAAAAGTTAAAACTGAAGCAAACAGAAGAAATTCAAAGGGGGAAAGTGGGATTAGGTTGGCTGTAGGTCAACATAGTCAAAGCTCTAGGAGCTTAAGAATGTTTTGGGAATTCCCTGGCGGTCCAGTGGTTAGGACTTGGTGCTTTCACTGCTGAGGGTGAGGGTTCAATCCCTGGTCAGGGAACTAAGATGCCACATGCCACATGGCACGCGGTGTGGCCAAAAAAGAATGTTTAGCTACAGAAATAAATAGGGAAGCTACAAAAATGTGGAAATGTCTCTTATTTCCTACTGTAACACAGATCCCTTGCAGTGACTATTGGGACGGGAATGATGGAATAGGACATCCTGACAAGACTCTGATCCCATAATCCATTCTAGCGTAGACCACATATTTTTTATACCAACTTACTTTATAAATTAAAGGATCTGAGCCCACAAAATCAGAGGAAAAAGGCAGATTGTACCATTATTGTCACACCACTGAAGAAATCATCTTCCAGCTCACAAGACCTCAGATAAGGGGGAAACTGCTCTACTCAAGGCCCAGGGTAACGCTAAGGGGTGACATCATTTCACAGGCTATTATCCTTGCCTTTCTTAAAAAAAAAATACATTTTTCTTTTACAGTTTGCAAACTATTTATATAGTGACATTTTAGTACTTGCATGTGCTTATTCATATTTTGACTTTCTAAGCATGTGACTGTATCGCTTAATTTCTCTTCCAGAACCAAGACTGTTATCCCTGTCTTCTGACTAACAGACTGTGCTATCTTCAGTGTGCTAAGGTGGTTTTGTAGTGTTAAGGAAAACTGTTTTATCTTTTAAAAGTTGTGTTTTTTGATTTTAACAGATCTGTGGAATACTCTACCATTGTGTAAAGTTGTGAAATTCTAGTGAGAGGTACTCTGAGCGACAGAGGAATGTGCTGTCCCTTTTTTAGGATATCTGCCTTCTCCCTAAAACTGACTGTCACACTCGCCTGACATTTGCCATCTGCTTAGAATCCACAGACCCTCTCCACTCTGCCTCCTTTTCCTGTATATCTAGGTTTCCTCTACCTTCAAATCTCAGTTTTACTTCCACCTCCTATCTCTTCCGGCCTCCCTCCCTCCACCCATCAACCAGTAGATACTAGTAGTCGCTCCCCACCCGCAAAAGATAACTTCCTGGTCCAAAGCTTAATTTTCCCTTCTACTCTGACCAGCCTCTTGCTACCACTGCCAACACTTTCTAGCCCGGAGACTTCCGGAGCGGCTCCCGGGACTCACCCACATCCAGACCAGGGCTAGGCTGCGAGGGTCTCCGGAACCCGGAGGAGGGTCCTGGGAAAGGGCGGAGTGGAGGCCTAGAGGTGAGAGCAACGGGGTTCAGGGGAGTGTGCGAGCAGGTCGGCCTCGGCTCCCAGCGCAGTAAGCTCAGAGGGACCCCAGCCGCCGTCTGCCAGAGCAAGCGGGCCGCCCCCTCCTCCCGGGGGAAGGCCGGGGGCGCTCAGCGGGAGAGGTGAGGAGGGCCGGGAGGCTGGATGCAGCAGCGCCGCGCACCGTCGCCAGCCCCGTCCGGAGCCAGCTCTCCGCGTACTCCCGGCCCCGGCCTCTCGCACGCCGCCCACTCACCTCGCTTGCACCGCCGGACACGCCGGCTCCGGGCGGCTCCGCGCTGCTCCCACCGGCAGGCCGGGTAGCGACCCCGGCTGCGGGGCGGGGAATCCCGGGATCCCGGGAGGGAGGGGGGGGTCCCGGGCCGGGGCCGGGGCCGGGGGTGGGGTCCCGCTCTGAGGCTTTCAGTTTGTTCCGCTGTTTGAAATTGGCGCCGGCGGAGCGTTGAGGTCACGTGACGGGCGTGGCCAATCAGCGCCGGCCCTGTCTCCGCGTTCAGCCGGGACGCCGCCGGCGGCGGCGGGCGGGTGGGCCCTGCCTGGCTGTTGAGGCGGGCGGGGCGGCGGCGGGAAGGGCAGGTGAGACAGCCCGACCGGGCGATTGAGGCGGACGGAACGGCTGGCGAGGCAGCCCAGCCGGGCGGGTGAGGCGGGCGGAACGGCGGCCTCGTTGGGCGGGTGAGGCGGGCGGAGCAGCGTGCGAGCCGGGCGGGCTGGTCTGCGGCGGGTGAGGCAGACAGAGCGGCGTGCGGGCCTGGCGGGCGGGCGGGCGGGTGAGGCGGACGAGGCGGGCGGCTCGTGGGGAGAGCGCAGGAGGGCGGCGGGGCGCGGGGGACCCCAGGGACAGTGGGGACCCCGGGCCGCCCCGCCCGGCTGCGATGCGCCCGCCGCCCCGGGCTCTTCCCCCCTCACTGGGGGCACTGTCCTCCGTTGACCTCCGACCAGCGACCGTCGCGGGCCCGCGGGCCCCCGAGCGGCCTGAGGGCTCCTGGAGCGCAGATACGACCTCGTTCAGGTTCCCTCCTGAAAAATTATTCGCACACGGTGAACCCCGCCTCCACCCTGCATCTTCGAGTTTTGATCTCCTCCCGCCCCCCGCAGTCTTTTCTTTGTAGTAAAGGACTTTATCTACTAACTTAGTTAACACGTTTAGTTGAGCACCTACCGTGTGCCGGGCCGCGCTGGGATGCAGTGGAAGACGGGGTCTTTCTTCTGCTCTTACGGTCTGATGGGAGCAGATTCGCAGCGAATTGCTTATTTAATCAAGTGGAGAATTACAGCTGCGAAGTGATAACTTAGAGCTCAGGGATAACTTTTGAGTATGTAAATAAGGGGATCTTGCCTTATGGTAGGTGAGAGAGGCATTTCATTAATCTGGCTGCGTTGGGGCATTTTCTCTAGCTGGGGCGAGCAAAGGCTACGGAGTCTCCGGTTCGGTGCGGGAGCTTCTCATTGCCGTGGCTTCTCTTTTTGCGGAGCGCGGGCTCTAGGCGCATGGCCTCAGCAGTAGTGGCTTGCGGTCGCTAGAGCCAGGCTCGGTAGTTGTGGCACACGGGCTTATAGCTGTTCCGCGGCATGTGGGCTCTTCCTGGACCAGGGCTCGAACCCATGTCCGCTGCACTGGCAGACGGATTCTTAACCACTGCGCCACCAGGGAATTCCCAAGAGAAAGGCATTTCTGATGAACTAAAGCTTCGTCTGAGATCTGAGGCCTTTATGCAAACACGGGAGGGAGACCCTCCAAGCCAAGGGAATGAGGTGTGCAGGGCCAAGCCGCAGGAGGAAGCGTGGGCGGCACAAAGGCTGAAGAATATCTGAGGGATTTGAGCTAAGAGACCTGCACTGGAGGGCGTGTGAGATGAAGCTGGAACCAGAGCCACAGGACCTCAGCCACCACTAGGAGTTTGGTCCTTACCCAAAACTCAAAAATTTTAAGCAGGAGTGTGAGTCAAGATCAGATTTGCAATTTAAAAAGGTCCCCCTGCAGGGGGTGCCAGAGGTTAGGGTAGACCAGTTAGGCTATTGCATTACCCCTGGGTCAGAACTGTTGGGACTTGAAGGGTGGTGGAGAGAGAGGGAAAGAGGGGTAGGGTAAGATTATTATTTTTCACAAAGGAGGAATGCTTTTATCAAATTTTGAGTTGAACAAGTCTCAAAAATTGCCACTGATTCTGATCCCACATTTAATACTGAACTGTCGCTAAAACCCACAAATCTGTTTTTCCCCCCAAAGTATAATTGACATAACACATTATGTTAGTATCAGATGTACAACATAATGATTACCTATTTACACCTCAAAATGATCACAGTAAGTCTAGTTACCATCTGTCACCATACAGAGTGACAAAAACCTTTTTTTTCTTGTGATGAGAACTTTTAAGATTCTCTTGGCAACTTTCAAATTTGAAATACAATATTGACTATAGTGACCACACTGTACATTACATCCCATGACGTATTTATTTCACAACTGGAAGTTTGTACCTCTTGACTCCCTTCATCCATTTTGCGACCTCCCCCCAACTGCCCTCCTCGAGAGAGGGTATTTTTTTTTGTTTGTGTTTTTGTTTTGCCGTATGCGGGCCTCTCACTGTTGTGGCCTCTCCCGTCGCGGAGCACAGGCTCCGGACGCGCAGGCTCAGCGGCCATGGCTCACGGGCCCAGCCACTCCGCAGCATGTGGGATCTTCCCGGACCGGGGCACGAACCCGTGTCCCCTGCATCGGCAGGCGACTCTCAACCACTGCGCCACCAGGGAAGCCCAAGAGAGGGGTATTTTTGAAGACATGTTTAAGAGATAGGATTGACAGGGCTTGATGTTGGGTTGGATGGTAGAGGGAAAAGGTAAATGTCAAGGTTTTTGGTGGCATAGCTGGATGAATGATGATACCATTTCCTGAGCAAGGGCCCTGGAAGATGATCACTTTTACGGAGGGGGGTGCAGGGGAAACGAGCATGAATTCGGGTGTAAATGCTTTGAGTTTGAGGTGCATTTGAGACATCTAGTTGCTATCGCGTAGGCAGTGGAATGTTTGGGTCCTGAGTGTGGAGAATTCTAAGCCAAATATAGAAATGCTTGACTCGTGTACTTCCAGGTGGTTATTGACATGTCAGCAGACGATTGCCTGGGAAAGGCGTGTGGAGTGAGGAAGGCTCCAAAGCCCAGCCAGAGGGAGAGGCCACAGTAGCAAAAGGGACTGACCTCTAGTTACAGCAGAAAGGAAGAGGATGGATGCAGATGTACTGAGGTTTGTGAGCTCGCCTTCTGGAAGATGAGAGTGTTTCCTTTGATGGCTCCTGTGTTCTTTGTGAAGTAGGAAGTAAGGCGGTTGGTTTGGAGAGAAGAAGAGTTCCGAAGTTTTAAGACAGTGGGAAAGTTTTAAGATAACCTTTGTGGAAAATGAGTTGATCAAGGACACAGTAGGACTGCTGAACAATGTGGTGTCCCCAAGAGGCTGGGGACTTTGAGCAAGGTGTGAACTTCGGCACTTCTCCCTGGAGCGGTTGTTACCACTGTCATCTCCCCGCTGGGCTCCTGCAAGAGCCTCCCAACTCGCTTCTCTGCCTCCTTTCTCTGTCCCCCCTCTTCCCAACCCACCTTTCCTACAAAGCACCTAGAGCTATCTTTGAAAAGTAAAAATCGGACTGTGTTACTTCCCTGTCCAGAGCCCTGCGGTGACTTCCTCTTGCACTAAGCATAATTCAGCCCAGTCCTTACCCTTGCCTTAACCCTGTGTCACGTGAACTGGCTTCACCTCCTACCACTCTCCAGTTCAGCCATGCTGACCCTACTGCTTCTTGAACAAGTCAGACACATTCCCATCTTGTGGTCTTTGCACTTAACTGTTCTCTCAGTCTGGAACATTCTTTCTCACATCTTTCTCTTGTCTGCTTGTTCTCCTTTCTTCATTCAGGTCTTTGCTCAAATATCATTTTTCAGATAGGCCTTCCCCGACGACCCTGTCTGAAGTAGCACTGGGTCAGCTCAACCCCTTACACTGCTTCACTTTTCTCTGTACCTCTAATCACTTCCCAACTAGATGTAAGCGCCATGAGGTCAGGGATTTAATTTTGTAATCTGCTATATATTTCTAGCACCTGTAACGGTGCCCAAAACACAGTGGGCACTCAGTAAATATTTGCTGAATGAATGAATGAACAAATGGATGTATTCATTACCTGTGTTCTCCCTAAAATGTTTGTTCCTTGCGGGTAGAGACCTCGTCCTGATTTCTCTTTACATGTATCTCCACTGCCCAGTGACATAAATCAGAGTATGTTGCTTTGCTGCTGTTGACTGAATGAAGGAATCACACTGTATAACGGAACCAGTCTGCCCTGCTGTGCCTCTCCCTCCAGCATGCCGGCACCACCCGTTCACCTCTCGACTCAAACTTCCGTCCCACCAACCCACTGACAGAACCCTTATTAAAACTGATCTGGGGGCTAGACCCACTGGACGCGTTCTCAGACTTGTTATTCCTTTGTGGGTCCTGTTGGCCCTGCCTCTGCCTCCCGCCTCCCACCTCTGCTGACACTGCCCAGGTTACGGCTTCATCGGTTCTCAGGCAACACAGTTACCTTCTCACTGGTCCCCCTGCTTCCGGGGCACTTGATCTCGCCTTCCACACTGTTGCCTGGATGTCCTGTCTAAAAGACAAAAGCAAACAAAAGCCAAGCATGGCACCTAGGAGACAACTGAAAATTCAACCCTGAATATTTGATATTTACTATTTAAGGAATTTACACATATAAATATATATTAATGTATATTATATAAATATGTATATTTATATATGTTAGTTGTGTTACTAGGAATGATATCATGACTGGGAACAGAGTATTTTCAAAATAATAAAGGGGTAGGGGAAGTGGATGGGGTGTGGATGGGATGTGATCGGTCGTGGGTTGATGGTTGTAGCTGGGTGATGGGCACGTGGGAGCTCATTATATTATTAACTATTTTTTTGTATGTTCGAAATTATCTGGGGTAAAAGTTAAAAAAAAAAATCCAAGTCTGGTCATATCCGTCCGCTGGAAAATCTTCAGTGACTACTTAGGCCAAAGTCCAAACTCAGATGGTCCGCCTGGTTTTCTGCCCTGAGCCTGACACCACGTCGCTCCTCAGGTCTTGCCTTTTGTCTTTTCATGCCTGTGTCCAGCTCCGTGGAGGCTGAGTGCCTGGATTCGCAGTGCTCCTTCCTGTCTCTGCCCTGGTGTGTGCTGCTGCTCAGCCTGGAACGCCCCCCCCCCCACTCCCCATTCTTTGGCTTTTCCTAGCCCTTCTATACCTAGATCAGGTATCACCCTCTCCAGAAGGCCTCCCCTGGGGGGAGTGCAAGGGAGCACTGCTCTCATTATTGTAATTGTCTGTCTCCCTCTGTTAGCCTCTCAGCTCTTTGAAGACGGGCAGTCTGTGTCTCTACAAGTGCTTGGCACCCAGTAAATGATCATGGGATAAGTGGTTGGTTATTCATCTTTAAACTCCCAACACCCAGCATGGTGCTTAACACGTGCTCGATAAGTGTTCATTGAACGAATGTCGTTGAGTGTGAAACTAGTGTGTATTGCCTTGGTGGTGTAGGTGTACCACCCCACAATCTTGGGGTAGGGCTGCTGGCTGCTAGCAGACTCGGCTGGCAGAGTGTGAGGAAGAGCTGGGGAATCAGCAGATTTTTTTCTCCCAGCTTTTGTTTCTTCTCCACAGGCATGGGTTGGAAGTGGAGTCTCTCCCTGGACCTGACCACAACCAGCATCATGCAGTTACTAACTGCCCTACCCTCACCCATTGATGCCTCCCAGGAAAAAACGCCGCCAAATTTCCCAGAAACCCCAGCTGCTATTCTGCCAACAACCACTGGAGGGCCCCAAACACTGCTATGGGTCTCCCCAGCTTCCTATCACCCACACTAGACAGGTGCCCAGCAAGCCCGTTGACGACAGCACCATCACTTCCTGGGTAGGCCATGGGATTCTTGCCTTGACTTTTCCTCTACCAGGCTTCTCACGCTGCCATGTGGAGACTCGTGGGCGCAGGGACAAGGAGATGGTGTACTCCTTCTGTCTGTCCTCAGCCATGTTCTCTGGTTTACCTTTTTTCCTGAGTTCAGACTGAGGCGTGGGTTGATTGTAATTGGATTCTTTCCCGTGCCCCACATTCCTCTGTAAGAGTTCAGTATAAAAGTTTCACTATCCAGTAGCTGGGTGAGAAAGCCAGAGAAATGTCAGAATGAGTAAAAAATGAGATTGTTCCCTGAGCTTCCCGTGAGACGTGGAGTTTTTAGCTAAGTACTCTATTTACTGTTTAAGTGACCAAACGTTGAAGAAGAATCCTCAGAAATGGCATATGTTCTATTTTGACAGTTTAAAAGCCCTGGGAAGAGAACACAGCTACCGCATGTCAGGGAAGTAGTGTAGCAGAAGAGCCAGACAAAAGCCTAAGAGAGCTTAGTAAGTGTGCTTTGCCCACGATTGCTGGGGAGAACCAGAGCCCTGGCTTCAGGACTGGGGAAGAAACATACATGTTAGAACCCTGTTGATGAGGAGGAATGAACATGTGAACATGTATCGAGTCCTCACTGTGCCACGCCCCCTGCTATTTGCTTTCCGTGCCTGATCTCACTCCCCGTTCTTTCCTTCAGCCCTTCGTCCTTCACTGGGGCCTTCTTGGTGCCAGGTGCTCTGCTAGGGCTGGGGATCGATGGTGAATAAGACTGCTGGGCCCGCTCTCAGAGTTGAAACATAGACAGTTAAGCGTGTTGCAGCCGTATGGTATGATGAAGCGAAAGAGGCATTGTCCCCGTTCGTGCACAGGAGGGAACTGAAAGCCAGGGAGATTGAGTAACTTGCCCAAAGCCCGTATCCCTTGGATACTGTTATCCAAATAGACAGCTGCTTTTGTTTTGTGTCCATTGCTGTTATGGGCCCCCATTTAGGATTCTGGTCATGGGATGCAGTTTCCTTAGGTTTGTATTTGGTAGTTGGCGCTCTTCACTTTTTTTTTTTTTCTTTTGGAATCCTTAGGTATCACCTCAGTTTGATACAACAGCAGAAGGCTGGTTCCCGGTCAACAGGAAACGTCATTGCCGAGACCAGGCAAGGCGTTCAAGTCGACAGTCTACCAGCTCCAGGTTTCCACACCTAACATTTGAGAGTCCACAGCCTTCTGCCAGTTCAGCCAGACCTGGGATCCCCCTAATCAGGGACTGTCCCGGTCAACCAGAAAAGGACATTTCTGGAAGGCCCTTGGTTCCCATGCTCAGCCCCCAAAGCTGCGGGGAGCTGTCAGCACATGCACTTCAGAACTTCCCTTATGTCTTCATTCCACCGGATATCCAGAGCCCAGAGTCCTCAGGGCAGGGAGGGCCCATTCCCTCGGTGCAGAGGGAAAACAGCCTTCCCAGCTGCTCCCTTCACACAAGCACGCCCAAGAGCCCAGAGCCCGGGCCTGTTCTGGTTAAAGACACTCCTGAGGAGAAGTACGGGATAAAGGTCACATGGAGGAGGCGGCGACACCTGTTCACTTACCTCAGGGAGAGGGGGAAGCTGAGCAGAAACCAGTTCCTTGTGAAAAACTGACTGGGTTTCTCGGACATCCGTGGTCTCAAGAAATTGATTGCTGGAGTCAAAAGGGAATTGAATTCCCAGATTTGCTTTTTAAAATATCTTGTGTCATAAACAGTTTTAGTGTCATAAACAGTTCACTTTGTATTTTCCTTGTATTAGCTGTTAAAAAATTTTAAATATCTTGTAACTGTTTAAAAAGTCTGTAAATAAATGGCTGCAGGAAGTTTTTAGAGAACCCTGCTTCTGTCACTAATGCAGCAGTACTGCCCCCTCTACAAATGGTCTTTCTTAATTGTTCCCTTTAACCACTGCTTATTCATCCTTTTAAACACTTCATTCAAACTAATTCATTCCACATGTCTGAGTACCGACTCAGTGACCGCTTCCTCTGTGACCAGATGCACGGAAAAACTCGAAGCAAACTGTGACTTTTTGTAGTTGAGCTGCTGTCTCTGCAATCTTGGCTCATCTGCTGAGAGGGCTGGATGAAGAAAGGGCAGCAAGCCTGTTTTAATGAGTCAGTGGGACCAAGGGAGATAAAGGGGACATAGGTTACTTAGGGTTACTATGTTTTGAATTTTTGTTTCCAACTGTAGTAATCTGTAAATATTAAATAGGGTGGGAAAACGATTTCTTGTAACTGTTTAAAATGTATGTAAATAAATATATAATCTTTTCAAATACTACTTTTTATTGGAATTCATGTAGAAGGACTGCCTGGTCAACAAAAGATCTCAATTTTCCTTCCACCCATATAAGTAGCATCTCATTCAACTCCATTCGTCAGCCTTCAGAACCTAGCCTGTGTCAGGTCCAGCCCGAGCTAGACAAGCAGGGATTATTTTAAAGATGGGGATTTGAAACACAGATAACCGTGTTCGGGGTCACGCAGTGAGTGGAGGCTGACCAGAGAAAGCAGTGCTCGGCTCTCCTAGCTTGTGCCAAATTTTCTGCCTTTTAGAGGCTCAAAACCAGTGTGGGGACAACTTTGGCCTCGGAATGGAACGCCGCAAAGTCAACACGCGATGAGTTTTGACGGGATGTTCTGTAGGGACTGTAATGCTGCATATAAGTTGGGGACAAGATTTACTGGATCCGACAGCGGATCTCTTTATGAGATACTGATGCTCGAAGACGGCCGGTAGGCTGCCGAGGGCGGTAGACGGAAAAGGTCGTCAGGCGGGTGTGCAGGACAGGTCCGGGGACGCCCTAAAAGCTTGGGCTGGACTAGGGGAGGGGGCGCACACGCACTTGGTTGGGAAGGGCTGCCGGGCGAGCAAGTGTGGTTCCGGGAAGTCCTCGGGGTCGGGAGGGGGCGGCCCCCACGAAGCGCCCTGGGAGGCCTCCGGGTGTGGACCGCTGGGTGAGGGCAGCCTGGGCGCGCGGCGGTTACTGGGGGCTGGGCGGCTCCTCCAACCCAGCTGCGCGTAGCAAGCAGCGCGCAGCAAGCAGCGCGCAGCAAGCAGCGCGCAGCAAGCAGCGCGCAGCAAGCAGCGCGCAGCAACCCGTCCGTAGCAACCCTCCCGCGGCGCCGCCACCGCCCCTAGCAACCCACCCGCGGGGGCGGTGGGGAGCAGCGGGCGCGCGGACCAATGGATGCGGAGCGGCGGGAGCGCGATGGCCAATGGGCGGCGGCGACAGTGCGAAGTGCTGTTGCGGGGCTGGGCCGCTGCTCCAGGCTAGCCCCCAGCGGCCGCCGCGAGGGTGTGGACAAGGTCGCTGCTCTCGGGGCAGCGGGATGGAGGCGTCGCGCCGCTACCCGGCGCCCCGCGGGGACAGGTCAGGAGCGGTGGCGACGAGCGGAGGCTGAAGGGGGCCGTGGCGGTCCGGGCTGGGAGCCGAGGGGAGTGCGGGCGGCTGGGCGGCGGGAGACGAGTGGGGGCGGCGTGCGGGCAGGCGGCCGCCCGCGTCGAGGGCCGGCTCGTGTCCAGTCGCGCCGTCACCCGCGCGGTGGGTCCGGCCTCGTCAGAACGTGTCCGTCAGGGGCTGCTCCGCCTGGGCCGGGGGTGCAGGGTGGTTCCGGGGGCCAGCGGAGCGGCCGTGGTGGTGGCGGCATCCCGCCCCAGGGCCGGTGCTCCGGAGGGGTGAGCGCGGGCCGGGCCGGGCCTGTAGGTTCGGCCGGGATCCCGAAGCGTGGATGCGGGCGGGTGGGGTGGAATCACGGCTTCGCCTGGACCCGAGCCCGTACACGCCGCCCACGCCCGCCTGCTGCCCGGTACCGCCTGGTCGTGGGTCAGCAGCTGAAAACCACTCTAAAGCTTGTCGCCCAGGTGGCCTTGCCGCGGACAAGACCCGTTTTTCTCTTTCATCGGGTTTTATTTACGTGAGAGCAGCGCTCTGTGAAGTTGGTTTACTGCTTTTTTTTTTTTTCTTTTCCCTGAAGTCAAGAGAAGAAGAATCTGCGTTTCCAGGTATAAATATGGAAGCGCCAGGAGGAGATCCCGTTAAAATTCAGCATCCTCGTTGAATTCGGATGGTGCTCGCTCACTTGTGGGCATTCGGTCAGTCTTAAGTGAGTGAATTTAAGGCAGTAAATTTCCCGGCTACCAGATGTATGGTGTGACTCATGATTTTTGGAAGGAAAAATGGAATTGACTTTGAAATTGAGACCAGGAGGCAAAGAGGTTTTTAAGTTTTTGGACCTGAAGTTTCAATGGATAATTTTAAAGTTTGTCTCTCTTTTTCTTCCCAAAGAAACCTGCTCTTTAATTTTAAAATGGACCTCAAAGGGGAATGTGTGAGTCACCAAGTGTTTCTTCTGCTGTAGGTTCAGTCACTGGTTAACTGACTTGTTGCCGAGAGGGAGTGGAATTAATGTCTCTGACTTTTTTGGCTTCCGGTTGTGTGTTTAGGACGTTTTTGATGAAATACATGGATAGAGTTTTTGGTATTAGTACCTTTCAGTGTGAAGGATAGCATCTGACTTTCAAGTTTCCCGTGACTTTTTTTTTTTTCTTCTTTGAATGATGAGACCATTTTCCCATGAGGCAGAGTTATTTTCAACAAAGTAGAAAAATTATGAACAAACACTACTTCAGACCTTTTTCCTGTATCTGAAATATTTAGTGGAAATTGGAGATGGAATTTGAAACAGCACTCTCAGATGCTTGCTGAGGTTAGGTGCTTGCATTGTAGATTCCCCTGGAGATGACAGTGGTCGGCTAGTTGCCGGAACTTGAGCCTCTCTGGCCTTCTGTTCCTGATACAGGATTGAAGATGTGATGAGAGAGACTTCTCCGCGTGATGTGACCTTGTGACCCAGGGTTGACTGAGAAAGTCCTAGTGTATGGTTTGTCCATATGCTATGATTTTTCTTCAGAAATACAAACAGCAGTGATGGCTGGAGGTTATGTCTTGGCCAGGCTTGTTATCCTCTCTCAAGTTCTCTCTCTTTCAAAGGCTTCATCAGATGAACTAATTGTTGGCAGACAGACTTACCCAGTGCTTAAAAATACTTAGATTAACTAATACGTGACTACAGTATGTTTGGCAGATATCAAAAGCTACAGTAAAAGCCTAATAACGTCTAACATGCATGTATTTCTTCAAATATGAAGGCTACATAGAGACCTAGGAAGGAAAGAAGAATCCCTGTAATAAATTTCCTTTCCATGCAGACAGACTCAGACGTTTTTGGAATACTTTTCATTTCTGGCTTCTCTTATTCTTTCCTATGGAAATGCTGCTGTTTTCCCTGCCTTTGTGCCCACTGAAAGAAGAAGTTAACATTTCTTCTTCCCAAGAGGAAAAGCATGCTTGAGTTACTCAGAAGAGGAGCTGAAGCTGCCTTGCTTCTCCGTGTTTGAGGATTTTAGGACTGGAAGGGGCCTTGATAATCCTTAGTTCTATTCAAGAGTAGTTCTCAGTGGAATTGTTAAGGCTTCTTTCCAGCTAAAATTTCCTGTGGTCTGCTTTTACTTCCTCTGAGGCAGTTCGCTAGGAAGAAGCTCTTTGTACTAAATCTGTGCTGCCTCATCAGACTTTCTTACTGTTAGTAAAGGCTGCGCCATTTTCCTGTCCCGGTTAGAGCTTGAATCTGCTGATGCCTGAGAAGAGACACACTGTCCACATTGCGATGGCTGTGCTGTCTTTATTAACTCTTAGTACTTGTTATGAGTCTTGGTAATGAGGATTGGCATCTCTGACCCTTTGCTGTAGAACTTCTGTGACAACATTAATGATTATCGTTGTATCATAGAAGTCGCGAGGACCCCTGGGAGGCCACAGTTCTGAAGGGGATTGCATTAGTACTTGAGTTGTTTATCAGGTCCCTTGCTGTTTTACCACAAGGCATTGTGGCGAGGGGGAAGCGCTGGAGGCTTCCACTGGGTTCCTGAGCTCTCGTCCCAGCTTTTCCACTGTCCAGCAGTGCGATGTTGAAGCACTCATCTACTTCTTTGGCTTCAGTTTTCTCCTCTGGAATAATAGGGCTTCTTCAGATTCCCTCCATGATTTATACTGAATTAATAAAATAACATATTTTTAACTGCACATAGCTCAGATATCAAAAGGTACAAAATGATATTCAGTGGAAAGTATGTCTTTTCTCATTGTCTTTGTGTCACTTAGTTCGTTCGTTGGCAGGTTTCTTAGGGGGATCTTCCAAAGGTATTCTGTATATTAAGTAATCTCTTCATTTTCCTTTCCTCTTCTTAAAACGTGATGATTTTGAGGGCTTCCCTGGTGGTGCAGTGGTTGAGAGTCCGCCTGCCAAATCAGGGGACACAGGTTCGAGCCCTGGTCTAGGAAGATCCCACATGCCGCGGAGCGGCTGGGCCTGTGAGCCATGGCCGCTGAGCCTGCGCTCCGCAATGGGAGAGGCCACAACAGTGAGAGGCCCGCGTACCGGGGAAAAAAAAAAGTGATGATTTTGAGTTTTAGGGTAGAATACAATAATCTAAACTCTGATATCTGCATTCGTCATGGGCAAGATATATTTTTAGACTGTGAACTATAGTTCCTTCAGGTTTTTTTTGTCTGTGATAATTAATGTGTAGAAAATAAGCCTTGTAGGAAGAAAACAAGAATTATTTTTCAGCCAACCTTCCTGAAAAATAAATCATTGCTTCTTAGATTTGCTGGAAGAAATGTTAATAAATATATAGTTTGCCTTTGATTTTAGGTTTTAGAATGAAGCAAGTTTATAGAGGGTTGACTTGTTTTCCAATTGAAATTCAGTGTAATTTTGTTAAGGCAATTTGATATGTCATATAAGCCAGGGGCAAAGTAGAAGGAGATGTTTTGACTGAGTGCAGTTGGCAAGCTGTGCTTTTACAAAGGGAGCTCTGTCAAGATGAAACGATCAATAATGATGGCTTCATTTGTGTATCCTTTGCAGTGTTCTTAGAGCTTTCATGTACATGACCTCTTCTGAGCTGCACAACTCTGAAGAGAGCACGGCCCCTGTTGTTATCTTTGTTTTATAGATAGGGAAATTAAGGCTGGGAAAGGGTGTGATATAGCTAAGTTACAAGACAAGTAAATGATGTAATCAAAACTAAAATCTAGAAGTAAAACTGGGCTTTTGACTTCTAGTCTCCTCTCTTCTTTTTCTCAATTATTATCAAAATGTGTTCCAGATATTTCTGGATGCCATTCGTGCACATAAATGCTAACAACTGATACTGATTACATCCTAGTAATTATTTTTAGGGCAAACAGTTGAAGAAATTGGACATTTTAGCAAAGTACAAATGAGTATTAATTTCATCCAATGGAATGGGAGTGGAAATATTTATTTGGTGTTGTTAGGCAAAAAAGTGTACTTTCATCTTTACACAAGAGAGAAGGGAAATAAGTAACATTACTGGAGAGAAACTATAACCCCTGAGGAAAGGAGAATCCAGCAAAAGGTGGAGTGCACTGTGATTCTGAGTAATGTCCTTTTTTAAATCTATAAAGAATAAATGGGGGGACTTCCCTGGTGGTTCGGTGGTTAAAAATCCACCTGCTAATGCAGGGAACATGGGTTTGAGCCCTGGTCCGGGAAGATCCCACATGCCGTGGAGCAACTAAGCCCGTGTGCCACAACTACTGAGCCCACGTGCCACAACTACTGAGCCCGCACGCCTAGAGCCTGCAATGAGAAGCCACCGCCGTGAGAAGCCTGCGCACTGCAACGAAGAGTAGCCCTCACTCGCTACAACTAGAGAAAGCCCACGCGCAGCAACGAAGACCCAACACAGCCAAAAAGAAAAAAAAAAGAATAAATGGGTTCTTGAACTTCTGGATCAAGTCATTCATTTTAAATAACCTTTCTGTTTGGCTCGCTTAAAAGAATGCTTTTTGCTTTTGCTCCGTGGGACATGCAAAATGGAGAGGGCTTCATGTAAAGCAGTTTTCCTTGCTGCATTCTCTGGGGCCAAATGAATCATCTGATCGGTTGCCAAGTTTTCCTTCTCATTGCCTCTCTCTCCCCAAGCAATTCTCCCTTCTCTCTGATTGTCTCTACTGAATGGGCTTCTTCGGAAATGGATCTTCATTCTCTAGCTTCAATTAAGTTAGCTCCAGATTGTGGCAGTCATTCAAGTAGAAGACAGCTGAGCCTAGAATATTAACAATTCTCTGCTGATGCGGGAGGTTAGATTTCTAAGGAGTCTTTCTGGCAGTTCTAATTGATCTTTATGTGCCTTTTCCCAGAAGCAATGTTTTGTTCCAGCCAGATGTGCTCTTAAGTCTCAGTGCATGTGAAAATATGGCCTCCTATATTGACATTTGGGATTTGGACAAGGTGAATCTATTTGTCAGTTGACTTAGAGAAAATTCCTTTATTAATAGCTATTGACCCAACTACCTGACACTGTAATCAGTTCAGACACAATGAAATCTGATGACTCTTTTCCAATAGTATTTATACTGTAATCAACTGCTTCCAAGGGCTTCTTCAAAATCCATTCACTAAAAAAAAAAAAAAAAAAATCCATTCACTAGCTTCGAAATTCTGCTGCCTAAAAATACCAGTGTGTGTGGGGGGGAATACCAGTGAACTGGCATTTTGACTGAAAAGATTCTTGGTAGACTTACTGAAATACCATAATAATGAAATCCCAGACTCTCTGCTGACCATTTGAATATTTGTGGTCCAGAGGTGCAGGTCTGCAGGCTGAGGCGGGTGGCACTGGGACTTGTGGTTGAATTCTAGCTCTTCCACTCATCTGCTGTCTGACCTTGAGCAGATAGCTTCCGCTCTGAGTTTGATACCTGTGAAATGGGATTGTAGGTTTATTGTGAGAATTAGATGAGACGGTATGTAGAGTTTTTAATGTAGTTTCTGGCACGCAGTAGTTCTTTACTAAATGGAACTGTACTGCACCTGGCAATGTGACAACGTATTAATGTTTCAATATCAATAAAAATTCAAAATTTTGAAGATTTATTTAATACAAGGAGAAATCTAGAAATGTTTAGGTTTCCAGCATTAGAAAGACTATGAAGAAGTTTTAAAGAGGTGGTAATATCATGGTGAAATTATTTAAAGCCCTGTCAGTGAAGACAAGATTAAGGTAATACATTTGTTTGTAGGCTTAAAAAAGTTGTAATGTAGGGACTTCCCTGGCGGTGCAGTGGTTAAGACTCTGCGCTTTCACAGCAGGGGACACGGGTTGGATCCTTGGTCAGGGAACTAAGATCCTGCATGCCATGTGGTGTGGCTAAAAAAAAAAAAAAAAAAAAGTTGTAGAGCAAAAATCTTATTGATAGCAGTCGTTGCATTTATTGAGTGCTTATATGGGCTAAATCTCATTTAATCTTCACAGTAACTTTCTGATTTAGTGCTCAGTTATCCTCATTTTGTAGATGAGGTTAAGTTGTGTTAGAAACCACTCTAACCACAGACCCGTGCTTCCCTAAATGGGGAATTTGACCCTTTCGTTTGGTCTGCGCCAGGGGTCAGCAAACCTATCCTGTAAGGAACCAAATGATAAATATTTTGTCCTTTGTGGGCCATACGGTCTCTGTCCCAGCTACTCAGCTTTGCTGTTCTAGGGTAAAAGCAGCTGTAGGGAATACATAAAGGAATGTGCAGTAAATGAAAGGGTATGGCTGTTTCAGAAAGGCTTTAGCTATAGACAGTAAAATTGAATTTGATATAACTTGTGCATGTCATAAAATATTATTATTCTGATTTTTTTTTAACCTTCTAAAAATGAAAAAAACATTCTTAGCTTACGGGCAATACGGACATAAGCAGTGGGCCGAATTTGGCCCAGAGGCTGTAGTTTGCAGACCCCTGTGCTGAGTCACAAGATAAGGATGTTTCTTCCTGGACAGTCACATTTATTCATATTATGAATATTATTATAAGACAGAAGTGGGGTTTTTGTTAAAATAGAGCCAGTAATAATGTAATGTAGAATGCAAAGTTAAATTAATTTTCAGGGTAAAACTTGAGGTTCTAAAGATAGAGTATTGTAGATGGTTTCTTTGGGCTATACTTCCCCTCCTTTCCCTATGAAATCACTCTCTTCGGCTGTTAGAGGCACTTTGATGGAAATATTGCCTGAACAAAGCGACATAAACATCAGTGTGCCAATAATAGGTTATTAGATATACAATTAGACTTTAAAGGCTATTTATATGTCCATAAGTTGGAGGGAAGTAATGACTAGTGACTGGTTCTGTGAAATCACAAAAGTAAAACGTGGGGTATGGAAAGCTTTCCTGTTTCACTACTCTTGTCTCTGATTACAGCTGCTGTTGTAATTACTAATTATAATTATAAATGTATAATTACGCATACTCTTTTACTCTCAAAAATGTCTGGTTTGGAAAAGAAGGGTTTTTTGATACCCTACCTTTGAGGTGACTTGTTGACAGTTTGTGTATATCCTGGAGTTCTGTGCCTGTGGACATCACACACATCTTTTTTTTTTTTTCCCCCACTTGGAAAAATATAATCTTTATATACTGAAAATACAGTATATATTACTGTACCTTATTTTTAATAGCTATATTGAGGTATAATTTACATACTGAAAAATACACCCATTTTAAGTATGCAATTCAGTAGTTCTTAGCGTGTTTGCAGAGTTTTGCAACTATTACCAAAATCTAATCTTAGAACGTTCCCATCATACACACCCCCCCACCAAAGAAACCTGCCCATTTACAGTCATTCCCTTGTCCCCTCCCCTACTCCTAGCCCAAGACAGCCACTAATCTACTTTCTACCTCTACGGACTGGCCTCCTCTGGACATTTCATATAAGTGGAATTGTACGATACGTGGTATTTTGTGACTGGATCCTGTGACTGTGACTTAGCAAAATGTTTCTGCGGTTCATTCATGCTATCATGTGCTGCATATATCAGTACTTCATTCCTTTTTATTGCTGAATAATATTCTCTTGTATGGCTACGCCACGTTTTGTTTATTCATTCAGTTAATTGATGGGCATTTGAGTTGTTGCCACTTTTTGGCTATACCGAGTAATACTGCTATATGACCACTCGTGTCCAGGTCTTTGTGAGAACATGTATTCTCACTTCTCTTGCGTATACATCCAAGTAGGGCTGTCGGGTCATGTGGTGACTGTTGTACAGCTTGAGGAACTATCAGACTGCTTTCCAGAATGGCTGCGGCAGTTTATGGGACTACCACCAAGTTTCTCTTCATCCTCACCAATGCTTGTTATTGTCTGTCTTTTTCATTATTGTTGTCCTAGTGGATGTGAAATAGCATCTCATTGTGGTTTTGATTTGTTTCCCTAACGATGAATAATATGAAGGTTTTTTTATTATTTATTTATTTATTTTTGTTGCGTTGGGTCTTCGTGGCTGCGCAGGCTTTCTCGTTGCGGCGAGTGGAGGCTACTCTTCCTTGCTGTGCGCGGGCTTCTCATTGCGGCAGCTTCTCCTGCTGCAGGGCTTGGGCTCTAGGCGTGCGGGCCGCAGTAGTTGTGGCAGGCGGGCTCAGTAGTGGCTCGCGGGCTCTAGAGCGCAGGCTCAGTAGTTGTTGCGCACGGGCTCCGTGGCTTGTGGGATCTTCCCGGACCAGGGCTCGAACCCGTGTCCCCTGCATTGTCAGGCGGATTCTTTTTTTTTTTTTTTTTTTTTTGCGGTATGCGGGCCTCTCACTGCTGTGGCCTCTCCCACTGCGGAACACAGGCTCCGGACGCGCAGGCTCAGCGGCCAAGGCTCACGGGCCCAGCCGCTCCGCGGCATGTGGGATCTTCCCGGACTGGGGCACGAACCCGCGTCCCCTGCATCGGCAGGCGGACTCTCAACCACTGCACCACCAGGGAAGTCCCTATGAAGCATTTTTTTCATGTGTTTATTGGTCACTCCTGTATCTTTAGAGAAATGTTTATTCATTTACTTCGCCCAGTTTTAATTGGGTTATTTGTCTTTTTATTACTTAATTGTAAGAGTTCTATATATATTCTGGATGCAAGTGCCTATCAGATAAACGTTTTGCAAATATTATCTCATCTATAGATAGTATTTTCAATTGCTGATAGTGTCATTTGACATGTGAATGTTTTTTATTTTGATGTACACGTAGTCCAATTAGTTAATTTTTCTCTTTATTCCTTTTGCTTTTGGTGTCATGTCTAAGAAGTCAGTGCCTAGCCCAAGCCTACAAAGATTTACTCCTGTGTTCTAAGGGTTTCAAAGTTGTAGCTCTTATATTTAGGTCTTTGATCCATTTTGAGTTAATTTTTATGTATGCTGTGAGGTAGAGGTCCAGATTCATCCTTCTGCATGTGGATATCCAGTTGCCCTAGGATCGTTTGTTGAAAAACTGTTGAGCCTTTTTTTTTTAGTAAACATTTTAATTAGATTTTAAGCTGCTTCTCTCTTTGGAGGCTTTTAAAAAGAAAACCAAATTAGGTCCACTTCAATGTCCACCGATTTTCTTTTATGAAACTTGTATGATGCCAGCAGGTCATATCTTAGCTCCGCAATAATATCTATCTTGATTTTCTGTTCTGCAACTTTCTTTTGAATATGTTCTCTAGTGAGGATTTGTGTAAAGAATATACTGCTGTTCTTGCCATTTCCAAAGCAGTCTTCAGAAAGGCCATATCTGTCCCTTTATTATTTTTGGTCCCGAAGGGAGGATTCATAATTACTGTATCGAATGACTTGGACATTCTGTTAGATAATGAGCACACATCACACTGAACCATGTCAACATTTGTTAACTCAGGCTCTTCTACATTCCTATTAAATATTTCCAGTGCATCTTCATCTATGTCAAATCCAACACACAACCCTGCTCCCAGCATTGCAGTTCCGATGCTAAGCACTCCACAGCCACATCCTAGATCTGTAACCACTTTATTTTCAATGTCATCATGTGTGTTATGAATTGTATAGAGCATACATGCTGCAATGTGCGGCCTGGTTGGATGCTGTTCTAGAAGGAGCTTGGACTTTTCGAATCCATCCACTTGTTGCAGGTGACTGTCTAGTTCCCTAAGCCTTAATTTCTGCATGTTTTAAAAAGTGTGCGTTGGCAGGGTTTAACAGCGCTGGATCTGCAGAGGAACCTGCTTCACCTGGATCTCCCCTCCAACTCTGATCCCCTGCCCCTTTTTCAGCGCTGCGGGCTGAGGGCCAGCCTGGGAACGCAGGGTGCGAAAAGTACACCCAGCTCAGTCGGTTCTCGCTCTCCTCCCCGCGCCAGCGGTGGGCAGAGTCCTCGGCCAGCCTTCGACCCGCCTCCAGGGTACCCCGGGCCGAGATTGGACTGGAGTCGCTGAGGGCTCCTCACTCCGCGTCTCTGCCTGAGCCTTTTTTTTTTTTTTTTTTTTTACCCGGTACGCGGGCCTCTCACTGTTGTGGCCTCTCCGGTTGCAGAGCACAGGTTCCGGGCACGGAGGCTCAGCGGTGGCCATGGCTCACGGGCCCAGCCGCTCCGCGGCATGTGGGATCTTCCCGGACCGGGGCACGAACCCGCGTCCCCGGCATCAGCAGGTGGACTCCCAACCACTGCGCCACCAGGGAAGCCCTGCCTGAGCCTATTTTTAAACCAAAGTGTCATAGATTGCTTTACAACTCAGTACTTTAGATTCATCTTATTCTTTTTAATGACCACAAAGTATCATTTTTCATAAATGTATCTTATTAATTGCTCACCTGTTGACAGACATGAATATCATGTTCAGTTTTTTCCTTTTGAAAACAGACAGTAATGCTTGTTATATGTATCTTTGTTGATACCTGTATCTTTGTATGTTTGGCCGAGTATTTTGTAAATTTAGTATGTTTGGAGATGCAGAGTTTAAATTTTGGTTAAGGCTGCTAAATTTCCCTCCAAAAAGGTTATAAAGTTTTTCTTTAACAGATGATGAATGCCCATTTTGAAGTGGAGCAATTGTCCATTCTTGTTGCTCAGTCCCTTGTATGTACAAAATTAGTGCACGGTAGGCGCCTAGTAAATATTTACAGGTGATAAAGATGAGTGTAAAACGGAGGGGCTATTTGCAATTTGGATCAGAGTCAATTTAAGCTGATCAGGTAAGGCAAGAATATACAGTTGACCCTTGAACAACATGGGTTTGAACTGAGTGGGTCCACTTACTTGCAGACTTTTTTTCAATAAATATGTACTGCAATACTACACGATCTGTGGTTGGTTGGTCAGCTGAATCCTAGGATGGGGAACCTCAGATACAGAGGGCCGGCTGTAAGGTTGTAGTCAGATTTGGGACTGATTTTTGACTTGAGGAGGTTCGACACCCCTAACCCTCACATCCTTCAAGGGTCAAAGCAGTATTCAACAGCTAACAGCAAATTGATGTATCAAAGTAGGAACAATGGTAGCCAAGATTATGTAGCAAACAGAGCATCATTCTTTGTAGATGAAACAAAGCTTATTGTTTGTTGAGTCCAAGATTTTCTGGCAATTGTAATAGGGAGTTGCCACAAAAACTTTATCAGAAGTATATAATAAAATAAATTTTGATTGACAAGTGCAAGAGATCTGGTTAGAAAAATATAGTTGAATGTGTAATGGGACGATATGCCACCTTGGAGGTGCTACAATTATTAATCATTTGGCTCTCAAATGCATTTTGATAAAGAAATGAACAGTGCAGTGAGTTCAAATTTGAGGATGTGTTTAAAAATCATTGCTGCCAGCTTTTGTCATATAGAATAATGATCTCAGACTGACTATTTCTGGCCAGCAAACAGACTAAAGGTCTGTTATATGATATAACCAATACTACAGTATAGTTTGAAACTTTGTCCCAATGAAACACATAACTGACAGAGGAAAATAAATGAGAAAACAAAAGAACAGAGCAGAAGGCTCTATCATCCCAGCAACTGGATTGATTGTGCCTCTAAGAGATTTACCTTTCTGATAGTAGACCACGGTATGTGTTCAGCCAGTAGCGTAGGTTCTATTTTATTAAATCTGTGAAAGGTTCATTTGAGGCTTAAAACTAAAAAACAGTAACAGTTTTTTCCTTTAAAAAAATCATTTTAGGCTTACAGTAACCACTGTTGAAATTATTTCTCATAATTAGGCAAGGTAACGGGTTATTCTTTAAAATTTTATTAATTATTTTCCATAGTCATACAGCTATAAAATGGGGATGATAATATCTTTTACCTACTTCAAAGTCAAATCAAGGGATGATGAGTTAGAGTATTTCATTAAGTCATAAGTAAGAGGAATGTTTTTCATGTACCTTTAAAATTCATTCATCACGGGACTTCTCTGGTGATGCAGTGGTTAAGAATCTGCCTGCCAGTGCTGGGAACACGGGTTTGAGCCCTGGTCCAGGAAGATCTCACATGCCATGGAGCAACTAAGCCCGTGCGCCACAACTACTGAGCCTGCGCTCTAGAGCCCGTGAGCCACAACTCCTGAGCCCGTGTGCCACAGCTACTGAAGCCTGTGCACCTAGAGCCTGTGCTCCACAACAGGAGAAGCCACCACAATGAGAAGTCCACACACTGCAATGCAGAGTAGCCCCCGCTCGCCGCAGCTTGAGAAAGCACGCGCGCAGCAACGAAGACCCAATGCAGCCAAAAATAAATAATAAATAAATAATTTATAAAGTTCATCCATCAGACATTTATTTTACATCCTCCACATTCTAGGCACCACACGCCCTTAGTAATGTTGGTGACGTTAGAAAGTGCTGAGGTTTGTAAGTTTCTTTGGTAATTTTGCTTTTCTTTTGAGTATTAGAAGTGTTTTAATATTTATTTATTTGGCTGCACCGGGTCTAAGTTGCAGCACGTGGGATCTTTAGTTGCGGCATGTGGGATCTAGTTCCCTGACCAGGGATCGAACCCAGGCTCCCTGCATTGGGAGCGCAGAGTCTTAGCTACTGGACCACCAGGGAAGTTCTTGTAACTAGTTTCTGAGACTGAAAAGTATCATTTGTCATGTTGTGAAGCAATATTATAGTCAGCGAAAGAAGTGTTCACTCAAGCTGCTGTTAGGAAAGCCATGGGCTGCGCACAGCCTTCATCTGGCAAGTCTTTTCCTGCTGCACTCCTGGCAGGATTAGTGTTGACTTCCTGCAGAACCACAGAAGAAGCCTGTTCAGCTCCCCGCATCAGGGGCCAGATTGCAGCTAGGTGCTGGTTACAGCATCCCTATTATCTGGCACAGTGTAGGATACAGCAAGAAGTACTCCTTGACTGTAGAGCAGCAATGAATGTTGTTATTGGCAGCTAGAAAAATTTATTTATTTTTTGCAGGCTGAGAGAACTTGACAGGAATGTTAAAAGTGTAGGATAATCGTGGAATCTAGCAGGTCACTGATACATTACTAAATGCTTCAAATTGTTTGGCAGCATGGTCTGTTAGGTACAGCTGTGGACCGGCAATCGAATGAGTAATGTTTTAAGGTAGGCTCTGAGTTTCTCACATATTTGATCTTGGGCACATTTCTTTATTGTTTCATATCATCCGCCTTCCTTAGAAATACTGCATATGTAATTTAGGTGCTAGAATAAAGGACGTGTGGATTTTAAGTGTACTCAGTACATGACTGTGAAATAGACGTCTAGCAAAATGTCTGTTTTCTTTTTTTCCTCTAATTTCTTATTTTGAAAAAATTTAAATACTCTGGAAAGTTGCAAGAAAAGTACAGTTGATAACCTGTGCCCTTCACGTAGATTCATTGCCTTTTAAAAAAATTAATTATTAATTTTTGGCTGCATTAGGTCTTTGTTGCTGTGCGCGGGCTTTCTCTAGTTGTGGTGAGCAGGGGCTACTCTTCGTTGCGGTGCGCGGGCTTCTCATGGCGATGGCTTCTCTTGTTGCGGTGCACGGGCTCTAGGCGCGCGGGCTTCAGTAGTTGTGGCACATGGGCTCAGTAGTTGTGGCGCACGGGCTTAGTTGCTCCGCGGCATGTGGGATCTTCCCGGGCCAGGGCTTGAACCCGTGTCCCCTGCATTGGCAGGCGGATCCTTAACCACTGCACCACCAGGGAAGTCCCATGAAGACTTATTCTTATGTTTTCTTCTAAGTTTTATAGTTGTAGCTCTTACGTTTTGGTCTTTGATCCATTTTGAGGTTGGTGCCCATAAACAAAGTTGGGCAGGTCGAGCACGTTCTCAGAAACTTCTCTGTGTGTATTCTGCAGCAGAGCCTTGTGGGTATCTTCAGTTTAGACTGTGGCTAATCAGCAACTGGAGAGCAGTCCAAGAGAATGGTGTTCTGTGGGCATTCCCATGGGCCACACTTGTGTGATAGATCTGTGTTCCTCAAAGATACATGTTTAAGGTTTTTCCTGTACCAATTAAACAGGAAATTTTCCATGAGAAAAGTGGGAGGAAAAACAGTAATTTCATTTCTTTTACTCTATAGGACTGCTTTTTGTTTTGTGTGGATTTACTAACCAGGCTTGTTTAGGCTTGCTATTCAACAACTTCGTTTCAAATGAAGGAAAGACACTATTAGAGGAAAAAATGCAAGTTTAGTAAGATCATATTCCAGTCTGACTAGAAATGCTAGTTCAGATTTATTATAAGTACATAAAATATCTTTATTATTTCTGCTAAGTTATAATTTAAAACTAGAGCACAGAGAAAGTATAACTTTTGATCTAGAGGAGGTACCTAAGTGCAACAGTTATATAGCATCTTTTTAGTGCCTCTTCTGTTCCGGTCAGATGCTTTGATTGTACCACCCTGTTTATGTAAACTGTTCATCTTGCCCAGGCTTGATGAAAGGAATTAGTGGTGTCAGGATAAGGCATTAAAGACACACCTGTTTTCTTCACTGTTAGAGGTCTTAAGAGAAATGTTTGAGGACTTCAGTTGTGTTTCAGATTTTAGAGTTATTGAAGAGGTTTTAGCATTTTAAGGGGGGATAGAATGATTTTTTTTTCCATGCTAGAGGGTCTCACAGTTCTGGTTTAGTGAAGAGGACCAAGTGAGTTGGAGGAAAAGCAGATTCATAGCAGTAGCTGTTGAAAATACTAATCCATTACAGTGAGTTTACTTTTTGTCTTAGTTATTTTATGTAGGACTTTTTCAAGTGTATACTAATGTTCACTGGATACTAATAATCTATCACTGTATACATAAAGCTTGGTTTAAAAATACGTGAATGAGGATTAAAAACAGTAAGTAAATCCGGAGCATATCTAGATAGGGGCCCACAAAGTCGAGGCGAAACATAACATATCTGATATTTTTGTCGTTTGTCACTCTTTTAAATTAGGGAGAAAAACGAGAAGATTTATTTAACACTCAATGTTGTTGTTGCTATTCTTTTTTTAAAAAATTTATTATTTATTTTACTTTTGGCTGCGTTGGGTCTTTGTTGCTGCACGTGAGCTTTTCTCTAGTTATGGCAAGTGGGGGCTGCTCTTCATTGCGGTGCGTGGGCTTCTCATTGCAGTGGCTTCTCTTGTTGAGGAGCATGGGCTGTAGGCACGCAGGCTTCAGTAGTTGTGAAACGCGGGCTCAGTAGTTGTGGCTCATGGGCTCTAGAGCGCAGCCTCAGTAGTTGTGGCACATGGGCTTAGTTGCTCTGTGACATCTGGGATCTTCCCGGGCCAGGGCTTGAACCCGTGTCCCCTGCATTGGCTGGCGGATTCTTAACCACTGCGCCACCAGGGAAGCCCATGTTGTTGTTATTCTAAAACGTAAAGGTTATAAAGGAATTAATAGAGGGGACTGTCAGAGAACCAGAATGCACCTCCACATCTATATCTAAGGGGTTATTAAATCTGCTTACACGTTAGTAGTCAGGAAGAGCCTTGGACGTCGTATACAAATTCCAGGTTGCAATGCATTATTAAAATGCATAAAACCTCTAAAATGTAGGAATGTGGTGGTTAACCGTTAAACGAAAGTGCTTTGGGGTGTTTACCACAAATGCTGGAAAGCCATTCTTCCCTTTGTAGCCATGGAATTTGTCTTATTAAATAAGATTTTGTATTTATAGTTTTTTTCTGGCAATCAACTCCTAGTAAAAAATTTATAGTACAAATAATTGAGAACCACTTCTGCCTTGTTTTATACTTTACTGTTTCTAAGAATGAAGAGTCACAAAATCTTAAATTAGGAAATTGTCAGAAATAGAAAAGACTTTAGAGAGAGCTTAAAGACATTCAGAAGGGTTTGGTTTATCAGTTGAAGACAGTCATTTGATTCCATTTTTGTGGACTTCCGTCAGTCAAGCAAATCTGTCTCCTGACGGTATTAAATCTTGTCTGTTCATCCGTACTTGCAGTCTACTGTGATGACTGGCATAGAGTTTTGTATTGTTTTGTTTTGTTTTTGGCTGGGCCACGCAGCTTGCGGGATCTTAGTTCCCCAACCAGGGATCGAACACGGCCCCCCCTGCCCCCCCATCAGTGGAAGTGTGGAGTCCTAACCACTGGACCACCAGGGAATTCCCTGGCATAGTGTTTTATTAATTCTTTTATTGAAGAGGAAGTTAAATGACTTGCTAGATCTAAAGGAAGTCAGTGGCCTTAGTAAGATGCTATAGACTATCTAACTTTCTGTCTCCTAGAGCTAGCTTCAAAAAAGAAGTAGAATATATTTGATTTTTAGGTGTAATTTAGACTTTGCAAAGGGACCAGGATTAGTGTCTGCTTCTGCATGGCTCTCCAGGTCTGTTTCTTTATCTTCAAAGTGTGAAAGATAATAGTACCTAATTCATAGGACTGTTTTGAGGAATAAATAAAATAATACATTAAAAATACTTAGCACTGGGACTTCCCTGGTGGCGCAGTGGATAAGAATCCACCTGCCAATGCAGGGGACATGGGTTCGATCCCTGGTCTGGGAAGATCCCACATGCCACGGAGCAACTAAGCCCGTGTGCCACAACTACTGAAGCCCGCGTGCCTAGAGCCCGTGCTCTGCAACAAGAGAAGCCACTGCAATGAGAAGCCTGCGCACTACAATGAAGAGTAGCCCGTGCTCGCCGTAGCTAGAGAAAGCCCGTGCACAGCAACAAAGACCCAACGCAGCCAAAAATAAATAAATAAATAAATAATTAAAAAAAAAAAACATATACTGAAAACTCATTATATTCCAGACACAGTGCTAAGTTTTTTTTTTTTTTTTAATCAGTGATAATTCTGTCTTACCTTTGGTCAAACCATATAACCTCCCTGGACTAACTACTAGTCCTTATCTATGAAATGAAAGATTGAGGCTAGATAGTGCTGAATTCCCTTCAGCATTATTTCTGAAAATGCAAGACTGTAATGTAGTCCCTATTTAACTACACTTCATTAAGTAATTAATAAATATGAAAAATTGTTTAAACTCACTATATTAAGTAATTAATAAACATGAAAAATTATTTAGAAATTGTTTAAAGTCATCAAAACCATAAATTAAATCAAGAGGCCAATTTACCTATCAAATTAGCAAATGTTTTTAACTTTTAATATTCCTTTTTTATTGAAGTATAGTTGATTTACAATATTATATTAGTTATTACAAGATAATGACTATAATTCCCTGTGCTATACAATATATCCTTGTTGCTTATATCTTTTTTAAATAATTTAATTTATTTATTTATGCAGCAGGTTCTTATTAGTCATCAGTTTTTTTTTTTTTTTTTTTTTTTTTTTTTTGGGGTACGCGGGCCTCTCACTGTTGTGGCCTCTCCCGTTGCGGAGCACAGGCTCTGGACGCGCAGGCGCAGCAGCCATGGCTCACGGGCCCAGCAGCTCCGCGGGCATGTGGGATCTTCCCGGACCGGGGCACAAACCCGTGTCCCCTGCATCGGCAGGCGGACTCTAAACCACTGCGCCACCAGGGAAGCCCAGTCATCAGTTTTATACACATCAGTGTATACATGTCAATCCCAATCACCCGATTCAGCACACCACCATCCCTACCCCCCACCGCTTTCCCCCCTTGCTGTCCATACGTTGTTCTCTACATCTGTGTCTCAACTTCTGCCCTGCAAACCGGTTCATCTGTACTATTTTTCTAGGTTCCACATACATGCGTTAATATACGATATTTGCTTTTCTCTTTCTGACTTCACTCTGTATGACAGTCTCTAGATCCATCCACGTCTCAACAAATGACTCAATTTTATTCCTTTTTATGGCTAATATTCCACTGTATATATGTACCACAACTTCTTTATTCGTCTGTTGATGGGCATTTAGGTTGCTTCCATGACCTGGCTATTGTAAATAGTGCTGCAGTGAACATTGGGGTGCGTGTGTCTTTTTGAATTATGGTTTTCTCTGGGTATATACCCAGTAGTGGGATTGCTGGGTCATATGGTAATTCTATTTTTAGTTTTTTAAGGAACCTCCATACTGTTCTCCATAGTGGCTGTATCAATTTACATTCCCACCAACAGTGCAAGAGGGTTCCCTTTTCTCCACACCCTCTCCAGCATTTGTTGTTTATAGATTATTCATTTATTTATTTTTTGGTCACATTGGGTCTTCATTGCTGCACACGGGCTTTCTCTAGTTGCGGCGAGCGGGGGCTACTCTTCCTTGCAGTGCACGGGTTTCTCATTGTGGTGGCTTCTCTTGTTGTGGAGCATGGGTTCTAGGCATGCGGGCCTCAGTAGTTGTGGCTCGCGGGCTCTAGAGCTCAGGCTCAGTAGTTGTGGCAAGTCCCCAGTATATGGTTTTAAAGAGAAAAAAAAAAAATCCCCGCATGCATGGGGGTCTGTGCTCTGCCTTTTTCTTATCCTTTGGGTATTTCAGTCTCCTCAGGTCCTCTGTGGACTATGTGTGGCATTAAGGATGGCATGTCCACCTGCAGTCAGTGTGGGCAGCATCTAGAAACCTGTGCTTTCCCTAAGGTAGAATTAATTGGTTCCAAATAGCCCAAAGGACTAGATACATGGAAAAGATGAGATTGACATGGTTTTATAAGGATTTTCTCTTTACATGCTTTTTTTTCATGTTTTTTTTAACAGTGCCTTTGAGGATGAGACCATGAAGCTTCGGCAGCTGAAACTGGATAATCAGGTGAGCAGAGTCTCCTCTCTTGAAAGGCGAGGACAGCTATACTGACCATGAAGCTGATGGTCTGGACTTCGGGCTCTGGCCAGACCCACATGCCTTGAGGACATCAGCATTAAAACTGGCCTTGGATTTACAATCACTGAAGCTCCCTTGGCAGCTGTCATAAGAATTAGGAAAACGTTAGTGTTGTATTTCTGTGTAGTTAATTTGATCCTGCTGCCTTAAACACCTCTCTGCACTGTAATTTCATGTAGCTACAAGACCTTTTCCTTATCTTAAAGTGCAAATCTGAAAATGGTACTGTGCTGCTTAAAAGCCTCTGTTGTCTACAGAATACTTTTCTTCACAGCACTGGTCCCACTTTTCACTTACGCATTATTATTATCTTTTTTTTGCACTGATTTGACTTATGTTCATTTCCTCCATTAGACTAAGCTCCATGAGAACAGGAACTGAGTCTGTTAATGATGACCATTGTATCAGAAGTTCCTGGCCTAGGGCTGGGCCCATAGTAATCCTTCATTAAATGTTTGAATGAAGGAAGGAATAAATAAACAGTTTTGTACTGTTACATGATGTGATCATAATGATTAGTCAGTTTAAAACCTACACCCAACATATATTACTTCCATATGAATGTTTTCTAATTCAGGAAATTCCGTAGGTCCAGGCTGTGATGCAGGATCCTTAACAGTCAGTGTCTAGAGTGGTGGGTGACTAAAAATACCTCCAAAGTTTTGTCTTGCTTTTTTATGTTGCTGTTGGACCTCGTAACAGGACTTGGAGTGTAGTAAATTACTTTAAAGGTGGAATCACTACAAACTAGTTATGAGGTCTCCACGGGGACGCGCCTGGGACCATCTGGCCTCCAGGGCCCCTCCCAAGCCCTTGGTGTCCATGGTGCCTCTGTGGGGCCTGTCACCAAGTCCACCGCCTCTTAGGCCACCACCTGGGAGGCCTTCTCATGTGCGCCTGGAACGGAGCGTGGCCCAGTGGTCTTCAGGGACCCTCCGCTTCAAGGTGACGGCAGTCGCCTTGGTGGTCAGCACCACTCACCCTGCTCTGCCCACTGCCCTCCTCCCTGGCTGGGCTCGGCCTCCCGGGCCTGGATCATGGCCTCAGCCTCACCGCCTCTGGACGAGGCTCGGTGGTGGTGCGCGCTGTTCGCCCTGCCTACCTCCAGGTGTCCTGGCCCAGGGAGCCTGGCAGTAGCAGCTTCACGGACAGGCAGGCTCCCTCACAACCACTGCTGGCATCCTTTAAGGAGACCGGGGCACATTTTAAGCAAATCTGGCGTTGCACAGCAGGGTAGGAAGCGGCCACAAACGTCTCAGCAGTTGCAGGAGGCTGCCTGCATCTCCCTGCGCAGGGCGTGTGGCCTCTAAGCAGAGGAGCCAGCTCGGGTTGTGCACCTGATTGCGTAAAACTGCTGCCGAGCCTGTGAAACAAACAATTCTTCCTAGTACTGAGAAAACAGATAAACACAGGAAGGAAATGAATCTGGGATCGTGAGGGAGATCCTGATTAGATAGAGATTTATCAGCGGTGGGGGGGGGGGGGCGCCCCTGCCCAAGAGCAGAATAATTTCGATGAGCCCTTTGTCTTTTACATTCCGTTGCATGGCAGACTGTATTTAGGGAGACACACCACAGATTTTAGATTTTTGTTTAGATCTTTGATTTGTTTTTATAAGGCTCAGGGGTACATCCCTTACTAACGTGAAATGAAATCTAGGGTCATCTACCAAGTAATGAAATAAGACGTAAGATTTAAATTTTGTGTAGTTTTTGAGTTTTGTGTATAGGTAAATTTTCTGGATTTTTAAAAAGACGGCCCAGCTATTTTGTAATTTTTATTCTTTTCAGTGAGAATGCTGCATGTGGTGTGGTATGTGTGTGGTGTTTTGGGATTTGGGGATTTTGTGAGCCTTTCTGTAGTACAAACATTTTTAAGTTATGGTTTTACATAGTTAATAAAAGCATATGAAGGACTTTCCTGGCAATCCAGTGGTTAGGACTCAGTGCTTCCACTGCAGGGGGCACAGGTTCTACCCCTGGTCGGGGAACTAGGATCCCGCCTGCTGCATGGCCAAAAAAATAAAAAAATAATAAGAATTCAAATAATACAAAAAAGGTATTTGGTGAAAAGTCTTTCTCCCTCTACTTGGCTAGTTCTTTACCAGAGATAGTCAGTGAATATAAAGACATAAAATTTTATGGGAATTTTTAAAGATTCAAAGCGATCTCTTTGGACCTGATGTATACATTTTGTTGCTAAATAGTGTATGAGAATCCTATGAGAGCCCTGAAATGCTGCCGTGAACAGAAGAGCAGGGGGTCAGGGACTTCACCGTCAGACAGCCTATAGCAGGAAAGGCAGCGCCACATACTGAATACAGCGCTGGGCCCGGAAGCAGACTTTGGTTCCCGTTCTAGCTGTGCCTTTAATTAGCGGTGTGATTTTAAGGAAGGTCCTCAAACTCTGTGAACCCCAGTTATTTCGTGTGTGGAGCGAGGTCAGACTGGGTAAAATAACAGGTTGTTGGGGAGGATCTTAGAGTGTGGGAGTTAGGGCTGGGGTGGATGGCGGTGCCTTGAGGAGGGCTCGGTAGCTCTCACTGTGGCCTCCAGGCTGGCAGCCTCTTGGTGGGAGGCTCACAGTCCAGGGCATGCCAGTCCCCACCCCCCACCCCCCCACCTCTAAGGGGTACGGAGCATTCCCATCTGTGACAGTGAGTGTCAGTGGAGTTGGGAGGGGCTGGGGACCCTCCCTCTCCCCACCCCGCCTGCGGTGTGGGAATTCTGCTGTGGGAATGTCCCTGTGGTTGAGAGTTACTGGTCTGAGCTTGAGAAGTAGTTTGCTGAGAGCAACCAGAGTTAATCAGTCTCGTGAGGATTGGTTCATACTAACCAGTATCATAAGCAGTGAATCTAAGTCGGGATTAATTTATTAATTGCTAGTGAACCATATACCAGAATCATCAGGTCATCGGTTTCCCATTAGAAGAGTCTGGTGAGTTCGAAATCAGAGCAAGTGGAGTTTGTAAAATGAGCTTTATTGTAAATATCATTGTGTGATGGTGTAATTAATTCACCTCTACTAAAGGGATGTACCTGCCCAGAATGAGATACATGATATCTGGCCAGGACACTCCCTGCCTTGGATCATTCGTACTAGAGACTCAGGGTGAATCCTGTTCTTCAGTTCTACTTACCTTATTTCCACAGAGACCACTTCCCTTCTCTCAGTGTATTCTTTTATCATCCACTACAGTGTTATTGATTTGATTAAATTCACTTCCTTCATATCTATGCCGTTTTTCTGATAGTTCATCTTAGAATTGAATGTTTAAAAACCCTAGACTTTCAGATAATTTACACATGGCTGTTTTTGTCCTATACAGATTTTTGAACAGATTTATTGAAATGTAATTCATATTATTAATGCTCAGTTACAGTGTACAAATGATTTTTAAATCTTGTGTAAGTGGAACCATACAATATACAGTCTTTTGTGCCTGGCTTCTTTGGCTTAGCAAAGGGCTCACCCATGTTGTAGCATGTATCAGGAATTCATTCCTTTTTACTATTGAATACATTCTGTTTTGTGGACAGACCATGTTTCCCCATTCATCAGTTGATGGACATCTGGGATGTTTCCACATTACAAATTATGCTTCTCTGAGCATCTGTGTACAAGTTTTTGTGTGGAAGTGTTTTCATTTCTCTTGGGTGATCTACCCAAGTATAGGTATACCAAGATATACCTAATATGCCTTGGGTAACAGGAGTGGCTTTGCAGGTCATATGGTAACTCTGTGTTGAACATTTCAAGGGACCACCAGACTGTTTTCCACAGTCACTGACCATTTTACACTCCCACCAGCAGTGTATAAGGCTTCCAGTTTCCCCACTTTCCTGCCAGTACTTATTATTGTCTGTCTTTGATTAGAGCCATTTTAGTGAGTCTGAGGTAGAGTCTCATTATAGTCTTGATTTGCGTTTCCCTACTGACGAGTGATGTTGAGCATTTTTAGTGGCCATCTGTATGTTCTCTTTGGAGAAAAGTCCATCCAGATCCTTCGCCCGTTTTTAAACTGGGTTACTTTCTTTTTGGTTTTGAGTTGTAAGAGTTCTTTATATAGTGTAGATCCAAGTTCTTTATCAGAAATATTATTTGTAAACATTTTCTCCAATTCTGAGGGTTGTCTTTTTACTTTTTTGATGGTATCATCTTCAGCCCAAAAGTTTTATCTATTTTTTCTTTTGTCACTTGCACTTGGAGTGTCATCTAAGAAACCATTGCCTAAACGAGGTTACAAAGACTTGCTCCTGTGTTGTTTTCTAAGAGTTTTACACTTGCCATGATCTGTTTTGAGTTAATCTTTTTATATGGTATGAGGCAGGGTCCAAAATCACTCTTTTGCACATGGATATCCAGTTGTCCCACCACTATTTATTCCCACTGAGTATATTTTCTTTTATTTTTACTACTGTCACTAGATACTCATATTTTCGGGCTATGTGACACCTTAGCTACCTCCAGAGTGTAAAGAGTTTCAGATTGTTTCAGGGATGTTACTCAGACAGGAATGCACATTAGGTGGAGGATGTTTATGCCGTCTGGCAGTCAGTGGATCAGAGTGTAGCACAGTCCCTTCGGGCTGGGTCCCCATCTATGGGTAGTACCCTTCGAAGGGAGGCAGCCATCAGTGCGTCAAATCGGTCCTTGAAGAAGTCTGATGCAGGGACTCCTGGCGGTCCGGGCGTTAGGACTCGGCTCTTCCACTGCAGGGGCCCGGGTTCCACCCCTGGTCAGGGAACTAGGATACCCAGAGCCGTTTGGTGTGGCCAAAAAAAAAGTCAAATTTTGGGCTTCCCTGGTGGTGCACTGGTTGGGAGTCTGCCTGCCGATGCGGGGGACGCAGGTTCGTGCCCCGGTCCAGGAGGATCCCACATGCCGCGGAGCGGCTGGACCTGTGAGCCATGGCCGCTGAGCCTGCGCGTCCGGGGCCTGTGCTCCGCAACAGGAAAAAAAAAAAAGTCCAATTTTAAACTTTTAGTTTCATCCTCCCATGATCTCTGTTTGTGTGCCAGGAAGGTTGATTATTTTTAGCCAAACCGATAGACCTCTGGCAACCATTGTGATCTTGGTGGTTGTACCTGCGGTTACGCAGTCCATTCCAAGAATGTCATAAAGTAACCAACCCATTATCTCTGGGAGTCCTTAGAAAATTGAGAATCAGTGGAGTCTCAAGCTATCATTAATTTGAGGCTTGCATGGGATTTATTATTTTATTGGATAGAGAGTCCTTTGATGGAACCCCCCCCCCCGAAGATAATCTCCTTTATTTCCTCATTTATTTTGGTATTACCATTCAATATTTTGCTTCAGGGAATGATAGTAGGACCTACCACCAGATTCTGGAGAAGATGGATTCTTTGAGTTATTGCTCAGTTTCCAGGGAGCTGGGAAATTTAAAGGTTTAGTTTATGTGATACTTAAAAGTCCTGAAGTCAACATTTTTCATTGTATTTAGGCATCAAACAGTCACCTTTGGCTCTTTTTCTGACTGCCCTGACCTTCCCCTTACAAAGGTAGGGAGTCCTTTGTTTACATAGCCTCATCTAAAGCACTCTTAGCTTTTCAGGGAGGGTAAAGCATAAATAAGTTGACACCATTACATTGAAACTCAACCACATCTCTCCTCCTCCGTCCGAGTTACGTGAGGCTGATTAGAATGCTAAGTGAGGTGGCAGCTTTGACCAAGGTGGCAGTTGGCCCTTTTGTGGGGTTTTTTCTTATTTACAAACTTGGACAATAGGAGGGTGTGTTCAGTGCAGTAATATAGCAGCTGTGTCCCTGAGGTTCACAGTTTGAATCTAGAGTTGTTTTTTCTTAAGTTGTTGATCTGAATGGGTGTGACTAGCGTTGACTTGGATAGAGAAGGGCTTCACCAGACACCTTAATAGGATCACTGTGGCCACAGATCTAGTCTACCCTTTGCAGGTCTCAGAACCTGGTTTTGTCAGTGAGCCCAGATGTAACATCTAGCTCTTTGGTTCCCCTTTTCTAGACCACAGGCAGCATCGTCCTCTGGAACAGATGCACACCAGTCAAACTTACAACACTCAGTCATGAAGCCAGATGCCAGTTTACTCATTTACAGTGAGGACTCTGTACTCGTGCAGTGTGTATCCATTGCTACTGTTTATGATGCTCTGTTCTTGGGAAGAACAAGAAGTTAGACTGAAAGTGAGAAGGCTGATTGGTAAGCAAGGAGTCAGAGGAAAGAGAAGGAGATAGTCCTGAGGGCTCGCTCAACAAGACCATGAAGAAGCCTTGGATAGTTTCCTGTCCTCAGAGAGAGGGAGCTTTCCCAGTAGATAGGGTGCGCTTGTCTGCCAGAGTCGGTATCTCTCTTTCTCGGACACGATGGACATATTCTGTCAGATTCTTGCTCTTTGGCCGCTTTTTTCTAGACCACAAGCAGAATGCTCCTTTTCTGTACAACAGTTTTTTCTTTACATATCTTAATAAAGTGGATTCGCTGTAGCTCGTGTTCTTGTTTCATCAGTTGTTTCACAGTTATTTTATTTCACTTTTTTGGCCGTACCATGCGGCATACAGGATCTTAGTTTCTGGACCAGGGATCAAACCTGTGCCCCTGCAGTGGGAGAGCGGAGTGTTAACCACTGGACCGCCAGGGAAGTCCCAGTTGTTTCACAGTTATGAGACTATTTGAGACTAAATAGCTGTGGCCACATGGATAATATGCGACAGTTTCTCATGTCTTTATACTTCATGTTTACCATCTCTTTGAGGCAGTTAGTTTACTTCTTATCCATTATACAGACTTCTTAGTTGCTAGAAGAATCTTATCAGCAAGTTCCAGGGGGAGAACCTCGTTATAACCTCCTGTGTTTAGTGTTCCTGGGACATTAAGGTCCACCTGTGCATATTAATTTATGGATCTCAAAATAACCTCAAAAACCCGAATTATTCTTTCCCAACTTGCTCTAAGCTCTCTTTTCATTCTTGACAGTATAGTCCCTTTGGCATATTATTTTAGCATCCCTAGTCTTTTTCCTTATGCACAAGGTTGGGTAAAAAAGAATAGGTGTATTTCTTCTGTCTTCTGAATTTATCTGCAAGCTTTCATCAGGCCAGTTTTGGAAAAAAATGGTTCCTTTCCTACTAATAGTCTCACCCCTTAGATTAACTCTTCTTCCTAGTGGCACTTTTTAAAAGCAGTATCAATGAAAAAAGTAAACAGTTGGCTTTTTGCCTGAGAAACAGTAAAGTAGGTTATATATCTTTGCTTTTAAATCATGGCTTAATTTTTTAGCTTGGGGCTTGACACTCTCCTGTTCTGAGACGTCCCAGATCCATAGTTAATTTCTATGTATTATAAGCTCTTATTTGCCAAGGCTTAAAAATAATATATATGCTGGTACCTTCCTTTTCATCTCATTGGATTTTTTTCTGATAGTCTCTCATGCTTTTTTCCTGACTTCCTGCTACCCTACTCTTCTTTCTTGCTTTTATCCATAGAGTTGATTGTTTTTAATTGGAATTTTCCAACTGCCATTTTTTTCCCATCTTATCCTTGGCGCTAATTTTTTGGATTATTAATTTTGTAAAAATGAGCAAGAAAGCAAAACTTACTGCTTTTTAGCTGATTAAAACATGAAAATAGGGCTTCCCTGGTGGCGCAGTGGTTGAGAGTCTGCCTGCCGATGCAGGGGACATGGGTTCGTGCCTTGGTCCAGGAAGATCCCACATGCCGCGGAGCGGCTGGGCCCGTGAGCCATGGCCGCTGAGCCTGCGCATCCGGAGCCTGTGCTCCGCAACGGGAGAGGCCACAGCAGTGAGAGGCCCGCGTACCGCAAAAAAAACAAAAACAAAAACATGAAAATAGTTTGGGGTTTAGAGGATAGTAAGTTTTTTTTAATTTTTAATTTTATATTGGAGTATAGTCAATTAATAATGTTGTGTTAGTTTAAGGTGTACAGCAAAATGATTAAGTTATACATATACATGTGTCTATTCTTTTTCAAATTCTTTTCCCATTTAGGTTATAACAGAATATTGAGCAGAGTTCCCTGTGCTATACAGTAGGTCCTTGTTGGTTATCTATTTTAAATATGAGTAGTGTGTATATGTCAATCCCAAACTCCCATTCTATCCTTCCCCCCAACCCCAGTCCTTCCCCTTTGGTAACCACAAGTTCATTCTCTGTGAGTCTATTTCTGTTTTGTAAATAAGTTCATTTGTATCATTGTTTTTTAGATTCCACATACAAGCGATATCATATGATGCTTGTCTTGCTCTGACTTCACTTAGTATGATAATCTCTAGGTCCATCCATGTTGCTGTAAATGGCATTATTTCATTCTTTTTTATGGCTGAGTAATATTCCACTGTATATATGTACCACATCTTCTTTACCCATTCATCTGTCGATGGACACTTAGGTTGCTTCCATGTCTTAGCTATTGTAAACAGCGCTGCAATGAACATTGAGGTGCATGTATTCTTTCGAGCCACGTTTTTCTCCAAATATATGCCCAGGAGTGGGATTGCAGGATCATATGGTAGTTCTATTTTTAATTTTTTAAGGAACCTCCATACTGTTCTCCATAGTGGCTGCACCAATTTACATTCCCATCAACGGTGCAGGAGGGTCCCCTTTTCTCCACACCCGGTGGATAACAAGTTTTTTTTTGTTTTTGATAACAAGTTTTATCTTTTTCTTCCAGTTACAAAAGTAAGAAAATTTAGAAAACTAGGAAAAGGAAAAATGATCATCCATATTCTACCACCCAGAGAAATCACCATTCCTTCATCTTTTCTCCTATTCATATGTGTTCATATATTTTAAACTTGATTGTGCTTTGATCATAATATGCTAATTACTATATCTTTTGAATATACTTAGATCATGGTCTCAGCTTTGCTAGAAATACATTTGTATAATTTTAGATCTTTTATAGGTGTTTAGTAAATATTTATTAAATGAAGTGAATGAATCCTTACCTCTCTCTGTGTCTCAATTTTCCCATTTCTTAAGTGGGAAAATTTAATTTACAAGAGGTTTTGTAAGGATCCATGAAAGACTGCATGTGTTGAAGTAGCTAGATCTCATCATCACCCTCCTGGCTGTACCATCACAATTCTCCCCAGAGAGCGCTGCTGGAGAAGAAGCAGAGAAAGAAGCGCCTGGAGCCACTCATGGTGCAGCCGAACCCAGAAGCCCGGCCACGTCGGTCAAAGCCGAGGGGAAGTGAGGAGCGCGCTCCGCTGGTGGAGCCTCAGGCCCCGCGCAGCGGCGTCATCCTGCACGGTGTGTACTCAGGCAGCATCTCTGCCTGCTGCTGCATGGTTTTCACAAACCTGGGGGAGGCAGGAGGACTCTCAGGTGGACCAAAGGGACAGTATTAGCATCGTTACCAGGTACCTTCGTTTATCTTTATAATCCCATTCAGGGCCTTTGACTTGGAATAAAAGCAGTGGTCTGATCAGTGGAGGATACCTTAAAGTTCACAGCCGTCCTGGAACTGTTGTTTTAGATGCAAAATGAAAGTGTCCGGAACTGCCCACTTGAGGAGCTTCCAGGCTCGACTGGCAGAGTTAACCATGAAGCCAGGAGCAGGTAGAGAGCACGCATTCTTCCAGTAGCCGGACTCAGAGGGACATCTGAGTCAGCGATGGGGTAAAGGAGGAACCAGGTTAAACAACTCTAAAACTAGCCCCCTCGGCTCCTGGTTTGGACGAGATCTGGATGGACTTCGGAGGACCTACTTGGCTTTCAGTCTCATTCTTAAGTTTCTAAAGCACAGCATCAGGTACATTTACTTTAGTGGCAGTCAGGGCGTGTTGATAAAATGACCACCAGATCGTAGAATGGATTCCGCTGTTAACAGATGTCCTCGTGGATGTTAAAGAAGGAGTGAAACGGTTTGGCGCTTCTTAGATCACATACACCAAAACCATCCGGCCAAATAGTGGACAACGCTTTCTTCTTTCTTCTTTCTGTTGGGCCCCTAGGCATTGATGGTCCCGCTGCCTTCCTGAAGCCAGATGCTCAGGACGTGGAGACCAGACCTCACGTCCTCTCAGTAGGATCTCCTGCCGCGGAGGAGGATGCTGAAGGAGGTGCTGATGGAGATGGCACCTGGGACCCTGCTTCCAAGCCAGATCTCCAGGAGATTCTCCAGAAACATGGTGAGCATTGCTGACAGTTTTCAGGCAGTGAGTTAGTTACATAAAATATACAACAGGGAATTCTCTGGCGGTCCAGTGGTTAGGACTCTGCGCTTTCACTGCCAAGGGCCCAGGTTTGATCCCTGGTCGGGGAGCTAAGATCCCACAAGCTGCACGATGCAGCCAAAATACATATATAAATATGTGTGTGTGTGTGTGTAATGTCAGCAGCATTAGCTACTATTACGGCTATTTCCTTCCTTTTGACATTTTATTTTTGTCATCCCCACCCTGTTCCTTTGAGTTGCCCCTCAGCACCCTACCCTGCCTCTGTTTCACGGTTTATATTCCTCTAGTGATAAGGGAGAGATAAATAGCCAGCTTAGTGGAAACACAAATTGGATCAGAATATCCTTAAACTAATAATACTTTTTCCATGAGAGCCTGCTTTCTGCCAGTTGGAGTTATTCTCATAAATATTCCTGTACGTTTCAGAGGTCCTCTGTAGTCTTCTCCTTCCTAGAAAACTAATTTTATAGCGAGAAGGAATTAAGCATCCCCTTTTCAGATGAGAAGACTGACGGCCAGTAATGCCTGGATGTTTGCTGGGAACCTGCTTTGTCATAGGCATTGCTGGGTACTGGGATATGTGAGTCAGGAGGTTCTACCACAGACTGGCAGGATAGATGCACATTCAAATGGATTCGTATATTCATTCATTTAGAAAACACGATTGAGGATACGCTATATATCAGGCCTTGTTCTAGGCACTTAGGATACAATTGTGAACGAGGTTCCTGCCCTCATGGAGCAATTATTCTGATTGAGGCTTCATGGACCTAAATGGCCAAGGGAGTGTGGAGAGGGGCGCCCACCCAGAGTTGATCCAGAGGTGACATCTAAGCCAGAGTGTGATGCGGGAAGACGAGCCGGCAGCTCAGGAGGGCTGGAGTGCGGAGCGCGAGGTCACAGGTGGGAAGGGGCCTGGAGAGACGTGGGCTGGAGGGGTGGGCGGGCTCCGATTACATTGGGTGTTACAGGCCGAGCTAGGGTGTGGACTTCCTGTGAAGAGTAACAGGAACCTATGTGGGATTTTAAGGTGGAATGATAGCAGATTTGGGCTGTAGGAAAATTAATCTGCACTATGAAGAATGAATTGGAGTGGGCAAGTCTGGAAGCAGGAAGGCTAATGAGATAGTTTGGCTGATGGCCTGATCTCGAGCTGTATTTTGGTGTATAGAGTAGAAAGCAGGAGAAATACAACTCCACTGCGGGGCAGTGAGAGGGACAAGAACCACATGGAAGGAGGTGGCGACTAAGCTGAGGCGTGAGGGGTGCGTGTGCTCCTGTGCACAGCTGTCAGCCCAGGAGTGGCTGGAGACTGACACTGTGAATGTCTTTTGCTTGTCAGGCACTTGACATACCTTATCTCAGTATTTGTGACAGTACTGTGAGGGGTTACACGTGTCAGCCTCTCCTTTTCACATGTAAGAAAATTGGCTCTCAGAAAGGCTAAGTAATTCGTTCTAGATCACACCGCTAGTTGGTTAGGTGGCAAACTTGGGCAGAAGAAATGACGTTAGCAGAGGCATCAGGTGTATAGAGCATGATGTATTTGCGGAGACTGGGGCAGGGTGTGGCGTGCTTTAGAGCTCAGCTCTGGGGCCAGCCAGCGTGGTTTGGAGTCTCAGCTCTGCCACCTCTGGCTGGTAAAGGGGAAAGCAGCACAACTTTTCTCTGCCTCAGTTTCCCTGTCTGTAACATGAATGTGGCCGTGGTAATTCTGTTACTTTCCTATCGTTATTATAACAAGAGACAGTGAAAGATGTGGAGGAGCCAGAGCAAGGAGAACTCTCAGTTTAACCAAAAGCTAGATTACTTACCCCAGGTCATTGAGCTGAATAGCGGCAGACCTAGATTTTCTGAGTCTTAGTCTAGCTCTTGATCCCTTACTGTAAATACCAAGCTGTCCCTTGTACTCTGCCCTGTTAAATGACCGCTGTGTTCTTTCTCAGAATTGGCCTTTCAGGACCAGATGGGTTAATGCCTTTTTGAGTCTGAACAAGTTGCATCTGGACCATAGAAGCCATGAAGTGCTCTCTTGACTAAGACTTAAGAAGTGTCAGTTTGGAAGATAACGTTCCTCAAGTGGGGATCCAGTTTGCTTGTCTTACAAGTTTGGGAGAAACCCTTGATCTCCATCTTAAAACATGTATTCACATGAACTGAGTTCTTGGTACAAATATGGCATTTGAAAGCATAGTACTAACATTGTAAATCACCTATACTTCAATTTAAAAAAAAAAAGAAGAAAACGTAGGACTGAGTATCCATATGAGAGTGAGATCCCTAGAGTTTTATGCGTTTTGCTACCCGTCCCCAAAAGTTAACGTTTTAGGAAAGAAAAAAGAAAGAAAGAAATATCCTTCACAAAGCAAAAAATTTTTAAAATAATAGCTTTATTGAGATATAATTCACACACCGTACAATTCACCCATGTAAAGTGAACAATTGATTGGTTCGTTAGTATATTCACAGAGGTCTGCAGCCATCAGCACAATCAATTTTAGAATGTTGTCTGACGCCAGAGAAACTTCATACCTGTTAGCAGTCACTTCCCATTTCCCTCCAACTCCCCATCCCTGGGCAGCCGCCAGTCTACTTTCTGTCTGCAGATTTGCCTATTCTGGTGTTTCGTATAAACAGAATCAGTCATACACTGTGTGGCCCTTTATGCCTGGCTTTCACTTAGCGTCATGTTTTCAGAGTTCATCCACGTTGTAGCCTGTGTCAGTGCTTCGTTCTTTTCTGTCGTTGGATCACAGTCCCTTGTATGGATAAGCCACGTTTTGTTCCTCCCTTTACCAGTTGATGGGCATTTGGGTTGTTCCCACTCTGGCTATTATGAATAATACTGCTATAAATAGTTACGCATAAGTTTTTGTATGGACATATGTTTTCACTTGAGATTAATTTTTTAACTAGCCTTAGTCTTATCCTTGGGTGTCCTTGGGAAAAACTTGATACCATTTATTTTGTGAACTATGTAAAACAGACCATCATTGTCCCTCCTCTGAGGTGGATGAATGTGGGCAGCACTGCTTGTTGTTCAGTCTCCTTCATGTGTGACTTGGGGGCTCTTCCAGCTATTGTATGAGGAGTGGCTTTACCTTGTAGACCACAGAGAACAGCGAGGTGGGCCTCGCCCATAGCTCTGCCCCTTTCTCCTGGGCAGAAGTGCTTCTCCTGGAGCATCATCCTCGCACGTGTAAATCTGAGTGTCGTGCTTCTTTTATAACACACAGCACACTTTGTGTCCCATAAACAAGCAAGAGACAAAACAAAAAATAAGACTTGCCAGTCCCTCCTCCTCAAACTCATATAAATGTGAGGATAAAATGAAAAAATAGTTTTTAATCAGATAGTTTGAAGTTTTCTTTAAAAGATCCAAGGTGGTAGTACTTCAAACATTCCCAACTCGGGGGCTTCCCTGGTGGCGCAGTGGTTGAGAGTCCGCCTGCCGATGCAGGGGACGCGGGTTCGTGCCCCGGTCCGGGAAGATCCCACGTGCCGCGGAGTGGCTGGGCCCGTGAGCCATGGCCGCTGAGCCTGCGCGTCCGGAGCCTGTGCTCCGCAACGGGAGAGGCCACAGCAGTGAGAGGCCCACATACCGCAAAACAACAACAACAACAACAACATTCCCAACTCAAATTAGTTCACAAGACTAACCACGAAAAAGATGTAGGAAAACAAAGAAGTAACTGATAGAGACATGTATTGCGGGAAAATGTGTGTAGCATTTACCATTTTAACCGTTTGTAAGTGCACAGCTCAGTGGCACTAGGCACATTCACGTTGTTGTGCAGCCATCACCACCGTCATCTCCAGAACCTTCTCATCTTCCCAGACTGAGACTCTGTCCCCATCAAACACCAACTCCCCGTCCCCCGCCCCACCCCCAGCTCCTGGCAACCTCTGTTATACTTTCTGTCTCCATGAATTTGACTATTCTAGGCCTCATAGAAGTAGAATCATAAGGTATTTGTCCTTTCTGTGTCTAGCTTACTTCACTTAGCATAATGTCTTTAAGATTCATTCATGTTGTAGCCTGTGTCAGAATTGCATTCCTTTTTAAGGCTGAATAACATTCTATTTATGTATATACACAGTTTGTTTATTCATCAGTTGGTGGGTATTTGGGTTGTTTCCACCTTTTGAAAACTGTGAATAATGCTGCTGTGAACATTGGTTGTTCAAGTATCTGTCTGAGCCTCTGCTTTCAGTTCTTTTGGGTGTACACCCAGAAATGGAATTCCTGGATTATATGGTAATTCTGTATATATATATTTTAGGAACCACTATGTTGTTTTCTACAGTGGCTGCATAATTTTGCATTTGCCACCAGCAGTTTCTCCACATCCTCACCAACACTTACTTTCTGTTTTTTGGATTTTGTTTTTTATAATAATCATCCCAGTGATTGTCAGTTGGTTTCTCACTGTGATTTTGATTTGCATTTCCCTAATGACTAGTGATGTTGAGCATCTTTTCATGTGCTTATTGGCCATTTATGTATCGTCTTTGGAGAAATGTCTGTTCAAGTCCTTTACCCATTTTTTTAAAAAAATTATTTATTTTTATTTATTTTTGGCTGCATTGGGTCTTTGTTGCTGTGCACAGGCTTTCTCTAGTTGTGGCGAGCGGGGCCCACTCTTCGCTGTGGTGTGCAGGCTTCTCAGTGTGGTGGCTTCTCTTGTTGTGGAGCGCGGGCTTCAGTAGTTATGGCATGCAGGCTCAGTAGTTGCGGTTTGCGGGCTCTAGAGCGCAGGCTCAGTAGTTGTGGCACTCAGGCTTAGTTGCTCCGCGGCATGTGGGATCTTCCCGGACTAGGGCTCGAACCCGTGTCCCCTGCAATGGCAGGCGGATTCTTAACCACTGTGCCACCAGGGAAGCCCTCTTCCCCCATTTTTGAATTGGGTTTGTTTTTGTTGCTGTTGAGTTATATATTCTGGATATTAATTGTTTATCAGATATATGATTTGCAAAAGAGGATAAATTAGGGAAGGAAACAGCAGGAAGGGAAAACAAGGGATGGATCTAGGTGAGAATATGAAGGAAGAATTGTCAAAATTTGGATTAAATAGCCATGTTTTAAGTCAGAACAGCTTGGAATTTTTAAGCAAGGAAGTTGAAATTATATTTGGTTCAAAGGTCTCTGGCCCTTTTTGACAGTTTCTCCCTTTCTGCCAGGGATCTCAGGGAGTTTGAACTTTGATGAGGAGGAGACTGATGGGGAGGAAGGAGAAGGGAAAAAACTAAGATCTCATTCATCCTCTTCAGAGGCAGAGAGACCCAGTTCTGCATCCAGCCAGAAGCCAGCCACAGTATGTAGCTCTGAAACTTCCTCCTCTGAGCTAATTTCACTGCTTCCTAAACATCTCCGGAATTTAAATGCCATTACTGGATGAAGGCTGCTTCAAAGAGTTAAGCTGGAAGTTACACTTAAAGTACACGACTCCCTAATTTCTTGTGTCTTGAACCAGCTTCTGTGAAGCCGTATCCCATTTTCATACTTTGCTGCTTCATTACTCCCAGTATTCGTATACCTATTTAACTTCTCAGAGTTCTTCCCTACCTTGTCAGAAGACTGAGACATATGGGTGAATCAGTAAGCTATTTTGTCCTTTAAGTGTTTCTCAAAGAGAATATGAGGTTTCCTGACCCAGCCGCCTACTGCTCACATGTGGCTGTTCTTTCAGGATACAGGAGCTTCCGGAACTGCAGCCCAGCACACTGATAATCAGCTGGGAGAAATAGAGAATTTAGAGGGCTTCGCATACAGTCCTGCCCCTCGAGGTGTCACAGTGAAGTGTCGGATAACTCGGGATAAAAAAGGAATGGATCGGGGGCTTTTCCCTACCTACTATATGCACTTGGAAAAGGATGAAAATCGGAAGGTATGAGAAGTGGGTCTTTTTTTTTTTTTTTGGGCTGTGTCAGGTCTTAGTTGTGGCACGTGGGCTCCAGGGTGTGTGGGCTCAGTAGTTGAGGCACTGGGCTTAGTTGCCCCGAGGCATGTGGGATCTTAGTTCCCCGACCAGGGATCGAACCTGCGTCCCCTGCATTGGAAGGTGGATTCGCAACCACTGGACCACCAGGGAAGTCCTGAGAAGTGGTTCTTAAGACAGATCTTGAGATGGAGGGAAGAGTTCTGTGGGCTGGGTCGTTGATGGTCTTACGATGGGGGGTGGGGATGGGGGAGCACCGGTATTCGACAGGAACTAGGTTGTACTTACTAGTTCCCAAGTGCTGTGTTCTCACTGTCTTCAAAGAGGTCATAGTCTAATAGTCAAAACCTACCCACCCCACAAAGAGAAAGTTTTATCCAGAAGGTAAGAAGATGGAAGAGACTATTTGAATGTAATTATTTTTACCTCCATCCCTTTTTTGGGGTGGGGGAGTTTCCCGTGTGCTCTTTGATTTTGATTTTGATTATGACAGTGTGGAAGAAAGAAGGGTTTAGGGAATAGGAGGAATTGGAAAAACAGAAAACATGCAAGTGGAATGTCTTGTTTTTCATCCTAGAAATTCTAATTTACTTTATACATAAATTTGAGGTAGTTAATACTTGCTAATGAACAATGTATTTTATAATACCAGGTCTAAGTGGATGATTTTAAGAGCCTAGAAATGTGGGCTTCCCTGGTGGCACAGTGGTTGAGAGTCCGCCTGCCGATGGAGGGGACACGGGTTCGTGCCCCGGTCTGGGAAGATCCCACATGCCGCGGAGCGGCTAGGCCCGTGAGCCATGGCTGCTGAGCCTGCGTGTCCGGAGCCTGTGCTCCGCAACGGGAGAGGCCACAGCAGTGAGAGGCCCGCGTACCGCAAAAAAAAAAAAAAAAAAAGAGCCTAGAAATGAGATGATGATAGTAGATATTAATGTTGCTATAACCACTATCTACTGAGTGTTTACGGTTACCAGGTGTGTGCTAAATGCTTTCTGTATACTATTACCGACAACCCTATGACAACGCTGTAGGGTAGGATTTCTCATCCCAGCTTAGGGAATGCCCCAGAACACACTAAGAAGTGGCAGAGCCAGATTGAAACCTGTATCTGTTGGATTCCAAAGTGCCCCCTCCCCTTAGTTACCGCCCTCTCCTGCTTCCTTATTATCGTCCAAGTCTAGGAGTGTCTGGGAAGGATGCATAAATACGACAGTACTCATATCACGGAAGTCACAGGAGTTTAGAACAACAACATACAAAATGCAGCAAGAAGCATCAGGAAAGCCGTTGAAGGGAGGATGGGAAGCACAGGGTCCAGGGTCCTGCCTCTTCCAAAGGTGGAAAGACTCTTACTCATGAAATTGGATGAAGCTTTTTAAAAAAGTCACTGGAGGCTTTAGGGATAAAGTTGTAAATAATGATATGGAGAATCAAGCTAGTGAATTTAGAAAAATTGTGCAGGAGGGAAACCTTGATAGTGAATTCTGAGAAGCATTATGAGGATTAGAAAAAGTGATGAGGACCCAGAGATTGGTCTTCTCCCAGAGAACCCCAAATGGCAGGTACACTGGTGCTACGATAGGGCATGGAGGCCCCTCAGGGGCCCGAGGCCACAGAGCTCGCGGGGTCAGGGCCGGGGGCAAGGATTGGCTACCCCTCACCCATCTGGGCCGCCTGGTCAGGGCTCTGGAGGAGACCCTTCTCTTCTGCTCATCCATCCGGGAATCCGAGACGACTGACTCTTCCCTGGAAGCATCCCTCCTTCAAGGATGAGGTTTTGACAATGATGCGAGCATAACCCCTTCTGCCCTGCAGCCCAGGGTCAAGGCATTTGTTGCTATTGGGGATTGCAGTGGACAGATGCTGGTCTGGGTGTTCAGTGCTTCAAGGAGATCACCACTGCCATCGTGAGGCCATCGTTCTGGCCAAGTTCTCTGTAGTCCTCATGTGGTGAGGCTACTGGGGGAACAGGATCGGCCAGCCCCAGACCATCCCTGCAGGCTGACCGGCCACTGTGGCTCTGGGCCGGTGCCTCTCATCCTGCCCTTGGACACCGGCGTCATCCCAGCTGCTGTGCCCGAGAAGCTGGTGCTGGCCGGCGTGGACGATGCTGCACCTTGGCCAGGGGTTGCACCGCTGCCCTGGGCAGCTTTGCCAAGGCCACCTCTGTGCTGTCTCCAAGACCTAGGCTGCCTCACCCCCGAGCTCTGGAGGGAGACCATGTTCACTGACTGTCCCTGTCACGGGTTCACTGAGCATCCTGTAATGACCCACACCAAGTCTGCGTGCGGGAGACCCAGGCTCCAGCTGTGGCCACCCCGTCGTTTTTCTGCAAGAAAAGTCAAAGTGAATTAAACCTGTTTTTTTAAAAAACAAGACCCAGAGATGGACTGCTTGGTACATGATAGGCAGTTGCTAAATATTTGCTAACTAAATAGGACAAACATGGCAGTTCTCTTGAGTGCATTTTTTACTGAAAATTTTTTTCCTTTTCTAGATATTTCTTCTTGCAGGTAGAAAGCGGAAAAAGAGCAAAACATCCAACTACCTCATCTCCACTGACCCAACAGATCTGTCTCGTGAGGGGGAAAGTTATGTTGGCAAACTCAGGTGAGAGCAGCCTTGCATCCTGTCCTGCTCCTCTGATGGTTTGACTCCTGTAGTTTCAGAACAGTCCATATCGGTTTTACAATGAGCCGGTCGATGTCATCTAAAAAAATAAAGTTAATAGAAAGTCTAAGGCCCTTCCTTGTTTTAAGGCTAGATCTTTGAGAAAGCGATGATGACCCCTTGACCTTTGGAGAGTGGGCCGAGAGGCTGTCCCATACCTCTCCTAGCTTGTGTTTGTAAGGGAGAAAAATACAGATCATTGTGGTGGCTTTTTCTCTTGATTCTAGGTCCAACCTCATGGGGACCAAGTTTACAGTTTATGACCATGGTGTCAGCCCGGCCAAGGCCCAGGGTCTGGTAGAAAAGGCCTGTGTGCGGCAGGAGCTGGCCGCCGTCTGCTACGTGAGTGCCGCCTCCCGTTTCCTCAGCCTCCTGGCGTCCCAGCCCTGGGCTTGCAGTCCCCCTCCCAAGCTTGTTTCTGTATCCTCGAGTTATTTACGAATTGCCAGGTTTAGCTGTATTTACTGTTTCAGCCGGCCCTCACTCATCTCCTCTTCTCTTTTCCCAATGCCGCCATGTTAACGCAGGCCTTTGTTACCCCTCACCCGTTGGCTCGCGGTTACCGTAAATTGGAAGCCGGTCTCTGCTTTCTGCCCTCTCGACCTGGTTCATCCTGTACAGCCGCTGCTGAGCGGTCCAGCTCCAGCTCGTGCTGCTCTTGTCCTGCTCCAAATCCTCTCAGGCTGCCCCTTGAGTCCAGAATCAAGCCTGGACACTGCACCTTTCCCTTCCGGCTCCCCGGGGGCACGCTTCCTGTGCGTTCCCGTCATTCTAGCGGCTCCTCTCGTCCCTGCGCCCCACCTGAGAGCCTGCCCTGCCCCTCCTTGCCTCTGCCTGTCCACCAGCGTCAGCAGAGGGGTCTCTCCCGACACTAGATGTGCTTGATGCTCCCCTCGGTTCCCCGCGCTTTCTCTAGTGCCCCAGACTGCTTCTTCAGCACCATCCTTCTCTACCAGTTCGTAAAGTCCCATTCACTGCTGTCCACGTGAACACGGACCTGGCGCGTAGTGGGCATGTGAAGTTGTGGAGTCAAAGAAGCAAGAAGGAATTAACCCGACTCAGTTGTTCCTTTGATCCCAAAGTCTCAGCTTTCCATCGGTTGGAATTAATCTCATCACTTGATTCCCATGAGATTTTATCTAAGTGACTGAGAATCATTTGACTTAACACTTTATAATGTATAGATGTTTTCTCTTAGCTTCAGAATCAATTAAATATTTTACCTATGCATGACTTTGTGTGTATGTATATGAATACACATATATGCATGTATTTAATGTAGTTATTTTATTCATATATAATCTGCCTGGTTTGACGGGCATTTGATTTTTTTTATCTCCAGATACAGGTCCTATTTAATTTAAACTGTAATTCTCACTCTATATCATATAGTGCCGTGTCCTCACTGGGAAATATATATTTATTGAAGATGACAAAATTGGACAGTTTGCTTATAATTTTCTGAAATTTCACTTAAAGCTAAAGAGTAAGAATAGGGTTTCAAGCCTAGAGAGTGTTTTAAATTCAAATGTTCAAATTAGGTTTAAAAAGAGGAAACAGTCTTATTTTCCTGGGCTTGATTCTCCGTCTCTCTTTGTTTAACTACAGTGAAGTAATAGAATAGTGTTGAGCGCTCTCCATATTGTCCCCGTTTTACGTGCCCAGGAGGGCCTTGCGTTAAGAATGAGGTCTTGTGTGCTTCCCTGATGGCGTAGTGGTTAAGAATCCGCCTGCCAATGCAGGGGACACAGGTTCGATCCCTGGTCCGCGAAGATCCCACATGCCACAGAGCAACTAAACCCATGTGCCACAACTACTGAGCCTGTGCTGTAGAGCCTGCAAGCCACAACTACTGAGCCCATGCGCTGCAACTACTGAGCCTGCACTGTAGAGCCTGCGAGCCACAACTGCTGAGCCCTTGTGCCACAACTACTGAAGCCCGTGTGCCTACAGCCTGTGCTCCACGACAAGAGAAGCCACCACCATGAGAAGCCCACACACCACGACAAAGAGTAGCCCCCACTAGCCCCCACTAGCCACGCACAGCAACGAAGACCCAGTGCAGCCATAAATAAATAGATAGATAGATAGACAGATAGATAGACGCAGCCATAAATAGATAGATAGGTAGATCGATAGAAAGGCAATGCATGGTATTAAGAAAAAAAGAATGAGGCCTCATCTTCATTTCTGTTTCAAGTTCCTGTTTATTTCCCTCTCTTCCAGGAAACAAATGTACTCGGATTTAAAGGCCCGAGGAAAATGTCTGTGATCATCCCAGGGATGAATATGAATCATGAACGAATCCCATTTCAGCCACGAAATGTAAGTAAGAGCATATTTCATCAACAGAGGACTCTAACAACAAGACTGCGACACAGGCAAGATGAATAGAAAACAGTGTTGATTCCTCCCGAGCCCAGCCTGGAGTGGCCACTCTTCCTCAGGAGAGCCAGCCCTCCAGACCTCGGGGTAGGTGCTGTTGCTGACGTGGTTGATTTGCAACCACTGGGTCTGCAAAGAGAAACGCTAGTTATTCTATAAGAATCCAACAAAGCTGGCTTAGTTTGGGCTCTGTTTCTGTTTTACTTGCTGAAACGGAGGAAATAGGCCCCTGCTCTGCTTCCCGCCTCAGCAGCCTTGAGGGTGAGCGCTTTGCGATGGTCCTCAGCACACACCCCTCTCCTACAGGACCGCGAGAGCCTGCTTTCAAAGTGGCAGGACAAAGCCATGGAGAACTTGATCGAGCTGCACAACAAGTCCCCCGTCTGGAACGATGACACCCAGTCCTACGTCCTGAACTTCCACGGCCGGGTCACTCAGGCCTCTGTGAAGAACTTCCAGATAGTCCACGAAAATGACCGTAAGCCCCAGGAAGAGAGGTGTTCTGACAGGATTCGGAAATGAGCATTGCCTTTCATTGGTAGGAAGTTATACTCAGGAGAGCATGATTTAAGGAAGAAATGACCTCCTCGGAAAGACAGAGCTGCAGTCTTGCAGTCAGCCGTCTGAGCCGCTGAGTTGAGGGCAGGAGTGTGTGAGGTCTCTTGTGGCAACCGGAGGAGTCCTGGGGGTGCTGCTCGGGGGGGCAGAGGCAGAGGCCCTTCCTCAGGAAAGGTTCATGCCCTTCCGGCCCCCCACCTGAGTTTGCGCTGCCCCCCCTTGCCCTTCCGGCTCCCCCGAGCTTGTGCTGCCCCTCCTTGCCCTTCCGGCCCCCCCCCCGAGGTTGCGCTGCCCCCCAACTTGCCCTTTCCTGCTGGTCCGTGCAGGGAGCCGAGTGGAGTCGCAGTAGAGCCTTGGTCGTGCTCGGTAGGCACTCTCGGTCAGGCCTTTTTCCATCTTTCTAAGGGTTTCCCATTTTAAAGAGACCTATTTGGAGGATGTCTTCCTTACCTCCTGACGTCCCGATCTCTCTCTGCCTCTAGCTGACTACATAGTCATGCAGTTTGGACGTGTGGCCGACGACGTGTTCACCCTGGACTACAGCTACCCGCTGTGCGCGCTCCAGGCCTTTGCCATCGGGCTCTCCAGCTTCGACAGCAAGCTGGCCTGTGAATGACGGCCGAGCAGGCGCTGGGCCTCCTCTCTGCAGGGCTTCTGGAGCACGTAGCCGCCGCTCTTGCGCTTGCCCAGGACACGGAGAGTGACAGGCCCCCCTTTTGGAATGGTCCCTGAGAGTATGTATGTACACGTGCACGGATGCACATACATGTGTGTACACATATCTGTACACACACACCCTTCTCGGGGTCTCACGGCCCTGGTCGGGGTCACAGCTTGACTCGGGTGAGAGCCTGTCCAGAGCTCACAGTGACTGTGAAGGCGCCGCCCAGCGGTCAGAATCCTGTGCTTGGAGACTTGCAGCCAGAGGCAGCTTCTCACACTTCAGTACTTGGGTCGCTTTTTTTGCAGAACTTTTCAGAGAGGGACGTTCCCTGAATTACCTTTAGTCTCCAGGTGTGCAGAGTTTTTCTGTAAGTGGGCGGCAGGCCGGTCCCGGCTGTAGGGTATCTCTGCCCCCTGTGGGCTTGGCCATCTTCCAGAACGGCCGTGTCGTGAGAGCACCTGAGTGGGGACGGTGCCTCCAGGAAGTGCAGGCCTGTAGGTCGGATCTGAAGCGGCACCCGGCCTCATGCGCTGTGACGTAGCCTTGTCTTTGCTTTGGCCACGGTGGTTTCCAGAGTGTCATTTACCGTTGGTGATCATTCCTCACCCATGGTGGGGGGGGCCCTGGGAGAAGCGCTCCTCTCTGCCGTCTCTGTGGGGGAGTGTGGTGCCCGTTCCCCAGAGCCAGCCACCGTCCCTCAGCTCGGGAGGCACCGTGTCACGGTCCCCCTTCCCTGAGGGCCGGCTGGCTGGCTGCAGGCTCAGAGTGGCTCTGGCCCCGTTTGTGATCAGTGATGCGAGCAGTTTACGTACTTGTCTTAGTCGCAGGGTGGCCTGCAAGCATAACCTCTAGAGGTGGCCTAGTCTGCTTACGACTGAGGGACTTGACAGAGGCCTCACCACCTCCAGCCCAGGAGTGCGTCCCCGCTGGGTTACTGTGGAGCCGTTAGTGCAGACTCACCTGCAGCCCGCGTGGGAGGGGAGAGAACTTGCCATTGTCGCTGCCCGGAGCGGTGAGGACCGGGCCTGGCTGGCAGAGCTCGGGCCTCTCTTCTTGGCTTAAGTGTCATCAGCCCCTGAGGCCTGGTTCATCCTTGGCGGATCACGTCCTGTCACTTTTCCTCACAGACTGTAAGAGTTTTGCTAAGTCGTTCCGATTGTTAGCCTCTCCCCACAAATCACACGGCTCTGCTGCTAGCTCCCGGCCTCCGCGTGCATCCGAGTCCTGAGGATCCAGGAACACCGCGAGCTCTGCATTGGCGTCGGTCACCTCCCAGGCCTCGTGGCCAGCCAAGCTGTCTGCCAGCCTGGGGCCAGGCATCGGCGCCTTGCGCTTCGTCCCGTCCCTTCTGTGGACTTCCTTTCTGTCCCTGCTTCCTATCCCTGCTCCACATCAAATAGCAGCGGGAAGGAGAGAGACCCGGGGGATGAGCAGACCCGCGGCTCACCCCACGGGTAAGTCCCACCCGCTCTGCCCTGACACGGCTGCTTCCCCTCAAGTGCCTCACTCATCAGGTGCCCGCCAGGCGCGCGGGACCACCGGCCTGACACTGAAAATGGAAGGCTGTTCACTCGTCTCCTGTTGGAGAATATGCAGTGTCTGGGGAAGGGGGGCCGGGGGGGACTGGATCTGGCCCTGCTTCCTCCTGCCCGCTCTGGTGCAGACACACACCCCGGCTTCACATCCTTCTTGCTTGATCGTGCAGGTGACCGGTTTCACATGAATCATATTTATACCTTTTGTACGCTACAGAAATAAAAGGGATTTATATAAAAACATGAGTGTTGCCATTCTTCTTTCAGACTCCTGTCCCTCGCATGCCTCCTACCGTCCTGTTCTGTCACAATAATTCCATCGCTTGGCAGCAGCGAACCAGTCAGTTCTTTGAAGCCAAGTGGGTGTCACCGAAGTTTTCATCCAGGTAAGCAGGGTCTGCAGACTCAGGGATCTGCGTCCTGGAGACTGTAGACTCACGTGTGTGCGACGCTGAGAGTGTCCTGGGCAGGTGCCGGAGCTGAGGCTGAGCAGGGGTGCCAGAGGGCAGCCTCCTGCACCGGTCAGCCTCCTGGGTCAGCTGCATTGGTGTTGCTTCCTGATTCAGCCGCAGAGCAAATTAAATACCTGATAGTGACAGAGACCCCACGTCTTACCTCTAAGTGTTCACATTTAAAGCTTCCCTATACGGACAAGTCGAGAAAAGTGTGTTCACAAGTCTTGCTGAGGCCTTCCTGCTCTCGGTGTCACGGGGATGGACGAGTGGCGTGGAAGGAAGCGGGAAGAGCCCAAAGGGCAGGACGAGAGCCGGAGTCGGTCTCATTTCTGTGGCTTGGCTTCTCTTCCACGTGATTCTTTATGGCCAGACAGGTTATTTGCAACACAGTTTTATACACTTTTCAGTGGCCAGGAATATCAATGGTCGTTGATACGAAAGACACCAGCAAGTGGTGTTTCAACGTCTAAGCAACAGGACTGCAAAAAGCTCTTTTTGATTAGAAGGTTAGTAGGTGAGAAAAAGGAATGAATGAGAATCAGTTCCCTTGCTTTCTGTTTCTTTCTCTTTTTTGGCTTGTGGGATGTTAGTTCCCCAGTCAGGGATCGAACCCATGCCCCCTGCATTGGGAGTGCGGGGCCCTAATCACTGGACCGCCAGGGAATTCCCAATATCCCTTCCTTTAGACAGCAGCACGGGTGCAGAAATAAAGTGACGGTTCAACTCAGAGTCCCTGGGTTCTGGCCCTTTTCCTGCCAGTGATTTGCCAACGTGCGCCCTCTGTAGATGGAGAGGTTTTGAGTTACCTGATCTCCTGTTCCTGAGTGATAAGAGTGCTGGCATCCACCCGGAATTCCCGAGTGTGTTTTTTTTTTTTTGTTTGTTTGTTTTTTGCGGTACGCTGGCCTCTCACTGTTGTGGCCTCTCCCGTTGCGGAGCACAGGCTCTGGAAGCGCAGGCTCAGCGGCCATGGCTCACGGGCCCAGCTGCTCCGCGGCACGTGGGATCTTCCCGAACCGGGGCACGAACCCGTGTCCCCTTCATCGGCAGGCGGACTCCCAACCACTGCACCACCAGAGAAGCCCCCCGAGTGTGTTTTGAATCGAGGTCTCTGCTTCTCTCCTGGACAGCTACGTGCTGTTCGTAGCTGGAGAGGCCTGGGGAGGAGCCCCTGGAGGCTGGAGCCAAGGGCCTAGAGAGGGGAGACTGGAATGGCGGGAGCGCGCCCCGGGGGAGGGCGTGGCCGCGCTGAGGAAGCCGCCCCTCCCAACCGCAGGCTGCATCTTGCTCCACAGAGAAAACTTGGGGGCGTTGCGAGCTGCCCCCTCCGCAGAGTGGCTCCTGCCTGTGTGCTCGCGCCACGTGTGCCACGCCTCCAGCGTGGTCCTCCTAAACTTCCCCACGTAGATCCCCGCCGGGGGCTCGCCCAGGACTGGTTAGATTCTGCCCCGCCCCTCACACATTTCTTGGCCAGGTGCATGTGGGCTAGTTTTGCCCCTCTCGCCGCTTCGGTCTCCTAGCTATTGTAGTCAGTGTGTACCCTTCACAGGTCCTACAACTCTTCCCTCTCCAAAAACCGGGGTGCGGGCATGGGGATGCCGCGGTCAGTGCGGTTTTCAGGCAAGCTCTCCCAAAACCGCGGGCAGCTCCCTGGCACCACCTACTGACCCAGGGGGCACATTACAAGTGCATTAACACGATGAGCGCAGGTTCTGCAACCCAGATGAGGCGACTTCACAGTGGCCCCTGTTGTCATGACTCTCTTGAAGGTCTGGGAACAGTAGTATTTGTGGAGTGCAGAAAGTGGAGGAATTCCAGGCAGAACGCGTGGGCTCTGGCCCCAAATGCCTAGGCATTTGGTGTAGGAGAGGGGCAAATATCAATATTATTTTTATTAATGTTTTAAGATGGGATAATGCATTTTGGTTGACTTTTTTAGCCACGCAGTTATGCAAAATGGTTTATAAATGCTCATAAAGCAATTTAAGGTGGTTTTCCAGGGACTCTGGTGAGAGGAAAGAAGAACAGCATGGCTTTACTGGGTAACTAAACATACCCTGCGTTCTGGTCTCAGGCCTGAGCCTACCTCACCTTCCTTACTTTGTACCCATCTCTCCTTTCCTACTTGAAGGGACAGCCTAGGCAAAACAAACAAACAAAGCAAAACAACAAGAAAAGTAGCCCTGATGTTAATGGAAGTTTCTGAAATATTCCAAATATGAAAGGGGCCTCCATGGTTTTCTCTGGCTCTGCCAGGTCCTTTGGTCCATCAGGCCCAAGCTCCTCTGCACAGGGCAAGGCTGAGGCCCGGGAGGCCAGGTGCAATAAGAGTGTGCCACGTAGACGGTAGAGCGGGTGGGCCAGGGTGGCAGTGGGACTTTTCCTGGTCTGTTCCAACCTTTTATTACACATTTTGGTATAATATAGTGCTTCTCAAGCCTCAGGGTTTTAACATCTGGTTAAGCACTATCTACCCAGATTCCGTCCCTCGTGATTCTCAAGGCCTCCAAGAATAATCAGTAGTTCTCTCTCTGCCATAGTCTGGGGGCAGGAAGGTCAGGAAGGAAGGACGGTCTGAGACGAAAGGAGGGTGACAGGCAGAGGGAGGCTGGCAGTTAGATCAAGATTTTAAGAGTGGGTTTAAATGCAATTTTTAGGGTACTGATGCATGCTCAGGACAGACTCCATCAGGGTAAGATAGAAGGATGTCCCTAAAAATACGTCCTGATTTTGCCTTTGGTCAGTCTCCTGTGATTCTGTATCAGAGAGAGAGAGAGATACAGATTTTAAATAGTAATAATTTCATATTATTTAAAACACTTTTTAAGATTATACAATTAAAGCCTCCTCCCGTATCTGTCCCCTTCTTGTTTCCCTTGCCCTGTACTCTTAGAGTTGACCACTTTTCGTTTCCAATGTATCTTCCCAGTATTTCTCTATGCAAAAATGTATTTCTAATTTCCCACTCTTTGTGCACAAAAGGTAGCATACTATATACTTGGTTCAGTAGCTTGCTTTGTTTTTTGTTCCTTTGGCTGTGCCATGTGGCACGTGGGATCTTGGTTTCCCGACCAGGGGTGAAGCCCCCACCCCTGCAGTGGAAGCACGAGTCTTAACCACTGGGCCGCCAGGGAATGCCCACACCTTTATGATTGGTGTCTCCACAGTCCTCAGTTTGCCCCTTCGCAGGTGTTATCTGCCTGCCTGCCAAGCATCTCCTTTTGGATGGTCGACAGCTGTGCTCTCCAACACCATCGCCGCTAGTCACATGGAACTATTAATTAAAATTCAGTCAACTAGCTGCATTTCAAGGTCTCAGAAGCCATATGTGGCTCATGCCTACCATACTGGACAGCACGGATAAAGAACACTTCATCATTCCAGAATGTTCTGTCGGAGAATGTGGGTCCACAGAAATCTCAACTTTGGGTTCCAAAAATGTAACCCTCTTCTCACCAGGTGTCATTCCCTGGGGAAGTTGTGCTCGTCCCACTTCCCCATCAGAATGTCAGTAGCTTGGGGGCAGGGCTGTGACGTTTCTGTTCATCCCTAGTGCCTACCTACCTGGCGCAGTGCCAAGGACATCACACATGTTCAGTCAACGTGAGATGGAAACATGAGTGATAGGAGACTGAGGCCCAGACTCTAAGGGTCCCCAAGGTCGTAATTAGTATCGGCCGAGCTGTTGTTTGAACCTGGGTTAGTTTAATTCCCCAGTAAGGACATAATATGTGACTTTTGTTAACTTCCATTTTCAAAATTTTGTGTCAGAGTCACTGAAAATGAAACTTTTAACGATTAGACTGGAGGAAGCCTTTCCCCCCTTTTGATTTTTTCCAGGAAGCTCCTGGATATCCAGACCCTAAAGACCCCCTGGGACGCTCAGAGAAATTCTGAGAACTGTACGGAGAAGCCTTCACCCTCTGGGCTCCAGAAACCAAGAGTTTTGTGTCAGTCTGGAAATACACTGAATTAGTTTGCTCAGGCTGCCATAACAAAGTACCACAGACTGGGTGGCTTGAACAGAAATTTATTTCTCACAGTTCTGGAGGCTAGAAGTCCAAGATCAAGGTGTAGGCAGGTTTGGTTTCTCCTGAGGCCTCTCTCCATGGCCTACAGATGGCCATCCTCTCCCTGTGTCCTCTGTGAGAAGTCTGTGTCCTAATCTCTCTTATAAGAAGGATTAGGGTGGACCCTAATCTAGGCAGATTGGATTAGGGCCCATCCTAAAGACCTCAATTTAACTTAATCACCTCTTTAATACATCTGCAGATCCTGTCACATTCTGAGGTACTGGGGATTAGGGCTTCACCATAAGGCATTGGGGGGTGGGGTGAGGAGGACAGGTCAGCCCCAGCACACACTGCCCCCTAGAGGGTAGACCTGGAGTCTATTCTTGTCCACATTTCTCTTGGATGAAGAGACAACAATTAATACGATGCTTTTCAAATCACAGACTGCTTTTATTCTATAGATGAAATGAAAGACTCCAGCTTTGATAAAGGTTGGTCTGTGTTGTCGTTCAAAACACAAGATGCAGTTCAGATGGTATGGAGTGAAGAGTCTTCTTAAGGAAAAAAAAGCACATAGAGGGAATTCCGTGGCGGTCCAGTTCTTAGGACTGCGCTTTCACTGCCCAGGACGTGGGTTCAATCCCTGGTCAGCAAGCCGTGTGGCACAGCCAGAAAAAGAAAGAAAGAAGGAAAGAAGTACAGCGTGCGTGGGTTGAAAAGAACAGGACCTGGAGTTACAGTGACCATACCCCAGCACCGAGTCAGCTGCATCCTACTTCTGAAGCCCAGGAAGAGGGGGCATGCTTTGGGGATATTTCAAGAGCAATATATTTCCTTTTACCTAAAGCCTAGGAAATAATCCTTCCTGGATTCTGCCCTTGTTAACTTCTTATTAGGCTATTAAATCCAGTTGTGGGTGTTGGTTTTTTTTTTAAGATGTGGAAAAAGTAGGGCAGGGTTAGATATATAGTTCCAGTCACATCCCACCCCTTACCCCCCCACCCAATTATAAAAGAAGTACAAGTTTGTTATAGAAAATAGAGAACAAAAAAATGAGAAAGAGGAGCTTCCCTGGTGGCGCAGTGGTTAAGAATCCGCCTGCCAACACAGGGGACACGGTTTCGAGCCCTGGTCCGGGAAGATCCCACATGCCGCGGAGCAACTGAGCCCGTGCGCCACAGCTACTGAGCCTGCGCTCTAGAGCCCGTGAGCCACAACTACTGAGCCCGCGTGCCACAACTACTGAAGCCCGGACGCCTAGAGCCCGTGCTCCGCAACAAGAGAAGCCACCGCAATGAGAAGCCCGCGCACCGCAACGAATAGTAGCCCCCTCTCGCAGCAACTAGAGAAAGCCTGTGCGCAGCAACGAAGACCCAACGCAGCCAAAAATAAATAAATTTAATTAATTTTTTAAAATTAATTTTTAAAAAATGAGAAAGAAGGCCCCTTAATCTTCAACCTGTCAGAGATACTCACTGTAAGATTCTTTTCCATTTATTTTTCAAAAGCAGGACACAGCATTGTAAATCAGCTATACTCTAATATAAAATAAAAATTAAAAAAAAAAAAAACAGGATTGGGACTTCTCTAGCCATTCTGTGGTTAGAACTCCGTGCTTCCACTGCAGGGGGCATGGGTTCGGTCCCCGGTGGGGGAACTAAGATCCCACATGCCGCACGGTGTGGCCTAAATAAATAAATAAAACAGGATCATCCTGTATACATTTTTTATTTTTATTTATTTTTATTTGTTTATTTATTTTTGCGGTACGGGGGCCTCTCACTGCTGTGGCCTCTCCCGTTGCGGAGCACAGGCTCCAGACGCGCAGGCTCAGCGGCCATGGCTCACGGGCCCAGCCGCTCCGCGGCATGTGGGATCTTCCCGGACCGGGGCACGAACCCGTGTCCCCTGCATTGGCAGGCAGACTCTCAACCACTGCGCCACCAGGGAAGCCCTACACTGTTTTTAAAATCTGCTTTTCCACTTATTATGTCATGCACACTTGTCTGGTTTATTTTTTAAAATCTTATTAATCACTCTAAAGAATTCTATCACGTGGATGTGGCTGAATTTGTTTAATAGGGTATCATATGGATAATTTAACTATGATGATGTGGGTTGAAAAAAATTTATTAAAGGAATGGAAATAATACCAAACGACACATGATAAAAGTAATTAATATGATTTTTGACTTTGATTTTGGAGAATAAACAACACAAATAGCTTCCACACATCAAACCCAGCTCTGACCACACCCGTGCCGTCTTCTTTCTGCACAACTTTCGTGAAGCTCGACCAGGATCCATTTGTGGGTCTGGGTAAAGTGGCTGGGATCACGAGGAAGTGAGGTGAGGTGAGGTGTGGATTTTATGGTGTAATTTGAGGGGAGCCATGTGCATCTCTCTAGCTCTATCCAGACATGAAATATTTCCACCAAGAGATTCATTCCTGAAGGTCAACAAATGAGTCCTGTCTCTTGAGAAATGTAAATATCCCTGAAAGGGCAGGCACGTGTGTAAGATCACTGTCTGTCTTTCACCTTCGGGACTTCTGAGAAGTTGCCTTTATCCAGAGTGACCTCCACAGCTTGGGAACGGGAGATACCTAAAGGCACAGAGCTCTCTAGAAGCCTGTGGGAGGCTGAGGTTCTGACCCTTTATGGTCTTGGATAGTTAGGGTCTGGGGGAATAAGCCGGTCTGATCTCCAGATACCCTCTCAGCAGTGTGTGCTGCTTTCCTGTCTCCAAGGGACTCCGTCCTACCTTCCTCCCACCCCTCTGAGCCCAGCTGGACTGACCCTCCAATCCAACATAGTCCTGTCTTTCTTTGAGTTCTTATCTTTGCTAATGGTACCCCCAGTCGTTCAGCTGTCAAAGTTCTGTGATTTTTGTCTCCTCTCTCACCTCACAGCCAACTTAGTCACCATTTCTGTTGACTTTGCTTCTGGACTATTTCCTGGACCCCTTCCCTCATCCTCAGCCTCAGGACCACTACCCTGACTCTCCAATCCAGCCCTAACACCTGCAGTCCAGTCGAGGGGGGTCTTTCTGATGGAGGTGCCGATTTTGTCACACTTGTGTCCCAAGGGCCCTTTGGATGCCCCCTCTTCAGCACGGGATACAGTGATCTTCACAGCTGGCACTGCTGCTGTAATCCATCCTCCCCGCCTCCTGTTCTCCAGCCACGCCAGCTTACTAGACTTTTCCTAAACTCCCCTAGTGTACAGGCTACCAGCCTTATTGAGTCTTCCAGACTCAATTCAGCGAACTCTCATTTATCCTTCAAGAGCTAGAGTACGTCGCCTCTGCAACCTGGATTTCACTGTGCATTTCCTGGGGTTCCCCTATGGTGCTCAAAGCTCACGGACACAACAAATGGTTGTTACGCTAAGTAGCCAGTGCTTACCGTTTGTGTGTCATTCGGTGCCTGCACACTGTCCTGCGCTGCAGACTTTTCATGTGGAGGAGGTGTGACCAAGCCCTGACGAGACCCATCATTTAACAAGCAGACCAGAATTTATATCCAAATGAGACCTGCTTCCTTCAGTCTTCACCTTAAGAGATTGGATACTTTGTCCAGTGATGCTGTGATCACTCAAAACACCTTTGGAACGCCTCTCTTGGAAACAACTTCAGCACTTATAGCACTTCAAGATCCTCTGTGGTAGTAGGTTTCTGTTTTTTTTTTGGTTTTAACTTAACATTTATTACGCATTTATCTATCCCAGGCACCAAGCTGGAGCTGGGTGAAAGATAAGATAAATTGGACATTTACTGTGTCTCCAAGGAAGTTTCTGTTTGGTAAGGGAGATAAGATCTGGACCCCAGGACAATACAGGGTTAAGTGATAAGGCTGAGGTTGGATCTGATTTTTGGAAAAGGGCAGAAGTCCTTTGGTTTCAACTTCCCAACAAGGTGGATTGACAGGGGTATGTGTTTACACCCTGCATTAAGCCAGTGTGTTCTGAAGACTTCCAAACAGAAGCCCAGTGATACAGCCCAAATGCGATACAGTGATCTCCACAACTGGCACCGCTGTTGTAATCCATCACGAGACTAAACCCACCTGGCGTGTTTAAGACCCGGACTCCCCACTTTCTGGCGATGCTCCTCCACAGACCGAGTTTTCCCAGCTAAATGGAAAGCTCTGGAAGGGCAGGTGCTGAGGTCTTCTCCTTCACTATTTTCACAGTGTCTGGTGGGCGCATAACAGATGTGGGATAAGTGTTAGACGCGTCTCCTGCCGCGCCACACGCCCGTCACTTCGGGCATCCTCTCCCCACGTGCGCCGCTCTCCGCGGTGACAGCGTCGCAGGTCCGCGCGGGGCGGAAGGGAACGGCTGAAAGGAACGTGCGGGGAGGGCACGCATGTGTGCGCGGAGCTCCTGCGTCCTGGGCCCGGGAGCGGGGTCCCCGGTGGGCACCGCGGGGAAGGGAGCAGCTGCCCGCGCGCCGGACGTCCGCCCTCGACCGTCCTTTTGGGGCCGGCGCGGAGAGAGAGGTGTGCTGGCGGCCGGGCGCGAGGCCAGAGGCCGGCCCGCGGGTCAGGAGGAAGGGTTCCGGCCTCGGCCGAGAGCGGGGGGCTGGCCAGGACCGGCGGGAAGCTGGGCCAGGGGAGGAGGAAGAGAGTCTGGGCCGAGATCAAAGGGGAAGCACGTGTGCGGGGCGGCGGCCGAAGCTGGAGCAGGACGCCGAGGTCGCAGCCTAGTCCCCGCGGCCGCCCCCCGCCGGCGCCGCCCGCCCCGCGCCCGCGGCCCCTCCCCGCGTCCCAGTCTCCTCCCCGAGGGCTCGGGGCCGGGCCGCCACTCCCTCCAGCTCCCGCCCTCGGCCGCGCGCATCTCATTCCAGCCCTCATTCCTCACATTCCAGGCTTCCTCCTTTCAAACCCCAGGCCGGGGGCGGGGAGGGCCCGCAGCTCCCGGCTCCGCCGTGCGGCCGCGTCCCCCAGGTGAGTGGCCCCGGCGCCGCGCCCCTCTGCCGCTCCCCTGGCGCTCTCTTCTTCCGGCCTTGGACCTGCGCTCCGGGCCCGCCTTGCCCCCCCTCCGACTTCCCTCCTTTCCGCCCTCCTGCGCGCGCTCGGTTCCCCCGGCTCCCTTCCTCTCCCGTTGACTCACCCCGCCAGGAATAGGGATCGCCCGTGCTTTCCCGTCAGTCCCTTTCTGGGAAAACTCCTCCCTCCGCGAGCCCCGCTCCGCCCGGCTCCGCGCACCGGCCACCGCGCGCCGGACCCCGCGCACCGACTACCGTGCACCGGGCACCGCGCACCGAGTACCGCGCGCCGGCGCGACGACCTGGGCTCGGGGCGGCGCGGGGTCGGCTCCGTCCCGCGACCCGCCTTCCTCCCCGCCCAGCCGATCGGCCCCGGTTCCGGAGCCCGGGTCTCCGGTCGCTGACCCCCCGTTGTCCCTGCAGCGCCCTCGCCGGCCTCCTGGGACCTCAGCGGAGCCGCGGCTGGAAGAGCGGCGCCGGGGCGGACTCCGCGGGACTGGCCCCGCGCGCCCGCCCACCTCCCCGCACCCTGGGACCGGTAAGGCGGCGGCGCGGGAGGAGCTCTCACCCGGGACCGGACTAGGTGGCGAGTCGGGCACGTGGAGGCGCGCGGACCGCAGGGCCGTGGTGGGCGAGAGGGCCGGGGGGCGGGGAAGGGGAGCGCGCGGAGCCGAAAGGACCGGAGGCGGAGCCGAGGACGCCGGCGGCAGGAGAGACCCGGCACCCGCGCCTCTTTTCTGCTGGGCGCCTCTCGGGCTCGGAAGAAGAGCCCTGGAGGTGGGTGCCTTGGCGGTTTGCAGTGCCGAGGCTTTGCGACAGCGGAGGGGACCTCGGCAAAAGGTCCCCGCTCCCCAGCGCTTGAGGAGCCTGGTGCGTTCTACTCTGGGGACCAGCGAGTCTGGGGAGCAGAGCTCCCAGACCCCGAAGCGGATATTTCCCCGGCGGGTGGGCCGACCCGGGACTCGCGCCTCCGTGTACTCGTGTGTCAGGGGGTTCGGGCCAGACCCGGAGGGTAAGTGATGAGTTCATGTGGCGTCTGGCTGTCCTGCCTCCTTAGCTTCGAGTGTATGTGAGGGTGACACCGGCTCACAGATGACTCACCTGGCTTCCAGGAGGCGGATTTGTTTGTGTTGAACGGGAGCGCGTTTCCACTCGAGAAGAGTGCTGAGAGCTGAGTGTTTCTGAGCACTTGCGAGATGCCACGTCTCTCAGCGTGCGTTTTCCCCGCGAGGATGCTGTTCCTGGGCGAGACTGTCCTTGCTCCCTGCCGAAGCGGGGGCAGGAGACAGTGTCGCTGGTGGTGTGTGTACGGGAGTAGTTGGCTGTGGGTGTGGCCCCCAGGCTCCACTCGCCCTGGACCCGCGGAGCTGGAAGGAAAGCTGTCCACACCTGCCTCTTCCAGGCAGCTGTCTTTCTAGGGAGGTCGGTTTTGTTCCGCCTAGGCAGAAAGTTAAGGGAAGTTGAGATTCTTGCCTTTCGTGACGGTAGTGAGATTTGGGGATGTTTGTGGGGTTGGACCCCCCAGAAAGAGACCATTTCGAATCTTGAGATTTGTGTAAACAGGGCTTTACTTTACTTATTTATTTTTAACTTTTAAAAAATGTTATGCAGTTTTTAGAGGTAACTTTCCATTTCCAGTTACAACAAAATATGGGCTATATTCTCTGTGTTGTACAACACATCCTTGTAGCCTGTGGTACACTCAATAGTTTGTACCTCCCCTCCCCCGCCCCTAAATTGCCCCGCCCCCTCCCCACTGGCAACCACCAGTTTGCTCATATCTATATCTGTGAGTCCTCTTCTTTGTTATATTCACTAGTCTGTTGTTTAAGTTCCACACGTAAGTGATATCACACAGTATTTGTCTAGACAGTGCTTTTAAATTTGGCCCCAAGAACAAGGAGGAATCGAACTACTTTCTCCTGGTCCAGCTCTCCTTAGAGCTGCCGGGGCAGTCAAAAGGAAGAATCCTCCTCCCTGGAGACTTGCTAGACCAGGAGGCACTGTCCTGAGCATTGCAGAGATGCTTTCGTGCCAGCCTGGAAGGGAAGGCTGCCTCTGATTTGCCGGTTGACCTGTGAGGAGAACCTTGTGGGGTATCTCTGTTTCCCCATCTCTTCCTTTCTGCTTTGCTTTCAGTTTTATCTCCATTGGGGTTTCACCATGTGAAACATTTTAGAGGAGGGAGCTGGGTAGGGCGAGAGCCACAATGCCCAGGAGATTGGCCGCAGTGTGAGATTGACAGCGCGTGGTGGGGATGGGCGGGGTGAACGCAGGCCGACCCCTTATCGAGTTCTTTCTTCATTCTCACAGCCACATGCTGTGGGCATAATGTTTATGGCTTCTTGAAAGGAAGGGACCAGACACTGCCAAGGGGTGGGGACTCGCCGCCCCTCCTCCACGCACCCTGAGGACACAGGTGTGCTGCTGGGGGCCACCTACCCCCTCACCGGCTCAGGCCATGTGTGGGTGGGGCTTCGAGGGCGTCTGGTCTAAAGATGGAGTAGAGCGGGTTCAGGTTTGGGGTCACACGTACCAGGGTATAAATCCTGACAGTTACTCGCTACCTTTAAGGCTTCAGGCTTGGTTTCCTGATGAGTAATATGGGAGGAGTTCATTAGTATCTATCGGAAAAGTTGGTGGTGAAAATTCAGTGTTTGCAGAGCACCTCACACCGTGCCTGGCACAGCCAGAGGCGCAGCAGCCAGTGTTTCCTAAGCCTGTTTCAGCCTAGAACCCCTTTTTTCCTGCGAACTTCTCTGAACACCCTTTGCTAAACCCTGCCCTGCCATTCATGTTTGTTTAGCCAAATGGCTTGAGCGTTTGCTGTACGCCAGGCCCTACAGGCTTCTTCCCTCAGACTTAGGAACCAGGGTCGCTAGTGGCCCAGGTGGAGGTGGGAGCCTGGCTTTGTCACCGCAGAGCACAGGGTCTCCAGCTCCTATGTTCTAATTACTGTTTTGCCTTGACCCCAGGGTGAACTCGCTGAACATTAGTGAACTCTAATGTCAGCACCTAACTCGCTCATTTTATTTTTATTTATTTATTATTTTTTTGTGGTACGTGGGCCTCTCACTGCTGTGGCCTCTCCCATTGTGGAGCACAGGCTCCGGACGCGCAGGCTCAGCGGCCATGGCTCACGGGCCCAGCCGCTCCGCGGCATGTGGGATCCTCCCGGACCGGGGCACGAACCCGTGTCCCCTGCATCGGCAGGTGGACTCCCAACCACTGTGCCACCAGGGAAGCCCACTCGCTCATTTTAGAGGTGAGGAGCAGCCACTACAGAGAACAGCATGGAGCTTCCTTAAAAAACTAAAAATATATGGTCCAGCAATCCCATTCCTGGCATATATCCAGAGAAAACTGTAATTCGAAATGATACATGTACCCCAGTGTTCATAGCAGCACTATTTACAATAGCCAAGACATGGAAGCAACTTAAATGTCCATTGACAGATGAATGTATAAAGAAGATGTGGTGCATATATACAGTGGAATACTACTCAGCCATGAAAAAGAATGAAATAATGCCATTTGCAGCAACATGGATGGACCTAGAGATTATCATGCTAAGTGAAGTAAGTCAGACAGAGAAAGACAAATACCATATGATATCACTTATATGTGGAATCTAAAAAATGGTACAAAAGAACTTATTTACAAAACAGGAATAGACTCACAGACATAGAAAACAAACTTACCCTTACCAAAGGGGAAGGGGGTGGGGGCAGGATAAATTAAGAGTTTGGGATTAGCAGATATACACGCTCTATATAAAATAGATAAACAACAGGACCTACTGTATAGCACAGGGAACTATATTCAGTGTCTTGGAGTAACCTATAATGGAAAAGAATCTAAAAAAGAATATATATACATACACACACAAAATAACTGAATCACTTTGCTGTACACCTGAAACTAATACAATGTTGTAAGTCAACAATATTTCAATAAAAATTTTAAAAATAATAAAAATAATAAAAATAAAGATGGGAAACTGAAGCCCTAGTGGGACAGTAGCTTGCTTAAGGTCACACAGCTGGTGAGTGGCACAGCTGGGACTGGAGTCCACCCTGGTCCATTCTGGTCCACTCTGTCTCCTGCGCCGTCTCCTGCTCTGTGGGTCCCAATGCCCAGACTCCTGACCACCTTCGTCTAACAGGCGTGGAGGCTGGCGCACTGTGCCTCCTGCCTTCCTTTGCCCCCTGTGACCCTTTGCTGGCAGGAGTTGGGACCACAGCTCCCTTTAAGGCTCTGAAACTGTAGCTGAACAGCTGCTGTCTGGGGGGGCCCCCCCTTCCCCATAGGGTGTGGCCAGTTCAGGGGCCCAGGTGGAGGTGGGGCAGGGCTGTGTAGCCAGGCATAGTCTCCAGCTCCTAGGCTCTCATTCCAGCTTTGCCTTGACGGCTTCTGAAATGACAGTTCTTCGCACGCTTTTGGTTTTTCCATGTAGATATTAGGGATATGGGCTGGGAGCCCTCCGCTGTAGCGACTGGCCCTTTGGGAGCATTTCCACCAGAATCCCAGCCCCCAAGGGCCTTGCCCAACATCCTCCGGCCTTCAATACATCAGGAGGATGGGCCCGGCTCCCTGCAGTGCGGACTGCGGAGGGTGGGCGGGCCCCCATGGGTGGGGACTCGGCTTCCTTTGACCCAAACTTCACTCGAACAATAGACTTCAGAGGAGTCACCAGGGGCAGGAAATGGGAGCTGTGCGGAGGCTGGGTGACCCTCGTGGGGGAGGGGATGCATATCCGGCCTGAAGGAAAGGCAGGGTGTTGGGGGCAGTGCGAAGGGCACTGGGGAGGGGCCGGTGACACACAGGGTGGGCCTCTCCTCTGCAGGGGCCCTGTTGACTCAGAGAAGCCTGAGCTGCTGAAGCCCATCCTCTGGCTGAACCCTCTGCTTTGCCTTCTCAGCCGAGGTGTCCCAGTGTCTGCTGGCCTGGCCCACCCCTGCCATGCGCTGCGTTCCCTCAAGCCCCCGAGATGTTTGCGTGCATTGTCCCGTGAACCCCCCAGGATAAAAGACCGCTCGTGTTCCTCCCCGGCTGATGGCCATCTTGGCGTTGAGCGTTGAGTAATAGTTGACTGGGCCGTGGGCAGAGCTCCAGGTGGGGAAACAGCCGGCCTGGGTCAGCTGGACAACAGAAAGGGATTTTTCTGAGCTACAGTCAGAACAGGAGGATAACCGGGACAGGCTGGGGGGCAGGTGGCGGAATGCTCTCCCAGGTGAAGCGCCCTTACCACGCCCTCATCTTTGTCAGAGTAGAGCAGACCTGTGAGAGGGGCGAAGGCCAACCTTGGGCGAGTCCGTTGGACCACACTTGAGTCGCGTTTCCTGAGCTCAGGTGGCCAGATTCTCACAGATCGCGTTTTGGGGACCTGAGAGAAGCTTCTGGGGTCTGGGAGGAGGTGAGGACGGCAGGATAGCAAATGCTGTCCTGGTTCATCTCTTCAAGGGGGCAAGACCGGGGTCCTGAAATGGCTAGCTGGTAAGCTTCTTATCCATCCCTGGCCAAATTCCAGGTCAGATATTTGAACATACAGTCTGTGGGGACAAAAGAAATGAAGTTGAGGTAACTAGTGGCCAACATGGGCTCACTCTACCAAGTCGTGGGAAAATAACCTAATTTGGGTTCAGGAGAATTGAGTGTGTTCTGGCTGATGGCAGCCGTTAAGATGGATTTGTGACCAGTTGAAAGACCACCCTGGGTACTGAGCTCACGTCACCCTGGGGCGAGGTCTCTAGTGATGTATGTCACATCTTTTCTGGCTTTGTCCTCTATCAGTTCTGTGCATGTTTAGGATAACAAGCCTATTGGATGACAGAACCAGGATTCAAAATCCTTTCAATTGACTAAAATGCTGAGATTAAGCAGAACCCTGAAATTAAAATAAATTTTCAGTTAAGATTAATACATGCTCATTATAGAACACCAGGAAAATAAAGAAATATATAAAGGAGAAAATAAAATGGTACACAGTGCCACAACTCAGGGATGAGTACCGTTAATATTTTGGTATATGTCCCTCCAAACTTGTGTTCATGCAAGTCTATATATTTTAACATAATTGCAATTATACTCTATTCTGTTTTTTTAACTACTCTATACTATAGAGTATATAAATTATTGAAAACCATAATTTTAAGGATCTGAATAATATTACATCATATGACAATACCTTATTTAACTGTGCTGTACTGGACTTTTAAAAAAATTGTTTTCAATTTTTAGCTATTCAAAATAACTTGACATCTAGCGATATTAAACATGTCTTCATATCTCAAGATGAAACCTAAAAAGTTTATGTGTAAAATCCTGCATTTAAGTTCAGAATATCAATTATATAGAATAGGAACTTACTGTCCATTCTTGTGGGGAAAAAAAAAAACCTTGGGGTTTTTGGTTGATGAAGGAAGGGGAAGGGAAATGAGCATTTATTAAGTGCCTACTGGATGCCAGGTGTTATTCTAAACATCTCTCTCGACATCTCTCTTTTAATCTTCACAGCAGCCCTGCGAGATGGGGTTTGTTATTATTTTTTGAACCTCTCCTTTACAGAGGAGGAAGAAGCTACACAGAGATTAATGCGGGGTTTAAGTTTGTACCTGGGTCCATCACGCGCTTCCCTTTGGGCCCTGTGGTGTGCGGAGCCTGCGTCAGAAAGGCTTGAGTCCAGTGCAGTGCTCCGGCCACACTGGGAGCCTCCTCTGGTTTTGGAGGTTGGACACACCGGACCTAGGAAGCACTGAGCTTCGAGCATCTCAGCCGAGTTTGGAGCGGGGGTGGGTGTTGGCATTTCTCTCCCAGGAGGCAGCCCTCCTTGCAGGGACAGCAGATCCATCCGTGATCTCAGGAGGCAGGACCAGGTGGAACTACACAGAATTTCTGTTTCTGTGCAGAACTGGTTAGGGATGCTTCGCCGGACATCTCTGCGCTGGATGGGAGGTGGGATCAGATGACCTCTGGGGCCTCTGCCTCCCCATTATGGCCCTGGCCTCAGTTTCTCCACATGTGGCAGGTGGGGACCCCACTAGGCGAGGAGGGAGGTGTTTTCCCACTTTGGCCCTCGGGGAGATCCATCCTGCCGGAGGCGAGGTTGAGAGATGTGGGGGAAGGAGCAGTGTCCCAGCGGGTGGAGGATGCAGCACGGGGAGGTGTGGGCGGCGTTGCCTGGCCCGCGTCACCCTTGTGCAAGCTGAGTGGACGGGCGTCAGGGTCAGGGGAAGATGCCACGGCGTTGGGTAGCGGCTGCGGGCACAGACTCCGGAGCCGGTGCTGTCCGCTGGGAATGTGAAATTGTATGTGAGCTGGGAGCCACATTTAAGAGGCGCAAAGAAGCTAGTCAAATGAATTTTTTTGTTAACTTTTTATTTTGCATTGGAGTAGAGTTGATTAACAATGTTGTAATAGTTTCAGGTGTACAGCACAGTGATTCAGTTATACATTTTCCCATTAGGTTGTTAACATAATAGTGAGCAGAGTTCCCTGTGCTATACAGTAGGTCCTTGTTGGTTATCCATTTTAAATACAGCTGTGTGTACGTGTCGATCCCAAACTCCCTAACTGTCCCTTCCCCCACCCTTCCCTAGTGAAATGAATTTTAATAATATTTTCTATTAAACTACAGTGTCTAAAATATTATCGCTTAACGTGTAATCAATAGTAAAACAATATTAATGAGATAGTTGACATTGTTTTTCGTAAAAAGGGTTGGGATCCAGCCCGTGTTTTACACTCAACGGCACGTCTCTGTTGCACCGGCCACGCTTCAAGTGCCCACTAGCCGTGGCCAGTGGTTGGGCAGTATAGCTTCACAGCCAGCCTGCCTGCCTGGGTTTGAAGCCCCTACCTGCTGCTCTTCAGCTATGTGGCCCTGGGCAAGTTTCCAGGCTGCAGTGTGTCTTATTCCCACCCCCCCCAACTTTTTTTTTTTTTGGCCGAGCCACGTGGTTTGCGGGATCTTAGTTCCCGACCAGGGATCCAACCCGTGCCCCCTGCAGTGGAAGCGTGGAGTCCTAACCACTGGACCGCCAGGGAAGTCCCTTATTTTCCCCGCTTATTAATGGGGACAATACTAATGACAGTGCCACCCCCATACGGTTGATGTGAAGGTTAAATTAGGCAATATCTGTAAAGTGCTTGGTTTCTTTGCCGGGCACATATTAAACACTGTATAAGTGTTTATCAGGTAAATGACCTACAACTGGTCCTTAACCCCTGGAGAGGCAGTGCTGTGCTTGGGAAAGCCCAGCCATAGAGGGGCCCCGTGGTCCCTGGGCTTCCCTGCCGGTGCCCGTAGTTCTACAGAGTGAAATGGATTCAGATCAGATGGGCTGGTCAGTTGTTGCTGCACAGAGGGCCACCTCCTGGGAGAGAAATGCCAGCCCCCGATGATGGCACAGGGTCCCGTCCCTCAACAGGTGTGTCCTGAGCCTCTGTCTCCTCGGGGCTCGGAGCTGTGCTTCGTGGCAAGGAGGAAGAAAAGCGTCCTGGAAAATCGCGTGACCTCGTGTCGACTTGGAGGTTTGAGTGCTTCCGACACCCCCCGCGGAGCTCCGCCAGCCGCAGCAGCGCCAGCTCTCCTTGGCATCAGCCTCCTCCGCTTGCACCTGCCCTCAGTGGTCACAGAGCACCCACGGTGTGCCCGGCCTGTGCCAGGTGCAGCGGGGGGCACGTGGCAGGTGCTCAAGGAGCGTGCGATCCAGCAGGGGAGACAGACTGAGTAACGAACGCTGAGAGCCTGCAGGGTGCTTGAAGGGCCAATGAGAAGCACAGACAAGGGACTTCCCTGGCGGTCCAGGGGTTAGGGCTCCGCACTTCCACTGTGGGGGGCAAGGGATCCATCCCTGGTTGGGGAACTAAGATCCCGCATGCTACATGGTGCGTCCAAGAAAGAAAGAAAGAAAGAAAGAAGGAAAGAAGCAGCAGCACAGGCAAGTGCAGAGGGGATGCCTGGTAAAGAGGATTCATCCTGAAGGGGCTGGGAGCAGTCAGGGAGGGCTTCATGGAAGAGGAGCCACTTGCGCTGGCTTTGAAGGATGGGTAGGTTTTTGACAGCTGAGTGTGTACATGTGTAAGAGGGACAGAGAGAAGGAGAGAGGGAGGAAGGAAGAGGGCAGGAGAACTATCTGTGAGAAGACAGAAAAAGTAGTGATTTCAGGGCTGTGGGCATGAAATGACTAGAGGAGGGACTTTATGAACACGGTCCATTTTCCGGGTACTCTGGGTAGAATAAGGAGGACTTGTTAAAAGTTTCGTTTTTAATTTACATGCAGCCGAGTTTACCCCTTGGGATGTGTAGTCCTATGAGCTTTGACATATGCACGGAGTTGGGCGGTCGTCACCACGGTCAGGGTCCACAACCGACCATCTCCCCAGACGGCTCCTCAGCGCTGCAGCCCCTTCACCCCATGCCCACTCTGCCCTCCCCGATCTGTTCTCACTGCTGTGGTCTTGCCTCTTCTAGAACGTCAGGTGGAATCATACAGCGTGTAGCTTTGGGCTCTGCTGACGTCACCAGCTGGATGCCCCCTTCGACCAGGTGGTGTGTGCGTCAGAAGTTAGTTCCCTTTCATTGCTGAGTCACAGGGCCCCGTCATAGGGAATTTTATGGCGGTCCGGTGGTTAGGACTCCGAGCCTCCACTTCATGGGGCACAGGTTCGATTCCTGGTCGGGGAACTGAGATCCTGCATGCCATGTGATGTGGCCCAAAAATAAAAAATACAAAATAAAGGACCCTGTTATATGGCGTCCCACACTGTGCTTGGCCGTTTGCTGGTTGAAGGACTTTGGCGTGGTTTCCAGACCTTGATGATTTTGTAAAGCTGCTGTCGTCGCTGGTGTGCAGGTTTTTGTGCCAACACAGGTCTCCATTTCTCTTGGATAAATCCCTAGGAGTGGGATTGCTGGGTCACGTGATGCGTGTATGTTTTAAGCTTTAAGGAACCGCCGAGCCGTTCTCCCACGCGCACCGTTCGGCCCTCCTCCCGGCAGAGCGTCAGGGCTCCATCACTCGGTGTCTTCAGCAGCGCTGGTGCTGTCAGCTTCCTTTCGGAGGTGTGTCGTAGAATCTCCTTGAGGTTTTAATGTGCATTTCCTTAATGGCTACCACGTGGAACGTCCTTTCGGGTGCTTATTTGCCATTCATACAACTTCTTTGGTGAGAGGTATGTCCAAATCCTTTGCCTGTTTTTTTCGTTCGATTGTTCTGTTATGAGAGTTCTTTAATATTCTGGATACAAGTCCCCTGTCAGACGTGTGATTTACAAATTGGGGGGAAGTTCACTTAAGGAGAAAATCTCCAAAAGAAGATGCTAGGTGTGGGCTAAGAGTTTGGTGTCCTAAGCCTTGGCCTTTCTTCAGGGCAAAGGTGGGACCGGGTTGAGGTGGGACATGGGGGTCCCCTAGAGAAGGACCTACGGAAGAGATGAAGGGACCGGCTCTTCCGTGAGGTCCCCCTCCAGGCGCAGCAGCTGCTTCAGAACAGGAGGCCGCGGTGGTGTCTCGCTGGCCAGGCTGGCCAGGCCCATCAGAACAGGGAACGCTTGTGCACAGCCTGGGTATCAGCCGCTTCCGTGGCCTTGTTTCCAAACTGGGAGAGCGTGCATTCTGGAATTGGAGGCGGGGACCTGGCTGGTGGCCGGAGTAAGGGCTGGGCGGGGGTGTGGCTGGTGCAGAGCGGAATCGGTGGGGTGGGTTTCTGGGTCAGGGTGGGTCTTCGCTGGTGTGACCTCAGCCTGGGGTCTGAGGGCCCTGCGCCATTGGAACTTCTACCCCGGTGCAGGCAGGGTGGCTCTGAGACAGAAGGACATTCCTATGAAAATGACCCAGGGTGGGGTGGGTGCTGCCTCTCTGTTAACCTCCGTCCAGCCTGGCCCTCGCCTGTGTCCTGGGGGCCATGGTGCTACCAGATGCAGGGGTCTTCATTCTCTCCTGGGCAGCCCTTTCCCAGAGGTGATTAGAGAGCGGGCAGAGCTGAGGATGGGGCTTGCGTGCTGCTCCCTGGGGCTCCCCCGAGCCCTCGCCCCGCCGTGGCTCCCTGATGCCCTGGGCCCCAGAGGGCTCCTCCCTGGCGGGGGCGGCGGGGGTGCTGAGCTGCAGGGGCACCGGTGCGGGCACAGCCCCAGTCCTGGCACGTGGGCACGGTCCTGCACTCTGCGGGTGCAGCGGTGCAGGGGAGGCCCAGCTTGCTCAGGCCGTGCCTGGGGATTCGCCTTGTGAGGAGTTTCCAAGGCTCCAGGTCCTTGATGTCTTGTGAGATCTGGATTCCACAGGACAGGCCTGCCCAGAGGGAGCCCAGCGGGTTGGTGCGGTCCCTTGGCCTCCAGTACTTTTGTGACTTTTGTTTTATTTTAGAATCCTGGGACGGGCCCAGAGGAGAAATAAATGCAAGGCTTACTCCTCCCATCTTTTTTTTTTCTTCCAGCTTCCCCAAATGCATATTTATCTTTATTTATTTATTTTTGGCCGCCCTGTGCGGCTTGTGGGGTCTTAGTTCCCCGACTAGGGATTGAACCCGGGCCCTTGGCAGTGAGAGCACCAAGTCCTAACCACTGGACTGCCAGGGAACTGCCTACTTTATTATTATTTTTTAAATGTATTTTATTGGAGTAGAGTTGATTTACAATGTTGTGTTAATTTCTGCTGTACAGCAAAGTGATTCAGTTATACATATATACAGTCTTTTCCACCTTTTTTTTAAGTCAGTTTGTTGTTATTATTACTTTGAGAGGTTTTGGGTTTACATAAAAGTTGAGCAGAAATTACACAGAATACCCTCCCTCCTCCCCGCTTTCTCCTTGCCCTGTGTGGCATATTTGTTACCTTGCTGGGCCAGGATTGATATGTTATTAACTAAAGTCCACAGTTTATATTAGGGTCTGCTGTGTGAGTGGTGTGTTCTGTGGGTTTGGACACATGTCTCGTCACATGTAATGGTGGCATTTCAGCCCCAGACGGAGTGGCTTCACTGCCCTGGGACTCCTGTGTCCCACCTGCTCTGTTGTCCCCATGGTGTCACCTTCTCCGAATGCTGTGTGGTCTTTGTCGTACAGTCTGCAGCCTTTCCACGTGTGGCTTCAGATGGGCTTCACTTAGGGATATGCCTCTAAGTTTCCTCCAAGTTTCCCCTGACTTGAGAGCTCATTTCTTTTTCATTGTGAATGAGCTTCCCCTTTCCCCGCCTTTTCTCTTTTTAAGTGGGGACACCGAGGTCCAGAGAGGGAAGGTGTCCCCACAAATCATGGCAAGGCTGAACGTGGGACCTGATTTCTTCTCCTTGTGAGATCAGAGGGGCTTCTGTGGCCCCAGTGGGTGGGGCAGAGGTGGAGGGCCTTGGACAGGCACTTCCTGGATGCCTTAGGGCTAGGCCCACAGACACCCACAGCCCTGGCTGCTGGGCTGGGAGTGGGAGGATGGCTGGCCGTTCGCAGAGCTGAGGGGGGTGGGCGCTGGAGCCCCGCCCTCATTAACCCCCCGCCGCCCCTCTGGGGTGGGTGTCTGAGGGATGGGCTGGGGGCCTGTATCTGCTCAGGAATCTAATCTCCCCCTACTTCTCTGAGGCGCGCTCTGCCCCTCCCTGTTGACCCGTCCCTCTGGCCTGCTTCCCTCTTCACCGATTTCCTCCTTTCTGTGCCCCTCACTCTTCCTGCTGTTCACCTCCCCACTGTCCAGGGGAGGATGCTTCACACTGTCCTTGTCCCCCTCCCTCATCCCTCCATCACCCCTCTGTCATCCCTCCATCATCCTGCAAGGAGCCGCCTCTGTGCCGGCCAGGATCGATCCTGATGCTCAAGATAGCCCCGTGAGGAGGAGAGACCTTATCCCCTCTGCGGTGTGTCTTCAAGGACACAGCCCCAGAGAGTGGAATGGCCCGGCCTGTGTGAGGCCCAGCCAGGCCTCTGGCGCCGGGCTGCACAGCGCCACCCTCCCGGCTGCCCCGGCTCCCTGTGGCTTTGGTTCCCACAGGCGCTCACACTGGGAAGGACTGCGGGTCCCCTCCTTTTGCCTTCTTCGCTTTCACCTCCTCCCCATCCTGTCCTGTCGAGAGGTATGATCAACGTCCCCACTGAAAGGGGAGGGAGGGACGCGCAGGGCTTTGCCTGTTTCATCACACTGGTCCTCCATCATCGCTCCGCAAAGGGTGTCTGCTCCCAGTTTGAGGTATGAGGAAACAGGAGCTTCGGGAGGTGAATGTGTAGCAGCTCAGAGGCAGACGTTAACCCAGGTCCTGGGACGTCCCTGGCGGTCCAGTGGTTAAGACTCCGCGCTCCCAGTACAGGGGGCCTGGGTTCGATCCCTGGTCAGGGAAGTAGATCCCGAATGCCGCAACTAAAGATCCCGCGTGCCGCAACTACTGAGCCCACGTGCTGCGACGAAGACCCGGCGCAACCAAATAAATAAATATTTAAACAAACAAACAACAAAACCCTGTGACCCTGAACTTCTTCACGATAGACCAGACAGCCTGACTCCCGGCTTTCCCAGAGCTGTGTGCCTTCAGAGAGGAAGGGGCGCTGCCCGGCGCGAAGGACGGTGGGGCGTTTGGGCCTCATGACCTCAGGTTCTGGGTGGTTTCGTTACTTGGCCTCTAGCAAGCCCCGGCTGGCCTTCTGAGTCACACGGGGGCCAGCTTTCTCCAGCTGGCTGCCGGGCCCTGCCCAGCCCATCCACTACCTGTGGGTTGTTTCTAACCTTCCCCTCCTTCCTTCCATCCCGGGGCTTTGCCCGCCTTCTCTCTCTGCATTTCTGGTTATACGTAGGCCACCTTCCTTTCTCTCCTGTATGCTGGGCTCCAGACTCCTGGAGTGACCCCCTCTCCCACCTCCATCCATTTCTTTTTCCCTTCTATCTCCTGGTGACCCTTTTTAAAAAACTGTGGTAGAACAAGCACAACATAAAATGTACCTTTTTTTTTTTTTTTTCGGTACGCGGGCCTCTCACTGCTGTGACCTCTCCCGCCGCGGAGCACAGGCTCCGGACGCGCAGGCTCAGCGGCCATGGCTCACGGGCCCAGCCGCTCCGCAGCATGTGGGATCTTCCCGGACCGGGGCACGAACCCGTGTCCCTTGCATCGGCAGGTGGACTCCCAACCACTGCGCCACCAGGGAAGCCCTCCCCCATTCCTTTTTAAAGCTGAGTAATAGTTCACTGTATGGATAGATGACCTTTTGTTTATTCCTTAGTCTGTTGAAGGACATTTGGGTTGTCTCCACCTTTTGGCTGCCTTGGGGCATGTCTTTCTCCACCAGGTGTGATTTTCCCAGGGTCTTGAGCTCAGTGTCTATTGAAATCCTCCCCCTCCCCGCAAGGTGTTTGCCTGTAATGGTTTAACGTGTTACTCTCCCTGGTGCACTGGATTCTTGTCATTCCTGATTCCTATAAAGTCACTGAGAACGTGAATTAGCAGGTACTGAACCAGTGTTCTGAGGGCAGACACGGGTTAGGTTCCTGTGAGGCTCTGGTCGCAACATTTTTGTCATCCGTTTAATTCGTAATCTTGCTTAATGTGTGTTTCTGTTCAGAGACACCTAATTTAAATAGATTGTTGATTCATAAACATTGAGCTCACGACCAACAGCACCATCACTCCCGCCTGGACAAGGCTTATCTAACCGTGTATTTTCTCCATAAGGCACATCACGACCTCCTTGCACTTGGGGACACCAGGCAGCCCCCCAGCACTGCACTTGGGGGCCATTTTAAACAGTGAGATCAACAACACAAAGACAAAAATGGGAAAAGCATGGCACTAAATAGACCGGGAAAAGGACGGACGCTTGTTTGGGGTCTGAGCTGAAACTGGAAGGCAGGGTGGGCTGGCTTGACCTCAGGTGGACCACGGGTGATGGCCGCTCAGCGCAGGGACACGTCCGAGTGACCGGGAAGCACCGCCAGTGTCAGTTTGGGTTATGGATTCTAGTGAGTGAACGAATTTGCAAACACGGAATCTGTGACGGTTTTGTGGATAATAAGGGGTAGACTGTACTTGCATCGTTGCAGGGGCCCCTGGACCCATAGACTGAAGTATGTTGAGGGCAGAACCGTGTCCTAGTGACCTCATACCCCGAGCCTGGCATATAGTAGGTAATTTCAGCTTTCCTGAGGCGTAACTGACATCTAGAACTATAAGATACTTCAAGGGTCTGGTGATTTGACGTGCGTATACATTGTGAAAGGGTTCCCTCCATCTAGTTAATTAGCACATCTCTCTTCTCACATGTTTTTCTTTTGTGTGTGTGTGGGAGAACATTCAGCAACTGTAGTCACCATGTGAGACATTAGACCTCAGACCCTTCTTTCTCTCTCTCTCTCTCTCTCTCTCTCTCTCTCTCTCTTTCTCTCTCTCCCTCTCCCTCTCTCTCTCTCCCTCTCTCCCTCCCAGCGTGGCACGTGGGATCTTAGTTCCTGACCAGGGATCGAACATGTGCCCCCTGCAGCGGAAGCGTGGAGTCCCAACCACTGGATCGCCAGGGAAGTCCTCAGACCTTATTCTTAGAGCTGAACTTTTTTGTTCCCTTTTACGGACCTCTTCCATTTCCCTCCGCCCTCCGTAGATGTTTGTGGTTGGACTGGTGTCGGGAATTAAGTACAGAGGCCTGGCCTCAGCCGGAAAACAATGTGCGTGAACTCAGAGGCTGGAGGGAAGAGGGGGACGGGGCTGGAGGGAGGCTGGGGCCCACTGTTCCTGATCTCCCTTCCTGTCCTTGTCTAAGGAATGAGGTCCGGCCAGCGAAGGCTCAGAGATGACTGCCCCTGCCCTCCCCACCCCGGCACCCCAGGGGCCTCTGTCTGCTTCAGCGTGTGCAGTACTTTGTGGTCCTTGTAGAGCTGGATCCAATCTCCAGAGCCTGGTCCGGTGAGACTAGCCAGGGTAATGATGGGAGAGCCATTTTTGTCCCAGCTCTGAAGTCTGTTGGATGAGGAAAATCCACACTGTCCAGTGCAGTGCTCTGTGGGTTCTGTAACAGCTAAGTCAGGTTGGGCGAAGCACCTGGGGTTCAGAAACTAGACCCCACCTGCCCTGATAACCGGACCTCATAGATGAGTCCTGCAGCCTGAAGGATCCCCGTTCTGGGGTTGAGGCGGAAGGGGACCCACTCCCTTCCTCCCAGATTACTTAGTCTCCACGCCCCGCCCCCCCAACCATATCCCATATCCCACATTTTCATGTATCTGGAAGATTGGGACGGGTTCCTGGAAGGAAACCCCAAGTTTTCTTTTCCTTACAGCTTCTCAGTTATAGGGGTTGTTGGGATGAAGAAGGTGGTTCTTCCAAAGGCCTCCTGGAGAGGACCCTCAGCGTTAAGAGCTGAGGCCTCTGTGGGCAGGACGTGAGAACCCCGTCCCAAGGGTCCTGTGTGGCTGGAACCTTTAGCCTGGATGCCCGAGCTCTTGATCTTGTAACTGGGCGGGAGCCTCAGGCCCCGTCCTCATTGTCCCTCCCTAACTTTCTGGATGACGCCAGGCAAGTCCCATAAACTTCCCTAGCTCCTTCCAGTCTCCATCACTTCCAGTCTGGGGGCAGGGCCATGGGGAGGAGGTTATAACATGTGTTGACGCCCAACGAGTCAGAGATGTTGTGATAAAACGGAAACGAGTAGTAGATTTGTCCTTGACCGAGGAAAGGGGATCAGTGGAAGAATTGACTCCTTAATTAAGGATGCCGTGTGCTGCTGAGTCCCCAACTTGGAGCCAGGAGTGGTGGGGGACACAGATGTAGGAGAAAATCACGTCCTCAAGTAGCTCACAGCCAGCAGGGGAAACAGGTGGGCACAGGTGCCATCACTTTTCCAGGACCAGATGTTGCCGTGTTCTGAGTGGCATGTTGGGGGCTCCAGGCGTTAGGGGGAGTTGGGGGGGCTGAGTGATCACCGATGGCCGTGGAGGGCTACTGAAAGGGGTGGGCTTTGAGAGCAGGAGACAAGTCTTGAGGACACCACAGTGGACCAGGCAGGGGACTAGATCTGAGGTCACTCTCTCAGGGTGAGATATTGGTCCTCCTTGAGACTTGGGTTCTCCATTTATAACCTGGGGATCACAGTTCCCTTCCTGTCCTGAAGGTCTTTTTTTTTTTTTTTTGCCTCTCCCGTTGGGGAGCACAGGCTCCGGATGCGCAGGCTCAGCAGCCATGGCTCACGGGCCCAGCCGCTCCGCGGCATGTGGGATCTTCCCGGACCGGGGCACGAACCCGTGTCCCCTGCATCGGCAGGCGGACTCTCAACCATTGCACCACCAGGGAAGCCCCTGAAGGTGTTTTTGAGAAGCTTATTATTCTCATTATTAGAAAGATCTTGATAAAAGCCAGGGTAAGTTCCCAATTCTTTGGAAAAGTCCTGAGTAACTGGCATCAGCGGTCCCTAGGATGGAGCTGAGTGTTGTGTGGCCTTGGGTGGGCTTTTAGGTGGGGTGGGGCAGAGCAGGAGGCCTCCAGGGCAAGCCCTGGAGCCAAGTCAGGGATTATTTTTGTTCCTCTGCTCGTGGCACCTGGCCCGGGCTCAGCGATGCCATCTGTCCCCTCCAGCCCCTCCTGGCAGGGCCCCCGAGGGTCGCTGGGGGACCAGGAGGAGGCGCAGAGGGACCCTTCACTGGGCTGCTGTTGGCTTACCCTACCCGCCATCCCTTCTAGCCGCGGCAGAGGCCGCGTGCGTGGGAGCTTTGCCTGGGGAGGGAAGCACCTGCCAGGCCCGGCTGTGGGCAGGCGGGGGTGGCGGAGGGGGGGTTGTGGACAGGACAGGCGGGCAGGGCTGTGGGCTGGGAATGGCAGGCCACACGGAGCTGGGAGCAGCTCCATTTCGGTAATGGATCCCGTGGCCCAGGGCCTCGGGTGACCCTCTGCCCAGCTCTCCTCCGGGCGGACCCAGTGCGGGGGCCTCAGCAAACCTGCCTCCTGGGGCAGGGTCTGGGCCCGGCTTCCCCCTGCCCACGAAGCCCAGCTCCCAGCTCAGCCCAGCTCAGCTCCCGGCCCAGCCCAGCTCGCAGCCCAGCCCAATTCCCAGCTCAGCCCAGCTCCCAGCTCAGCTCCCAGCCCAGCTCAGCTCCCAGCCCAGCTCCCAGCTCAGCCCAGCTCCCAGCCCAGCTCCCAGCTCAGCCCAGCTCGCAACCCAGCTCCCTGCTCAGCTCAGCTCCCAGCCCAGCTCAGCCCAGCTCCCAGCTCAGTCCAGCTCAGCCCAGCTCAGCCCAGCTCAGCCCAGCTTAGCCCAGCTTAGCCCAGCTCCCAGCCCAGCCCAATTCCCAGCTCAGCCCAGCTCCCAGCTCAGCTCCCAGCTCAGCTCCCAGCCCAGCTCCCAGCCCAGCTCCCAGCTCAGCCCAGCTCTCAGCTCAGCCCAGCTCAGCCCAGCTCCCAGCTCAGCTCCCAGCTCCCAGCCCAGCTCCCAGCTCAGCCCAGCTCCCAGCTCCCAGCTCAGCCCAGCTCCCAGCTCCCAGCCCAGCCCAGCTCCCAGCTCAGCTCCCAGCCCAGCTCCCAGCTCAGCCCAGCTCTCAGCTCAGCCCAGCTCAGCCCAGCTCCCAGTTCAGCTCCCAGCCCAGCCCAGCCCAGCCCAGCTCCCAGCCCAGCTCCCAGCCCAGCCCAGCCCAGCCCAGCTCCCAGCTCAGCCCAGCTCTCAGCTCAGCCCAGCTCAGCCCAGCTCCCAGCTCAGCTCCCAGCCCAGCCCAGCCCAGCCCAGCTCCCAGCTCCCAGCCCAGCTCCCAGCTCAGCCCAGCTCCCAGCTCAGTTCCCAGCCCAGCTCCCAGCCCAGCTCCCAGCCCAGCCCAGCTCCCAGCTCAGCCCAGCCCAGCTCCCAGCTCAGCCCAGCTCCCAGCTCGGGGGAAGGAAGGGCCCAGGGAGCACAGGCCCAGCTCTCCGAGGGGCCCACGTGGAGTCAGGGAAGTTGGGGCACCCTCCTTTTCATCTCCTAACTTTCTGGCCTCTGGGGCACCTTCTGTGTTTAGTGTCAGATCCCAGAAGAAAATCTAGGTGAAGCCAGGAGACACGACGCCGTAGGTATTCATATTATTAACTAGCTAGTATTAATTATTATTAGGCTTTAGAGTTTAAGGTGTATGTCTCTAACTGGTCTGTTTAGGGCTCTAGGCTTTACGTGCAGCTTAGTAATAGTGAGGGTGACGTGAGTGAGTAGCTCTTCCCGAGCACGGGCTCTGGGTCAGGCCCCGTGCAGTTGACATCTGGTCTTACCGACCGTCGCATGGACGCCTCTCCAAGGCAGATCGGTTTCCAGCCTCCTCTGAGCAAAGCCGCAGGCGAGAGTCCGCAAGGTATGTTTAGAGGCCGCTTGGGAGAGTAGGGGGTTGGGCTGCGAGCCGCAGGCACTGCCAGCGCAGGAGGGACCTGCCAGGGACAGAATTCACAGGTGATCTGGCTGAGGCCCAGAGAAACGGAGGGACTCGTCCACGGTCACAGCGGCTTGTAGACCTGGAGCCAGAAACGGCGTCTTGATTCCCAGACGTCACCTTCTCATTTACCAGCCTCCAGAATAAACCCCGAAGGGATTTACATACAACTCAAGCTCTCCCTCTGGTGTGCCCAAGTCCAGACATTTACTGAGATTTCCTTCTGTTTCCTAACACTAAACACAGAACAGTGCATACTCCCCACAGAGAAATCATTACTTCACAGACGCACACCAAATAGCCATTGATTTGTTCACCCTTTTGTCCCCAGCGTGTGCAGCGTGTGGAGGATTTAGTTGAGAAAGACGGCCAGCCCTGCCCTCGTGGGGTCTGCAGTGTGCTAAGGGGGACCAGTCACCCTGGGAGCTGGCGCTGAGGTGCCCAAAGCACGGGGACCTGCCGGAGCGCGGAGGGCGCCTCACCCAGACTGAGCTTGGGGTCATCCTCCCAGGGGAAGGGGGATTTTAGCTGAAACAGCTGTACCCCTGAAACGAACACAGTATTGTAAATCAGCTATTCAATTAAAAAAAAAAGAAAAGATTTTGGCTGGACCTTAAGGATGGGTAGGAGTTGGCCGGGGGAAGGGGGTTGGGGAGGAAGGTCACCGGCAGCTCTGCCCTGTGCGGGGGAAGAGCTTGGCATTTTGGGGTATCATTTGGGCAACTGAGTTTGGGGCTTGGGAGGGGGGTGCAAAGAAGAGGGAGGAGAGAGAGTGGTGCAGACGGATGGAAGGTATGGATGGAGAGCCGCAATCGGCGGATAAAGGGCCTGTAAAATCCCATTATTTAAGAGCCCTGGGAAGATTTTAAGTGGAAGGATCGTGTGCGGTAGAAGCGTCGCTGGCTGCAGTGAAGAGATTCTGGAGTCTGGACGGGGCTTGGCCGGTCGTCCAGGTGAGCCCTGGGGAAGCTCTGGGTTAGCGCTCCAAGAGAGAAAGACGGGGTGTGGTCGTGAATCGCTGATGGGAGAGGAGAGGGAAAAGTCAAAACGCACTCCTCGGGTTTTTTGGCTTCTGGGTGGACGGTTGTGTCTGTTCCTGAGAGACGGGGCAGGAGGAAGATTCAGCCACAAGTGGAAGGACGGGACTTTGGCCGTGTTGAGTCGGAAGAGCTTTGGAGACGTCTGGGAATCGGTGACTGGTTGCTATGCAGTCCAAACCCAGGGAAGATTCAGGTTTGGGGATCATAGTGAGGGGTAAGCCATGGGTGAGGACCCCCCCGCCCCCACCCAAGGGGTGTGTTCAGGGTTTAAAGAGGAGAGGTCAGGTCGGAACCATGGGAGACATGTATGGGAAGGGTCTGACCCAAGGTGAAGGCGCTCCGTTAGATGACTTGACAACCGTCTTGGGCATCCGTGTGTTTTGAGAATCAGTGTTAAGTTTTGTGGAAAACCTTGTGAGATTTTTATTCCTGATCTCATTGAATTTATGCTTTATCTGGAGAGGTTCAACCTCTTGGTGATGGGTTTTCCCATGCACAAACACACAGTTTCCTTTCCGTTTATGTAGGGATTGTACGTCTTTCAAAGAAATTACCATTTTCTCTGTAAAGTGACAAATCTTTGTGATCACTACTAGATAAATTATGGCTTTGGTTTCCAAATGGGGTATCTGGAATACAAAAAATTATGTTGTCTAATACCTTATTTCTGGCATAAAAGAATGGAATTGGTTTTGATATGTTGGTCTTGCTGAACTTTTTAATGATTTGTCCGTAGCATCTTTTCAATCTTCTATCATCCTTCCTTAGCGTAATGACACTTTTACTTCCTTTCCAATCTTCACAATTCTTTTTCTGTTCTACTGTGTTGGCTAGGACTTCTATTACAGTGTGAGTGTTCAGTGTTGAAACTCAGCATTCTTTATCTTATTCCTGACTTTAAATGTAATGCTTTTAGTGTTTAATCATTAAAAGTTTTGGTCACCAATTTCAACCTGTGAATGGGTTTTTTTCCCCTCACCAACCAGCTGGGTGTCCTACAATTCAACTCAGTTCTAACATTATCTACCGGGAGGTAGCGTGAGATCCCACAGGTTAAGGGCTCAGTCCCACAAGACTGAACCCCTGCAAGTTCAGGTTATCACCGACTATACATTGGAGGTTCCAATAAATCCCTCCCTTGGGTTCAGTTAACTTGCTTGAGTGGTTTACAGAACTCAGAGAAACATGTTACTTACCAGACTACCAGTTTACTGTAAAAGGATGTAACTCAGGAACAGCCTGATGGAAGAGATGCGTATGGCGTAGGGAAAGGGCGTGGAACTTCCATGCCCTTCCTGTTGGCAGTCACTCTCCCCATATCTGCACATGGTCACCAACTCAGAATCTCTCAGAACCTTCCCCTTTGGTGTTTTTATGGAGGCTTCACTGTTGAGGTGTGGTTGATTACATCGTTGGCTGTTGGCGATTAATTCAACTCTTGCCTCTCTCCCCTCCCCAGAGGTCGGGTGGGTGGGGCTGAAATTCCACCCTCTGATCACTTGGGTGGTTCTCCTGGCCACCAGCCCCCATCCTCAGGTGCACCTCATTCCCGTAACAAAAGATACCTTTATGGCTCTCAGCACTTAGGAAATTTCAAGGATTTTGGGGGCTCTGTGTCAGAAACAGGACGAAGACCAGATGTGTACTTCTTCTTATAAATCAAAATATCACAATAGGTTTTGGGAAGAAATCTGTTAGATTAAGGAAGTTCCTTTTGTTTCTACAGTTTGCTAGGAGTTTTTACTGTGAATGGGTCTTGTATCAAATGCGTCTTCTGAGCTTATGGTTCAGAAATACGGTTTTTCTGCATTCGCATGTGCGTATGTATTGTGGGGCCAAACTTAGTGATCCTCAGTGTTGTTATTGTTTTTTTTTTTTTTGCGGTACACAGGCCTCTCACTGTTGTGGCCTCTCCCGTTGCAGAGCACAGGCTCCGGACGCGCAGGCTCAGCGGCCATGGCTCACGGGCCCAGCCGCTCCGCGGCATGTGGGATCTTCCCAGACCGGGGCACGAACCCGTGTCCCTGCATCGGCAGGCGGACTCTCAACCACTGCGCCACCAGGGAAGCCCCTGGTGTTATTGTTTTTATGTAGTTAGTACGGTTTAGATTCATTCATTTTTACCAGTCACCTTGCTCACTATTCTTCCATGTATGTAATATCTCTTCATACCAGTTCCTTTTTTTTTTTTTTAAAGATACCTCTTAAAGGAAACAAAACTGTTGGTTTTTCCAGTGAGGGTCTATTACTACTAAATTCTCTCCATCTTTGTCTGAAAATGCTTTTATTTAATGTTCATTCTTTTTCTTTCTTTTCTTTTTTAAAATTAATTTATTTTTGGCTGCATTGGGTCTTCGTTGCTGTGGGCAGGCTTTCTCTAGCTGCAGCGAGGGGGGAGCTACTCTTCGTTGTGGCGCTCGGGCTTCTCATTGCGGTGGCTTCTCTTGTTGCAGAGCACGGGCTCTAGGCACGCAGACTTCAGTAGTTGTGGCATGCGGACTCAGTAGTTGTGGTGCACAGGCTTTGTTGCTTCGCAGCATGTGGGATCTTCCTGGACCAGGGCTCGAACCCGCGTCCCCTGCATTGGCAGGCAGATTCTCAACCACTGCGCCACCAGGGAAGCCCTAATGTTCATTCTTGAATGATATTTAGGTTGGGTTTCTAATTCTAGGTTGACAGTTATTTTTCTCTCCATAATTTGGAGATGTTATCATGGGTTTTCCAGTTGACAAGTTCACTATCAATATATACAATCAGTATGATAATCTTTCCCTTGTAGGTAATCTGCCCCTTCACTCTGGATGCTTTTAAGATCTACTCTTTGTTTTTGGTATTCTTCAGTGTCTCTATAATATCTGTTCATTTTATTTGAATTTATCCTGGTTAGGATTTAGTATGGTTCCTGAATTGGAGGATTCATGTATTTCATCAATCCTGGAAAATTCCTTGCCATTATATTTTCAAATGTTGTTCTATTTCATTTTCTATACTCTTTCTCAAATGTTAATTGAAGGTATGTTGAACTGCCTTATTGTGTTCTTCTTGCTCTTTATCTTCATTCTTTTTAACGCGTTTATGAATAATGTCCTCAGATATATCTTCCAGGTTGTTAATTCTTTCTCTAGCTGTGTCTAATTTGCTGTTACTCTCAGTCGTTGAGTTTTTAACTTCAGTGGCTAAAATGTTTATTTCTAAATATTCTATTTGGTTCTTTTCCCAGTCTGCTTTGTACTTTTTGATAGTGTCTAATTCTCATCTTTCCAATTCCTTAAGTCAATAATCACTTTAAATACAATTATATAATAGTTTTATCTGATTGTTCAATTATCTATAGTTCTTGGGGGATCTAATCCCATCAAATCTTAATCATGGTGGACTGTTTCCTCTTATAATTTGTAATTTTGGATTTTGAGATTCTTGAGCGAGTCTTTGGATCTCTGCAGTCTGAGTTAAGATTGTCTTCTCAGAGATTTTCAGCCTGGGATCACTATTTAGTTTTGTGAATTGGCTGGGGGTTCCTGCGTAATATAAAATACAAATCTCAAATCCACTTAAAGGCAGGCCCTTGGCTACAAATTCTTAGGAAATAAAATTCTTTTTTATACCTAGGGCTTAGGCCAAGACAGGCAATCTTCCTAGTCTATTTTGTGACTAGTCTAGCTTTTCTCTGAGGATTGAGGTATTGTTCGCAGTTCCAACCTCCCTGTATCTCTCAGGTGTAAGGTCTCTGGGTGGCCACTAAAACCCAGTGTCTTCATTACTGAGATCAGCTTCATCCTCTGCTTCCTGGGGTTGTAGTAACAGCTCATTTGCCTATTGTTATAGGTTTGAGTTGTCTCATTTGGGGCCTCTTTACTTTCTTCTGAAGTCAGCTGTGTATTTAAAAGTGTATTTCTTATGTTTTATCGTTTCTAGATTTCTTTTACAGAGTGAGTTTTAAAAACCATCTCATCTACCGTATTGCCAGAAATTAAAGTTAGGAACTCTTTAAAGAAGTTTGTTTTGGAAGGTACAGAAAAATGTTTCAACATTCACAATAGGATCAAGACCAGAATTTCTGGTAGAGAATAAGCTAGTTTCTTCCAGATCAAGTGACCCCCTCAGACACACTTCAGGAAAAACTTACTTTAACTGGCCACAGAGAGGAAGTTGACATTTGTTATGCTAAAAGACCCGGGACCCTGGAGGGCGCAGATCCAGACCCAGCTACACTACTGATTTGCTGCATGACCTCGGGCACGTCCCTAGGCCTTTCTGGTCTCAGTGTCCCCATCCTCAAGCTGAGAGGATTCATACTTTGCATTTCAGTGGTTCTAACCTCCTTCCGACTGCATGTCTGTGCCAGCAGCCAGGACAAGCTTCTTGGAACCTCCAGCCCCTCCCAGGACGTGCTGCCCCCCACTTAGCTCCTCCTTGTGCACTTGACCATGCTCACCCTCATACCCACCTATCTGTGAACAGTGTGTACCTCTGACAGGCCTGGGGAAGGGAGAGAAAGTGAGGGGTGCTCTGGGGAGGTCTTATCTCAGAGGGTCCTGGAGGCAAGTAGGAGGGAGCTCGTGTTTCAACTCCTGGCCCTGGGTTTGGGCTGCTGGACCACACTGCTCCTCAGGGCTAATGGGGGAGGGGGTGACATGTGTGATGGGGAGGGGGTCCTCCTTTGCAGATGCGCTTGGTGGCTGGGAGAGGAGGGATGCTGGGACCTTGGGAGGGCTTTGGGAGGCAAATGGTACCCACCTGGTACTCATAATCCAAAAGCTGCCTTAAGAGTACTCGTATGTACTGCTTCTTCCCAAACTCCTGAGAATCATGTCCAGAAATCCACAGCTTGGACAGTTGGAGCCAAGAGATCACTGGGTTTGTCTCATGCTAGTGACTAGAATAAGGTTGTGTTGTCACCTTCTGGAGGTACCAGCCATTCAACCTTGCCATATCCCCAACATGTGAGAATCTGCCGGGGCTAGAATCTTCCTCTGAAAAGAGCCTGAGCTGGGATGGAGTAAGAGAATGGTGACCTGAATTTTACTCTGCATGTTTCATATTTTAATTATGGTTGAAATTAAACCATAATTTTATGGTGCAAAATTTATCATCTTAACCATTTAAAAAATAATAAAATTATTTATTTTTGGCTGCGTTGGGTCTTCGTTGCTGCGCTCAGGCTCTCTCTAGTTGCAGCGAGCGGGGGCTACTCTTTGTTGTGGTGCGTGGGCTTCTTATTGCGGTGGTTTCTCTTGTTGCAGAGCATGGGCTCTAGGCGCGTGGGCTTCAGTAGTTGTGGCGCGTGAGCTCAGTAGTTGTGGTTTGTGGTCTCTAGAGTGTAGGTTCAGTAGTTGTGGCACTCAGGTTTAGTTGCTCCACGGCATGTGGGATCTTCCCAGACCAGGGCTCGAACCTGTGTCGCCTGCACTGGCAGGCGGATTCTTAACCACTGTGCCACCAGGGAAGCCCCATCTTAACCATTTTAAAGTGTATAGTTCAGTAATGTTAAAAGTATATGCACAAGTGGATATATGTATATGTATAACTAATCACATTGCTATACACCTGAAACTAACACAACATTGTAAATCAACTGTACTTCCATAAAAATTAAAATAAAACATAAAAAGTCAACTTAAAACAGAAAAAAAAAAGTATATTCACGTTGCTGTGCAACACATCTCCGGAACTTTTTCATCTTGCAAAACCGAAACCCTATACCCCTTAAACAGCAACTCCCCACCTCCTCCTCCCCCAGCCCGGGGTAACCACCGTTCTACTTTCTGCCTCTATCACTTTGAGTACCCTAAGGATGTCATATAAGTGGAATCCCACAGTATTTGTCTTTTGTGACTGGCTTATGTCACTTAGGATAATGTCCTCAAAGTCCATCCATGTTATAACATGTCCAACCATGTTATTCAACCTTCCTTTTTAAGGTTGACTAATACTCCACTGTATAGAGATACTGCATTTGGTTTATGCTTTCATTCATCCGTGGACACTTGGGCTGCTTCTGTCTCTTGGCTATTGTGAATAGTGCTGCTGTGAACATGGGTGTATAAATAATCTCTTTGAGACCCTGCTTTTGGTTCTTCTGGGTGTATACCCAGAAGTGGAATCGCTGGATCATATGGGAGCTCTTATTTGGATGTTTTTGAGGGACCTCCATACTGTTTTCCCTAGTGGTTGCCCCATTTTCTGTTCCCACCAACGGTGCACAGTATTTTGCATCCTTTTGCCCCTTTTGGATTTAACGTAGAGCATCCCTGGCACTTGGTCCTCGTCTCCAACTTCTCAGCTCCATCTGGGTTCTTAGAGCCACGATCAGAGGGAGCCTGGTCATCGAGCTCCTTGGACAGGGTGGGAAGCTGAGGTCTATGGATGGGAGATAACCTGCCCTTGACACCCCAAATCTTCCACCTCACTCTTCGTTCCCTGGGATCCCCGGCCTTTCGCTTTGAGGTCCTGTGCCCTGATCGCCAGGAAAGGAGGAGCACCTGGTTTGGGGGTGGTGCTGCCTGGGTTCCCCCCGCCGACCCCGGTCCACAAATTCACCCACCAATGCCGTGGTTTCTGCCCAAACAGGTCCAACGGGCGCTCCTCCAAGCGGAGCCTTGGAGGGCACGGCCGGCACCATTACCTCCAACGAGTGGAGCTCTCCCAACTCCCCCGAGGGGAGCAACGTCTCTGGGGGCAGCCAGGCCTTGGACAAGCCCATCGACAATGACGCGGAGGGCGTGTGGAGCCCCGACATCGAGCAGAGCTTCCAGGAGGCCCTGGCCATCTACCCGCCCTGCGGTCGGCGCAAGATCATCCTCTCAGACGAAGGCAAGATGTATGGTAAGGAGGCTGTCGGGCCTGGCCAGCAGCGCCCCCCAGCTCACGGTCCAGGCCTGGCAACAGGCTCAGCACAGCAACCACGCTCCTGCCAAGTGACGGAGCGGGGTGACTTCTTGGCGCTCCTCCCAGGTGGACGCTGCTTTACTCTGTCCTGGGCTCCCAAGGGATGGGAGGGCCTCGGAGGAGACGCCTTTGGGTGGATGTGGAGGATGGTGAGAATGTGGTACTGGAAGACTGGTAGAACATCCCCCCCGGGGCAGGCTGGGTAAGTCCCTCCAGCCATCCCCCAGGCAAATGCCTCATCTCCCAGCTTCCCACCTTGGCTGTGTAGGCAGTTAGGAAGGCTGTCCTGGCTCACTCCCTCCCTCCCTTCCCCATGCAGGAGCCTACTGTGTGTCAGGCAGGGTGGGGCAGATCTAGACCCTGCTCACAGCTCGGTGAGGGTGAGCACACGTAACTGTACACAAGGCAGACAGGCGTGTCCCCGGAGAGGCTGAGGACCCTTCCCTCAGGGACGGTCCTCTCCAGCCGAGAGCCATCAGGTAAGGCGAAGTCTTCCTGAGCCGCTGAGGATGGGAACATACAGAGACACAATGTCCAGCAGCCCCGTGGGAAGGACTGAGCGGTCTGCCCGGGGCTGTGTGGACTTTTGGATGGAAGAGGGGGTATCTGGGGGGAGCAAAACGAACACTGAACCGGCTGTTGAGAGGCTCAGGTCAGCCCCCATTGACACTGGAAAGCCCGCCGGGACCCTCAGCTTGAAACGTGGGTCTTGGGCAGCTGAGGGGGTCTCTGACTGGCTGAAGTCCCTGACAGCAGAGGGTCTCGCCCTGCCCCCCCATGAGATGGCTCCAGGCCAGGCCACCACCCGTTCACGGGTGCCCCTCCCCCAGCGCAGATGCTTTGTCAGCTGTGTGGGGGGCCCATGGGGGTTGACCCAGCTCACCTCCGAGGGCTGCTGTAAGAATTGCCACAAATTTAAGGGGTGCCTTGGACAACAGAAATGTATCCTCGTGGGTCAGGAGGCCAGAAGTCTGAACTCAAGGGGTCCCTGGGGTTGGTTCCTCGTGGAGGATCCGTTCCGTGCCTGCGTCCTGGCTTCTGGTGGCGGGTGGCAGCCCTTGGTGTCCATGGCTCGTAGCTGCATCACTCCCATCTCCGACCCTGCTGTCACATGGCCATCCTCTCTGTGTCTCTGTGTCCTCCTCTTGCACGACACCTGTACGAGGTTACCACTCATTGGATTTAGGGCCCACCTTAATCCAGTATGACCTCATCTTAACTCATTACGTCTGTGAAGACCCTGTTTCCAGATAAGGCCACGTTGTGAGGTTCTGGGTGGACGTGAATGTTGGGGGGACAGCAGCACAATTCAATGGACCAAACTCAAATCTGCTTAGTTACTGGTCTGGGGCGTCGGTGGAGCTGCACAGCCCCGCCCACTTCATCCTTTACCTACCCCTTCCCTGCAGGGCCAAGGGATTCCTTCTCTCCTGCTTGTTGGGGAAGCAGGGTCCTCTCGAGCTAGACCCTGGGTCTGCCCCTTGGTCAGCAGTTAAAGCTCTCATCCTTCCTTACCAGCCCCTCTGCTGTGGCTCTGCTGGGGCCCCACTTCTGTGGGCCTCCACGCCCCGGGTCGGGCCCCCCAGGCCTCCCTGCTTAACTACTTCCTGCTCTAATGTTTGCTTCTTACTTTTGGTCCCTACGGAAGCTTCGTGGAGGAGAGAGCCGCCGTGTACGGAGCGCCTGTGTGTCCGGGGTGGGGCTGCTGATGGAGCTGGGCAGGCGGGGGCTCTGGTATCCTGGGCTCTTCCCGCCGCTTTGGTGGGGAGTGGGGTGCGTGCTGGTCAGGAGCTGAGGTGTGAGGGGGAGGGGTGGGTAGGGCGGGTCCCGGGTGTGGCTGGAGAGCTGTCCTGTCCCTGGGTGGGGCGGTGATCAGTGGCCGGGCGCCTCTCAGGGTTCCTCTTCCTGCTTTAAGGGGACAAATGGTCTGGCAAACACAGGTGGGCAAGAGGCGCTCAGCATAGGGAGAAAGCCGAGGGTGCTGCCGTGTGGGGAAGGCCCAGGAGGCGCTGACCGTGGAGAGCCAGCAGGCAGTGTTGAGCGGCGCCGTGGGCAGCTGTTTCTCTGTGCGTGGTGGTAGAATATGCCGTGGGAACCATGGGGAAGGCCCAGGAGGCGCTGACCGTGGAGGGCCAGCAGGCAGTGTTGAGCGGCGCCGTGGCCAGCTGTTTCTCTGTGCGTGGTGGTAGAATATGCCGTGGGAACCATGGGGAAGGCCCAGGAGGCGCTGACCGTGGAGAGCCAGCAGGCAGTGTTGAGCGGCGCCGTGGGAACCATTCTTCAGTGTATGGTTCAGCGGCATGAAGTACATTCACGTTGTTGTGAGACCATCGTCACCGTCCGTTTCTAGAATTTTCTCATCCTCCCGAACTGAAACTCCGTCCCCATTAAACCCTCACTCCCCCCTCCCCCAGCCCCTGGTGCCCACCATCCACTTTCTGTCTCTATGGCTGTGATTCCTCTACGGACCTCACGTAAGTGGAGTCACTCAGTGTTTGTCCTTCTGTGTCCAGCTTGTTTCACTGAGCATCACGTCCTCAAGGTTCCTCCGTGTCGTAGCAGGTGTCAGAAGTCCTTCCTTTTTTTTTTTGGTTTTTTTTTTTTTGCGGTACGCGGGCCTCTCACTGTTGTGGCCTCTCCCGTTGCGGAGCACAGGCTCCAGACGCGCGGGCTCAGCGGCCACGGCTCACGGGCCCAGCCGCTCCGCGGCATGTGGGATCCTCCAGGACCGGGGCACGAACCCGTGTCCCCTGCATCGGCAGGCGGACTCCCAACCACTGCGCCACCAGGGAAGCCCAGCAGCCCTTCCTTTTGAAGACTGAGTCACATTCCGTCGTATGATGGACCCCATGGTGTTCATCGGTTCACCCAGTTGATGGACATCTGGGTGGCTTTGCTTGTTTCAGTCGTTAAGGGTGGATACTTCTATCCGTATTCACATAGGAGGGTATAGGGTTAAGAGACTTGATCTTGGGGCCCCTGGCGATTGTGACTGAAGCAGGGTTTGGGACAGGCAAGGCTGTGCACTTCCAGCAGGCCTTGGGGTGGAACTGTGTGTGGCAGGAGGGGAGCCGTTGAGTGAGGGAAGCAAGATGAAAACAGTGTTTGGCAAACCGTCCTGGCCGTCCTTTGCGGCTCTCCTTCCCTGTGCTGAGAGACGGGGGAGGGGCCGAGGCCAGGAGCCTCTTAGTGACGGGGGAGGGGTGACAGCCTGTGCAGATGCAGAGAGAGAAGCTCAGAGAAGCCCAGAGCTTCTCCCAGAGTCGCTCAGGTAGTAAGTGGGAGTGGGGGCCGGGTGGGGCAGTGGTCAGCGCTCCCCATTACCCCGAGTGGCCCTGGTGAGCTCTGCGAAGCCAGCCTGCCTCCTGCTTGGCCCCAGCTCAGGTGGGTCAGGCTCCGGACAGGGGGACCAGGGGGTGCCCCGCGGAGTCTGGCGACCAACCCAGCCCCCATGGCACCTGTCCTCTGTGAGTACACGTCCCGCTGGGGTCCAGACACTGGCTTAGCCCCGTCTCGTCTTACCGGCTCAGGGGCAGAGCCAAGGCAGGGCCTTGCCGGAGTGGATGGGGGCTCGGCAGAGCGGAGCAGCCCTGCTGGGGGGTATATATAGCTCTGAGCTCAGCCCGGGTGTGGGACGGGCGGGGGAGGGGCGGTCGAGGGACCAGCCGCCAAGCTGGCTCAGACTTGGTCTCCCTCAGGCTGCTCGCCACCCCTGCTTCTCTCGGGGACCCACCCTTGCCATCCTCTGTGCCCTGAGAGCCCTGGTCCTTACCCTCCCCTGCGCCCCACATCCAGAGGCCTCAGCTGGTTTCCAGGTGGGCAGCTGGCCTCAGGCAGGAAGAGCAAACTGCCCAGAGGAGGATTTGAGCCCCGGAGTCTCTGAGGACAAGGGGTCAGTCCTGCCCCCAGCTCGGCCCCCACACACCCAGATCAGGGTCACCCACCAGGGCCAAGCAGACATGCAGGTGACACGCAGGCGCAGGACAGATCCGCACTGAGCCTCCCCGCCCGTGGACCGGCTCCCGGGCCAAGGCTGCCCCTTCCCCGGCTCATGGCAGCCTTCGGTTTTGCCCCGTCACGGTGTGACCCTCGCCCTGGCACTGCCGGTCTCTCTGACCTCGTCGCCCAGCCTGGCTCTGCCCCCCTGGCAGGTGGCGGGAGGTGAGCGTGGCTCCCGTCTGGCCCGGGCGGCCTGGCTCCCCCTCCGGCTGCCGCGGCCCGGGGCTGGCTCTGTCTTGCTCTGGGCGTTCCTCGCCTCTGCCCGCCAGGGCCCTGGCTCTCCTGGAGGTTGCTCTGAATCTCCTAAGTCTCTGCCCTCTCCTTTCTCCCTTGTCTCCCTGGCGCCTCGTTTCCTGTTAGCCGCTGGGCGGTTCTCATCGAGGGCCCCACCACTCTGGACCAGGCCGGGCTGGGGCCGTGGTCTCTGCTCTCTGTGGTTGAAGGAGAGACAGGAGGAACATCTTTGGAAAGTAAACTGAGGGCCCTTAAGTTGTATGGAGCCAGTCAGCAGAGGGCTGGCTTATCTTGGAAGTTTTGTGGGAGGAAGTGGAGCTTGGCCAGGCAGAGGAAGGTGGGGGGGAGTGAGCCTTGGTCCAGAGGTGGGGCTTTGCCTGCTGGGTTTGGGGGTCCCCGTGGGGATCTGGGCAAATGTTGTGATAAGGGACCATCAGAGGTGAGTCACTAGATAACGAGAGGCTGAGCAGGGGCTGGACCAGGTCGGGCTTTGGTCACTGAGGCGATGGGACAGGTCACGGAGCCTCATCCGAGCTTCTGCTGCCCCTTCCTCACCGTGGTCCTCGGCCCTCCGCCGCCCTGTGCTTCGTGTCCCTCTCTTCTGGCCTGGAGCCCTGGCGTCCTGCTTCTGGAGGCCTGACGATGGGCGCCTCTGTTCACATCCACTCTGTCCAGTGGCCAGTTGGGCAGGTTGTTTACCTCTTCTCAGCTTCAATGTCCCCATTTGAAAAATGGGGATAATAATGATACTACCTTTTGCGGGGTTTTGGTTTTATTTATTTATTACTTATATATATATATATTTTTAAATAAATTTATTTATTTATTTTTGACTGTGTTGGGTCTTTGCTGCTGTGCACGGGCTTCCTCTAGTTGCGGTGAGCGGGGGCTACTCTTCATTGAAGTGTGCGGGCTTCTCATTGCAGTGACTCCTCTTCTTGTGGAGCACGGGCTCTAGGCACATGGGCTTCAGTAGTTGTGGCGCGTGGGCTCGGTAGTTGTGGTTCACGGGCTCTAAAGCGCAGGCTCAGTAGTTGTGGCACACTGGCTTCGTTGCTCCGCAGCATATGGGATCTTCCTGGACCAGGGCTCGAACCCGTGTCCCCCTGCATTGGCAGGCAGATTCTTAACCACTGCGCCAGCAGGGAAGCCCAACTTATATATTTTGTGGGAAAATATGAAGAACTTAAAATGCACCATATGACCCTTTGTAAGTGCACAGCTCAGCGGCATTAAGTACACTTACACTGTTGTGCGGCCGTCACCACCGTCATCTCCAGAACTTTTTCATTCTTCCCAACAGAAACTGTACCCATTAAACAATAACTCCCCGTTCCCCCTTCCCCGCAGGCCCTGGTAGCCTCTGATCTACTTTCTGTAGATCATGAATTTGCCTGTTCTGGGTACATCACAGGAGTGGAATCATATAGTACTTGCCCTTCTGCGTCTAGATTATTTCTCTTGGGACAATGTCTTCAAGGCTCATCCATGTTGTAGCCTCTGTCAGAACTTCATTCTTCTTTTCAATCGCTGAACGATATTCCATTGTGTGGATGGACCACGTTTTGTTGATCCATTTATCTATTGATGTATATGTGGGTGTTTCCATCTTTTGGCTGTTGTGAACAACGCTGCTATGAACCTGGGTATACGAATATCTCTTTGAGGCCCTGCTTTCAGTTGTTTGGGGTATATACCTAGAGGTGGAATTGCTGGATCATATGGTGATTCTGTTTAACTTTTTGAGGAACTACCAGACTACCTCCCACAAGTGGCTGCACCATTTTACATTCTGCGAGCAACGTACAAGTGTTCTAATTTCTTTACATCCTCACCAACGCTTGTTATTTATTTTTTTCAGTAGACATTCTAGCGGGTGTGAGGTGGTATCTCATGGTTCGATTTGCATTTCCCTAAGGTTAGTGATGTCGAGCATCTTTTCATGTACTAATTGAAAGAAGACACCATCTTCAGTGTAGCTCCTGGGACAGTGGTACCAGTGAACAGCGTGGGGCTGCAGAGCTGGAGGGGACCTCTTCCTGCCCTTAAGGAGTTCAAATGACTTGAGCCCAGGGAGGCACAGACCCTGTGCACCAGGGCTGGAGGCGGGAGTGGCCTTGAAGATGGCGTAGGATTTCACCAGAAGCCTCAGAGCCCTCCAGGGACAATGGTGGTAACAGCTCGGGTGTCAGGCCTGAAAAGTTTCTTCTCCACAAATAGCCTTCTCCTCCAGCGGCAGGTGTTTATAGCTTCAGTTGATCCCTAGCCAGGGCGCCCCCAGGCCAGGCCGTGGGCATTGGCGGGCCTGGCCTCCTCCCCAGCCCTGCCTGCAGGGGTGAGGTGTCAGCTGCTGTAAAGGTACCCCGTGAGGCCTCTGCTGAAGCAAGATCTGTCTACCTGTGGGAGGCTCATGCCCTTTTCAACTTTGAAAACTAATAGCTTTAGTTTAATAGGACCTTATCAACAATATTAGCAAAAGAACTGTCTCTGATGACCCTTCTTAAAGGGCATAAACCCTGAATATGTTTACGGCCCTGGGGTAGGGCTGGTACAGGGAGGAAATGAGACACAGAAGAGGCCTGTCCCAGACGGGATTTAGCAGATGGGGTTTTCGTGCTCCTGTGTGACTGAGGAAGAAAGAGCCTGGGGTGGCTGGCAGGACACGTGTGACCCTGGGTGTGGGGTTTGGAGAAGGGTGGTCGTCACTCTGTGTGGACCCTGCATTGGGAGTGCCCCGCCTTCAGCCCATGGTGGGTGGGGCTGTGGGTGTGAGCTGGGGACTTTGGACACATGTCCTCTGACAGATGGGCCACAGTCTGGTGGGGTGTGCTTTCCAGTCCCACCCAGGCCCTCTCTGGGGTTGGCCAAGGCCACCTGCCACACTGCAATGCCCAGCTGGCCTCCACGTGGTCCAGGTTGGCCTCCTGCCCCGGTCCGGGATCTCAACCTCCAGAGGGTGGGAGGCCCGGGGTTACGCAGCTGGTGGCAGAGCTGGGACGAGGATGCAGCTCTTGCCTTCCCACCAGCTCACCTGGATTTTCTACTCGTTTCCTCCTGCTGTTGCTCTTTTTCTTTTTGGCCACGCCGTGTGGCTTGCGGGATCTCCATTCCCTGATCAGGGATTGAACCTGGGCCATGGCAGTGAAAGCCCGGAATCCTAACCACTGGGCCACCAGGGAGCTCCCCTGCCATTGCTCTTTGCTGCCTTCACTGTGGCTTTACGGCTCTGCACACTCCTTACATCTCTCTGCTTCTCCTCCAGCTCTGGGAGCCTCCTGGCGTCTCAGTCATCCAGGGCACTTTGGCTCCTATGGCTCTGAGTACCGCTGTCCAGGAGAGAGTGAAAACACATGGGCATTGGGACTTCCCTGGCGGTCCAGTGAGTAAGACTCCGCGCTCCCAATGCAGGGGGCCTGGGTTCGATCCCTGGCCGGCCGGGGAACTAGATCCCGCATGCATGCTACAACTAAGACCTGGTGCAGCCTAAATAAATAAATAGATAGATAGATAGATGCAGCCTAAATAAATAAATAGATAGATAGATAGACAGACAGATAGATAGATAGATAGATAAATTAAAAAAATATTAAAACAAAAACAGGTGGACCGGCTCTTGGTCCAAATAGTTGGCTCTCCCTGCAGGACCTGGGCCAGGGCCAGGTCAGGGCCAGGAGCAGTGAGACATCACTAAGGACTTACTTCACGCAGAGACCCAGGGAATCGGCCAGGGGTGGGAGGGGTGTGGATGGTCCAGAGAGGCGGAGCAGAATGGTCTCTGGCAGAAGAAACTCCCAGCCCAGCCAGGGGAGACATCCGTGGGGAAAAAGCAGCCATTGTGAAGCCCTGGGTGTGGCCTTAGAAACGGATGTTCCTGTGGCCTTGGGACAGTAATAAACCATGTGACTTTGAATAAATCACTTTCCCTCTCTGGGCCTTAGTTTCTTCTCGCTTAGGCTAGCTAGGACCCCTGGCGCCCCCTGGTCCATCCCCTCCATCCTGTGTTAAAGAGAAGTTAGGAGATAGACTCTAGGACCACGCTGCGGATAGACTGAAGATGAGAGCAGCTGCACGAGCTGTTGTGAGGACGCACGTGTGCGCACACGTAAAGCCTACCGTGTTCACTCTGTGTTTGTACGGGTGCCTGTGCGTGCTCCACAGACGGTCGTTATTGTTACTGTTATCACGAGAGTGAAAGAAACTGCAGCAGTTCCCTGTGTCTGTATAAGGCCTGGATTAGAGGCCAGCTGGTTTGCAGGCAGTTGAATGGCCGGGTCGACCTCGGGAGGACCTCAGGGGGTAGGAAGGGAGCTGTTTGCCCCCCTTGGCTGCAGACACGCAGAGAAACCCAGGGCTCCGCTCCCACCCAGGTGATCCTCCACTGCTGAGCAGCAGGCCGGGCCTGGCTGGAATACGGTCCGAGGGGCCTGCAAGGGAGAGGAGGAGGCCTCTCCCGAGAGGAGAGAAGCACAACTTCCAACGTACAAAGACAGCCGAGCCAGGCTGGGACCCTGGGTCTGGCTCCTGTGACCCCACTGCTGGCCTCGTGCCTAGGGCCCGGGCCGTGCCTAGGGCCTGTCTGTAGGCAGAGCTCCTGGACCCTGTGGCAGAGGCAGAGGTGGTGCCGGGGCTGGGCGGGGCTCTGTCCTCGTGACATGGGGGTCATCTGTGACATGTGGAGTAAGGGTCTCAGCCGGGGCTGGGCGGGGGCCTCCCAGCTGCTGTTTAATGGGTGCTACAGAGGACACGCCACTGCGTCCAGCCAGGAGGCCCGCCCGGACTGGGAGTGGACTTCCTGCGGACCGATCACCTTCTCCGCCAGGCCCTGTGCCACTTCCAAGTGGCTGGGCCAGGACTCAGACCCGGGTGTTAGCCCTAGGTCTGCCGGTGGCCCATCCGAGTGGGATTTTCTGGGCTCAGTTTCTCCACCTGCCTGCCCTTCTGTGGGGGAGGTCGGATTTCCTGTGACGTCAGTGAGGCTCACACTTCGGGGCCCCTCACCTGCGTGGGCCCCTTCCAGGCGCCTAAACTTTTTCTTTTATATTTTTTTAAACTCTTATTTATTTATTCAGCTGCACCACATGCCTTGTGGGATCTTAGTTCCCTGACCAGGGATCGAACCCAGGCCCTAGTAGTGAAAGCGCTGAGTCCTAACCACTGGACTGCCAGGGAATTCCCAAAACTGTTTGTTTATTTATTTTTAATTAATTAATTTATTTTTGGCTGTGTTGGGTCTTCGTTTCTGTGCGAGGGCTTTCTTCAGTTGTGGCGAGTGGGGGCAAGTCATCGTTGTGGTGCATGGGCTTCTCACTGCGGTGGCTTCTCTTGTTGCGGAGCACAGGCTCTAGGCACGCAGGCTTCAGCAGTTGTGGCTCACGGGCTTTAGAGTGCAGGCTCAGTAGTTGTGGCACACGGGCTTAGTTGCTCCGCAGCATGTGGGATCTTCATGGACCAGGCAAGAACCCATGTCCCCTGCATTGGCAGGTGGATTCTTAACCACTGTGCTACCAGGGAAGCCCCTCAATTTCCTCTTTTATAGCTGTTACCATTTGCCTTACATATTGAGGTGCTCCTATGTTGGGTGCATAAATATTTAAAATTGTTATATCTTCTTCTTGGATTGATCCCTTAATCATTATGTGGTGTCCTTCCTTGTCTCTTATAACATTATTTTAAAGTCTGTTTTGTCTGATATGAGAATTGCTATTCCAGCTTTCTTTTGATTTCCATTTGCATGGAGTATCTTTTTCCATCCCCTCACTTTCAGTCTGTATGTGTCCCTAGGTCTGAAGTGGGTCTCTTGTAGACAGCATATATACGAGTCTTTGTTTTTGTATCCATTTAGCAAGCCTGTGTCTTTTGGTTGGGGCATTTAATCCATTCACAGTTAAGTTAATTATTGATATGTATGTTCCTATTGCCATTTTCTTAATTGTTTTGGGTTTGTTTTTGTAGGTCCTTTTCGTCTCTTGTGTTTCCCACTTAGAGAAGTTCCTTTAGCATTTGTTGTAGAGCTGGTTTGGTGGTGCTGAATTCTCTTAGCTTTTGCTTGTCTGTAAAGCTTTTGATTTCTCTGTTGAATCTGAATGAGATCCTTGCCGGGTAGAGTAATCTTGGTTGTAGGTGCTTCACTTTCATCACTTTAAATATGTCATGCCACTCCCTTCTGGCTTGTAGAGTTTCTGCTGAGAAATCAGCTGTTAACCTTATGGGAGTTCCCTTGTATGTTATTTGTCATTTTTCCCTTGTTGCTTTTAATAATTTTTCTTTGTCTTTAATTTTTGTCAATTTGATAACTATGTGTCTCGGTGTGTTTCTCCTTGGGTTTCTCCTGCCTGGGACTCTCTGCGCTTCCTGGACTTGGGTGGCTATTTCCTTTCCCGTGTTAGGGAGGTTTTCAACTATAATCTCTTCAAATATTTTCTTGGGTCCTTTCTCTCTCTCTTCTCCTTCTGGGACCCCTATAATGCGACTGTTGGTGCATTTAATGTTGTCCCAGACATCCCTTAGGGTGTCTTCATTTCTTTTCATTCTTTTTTCTTTATTTTGTTCCACAGCAGTGAATTCCACCATTCTATCTTCCAGGTCACTTATCCGTTCTTCTGCCTCAGTTATTCTGCTATTGATTCCTTCTAGTGTATTTTTCATTTCAGTTATTGTATTGTTCATCTCTCTTTGTTTGTTCTTTTATTCTTCTAGGTCTTTGGTAAACATTTCTTGCACCTTCTTGATCTTTGCCTCCATTCTTTTTCCGAGCTCCTGGATCATCTTCACTATCGTTATTCTGAATTCTTTTTCTGGAAGGTTGCCTATCTCCACTTCATTTAGTTGTTTTTCTGGGGGTTTATCTTGTTCCTTCATCTGGTACATAGCCCTCTGCCTTTTCATCTTGTCTGTCTTTCTGTGAATGTGGTTTTCCTTCCACAGGCTGCAGGATTGTAGTTCTTCTTGCTTCTGCTGTCTGCCCTCTGGTGGATGAGGCTATCTAAGAGGCTTGTGCAAGTTTCCTGATGGGAGGGACTAGTGGTGGGTAGAGCTGGGTGTTGCTCTGGTGGGCAGAGCTCAGTAAAACTTTAATCCCCTTGTCTGCTGATGGGTGGGTCTGGGTTCCCTCCCTGTTGGTTGTTTGGCCTGAGGTGACCCAGCACTGGAGGCTACAGGCTCTTTGGTGGGGCTAATGGCGGATTCTGGGAGGGCTCATGCCAAGGAGTACTTCCCAGAACTTCTGCTGCCAGTGTCCTTGTCCTCAAGGTGAGACACAGCCACCCCCTGCCTCTGCAGGAGACCCTCCAACACTAGCAGGCACGTCTGGTTCAGTCTCCTATGGGGTCATTGCTCCTTCCCCCGGGTCCCGATGCGCACACTACTTTGTGTGTGCCCTGCAAGAGTGGAGTCTCTGTTTCCCCCAGTCCTGTCGAAGTCCTGCAGTCAAATCCTGCTAGCCTTCAAAGTCTGATTCTCTAGGAATTCCTCCTCCTGTTGCTGGACCCCCAGGTTGGGAAGCCTGATGTGGGCTCACAACTTTCACTCTTCACTCCAGTGGGTGGACTTCTATGGTGTAAGTGTTTTCCAGTTTGTAAGTCACCCACCCACCAGTTACGGGATTTGATTTTATTGTGATTGCGCCCCTCCTACCATCTCACTGAGGCTTCTCCTTTGTCTTTGGATGTGGGGTATCTTTTTTGGTGAGTTCCAGTGTCTTCCTGTCGATGATGATTCAGCAGTTAGTTGTGATGCCGGTGCTTTCGCAAGAGGGAGTGAGCGCACGTCCTTCTACTCCGCCATCTTGAACCAGGATTTCTGAGGGTGGCCTCTTGATTCAGCCTTGGCAGTGGGGAGAGGTCAGCTGGGGGCCCCATGTGGCCTTGGCCGTGCTCTCTGGTTACAGCCCAGGTGGCTGACAGCCCACTTGTCTCGCCTCTTCCCTGCATCAGCAGCTCCCTCACTCCCACTGCTGCGGCCCTCTGGGCTCAGCCGTGCCCAGCAGGACAGGGCAGTTCCCGGAGGTGGAAAAAGGAGGTAGTAACTCCCGCTCAAACCCTCTCGCTCTGCCTCTCCCCACCAGCGCCCTCTTTATGGTCTAATCCTACCCGTGGTCAATGCAGCTCAAGGCTCACCTGGCCGCCCAGCCTGAGCGGGCCCCTCCTCTGAGCACGTGGCATGGTCCCACAGGGCCGTCATGTGGGCACACTTCTCTCCTCCACCGGGGGGTGAGCTCTGGAAAGCAGAGAACCCCTTGTCCTGATCTCATTTACAGTAAGGGAGGACATGGGGCCTGGTCGTCCTGGGGGATCTTGCAGCATCACCTCTAGGAGGCTGGGCCCACAGCAAGCACTCGTGTGACCCGTTGACGGTCTAGCTGGAGCCGTGGAGCTGTGCTTGGCTGGGTTCCCTGTGTCCGGGTTAGGGCCACGGGTTCCTCTCTGGAGACACTCTGTGTCTTGGCACCTGCGTCCCCCATCCCCCTTGCTGCCCACAGACAGGGCAGACGTCCTGTCAGGTCCTGCTCATTAATGGAGGTGGTGGGGACCGTGGGAGCTGCCCGGGGGAAGGGCCAAGGAGGAGGCTGCTAGGCTGCGGCGGGGGAGGCTCTGAGGGGGCTTTCCGAGCTGTGCGCCCACCGGCCAGAGATCCACAGCCCTGTCACCCTGCTCTCAGGTTAGCAGTCCCCCAGCGAGGCCTCGGCCTCCTCTTGCTGCTGGGAGATCCCTGGGCTCTCAGGAGGGCGGGAGGGGCCCCGCAGAATCCTCACCCCAAGTGCCGCTCAGGTTGGGGAAGGCCGGTGAGGGTCCCTTGAGCTCGCCTGTCTTTATCCTGGTCCTCCCGCTGAGTGGATGTTGGCGTCTCTGCAGGTCGGAATGAGTTGATCGCCCGCTACATCAAGCTGCGGACAGGGAAGACCCGCACCAGGAAGCAGGTGGGCCCTGGGGCAGGTACCCTGGCACTGGTCGGCTCCCAGGGTGGGCCCGGCTCTCCGCAGGACTGGGTGTGGGCTCTGGGGGCCAGCTTGGGAGGGGTCCTCTGCTGGGTGTGCCACAGATGGTCAGTTTCCTTGGGGTCCCTTCTGCCATCGCCTGGGAGGAGACCCCTCCCCATCCGACTGCACTTGTATTTAACTGGGAGAGGTGGGACCGAGGTCCCATCAGTGACTGAGCCTTTCATTCATTCATTCGTCCATTCAGTCTGTGATGGGATGGGGGGCTGTGGAGGGCCGAGGGTCAGGGGAGCCGGCCGTCGGGGAGACAGGAACCCCTCTTCCCGCCACAGGTGTCCAGCCACATCCAGGTTCTGGCTCGGCGCAAAGCCCGTGAGATCCAGGCCAAGCTGAAGGTAAGGCCAGGGCCGCAGCGGGAGGGCTCGGGTGGGCCAGCCTCCCGGGGCTGGGGCCCTTCTCCCAGGAGGAAAGGTCGTCCCTTGGGTGTGGGGGCTGACTGCTTATGTGTGGAGCCGTGAGCTTCTCAGTGCTGAGGAAAGTGGGGTTCAGCCTGTCACCTTTCTCCCACCTGCACAGAGGACGTTGACTGCGGGCCGTGTCTATGTGTCTGTGTGTGAATGGCCGGGCTCACAGCATCCTGGGAGATACAGGCCGGTCTCCTGCTGTGCTCCCTGCCCCCTGCAGCCCAGAGGAACCGGGCACACCCTGAGTCCCATGGTTAGAGCAGCAGGACTGCCCTCCAGACCCCGTTTCTTGCGGACCGTGTGGCCCCTTACTGCCGTCACCCAGATCCCGTGGGTGGCAGGCCTGCAGGGTGGGGTCCACGCTGGGGGAAGGGCTGGAGGGGCTCCCTGGATCAGCCCCACCTTGCAGGCCTGTCTGCCCACAGGCGACTGCTACACGGGGGGCCAGCCGCTGGTGGGAGTCCCCTCGCCGCGGGCCTCGGGCCTCCTGGACCCTGGACCCAGGGGCCCTTGGCTGGACCCTGGGAGGGAGCAGGCCACCCATCACGGTGGGTGTAACAGAAGAGTCTGGCTGCTTGGCAGGAGGAGCCAGCACTCGGGGCTGAGACCAGTAAATCACAGGCATTTTAATTTTATTTTTATTTTTATGTTTTGGCCGCACTATGCGGCTTGAGGGATCTCAGTTCCGTGACCAGGGATTGAACCCGGGCCTCCGGCAGTCAAAGCGCAGAGTCCTAACTGCTGGACTGCCAGGGAATTCCCCACAAACATTTTTTAAAGCAGTGGAAGCCCTTTCGTTTTTCTCCCAAATTAAATATCACCCCGATCTGTTATCAGAGGAGCTACTCTGGTCAAAAGCTAGGTTGGCGAGAAGCGGGGTAGGGACCCTTCGTGCTAGTCACCTCTCAGCCCCCATGACTCTCGAACCCGAAAGCATCCCAGAACCCAGTTTAAAAGCCCCTGGACTAGAGGACCATGGAGGCCCCTTCTGGCCCCGTTGTCCGTGACCCTGACACTGGAGGCTCTGATGGCGTGGGTGGGAACTCCCAGGAGGTTCCATTCCTCCTGCATCAGCCCAGCTGTCCCCCGCCCCTCACAGCTGTGGCCCAGCCCTCGCTCCTTTGTCCCCGGGACAGCTGGCTGGGCCGCAGCTGCTGGTCTCTCCCTCTCAGGCCAGCACATGTGTGCCCGGACATCCCCGGCCCTGCAGCCCACTTGCCCCTCACTCCCCGCTCTGGTCAGCCTGTGACTCGCCAGGGCCTGGTAGGGGACCGGGTGGAGAGCCGAATGTCCAGGGTTCTGTTTAGAGCCATCGAGGGGAGCTTTGCATTCCCGTGGGGGCCGGCTGTACGGCTCATGTGTGCTCGAGGAACGGAACCTGTCCGTGTCCACAGGCTCTAACGTGGGGCTGGGAGCAGCCTCTGGACCGCCGGACAGGCTGCGAGGGGAGCCACGGACCCTTCAGTAACATGCACGTTTTCACGTATGTGCATTTCTTGGAGAAGACTGGTCTGAGGATTTTGTCATATATTCTCCAGAGGGTCTGGGGCCCAATGTAGTTAAGCTCCCTGGTGGATGGCAAGGTTAGGTAGAAGTCTGGTCTGGCCTGGCTCTGCCCTGGGCCGTGGGCCCTCTGCCATGTCACCCACCTGCCTCGAGCTCCATCCAGCTTCCCCGCCTGTAAAATGACAGGGTTGAGCAAGGTGGTATCTGAGGTCCCCTCCAGCCGCAAAATTCAGTAGCCTGGTCACTGCTGTCACCCCGCACTCCCACCTGGTTCCTGTCCCACTCGCTGGTCCCTGGCCATCGGGAGGAAGGGACTCAGGCTGCCGACACAGGGCTGGAGCTCTCTGCCCTCCCACCACTGCAGTTGTTAACAGAGGTTTGTGGGCCTCCTGGGGCGTGGCCTGCCACCCCATTCGTGTCCTGGAGGGAGCGGGCCTGGGCATGTATGGCATCTCCCTCCCGACATCAGCAGAGCCCTTGGGGAGAGACAGCCTGATGCTTTGGTTATCAGAGACAGCCTCAGAGCAAGGCCCGAGTTTGGCCCCAAAAGGACAGTGGGCTGGGGAGTCCCACCACTCAGCGCGGCCTCCCGGGCCCTCTGTGCTGAGGATGGGTGCCGGCAGGTCCTGACGTGCCCCCTCCTTGGTTTGCTCAGCCCCCCCGGGCCTGCAGAGGTCAGAGGTCACGGATGCGCCATCCCGGACGGACCTTAAGGGGCAACTGTCACGTGACCCCTGTCAACACCCAAGCCCCTAAGTCCTCTGAGCCTCAGTTTCTTCATCTTAGAATGGGGAGCCTACGAGTCCTGCCAGCCTCACGGGGGTGCTGAGATGTTCAGAACCAAAGTGAGACAGCGTTCTTTGCCTTCCGGGGGCCGTCTCGTGTGTGCCGCATGAGCGTAAGGGGTCCCTGAGAAGCTGAGTGGAAGGGCCTGGCCCCAGGCCTCATCGCGCAGGATGCCGGGCGCACCACCTGGACCCTTCGGGCCTGACGCCGTGGTGATGCTACCCACCGGGCGAGTGAAGTCATATGCAAAACCAGCTGTGGGCTGAAAGGACCTCCCTCAGCAATTAGCTTGCTTATTACTCAGGACAGATTTGGGTCCACCAATCTGATTATTCAATAAAGGGCCCACTTATTTTTCCCTTTTAAAAAGTAATTCATCATAAAGATACAGAATTTCTAATCAGAGCTCCCGAGTTGACATAAACCAACCTTTTGTCTCCAGTAATGCTACCCATACTGAATAATACTTGCTGTTCAGTCTGGATGTGTGGTCTTCTTTTGGACCCACTAGGCTTTCTGACACACAGTATGTTGTCTTATTGGTTTTGAAGACCTTTGGGATTGGAGAGCTCAGGATGGGGGACCACTGGCTAATACAAGTAGTAACCAAGTATTATTACTGTTGTTATTATAAGCAGGTCATACTGCTGATTTGTTCAGAGCCTCTGCAGGGTGAACCCATTCTGGAGGGGGTCTTTGGACCATAGAGGGGACCCATAGAGGGCAGATGGTTGGTATTCGCATCCTGACACATAACAGGTCCGGGAGCCATGGCTGCCCGTGGTACAGTAGAGACCCACAGGCCAGGGCTAAGACGGGGGCCGCGGGAGACCATCCCTTGTCACCGTCCATGTGACCGAGGATGACCCCTGCCCAACAGATACTCATGCACCGTCTCCCGAGGGCCAGGTGAGGCCCCAGCCACCCCTGGTGAGCAACACCTGGGTGGTCCCTGTGTCCCTGAGGTTGGCAACAGGAGCGCCATGGTCTGGCAGGTGGCCTCCAAGTCTCTTTAAACCCTCATGAGACTGGCAGGGCGAGCGATGTGCCCCTTGGACGGATGAGGAGGGTGATCAGAGCCACCGAGTGACTTCCTCAAGTCACAGGACCAGTTCCCAGCCCTGCAGGACGTGAGCCTGGTCGCCAGGGCCGAGTCCAGGGTCTGACTTCCCTGTCACCAGCTGGACCCGCCTCTCCCGGCCTGCCACGGTGCCCACACTGAGGCCTCCCTCGATGTCTCCCCAGGATCAGGCAGCTAAGGACAAGGCCCTGCAGAGCATGGCTGCCATGTCGTCCGCCCAGATCATCTCTGCCACAGCCTTCCACAGTAAAATGGCCCTCACCCGGGGCCCAGGCTACCCGGCGGTCTCAGGGGTAAGTGGGGCTGCCTGGAGTCGGAGGCTGGACTGCCCCGTCCTTCTCACTCCTCCCCCTTCCAAGGCACTGGCCACACCAGAGTCCTCACTTGAGTCCTCTCGGGCCAGGAGAGCCGGGGAAGGAGAGACCAAGGACCGAGGGGCCATGCAGTCGCTGGGACCGCCCTCCTGGGGGCCTCGGCAGTGACAAGGGTGCAGCCGCCCCGTCACACGGCCACCTGGGGGCTCTGCAGAGTTGGCCCCGTTTACAGAAGAGGAGGCTGAGGCCGGGCTTTGGGGCGGCGCCGGCATGTTCTGAGGAGCCACTCTGCCCCGCCCCCGGCTCAGCCTCGTCCCCCCTCCGCCCTCAGGGGCTCCTTCCAGGTAAAGGGCTGATGTCCAGGAACAAAGTCCTCTCGAATTTTAAACTGAGAATGGGTCTCTTGGCCATGGCCACGTGGGTCCCGCTCTAAGAACAGTCCAGAGAGGCCCCTCCTCCCCGGGGCTGAGTCCTCCCAGGGTGTTTGTTGTAGGCTGCTGGGACTGACGCACCGCCCCAGGCCCTGTGTCCAGGGAGGCTCTCGTCCAGCATTTTTCCGAGTGTGTCCAGAGGCCGCTAGTCCGGAAGGGCGTTGAGTGGACAGGACGACGGGACAAACGAGTGCACACGTGACTCGGGCACTCAAGTCTCAGTAGGGTGCCTGACTCCAGATCTCTTGAGAGTCCTGCGTGCCACTGTCAGCAGGCATCTGTCCCCGAGGAAGGGGACGAGTGCCGTGTTTGCAAGCCTGGGGGCTTCTCTTGGGAGCCCCTTATCGGCAGGCGTTCCAGAGGCTGGAGGTCCTTGCAGCGCTCGCGGGGACGCCGTGCCGCCTGGCTCTAGGCAGGCACCCTGCCCAGGCCCAGGCCCTGGCCTCGCCCTCCAGCTGAGCCCCTGCCCGGTCTCTCTCTCGACGCCGCTGGCCGCGCACACTGGGCTCTGCTGACTCTGTGCTTTTGTCTCCTCAGTTTTGGCAAGGAGCTTTGCCGGGCCACGCCGGAACGTCCCACGAGTGAGTATGGCCCCCGTGCTGCCCCGGTGCTCCCTGGGCTGTGCTTGAGCCCGTGAACTCGTGCCGCTGACCCAGGCCTGAGTGTGGGAGAGCCGCAGTCTGGGGTCAGCCTTTCCGGATGGCCCTGCGCTTACGGATGAGGCTCTCCTGCTCTCGGGCACCCTGGGGTGGCGTTTGCTGAAGCCCCAGTCTATCCGGGGCGTAGCAGAACCCGAGCTCAGGACCCCGAGGGGAGCAGGCTAGGAACCAGCCCTGTGGCTGGCCTGGGAGGGAGGGAGGAGGGGTGGGTTTTCCAAACAGACCCGCTGCTTCTGTGGGTCGGCCAGAATCCTGAGGGAGCGGGAGGCCAGAGCCACTGACCACCCGGGCCTGCCTCACTGAAGACAGCGTTGGAGCCTGACCGAGGCTCTAGGCTGCCACCTGCCCCCAGGCCCACGCGTCCTCTCTCGTCTCCCACAGTGTGAAACCTTTCTCTCAGCAAACCTACACTGTCCAGCCGTCACTGCCTCTGCCAGGTGGGTCAGCAGCTCTGCCTCCCTCGTGCACCACACCCCTGTGGTTCCTGCTCCGGGTCCCAGGCCCTGACTGCTAGACGCCCCTAGCAGTCCCCTTAGATGCTGCCCTGGCACGTGCTCACACCGTGCACCCCAGCTCCCAGCTCCATCCACCTCGATCCTCTTCCAGGAGCCAAGCCCCCTGCGCCCCCAGGGCTGCCCGTCCTCCCCAAGCCCCTCCCCAGCGAGGCTCAAGGCTGGCAGGGTGCGCACAGCTCAAGGGGCAGTGCCTGCGCCCCGAGGTGGCCACTCCACCAGCATGTGCACCCTGTCCTGCTTGGCTTCTGGGATGGCTTCCCTCTGTGACACTGTAATCCTCTCCTTCAAGGCGGGGGTCCAGCAGAGCATGGCTTTCCAGCCCGGAGCCCCTGGTTAGCAGAGGGAAGGCTCCTGGCATGAGGCAGATGGAGGTCCAGCTGGGCAGCACGGAGCTCCCGCCCTCCCCGCTCACATGACCCGCTCTGTCCCTGCCTCTTTCTCAGGAAGGTCCCTCCACCTTCCGCTCTGCAGGGCGAGATAGGATCCTCGCCCTCACCCTCCTTTCCTGGCTTGGGAATGGCTCCTGCCTGCCCGGTGGCCTGGCTTTTCCTGCTCTGAGAGCGGGCCCTGCCACCCTCCTTAGGTTCCCGACGGTTGCTTGGGGGCCTTCCACCCCTCTAGTCCGTGCTCTCCCCTCACGGCTCCCCCACCCCGTCTGCAGTCACATCCCCACTCTTAGCCTCTGTAACTCACCTGTCATCTTTTTTTTAATATTTATTTATTTGACTGCGTCGGGTCTTAGTTGTGGTGCGTGGGCTTAGTTGCCCCGCGGCATGTTCGACCAGGGATCGAACCCGCGTCCCCTGCATTGGAAGGTGGATTCTTAACCACTGGACCGCCAGGGAAGTCCATCCATCATCTTTTTAAAGCATCAATCTCACCGTGCTGCTTCCAGCTTAGAATCTGTTAGTGGCTCCCTGGTGCCTTCAGGACACAATCTAAGCTTAACTGTCACTCTGTGTGCCCTGGGCAGTGTCTGGGGCTGGTGTCTGTGTCTGTCTTCTGTGCGTCGGGTCACATCCGGTGTGCACGCCACACTTGAACAAATGAACGAGTGATTCGGCTCACCCGTCAAATGCCAGCTGGTGTGCCCAGCATGGTCCTCCGCCCGCCCCCCGCCGTCCCTTGTCTCTTTCCTCCCCGGGCTTCTGATGTACCTGCCTCACTGCCCTCGTCCCGTCCGCCACCAAGCCCCGGGGTCTTGCTCCCTCCGTGTCCCTCCTGTGTCCCCTTCTCTTCACTCCACTGCCCTCTTCATTTTCCCACTTGGGAAGAACCCACAAGGCCTGCGCCTCTCGTCCACCTTGCCCCAGCCCAGTCCTTCCCCCACTCGGAACAGGATCTTCAGAAACGCACAGCCGGTCGCTCCTCGGCCCGCCTAAAATCCTCCCATTGCCCTCCTGAGCTCAGGCTGAATCCTGGACCCCTTACCTAGCAGCCAGGGCCCGTCTCTTCAGCCTCGTTTCCAGCCCCGGCGCAAACCCGCCCTCCCCGTCACGTCTGCCAGACGGAGCCTCCGAGCTCACGGTGCATCTCGCGGCCCCGTGCCCTCTGCCTGGAGCCCCCTTCCCCTGTCTGCACCTGCTGCCTCCCACTCTTACCCCGCAACCTTTTTCAGCATTACCTTCGGGTGGCCTTTTCTGACGCTCTTCAAGGTGGACCAGGGGGCCCGCTCCCCTGCTGTGCTGGGCGCCTTCCTGTCTGTTTTCCTCACGTTCATTGCTTCGCTTACTCGCCAGCCAGCAGCCAGTGCTTATTCTGGGCCGGGCGCTGTCCCAGGGGCTGGACAGCAGACACTCATGTCATTGTGATAGTTGGTCCGGTCGTCTCCCTGGCTGGACCAGGAGTTCCTCCAGGGCAAGAACCAAGCGGAGGCTGCCCTGGAAGCCCTGGGTCCAGCAGCCATCCCACCCCCCAACCCCCAGCCAGCATCCAGTCCCCCTTGAACGCAGTTCCGTGCAGGGGCCCGAGGGGGCTGAGCTCTTCCAGGCTGAGCTCCCCGCCAGGGCTGCCCCTGGACCGCTGGCCAGTGCTCTGCCTGCCCACCCCCCCGGCTGGGAGACCCCGGTAAGGCAGACAGTCTGGGGGCCTGGCGGAGGGTGCGGCAGGGAGGCCCTGTGGACCGGCTCCCATGTGCCTTCCACTGTGTGCAGGGTTCGAGGCTCCCGCAGGAGCCTCCCCGTCGCCCTCCGCGCCCCCAGCACCCCCGTGGCAGGGCCGCAGCGTGGCCAGCCCCAAGCTCTGGATGCTGGAGTTCTCTGCCTTCCTGGAGCGGCAGCAAGACCCTGAAACGGTAGGTCCTGGCCTCCCTCTGGCCGCTCTCCCGCCCGGTGCTCATTCCTGGGGCGGTGGCTCCCCTGCTTCCCCCAGCTCCTCTTCCTCTGGCTCTGGCTTTCTCGCCCTGCTCTCTGCCCCGCTCCACCTTGGGGCCGAGCTTAGGGTCCTTGTTGCTTTCCATCCCCCCTTATCCTTCCATCCTCTCCCTCCCCGCTTCCTTCTCACTGGACCTTCCCTCTGTCCCTGGCTCTGTTTCTGCTCCCCACCCCAAGCCCTCTCTCGATTCCTGCGTACCATCCCGGTGCCCCGAGGCTCTGTCCCTTTCCTGCTCCCACCATGTCCGCCTTCTTCCCGGTCCGGCCACCTCTCCGTCTGAAGGCACTGGTCCCAGTCCTGCCCGCAGGCCCTGTGGCTCTGAGGAGTCTCCTGTCTGCCCCGTGTCCTCGGGGACGCCAGCAGGAGCAGCAGCCCACCCCCATCCCGCCCCCTTCAGTGTCTCCGTCCTGGGTGACCGGCGTCACCTGCAAAGTTCAGAGGAGCACCTGGCCAGGTGGACAGGATGCCAGAGTCGTGGGGACTTCACTGACCATTTCACTTTGACGTGTTCAAGCTTATGGTTTAGATGAGGAACCCAGCGTGGACCACGAAAGAAGCGGCTCTTCTTTAGCCGCAGCGAGGGGCCGCAGCCGCCGCCTCGGGGGGGAGCACCCCTCGTATGGGCCGCTGGTCTTCCATCACAGACGAGATCACGGGTCTAAGTGAGTCGCCTAAGGATGTTGGCGACAGAGTCAAGACTCAGTACAAGTAGCGACCAGAAAGTGCCAGGCGCCTGCGGGGGTCGCCCTGCCCAGGTGCTGGGCACCCGCCGACTCTGCTGTGCACTCAGCCCCTCTGTCGGCTCCGCTTTACCAGAGGGGAAACAGGCCCCCGCCGTGGCGTCCCTGCTCTGGGCCACTGGCCGGGCTCCGAGCCCCGGTCTGTCTGGTCTGTCTGCCCCGCCGCCCCCGTGGCCCCTCAGACCAGTTCTTCTCTGTCCACAGTACAATAAGCACCTGTTCGTGCACATCGGCCAGTCGAGCCCCAGCTACAGCGACCCCTACCTCGAAGCCGTGGACATCCGCCAGATTTACGACAAGTTCCCCGAGAGGAAGGGTGGTCTCAAGGAGCTCTTTGAACGGGGACCCTCCAACGCCTTTTTCCTCGTGAAGTTCTGGGTAAGCCTTGGATGACCTCCTCCTTCCCACCCCAGCACGTCGATGACCGCAGGGAGAAAGGAGGAGGGGTGGGCCTTGGCGGCGGCGGGACCTGGGACACGCAGGACAAGAGCGAAGGGCCAGCACAGAGTGGCCCTCTGGTGCCGGGAGCTCAGACCAGATGGGGCCATTGGTGCCGCAGAGCAAGGCCCCCTCCTGATGGCGGGTGATGGTCACGCCCAGGCAGAAGTGCGGCCTCAAGGGGTCTGTAGTACCAGAGAGGACCTACAGGAGACCTGAGGGGTAGTCACCCAAGGCTTTCAATGCCAAGGTTTCCGGGCCCGCAGCGGGGCAGCCGTTGGGCTGGGTGGGGCTTGGAGAAGTGGACGGTAGGCTTAGGCTGGGTCATCCCCAAAGAAACACCGAGCTTCTCCAAGAGCTCAGCCTGTAGCTCGGCCTCCGCCGCCCTCCCCAGCTCACCCCTGCATGGGTGCTGTGTGGATAGAGCCTCCTTCTTTCGAAACCTCCTCCGAGACCAGGAGGCACAGGACCTCTTCCAGGGGCCCAGCACCCAGAGAAAAGGGATGCCGGGAAGAGGGACAGGGCAGGAGAAGCCAGCGGGAGGAAGTGCAGGAAATCCTGGCTGGTGATCAGAGCCTCCGAACCGTCTCAGAGCCCGGAAGCTGGGCCTTTGTTTGGTCTCGGACTTTGATAACCTGAAAGCTGTGCTTTTCCTAGAAGTGGGCCTGTTCACACGAAAGCGTACACGCAGTTCCAGGTGGCTTACTGGCCCCTGGCTAGGAGCTCTTAGCCTAGCCCTCATCCACAACTGAATCTGTGGGGCTGGCTGTCTACAGAAAAGGCAGGAACGGAGACCCAGGGCCCGGATCCCGACGAGGCTCAGTGTTTGCCCTTGCAGGACAGCTTCCTCTGCGAGCTGATGGAGGTTGGCCCTGGGCCTTCAGGGATGGGCAGAGTTAGGCGGAAAAGGGGAAGGGCCTCCGGGGGGCTAGTCATGGGTGAACGTGTAAGAGAGGGAACCGCAGAAAGTAAAACGGGAGAGGTGAGTCTGATCCTGGAAGGTCCTGATCCTACAAGGGTCTGGATTTGACTCTATGCTGGGATGAAAAATAGGTAATAGTTTCTTTTACTTTATCTTATTTTTAAATCAGTGCACGTTCATTGTTATTAATACCAAGAGGCTTAGAAATGAAAACCGTCAGGTTGTCGTCCGCCTCCTCCCAACCCCAAGCCCAGTCCCGAGAGGCAGTCACTGTAAAATGTCACTGTTTATTCTGGGTTTTATCTCCTTAGTTCTAAATATCTGCTTATATTGCTACACTTTGCTGTCACGACTGTGTGTTGTGTATTTATGGTAGAAAAACACTGGCTATGTTACAGCACTTTCCCCCTCATCGTCCCAGTAAGTTATGTAACTTAGTCAACGCAATAAAGCGTTTAGACTTTGTGACAGCGTAGATTGACCACCAGAGTGTGTGAGGAGCACGTGTCATTTCTTGTGCAACTTTTTGTTTTTTCCTAAAAATAAATGGTTCTTTCGCTTGCACATTTCTAAAAAACCTACTATTAAAATTTTACAAATTGTTCTATCATAACCAACATATAAAATTTAAAAAACTTGTTTTTCACGCAGTGCTCAGGCCTCTCAGAGAATTTATCCTTTGTCCCTTTCTCCTTCTGGATGCCTCTGTTCTGCTCCAATTTGAACCGGTTTTCCTCCAGGCCTGCTCAACAGCTGTCCCGAGACCTCTGTTTACTGCTCCTCTGTTTTGAATCTACAGTTTCCTAGATCTCCTATTTCTCTCTTTTTTGGTGTTCCCCCCTCATTTTGCTGGAATACATTCTCTAGTCCCTTCCTAAGAAAAGGTGCATGGTAGATAAGTGTTCTAAGTCTACCTGTTTGAAATGTCATTTCTTTTCAGTACTTGATTCATAGTTTGGGTACAGAATCTCTATCGTAAATGATTTTCCCTAAAAGTGGTTTTCAAGAATCATTTTTTGGTTGCTCCGATGTCTTACGAGAGTAGTCCGGTAGTATTCTAATTCTCTGTTCTTTGTTATGTAACTCGGTTGTTTTTAGCCTCTAGGAGTTTTGCATTTCCTCTCTGTTCCTTTCGTTAAATTTCACATTGATGACCTTTGGGATCTGTGTTGTTTTTCTTCCTATTTTTGAGCCAGGTACTTGGTAGGCAGTGAGATGAGAGTCTCTCAATTCGGTAACTTTACTTACATTATTTCTTTTTCTTTGTTTTCTTTGTGTTCTTTTCCAGGAACCCCTGTTAGTCTGATGTTGGATATCCCGGACCTATCCTCTCTGATTTTTACCATTTATTTATTTTCCAATTCATTTTCTTAGAGACTTTCTTAACTTTATCTTCTAATTTAAGAGTGAATCTGAGTGAATATTCCATAAAACCCGAAGTAACATTGGCATGAATGAATAGTTCTTCTTTCATGTAAAGTAAGTCTGGAGATAGAGTGTCCAGGTCTGGTCCAGCAGCTCCGTGAAATTACCAGAGACCCTACTCTTCTCTATCTGCCATCCTCAGTGTGTGGCTTCTGTTCTTAAGGTCAAGGCTGCTGGGGTTCCAGCCATCACATCCATTTTTCAGGCATCAGGCAAGGGGAAAGCCAACTTAGTTCCCTTTAAGGAGCCTTCCTGGAAGTCCCACACAATTCTCAATTAGTTGTTTGTTTGCATGTAGCTGCAAAGGAGCCAGGGAAGTGTACTCTTTTAGTTGAGTAAGTTGCCATTCTGAATAAAATCAGGGTTCTGTTACTACAGAAAATGAACGACTCTTTCAATTGTTGATGTGTCGTAGTTTAACTGATGGCATTTTTTTCTTAATTGTAAAATCTTGGTGCATTGTACATTTAGTGGTGAAATAGATTAACAGAATATGGTGGCATTCTCTGCCCACCCCCACCCCGCCCCTTGTATCGAATATTTAATTTTGACCATGACGTTTTTAATTTTTAAGAGCTCCTTCTTCTTCTTTGATTGCATCCTGATCTTGTTTCATGTCTATTTTTTAACTTTTCTTCTGCTCCCTTTGTTTCCTTTTCATCCCATTTTCTGTCTGGGTCTTTGTCTTTCAAGTTGGAGGATTTTCTCAAATGTCTATAATTCTTGGCCAGATTTTTTGGTCCTTATTTTTTTGACAGCTTTATTGCTATGTAATTCACTTACCATATAATTCACCTACTTAAAGTGTACAATTCAGTATTTTTAGTGTATTCACAGAGTTGTGCAACCAGTTAATTTTAGAACATTTTCATCACCCCCAAATAAACCCCAAACCCATTAGTTATCACCTCCACCCCCAGCCTTAGGCAACCCTAATCTGCTTTCTGTCTTTATAGCATTTTTAGATATTTCACATAAATGGAATCTTACAATATATAGTCTTTTGTGACTGGCTTCTTTCACTTAATGTTAAGTTTTTAAGGTTTAGTCGTATTATAGCACATACCAGGACTTCATTCCGTTTTATGGTTGGGTAATATCCCACTGTCTGGATAGACCACATTTTGTTTATCCATTCATCCGTCAGTGATGGGCATTTGGGTTGTTTCCACCTTTGGGCCATTGTGAATAATGCTGCTATGAACTTAATATACAAGTCTTTGTGTGGACATAGCTTTTCATCTCTCTTGGGTAGATACTTAGGCATGGAATTGCCGGATCATATGCACTATGTATTTATTTATTTTTGGCTGCATTGGGTCTTCGTTGCTGTGCAGGCTTTCTCTAGTTGCGGCGAGTGGGGGCTACTCTTTGCGGTGCGTGGGCTCCTCATTGCGGTGGCTTCTCTTGTTGCAGAGCACAGGCTCTAAGCACGTGGGCTTCAGTAGTTGTGGCTTGCGGGCTCTAGAGCACAGGCTCAGTAGCTGTGGTGCACGGGCTTAATTGCTCTGCGGCATGTGGGATCTTCCCGGACCAGGGCTTGAACCTGTGCCCCCGGCATTGGCAGGCAGATTCTTAACCGCTGAGCCACCAGGCAGGTCCCCTCTTTTTGCATTCTTGACAGTGTCCTTTGAAGCACAACCTTTTCCATTTTGATGAGGTCCAGTGTATCCTTCCTTTTGTTGTTCGGGCCTTTTGTCCATGTCCAGTGACTGGGAACTCTGTGGACAAGGTGTGGGCCTTGCTACCTGCTGGGCTTCTCTTTCAGGTGGTCGGGGTTGGGGAACCAGCTGCTTTATCGAGGACGCTAGTAAATGTCAGCATATTTACTGGACCTTTTCCTTGCCTGAAGTGGTTCAGTTTCTCCAAAGAAGACTCCTACTGTCCCCCCACCCCTTGGCAGGGACAAACGAACATTCTAGCAGTGGGGCAGGGCGAGGGCTAGGGGAGCCGACCGTTTCTTAGGCAGCGTTCACCTCATGCCCTGGCTCCCACCCCCTCTCCTGACATGCCTGGGGGCCCGAAGACCTGACGCCCTCCTGTGTAATTTCTTCTCCTGATGTGTGAAGAGTGGGGGCCCGGAGGCCTGACCACCCGGTGTACAGCCTTTCAGCCGGTTCCTTGTGTCATATCCTGCGCCCCCCTGGCCATCACTGTCCGGGCCCCTGTCGTCCCGAGGGTGGTGCTGACTCCCACCCGGCACCCCTCTGAGGCACTTTCAGGCTGTAACTCTTCTTGCGTCCGTTTCCCCGCAGAAGCCATCCTAGCTCAGATCAGCTGTCAGTCCCCTGGAATTCGTTGAATTCTCCTGTCCGTTTGGTCTTCCTCCGTTTCTTCGTGTGTGTGGTACAACGCATTAAAAAAGGTCTTTGCGCTCATCCTGCTGGCTCTCTGGACGGGGAAATGTGAACTTGTAGGGTCAGTCTCCGTTTTTTGTTTTTTTTTTTTTTTTGAGGTACGCGGGCCTCTCACTGCTGCGGCCTCTCCCGTTGCGGAGCACAGGCTCCGGACGCGCAGGCTCAGCGGCCATGGCTCACGGGCCCAGCTGCTCCGCGGCATGCGGGATCTTCCCGGACCGGGGCACGAACCCGCGTCCCCTGCATCGGCAGGCGGACTCTCAACCACTGCGCCACCAGGGAAGCCCCAGTCTCCCATTTTAACCAGAGGTCCACGAGGGCCACCGCTAATGGATCGGTAGCAGTTGTTTGGAGCGCTGGGTCGAGGAAGATCTGGAGGGAGCCCTTCCTGGATTGACTGGTAATGTCTGCCATGGGTGCAGCAGGGGAGGGTAGTGTGCATTGCCTACATGTTTACCATCCCGTTGTTTAGGTGATGAGGAGTCCTTGAAGGTTGTTGAACGGGGCATGGCCAGAGCTGTGCTTGGTTACATGCATTAGCCATCCAGACTGACAGCTGCAATACAGGCCGAGAGAGAGACCTCAGCCTCCTTAGGGCCTCAGTGGAGAGGCTGGCGTTAGAGTCTGATGTGCGAGGCAGGATGCCAGGCTCCTTTTCTCAGGAAGGGCTTAAACCATCTCACTTCCCTTTTCCTTCTCCCTCTTCTCCCTTCCAGCCCTGAGCGTGGGAGTTGGAACCACAGCAGCCAACTAGCACGGGCACCATCCGGCCAGCGGTGGCGACTCCCACCTCCTGCGTGTGTCCAGGGAGGTGCCTGGCCTTTCCTTAGGAGAGCCTCCGCCCTCTGTCGCCCACTCCTTCCCCCACCCCCCGAGCCTGTCCAGGAACAGGAAGTACGCCCTTGGCTCAGCTACCTGAGGGTTCAATTTAAGGCGACCCCTGACCAGGGAGGCCTGGCTGGCAGGAGGCGTATGGGGACACCACCCTGGTCGTGGCAGATAGCATACTGGGGTGACAGTATTCTGTATTCTTCTAGCCACCATTCCAGATGAGAGCCATCCCAGGCCCCCATTTCACAGATGGGGAGACTGAGGCATGGAGTAAGCAAGGGTCTGGCTCTGAGACCCCCAGCCTGGGCAAGCCTCGCTCCTGTAGTCCTTCTTGTGATGCACACGCCGAGGTAGATCGAGGCAGTCGGCGGCAGGTCACCCCAGGCACTGTTCATAGCCTGACTTGTACTAGCGTGTTTCATCCTTGCCACACCCCTGCAGGGAGGTATAGCTGACAGCCTCGTTCCGTACAGGGGAAGGTGAGGCACAGAGAGGTGAAAGCATGTGCCGGGCAGCCCAGTCCGCAGTGACAGAAGCAGGATCAGTGCCAGCCAGCCCCGCTCTGGGAGTGTGCTCGGAACCGTCACCCCGCACCATCCTGCCTTGCCGGGTGGCTGGGGTCCCCCGTGCGGCCCCGTGCTCCCCCTGCTTCTGGGGGAGAAGGCTCTGGGTAGCCTAAGAAGGGCCCTGCGCCCCCGAGGAAGGGCAGCTAGTGGGGGCAGGGAGAGAGCAGTCTCAGCTGTGCATTCAGTGTCGAGCCGGCACTGGGGCTTCTTGGGGCTTCTAGAGCCCAGGCTTCCCTTCCAGGAGATGGGCAGGGCTGTCCTGCCTAGAGATCAGAGCTGGCAGGTGGAAAGGAGGACCAGAGGATCCTTCTCCTACCTGGCTCGCGACCCTCGTCCTCTCCTTCCTCCTGAGTCTGGGGAGGCTGGAGGTGGGGGTGGGGGAGGAGAGAAGGTGGAGACGGTGGTGCTGGGCAGCGTGATTGGGCGGGTTCCACGCCGGGCCGCTGTGCTCCGTCCACAGGCTGCGCACACAGCCCGTGCCGTGCGGACCTGATAGGAGCTTGCGTTCCGAGTGGGAGAATCAGAGCAGGTCCCGCCTGCTCTGTGTGGGAGGGGGTGGGCTGCCAGTGAGCCCTCCCAGCGTGTCAGGAGAGCGAGGCAGGCAGCCCTCTGCCTCTGGGCCCTCTGCCCAGCTGGAGAGCTGTGTCCCGAGGGAGTCTCGGCTCCTGTGGGCCCTGTTTCTCCACCTGAAAAGTCAGTACTTTGTTCCGGAGGGCCTGCGAGGGGCTTGTGTCTGAGGACCCTGATGAGTGGGGTCGGCTGGGGGTGGGAGGGTGGGCACGTGGGCGGCCAGGGCACCTTGGCTGTCGTCCAGTCCCTCTCCTCCTGCGTGGGGAAGGTAGAGGCGCCAGGGAAGGACAGACCTGGGATGTGGGAGAGGAAGGTCTCCTGCGTGCTAACCACGGGACTTGGGGTCCTCCCAGGCAGCCCCGGCGCCCTAGCCATCTGGAACCCTCCTCTCCTGCGCCCTGGCCTGTAGCTGGTGTGAGACTGACCACACAATTAGGAAGGGATGCTGCCAGGAGAGGACAGTGTCGCCACACACCCCCCTCGCCCCACCCCAAAGCCTGGCGGTTTTCTCGTCCGGCCCCAGGCCCTGGGCACGCAGGCTGAGGAGTGGGTCAGAGCCCACTTGGAGTGGGAGAAGGACTTTGATGTCCCAGCTCGGCCTCCTGTCCCCCTCCTGCCGATGGTACTGTTCTCTTTGGTGGGGATGGGTAGTAAGTGGCCGGCTCGTGGGCCGCCGGGACTCATCGGTTCCAGCTGGCGGTGGCATTGGGGGCAGGAGGGGTTGGGTGTCAGGCTGTGCTCCGCGGATGTGAGATGCAGGGGCTGAGAAGCTCCCAACTCCCCCAGGACATGTGAGACCAGCAGAGGCCACCTCTGTCCTTAGGCAGTGAGAGAGGGGACTCTTACACGCTGATGGCCGTGAACTCCAGTCTGCAGATTGAAAATGCCGGGCAGAGCTGGGCCGAGGCCGGGCAGGGAGGACAGTACCCCAGACCTTCCTCCGTCGAAGGGCCCTGACATTTCTCCCAGGCACATACCAGCCCATAACAATGAAGCTGAGCCCCCTGGCCCCCAGGCCCGGCTGTCCCGGCTCATCTGTCAGCCACCCGATCCGCTGCACCTGTTCCAGGCCCAGCCTGGGAGCTGCCACCGCACCGTAGCTATGAATAGGGTGGAGGGCCGGGGGCCGCGGGGGCACTCTCAGGGTAACGTCGGGGGCAGCTTTGCTCTCAGGCTGAGAAGGCAGAGACGCTGAGCGTGTGCGGGGAGGTTCTCAGATTGGGGGGGGTACGCGGTGGGGCTGCAGGAGGTGCTGGGTCGTAATTAGGATGGCACTGAGGATGGTGAGGTGCTGCGGGGTGTGCGTTTCTCGCTGGCCGGGGTTCCCCGGGACCAAGCAGTGGGACCACAGGGTCGGTTCTGGGGCAGACATTGGACCGCCAACGTCTGAGACAGATGAGGCGTCTGAGACTTTCATCTCCGCCCCATCTCCTTCTCTCTCTCTCTCTCTCTCAAGCACCAGCTCACCTGTTCTACCTGCTCCCCCAAAAGTCACACACTCCATGAGAGCAGAGACAACACTGCAGCCTCTTTGGGCGCCCCCTGTCCCGGCCATGCTGGGCCAGGCAGGATAAACGGGCAACGGAGCGACTGGAAGGACCAGGCGAGTGGGAGGCGATGCCAGGAGCCCCTGGAGTGTCTTTGAGCCGGGGCGGGGCTCCGAGGACTGGCAGGGGTGCAGGGGGTGGAGGCCCCCCTTGTGAGCACAGGACCGCTCCGCACGCAGAGCCGCCGACAGGGGAGAGTTCCAACAGCCCCGTGTCACCCTGTGGAAGGCACACCGTGTGCCAGGCCCGAGCCCTGGGAGAGCTTGGTTCCCGCCTCGAGCGTGCTTACCATGTGGAAGGGGCAAGGCCAGGCCCTGCCAGCACAGGGTGGTGACGGGCACGTCCCATCCCCGCGGGGCGCTGGGGAGAGCCTGGAGGGGCCATGCCAGCCCTGCCGGAGCCCGGGGCACAGTGCACGGATTCACATTTCCTCATTAACAGTTAGGTGACTGTTTTCATGTCTATTAGGAGAAACAGAATCCCTGATGTCACGGGTATGACTGCTTAGAATAAGAATGAGTTGATTTGAAAGAAACCGTTAGGGGCGGAGTGGGGCGTGTGGAGAGTGGGACGTGAATAGCATCAATCAGGGGGAGGACGGCGGTGGCTGCATCCGGGAGACATCAGTTCACGTCCTGGCCTCGCCCCCTCGTCCGGGCGCCTGCCCTCCCCAGGAGCCGGGCTCCCTGCCAGCTCTTTTCCAGGCACGGTCCACGTTCCTGCCCTGCGCTCATGTGTCTCAAGCACACACGAACTGTCCCCCAGGCCTTTTTGAGGACGTCCGACGAACCCGGTCTCCGAGGAGAAGCGTGTGACTCAGTAGAGAGAACAGGAGACAGAGAGCTGGTGCTGTCCCCGGGGCCAGGTTTAACTGCACAGCCCGTCACAGCAGCAATTAATTCCCAGCCCACCGCAGGCCTGGCCCACCTCCGCAGGCCCCTGGGCGTCCCTGCCCCGCCCCACGCCCACCACAGATGCGGGAGACTGCTGCTCATTTTGGAGTTTGGTTTTTCTCCTTTTCTTTCTTTTGGCCACGCCGTGCAGCTTGCGGGATCTTTGTTCCCCAACCAGGGATTGAACCCAGGCCCCCAGCAGTGCCAGTCAGAGTCCTAACCCCTGGGTGGCCAGGGACGTCCCTGTAATTCATTTTCTTCTTTCTTCCTAACGGCCCCATGAAAGCCCTTGCTGGGCACACTGAAATGTATGCCATCTAGGTCAACACGGAAGCAGCCTTTATTTTCATCATAAAGGTAACACATCCTCGGGGCTTCTCTGGTGGCGCAGTGGTTGAGAGTCCACCTGCCGATGCAGGGGACGCGGGTTTGTGCCCCAGTCTGGGAAGATCCCACATGCCGCGGAGCGGCTGGGCCCGTGAGCCATGGCCGCTGGGCCTGCGCATCTGGAGCCTGTGCTCCGCAACGGGAGAGGCCACAACAGTGAGAGGCCCACATACAGCAAAAAAACAAAAAAAAGTAACACATCCTCGTTCTGCTTTATGACCTGCTTTTTTCTTTCTTTCTGCTCAACATTATGTTGTAGTCAGTTCACAATAGTAAATACAGGTCCCTGTCGACACGGTGTGTGGCTCTGTAATATTTCTGCTGTGCCCAAGACAGTTGCCCCCCTGCTAGTCTAGAGGGTCTTCTTGCTCTTGGAAAACTTCTTTCCCCAAAGGAGAGAAAAGTAACGACTTTGATGGCCAGGGGCAGAGCAGCCCGGGGCCTGGCTCTGAATCCTGCTGGAAACTTCCCAGGGTTCTGGGGCTCCCTGTAACTTTGTGCAGAAGAGTCCTTGGGGTCAGAATCCTTACCGCGGTCAGGAGCTCCCCTGCGTTTGTGGGGCTGCACTCTGGGTCCCGCTGGGCAGTGATCTGGGACGAGTTGCGTGGATGGGAGGAGAGGCTTCCCCCTAAGAGTAAGCCATTTGTGATGTTTGCACACTGCTTCTGAGTCTGAAGCCGCTCTGTTAGCACCTCAAACGGGGTGATTGGCTGTGGAGCCCAGGTTCCGGAGTGGGGACCCCTCTGGTTGGGGGCTTCGCCGAGGCACCGAGCAGCCTCACCCAGCGTCTCTCGGCTGGGCGGGAGAAGCAGCGGAGCCGGAGCCTGAGGACCCAGGACCCGTGACTCATCCGCTCTGTGGCCTTGGGCAAGGCCCGCGGTCGGGGAGCCTGAGATCAGACTGAGGCCCCCGTCCTGCCTTGTCCCCCTCGCAGGGAGTGGGTGTGAAGTCATGAGTCTTATTACCCACCTTTCCTTGGGGGGGCAACTTCAAATCACCCCAACACACAGCAGGAGGCGTCCTGGACCCTGCCTTCAGGTGCGAAGCTGATCAGAGGCCCGGGGGCTCCCACGCCAGGCTGGGGAGGGGTTCCCTTTGGCAAACGGGCTCGATGAGAGGGTGCTAACCAGACTTCTGTCGGGCACAGAGCTCTCAGAGCAACTGCAGAGGAGCCCAGGGGAAGGAGGCCGGTGTTGGGGAGATTGATCCGGAGGCAGAACAGAGATGCAGAAGGTCAAGGGTGGCTGGGCTCGCGGTACCCCAGAGATGGCGGGAGGCCAGGCCCCCAGAGCCACCGCTGAAGGGACACTGGCAGGGCCCTAATGTTCTAAAGACCGATTTGGGGCCCCGCCTGCTGGGCTGTTGGTACCCAGTGGGCAGCAGGGCCGGGAGCTGATGCAGGCCCAGGTTCTTGCCATTGTTTGGGGCACACGGCCTGACTTTGCACCAGGCCTGCGTGTGGATGGACGAGGGAGCTTTCCGAGGTCCTGCGTCCACGTTTTTTTCTGAGCCCCCTGATGGCGTCCTGGCCCTGGGGCCTGGGCTGTGGCCCCAGAGGCCTCCTCAGTGCCGCCCCCAACAGGGCCCCTGTGAGTTACCGCCCCTCCTTGGTCTCCCCTTGTCTCCCTCCAGGCAGACCTCAACACCAACATCGAGGACGAAGGCAGCTCCTTCTACGGGGTGTCCAGCCAGTACGAGAGTCCTGAGAACATGACCATCACCTGCTCCACCAAGGTCTGCTCCTTTGGCAAGCAGGTGGTGGAGAAACTGGAGGTGAGCACGCGCCGCTGCTCGCCCGCCTGGGCGCCAGACCGTCGCGCCCCTGCGGCCCGGGCTTCTCACCTCTGTGCCCAGATATGTCTGAATGATGCAGTCTGACCCTCGCCGTGCCTCTTCATTGACAACCCACCTCCCGTCCAACACAAGCAGAGCACCTGCCCCCCCTCCCCATCCTGGTGGGCCTCACCTGTTGCCCGTCAGGTCACAGGGAGCCGTTCCAGCGCCCCAGAGCTGAGCTCCCCTACAGCTCTTAACCCACGACCTCTCGGGTGGTTGCGGGCAGCAGCGGTCTCTGAGAAGCTCTTTGAGTTAGTTATTTCTAGCGAAATTTTAATTTTGAGGTCGCTGTGGCTCCACGTGCAGTGGTAATCCCTTCCCTAGTTGCCCCGATGGCAGCATCTTACATACCTAGAGTGGACCATTAGTAACCTGGCTGTTGACACCGACGTAGCCCACCAACCCGAGTCAGATTCCGTCCGTTTACACGCACTCACTTGTGTGCATGCCTGTGTGTGTGCGCCCAGATGTGTAGCTACCCATACGTGACGGTTCCGTGGCCACAAGGTCCCTGTGGCCCGTCCCCCATGTGCGGCCGGGATTGAGCTGTCATTCCGTCTTCGTCTCCACGTCTTGAAGCTCCTTCCTCCAATACCCGGCGTGTGGGTCACAGGGGGTGGGGGGTGCTCTGTCTCGAGGGCTCCCTGGGCTCTGCCCGTCCTTCCCACTTAAGGCCGGGCGGGTGGTAGAGCTTCCTCACGGGGCCGGCCAGGTTGGCCTTGGGCGGCGGCCTCCTAAGCCCCACTGTCCCCGGGCCCCGCAGACTGAGTACGCGCGCTACGAGAACGGCCACTACTCCTACCGCATCCACCGCTCGCCGCTCTGCGAGTACATGATCAACTTCATTCATAAGCTGAAGCACCTGCCCGAGAAGTACATGATGAACAGCGTGCTGGAGAACTTCACCATCCTGCAGGTGTGCGCGCAGGGGTGTGCGCGGGGGTGTGTGCGCAGGGGTGTGTGCAGGGGTGCGCACAGGGGTGGGCGCAGGGGTGTGTGCAGGTGTGCGCGCGCAGGGGTGTGCGCGGGGGTGTGCGCAGGGGTGGGGGTGAGAGCGGGCGGTGGGCAGGGAAGGTGGCATGCTGTCTCCTGGGCCCGACCCCCTCCTCCCCTCACCCCTGCAGGTGGTCACCAACAGAGACACGCAGGAGACGCTGCTGTGCGTCGCGTACGTCTTCGAGGTGTCGGCCAGCGAGCACGGGGCTCAGCACCACATCTACCGGCTGGTGAAGGAATAAGAGACCGGGGAGCAGGGAGGGGGGCAAGACATCGTGTGCGCAGGGACGCGGGGTGGGGACCCGCGGGGGCAGCCCCCCCGAGCGCCAGGAGAGTTGAGGTCATGACTCTTCTACCAGGAACGTGACCCCGCAGTGCCTAAGCCCAATAAACGCAAGACCTGGGCACCTTCGGAGGCCCCGTCTGGCTGTGTGAGCCCCGGGAGGGGCTGAGGGAGCAGGCGGCTGGCTGGGAAACGGGCCGGAAGCAGCCCCGGGGTGCCGTCCTGAAGCCAAGGCCCCAGTGGACTCGGCCAGGACCGTCCAGACGCTGAAGCTCAAGACGGGTCAGCCCCTGCGCTGCACTGGAGCCGCTGCCGGCCACGCTGGGAGGCCTGAGGGGGGCGTGGGTCCGCGGCCAGCTGGGAGTGACGGATGCATCCGCCCTGGCCACCTCTGCTGCTGCTGCCCCAGGACAGCCGGCAGGGAGGCGCGGCCCAGTCCCGGGGGGGTGGGTTTCAGGTGTGGAGGTGACTGAACTCTCGGGAGGTTGGAAGTGGACGCAGTCAGAGCTCTTTAGGTAGTTTTCATCCGTCTCCAGGCAGGGGCTCCGTGGCCACGCTGGCTGCCCGGGGTGGGGTGGGTCCCAGGTCAGGGGAGCCCGAGACAGCGAGTGTGGGAGTGCAGTGGTGCAGCCAGCTTTTGAGTGTGGGCGGTGAGGCCGGAGTCACGCGGCCTCCTCTGTGGTGGGAAGGCCAAGACAGTTGGTCAGAGGTCTGCGGTGGACCAGTGGTTTGAGACCACGCAGTCTGCATGGTCTGTGAGTCTCAGCGCAAACCCCTCCCAGCCAAGAAGCCTGCCGGGTGCCGCCTTGGAGCAGCCCAGGCCGTCCACGCCCTCCCTAAGTCCACTCCCTACCCAAAGGTCAGGTTCTGTGCGCCGCTCCCGCTGCGCCCGGAGGGGACCCGCGGAGGGATTTCCCTGGTCTGTTTCTCCTGGGAACTGGCCTCAGTCCTCGTGTTCCCTGCTGCCCGAGCTGTCTCAGCGTGAGTGTCCTTCCTCCCTGTAAAGGGGGATGGGCGCAGTGAGGAGGAAAGATCACGTCGGTAAAGGGCCTGATGCAAGATGCACCAGATACAGTAAACATTATCATCATCCCCTTATCCCTGCCCTCGGGGCTCTCGGGGCCCGGCTCTTTGCTGCCATCTAGCGGCCATTTGGCATCACCTTCTCTAGTGGGGAACCGCAATTCCAGGAGCCTGGGGCCGAAGGGGAACAAGATTCAACCTGCAGGTGGTGTGTGTGCCCAGCACTCAGGGAGATGTATGGGGATAAGAAGCGAGTAAGACGACGTTGAGGAGGTGTTACGGAGCAGTTAGGAGCAAGGGCTCTGGAGTCAGGCTGCTAGGATTGGAATCCTGGTGCTCAGCTAGACTAGCTGTGTGGCCTTGGGGCACGCTACCTAATTTCACTGTGCCTCAGTTTCCCCGTCTGTAAAATGGGTATAACAACAGTACCTACCTCGTGTATGCAGAGCGCCTAGCACGGTGCCGAGCACACAGCGTGTTCGATACACACGCGTTATTATTCATAGCATCTGACTCCTTGCAAGCTGGGAAGTCAACCTGGAAAACTCTTAAGTGGGGTGAGCGGTCCTCAGAGCAGCTGGAGTTCAGAGGTGGGAGGGGGCAGGGTGTGGAAGGTTCGGGGATGAGTGGGAAATTGAGAGGGGCTGCCCCTTGAAAGAGGGGCAACGTCTAGGTAAGCAGCCTGTGGACGGCTGCTAGGCTCCATGCCAAGTTGTGTGACCCTCGTGCGTGCGGGGACCCAGCTCCCCCTTGTGGATGATGTGACGTGGAGGGGGCCTTGGGGTCCCTGAGAAGCACTCACACGTCCTCCTCTGTTTAGTGTCTGCTAGGCTCTCCCGCCCTCCCCCCTCCCAGCCCCTGTTTCCGGGGCTGTCAGAATAAGGGGAGCTCGTGACGCCTGCCCTCCCAGCACGACTGAACCTTCCAGCAAGGGCTTGAGAAGCGTGTGTGAGCAGCCTCTGGGCCCTGGGACGGATGCACACACTAGGTCCCTTGTTTTGTATCGTGGGTGAGGGCTGCCAGTGCAGCTGTCGGGTCCACGTGTTGGCTGTGAGTCTTCCCTTCTCTTTAGGAACTGACCTCAGTAGCCTAAGGGACACTAACCTACTTAGAGCTGGAAAGTCCAAACCGGTCACAGCCACGGAGAACACAGGTGCAGGCGCCTCTCCCCGCGGTGTCGTGCAGACCGCGGCCCTCGGGGCCCGCAAATGGGAGACCCGACCCGGCCCCGCCTCTCCTGCAGCCTCATCTGACACCCCCCTGCGCCCCTCCCGCCTTTCGGCTCTGGCCCTGGAGAACTGTCACTCATTCTTCAAGAGCCAGCGTGGAGCCACGTCTTCTCCCGCAGAAGGGCCTGTTGCTCCTGTCCTGGCGTGGAGAAAGCGTTCCATTCACAACCCGTCAGAGCACCTGCCACGCGTCCCTGGACAGAGGGCCTGTGTCACCTCTTCCACCCTCACCCGGGGGCGCTGTGCTCTCCCCGTTTTAAAGATGAGGAAGGTGGGGTCTGGAGAGGCCGGCTGACTCGCCTGAGGCTGAATGCGTTTATCCACTCGCTTAACACACGTTTATTTAACTTCTGCTTCGTGCCAGGCGCGGGACGTACTGATGGCCGGGACAGACGGGGTCCCTGGGAGCTTGCGTTTTACTGAGGAGGGAAGACAAAGTGAGCGGGTGAAGGACGTGCAGACTGACGGGTGCTGGCAGGAGAGGGCGCCGAGGCCGCGGCCTGGGGGGCGGGCGTGACGCGTGTCCCGGGGACAGCAGGGAAGCCACAGCAGGAACCCAGAGATGCAGGCCCAGATCCCGCCCAGGCCCTGCCCCGCGCTCGGGAAGGGCTTCGGCTTTTTCCGCGTGTGATGGGAGGTCCTGGAAGTGTTTTAAGCAAGGGAGTAAGACTGTCGGGTCTGATTTCTGGGAAACAGCACTGGTGGCCGTGGACCACAGAGCAGTGCGCGTCCTGGTTTCCGAGTCAGCCTCGCCCCCTGGACTCAGCATCTGGCTGGGGAGACCGTAGCTGCCCTGCTCTGTCACTTTCTGTAACCTGAACCCACGTCTGGAACACAGCAGGTGCCTGATGAACGTTTGAAGGGTGCCCGTGTGCAAGGGTGTGACCCGTGCCTTTTGGGCCTGGGAGGGGTGATGGGTGGGTGTCCCCGAGCCTGCGGGATAGGACTCTGCTGACATCAGGAGTCAGCAGGCGGGGATGTGGAAACAGGATGGGTGCCTGACCCATGGGGTCCGATGGCCCAGCAGACAGTGCCCCAGTGACCACCAGTGACCTTCCATAGGGTGGGTGACCTTCTGCATGCGACAGGAGTTTGGGAGGCGCGTGTGACGCGGCCCCGCCCTTCTGGGACCGGAGCCAGGCTGAGGAGCGCGGGGCTGTGTGTACCAGCTTGGGGCCCCTGCTTCCTGGCCCGCCCACGGGGCTCGGAGGGCAGTGGGGTGGAGCAGGGCCCGGGTGTCCCTTGTTAGCAGGGGTGGCGACAGCAGGGAGCCCCACAGGGACCGGGCCACCAGTGCACACCTGGGCTGCACCTGCCTGGAGGAGGGACTCGAGCTGGAGCGGGGGCGGGCTTGATTTTCCCCCTCATCCCAGAGGTCACCGCGTTTGACCCCTTCTGACATTACTGCCCAAGGCAGGAAACGAGAAGGTAACTCCGGATAAGTTGTTCTTGAGAACGGAAGCCCCGGAGCCAGGCTGCTCCAGGACTGAGTTGGCTTCTTACAAGTCGTGTGACCTTGGGCGAGTGACTTACCCTCCGGGAACCTTTGTAACCTCGTGTGTGAAATGGGAATAAAGTGGGCTCACTGTGGGGAGGAAGAAGGTGACCGCACCTGTGAGGGGGCAGGTCCACACCTGTGAGGGGCGGGCCCACACCTGTGAGGTGAGAGGTCCACACCTGTGAGGGGCGGGCCCACACCTGTGAGGGGAGAGGTCCACACCTGTGAGGGGCGGGCCTACACCTGTGAGGGGAGGGGTCCACACCTGTGAGGGGGCGGGTCCACAGCTGGCCCGCGGAGTCGGGCGAAGAGGACCATCCCACCCCGGCCACGGACGCTCACGTGTTCACACAGCACTCACACGCTGAATACACACACACACACACTTAGGCGCGCACACACACTCCTACGCACTATATACACCTACACACACTCACCACATACCTACTCACTGTATACACACATACCTACACACACAGTGAATACACACACGCTTACACACATTCATACACTCATCACGCACACACATGCGTATACCACACCTACACACACACCACATAGACGTACACACACACTCACCACACAGATGTATACACACACACACACACACACACACACACGCTCATCGTTAGGCAAAAGCTCTGCTCCGATGCCCCTCGAAAGGCAGAGAGGAGGCCTCGGGGCTCCGGGTCGGGCAGACTTTCCTCCTCACTTTGGGGTCAGAAACAGGGGAGCAGGTGTTCTTCATTGAGAAAATAACTCTCGAAAGGGAGGGCCAAGCCACTCCGAATAAGAAACTGTCCCGAGTTTGGTTTCTGTGTTACTTCCTGAGACAGGACGGGTGTGGTGGGCACGCACCTTCGCGGAAGGCTGGAGCCCAGCGCGAGAAAACCGTGTCTCTGAGCTCATGGATGTCTGATTCAACTTTAAGTTTTTTGTATTCTGCTCTGTAAACCCCCTTTGTCTCCACATCTTCAGTAAAGTCTGCTCCACACACCAAGGCCTTTGTGCGAGTGATTTCTTTGTATGGAAATGAAGGAGCCCCAGGCGCTGTTGGTAGAGCACAAGGCAGCCGCTGCAGAGCCGTCCAGTCTGGACCAGGCCAGGGGGAGCAGCGTCTCAGAGCCGCCTACCAGCTGACGGCCCCTCCCGAGAGGACAGGAGAAGGGGCCGCGCGCGGGGTGACGTCCCAGCCCGTCCGAGCCCTTGGAAGGATGTGCCTTGGCTGCCATCCGAGCCAGTCAGTCGCCTCCCAGCTCTTGCGAGGCTCTGGGTTCTGTGAGCGCCGCAGTTTCAGACGCAGAGTGTTAGGTGCTTAATAAGCAACAACTGGACTCAACTCCCCGGATTTGAAGAGCCACGAAAGCAGGAGGTCCGGGCCGCGCCTGGCAGGGTGTCGTCCCTACTTTGGCCTCCTAGGAACTTGATTTTAGCCCTTGACCCGGGAGTGAGTGGGCCCACGGCACTGGCTAGCCAGAATCAGAACCGCGAGTGGCAGCGGACTGATGGGCCCAAACCCACTTTACCAGTTCGCCTGAGCACACCCAGGGCACGTGTGTCAGCACCTGCCCTCCTCCTGGGGGCCCTTCCTCTCCAGGAAGCCAGGGCACCCGCAGACGGTGGCTGGTGAGTCTGTGCAAGCGGGCACGTGAGTGACCTCGAAGGACCGAGTGCCAGCATTGGAGAGTGTGAGGCCCTGTCTGCACCTTGGGCGCCTGAATCCTCCCATCCGAGGATCGACGGGTCCTCTTCTCTGGGTGAGAGGTGGCCCCTCTTCCGTCACCACGAGTCCCAGCACGTGGTGCTGAGAAGCTGTGATGCCTGTGAGCATTCGGCCAGTGGGATCCCGCAGACCCTAACGAGCACTTCCGTTCATCCTCACTGGTTGTGGGTTCATAGGGGATCGTTGTGCGTCCCTGTTTAGCCCGGAGCAAATCCCCCCAGCTCTCTCCCTCTGAGTGGTGCCCACGGGGGCCTTGCTCTACCAGTCTCATCCCAAAGGTGGCGGCTGCCAGCCACCTGACACTACGCTCTCCCCTCAGGCCAGGGAGCTGTAGGGACAGCGCTGACCGTGGGCTTTTCGTGGTGCTCAGGTTCGTGGGTAGCCCTGGCATCACCGAGGGGCTTAGGGTGTGGGATGGAGAGAGGGAAGGACTGGGAAAGGAGGGGGTGAGGGGCGAGCCGGGCTGGGAGTGCCCGGCTGTCCCCCAGAGCTTGTCCCGCGGGTGCGGGGCGGCTGGTGTGGCCCACAGCGAGCATTTATTGAGCACAGACTGTATGCCAGGCACGGCTCTGGGTGTGAGCATGGCAGGTGGGACCAGGGGTGTGCAGGGGTCTTTGCTCTCACGGAATTTCCGTTCTGGTCCGAGAGACTGATGAACAGTAAGCAACAAGAAAAAAGAAGTGAGCAGGAAGCAGTTAGCGCTTTGATGAAGGGAAAACAGGAGGATGTCTTAGAACAGGGTTTGGCCATAGCGGGCCTGCTTTTGTAGAGTCTGGGAGCTAAGAATGCTTTTTATGTTTTTAAATGGTTGAAAAAAAAATCCAAAGGAGACTAGCACTGTGACCTGTGACAGTGGTCTGCGGTTCCAGTCGCAGTGTCGGTAAATCGAGTGTCACTGGAGCAGGTCATGGTCACTGTGACCCGGGGTCCGTGGCAGCTTTCGAGCTACGATGTAGGGCTGGGAGGTGGCAGCGGAAACCACTCTTGGCTCATGGTGGCCCTTTCCAGGAAAAGCTCCCGGACTCCTGAGTCAGGGAGTGACGCGGGAGGGGCGGGGGGGCTTCCTCGGAGCGGGTGGCCATCGAAGGCCTCTTCGAGGTGACAGCAAGAGTAGCCACGAGACGACCCAGGGAAGCGAGCCTCCACTTTGAGGGCGCTGAGGTGGGAATAGGGGCAGGAGGGACCGGGGTGCAGCTGGGGTAACGTCCCATCCCTATCTCATGGGCCACATCTTCATTGCTTGGCCTGCGGGTAGCAATGGTTTCAGGGACGTGGTTCTCCTCCCAACCTGATCTGTTTCCTCTGGGTCTGTTTTGGCCTTTGTCGTTTGCGCCAGAGCCTTTGCTCAGAAGGTCACCCTCGGTCGTCCGTCTCTACTTAAGACTGGCACTGACGCTCATGGGAGACTCAGAGCAGGTGGGCAGGTTTGGGAGGCCGGCTGCATCCATGGCCACCTGGCAGGGCTCTCGTGTTAGAATGCAGATTTCTTTAGGGCAGGGCTTCCTGGCCGGGTCAGATTCCATGGAAAGGGCTCCCCCAGTTTCTTGCTGTGGAGAACAATCCGGCTACCAGCATCCTGGGAACCACGTGGGAGAAAAGTGCTGCCCCCCCACCCCCAGTGTTCAGTACGGAACCCCTGTTCTGCACGGGGCTCTTGTGTTCCCCTGGACCCGGTGTCCCCCACCCTGGGGACACTCTGTATCATCCTCTCCAAGGGAAAGGACTCTCAGCTTCTGCCTGCGTAGGGAGGGGCACCCCCCAGCTGCGTGTGGAGTCAGGAGAGGATTTAGAGCGTCACCTCCTTCGGAGCTGCCCTCCCGTCCCCACCTCCGCTTCCAGAGACGCCCAGTGCTGTCAGCTCTTGACTCTGGGCGAGTTCGTTGGTAGAAACTATGTTTCTTTCTGGCTGTCCCTGGGGTAAGGTTCAGCTCTCTTGGTGTGCTAAGTCAGCTGGCACCCATCCTTCTGTTTTCCGAATTTTTGTTCCTATCCTCCTGTTCTCTTTGTCCTTTAGGATTTATAGCTTTAAAAAAATCCTTATGTGGTCATCTTAGAAGGGTTTCAAGAGGGATCAAAATAGATGTATGTGTTGAATCCACCACCTTTGTCCTGACTCACTTATTTGAAGTGTCGCTCTGGCTGTGATGGAAAAGGGGAGGGGCAGGGATGAGTGGCAGCAGGGAGACCCAGTTAGGAGGTCACTGCAAAGTCAAGGAGGGAGGCGACGTGCCCTGGACGCGGGTTAGTGATGGAGAGGAAAGGAAGCCAGTGACCTTGAGATGTGTTTTGAAGATTGTCACTATGACTTCCTGAGGCTTTTGGGTGCAGGGAGGGCAGGAAGGTGGGGAAGCAAGATTAACTCCATGTTTCCTGGCTCAAGTCACATGTTTACTGTGGTGGGAGAGGCTTGGGGAGGAGCAAGTATGTGGGTGGAGATCAGAGCTGAGTTGAGATCCCTGTTAGACCTCTGACTGGAGGCTTCCATAGCAGCTGCCTGTGTGATTCTGGAATGAAGGGGAGAGGTCAGGGCTCGGTCTAGGATTCACGGGCGCCTGGATTGGTATTTTAAGTCTTGAGACTAGATGAGAGCACTTAGGAGGAGAGGAGGTGTCCCCAGGACTGCCCTGAGTCCCTCCAATGTTGAAGGGGAGAAGAGAGGAGAGGAGAGGAGAGGGGAAACCAGGAGAGAGTGGTTTTCTTCTCAGTAGTGGAGAAGAAAGCATTTCCAGGGCAGCGGTGAAATGCTACTGGCGCGTAGATTAAGGTGAAGACAGAGAAATTACCACTTGTGACAGATACGCCCTGGTTTCCCCTTCTTCCTGAGTAATCGGATCCCCCATTTTTAGCTGGGCACATGGTCACTCAGAATAAAAGCCATATTTCCTAGTCTCCCTTGCAGCTAGACGTGGCTTTGTGACTAAGTTTGACCAATGGAGATAATCAGAGCTGCAGTTTCCAGAAGTGTCCTAACAGGGAGAGGGCACGCTCTTCTTCACCTCTCCTTCTTTTCAGTTGACTGGGGTGTGATGTGATGGCTGGATTTCCTGCAGCCATTTTGGACTCTGAGATGACCTTAAGAATGGAAGTTACCCGTGGTAACGCAACGAGATAAAAGGCTCTTGGGTCTTTGATTCCATGGACCACCATTACAGCTCTGGACAGATTTTATATGAGAGAGAAATAAACTATCTTCTTTAAGTCACTTGTATTTTGTGGGGTTTTTTTTGTAATTCGCAGCCAAACTTATTTCTCATCGATACCTCCTGGGATCTGGTGATAAACACAGAGGCAGAGTGTCTGAAGCATGAACAGCTGTAACAACAACAACAGGAATAATCCCACCCCTGACTCTTTATAGCACTTTTCAGTTTCCAGAGCACTTTCAAACCCGCTGTCTTGCTTGACGTTTGCAGCTGCTCTGTGATGCTGTAGACATTTTCTTCCTAGATGAAGGAACTGAGGCGCAGAGAAATCACTCGTGTCGCCTGGTTACTACATCGCAGATCGTATACTTCGACCTGGATTCTCTGGTCCCTCCTTGGTGCTGGTGACCGTAGGTGGACAGTGGGTTGTGAATGTGTAGGAGGTTCTGCCCCAGAGCTTGCCTGGTGCTGGGCAGAGAGCTGGGAGCTGGCCCCGAAGGCCCCGGGAGACACTGGCCTTCAAGGGCAGCAATGAAAGCTTTCTCACTTCTCGGGGAAAATGTGTCTATTTCCACAGGGGTGGAGACTGTGCTGGATAATTAGAGAAGTAAAGATCAGACAGCCACCAACACTGGAGGGAAATGTGTTTTCCAGCTGGCAGGCGAGCGATCCCATTTTGGAAGTACTTGGGTAGCAGTCAGACGTTCAGAGCAAGAGTCTGCGGAGCGTCCTCTGACTGTGGAAATGTTTTCTCGGTATCAAAGGGGATCTGCTTCTCTTTGCAGCCTCCCTTCCAGAGGCCGAGCCCAGCACTTTTGAAGTTGGGCACGCTTCTCTCCTTCTGCTTTTCCTCTTCGGTCATTACTTTGCTGACTTCTTTCCAATTTCTCTCTCTAAATCCCCACTGATCCTGATGTAGACCCTTTGTGGCGGGTGTATGCCTCTGATCGTTTGGCGATTGTTGGGGAGATACAGACTTTAAGCTGATTATGGGTTGCACCTTCCTAAGGGTTTGCGAAGTTGAGATGACTTTGAGTGACTTGCTTGAGGTTATGTAGGGAAGTGCAAGCTGGAACTTGAAGCCAGCCTTGGGACTTGTAAGACCACACACTGCCTCCTAGAAAACCAAGAGCCCCCGGGAACTGCCGTTCTGTCCGTCCCACACAGGGCCCCCTTTAATCTTTTTTTTTTTTAATTTATTTATTTTACTTATTGAATTTTTTGGCTGCGTTGGGTCTTGGTTGCTACGCATGGGCTTTCTCTAGTTGCGGCGAGTGGGGGCTACTCTTCATTGCGGTGCGCGGGCTTCTCACTGCAGTGGCTTCTCTTGTTGCAGAGCACAGGTTCTAGGCGTGCGGGCTTCAGTAGTTGTGGCGCATGGGCATAGCTGCTCCATGGCATGTGGGATCTTCCCGGACCAGGGCTCGAACCCGTGTCCCCTGCATTGGCAGGCGGGTTCTTAACCACTGTGCCACCAGGGAAGCCCAGACCCTCCCCAGCCCCACTGCTGGAGGCACATTAAAGCGAGCCTCACATGCCTGCTCCAGGGAACGGCCCGGCCCCTCCCCACGTACCACAGGCCCACTTGCCCTTCCCCTTCGTCGCACTGAATCTTGGATTCCTGGCCGTGGTCCCTGGCTTTGATATTTGCTGCTGCTGCCTCAGACTTGGCAACTCATCACATTCCCCTTGTAGCTTTTTGGGCCTCGGGTTTTCTCGTTCACCCCGTGCCCTGTTCCTGCCTCTGGTCTGTGTCCTCTCTCGGTCTTGAGTGAGGCGTGCCCTGCCCCCGGCCTGGGCCGGAGATGGAAGCGGCCTTCAGATAGCACTGTGGCCAGGGGCCTAAGAAGACCCAGATCCTTCTCTCGGTCACAGTTCTTCCCCCTCGAGGGAGAGAGATGCCTGCAAGAGGCTCAGCCAGGCACGTACCACTGTCTTTATCAGGTGAGACTCGGACCCCAGTGTCGAATTCTAGAAGGGTTGGCCTGAACGCCTACTACCCAAACAGGCCTCATTTATCCCATAAATAATTGCTGAGCACCTAGGATGTGTCCGGCACGGTTCTGGCTCCTGGGGATGCAGCAGTGAATAGAATCAAAGTCCACGTCCTGGGAGAGCTTACACAGTAGTGGGGGAATCACACGACAAATAAACAAAACTGCGCCAGGCCTCCTGTCCTGCTTATCCCCTCTCCCACCACAGCCGTACCCAGACAGTCTAGGGTACGATCTCTGTGAATCGGGGAGTGCGAGAGTCAAGGGCAACGGAGGGCATTTGCCTCCATGTCTCCTTAGAGGAGACAGTGGCTCCCCTCTCCCGCTACCGTATGACAGCAAGACCGCTTGTCCCATCCACAGAGAGATAGACGTGGCCCATCCGGCTGAGGGAGCAGCGTTGGCCTTTGGTAACTGGGACCCCGGAAAAGAGCCATGTCCACATGTGCTCACATGGAGAAAGCATGCCCTTCTGGCTCAAAGTGTGGTTCTGTTGCATCCCCGGAACCCAGGGGCTCTCACCCCACACACCCGTCCTACTGGAATCAAAATCTGCAGGTGATTCCTATGCACAGCAAAGTGCGAGAAGCAACAGGCTAGGCTTTTTGACCAGGTGCAGAGAAAAGCTACGCCCCCCAACTGGGACCAATCTGTGATCATTCCTCCTTCTCGGAGGTGGAGCAGGTGATGGGCTTCCTCCCCTGGCAAAGGTATGCATTTGAGCAACACACTCATCATTGTTTGATTTAGTTACTATAAATAAAATAATATCAATAAAAATAGAACTTAAAAACTAACTTCAAAAAAGGGTGCTTCCTTTTCATTTGACGTGATATTTTCAACTGTCAAAATTTCAACAAATAAATATTCTATACCTTTGTATTAGTTTATAAACTACTAAGTCACTATCAATGGAGTTTTTAATGTCTGAGGGGAACTTTTATGCATGGAAAAGAATACTTCATGTTATTTGTGTATTTTAAGTTTTTTTTAATTGATTAAAGTTGTAAAATTTAAAGCCTGATCTTATTAAGTTCAACTTGTAAATCTTGCCGTTTGGTTCAGAAGGCTAGTCATTTTTTGGTTAAATATCTTTTTGTTTCATTAATGTTCGGTTACCTTACAAATTCTCTAAACATTTACTCTCACAAACTGGATTAATTAAATTAGCTTAGACTATTTAAACTATAATTAAGCGCTTCAAATATCTAACAAGGCAGACTTATAAATCTAACAAAATCTTAGCCACTAAGCATTTAACACTAAGAACTTAAACACTGTTCACGAAACGTAACAAGTCTCAACTTAAGATCTCATCAGATTTATTTAGGTGTTTAACCTTCACACTTAATCCACCTCCGTATTAAACTAGCATCACAAGTCGAATATATCACATACTTCTATACTTTTCCAACACTGTAAACAGCAGGTAAAAATTGTTCACTTTAAAATGGTTAATTTCATGTTATGTGAATTTTTTAAAAGCATTTAAATTTTAAATTATATTTTTAGGGAATTCCCTGGTGCTCCAGGGGTTAAGGCTCCATGCTTTCACTGCCGAGGGCGTGGGTTCAGCCCCCGGCTGGGGAACTAAGATCCCACAGCCAACCAACCGCAACAAAAAATAAATTATATTTTTCAACTTACTCTCCAAACCCAGATAAAATATAAATTAAATTACCCTAATGGTTACGATAATGAACTGTTACATCCCTAAACCCATCACAAAAGTTTTAATATATATTTGTGTCACATTTATATTTATTGTCAAGCCTCTATCTAAGCAAGACGAGTAGAACCAGCCTCACAGGTGTGCTGAGGTGACTGCGGTGAAGGGTTAGGACTCGGTTACACTTTACACTTCGGGGATATCAGCTCCGTGTTTGGAGCTGCCATACTGTTACAGATACGGAGACTCGCCCACCTGGAGACCGGGCGAGGCTGGGAGAGGGGTCTGGACGTCACCCAGCCTGGCAGTTATCTGTGGGAGTGGCTTCTTGCCGTCAAATTTTGCCTGCCACGATAACAAACTTCCTAAAACCCTCACCTTAAAAAAAAAAAAAAGACACCCCAGTGCCTCCTTCATCCCTGGGTGTCTCACTGCCTGGATAACAGCACAAGAAATTCACAGCTTAATTATTAACCAGCCCTTGGCTATGGTGTGCACATTGCTGGAATAGTTGACATTTTGGGGACTCACATACACCTTTTTTTAGTGCAATCTGGATTCGGTATCATTAGGGACTCGGGCTTTTTGTAAGTTTTGATTCCTTTCTGATACTCAGATCGTCCGCTTTGCCTTGTTTTGCTGTGTCCCTTTTCCTTTTCACACTACCTCACGTGTCCTTTGAAATGCTGTGCTCTGGCCTCATCTAGCAGACTTAGGCCTGCTTTGACCTTTCTGCCCCGAGGCGTGGAACCTGCTGCTCTCCGGGGCGGCCTGGTTTCTTTAAGCGGTGAATGTTATAAGTGACCGATATCTGGGCACTCGTGGTGCAGATCGCGTTATCCGTGTGAGAACGGAGGGAGGACTCTCCATTCCCAGTCCACTCCAGTGAGAGAGCCGGAAAGTGAGTTCACATGGATGTGTCCAATAACCTCCAACCTTGCTCTGTCCTTTAGAAAATATACTTTAAATGTGAGAGCTTCTCATTTGATCCCCCCCTTTAAATTCCAGCTTTTAGCGACCAGCTGCTGCTGCTTCTTTCATGTCATGCTATACATATTTTAATTCTAATATAATGAAGTTTTTCATGTCACATATGGATGTACATCAGCTTGGATCCTGGACGTCCTGGCTAGGGCCCCCTTCACTTGTACGATCCTCCTGTCTTATCAGCCGCCGTCCTCTGGGCATTTTATTGACAGTCACACAATTTCATCTCTTGCAACCTTATGGAATTCACTAGGCTGGGTTCCAATTTCAAAGCATCAGCTGGGACGCTCTCCTTTCTCCTTTGCCTTCTGGCTCTCCTCGGCCTTTTATGCTGGAGATGGGCTGTCATTTTCTTTCTCCCTGTTATCTTCAAGACTCCTCTCTCAGGTTGTCTCAGGGTGTGCGCCTCAACCATCTGCTTTTTAAGGAGGTCAGCCTTTGGGAGGAAATAAAAATCAATACATACTTAACAAAGTTAACCTGTTTGACACAAGATATTTTTGTAGGTAAGCAGATTTCTTCTTCATAGTGCGTATGATGGAAGAAGGCAGAGAACACAATTTCCATCAAAGTCTAAGCCCCTCTCCCCGATACCCCATCCATCTCCAGCCAGACCCTTGCCCTCCAGTGCTCGCCACTTTGCCTTCACCCAGCGACCACCTCCATCCAGCACACTGCACCGCAGTGCCAAGCCAACGCCCCGAATCCCCTTCCCTTCTGGGAGGACAGACCCCAAGGCGTCCCCCAATCCCTGACTCCTGGTGTTCGCGCCTCCCCTTGAGCGCACGCACCTGTGACTTGCTTCTAATGAAGAGACCAAGTTTCTATACTTCTATAATTCCTTCCCTCCTTCTATGGAAACATCTACTAGTTGTGGTCTCTTATCTTTCCCATAGATTCAAGCTCTTTGTCTCAACTGGATCCCCCCCGTAAGCTTTTTTAAAAAACTTTTAAATTTATTTATCTATCTATTTATTTATTTTTGGCTGAGTTGGGTCTTTTGTTGCTGAGCGCGGGCTTTTCTCTAGTTGCGGTGAGCGGGGGCTACTCTTCATTGTGGTGCATGGGCTTCCCACTGCGGTGGCTTCTCTTGTTGCAGAGCACGGGCTCTAGGCGCATGGGCTTCAGTAGTTGTGGCACGTGGGCTCAGTAGTTGTGGCTCGCGGGCTCTAGAGTGCAGGCTCCGTAGTTGTGGCGCACGGGCTTTGTTGCTTCGCGGCATGTGGGATCTTCCCAGAGCTGGGCTCGAACCTGTGTCCCCTGCATTGACAGGCAGATTCTTAACCACTGCGCCACCAGGGAAGCCCACCCCCGTAAGCTTTTAAATATATATGTATATGTATTTTCTGTCCCATTTTTCCCTTTCTTCTCCTTCTGGGACTCCGATTACCCATATATTAGACATTTTGATATTATCCCACAGATTCCTGTCACTCTGTCATCTTTTTCCTTTCTGATTTTTTCCCCTTTCTTTCAGATTCATTACTTTCTATTGATCTATCTTCTAGTTCATGTTCTCTTTCCCCTGGATCTTCATTTAGTCATTAAGCCCACGCAGTGAAATATTTTTATTCCAGGTATTTAGTTCTAAAACTTCCATTTGGTTCCCTTTTATATTTTCTACTTTGGTTTTCTGCTGTGGTTTCCTATCTGTTCTTTTATTATAAATGCATTTTTCTTTATACCCTTGAACACAGTTATAATAGCTACTTTAAAATCCTCGTCTAATAATTCCAGCATCTGAGTTATCTTGGGATTGGCCTCTGTTTTTCCCTTGAGAATGGGTTACATTTCCCTGGTTCTTTGTATGCCGAGAATTTTGGGTTATATTTTGAAGGTTATTTTGAGGAGGCCCTGGATTCTATTTTATCCCTTAGAAAAGCATTGCTGTTTTCCTTTGACAGGTAATTAACTTGGGTATTGTCAACTACAAACATTGTCTTCCTTGTAGCAGGCAACTACTCAAGTCTCAGTTTGGTTCTCTTATCTTTGCCGGGATTCCTTTCGTTTTTCCTGCTCAGATGTGGTTCAGGCATGAGTCGGGAGACTTGGGCAGAGTTTGTTATACAGGGAATTCTGGATTCCTCTTCTCTGGCTCTCTCCTTCCCAGGACTCACCCCTCACTCTTCAGCAACCTTAATTGCTCTGGGCTCCATCCTCTGGTTCCTCCTGCCAGAAAGACAGTGGGTTTTCTGTTGCAACTTTATCCATCTTATGCTGCAGAGTGACTGTGGCCAGCACAGGTAAAAAAATTTATTTTACTGAGAAATCACCTCATGCCAGTTGCTTCATCCACGTTTGAATCCCCTCCAAAATCTCCCTGCTTGGGTTCCCTTTCCAGAGCCTTCAGGTAGTTGGGTTTGGGGGCGGCGGGTGTTGTTTGGGTTTTGTTTGTTGCGTTTTTTGTGGGGTTTTTTTTGGCTTTGTTTTTTTGTATGTTGTCCAGGGTGTATAGATATTACTTGTGGGAGGTTTGCTCTATTAGGACCTGATTCTTTTACACCAGAAGTAGGACTCTTCCCGCAAGGTTTTACAGAGGCTCCATTCTCCCATTAAATTCCCCAAACCCTCCCAAGCTCTACAACCTCCTTCAGTCACCTGCCCTGTGTCTCTTCCCTGTGGGAAGAAGCCTATTTTGGGAAGAATTGTCTCACTATCTCCCTCTGTCAGCCTCCATCCCATTCTCAACTCTCCCCAGCACAGCTTCTGCCTCGTTATTGCAAAGAAATGGCTGTTGCCAAGACCCCCAGGGACCTTAAACTCACTAGAGCTGATGGGTATATTTTGGTTTTTTTTGGCTGCATCACACAGTGTGTGAGATCTTTGTTCCCCGACTAGGGATCGAACCCGGGCCGTGGCAGTGAAAACGCCAAGTACTAACCACTGGGCCGCCAGGGAAGTCCCTGCTGGATGCTTGTTAACCCTCATCTTCCTTGAACTCACCGTCTGCCCTGTCAGTCTAGTCCTCTTCCCCTCTTGCCCATCTCCGTAATGGCTCCGCCAACCGTCCTGTGAGGCTGGCCAGAAACCTGACAGTCATTCTCGACAGCTTCCCCCCCGCCCGCCCCCAGTCCTTCAGATCCACTCTGTGCATGTCGCTTTCTGCCTCTCTCAAGGTCTCTCTCAAGTCTCTCCACATCCCCCTTTGTTACCACCACCGACTGGACCAAGCTAACTTCACCTCGTGCCTAGACCACTGCTAAAGCCTCTTGCTCCCCTCCAGCCAGAGGGAAAGTCTCACAATGCAAATCGGATCCTGTCTGAAAGGCTCCAATGATGACTTACTTATCTTCGGACGTACCTGCACGTCAAAATCCCTCGCGTGACCCAGCATAGTCTGCTGCCTGTGTGATGCTTTGCCCTAACCCTGCACTGTGACCTCCACAACTCCCTCGCCCCAGACACATTACATTTCCTGTGCTGTGGCCAATTCCCGTTTGGGTTTAATGCTTTTAACTGGACGGTCCTTTCACATGTGATTGTGGTCTGCAGGGCAGAATTTCAAGTGTGGTTTTAAATCGTGGAATTGCCCTTGGAAAGCACACAGAACGATTCAAAGAGCATTAAGAAAGTTGATACAAATGCGGCCATACAAATGTATGGCTGCTACTGTTACATTTACTGATTCCAACAAACCAGCAAATTCCTCAGGTGCTCCTCACACTGTTCAGATAGCTGGTGTCCATGTGGCACGCGTGCACACACACACACACACACACACACACACACACACACTGGCGGACAGTTACCATGTGCTTCTCAGTGCGCCACATCAGGTGGGCAAATGCAAAGAGCTTTAGCTCACCTGAAGGCCTTCTGCAGGGGTGATCTGCTTTTCTTGGCCTCTGTGCCTTCTGTCTGATTTCACAGTGTTGCCTGTGCCTTTCCGTCTTTACAGAGTGCGTGCTGACCACCAGGAATTCCAGCAGAGAAGCTGCACTTCTTCACACAGGGGCTGACTGAGACTTCACAGAACCTAGGCAGCTCCAGACCAACCCTGCTCTAGAAGTGCATGCTTTCTGCAGGCACCGACCCACCTTGGCTCACACATGCCCGTGTGCACACCCACTCCGAGTTATGTGTCTGTTTTACGCTAGTGATTTTGGTCAGTCTCTTTTAGTTTTTCATGCCTGAGAACTCGGATACAAGCCACTCTCGCCCCTACAACACATCTGAAGGTAGCCCGGAGTCTGAAGGCCCTAATTTGGTCCAAGGGTTGGCAAACTGTGGCCTGATGCCTGTTTTTGTAAATAAAGCTTTAGTGGGACACTAAGTGCTCGCTCACTCTGTGTTGTCGACGGCTGAGTCTCGTACTACAGTGGAAGAGTTGGGTACTTGCAGCAGAGACCGTACGGCCTGCAAAGCCTAAAATATTTAGTAGCTGGCCCTTTACAGAAGAAGTTCGCAGACCTCTGACTGTCTACGTCTTCTAACTGCGTCAGCAACCATCAATAACAAAGTAGAGTTGCCAGATTCAGCCGTTAAAAATACAGGACACTCAGATAAACAACGAAATTTCAGATAAGTGATGAATATTTCATTTAGAATAAGCATGTCCCAAATATCACCTGGCAACCTTCTAACAAAGGCTTGTACAAGACGCCTGTGGTCTAAGGCTCCCTCAGCCCTGCCACCCCTGCCTCACCTTAGCTTTGGAAGAGAAAGAAGTTTGAAGGAAGGAGGTGCCCTGGGGTTGACCTGCGTCCTTTACAAGAGAGAGCGTGAAAAGGAAGCAGAAGAAAGTCGTTGGTCACTTCTTCCTTCCTCACTGTAAGAACTTGGGAGGTTTGGGTTTGGGTCCCCTGGGGGCAGCTGGCAGGCTGCAGTGACCAGTAACCACTCTTCACATTTCATGAGCAAATGTTGTTGAAGGGGATGGGGAGGGATGGAGCTGTTTCATTTTTCATGCTGGAAAGTGTTTCTTTAAATGAGCAGCTCCACTGTGCATTTAATGGATAGTTTATACATTTTCCGGTTGTCCGGTTTAATGCCCTGATTTTAATCCCTGGTAGATGCAGAAACTACCACTCTTTCCTGGTAGATGTGGAAATAGACCTCCTGGTACACTCTGCCTCTTTTTTTTTTTTTTTTAAAGTCTTTATTGAATTTTTTACAATGTTGCTTCTGTTTTATGTTTTGGTTTTTTGGCCTCGAGGCATGTGGAATCTTAGCTCCCTGACCAGGGATCGAACCCGCACCCCCTGCATTGGAAGGCGAAGTCTTAACCACTGACTGCCAGGGAAATCCCTACACTCTGTCTCTTACTGTCCCTTTGTATCATCTCCATGTCAGAGGGGTGGTTGAAGTCATCTTAGATGGGAGATGCCTCTGAATTAGCATCTAGCAGATGGAAACTGGATGAGGAGACAGTCCTGTGCCCATTTCCTAGCTAAATGACCTGGAAGACATTACCTAACCCTTCTGAGCCTCACTTTCCTCCTCTGTAAAGTGGAAGGATGACGGCAGCCCCTACATCATGGAGCTGTTATGAGGATTCAACGAATCAGAACACGTGAAGGACTTAGAACCGTGCCCGGCACACAGCACTTGGCGAATGTTAGCTGTTGTTCTTTGCTTTACTAGCTGACTTGAAGAGACCAACGGCCAAACATGGAGTGTCCCCCAAACCCAGCCAGCAGCAGTGTGAAGTCTGCCCACTAGGGGTCGCAATTCAGCAGGTCCTGCCTGTCCCTTAGCTTGACTTTTTGCTTATTATCATTTTTGATTTGATTTGGTGATTTCAAGGGGATATAAACTAACACACTATCTCTTGAAGTATCTGGGGATCCAGAAATTCCAGAAGAGTTGCTGACGTCCAGGGCTGGAAGAAGCTCTTTGGAGTGCTGCCCTTGTCCAGAGTTAATGCGACACGTAATTTATTGTCCAAACCAAGGTATTTTGAGAGTGAAAGGGGGGCCATTAATAACGGTGCCAGGACAAGAGGAGTACATGGGATGTACCCCAAGATCCTGGACATGGACACCCCATCTATGGGGGGTTTTCCTCATCATTTTCAGAATCCTCAGGACAGAAACTCCCAAGGAGCCCAGTACAGTAAACTGTGACATTGTGCTTAGGGGGGTGTCTTAACTCCCACAGGTGTCTTTCTGCCCTAAGAGTATCCTGCCTCCTTGTCAGGTCATTTGTTTGAGTTTGTCCTCGGTGGACACGGTGGGAGTGTGTCTGCCCCACAGACCTCGAGGCACCTTGCCCTCCTCTATGTTGAATATTTCCTTATCTTCTATGGCTTTTCTCCCAGCTGTAAACCCCTTCAGAGGCACAAGCCCTCCATCTCTGGATGTGTCGAAGGAGGGTGAGCTGTGTGGCCACTTTCTGGGTTATTGCTGAGGGGATTCTTCTTCTTTTTTAAAAAATTTTCTTGAAATATAGTTAATTTACAGTGTTGTGTTAGTTTCAGTTCTACAGCAAAGTGATTCAGTTATACATTTACATATATCCACTCTTTTTTAGATTCTTTCCCATATAGGTCATTACAGAGTACTGAGTAGAGTTCCCTGTGCTATACGGTAGGTCCTTGTTGATTATCTATTTTATATATAGTAGTGTGTATATGTCAGTCCCAATCTCCCAATTTATCCCTCTCCCCCCACCTTTTCCCCTGGTAACCATAAGTGTGTTTTCTACATCTGTGGCTCTATTGAGGGGATTCTTTTAAGGTTTCTTCCAACCCTAAGGCTCCATTGTCCTATTATTTCAGATTTGCTTATCTCCCATTAAAGGGCAGAGAGAGGCTAATGTTTGCACCCACCATGCATCAAATGTTGTGCTTTTGCCTCAGTCATCTTGGCCATCCCATCAACCCTGTGGGATTGGTATTATGAAACCCCATTTCACAGGTGAGGAAACTGAGGCCTAGAGAGGTCACAGCCCATAAGAGGCAGAGCCAGAGTTCAGTCCCGGGTCTGGCTGGCTCCAAAGCCCTGTCCTACCACGTGAGGCTGCCTCCCAGTGTTTTTACAGTAAGATGACTCCCGCAGCGGACATCACAGGCAAATCCCTTCCCCTCTCTGGGTCTCACTTTCCTCTTCTGCAAGCTGGGCAGGGTTAGTTGCATGTAGTAATGGCTCCACAGTGACTGGAGAGAATGGGGCTTAGGGGTCAGCCTGGAAAGACTTTATGGGGGGCATTGAACAAGGGTTGGAAGGAAAGAAAGAGGAGTCAGGGGGGTGGATTATTGGGTTAAGTCTAATAGACAAAAACAAGATTGTGTGTGTATGAGAGGAGGGGGCCCAAGAGATGAGCAGAAAGTGCCATCCAGCTAGGAAAGGCCAAGGGGACCCTGGTGATCAGTCAGGTTAAAAACCTTTGTCTCAAATCATACTTAGTGCAGGATGGTGCAGGTGGGAAGCACAAAACACATTTGCATGACAGTAATGAAGCAGAGGAGAGGTGGCTGTGCAGTGGTCACTTTGGAAGGGAGTCCAGGCCCAGAAAGGAAGGCCTATAGGAAGCCCTGGGCGGGATACGCGTAACCTGCGTTTGTCCCACTGCAGTTCAGGTCCTCCGGACGCACGGTGCCCTTTACCAGAACTCGGAGGCTGTTACTCCTGGGGAGGTGGACAGCGGGTCCTCCAATAGCCTCTCCGGGGAGGCGGTCCCTAATACACAGCCAGGGAAGGCCTGCCTAGGTGTGCGGGCAGGCGGGAGGCCACAGAGGCAAGGCTGCGACCCTGGCCGGGACCGGACGGCTTTGGGCCGGTGTCTGGTCGCCGAGAGCAGAGGCGCGAACTCCCAGGCCCTGACCACCCCAGACACTCTGGTCCTGCTGCGGCTCTAGCCCCTGGGGAAGGGGTCGTACCAGCGCCCGGGAGGAGCGGCCGATCCAGGCGGCGGGGAGGGAGGAAGACTCCCGGAGGGCAGCCACATCTGGCCCGGGACGCCCGCGCCCAACACGGCCCTGTCCTGCCCGTGGGGTCCTCCAGCTCCAACGCTGGGGATCCGGCCAGGGGTTGCTGGAGGCCCCCGGCCCCAGTCCCCGTGCTCAGCCTCGCACACCCCTTCCGTACCCGCTGTCCCGCCCGCAGTGCCCACGCCAGCTCCCGGCTTTAGTCCCCGCCCCCACCCCTCGCGCGGCGGATCGGGCCCCCACGGCCTTCCAGTTCCCGGGCCGGCCCCGCCCCCTCGTCCGGCCCCGCCCCTCGTCCGGCCCCGCCCCTCGACCTCGCCCCGCCCCGCGGCCTCGCGGTCCAGGGTAGGCCCCGCCCCCTGTTTCCGCTGGCTGCTGCTGTGGCGGCGGCGACGCGCGAGCGCGAGAGAGCTGGACCCCGCATTCCTGGGAGCTCGGTGAGTGCGGCCCGGGGCGGGTGGGGCGGCGGGCCGCGAGCCGGAGGCTCGGGATCGTGCCGGGTTACGGGCCCCGGCCGGCTGGAGGCGGGCCCACAAGCCCCCGACCCGGTCCCCGGAGGGGCGAGCGGCCCGGGGCGCCCCTGGGAGGGGTGTCGGGGGGCGGCAGTGGGCGAACTGTGGGAGGGGTGGGGTCAGCGCCCTGTGAGGGGGCGGGAGGCCCGAAGGGGACGGTGTGCGCGGCTCCCGGTAGCTAGGCGAAGAGGAGTCTGCAAGGGGAGAGGTTTCGAGGAAGACCTTTTGGAAATGCGGCTGCGGGAGTGGACGGCGGAATCCCAGGCGAAGGGATGGGGGTCTGTAGGATGCAGCAGAAAGGGGGAGCCCCGGAGCTGTCAAGGGTTTCTGACTGTGTGACCCAGTGGACCGGCTGGGGGAGGTCCATACAGCGCCCCCAGGCAAGGCCGGGGGCTCGGGCAGGGCTGGGATACTAACTGCAGCCCCCCGGCACCCCGACAACTCCTTGCGCCACCGCTGGCAGATCGGTACTCAGAGTGACAGGGCTTTGGCACGCCCCGAGGTCCGAGATGTAGTCCATCTGTCCAAGTTTGGGACTTTAAAAAACTTCGTTGTGGTTAAAAAAAAAAGAAAAATTCCAAACAAGAAACTGGCTTCTTACTGAGAGCAGTATTTGTACTCGTGTATTTCAGAACTGGAGTCTTGGATCGCCTGTTTTTGAAAAAGATACTGGTCCCTTCTCAACCTCTTTCCCAAATGCCTGTAGTGTCTGGCGAGGTTTGAAGCACTGGGGTAGTATGGAATCCCCTGGGCTGATCTACCCAGATCCCCTGGGTAGATCTTTTCTCCCCATCCCCCAAACAAGGATAAGACCGCAGCAGTTCACCTTTCTTTGGTTCCGAGAACCAAACTCACTATGCAAGGATGCCCTTCTGACAGGCAGCTGTCCCCTTGCCTGGGGTGACTCAGGTATCCTCCTCCAGGAAGCTTTCCTGGACTAGTGGAGAAAACTGAGGACTCATGCTCTGATCCCTGTATACCAGCCAGCTTCCCTCTCTTTACTGAAAATAGCCATAGAGAATGTTTTGTATGTATGTTCTGCTATAAAGATGTGCAGTCAGCTTGTCACCCTAAGTAATGGGAAGGGGAGGAGAGGTATTATGGACAATTTCAAATGATGGACTGGACAAATCATTTATATTTAGCTAAGGAATGCAGCCAGGGAGGCAGAGGTTCACACTGGCTTCCTACCCTCCGCCTGGTCCTGGCAGGGCTGTTGCAGCTGAGCTGTGGGTTGTGAGGTGAGGGAAGGAAGAGGGTTGAGGTGGGTAAAACTTGAAGGGTAATTCAGTCCTACACTCACTCATTGAAGACTTGCTGTGTGCAAGGCCTGGAACGGCTGAGAGTGGACCAGAATGGAGAGGGAGTTTTTTTTGGTCTGACTTATTCAGATTTTAATCTTTCAATCTATAAAGTGATAGTTAATATGAATAACAGTAACTAGTGTTTATAAAGTAATTTGTAGGGGATCTCCCGGTGGTCCAGTGGTTATGACTCCGTGCTTTCATTGCTGAGGGCGTGGGTTGGATCCCTGGAGGGGGAACTAAGGTCCCACAAGCTGTGCTGTGCAGCCAAAGAGAATAAATAAATAAAGTAATTTGTAGTTGGCCAAGTGCTTTCTCTGCACATTAGCTGTATATAATTTTCTTTGATTCGCACATAATGTTGTAACGCATGTGTTATTTTTAATTGTCTCCGTATAGTTTAGGAAAGTGAAGCTAAGAAAGAATAAATGACTTCTCTGAGGTCACAGAACTCATAAGTGGAAGAAGCAGAACTTGGGCTTCTCTGGTGGCGCAGTGGTTGAGAGTCCGGCCTGCCGATGCAGGGGACACGGGTTCGTGTCCCGGTCAGGGAGGATCCCACATGCTGTGGAGCGGCTGGGCCCGTGAGCCATGGCCACTGAGCCTGCGCGTCCGGAGCCTGTGCTCCACGACGGGAGAGGCCACAACAGTGAGAGGCCCGCGTACCACAAAAAAAAGAAGCAGAACTTGAACCCATGGCTTCTGACCTCTTATGCTGTGTTTTCTACTACGCTCAGCTGCCTCTGCCATTCTTTACTGCTGAGCTTGGGAGACCTAGGCTCCGAACTTAGTCCTAATATCACCTAACCCTGGGCAAGTTACCTCCCCTCACCAGCCCTCTGTTTTGGAGGGTTATTGGGTTATAATATTTCTAGGGGCTTCCCTGGTGGCACAGTGGTTGGGAGTCCGCCTGCCGATGCAGGGGACACGGGTTCGTGCCCTGGTCTGGGAAGATCCCACATGCCGCGGAGCGGCTGGGCCCGTGAGCCATGGCCGCTGAGCCTGCACGTCCAGAGCCTGTGCTCCACAACGGGAGAGGCCACAACAGTGAGAGGCCTGCGTACTGCAAAAAAAAAAAAATTTCTAGAGTCTCTTTCAGCATTGGATATCTTAACAGTGTGCAATGCTATCAGCAGCCAATCAGTCAGTTAATAAGCGTGCTTTATTTATTTGTTATTTTTTAAAAATAAATTTATCTATTTATTTATTTTTTTGCTGCATTAGGTCTTTGTTACTGTGCGTGGGCTTTCTCTAGTTGCGGCGGGCGGGGGCTACTCTTCATTGTGGGGCGCGGGCTTCTCACTGTGGTGGCTTCTCTTGTTGCAGAGCATGGACTTTAGGTGCACAGGTTTCAGTAGTTGTGGCACGCCGGCTCAGTAGTTGTGGCTCATGGACTCTAGAGCGCAGGCTCAGTAGTTGTGGTGCATGGGCTTAGTTGCTCTGCGGCATATGGGATCTTCCCGGACCAGGGCTCGAACCTGTGTCCCCTGCATTGGCAGGTGGATTCTTAACCACTGCGCCACAGGGAATTCCTATTTGTTATTTTTAATTGTGGCAAAGAAACACATGACACAAATGACCATCGTAACCATTTTTAAATGTACAGTTCCGTTGCATGAAGTATATTCACATTGTTCTGCAACAGAGCTCCAGAATTTTTTCGTCTGCGAAACTGAAACTGTACACCCATTAAACAACTCCCCATGGCCCCCTCCCCCCAGCCCCTGGCAACCTCCATTCTACTTAGTGTGCTTTATGAAGCTCCTACTATGTCCTTAATTAATGTTGCCCTTGAGGAGTGAGTAAGGCGCGTCTGGGTAGCTGACCAGAGTGCCAGTCGTCATCTCTGTGAATGTAACTCCGGCACGGGCCCTCTAGCACCGGCCGTATTGTTCAGTAAAAGAGTGAGCAGGTGAGACTAGGCAGTGGTCATGAGTTGCAAACAGCAGGATGCTTTCCTTTAGATTCTGATCTCACCATTTATTAGACGATGGCTTTGGTTAAGTTACTTCACTTCTCTACATCTCAATTTCCCAGACTGTAAAATGTGCATATTGTGGTACATACTTTACAGAGAGATAAGGATTAAACTGGTTAGTATATGCAAGAAGCTGACCATGGATTTTAGAAGATAATAAATGCTAATTAAAGTTTTTATTACTTAAAAGAAAAAAAGAGTGAGCAGCTGAGGCCTGGGCAAGGCCTTCACCTCTTGGAGCTTTCGCTTCCTGCTTGCAAAACAAGGATAACAATACTGCGCTCTCAAGGCTGTTGGAAGGAGCAGTGAGATAATGTATGTGAAGCACGTAGCTAGGGCCTCAGACACAGCAGGTGTTCAGTCAACGGTGCCTGTTATTTATAACCTAGCTGAGGAGGCTAGACTAACAAGAGAGGATAGGACTCCTTCTGCCATCAAGGCCCAGGCCTGCTGCGGTGGGCATCCCACGGACTGAGGGAATGGGTCTCATCCAGGTGCCTTAGCCTGGCGCTGCACATCCTCCCTACCCATCCCGGCCGGCCTGTCTAGCCTTACCTCCCACTCCCCTTCCCCCAGGGACCCCCGGTGCCAGCCAGACTCATCTCCGAGCATGCTTCGCTCGTTCCTTCCTTGTCCCTTAGTTCATACTGTTCCACCTTCCTGAAATGCTCCTCCCCACTCCCTCCTTCCCCTCTTTTGAAGATCCTACTCACGTCTGAGCTCCTTCTTGGAGCCTTCCCTGGCCACCCATCCCCAAAGAACCTCCTTTTCCTTGGAACCCCTTTGGCATTTTATGTCTTCATCTCTCCTGGCTTTTCTACACTGCCTGGGGTCCAGATCCTTTAGTGTGTATATCTTAGTACAAGAGTCTGCGCTGAGTTCTGATGATGCAAAAATGAAAATGGTAAATGTCCTTGTCTCCATGGGGCATAAAACGCAGTAAAGGGTTAAGAAAGGGCTTCAAAAAAATGACAATTTAGGGACTTCCCTGGTGGTCCACTGGTTAAGAATCTGCACTTCCACTGCAAGGCACACGGGTTTGATCCCTGGTCAGGGAACTAAGATCCCGCATGCCACGTGGTGTGGCCCCCCCCCCCAAAAAAAGACAATTAAAAATATAAGGTGAATAGCTTATGAGAGTAGAATGTGGTTTCAAACAGAGGGATAAATCACCCTGATGCTAGAGGACCACCTCATGCAGCAGGTGGTGTTGGATGCGAACTTTGAAGTGTGGCTTGCATTTCTACAGAAGGGAAGAAAGGTCAGCCTGAGGAATGGCATTAAGAAAGTGCTGGGGTTTGGAATAGCTCAGTCGGGCCAAGAGTGGGTTGTGTGGGAGGAACCAGAGAGACAAAAGGCTGGACAGGTAGACAGTGACCATATTATGGGTGGCTTCAAATGTCCAGCCAAGGAATTTCCTCCATCCATGCATTGAAATTAAGTGTCTCCCATGCGCTGCCTGCTGGTGCTGGGGGGACTGCAGTTAACCTTGGGGGGCCTGGGAACCTTGCCGGTTTTTGAGTAGGGGTCGCAGAAGCAGGGCTAGGCCTGTGGAGGGCGAGTATGGGGTCTGTGAAGAGAGGAAATCATGGTGGGGAGAGTGGCTGGGCAGCTGTGAGGAACAAACCTGAGACATTTTGGAAGTAGGATTGAGACCATCAATGGATTGACGGGATGGGGTGGAGAGGAAACGATGCAGGGGGACTGGAGGGGATTCTGGGCTGGGTGATGGTGAGGATGCAGGGCCATTTGCTCTTTTCAGGGTGGCATCATCGCTCCTCCAACTAGATTGGAAGCCCCTCAGGGCATAGATTTTCTTTGCCCCTGTGTTCTCCTCGGCCCCTCACTCACCTCCGAGGGGCACAGAATAGGCTCAGCGTGGACCCGGATGTTCTCAAGAAATGCATCTTTTTTTTTTTTAATTGACAATTTATTTTATTTTTAAAATTTATTTATTTTATTTATTTATTTTTGGCTGTGTTGGGTCTTTGTTGCTGCACGGGCTTCTCATTGCGGTGGCTTCTCTTGTTGTGGAGCACGGGCTCTAGGCGCGCGGGCTTCAGTAGTTGTGGCACGTGAGCTCAGTAGTTGTGGCTCGTGGGCTCTAGAGTGCAGGCTCAGTAGCTGCGGTGCACGGGCTTAGTTGCTCCGCAGCATGTGGGATCTTCCCGGACCAGGGCTCGAGCCTGTGTCCCCTGCATTGGCAGGAGGATTCTCAACCACTGCGCCACCAGGGAAGCCCGCAAGAAACGCATCTTGTCATGGGGACGTAACGTACAGCGTGGTGACTGGAGTTAACAATCAGACTGTGTTATAAATTGAAAGTTGCTGAGGCCTTCCCCGGTGGCGCAGTGGTTAAGAATCTACCTGCCAATGCAGGGGACACGGGTTCGAGCCCTGGTCCGGGAAGATCCCGCATGCAGTGGAACAACTGAGCCCGCGAGCCACAACTACTGACCCTGCGCTCTAGAGCCCGCGAGCCACAACTACTGAAGCCTGCGTGCCTAGAGCCTGTGCTCTGTGACAAGAGAAGACACCGCAATGAGAAGCCGGCGCACTGCGATGAAGAGCAGCCCCCGCTCGCTGCAACTAGAGGAAGCCCGTGCACAGCAACAAAGACCCAATGCAGCCCAAAATAAATATATTAAAAAAAAAAGTTGCTGAGATAGTCAGATTGTAAAAGTTCTCATCACAAGAAAGACATTTTGTAACTGTGTGGTGATGGATGTTAACTAGACTTGTGATCATTTTGCAATATGTACAAACATCCAATCCTTATGTTGAAACGAATTTGTGAGATGCCAGTTATACCACAATTTAAAAAGTGCCCATTTGCCCCCCCCCAAAAAAAGACACAACTGAATCTTGCACCTTCTAGAATCCCAAGTTTGCATCCACGGCAGTGTTTGTACACTGGCCTGGCTGTCTCTGGAGTCATGTTTCCGCAGAGAGCCAAATGTTTCCTGTATATATCTTCACACCCCAAATTAACTACCCTTTCAACTTCTGCTACAATTTTATCTCTCACTTGATGGCCATTTCCCACCAAGTTTTTATTGCTCCTCAAGAGTAACTTTAGATGTGGCAGAGATGGAAACAAGAGAGTTGTCTATTCCTTTACCTCAGCCTCAGTTGTCTATTCCTTTGATTTGTGTGAATCAAACTCACATCTCAGTAAAGTTACACACTTTTCAGTATCTTGAAACTTCGTCTCACTTGTGAGTGGTCAAAATTACAAATGTTAAATCCCTGGATGCCAAGGGGCCACCCCAGAGATGGCAAATACCTGGCACGGACACACTTACCGTTAGAATGACCCGTAGCAGACATCACTAGTTGATCATGGCTGTCTTTCCCATCGAGCCAGGGCTTGGTCTCTGTCATCATGCTTCAGCACCCCCCGCCAGCTGAGTGGCCTGCACAGCGGCTGGAATCCATTTGCTCTTTCTGGCCTTCTCCAGCTGTTGAATGATTGGGTTCTCGATGGGAGACTGCAGCCCAAAGAGTGGCCATTGCTGGACAGAATTCACCCTGGAGTGGCTTCACAGCGAAATGATGACCCAATGTTTCATTTATTTTCCTGCAGGAATATCCTGGGATCTTCTCTGATCTGTCAGCAGCCAAGGTGTTCGCAGGAAATTCAAGGAAAACAGGTCAGTGCTGGTCTGGGTCCTCTGTGTGCTGGGACCTCTGAAAGTCTACGTGTTATAAACTGTCTAAAGCCAGAGTCTCTCTTGCCCTTTCACTGTGGCTTGGGGAGGGAGGATAGAGTGGGATGTTGACATCTTCTAGCTGTCTCTCTGCCCCAGCTCTCGACATTGAATTGATGAGCTCCTTAAATGGGGCTTTGGGAGCTGGGAGAGATTTCCCTCCTCCCCACTGTTTCTGAATGGTGGCCGGCAGTATTCTTAATTTCTTTCTTGACCACCCTTATTGTAGGGAGGGAGCCTAGGGAAGCAGGAGAGGCCTGTAACTTCCTGCTTCCTGTCTCCTCCCACCAGCCGGCCAGAAAAGAATCTGTGGGAATCAGACCAATCCCACCTGTGTCTGTTCCTCTATCCTGGCTGCTGCAGGAATGCCCCTGGCCCTCCGGTGGTGGGCACCCTCTGCCAGGATGCTCACTGGGGGTCCTCGTCTCTGCTCCTGCAGGCTCCAGGGGTCTTGCTGGTAGCTTCATCGTTCCTAGCACCTGTGCGCCGAGGCCCCTGCGGAGCTGGAGCTGGGCAGGAGCTACCCAGGTCGCTGGTGTGGATGGTGCCGATTCACGTTCCGGGGGTGCTGCGTACGGACCTGGGTCTTTTTAAATTTATTTATTTATTTTTGGCTGTGTTGGGTCTTCGTTTCTGTGCGAGGGCTTTCTCCAGTTGCGGCGAGCAGGGGCCAATCTTCATCGCAGTGTGCGGACGTCTCACTGTCACGGCTCCCATTGTGGAGCACAGGCTCTAGAGCACAGGCTCAGTAGTTGTGGCTCATGGGCCCAGTTGCTCCGTGGCAAGTGGGATCTTCCCAGACCAGGGCTCGAACCCCTGTCCCCTGCATTGGCAGGCGGATTCTTAACCACTGCACCACCAGGGAAGCCCAGACCTGGGTCTTTTAATGTTTTAATTGATGTGTGTATTATCCTGTGGCTTCCTCCTGGGGGGTGATCTGTAAACCTCTTACCTTCCAAGAACCCCGCTGCGTGGTGGTGGGGTGGTGTGGTGAGAAGGAGGGTGCTGGCTGGTAGCTTTTCTTGCCAAAGGTTCCCTCCTCTTTGAGTCCCAGTGGAGATTAATTGGAGTCCCGGGAGTGGCTGCGGACCTGTGGCTGGCCTGCCCGTGCCTTGCACATGATACTCAGATGCCGGGATTCATATTTGTCATTGTCATCATTGGCCACAGTTTCAGACTCTTTACATATGTCCACAACTAATTTAATTTAAATCGTATTAAATCTTAATTTAACTCTCATTTAGCTTTCATGAGAGTCCTGTGAGGTAGCTATCATTTCCCCCCCGTTTCACAGCGGCAGCGGCTGAGGTGGAGTGCAGGTCAGAGACTTGCCTAAGACCACCTCCTTAGTGCCAGGAGAGCAGCGGCTCACACCCAGGCCATCTGATTCCCACTGCCCCTGCCCTTCGCAGCAGACCTGCGGCAAGGAATCTGCTTCCCATCCCTCCTGGAGTCTGGAGTCTGTTGCAGCTGGGATGCAGGGCTCCCATTTTAAGTCTTCCCCCCTCCCCCCGGGGCTTGGGGGGTGTCTGCTTTCAATCTTGCTGCCCTGGGATTTGGGGCACCGCCTACGGGAGGACTGGCTGTGCAGCCAGGCGCGAGGCCAGGACGAGGGAAACCAGTCTGCTGAGAATCAGGTGGCAGGGAGGAGGAACTTGAGGACAAGTGGGTGAGGGTCCTCGCGGCTCATGGCACGCCCCACCCCGTCACAGAGACCCACGGGGCCCGCCCTGGGGGGCCTCAAGGGAGGAGACAGATGGGCCTGCGTCACCAGCCCTTTCTAGGCAGACGACTGTCCTCCTCTGCGTCTGTTTGAAGGCAAAGTGAGGGAGACCTGCGTGAAGGCCTTTCCGGACAGGAAGCTTATCCTCTCCGAAGGCCTTGGCCTTCACAGCCTTTCGTTTGGCCGTTTCTTGTCCTGCGCTTGCGCCTGTGGGATGGTGACCAGCTCCCGGTGGAGCTTCTCGTCCCACCTCTCCTGGTTAGGTCCCCTGTGACGGGCTGGTTGGTTCTTCAGGCCGGTCTCCTCCCCGCCTTCGCTCAGATGCCTTCTCGCACTGGTGAACGTGGTTTCTGAGTGGCCGAAGGCCTGCCTGGGTCTCCGCTTCCAGTCTGGGGGCCTCCCCACCGCCCTCCTCTCACAAGAACCTCCTCTGCCCCTGGCCTCGAGGTGCACGGAGGAGGGAGGGGTGAGGTTCATGAGTGAACAGGTGATCTGGGTCCTGATGGAAGCCGGGCGGGGGGGCGGAGATTGTCCACAGAGGCGCGCGCCGGTCTGGTTAGCGGCAGGGTCTCTGCCGCCCCTTTCATTTGGCCTGCCTCCTGCCCCAGCCCCACGCACTTGGGAGTGAGGCCCCATCGCTGGACCTGAGCCCAACGAGTTCATAATTTCAGCTTCCGTCACAGCCCCAGCCTGGTGGAATGAGAATATCTGCCTGGTGGAGGCCAGCTCCCACCCGCCCTCCCCTCGAACCAAAACACACCCCAAACTCAGCCCGCAGTGGCCGGGCGCCCGGAAGGGGCGGCCGGAAGGAGCATGTCTGGGGGGCTCGCCGGTCAGCGCGGCACTTTGGGCCCCACTCGGCAGCCACGTGTGGATGGTTTTTGAGTGTCTGTTGTTTAATACTACCTGTGCTTTTGAGTTTACCACCCGCTCCCCGCTCTGCCTTCCTCCCCACTCCCCTTCCAGTGCCTGGAAATTTATTGCACTTTGAATACTTGCTTACTTTCCAAGAGCCTCGTGATCATTTCTACACCCAGCGTCAGCATTTGTTAAAATATCTGACCTTGTGCTGGAAACAGGAAAGGATGGGGGTGGAGGACCATCCAGGGCGCCTGGAGAGTCAGGCAGCTCAGCCAGTCTCCTGGAACCTCCCCCTTGTTGGGGAGGCTTGGCTGTCACTGCAGGGAGGCCGAGGGTCCCGCAGCCTCCTGTGTAGGATCTTGGCGTGTTCCTGGCCTTGGCCTTGGGGGCTCAGGGCCGCCGCCGACCCTCACAGCACCTTTGTGCGGAGTCCAAAAATGCCCTTCCTCAGGTGAACAAGAAAAATTAGAGCGAGCAAATTATTGTAAAGCCTGAACAACGTGCCACTCCGCCTGGGCCGGCCTTCTAGAGCCCTGGCGGGCGGCGGCCCAGTACCTGTGCTGCATCCCAGCACATCCTGTGCTCCTCGCACCCCCAGGGAGGAAAGGGTGTCAGGTTCAGAGTCAGGGAGAGGGCCAGGGGTAGGAACGGGCCTCTGAGAACAGTGGACGGACAGATGAGGGGAGCGGTCTCGGGGATGCTCAGAGCGAGGTTGGGACAGGGTGTGGCCGTGCACTAGCGCGTGTGTGTGGCGGTGAGTGTGTGTGTGCTTGTCCTAGCAATTTTGTGTAGGGGGGAGTTCTCCCACATTGTTCTCAGCTAAGAGGCCCACCTGGGCCCTTTCAACGGGTCAGTATATACCTGTGTCGTGAATGCCCCTCCTTGGAGGGGAGTGTGAAACGAGCACAGAACCTGGCCGCCTGCCCCAGGGCGGAGGCTGAGGCTTCGGCCCAACGCTCTCCAGCAAGCCCGGGGGCGTGCGGGGCAGAGAGGGTACCTCCTGCCCCAGCGAGTCCCCACCCTGTAGAAGGGCTCAGAGGAGCAGCGTGCGGCTGGGTGGGAGTGGGGGGATGGGCACACGTAGAATGACACATGTTGCTTCAGAGAAAGTGAGGTAGAGGTCTGGGCTTGCAATTTTCCACTCGTCCCATCCTGGAAGATTCTAAACAGCTTTGTTTACAATCGGACGCGCAGATGGCAGAGTCCTGCGTGAGGAAGAGCGTTGGGTCCCCCAGGAAGGCAGGTCGGTTTGAAGCCAGAGTTCAGCTCTGCAGCACGTGGGACCGGAGCGGGGGGAGGGGAATCTCTCGGAGCACCCCCAGGCCAGAGTCACTCTGCATTAGCAGCCATGGCAAAGGGGCTCCCAATGCTTGCCGCTGAGATGGGCCGGGTGGGGAGGAAGTGCCGGTTCAGGGCCACCCCCCACCGTGCAGGCTGTGGACAGCAGAGAGGGAGTCGGGGTGGAACCACCGTCTGGGCTCTGCCCCCTGCCTACTGCAGACTGAGAAGCTGGAGCTGGCGGTGGCTGGCTGGCCTGTGTGGGTGAATGTCTTCTATGAGGGGCAGTCATTCCCCACAGTGCAGGGAGACTAATACAGGACACTGGCCCATCAAGGACAGGGTTGGGTGGACCGCTCTCTGAGGACCGGCAGAGGAACGCAGGGGAGATGGGGCTGGGCCTTGAGGGAGGGGGATGCAGGGGTGGATGGCAAGCTGGGCGTGGCCTGGTGATTGGGCTGGAAGGGGGAGGAGCAAGCTGTCAAGGCGGGGCCTCTTCACCCTGGGGTACCTGAAATGTTCCCCAGAGGAGACTGACCTCAGCAGACTAGCAGTGGGGAGCTGGTGTTGGTCCCTGGACAGGGGAATGACAGGATGAAAACAGATTTTTCGGAAAAATAAGCTTGTCACGGAATCCAGTTTTTTTGTGTGTGTGTGTGTTACGCGGGCCTCTCACTGTTGTGGCCTCTCCCGTTGCGGAGCACAGGCTCCGGACGCGCAGGCTCAGCGGCCATGGCTCACGGGCCCAGCCGCTCCGCGGCATGTGGGATCTTCCCGGACCGGAGCACGAACCCGTGTCCCCTGCATCGACAGGCGGACTCTCAACCACTGTACCACCAGGGAAGCCCCAAGGTGAATTTTTTTAAAGTACTTTTTTGTTGTTGTTGTTGCAAAAATAATACAAACTCCTTATAACCGTCAAGCGTTCCAGAACTGGTAGAAAAGGAGCGCCTCCTGTAATCCTGCCCCTCAGGGACAATCGCTGTTAGCACTTTGACTTATATTCCTTGTGGGTATTTTAATGATAGACTAGTATCCAGCTGTCTACCTATTATCTTATCAATTTCCGTAAATAGCATTGTGTTTCACTAACTGGAAACTTCTTTAGCCGTCCTCCCGCAGCCGTGCCCATAGCACTGGGCGGGGCTCAGCTGGTCCCATCACCTGAGCTTGTGAACGCGGTGGCAGCCACCTGGTGGCTCTGCAGGGCCTGGATGGTCCAGGAGCCCCTTGGGCACGTGTTGGGCTGGTGTTGGCTCTTGGCTGGGCCTCTCTTCCCCACATGATTTCTCATTCTCAAGGGAACTGGCCTTTTAAGTGAAAACAGAATCTCCAAGACCCCTTGAGATGCAGGCTCTGAGGTCTCACAATGTATATCCACCTGCCGCTTGGCCAGAGCAAGTCACCGCCCCCGCTGGAACTCCAGGGCTGGGGCAAAGACGCCGCCTCTTGATGGGAGGACTGGCAAAGGCACGTCAAGGGCAAGTGTGTGCAGCGGTGGGAGGGCAGGGGTGTGCAGCCCCTGCACGGGCCCAGAAGCAGGAGGATTAGAATGTTGGGGGCTAGACGCCACAGACCTTTGGAAGACAGCCCAGGCTCGGTCCCTTCTCAGCCCCCTCTGACCGGATGGGTCACCCAGGGAAACTGGCAAGGCGGGATGCTTCATCCTCCTGCTGGCTTAGAGGTGTCGTTCCAGGTGGATTCTGTGTGGATGTGTGTGAGGGGCTTGTCTGGCCGGAGGTGAGAGTGAGCTAGAGCACAGGCCTCGTAACGGACGGCTTCTCCGGCCCGCGGGCTGTGGAAGCAGAGGGGAGCCTGCCTGCCCTCTGGAAGCTGCTGGCAGCTCCGCTGCTCGGTACCTGCTGCTAATTTTCATGGCATCTCCGAAGAATGTGCGTCAGTGAGTGAAGCCAGCCAGTCACTCTAGACTCAGGCCTCTGCTGGGAACTCATTCATTCATTTGCCCAGCAAACAGGGCACCTCCTGTGCTCCAGCCTTTCTCCCCATCCCCTCCTACCCTCAGAGGTGGAGTGAGAAGACCCAGCCTGCAGGATCAGACTTCACTTCCCAGACAACTCACAATGGACTTAACATTCTGACTCCCTGTGACGTATTCGTTTGTATAGTTTTCTCATCACCTGCCATGCGTGGTAGCTCTTCTTTCCTGGGAAATGCCTCAAATGACAGACAGGAGGAAACACTGGGGCGGGGAGAGCCAGCTCCGGGTCATTAAGGAGTGCCACTTCCAGTTTCAAGGAGGATGCTTCCACGGAGCCGCTGGGGGAGAAGTCCTCCCTGGGACTCACATCCATCAAACTCCCCTCTCCCTGGAGCCCCCAGGCTGGCCTTGATGAACTGCGCTTTCCTCACACGCCCGCCCCGTGTTCTTTTGCCTGTCAACTGCCTGGTGGTTTGTGCATTCATCAAACTAGAACAAAGGCTGAGAGGGCTTTCACATTTGAAAACCCCTTGGTGTTTTATTTTCTCTCTGCCCCTCTTGGAAAAGAAATGTTTTGTGGCCGAAAGGTTCACTGTGAAACAGTCCACGCTGCACAGCTCAGCCTCTTGGCCATTCTCCTCCTTGGCTGTGCTGGGAGAGAATGGACCCGGCTCAGCGACAGGGCTTGGTGGGGACTGGAGGATGGGAGGCAGCCAGCAGCTGCAGCTGCCCTGCTGCTTCCCTGGGTGCCGGGGGCGCCGGCGTCATGCTACCGTGGCAGGGTGCATGATATCTGATCAGCTCACGGGCTTAGTGTATCCCGGCGCTTAGTGTTGAGGAGAACGTGCAGAGCTGACGCTGCAGACCTCGGAGAAATCTGGCATCACAAGCAAGACAAGAAACCTCAGCCGCTCCTTTTGGCCAAGGAATTGGAAAAACTAAACGGAGGTCCTCAGCCTGTGCCAACTGAGCGTTTGCTGCTTTGAGGCGGATGGTAGGTAAACTGTCCATCAGCGGAGACCCAAGAGGCCTGTCTCTGACTCCTGACTTCCCTGCCCATGCCTCCACCCCCCAGTTCTGGTTCCCTGTGGCTGCGAGGATAATTCTTACTTCCATATCATCAAGAGTTATAATATCACTTCATCACCAAGTGAGTGACCACTTCGCTTTATGTCTAACTCCTTGGGCGAGAAGCACAGTCTAGGAAAGGAACAGGAGATTTTTTTCTTTTTTCCTTTTTGGCATGCGGGATCTTAGTTCCTCGACCAGGAATCGAACCCATGCCCCCTGCAGTGGAAGCGCAGAGTCTTTTTTTTTTTTTTGGTATAAATTTATTTATTTTATTTATGTATTTTTGGCTGCGTTGGGTCTTCATTGCTGCATGCAGGCTTCCTCTAGTTGTGGTGAGCCGGGGCTACTCTTCGTTGCGGTGTGCGGGCTTCTCATTGCAGTGGCTTCTCTTTGTTGTGGAGCACGGGCTCTAGGCGTCCGGGCTTCAGTAGTTGTGACACACAGGCTCAGTAGTTGTGGCTCGTGGGCTGTAGAGCTCAGGCTCAGTAGTTGTGGCGCACGGGCTTCGTTGCTCCGCGGCATGTGGGATCTTCCCGGACCAGCGCTCGAACTCGCGTCCCCTGCATTGGCAGGCAGATTCTCAACCACTGCGCCACCAGGGAAGCCTGGAAGTGTGGAGTCTTAACCACTGGACCGCCAGGGAAGTCCCACTACTGGCCACTCTGACTCTGCGAGGGTCCGAGGCATCTTTGAGCCCTGGTGCTCTGTGTGGTAAGAGCTCCAGCCAATGTTGGCTTAGGTGAGTCCCACACCTTTTCTGTTCTAAGCTACCAAAGGCCTTCTCGATTTCATCGTGTTCTCCCATTTCCCCCTGAGGTTCGGCCCCGCAGCGTCCGTGGCACCCGGGCATGGGCTCTGGAGGCCGAGTAGGAAGGGATGGGATTGCTGTAGCCAGAGCCCTCAGTGTAGGGCTTGGAAGAGAAGCCAGCCTGACCAGCTGAAGCCTCATGCCTGACAGTCACACCTAATCTGGAATGAAAAGCGATGTTACCTCTGTTTCATCATCCACTTTCATCACTGCTTCTCCAGATGGTTGATGGTGCCGTGCCTGTGAGCGAAGTGGGGGGACCTGACGCTCTGCCTGTGGGCCGGGGTGAGGGAGGATGCTAGGCTGGGGAGGTGAGCCCCACCCTGGCTCTGGGGCAAAGGGGAGGTGACTCCTTAGACTGTGGGCCCTTTCTCCTTGGGACCCCCACCAGAGAGTGCTAAACCTTCATTTTGCCGAAACGTCCTCAAGGGCGTTCACTGGAGGGGCGGTGCAGCTTTGAAGAAATACCTAAGAGGGTGTATCTATCTTATGATGGTGGTTGTTTTAAACCAAGTCTCCTTAACATTCCTGATTCATGTCAGGAACTAAAGCATTTGGTGCTGCACACCCTAAACCTGGCGGTGCAGGGGACCGGGGGCCGGTCTCCACCGACCCCGGTGTTTCTGAGACCCTGCAGCCTCCCCCTCCGCCAGCCCTGCAGTCTGAGCAGTGCAGTGTTCGTGCAGCCAGAGGACTCAGACGACTCAGGACTCGTGCAGCCTCTGGGCATTGGTTTTCTGCCAGGCAGGGGCACTTCTGACCACTCGCCTCAATCTCTGTCTCTACTTCTGCTGAAGAGCAGAGGCCTGGATTTTCCCCTCCGTTGATGCTCTGCCTGTTTTCTCATTGTCCAACACTTGGTGGGCACGCCGATCGTTTTTGAATGCATGAATACTGCATTTGCGACGTGAAAAGAAATGTGTCCCCCATCCTACCCATTTCCCTGGACACTTGGAGCACTTGCCTGATGTAAAACTGCCCCATCTTCACAGTTGCAGGGGTGGGAGATGTCTCTGGGGAGGGCGCAGGACTCTCAAACCAGGAGCTTCTTATTAAGGCGTCTGCAGCTCAGGGAGGGGGACTTATCGCTGCCTTTCCCGAAGGGGCGGACAGGAAGTCTTGGGCAAGAGGAGGCCGCTGCTTGGAGGTTTCACGATGAGGAAACTGAGGCTGGCTTCCCCAGGAGCTCCAGGCAGTCGAGTGGAGGAGGCTGGAGCCAGCCTTTGCAGATCCCAAGCCTGGATTCTGCCTCTCTTATCCCCCGCCCCTTCCCTCCCCTGCTCCCACCTTCCTCAGCTCCCCCAGGGGTGCCTCAGAGGTAACCTCACAGGGCCAGGGGGGCAGCTTTGTAGGAAAACATGCACCCAAAATGGCCAAATCCCTGAGGACTTGAGAGAGGCACGTGTGGGGTTATTTTGGGTTTGGTGGGCCGGGCTCGGATCTCTCTGGCATTCCTGGCCGTTGGCCTCTCAGAATTGACCAGAATGGAAGGATGATAAAAATCGAGGCCCCAGGAATAGCTCAAGAATTTGCTCATTCGTGACCCCTGTAAAGAGGTGCCGCTCAGCCCAGAGCCCACAGCAAGGCTGGGGCTGAAGGAGGTGCTGGAAAGGGTAGGGGAAGAGGAGGAAGGTTTCAGACAGTCTCCTCTTCCGGGCAGGAGCAGGTGGGAGCTCAGGGCTGGTTCGGGGCCAGTCTGATAAGGAGCCAGAGGAGTGTCCCTCCCACACCAGCTCGTCCCTGCGTCTCGGGGGTCGCCTGGTAGCACCCACTGGCCAGGTCAGTGCAGCCCTCTCTCTGACCTCTCTGCTCTGTTTCTCTGTCCCCCTTGGACCTAGGCAGCTCGGGGCAGCTCTGGCCTTGCACCCTGGGGAGCCTCATCTCTCCCTCCCTTCCCCAGAGCCAGGCCCAGAGACCCTTTTGCTCAGTGCGCGTGAAGGGGGCGCGTACTGAGCACCCATCCGGTAGCAGGTCAGGAGCACAGTGATGCCAGGCATCTGCCTCTGCCCTGGAGGAGCCGGCATGGGTGTGTAGAGACCCGTGTAGATGTGCACTGACCCATGATGCCATCCGGAGCCGTCCGTGGTGCTGGAAGGGCGGTGGGGATCATAGCAGGTGAGTGGTCAGTGGAAAGAGCAGCCCCGGGGAGTCAGGACACCTGGCTGGCCCTGGATCAGTCACGTCACTTCTCTGGGTTTTTCGTGTGTAAAGTGAGGAGTCTGTGATCCCCAAGTCCCTTCTGGCTTGAGAGTTACCTGGTTCCAGGAGTCGCGGGGAGGAAGACCCTTCTCAGATGGGTGGGATGTTTTTGTTGCCTCCGCTCTTTGTTCCAAAGGGGTGGTCCAAGGGTGGACATCTCAGCTGAGTCATCCCCATGGGGACAGGCTCAGGGCTCAGATGTCACAGCTGGGCCTCAAACCTCTCTTCTGTTCTCTGGACCCTCCTGCTTGTGCAAAGTCAGACTTTAGGTTTAAGAAAATAGTTGCCCTTGTCCAGGTTGAGGTGGTTGCCCCTTGGCCTACAAGATGAGGTCCGAGGGGCTGAATGAGGCTTGCAGAGTCTGCAGTGACCTGGAGCAGTGTCCAGCCTCACTGCTACCCACTTGGGGCCACTATGTCCCATTTGTCTGTGTAACGCCCTCCACACGGGTTCTCATTTCCCATTGTCCTTGTCATTGTCTGCCTGGCTTGGAACTCCCCTCCTACCCTGCATGGTTTTTTCTCTTATGAGCATTGTTTTACCAAATCTGAAAACTCAGTCAGCCATGATTTCTTCAAGAATTTTTTTTTTTTTTGGGCCGTGCTGCACGGCTTGCGGGATCTTAGTTCCCCAACCAGGGATCTAACCTGGGCCCTTGGGTGGAAGCCCAGAGTCCTAACCACTGGACTGCCAGGGAATTCCCTCTTCAAGTATTTTTCTGTTCCCCCTTCTCTCTCCTCTCTTTCTAGAACTTCCACTATGTGTATATTAGACTGTTTGATGTTGTCCTGTAGGTTGCTGAAGCTCCATTCATTTTTTTCCATCTTTTTTCTTTCTGTGCTTCGTCTTGGATAGTTTCTAGAGTTAATATCTTCAAGTACAATTATCTTTTCTTCCGCAGTGTCTAATCCAATGTTAATAAGTCCCATCCAGTGTATTTTTCATTTCAGATATTGGGTTTTTCATCTCTGGAAGTTCCATTCGAGTCTTTTTTTATATCTTTCATTTCTCTTCACACCAAGCTTATGTTTTCCTCTGCATTCTTGTGCTTATGGAACATACAATTCCTGTTTCTTTTCACCCTTGTTTACTGGTTTCATCATCTGTCATGTTTGCGTCTGTCCTGTTTTTTCACCCTTGTTTACTGGTTTCATCATCTGTCATGTTTGCATCTGTCCTATTTTTTCACCCTTGTTTACTGGTTTCATCATCTGTCATGTTTGCGTCTGTCCCATTGACTGCTTTTCCTCCTGGTTATGGCTCATAGTTTTCGACTTCTGTGAATGCCTGCTAAGTTTTGATTGGATGCCAGACGTTGTCAATGGAGCGTTGCTGGATTTTGTTACATTCCTTCAAATAGTATCGGCCTTTATTCTGGCATGCCTCTTAACTGCTTGGGATTGGTTTAATATGTCCGAGGCTTGCTTGTAAGCTTTGTTAGGGTGCGTCCAGCCTTCGGGCTAGGGCTAATGTAGCTTCACTACCGAGGCACCACCCTCTGAGGACTCTACCCAGTGCCTTGTGTGTCGTGAGCTCTTCTGCTCTCGTTGGTGGGAATGTGGCCCTGAGTGAGCTCCGCAGATTGGCTGGCCCGTTGCTTTCTGTTGGTTCTGTTCCCAGGCTTGTGGTGTTTTACCCTACACTTGTGTAGGTCAGCTGGAGATGCCAGGGGACTCTTCTCCGGAGCACCCTCTCTGTGCAGTCCCCTTCTCTCCAAAGTTCTGCCCTAAAAATTCTATCTCTGTGAACTCCAATTTCTGTCTCCTCAACTCGGTGGGACCACTGGACCCCGTGTGGATTCCTTGTCCTCAGCTGCTGTGTGGATGCTGCCTCCGGGCAGTAAGCTTGGCCCTCGTGGGACTCCCTCTTGTGTTTCCTTCTCTCACGGATTACAGTCTAGTGCTGCCTGCTGTCCAGTGTCTGAAGCAGCTGTTTCGTGCCTTCTGTCCAGCTCTTTAGTCGTTTAAGGGGCAGGGGTGAAGCCAGTCCCTGTCACTTCACCGTGGCTGTAATCTGAGGCTTGCATTACTGGAACACTCACCTTGGGCATCGTTACCCTCTGGGGCAGGTGTCTCTAGTCAGCCTTCCTACGGGAAAAACCCCATTAGCTGTGTGTTCTTTCCCCCGTGTTTCATCTGGTTTGTTTTTTTATCTCTCCACACAGGCTGTCTCCCTGAGCACAAAGGTGATACGGTATTTCCCTTAACATCCTTTGTACCTAGCCCAGTGCCCGGCACATAGGAGACAGCTCCTGTTTGTGGACCAAATGAATAAATCGGAAGAAACTATAAGCTAATTGTGCCGTGTGGTTGCCAAGGGAAACAATGCTGGTTGGGATACTGGCAACTCTGAATTCATCAGAGGAGGGTGACTAAGATGGGGGAAACTACACCACATGGGGACTGGGTGAAGGGTTTGGGAATGTTCCTTTTGTCTGGAAGCTATTTTTATGGAGTGTTATGGGAAGGGAGGGGATGCACAGTAATGGCCTCCTGACGTGGGCAGGATTGATGTGGACAGGAGGGTGTAAACATGTCCTGTGGCTTCAAAGCCTAAATACCCAGGTGCCTAGGACCCATGGGGGAGGGGATTCAGGGAGGTCAGACGTGGGCCCAGCTCCAGGAAGAACTTCCTAACAGCTGGAGCCATCCGGCAGAGGAGGAATGGGCTACCTTGGGAGGTAGTGAGCTCCCCATCACTGCTGGGGTTTAAGCAAAGACTGATAGTGACCCGGGATTTTGTTGGGATGAAGAGTAGGTACAGTGTTACACGAGATACTCTCTAAGATACTTTTCTACTCAATGAGGTTAAGTGTTACTCCTCCTTTTGAGCCCCTGATTCATCCGCCCTCGCAACTCTGCATCCCACGCACACACACACGCACGCACGCACGCATGTACGCACCTGTGCAAGCATGTTCAGAAAACACACCTGAAACATGCTCCTTACTACTCTTGTGAAACTCCTTGCAGCCTCCATCGCCGGGCCTCGTCTGGGGCCCCTGCAGAAGTGGCCTCCCGCTGCCGGTGCTGGGCCCCGTCATCCCCCTTCAGCCTGCCTGGCACCGCATTGATCCGGGCCGGCCCTGTGTCAGCGCCTCGTCCCATTGTCTCCTGTGTCTGGACACACAGTGCCTTTGAGGCAGGGTGACTGTGAGCCTCCCGCGCAGTGAAGCCTGGCGGCCTTGCTGCAGCCCTTCCCGTGCTGGCGAACGTGGCTCTGCACAGGCACCTCCGCTCTTGCCTGCTCGTTGGCTTGTTGCTCTGGGTCTTGGGTCTCTTCCTCCGTGGGGCCTCTCCTCCCTGGACTGGAAGTGCCCGGGAGGTTTCACTCCCAGGTTGAAGATGCTGGGGAGGCCTGTTTAACGGTGGTCCTGGCAGATTCTCAAGGGAATCCTCAAGCACCTGCCTTTTCCCCTTTCTAAGGATGCAGCCCAGGAAGGACGGGCGGGGCTGCGGCTTGGTGGCTTTGGGGGAGGGGAGGGGGACAGCTCAGAAGGGGTCCTAAGCCAAGGGCCTGTCTCCTGCTTCCCCGAGGCTGTTGTCCCACCTCTGTACGGAAGGAGCCCGGTCAGGTCGCTTGTAAGCGGTCACAGCTGGGCAGGCTCTGGGGCTTTGCAGAAAGAGAGTTCTTAAAAGAAAGAAAGAGAGATCTTCCTGGCAGCCGAGTGCTGGGCTGTGCCCCGAGTGAGAGGCCTGAGCTCCGGGAGCCTCTCTCCTGGTGCACCGCTCCCTTCCCCCACCGGGCGAGCCAGGCACCACCATGGGCATAAGGAGCGCTCTTGAACTGGGGACTTTCTGGCCCTCTTAGCCTTGGCCTCCAGACCAGTTTGACCTGCAGGAGGCTCCGTTTCTTACTTTGCGAGATGGGAGGAACAGTGGCTCTCCGGGGAGCTGGAGGATGGCCCGTTTGCAGGACTTTCTTTCGTGTCCGAGGCTGCCGGGTCCCCAGAGCAGCTTTCACCAACCCGAGCAGTGTGGGCTTGGCCTCCTCCTCAGCCAGTGCTCAGAACCCTTTGTGAATGAGCATCCTTTCTCCCTTAACGGAGAGGGAATGTTCTTTGGAGACCGGTGTACCTGGAGGGCTGGCACCTGCCTGCGTTCGGGCTCACAAAGCCCGCGCGCCCTGGAAAGGGGGCCCAGGGAGAGGAGGTGCATCACTCTGTGTGCGTTCTGTCTGTCCAGTGCCCAGACGGCGTCTGGCACAAAGCAGGCACTCAGGAGCCCTTGATGACCGAATGGAGTCGGCCCTTCATCCCCATGGCTGGGCCGCGCTGCACTCCAGAGGTGCTTCAGCGGGAAGCGGTGCGCCCGGGCCTCTCACTGTTCGATGGGAAACCTGAGTGTTCTGTCTCGTTTCCTGCTTGTTCCATTGGAGGGTGCCAGGACCATAATAAAAGCAATGGTATATAAAAAACAAAAAGCAAAAAAACAAGCAGTGGCGTAATCACAGGATTATGGATGGAGCGCATTCTGTCATGGTCTGCAGGATTTTGGCCTCCTTCTTGAAATGCACTCACTAGAAAGAAGTTTCCCGAACTTGTTGTCCATTCCCCGTGGCTTTTTGCATCAATTCCTGACTTCTGCCTTGGAACACATTTGCCTCTGCTGTGAAGATAATAAAAATGTATTCAGTATTTCTGTCAGTCTTATCTGTGGTAGCTGTTGTCTACGTGCTGCTTTAGGTCAACAGATATTTTACTGAGGATTTTTGTGTGGTTGATCTTTCTATTCTCTGTGTGGTTATCCATGTGGGACTTTCTCATTTATGCTCTGCCAGGCATTTACTGGGCACCTGCCGTGCGCAAGGGATTCTGTGGTGAACAGCACCACGCGTGCCCGCGGGTCCGAGGGCCTCACACTGGTCCTTGGAGGCAAGGACTGTCTGTGTAAACCCCTCTCTGTGGTGTCCTGTTAGCACTCAGGGTCCCCACCCCGGGACTGAATAAGTAATTATTCAGTTGGTGCTGGATAAATAATTTGGGGGTCTTCCATTTCTATAGGGCGCCCCACTGTGAAAGCACCAAAGAATATTCCCAGAAATCATCTTACCTGTCGTTTCCTCCTGACAACGACCTTGAGAAGTGGCTAGAACGAGCATGTTTTTTTTCTAGAGGAGGCCACTAAGCCTTAAAGGACTGGCAGCCCCCGAGTGGGGCTGTCCTAAATGTCCTGAGACTCATTCATCCCACAAATGTTTGGGGGCCAGCACTGTTTAGGCTCTGGGGATGCAGGAGTGAAGAAAAATCCATGACCCCAAGAGCTTATGTTTTGGAGGGGGAGACAAACAATAAACAAATAACTAAAATCTATAGTGACAAATGTTATGGGTCAGAGTGAGATAGGGAAGGGGGTGGGAGGAAGGGGCGGGGGGCAGGTATTATGGGTTAAACAGTGTCCTTAGGAAAGGCGTTCCTGAGGAGGTGACATTTCATCAGAGAGGGAAGAAGAGGTGGGTGAGTCCTGGAGATATCTGGGGGAGGTGCATCCCAGGGCCGAGAGAACAGGAGGTGCAAAGGCCCTGCGGCAGGAACGTGTGAGGCTTGTTGGAGCCCAGTACAGCTGAGTGAAGGGAGCAAGGGAAAGGTCGCAGGACTCAGACCCTACAGGGGCTTGAGGGCCATTCTGAGGGCTGTCGCTTTTATGGTGGGCAAGGTGGGCGCCTTTGGAGGAATTAGATCAAGGAGACGGACCTGCGTTTCATTTCGGAAGGACCGTGGTGGCTGTTGTGTAGTCAGCTGAGCGTGCAGCAGAAGGAACAGCAGTAACTGTTGTCTATCCAGTGCGTGTTGTGTGCTGGGCACCAGGCAGACCCCGGGCGTGCACGTCCCATTGGATCCTTCCGACGACCGACGTTACCTGCATCTTCCTTAGGAGGAAACCAAGAGCCGGCTGCTGGAGCAGCTGCCAGCTGGGGACAGCCTGATTCCAAAGCTTGTGCTCTCGACTGTTGTCCGGTTTTCAGGGGCGAAGGGACAGGTTGCTTAGGAGGACGGCACAAGCGTCTGGGGTCAGGGTCAGGCTGCCCTGTGCCTGTTCTCTGGCCGCTCTCAGCTGTTCAGCTGGCCAGCCAGCAGGGGTGTGGGGCAGGCTCTCCCCTTTACCTCAGTGTTTGCTGGAGGGTGGGACAGATTGCTTCTAGATGAGGGAAGGCAGCTTGGGGAGTGGCGTCTGTGCCCCGACTCTAGACAGCAGCCTCTCTGGGCCCGCAGGGACCCCGTGTCTTGTGTTTGGCATGTTAGATAAGCCCTGTGACTTAGAGGCCTGGGCTTTCTGCTGCCGATCAGGGCTCAGCCCGAGGCTGGCGGGCGGCCACTGCAGATGGTCCCCCCTCCCTGGAGGCAGACCCTCCCTCTCTTTCTGAGTGAATCTGGGCCAAAATGCCCTGTATTTTATCCACCTCGTCTTCCGGGTAGTTCAGATCACTTGCAGAATGTCACTTCCGTAATCCTCTAATTTACTGCTCCTGAAGGAAGCGAGGGGGATTTTTCCTTGTTTTTAAAAAAAATATGCTGCAGGGTGGAAAATCGGGGTCAGAGAGTAAAGCTGGTGTGGGAGCAGAAGAGGGAACCCAGAGGCCCAGGCCGGGTGCAGCTGGCCTCGAGGAGGGGCGAGGGCATAGGTGAGCTGGTGGGAAACGGGGGCTTCTGGACTGGGGGAAGGCCGCTCCTTTTGCGTTTACCCTGCGCTTCGGTGTCTGAACCTGGGGGAGGGGGGCTGGGGTGGGACGCCCTGCCCTTACCTAGCGGCGCCTCGGGGACTCGGGGCCCGCTCTCTGCACAGGTCCCCGTGCACGCACGTCTCCTGTTCTCACACACTCACTGTCTGCACCCTCCCCCGCATGCACACTCACACGGAGCATGCACGCGCACGCTTGCATACGGCTTACTCACGTGCTGGTTCACACTCGTGCTCTGTACGCGCCTGCATGCCTGCTCACGTGCTTGCCCACAGCGCACGTCAGCGGCTGGACCCCAGCTGCAGGTGATCTGGCAGGAGAGTTTGTGACAGCAGCGGGTCCTCACAGCCCCAGCCCTTCGCCTTCTCTACTCGTGCCTCGAGTTCACCTTGGAGAGACAGGGGACGCCTCAGCTGGGAGGTGCTGTGTCTGTGATGAGTAACAGGCCCTGTAGAACCAGCCAGGAGGGGACTGGCCGTGGGAAGAGGGGAGACTCTGGACGGGGAGGAGACGGCCCCTCCGCCGGGCCCCCTGCATGCACCCCCCAGTCCCTCACCTTGAATGTACGCCTTTGGCAGAGCCAGACCTCGGTGGGGCTGGGAGGAGGGCGCCCTGTTCAGTGCCCTTTCGGGGCCGGGGCTGTTTCAGGAAGGAAAGGCTCCTTGTTGGCTGCTCGGATCCCAGCGGGTTACCAGCCTCAGAAGCCAAGCAGGCAGGCCCCTGACTTTATTTCTATTTCAGAGCCGCCACTGCTGCAGAGCAGGAAATCGTCGAGGGGCCGTGGGAATCCACTGAGGCTCCGGCGCCTCCTTCGGGGTGGGCATGGGGGAGGGGGCCTCTCCCAAGAGCCGCCTGGAGCAGGTGCCAGGCTGCGGCTCCTCCATGGCGGCTTCTTCCCACCTGGAAATCCAGCAAGGGAACATCCTCGTGAGAACCTGCGCTTGGCCAGGCGGGACTGAAGGGGTGGGAGGGGCCTGGAGACGGGGCTTGGATTCCCAGCTGGCTGGGCGGACCAGCCAGGTGGCCGGGCCTCCGTTCCCAGTCTCTGGGCCTGGATGTTTCTGAGCCTCCGAGCTCTGGCTTTCACGGGCAGGGGTGAGGAGAGAGGGCCTCCTTGGCCCAGGGCAGCCCCCAGGCCCAGGTGCCCTCCCTCCGGGGCTTCCGTGTGCTTGTTGTAAGGTCCAACTTCCCCTTTGTGTTTCAGACACTGGTGTCCTGGTGGCCTGTGCCCTGTGGGGCTGCCAGACTGCTCCAGGGACCCTTAGGTCACACCCGGAGCCAGGCTTCTGCCTCACTGTCCCCATTCTTCATGCTCAGATTGGTTGTATCTCATCGACTCATATATCACCTTGTTCCAGAAAAGCTGATTAAAACAAACCCAGATACCTGGTAACATCACCAGCGCTACTTGCGCGTGGATTTGTTCATTCCTGGCTTGAGTTTCCCCTGCCAGCTAGAACTCTTGTCTGTGGCCAGCAAGTTGATGGGTTGTGACGGGTCCCCAGCCCCGGCTTGTGTTCTTGCTGCCCGGACCGCATGGTGCTGTGGGTCCTTATCCCCGAGGATTCCGTTTAGGGTCACTTCCCTTCGCTAAGTGCCCCCCACCTCCCCTTTCTTGGGTAACCCCATAACATCTTGTGCTGAGGCTACGGGGAGGAATAAGACACAGCCTCTGGGCTCTCGTCTAGGGGATGGGCCGGTGGTAATCCAGTGCGTGCACCGCAAGGGAAATGCATGCACTGCGCAGGAGGTGCTCTGCGAACCTTCGTTGGCCTCACGGATCTGAGAAAATATTCCTTCCACGCTTGCGTGTTACTGATCCTGTGGCTTGCTGTAGGGTTCTAGGCTAGGGATCTTTTTTGTGTGCAAATCATTGCTTAAGTTCCAAGGTTACTGTCTAATGTTCCAGTTTTAATCTTTGGCAGGTGACACAGTTTTTCTCTCTGGAATCTCTAGTGTTCTGCGTGTAAAAGTCTCCGCTTTGGCTGCTGTTCTGAAACTTCAGAAGTAACATGACTCAGTGTGGATATGTTTCCATCCAGGGCTCCCTGGAACCTGTCAGTCTTGAAACACCCATTATTTAGTGCTGAGAAATTTTCTTAAATGACTTCATTGATTTGCTCCTTTCGTTTTCTCTCTTCTTTCCTCTGGAGCTCCTAGAATTTGGATATTGAATCTCCTGGATTAGTCTTACAATTTTATTGTCTTTCTCTTTCTCCTTACTTGCACTCCCCCCAACCCCTGCAAAATCTGGGAGATTGCTTTTTTTGCTTTTTGGCTGCATTGTGTCTTTGTTGCTGCGCGTGGGCTTTCTCTAGTTGCGGCGAGCGGGGGCTACGCTTCGTTACAAGAGTATGCGTAGGCTTCTCATTGTGGTGGCTTCTTTTGCTGCGGAGCATGGGCTCTAGGCATGTGGGCTTCAGTAGCTGTGGCACGTGGGCTCAGTAGTTGTAGCCCATGGGCATTGTTGCTCCATGGCTTGTGGGATCTTCCCAGACCAGGGATCGAACCCGTGTCCCCTACATTGGCAGGCGGATTCTTAACCACTGCGCCACCAGGGAAGTCCCGCCCCCACTTGTTTTTAACAAACCAGTGTCTTCAGCCTTCGTGGGGAAGGAATGAAAGATTATTTTATCGTGTGTGTCCATTGCAGAATCCCAGTAACTGGAACTGGGCCGGGTCTGTGTGAGACCCTCAGTAATCGCCGGCTGAGTGAATGAGTGAGCAAATGGACGAACTGCAGACAGACTTGGTAACAGAAATGGAAACAGAAGCACAGTTCACGCAGGTTCCCTTCTGTTCTGAGATGCGAGCTGATCCCTGTGACCCTGAGCCTGGTGGATGTGAAACTGACATAGCTGTGGCTGGTGGTGGGGACACAGGGAACACTTTTCTTGTTTGGAGTGTTTCTCCGGCTGTAGTGAGCGTGTACTCCTGTGATTTTTGAAGGGAGGAGACGAGTAGGAATAAGGATGAAGTGTCAGCGTGGGCACAGCTTTCACGGCGTCCCCAACTCACCGCGCCTTTGTTTCTCATTCTGTGAAACAAGCGGTCCGACCAGATGCATCTAAGGTTTCACCCAAGTGCCAGCCCTGTGAGGCCACCATTGTCCTCTCCTGTTTGTATTACGACAGTGGACAGTGTACGCTTCTTGTTGAAAAGAACTGCCCCCACCGCCTTTTCTGTTTTTTGACCTAGAATGACTTTCACCCACTCTTCTGCTCATGTGCGTCCTTTTAGTCCTTCAGAACAGGGTGCTTCCTTCATGAGGGCTCCCCAGCTGTTCCAGGACATGCCGGCTCCCTTTCCCCAGCCTCCTCGGGCATTTTCACTTTGCAGCTGGGTATAGAGGAAGGGGCATAGCCCTGGAAGCCCGATGGTGCTAGTTTGAATATTAATTCTGTGGCTTACTGTGTGACCTTGGACCGCTGACCTAGTGTCTTAGAGCTTTAGTTTCCTCATCTGTCCAGAGGGAATTTGTAATAGAAATTATCTCATGGGGCTTATATGAGAATTAAATGAGATAGGTTTTAAAAACTCCCCCTTTAACGTGTGACACAAAATAGACAAGTAACACAAGAGGACGATAATGACAGTAATAATCAACATTTATGTGCATTACCTTATTTACCGTGAAGTAGATACCTTTATTATTTTTATCTTACAAACCAGGAGACCGAGCCCTAAAGAAATAGCTTGCCCAAGGTTGCAAATCAAGGAATTTAGCCCTTAAATTTTCTTTAAGAGTTGTGTGTTTGCATTTATTCTGCAAATATTTATATGAGAGCCGACTCTAGGTCAGGTCATGGTGCTGGAAATGCAGCAGTGAAAAAAAAACAACAAAGTTCCTGTCCTCATAAAGCTCGGATTCTAGTGTAAGAACTGGTTGGTGAACAAGCAGATGCATGTGTAGCAGGTAGAGTTAAGTGCCACGGAGAAAGCTAAGCCAGGTAACGGCTTAGGGAATGCCTGGGGCGCGAGGGGGCAAGGAGGGGGAGAAAGGAAGAGGCGCCAGAGGGAGAGAGGGGAGAGGAGGAGCAGGGAGGGGAGAAGGGGCGGGAGGAGATGGACCTCGGGGAGCACAGACTCTGGTGCTGCCTGCAGGCCCTGCCCTCCACTCGGCGCCCAGCCTTAGCGGCCTTCGTCTGGACCCTCGGTGGGCTGCGTGCCCCTGCCCCAGGGCCTTGCACACGCCACTTCTCCTGCTCCTCTTGGTCTCAGAGGCCAGTCCTTCCCAGGAAAGCCTGCCTGCAGCAGGCCTGGTCGGCCGCCTTGTTCTGTGCTCACCGCACACACTCAGTGTGTGGTCCTCAGAGCCCGGCTGTCTGGCTGTTGGGGCCATGGACAGACAAGAACAGAGGCCCTGACCGTGACTGCTCCTCTCTTCTCTCCCCTAGATCTCCAGCATCTGCGCAGGGGCTGGTAAATAGTGTCTGTAAAGGACCTGGTTGTAAATACTTTAGGCTCTGCAGACCATCTTGTCTTTGCTGCAGCTGCTCACCTCTGCCCTTTAGCTCTGAAGTGGCCAGAGACTACACGAACACCAGTGAGAGTGGCTGCGTTCCAATAAAATTTATTTATGGACACTGAAATTTGAATTTCACATAATTTCTACATGTTGGGAAATATTATCTGGCGTTTGATTTTTTTCCAACCTCATAAAAATGCTATAGTTGTTCTTGGTTTGCAGGCTGTAGAAAAACAGGCGAAGGCTGGATTCAGCCTGTGGGCTGCAGTTTATTGACCTCCGATGTAGCCTGATGCATGGCGTATAGTAGGTTCTCGATAGATGTTTGTTCAATGACTGACTGATAGATGTTTGTTGAATGACTGAATGAAATCTTGGCCGTGGGCAAGAGGTAGTGAGATTACGAGCTGTGGCCTTCCAGTCAGTTAACGTCATGATCTCTACCCCTTATCAGATTCCTTGTAATCTGTTAAAATTAAGGAAGATAGGCAACTGGTTCTTTTTTTTTAAAAGAACAGCTTTAGGGACTTCCCTGGTGGTCCAGTGGGTAAGACTCCACGCTCCCAGTGCAGGAGGCTCGGGTCCGATCTCTGGTCAGGGAACTAGATCCCTCATGCCGCAACTAAAAGATCCCACATGCCAGAACTAAAGATCCCGCGTGCCACAACTAAGACCCAGTGCAGCGAAATAAATAAATAAATATTTTAAAACCCCAGCTTTATTGACACATAATTCACTACCATAAAATTCACCCATTTAAAGTGTACAGTTCAGTGGCTTTCAGCAGATTCTCAATCGTGTGACCATCATCACCATCAATCTTAGAACATTTTAACACCCCCAGAATAAACTCTGTACCCATTAGCATCTCTCCTCTTCCCCCCAGTTTCTACCCGCTCCCCAGCCCTAGACAATCATTAATGTCCTTTTTGTCTCTATAGAGTTGCCTATTCTGGACACTTCATAGAAATGGAATCGTACTCTATGTGGTCTTTTGTAACTAGCTGCTTTCACGTAGCGTGGGATTTTCAAGGTTCATCCATGTGATGGCACGTATCAGAATTTCATTCCTTTTTAAGGCCGAATCATATTCTGCTGCACGGACATACCACATTTTGATTGTCCTTATCTGTTCATCAGTTGACAGACATTTGGGTTGTTTCCACTTTTGATAGTTATGAATAATGCTGCTATGAACATGCATATACAATTTTGTGTGTGTGTGGACATGTGTGTTCATTTCTCTTGGGGAAACACCTAGGAGTAGAATTGCTGGATCACATGGTGACTGAATGCTGAACGTCTTAAGGAACCACAAGACTGTTTTCCAAAGCAGCTGCACCAATTCACACTCCCACCAGCCATGTGCGGGCGTTCCAGTTTCCCCCGTCCTCACAGACAGCTCCCACCAGCCATGTGCGGGCGTTCCAATTTCCCCCGTCCTCACAGACAACTCCCACCAGCCATGTGCGGGCGTTCCAATTTCCCCCGTCCTCACAGACAACTCTATTTGCATTTTTTGAACATTTTTTTAACTTTCTTTTTGACTGGCCAACTAGTTCTTAAATGGACACACCACCTTTGGTTGTGAGATTGTGGGCTGAACAGGAACATTTTGATAAGTTTTGTTATTTTCTTTTGTAAAAGCAATGCATGCTTATTAGAGCGTATTTGGAAAACAAAACCCGATGCCTCTTAGTGATGCACTTGTCACATTTGGTCACAGCTACCAACTCTTTAAGGGTCTCTGAAGACCGAGGCAGGGGCCGCAGGGAACAGTGCAGTGGCTCAGGATGCAGACCCTGGGGGCTCAGCCAGGCTTCACTGACAGCTCTGCTGCTGCCCGGCTGCTGGACCCTTGACAAGATGCCTATCCTCTTTAGGCTCCAGTTTTCTCGTTGGGGAAAAGGATTCACTCATTCATCATTCATTCAGTAGATGTTTACTGGGCACCTACTGTGTGGCAGGCATAGCATCTGTCTTCAGGGTTATGGTGGCGATTAAACAGGGCGACACACGTGCAGTGCAGAGCATAATCCCAGGCACTTAATAAATGGTAATAATAAAACCCGGCAAACAGAACCTGCCCTTCCTGAGGCCACGCAGCTCCTCAGGGTGCACGGTTGTTGCCAGGTAACCACAGGGACACTCAGAGGAGGGGGGGGTCCTCACATGTCATCCTCCCCACTCACGCCTCGCACTGGGCTCCGGTCTGGTGGATTCCAGCCTCTGCTGGGACAGGGATGAGTACCCCTCACCCCAGCCCACAGCTTGGCGGTCTGGTCTTCATCCCTGCCTTTCTGGAGCCGTGCTATGGCCATGCCTCTGCCGGCAGAGCCGAGGACGAGCCTGCCGCCTCGTCCTCACGGCAACGCGGGAGCATCGGACGACAGCTACCCTCCGTCCCCTCTCCAGTTCTACCAGCTGTCCCGCCGATAACTCCATCCCTAGACCCCACCGCCCCGTGGCCGCCTTTGGCCGCATCCCAGCCGTTTGTTGTTTCCTGGCCTGGCCCGAGCCTTCCCCGTTGGAGATCCACACACTCAGTGCCAGAATGAATTGTAAGCCTAGAGGGTGACAGATCTTCACCTTTCCCGCGAGGACGGTTTTATGGGAGGAAGTGCTCGAGCGGGAAAGATAACTTCATTCTAAATTATGGAAAAAATAAAATTCCAGCCAAAGCCTGCCTGGTCTCCCCATCCCGCTTTCCAAGCTCCGTCCAGGAAGGCAGCCCTGGCCACCTACAGCATCTGGCTCCCTGATGGGTGTCACAGGGCAGCTCGCTCTGCCCAAAGGGTTTGTGATTGGGGAGTTTGAGTTTTCCCCACTGTCGCCTCTCCTGTCACCACGTCTGTCCTAACGGGGCAGAGCCATTGATACACTTCTTGGGCTTGGTTTTGTAAGCTGCTGGAGGGAGATGGTGATCAAAGCCCAATGATAAAAGCAATTCAGCAAAAACAACACGGGAAGGGAGAGGAATCAGCGCTCCATCATTTGTCCGTCTGATTTTTGTATTCTAAGACGTCTCTCTTCTCTTGGTGGGAGGAACCCACATGTGTCCATCAGTCCCTCTGCTGCTGCCCATGGGGTACAGACCTTGCAGTTATGTAATCAGCGGCGTCTGGAAACCCACAAGTGGCCCAGCTCTGCCCTGGGCGGCAGCAATGAGGCAGCATTTCCCACTCCCCGGGCCTGGTTGTTTGAAAGCCCATCCCTAACTATGTTCCTGGCTGAATGACATAACTGTATTCTTCTGTGGTTAGTTACTCATTCAGAAATTCCCCCGTCTGTCTGTTCTCCTGGGATTCTGAGTCAGTGGGAACAGAATATCCGGGTAGCATCCTGGCCCCTGGCTTCTCCTGAGTCTCATCCCTTCCTGGAAGCAGAGGCAGCAGGGGAGCCCATGCTGCAGATATGAGTCCCGGCTCCTGCCGCTGGAGGGAGCAGCCTGGGGGCGGCTGCTGCAGGTACAGGAACCTCGGGGCCTGCAGGCCGGCTGCCAGTGGGGCAGCTCAGGGCTTGGGCGGTTAGTGGGGTGGGCCTGTGTGCTGAGAGGTACCACAGGAGACGGTTAGGGCTGTGTGCATCCTGGTTCACACCCTGGCCGCCCCTCCGCAGTCGTGCGACCTTGGGCAGGCTCTTTAAGACCTTTTCTCTTCTGTAAAATGGGATAATAAAGGACGTGCTTCACAAGGTTATTATAAATATTAAGTGAGTTAACACAGGTCAAGCGTCTAGAACCTGCCAGGCGGATGGAAAGCACTGCAGCTGTTAGTGGCGGCGATGAGGGTGCTCGCCGACCTTTCCTATGGTATTACCTGATCCCTCCTTTTTTTTTCTTTTTTTTTATAGAACAGGGCCCATCATCTGTATTTATTGACAAATATGGGAAAACTTTGGCCTCAGCTCAACCCCACCGCGTTTGCCCTCAGGTTCCTTAGTGCCCACTCACTCCCCCCTCCTGCCATCGCGGTGAGAGCCAGCCTTGGTCCGATTGCCAGGTGGCAGCAGACAGTCTGGTTTCCTTGCCCCCGTTTCCTCATCTGTAACCTGTGGGAAGACGTTCACCCCTCCCTTTCCTTGTGCCAGCGCCTCCACGGTGTGAACGGTATCAGGTGGCATTAGTAAGCGAGGCAAGCGGTTAGGAGGACAGAATCTTGGTTGACGGTGTGGGAGAGCTGGGGGCCCAGGGCCGAGCCTCGGGGGTCCGCGTGGTCTGGAAGTGGAGCTGAGCGCCCTCTGTGCGGTGCTGGGAGCAGACTCGGTGGTCTCGTCCACACTGGAGCAGGTGAGATGTTGTTGAGAAAGTTGGTCACGGACGAATGTTCTCAGTGAGCACAGAGGTGCTCATTCTCTGACCCCAGACCGGACTATGCTTTCTGCCCTCAGGATGCTTACAAAGGGGCGGAGGAGGGTTTACCGGCAGGAGGAGGCTCGCTGCTTTCCCTTCGTGCACCAGGCAGCTGCTGTGTGAAATGAGGAAAACAAGGCCCCCAGGGGCTCATGAGCCTCCCCCACCCCGAGGTCACACGGTGGAATATGCCAGAGAAGGGATTTAAATGCCCATCTGGGGCATTCCAAAGTCTGTGTCCTTTCCAGGTGGGGAAAGCCAGAGGTGGAGTTCCCGAATCTCTCTGACTTTCTGGACCGTCGTTGTGAAATCTCTCAGCACGTGATGTTTGTGTGCTCTCTTTTCTGCCGCCCCTCCCACCCCTCACCTCGCTGGCTGGTGTTTAACCACAAGTCCCCTGCCTCCCCGCCCTCTCTCCCTGCCCCCTGAGACTTGGAGAGAAGAGGGAGCCGCAGCAGGTGAGAGAGACTGAGCTGCAAGGATGACCTTGGGCTTTGTTATGGTTTTCCGGGACCCTTGGGGAGGTGAATGTGGGGTTCCCAGCTGGGAAGATGCAGGGAGTCGGGGAGCCTCCAAAGGGCACGGCCTGGTGCTGGCTGCCACGTGAGGCGTCTGTCCCGGGTGGCCCCTCAGCTCCCCTCAGCCCTCCAGTTCCCCTCTTTGGAACCTCTGTTAGGGAGCCCGGAGCCCAGGCCCCTCCGCTCTCCTTCCCCACTGCCTCTTTAAGGCTAAGGTGTGCTTCTCTGCTGCTGATGGTTGGAAAGCTCCCGTGTGTGCCGTGGAGATGGTCCGGACCATTCCCCTGGACATCAGGGCCGGGAAGTTTTCAAATTCAGACAGGATACCCCCAGGGCCCGGGGACAGGATGCAACCCTGGTTCACCTCAGCAAACACAGCAAGTGCTTTGGGACCCGGCTAGTTAAAGCTGGCTGGTTACAAGCTGCCCAGTTAGTGCCCTGGTGTGGCAGAAACCCAGCTGGTCCAGAGCCCAGGCACCCGCTCCTTCCACTTGTCCTCTCTCCTCCCATTGCCCCGGCCCCAGCTCTGGCCCCGGGCGCGCTCCTGGCCTCTGGCCTGCCTTCCTCTGTGCTTACGCCTCACCTGAGCCTCAGCCTTTCTACCTGCTGACGGCACCCCATCCTTTGGTGCCCTCCTCCCTTACCCCCCAGCTCGGGCTGGGGTGGGTCAGGGGCAGCGCCTGGCGCGGGGCCAGCCCGCGGAGCCCGCTCAGTGTGAGTGGGAGTGCAGGGGAGGGGAAGCAGCATGGCCACCGGTCACCTGGTCGGGGCACAGTGACCGGGCCCCTGACCTGCGTGAGGCTGAGTGCACAGAGTGCTTACCTGGGGGGAGCTGCCCATCACAGTTGGTGAGGCCACACCCGTGAGGGACAGTTATGGAGACACCTGGGACACACCGAGTGGAGCCGGGAGAGGCTGCTGGGGTCTGTGGGACGTAGGCGAGAGCCCGAGCGTCGGGGCCAGCCCGGCTCTTGCCGCTGGTGTGTTTGTGGATCTTGGCTCAGCCCCAGGGCCTCTGGAGGTTTCCTCTTTAGGAGACGGAGCAGATTGGGGTGGTTCTTCCTGAAGGCCCTTCCAGCTCTGGCTGCTGGACAACCGCTATTTGTCAGGTGCTTTCTGGGGGTCACGGGGCAGGGGTCAGGCCTAACCCCATCTGGTCCTCCCCACGCCGGGCTCTTGCCTCCACTTTACACATGCTAACGTTGGAGCCAAGGTTACAGTCTGGCGCCTGGGTCACATCCGGGCCGCAGATGTATTTTGTTTGCCCCGTTGATGTTGTTGTTTGTTAGAGCCAACGTTTAAACAGTGAAGAGATTTCACAATTTTAGAGATTTCTGGCTTTTTAGAGATTAGAGGAGGCCTAGTTGCCTGGAGCCCACACCAGCCAGGGGGCAACCCCTGGCTGCTTGAGTGTCAGGCATCACCTTTGGGTGGGACCTGTGCATTCCCGAGCCCTCCCTCCCTCCCCCCCGCCGCCCCCCAGTCTTGACAGCAGGGGACGTGCCTGTGTGTCTGGCCAGAGCTGCTCATTTACACGTCCTACCTGCCTCTGCAGGTTTGAGTTTGCAAACCTTGCTTTAAGGACGTGCTGTAACTCACACCTTAGGTCAACAGCTATGCAGTGTGAGGGGCAGGATGTAGGCTTGGCTCTCTGACTGTCAACCCTGAACCACCCAGCTGCTTTTCCCAGCTATTTGCAAACCCGGCAGGGATTCTGGGCTCCTCTGCTGGAGCTAGAAGCCCCCCGGTCAGGCCTCTAGATGAGGAAGTTGGCAAGAATTCCCCTTTGCTGGGACATTCGTCCCCAGCCGTGTCCTGGGCCGTGGTGGTGAGCTGGTGTCCGCTTGCTCACATTCAGTCCAGAGAGAAGCCATCTCCCTGCCGCAAGGTGTGTCCTTGTCAAATTCGCCTGATTGTTGTTTGTCTACTGCCCGTCTGCCTGCACCTTGCCTTCTGTTTACTGGCAGGTGGAACCTGGGAGACCCACCTCCCCGCTCGCCCCCCCGCCCCCCCACAAGTGTTGCCAAGATGCCGCACAAAGAGCTTGTATTTTGCCCCAGGCAAGGGGGGTCGGGAATAGAGATGTCTGCTCAGGCTGTGGGTGCGTGGGGATTGGCCAGGGGCCCCTGGGGTTGGGGGGGACAGGCAGGCAGGATGCTGGGCCTCCCAAGCAGGGCGGGGCCCCCGAGGGGAGCCCTGGTGGAGGTGGAGGTTTCCTGCACTTGGTGTCGGTCTGTCCAGCTGTTTCCTCCTGATAGAGCGGTTGGACAATGCTGTGGTGACTCAACTCCCACCGCCCTCAATGGACAATAGCAGATTTGTCAGGGTCAGCTAGGGAGCGGCCCTGTGCCGGTCGCCGGCTTCCAGGCTCCAACTTGGGAGGGAACCGTTGCCCTGCTGGGTCTTGGTGTCCCAGGGTCCTGTCCGGTTGGGGTGGCCTTAGGCTGTTGCTCTTTGGTTTCCCAGTAGCTTGTCCTCCCTTCTTCTTTGTGCACAGCTGGTGCAGAGCTTCTGTGGCTCCGTGCTGACCAGCTGCCCGCCTGCCTTTCCAAGTCCAGCTTTGCCAGACCTCCTTCGCCCTTGGTTTGAGGTTCTGTGGGTTTGGTGTAGTCCCTGGGGTCCTGAGTCTCTACCCAGGCATCCAGGACCTGGATGAGCTTCAGATGAGAAAGACAGCTGTAAGATTCTTTAATCTCCTCCAGTGGGTAGAGGATTAAGCAATTTCTTGGTGGGTTTGTTGTTGTGTATTATGATTTTTTTTAAAACAGAAGCTATCGTTTTTTTGAGTGTTTTTTAGGTTCCTGTCATGCTTGCTTAGTAGCACTTTTCATGACTTATCCAACTTAATCCTTCCAGTGACTCTCTGAGGGAGGTATCATCACCCCCGTTTTACAAATGAGGCATCCGAGGCACCAGAGGGCAAGGGGCTTGCCCAAGACCTCAGATCCTCCTCACATGAAAGTGCTGTGACGTATGACTTCCTAGGGAGGGATGTGAAAGAACAGCCTGAGAACCATTGATAGAACATTTGAAGGGAGCTCTGCAGGGCGGATGCAAAGGTGGTGACACTTCCCTGGCGGTCCAGTGGTTAGGACTTGGCACTTTCACTGCCAAGGGGGTGGGTTCAGGCCCTGGTCGGGGAACTAAGATCCTGCAAGTCGCGAGGCGCGGCCCCCCAAAAAATTCAGAGGTGAGCAGGGCCCCGTTCCTGGAGTTTATAGCAGAGTGGAGGAGCAGACATGTTAGCAGCCAATTCGGATGCGAGACACAGTGTGATTGGTGCTAACGGTGGGGCTGCCAGAGTGATCTGGGACCACATTTCAGCTGGCATATGAGCAAGTAGCAGATGAGACACTTCAAAACCGAAGTGGGACATTCCTGGCCCATAGGACTGATTCAGCCGTCAGCACGGTTGAAACTGGTCCACGTAGAAAACACAGGTATAAGTGCCATTCATGTCTAGAGTTGCAAAAAGGCAGTGTTGCTTAGAATTATTTTCAGTAGTCATTTGGAAATTGGTATCAGTAGCCTGAGAAATATTCATTCTCTCTGACTCAGTAGTTCTGTTCCTTAGAATTTTTTTAAATATAAATTTATCTATCTATCTATCTATTTATTTTTGGCTATGTTGGGTCTTCACTGCTGCGAGCGGACTTTCTCCAGTTGCGGCGAGTGGGGACTACTCTTCGTTGCAGCGCACGGGCTTCTCACTGCGGTGGCTTCTCTTGTTGCGGAGCACGGGCTCTAGGCATGTGGGCTTCAGTAGTTGTGGCTCCCGGGCTCTAGAGTGCAGGCTCAGTAGTTGTGGCGCATGGGCTTAGTTGCTCCGCGGCATGTGGGATCTTCCCGGACCAGGGTTCGAACCCATGTCCCCTGCATTGGCAGGTGGATTCTTAACCACGGCGCCACCAGGGAAGTCCCTGTTCCTTAGAATTTATACTAAGGAACTAGTCATATATATGTATATATGTACAGACATAGATACATATGTGTATATACATATATATCTTCACTGTAACATTACTTACAATAGTTAAAAATTGGAAACATACCAAATGCCCAACAATAGATGATTAGTTATGTAAATCTTGATACGGTTATAGGACAGCAAACTGTATAGCCTTTAAAAAATCATATCTTCAAAAATTATATATAATGATTCTAGATCATGTTTATGGAAAAATATCAAGCAAATACTGTAAGATGTAAAAGTGTATATATTCTAAATTCCAATTTTTTTGCAGTGTGAAGAAAAAAGACAAGAGGAAATATACCCCAAATGCTAATAATGGTAGTGATTATTAGTGATTTTTATTTTCTGTTTTATGTTCTTCTGTGATTTCTAAAATTTCTTTAGTGACCAACAGTAACAACAATAAAAAAGTCTCGAGTGTCTGGGGACTGTGGGGTGCGTATTGCATGGATAGGACTCACCTGCCCTGGGACCCAAGATCTCCAGCACTTTCCCAAGGACAGCGATGGGCCCCAAGGGCGGGGCCTCTAACCCTGGGTCCCTCTTCCTTCTTTCTCGGTCACACTCTGCCCCTCCAGTTTTCTCCCTTAATTGGCTATAAATTTATAACTGAAGAATGATTTAAAAAATATGTATTATTTTTATCAGTCGCATTTCCTGAGCACCCTGACAAGGAGGCATTTTCTACTTCTCCCTCTAAATTAAAAGAAAACCCTAATTGAAGTTCCTTTCCACTCACGCGATCCAAATTGATTTTTCTTCTCTGTAGTTTAGATGGGCTTTGTCAGATAGATGAATTTTCTGCTCCTGCCTTAAATGGCCTCTGAAAGCCCAATTTAAAATGATGCTGCATTGCCACGGCCTGTTAGGTAGTAGCGGTCCAGCCCCGTTGCACACAGGAGTTGAGAGGGCGAAGGTTGCAGTTCGGACAGCGTTTTGTGGTGGATGATACGATTGAAATTGACCCCCATGCGAGCCCAGAGAACACCTGTGACACCTGTGATCCTGACTCAGAGCAACCTTTGTGTTTGTGTTTTGTGGATATTGGTCGGGACGAGGCATGTCACGTGGCACTTAAGGCCCCACCCATGTTGTTTGGATAAACACTGGCCTTCACGGCAACATTTGCTCTCAACAGTGCGACTTCCTGTGAAGTTGTATTCAGGTGTACAAAGAGGATGGTCTCCTGCAGCAGTTAAGAAAGTAGATTTTGGATCAGAGAGATTCAGATCCTGGCCCACCAGCATGGTGACTTATGTCTATGTATGACATATATATTTATCGATTACAAGTAGTTGGTTCACGTGATTATGGGGGCTGAGAGGTCCCACCATCTGCCATCTGCAAGCTGGAGACCCAGGTGGTGAAATTCGGTCCGAGTCCAAAGGCCTGAGAACCAAGGGAGCCGGTGGTGTAAATCCTACTCCAAGGACAGGAGAAGATGAGATGGGATGGCCCAGCTCAAATATTGAGGGAAAAAAAGAGGGGCGAATCCCTCCTTCCTCCGCGTTTTGTCCTATTCAGACCCTCAGTGGGTTGGGTGATGCCCATCCACATCGGGGAGGACCGTCTGCTTTACCGAGTCCACCAGTTCACCTGATAATCTCATTCAAAACACCCTCGTGCAGAAATAGGGTTTAATCAGGGCACCTCACGGCCAATCAAGTTGACCCATAAAATTTACCTTCACCGGTGGCATTTAGTACCTCCACATTCTTGTGCAACCTTCACCACTAGCCATTTCTAGAACTTTCTCATCATTCGAAACTGGAGCTCTGTACCCCTTAAACACTAACTCCCCCTCCAGTCCCGCTGTGGATTGGAGTCCCAAGGGTCAGAGGGGGAAGCCGTGCAGAACAGGGCAGAGTGGGAGCCCGCTTACTGCTGGTCCCTAACTGTCCCCTGCGTTCGGGAGGTCCCTGGTCTTCTTGGATGCCTTCCCTGCATCCCTCCCCCCAGCCCCTGGTAGCACCTTTCCACTTTCTGTTTCTATGGCTATGACTCCTCTAGGAACCTCACATAAGTGGAATCATTGTATTTGTCCTTTTGTGACTGGCTTTGTAACTTAGCATCATGTCCTCAAGGTTCATACTTGTCTTAGTGTGTGTCAGAACTTCCTTTGCTTTTGTGGCTGAATAATATATTCTGTTGTCTGGATAGACCACATTTTGTGTATCCAGTTAATCTGCTGATGGACATTTGGGTTGTTTCCACCTTTTGGTTACTGTGCATCATCATATTTTAACATTAAATTCCCACCATCCCCCTTCCCAGTCATTCCAGTGGTTCTCCAGTGCATGTGCATGCAGGCTCACACATGCTCACACACACACATGCTCACACACACACACACATGCTCACACACACACATGCACACACACATGCTCACACACACACACGCTCACACACACACACGCTCACACACACATGCTCACACACACATGCTCACACACATGCTCACACACACATGCTCACACACACACATGCTCACACACACACACATGCTCACACACACACACACATGCACACAGGGTACCGTTGAAATGACGGGTGCACATAGAGTCACAGGTCATTTTCCTGTGCATTGGATCCGTTTATCCTTTTCCCTCGTCAGCCTGGACACGCTCTGAGGCCGGGAACTAGGTTGAATGGGCCTGGGAGTCTGATTTAGGAAGTGGTAGAGGCTCGTGGTTTAGAGTGTGGGCTCTGAGGTCAGACAGCGTGGCTGCATCCTGATTCCAGCCTCACTGATGTGTCACTTTACCCTTCGGCACGCAGCTTGTCCGCGCTGAAGTGGTGACAATGGGGTATCTGCCTCGTAGGGCCGTTAGGAAAGTTAAACGAGATAATCCATGTTGAGGGCTTAGCACCATCTCTGATGCGTTCTAAGCCCTTAAATGTTAGCTTAAGAAAACAGTATGATCTCAACACCCCTTTCAGAATTTGCCTCTTTCGTCTTCAGTTTCCTCGAGAGGTGGCTTTAGGCTGAGATGGATGGGTCCCCTGCTGTGGACCGGCATCCCAAAGGTTGGAGGGGGGGACCGTGCAGAACCAGGTAGAGCGGGAGCCCACTTTCTGCTGGTCCCTAACTGTCTCCCCACACCCGCCTCCTCCTCCACTCAGGTGGTCCCTGGTCGTCTTGGATGCCTTCCCCTCAGCCTCTTTCCTGAGGGGCCGCTGGTCCTAGGGGTGGACTCGGACATGAGGGGAGGCCTTGGGCACCACAGCAACTCTTGGGCTCCTGCAGGCTGTGCTGCGGTGGTGGCCGGAGGCTCACTTCCCCAGGCCGCCGAGGAGCACGTCAGCTGTGGGCCTGTGGCCCGCCTGGGAAGCCTGAGTCCTGCTGGGCACCCACGGGGGGTGCTGAGCGCTCGGCAGCCACGTGATTCAGCCTGTGTTCTCCTAAAGCTGATGGAGCTGGTGAAAACAGAAGTTCCTCTTTTTATTTTTCCTCTACTTAACAAAAATGTCTTAAATATTTACAGCCTCCTCTCACAATTTCTTCTTACATCAGCTTCTGGCTTCAGCTTTCTGGCCGTGGGGAGGCGGGGAGAAGGTTCTGGGCTCTTTGCTGATTTTCGACTCTGGAGGACTTCTGCTTGAGAGCAGAGGGCAGGAGCCGGCACGTGGCGTCCAAAGGCGGTCACCCCTCCGGTCAGGTGACGGGCCTCTCTGGCCCGGCTCTCAGGACTGGCCCGTGGCTCGGCGGCACCTGTGTGACCTTGAGCACGCTTCTTGACCCGAGCATCAGCTTTCTCATCAGTGAGACGAGATAATAAGAGCGTCTGCCTGCAGAGATGTGGGGCCTCAGTGAGATAATCTGCGTGAAACGCTTAGCGTAGCGTCTGGCACACGTGCGGATGCTCTAAAAGAGTAAGTTACTGCTATTTTTTTTTTTTTTTTTTTTTTTTTTTTTTGCGGTACGCGGGCCTCTCACTGTTGTGGCCTCTCCCGTTGCGGAGCACAGGCTCCCGACGCACAGGCCCAGCGGCCATGGCTCACGGGCCCAGCCGCTCTGCGGCATGTGGGATCCTCCCGGACCGGGACACAAACCCGTGTCCCCTGCATCGGCAGGCAGACTCTCAACCACTGCACCACCAGGGAAGCCCCAGTTACTGCTATTTTTATTGGCAAACTTTATTTTTGCTGTTCCCAGCCATTCGTTTCTCTCCACCTTTTCTTTTTGGGGCAGCCCCGATCCCCCCAAGATCCCTGCGTCCTTGAATTGTCCCCTTCTCTCCTCTGGCGGAGCCCACTCTGGGGAGCCCTGCCAGGGTTCGGGGTGGAAGCTTCAAGGGCATCTGGGCCCGTCCCCGTCTGATACGTGTCCTGGCTGAGTGGTACCTTTGCTTTTCCTCACCTCCTCTGACCCAGAGCTCTCTCCCTGCTGACATAGTTCCCTCTGTCTTTGTAATTTTTTCCACTTTGGGGGGAAAAAGGAGCTCAGTTGTGTGGAGTCCCCTGTGCCAGGAGCCGCCAGGCACATTCCTGGTTTCACTTCCTCGACCCAACAGGCTTGGAGCCTGGTGATGGTGTTATGCCAGTTTTCACAGGGCAGGAAACTGAGGCACAGCCAGGCTGAGTAAATGGCCAAAGGTCACACACGAGAAGGGGCCAGTGGTGCTTGATGAAGGCTGGACTCTGTGAAGCTACAGTACACTCTCTGCGTTGGTGGCCACAGCACAGGTGCCCCGCTCCCCACTCACTGTGAGGCTGGGGGCCTCAGTTTGTCCACCTGGAAATGGGGATGACAGTAACGTCGGGTGCTGGTGAAGCCGTGGGCCTGGTGTGTGGTGAATGTGCAGGGAATGTGAGCCCCTGTCGGAGGTGGACGTCCTGAGGGGCCTGACTCTGGGAACCCACAGAGCAAGCCTTATGACCACTTCTGCACGGGCCCTTGGGTATTTGATATCAGGTATCCTGTCCCTCCCAAAGTCCTCTCCATTTTTTAAACCTTTTTTAAAAAATTGCAATAAAATACACATAACATAAAATTTGCCATTTTAACCGTTTTGAAGTGTACAGTTCATTGGCGTTCAGGACATGCACATCATCGTGCACCCGTCACCCTTACCTAGTCCCTCGACTTTTTCGTTGCCCTCCAGTAGACACCCTGGACCCCTTAGGCGTCACCGCCTGTCCCCCCAAAACCCAGCCCCTGGCAACCACTAATCTGATTTCTGTCTATGGATTTGCCCATTCTGGATGTTTTGTATAAATAAAATCAGATAGTATATGGCCTTTTGTGTCTGGCTCATTTCAGTACTTAGCATAATATTTTCAAGGTTCCTCCACGTGGTAGCATGTATCAGTATTTCATTCCTTTTTACGGCTTAAATAATATTCCGTGGTATGTATATACCATATTTTGTTTATCCGTTCATCTGCTGATGGACATTTGGGTTGTTTCCACCTTCCGACTGTTGTGAATAGAGCTGCTATGAACGTACATGCACAGTTTTCGTTTGGACACCTGCTTTCCATTCCTTTGGGTATATACCTAGGAGTGGAATTGCTGGATCATCTGGTAATTCTATGTTTAACATTTTGAGGAACTGCCAAACTCTATTCCATAGAGGCTGCACCGTTTTATATCCCCACCAGCAATGTATGAGGGCTCCAATTTCTCCACATCCTTGCCAACACCTGTTATTTTACATTAAAAAAAAAAAATTCTGACCGTCCTAGTGGATGCGAGGCGGTAGTTCATTGCGCTTTCGATTTGCATTTTCCTGATGACAAGTGACATCGAACTTTCTCCTTTGGTTTTAACCGTCCCACTTTCTCTTGACCCAGTTCTCAGGTCTTCCACCATTCTATTCATGGTTTTCGAAACGTGGCCTCATTTGTCTAGGCCCTGTTCAAAATGCTTAGATCCCAGGGCGGGCCTCCAGCTGGGCTGGGACGCACCTGGTGTGGTGAGCCCACTTCACTCTTTCCAGATCCGCTGCTTTCTCTCCCCGGTGTCCTCTGGACGGCGCCATCCTTTGCTCTGGCTCCTGGGGCTCCTCAGATTCCGACCCTTTCCTCCCAGGCGGTCACAGCTGTTTCAGCCTTGTGCTTCCCACTCCTGGCCCGCCGGCTCTCTCTTCCCGCCTGGTCAGGGTGAGGACAGGCGGGCCCAGAAATGATCCGTCTCACCTGCGGGCAGCGACTAATCACCTCCAGCCTCAGTGTCCCCGTCTCGTCCGCAGGACTATTCTGAGAGCCTCGTCAGAGAGCCTTGCTTCCTCAAGTCCGGTAACCTCGCTCCCTCCAAGTGTGACTTGAAGGCGCCGTTTTGCGTCTCCGGGGTGGGTTTACGGTTTCAGGCCTATTTCTGACCGAGGAATCAAAGACTGCTCCTCAGGGATGGAATTTCAGGCATGAATGAGCAGATGGATAGGGTATTTTGGGGGGCAGAGAGTTCGTCTCTCTGTGCTCCAGAAACCACTCCAGCATCTGCCTCTGAGTGAGAGACCCCACCCATCCTGGAAAAAGACTGGGCTCATTTCCTGCTCCCGGGCCCCGGCTGGTGAGACCCGGCCTGCCTCGCCGGGCACTTTTCTCACAAGGGCAGGGTGTGGTCGTATGCAATGGATCTGTCCGCGTACGGTGTTTACTTTAAAATGATGACTCGATTATTATATGAAAATTAGGTTGCTGCAGAAAATAAAATAACATCAAAGTAATAGAGTAAATGTGAGAGACCCCGCCTCCATACCCCTCCCCTCCCCCAGTGCCCTTAAAGGGGGAAACTGCACGTAAAACTTGCTATGGGTTCTGGATCCTTCCAGGCCTTTCATCCCGGTGCATTCATTTTTCTCATCTAAGGGCAGCTCCAAAATAAATAACACCATTAGGCTGAGTGTATCAAGCAAAATGGGTTCGGATGTTCTCTAGAATGATGCTTCTTTTTTTTTTTTTTTTTGCGGTACACGGGCCTCTCACTGCTGTGGCCTCTCCCGTTGCGGAGCACAGGCTCCGGACACGCAGGCTCAGCGGCCATGGCACACGGGCCCAGCCGCTCCGCGGCATGTGGGATCTTCCCGGACCGGGGCACAAACCCGTGTCCCCTGCATCGGCAGGCGGACTCTCAACCACTGCGCCACCAGGGAGGCCCCTAGAATGATGCTTCTTAAGAGGTGGACAGCAGGTGGAGTTTTCCTCCCCAGGTGGGACTTGAATGAGGATAAGAGGGAAGGAAAACCTTGCGTGAGGAGGTGGAGGATGTTGGGAGGCAGACGCCCTGAAAATAGATGGACCGAGGGCAGGACAGGGACCTGCCACATATGTCGGCCACTGGTGCACAGAGTCAGAGCTAGACAGCTGCCTGGGGCCCGTCCTGGCTCCACACTTACTGCCTGTGTCCCTTTGGGCGAGTGTAGGTTACTGAAGCTCCTTGAGCCCCAGTTTCACCAATTATAAAACAGTCAACTCCTAGCTTGTAGTGAGGGGTGAGTCCTGCAACGGGGCCTGCGTAAGGTGCGGTGGAGGGTTTGGCTGTCGGTCCCTGCTGTGTGTCAGGCTCGGGGACCGCTTTCCTTCCTCCGCTTTGCCTGTGTCAGCTCAGCGTCGGCCCTTGACCTCCCTCCTCGGCCTTTCTGCCTGTGGCCAGAGCAGAGCTAAGCAGGTCGCAGAGCTAAAAATAGTGATCCCAGCACCAGTGCTTGGGCGGCGGTCACGTATGAATGAATGGGTGACAGGCTGAGGCTTCCCCCTCTAGGGTGAGGGTCTCGTGGGAACAGTCACACAGTTAGCTGTTACTGGTCATTGACACATTAGTGTGAATTAGTGTCATAGAGTTTTTTGACCTGAAAGGGACCCAAGAACTGATCCTTCATGATACAGATGGGGAAGGAAGAAGCTTGCCAGGAGCGTCCTGCAGCCAGTTAGGGGCCAGTTGAGGCTGGAGCCCAGGTCTCCTGATTCTGTCTGGTGCTCTGCCCATCCGACGGGAACACCCAACCCAGTATGTGGGAGGGCCTGCCCGCCTCTGTTCAGGGTTGCTGCTTCGTGGTGGAGGGTCCCCTGTGGCAGGAGGCTCATGGACAGGCCAGCAGACAGATGGGCCTTTTGGAGGGTTGGAGGGAGATCTAGGGATGGTGGCCCTGGGGCTTGGCCTCCAGGTTTGGGGCCCTGCGTCTTCCAAGAGGGAAGGCGAGAAGCATTTGGGGCTCTGAGATGTGGTTTGGCCATGCAGCTCTGTAGATGCGACCAGTAGCTGGATGAGTGAACCCTAGTCCTTCCCCAGTCCTTTCTGCTAGGTTCTGCCTCACATAGCTGGTCGCTCACTCTGGTCCAGGCAGGCAAGGCTGACCACTGGTCACCGAGGCCTGCTGGAGGCCTTCTGGCTCATTGCCTGCTCTTATTTGTATCGGCCACTAGATGGCAGCAGGAAACTTGTCAATTTCTCTTCCGTGTGGATTTTAGATCAAGCCCTTTGCTCTGGGCTGGATCAGCGTCGCTTCTTGGATGGCACAGGGACTCTCAAATTCCAGGTCTCACTGGTTCCGGGATGGGTGTGAGGAAAGGCTGGGATGAAGCCTAGCGTCCGACTCTCCCGCAACGTCCTTGAGAAGTGACTGTATCAGCTTGGACAGTCCTGTGCTTGGAGGAGGCTTTTCAGGAGCCCTCAGTGTGGCCCAGACTCTTTCAGCACTGCTCCTGCTACTGAGAAGGTCTTACCCTATGTCCCAGGCTGAGGGTTCGTGCCTTAGAGGGACCAGAAGCTGAGACCCAGTGTCCCTGAGGACGTCCACCTGCTCCTGGCGGGGTTCCCAGCGTGGCACCTGTGCTCATATGAATGGATGCGGTGGTGGTGATGGTGGGGACACAGCACAGGCCAGGACATGTGCCACATGAACAGTGGTCCATACAAAGCGCTCCTGGAGCGGGGATTGCTCCCCTTCTCCCGGCCAGAACCCTTTCCTCACAGGCGGCTGGCAGCGTGCGGGCGTTTGGGCCAGACCGTGACTCCGAGGCTGGCTCTGGTGTGAGTCACACGCCACTGATGGTGGCCGTTCACCTTGCACATCGCTCAACAGTACGCCCTGCAGTTTACGGGTTCTTCTTCTCTCCCATGGCCCCCCTCGGTCTTCCCAGTGACCCTGTGTTGGGGACGGCCCCCTTTCACAGGCGAGAGGCTGAGGCCCAGAGAAAGGAAAGGTGTGTCCCACACTTCAGGGGCAGGATACTGGCCCCGCACAGTAGCTTCCAAGGCCGGGGGCTTTTTCTGTTTCTGCCCACACCGTGTTGCCTCTCTCTTGGGAGTGAAGCAGTTTGTATGCTGGTGGTGGGGGGAGGTGGGTGGGGTTGGGAGAAGCACTCGCTCCGTCTGGGATCAGGGTGACTGTTAGAACCCCTGTGCTGTAACTTTACAGTACCAGCCGGCACCCCTCTGAGAGGGAAGGGTGTGCAGGTGCCTTGGCAGCCCAGCCTCTAAAGGAACAGGGACCGGAGAAGGGAGAGGGCAGATGAGATGGGACGGTGGCTGCCTGGCCGCTGTGCCCTGCCCCCTCCTCCCAGCATCCCCCCATCGTGTACCCCGAGCAGGGGGCGGGGTGGAGGGCAGGCTGGCCTGGGACGCTGCCCCAACTCCCACTTTGCACTGTGGAGCTGCCGGAACCTCAACTGGCCGTCGTGCCATGAAGGCCTGGGCCAGGTGGGGGTGTTCTTGCGCTGGAATCGGCTTCCGGTTGGCCTTGCGAGCTCTCGGCATTGCTCTGAGCTCATCTGAAGCCGGGGGCCTTGCTGGGACCCCCTTTCCAGTCGGACCCTCTCTGGTGCAGCGCCTGCCGAGCTCGGGGCCGCTCCTGGGCTCCTCGTCTTTTCCCGTCTCCAGGTTGGGTCTTCTCGCCATCCTGGTCCTCAGCCTCTCCGGGTGCAGGTGCGGGTGCAGGGCCCCTTACGGCCAGGTTGACTTTGTCAGAACGGCAGCAGCTGAGTGATGGGCGCGGATGGGGAGATAGGCCCCTGCCCCGGGCTGCCAGGGGCCCCACCGCTCCTCCCGGGAGGACCTGAGGCGCTGTCCCGACTGTCCCTCTCTCCAGAGCTCTGCCTCCTCCCTCCCACCTGGCTTCACACCCAGCGGGTTCTGCCAGGAGACACAGCTCCCTTGATGCCTGGATTTGGGCCCCGAGGGAGCACTGCCCCCCGGATTGCCAGACCAGAGGCTTCTGCTTCCCAGCCAGACGCCCGCCGAGGACCGTGTCTTGGGCTCCAGCATCCTGCTCGGCATGACCTCTCCGGGCCCCCGGCGCCAGCTGCAGCCTCCCTGTTGTGCTCCTGGCAGCGGCTTGCTGGGGTGGGTGGCGCTCGCCTCTCCACATTATGTCAGCTTCCCGCCAAGTACCCCTGGGGTCTGCTAAGGGAGGGCCTTGTATTAATTTTTTCCAGGGGAAGTAATTCCACCCCCTGTCACACGGATTTCTGCGTTCAGTTCTCTAGGGGGCTTGATTTGCCCCTTGCTTCCCATCCCACCCCCTTGATGCTCTAGAGACAGGGCCGACTGGTTTCCTTGAACTGGGGCCCAGAGGAAGGCAGTGCTGGGAGTGGGGAGAGCGTGCAGCTGGGCGTCAGGTGTCTGGGGCCTGGCTTACCCCACTGCTGTGTGACGTGGGTTCGGCCCTCCCCCTCTCTGGGTACACCTGCCATCTGCAGCGGTGCGGGGGGCAGTGCCCGCCCTTCCCCCTCTGGAGTGCAGACTCTGTCCTGAGCGCGCGGGCTCGATAGAGTGAATTTCCCGTGCTGCTGCCGCCCCGAGCCGCCCCTTCCACCTGGGGCGCGTGGGCTGGTGCGGCAGGAGCCTGGAGGCTGGCACCCCTGTCAGGGTCGAGGAAGACCAGGCCCTGCCCCGGGGCGGAGGTGCAGGGCCAAGAAGGGAAGGCAGCTTTGATCCGTGGCTGGTTCCCACTCGGCGCCTCCTGCAGCCTCGGGGCTTAGAGGCAGGAGCCAGTCTAGGGGTGGGTGGGCTGGAAGGCAGAGCCCGCGGCTTATGGCCTGCGCAGCGCTCCCGTGGGCCCCTCCTTGGGTGGGCCCCTCCTTGGGTTCGCCCCTCCTGGCTTCTCCTTCGGCTTTGCTCCGTCTGCCTCCTTCCCTTTGCTTTGCGTTGCCCTCGGCTGCTGGCCCCGGATCCACCAGCCCTGCAGGCCCTCAGCCCTCCCTGGGGCCTCTGCGCCCCTCCCCCATGCACACGTGCATTTGGGCCCCGCCCTCCCTGGGGCCCATCGCCTCCTGCTGCCCCTTGGCATCTGCTCGGGTTTCAGCTCCACGAGTCCCTTTCCTGGGGGCTCAGGGCAGAGGAGGCTCGTCTGGTCCTTCCCTCCCTACGCTGGCAGTGGAGAGACTCTTGGGCCGTGTTGTTGTCCGGGATCCTTCCATCCAAGTCTTGGTTTCTGGCAGGTGTCTGGGCAGGAACCAGTTGTCATTAGATTTCCCTTCTCTGTTCACACCTTCCCTTCTCTGCTCAGCCATCCTGCTGAGGAGGGGCTTCCTCCCCAGGGGCCTGGCTTTGGTAGTGGGACAACCTGGGGACAGTGGACTCTCTCTGGCCTGCCCCCCTTGACATCCTCGACAGGGTCTGCAGCCTCGGGGGCCCTGGCACAGTCCCAGGTGGATTTGCTCTCCATCTGCAGGGGGTGAACCTCCAGCCTCGCCGCCGACCCCCCGGGGCTCAGACCGTTCTGCCCACATCCCCCGGAAGCAAGGGGACAGTAGCTTCCAGCTGGTCCCGTGGGCATCTGCACCACCTGCCCCTCTTGGTTATCCGTACCTTGGGAGGTGACTTGTTGGGCCACGGAAGGGCGTCTCAGGGCAGTCACTGGACAGTCTAAGAGGGTTTAGGCTAGTGCTACTTAAAGTGTGGCCCGTGGGCCAGCGCTCATGATGACGAGGCGGGTACGGAAATGGAAAGTCAGCATTTAGCAATGTTCGCAGTGATTTGACTGGCCGTGACGCCTCAGGGTAGTGTGGTGTTTCCTAGGGAAGCGCGAGGTGAGTCTTGGATTCTCGTGGCTGGAAGCATGCAAACTCTTTGGGACTTTTCGTTGAAGCTGAAGGACTTGTCTCTTTGAACAGGGTGTCGGCCAGTTGGGACGCTGCTCGAATCTCCAGGCAGTTCCCCCGGGGTGAAAGGCAGAATCGTCCCCCAGAGCAGCACCACCCGTGGGCCCAGGATGGACTGGAAGTCAAAGGCCTGGCACTTGTCACCACCAAAGAGTCCCGAGAAGGAAACTTCGGGGGTTTCTTGGGAGAAGCTACAGAATTAGACTTGGTATGGGAAGTTGAGAAAAGTTTGGGGTTTGATGATGACGACTCAAGGGAAGTTCAGGATTTCTGGGGGGAATTTGAACGAGGAAGGTTGTAGGCATGGGAAGTTAGCGGGTAGTGTGGGGTTTGCACTGGGAGGATGTGGGGATAGTTTGGGGTCGGGGTGGGTGAGAGGGAGGATGACCGCCTTGAGGTTTCATGGGTGACGACACAAGAAAATACTGGTTCCTGGAAAGGACAGAGAGAGCAATGGGTTTAGTCGTGTGGGCCTGTGGAAGTTTGGAGGTGCTTCGTGGAACAGCGGAAGAGAAATTTGGGGTTTTATTCAGGAGACAAGAAGGAAATTTGGATGTGTGTTGGTAAGGACTGAGGGAGTTTCAGGCTGGAGAAGGCCAAAGGGAAGCGCTGGGGAGAGGGCCCTGGGGGTGTCGGGCTTCATAGGAGAGGCCGGGGGGTTTGGGATGCTGTGCGGGAGGCCGAGGGGGGCCATGCGACTCCGTTGATGGGGACCAAGGGGTCCTGGGTTCCTTGCCAAAGGCGACATCTGGGTTTTGTGTTACACAGGATGGCCCAGGCTTCCCCAGGCTCCGGCAGCTCACAAGTATCCTGTGTCATGAGAAAGTTTTGAAACTCTTTCGACGTGTCCCCTGAAAACTTGCTCCTTGGTGCCAAAAGCTTCCCTGGCCCAGCCTCTCCAGCTCTCTCAGCGCAAAGGCAGCCGTGCCCATGCCGAGGGGGCTCACAGGGGGGCTTAGCTCAGAGCACCCGCCCTGGCCCTTTTCAAATGGCTTTCCCAGCCCACCGGGCCCTCCACCACGGCGGTGAGGATGCCCTGCCTGCCCGGGGAGCATGCTGTGCCTGTTCTGGTGTCTGTGCCAGTCTCCCCTTCTCCTGCCCCGTCTCGACTCCTTGGGGTCCCACACATCTTTCAGGGTCCAACAGGAGCCCTGCTTCTTCGAGGAAGCCTTTGTGACCTCGCCCTCCCCAGGTGCCCGTGGCGTGTCCTCCGGTCCCCTCTCCTGCCCTTGGCCTGCCCGGCAGATGTTCTGACCTGACTTTCCCGTGTGTGCGTGTTTTAGGTGCTTGGGAGACACAGGCCCCCGGTCTGAAGGTGTCTCTCTGAGTTGGGGGCCCACCCCTCACACGCCCCTCTTCCTCTCCAGCCTGGCCCAGGCCTGCTCTGCGGACCTTACGGGGCAGCTCTCGGAGGGACAGCCCTGCACGCGAACAAGTCACCTGCGCAGCAGCTCGGACCCAGGGGCCCCGCCCCTGCTGCTCCGCGGGGCTTCTGACAGTCAGCCCCTTGGGGGACTCATGGCCTCTCTCCTTGGGACCAGCGGTTCCCCCCCGTATTTCCCACCACGCCTGACGCCCACTTTCTCCATCTGGCCCTTGCTCTGGCCCTGGCCACGTGGCTGGCAGGTGAATAGCAAGATGCGGTGTCAGAGGTCATGCTGAGTGCTTAAAGCGGGTGGCTGCTTCCAGGATCCCGTCATAGACGTGCTTCGCGGATGAGGGCGTGCCCGACGGCACACGCATCCTGGAGGCTGAGGGCTGGTGACCGCTCCGCCCCCTGCCCCTGGGTTGACACTGCTCCGCCGCGTGCCCTTCTCGGGAGCCTGCCACCTGCTGCTCTGTCCCTTGCCCACCCTTTCATGGAGCATCCCACCCACCCTCCCGCCCACACCGTCCTCTCCTCTTAACAGCTGAGTTTCCCTTCTTCTCTGACGGGGGTCCCGACCCCCCGTTTCTTGGAAGCCAGGTGGGGTTCAGGTTGGGCTCCTCTGGGTGGGCTGGCCCCCTCCCCCACTTCTCTCTTCCCCCCTTCCCTGGGCAGGGCTGAGTGGGTCCCCAGGCTGGTCCCTGCCTAGGAGAGGGCTGCAGGGTGAGAGGTGATATATACGTGTAAGGCGATGATTATTTGTTTGACAGGGACAGCTGCCTGCAGTAAAGAATGTAATCTGGTAATCCTTTTGTGTGAATCAGACCCCATGCTCAGCACGGTGCCTCAAACAGCAGGAGCCTGTTTCCCCTCCCTCCCCCCCTCCCCCCCACCCCTGCACACTTGCTGGCACTCCTGCACCCGTGTGCCCTACGCACACACCAACACCCTTTTTCTTTTGGTTTTTTTGGGTTGTTGTAAACATCTTATGTAACCATAGTGTACTGTGGAAGCCGAGAAATTCAGATTGGTATGGTGTTATTAACTCAGCTGCAGGCTTTCTTTGGATTTTCCCACTAGCGTCCTTTTTCTGTTCCAAGCCCCCACCTTGCATTTAGTTGTCCTGTCTCTTTAGGCTCCTCCAACCTGTGAAGATTACCTGGTTTTTCTTTGCCTTTTGTGGCCTTGACGGTGCTGAGGAGGACAAATCAGTCACTTTGTAGGATGCCAGCATTTCTTTGTGATTGGGGTGAAGTTATGCATTTTTGGCAAGGATGCCACAGATACGGTGCTGCGTCCTCGGCGCTTGTGTCACGGGGTAAATGGCATCAGTATGCTTGGAGAAGGTGATGCTGGCCGGGTATCTCCTCTATGAAGTTACTCTTTTTCTCTTGGTAATGAATAGATGTCTTGTGGGGGGGGTACTCTGAGACTGTACAAATATCTTGTTTTCCTTCAAACTTTTTTTTCTTTTTAAAATAAATTTGTTTATTTTTTCGGCTGCGTTGGGTCTTCGCTGCTGTGCGCGGGCTTTCTCTAGTTGCGGTGAGCGGGGGCTACTCTTTGTTGCGGTGTACGCGGTGGCTTCTCTTTGTTGCAGAGCACGGGCTCTAGGCGTGCAGGCTGCAGTAGTTGTGGCTCGCGGGCTCAAGAGCGCAGGCTCAGTAGTTGTGGCGCACGGGCTTAGTGGCTCCGCGGCATGTGGGACCTTCCTGGACCAGGGCTCGAACCCGTGTTCCCTGCATTGGCAGGCGGATTCTTAACCACTGCGCCACCAAGGAAGTCCCCCTCAAACATTTACTCACTAATTTTAGCATCCATCAGTGGTTCTTTCCTGCAGTAGTTATTATTGTGGTGTTTGCCTAACGGTCATTTTCTGTTTCCCTCATTTCCTCTGCATTTGTTAATTGGAATTCTCTTGGAAGGAAGAGCTGGCCCTTCTCCTTCCTTCCTTCCTTCCTTCCTTCCTTTATTTGCTTACTTACTTAGTAATTTTTATCATTGGAGTCACAAATTTTATTTTATAAAATATATAATATATAATAAACGCATGGATATGTGTTATATAATAGAGGTCACGGGTATGTATTCTATCCTGCGGATTAGAGTTATAATTTGACACCATTGTTTTGTTGCTGAAACTGCTCCTCTGGAAGCTCTTGCAGGTTGGCTCCTGTGCCCTTTTGCGAGGCCCTCCTCTTTGTTTTTTGAGCACTTTCTTACTTCCCGGCACCACAAGATACTCCAGACTCATGTTATCTTTTTCCTGTCTCAGCCCTGGACAGGAATCAATCACTTGTCTCAGGAGCTCTGGGTCCCTTGCTGGAGAATGGTGTTTAGAGACCAGGATCTAGGCACTGAGTGTGTTTGTTGCTAGTGGAGAATCACTGCTGCTAAGTCCTTAGAGAGAGCATAGCTGGGAAATCTATGTACATACATAGCTAGGTTTATTTGTGTCTGATTTTGAAAATCATGAGTTTGTATGGATTTTCATTTGCTTTTAACTTGACAGTTTGGGGGCTGGAAGGAACCTGGGGAATCACATCCAAATTCTCCCCTCAAGGACAGAGTCTTTGAGAGGGTTGGCATTCCCGCTGAGATGACCTGCCTAGTCAGAGGTGGATTTGGGGTTAGAACTCAAGACTGTTACGTAATGTCTCCAGGTAATGCCTCTGCACTGCGACAAGCATCTCTGTTGATTAGCGCCTCCCCCCAGATGCGTGTCTACCCTAACCTGTGAACGTGACCTTGTTCAGAAATAGGGTCTTTGCACGTGTAATCGTGTTACGATGAGGTCATATTGCATTAGGGTGAGCCCCAATCTGATGATGATATCCTTATAAGCAGGATAAGAAAGAAGGATAAGAAGAGGGAAATTTGGATATAGAAATATAGGGAGAGCACCACGTGACAACGGGATAGGAGTGAGGGTGCCGCGCGCTCAGGAGCTGAGGGCTGCCCGCAGCCGCTGGGACCATGCAGGGGCACGGAAGGATGCTCCCCAGAGCCCTCAGAGGGATCACAGCCCTGCTCGTGCCTTGATTCAGACTTCCAGCCTCCAGGACGAGAGTCGATACACATCTGATGTTTGAAGCCCCCAGTTCGTGGTGCTTGGCTGTACCAGCCTCGGGTACTCATGCAGCGGCATTTCCGGTGGGTGTTGCTTTCCAGCCTCTGCTGAGATGTGGATGGCTCCTTGCTTGGTCCTCCTCTCCCACCCCTGGGTGGCCCCTGTCACCCAGGTAAAAAGCGCAGGTTTCATCAGCACGTCAGCCACGGTCAGGGCGCCCTCTTCAGTGAAGTTTGTGTTTTGGCTACATTAAGACCCAAAGCGTTTGGATTTTGAACAATATCTGGTGATGGTACTTGTCCTTTCCCCCTGTACCCAGAGCATTTATGTTACAAGGAGAGTCTGACTGTCAAATTGTGTTTCTTAGCGTCTAATTTGACCTAAAGTCTGTCTTGTCTTCCTTTGCTTCCTCATGTAGCTCAAGGTCACCTCCCGGGAAATGTTCCTCCTTGTTTCCTCACGTCAAGTGCATCCTGAAGGCGCCTTTACTCCCCGTCCCCGGCGTGGGCGCAGTGCACGGCAGTGGCCCTGGGCTGCTGGGGCGGATGGCGTGTGTGTTCACTGCGTGGACAGCAAGGACCTGCAGGACGGACCCCGCTCACAGTGGGCTCAGCAACCCCTGTCTCTTGCTTGAGGTCACACCCGTCTTTCAGTCGTGCCGTGTCTCCCCTAACCGTGCCCTTGCCCTGGGGCCTTCACCTGGCAGTGTCTCATTCGGGAACTTACCTTTTTGCGTGAACTTCTTTTGACTCACTGATCTTGACTGAGAGCGAACGCAGCCGGAAGGTGCCCGACTCGGGTTTGTCTTGGATTTTCTCCTTCTTTACATCTGGGGGTAGGGGAACTCCCATCTCAACACATCTTGCTGAGGTTGGGGCTGAAGATTCCCCACTGCTTATGGGGAAACTGAGTCCCGGGAAAAGAGAACCACGCCCACCACCCCGCGGCCCCAGGGCACGTGTATAGCGAGGTTAGGAAGGGTAGGGACCAGGTGTCTTTAGCTTCCCATCTGTCCTCTGCCAAGATCATCCTGTCCTGCTCTTTCCTCATTTTTGTGTCCAGATGGCTGGGGGGAGGCATGGCTGGCACCAGCCAAAGTGATGTATGACCACATGGGGCTCAGAGCAGAGAGGGCTCGGACATTAGGGGTGTCAGGCTGGGCAATCGGAAATTAAAGGCCTGGTGCTACGGCCAGCAACACCTCCCCATGGTGCAATGTTCTGAAGTCACCTGCGGTAGGTGTCATCCACACTGGCACAAGGGGAAGGAAGGCCTCTTGGCAGGCTGGAGAGACAGATGGGCCGCAGGCACCAGGCCTGGCCCCGCAGGCGAGCTGCAGGCCCTCGGGGCTTAGCGTGAGCTTCTGTTATCAAGCTCCTGCTGGCATGGGCACGAGGAACTTTCTCTACTTAGAAGCTGTGCCCCCGGGCAGGACAGTTCCCCTGCTTGGGTCTCAGTCTCTTCATCCGTAACATGGGAACAGTGGACCAGATGATATTTGAGGTCTCTGCGCCCAGAGAGTGGTGACAGGGTTGGGACTGATGCAGAGGGGCGGACACGGCCCAGGATAGAGGAGGACAGCTCCTCCCCACCCGAAGTCTCAGCCCTCAGAGCTGAGCTGGCCCGGCAGTCAGGAGGACTTCTTGGAGGAAGTGGCCTCTGAAAAGGCAGAAAAGAGGACTTTTCTCTCTCTGTAGTCCCTGGACATTCTGTTTATCATTCCATCCACCCATCTGTCTTTCCTGCAGGTACTTATTGAGCACCTACTGTGTGCCAGGCTCTGTGCTAGTGCTGGGAATACAGCTGTGAACAAGGTGAGGCCATTGCTCTCAGGACCTGTGGTCTAACTGAGGAAGATAGTCATTAGACAAACAGTCACAGAAATAGTGACACTGGGAATAATTTCAGATGCCTCTATATGCCCTGCCTCTCTTCCTGACTTTACTTTTCTGTTCCCTCCACTCTCCTTCTTCCCCTTCCTTGTCCTCTATGTCCTCTATGGCTCTATGGCTTTCTTCATCTCTCCAAAGCCAAGACCTTCCAGAGATTCTGGGCTCTCTCAGGCCAGAAACTCAAGAAACCCTAGGTCTTGACCTTCGTGCTTATGTGTCCGTGGACTTCCCTGGGGGAGGAGAGTGGCGGGGCCCCCTCCTCCTGCATCTGTTGTCATGGACCCCATAACCTCTGAAGGGTAATAGCTCATAGGCTTTGGAGTCAGACATTCTGGGTTTGTGTTCAGACTGTGACCCTTACAAACTCGCATGAGTGCTTACCTTCTCTGAGCCTCAGCTTCCTCATCTGGAAAATGGGTTTACCAACCATTACCTTGCAGCAGTTTTGGGGGATCAAATGGGAAAATGCAAGTGAAAGTATCTCGGTGGTACCTTGGGTATAGTAGGTGCTTGATTAAAACTAGCTTTTGCCCCTTCCTCTCCTCCGTTTGGGTTTGCAGCCAGATATTTTTGAGTCTGGGGTGGAAGCAGAGGGGCCCCAGTCCTCTGCAGGCCATTCTTCAGCTGAAGCTGGGCAGCAGGACGATGGCAGGAGGGTGCCTCTGCTCTGGGGCAAGGTGCAGATCTTGAGCTAGGAAGGCCAGGAGTCCGCCAGGGCCTGGAGAGAATGACAGGCGTCCCGTGCATCTCCCAAATGAAGCGTGGGTAACAGCTGCCTATTGCCGGGTGCCGGGGCCAGGGAGACCCTTGCCGAGTTGGTGGGTCTGTTGCAACCCCATCCTGGTGGTGTCTCCAGCCGAAGCAGTGGGAAACGGCCCCTCTCCCTCTAGGCTTGCCCTCCCTCGCGCTCCCTGTTTCCTTCAGGTTCAGTCTGAGCCAGCTGGGCCTGTTCTGCCCGGGAGGGGAGAACATCTTCTAGAGCAGTGCTTTGCCCAGGGCGCACTCACCGGCTACACGCGGCTGCTGAGCGTTTGAAATGCGGCTGGTGCACCCGAGGAACTGAATTTTTACATTTATTTAGTTTTCAGTAGCTGAAATTTAAATTCAAGTGGCCACATGTTGGACAGGACGGTGCTACACCGACAGTTTCCACTTGCAGTGTTGCCCCCCCCGGGGGGGTCGCCTTTGGTGTGTGAGGTGTGCTGTGAGTGGGCGATGTGCTCTTGGTAAGAAGCTCCCGAGCTGTGTGGGTGGTCTACACGTGTGGGGGGCACAGCTTGGCAGGTGAAGGGTGGCCCTGGGGAGTCTGATGTGGACACCTGTGGAGATGGAGTTGTAGGCTCTGAAGGGGGGCTTGGAGGGGAAACATCTCAAAGGCCCCATTTATCTGGGAGACACAGCAGGACTAGGGAAGGTATTCTGAGCAGCCATTCTCTTTAGAGGAAAGGGATGAAGGAGATACCTCCCAGGGTTATTGGGCAAAGGGCTGAGTGAGTTTCATAGGAGCTGGAGGAGACCCATAGACCATCAAGTCTAGCTTGCTCCTTTCGCCCATGTGGAAAGTGAGGCCCAGCATATATCAGGTACCTATCATGGGCCACGATATGGTTCCTTTCCATCTAAGGACTACCCTATAGAGTAGATAGTATCATCCTCATTTTGCAGACAGACGACCAGGAGTCAGAGTCACGAAGGTTTTTGGTGGAACCGAGATGGACCCCAAGTCTGTCAGGAGTCACATGCTTCGTTTATGACAGAACCCCCGTCCACTGATCGTCAGACCAGCCCTCCGCGCCCCGGGTCATCATGTCGCCCTCCCGCGTGCTGGGTGGGGTAGGACCCGGGCGTCTTCCTGCGGCACGGTGGCCTGTGGGGCAGCCAGTGGAGGTGGGGCCTCATGTCCCACGCGGGTGGGGCGTGCGGTAGGTTTGTAGGGAGCACGGCTGGGGCAGCGTGGGCCGCCTGACCCAGGGCCCCGGGTGTGTGACCCCACTGCTGAGCAGCTCTGCTCCTGGGGGATCTGGGGACAGCTACCCACCTGGATGGTGGGGGAGGGTTCACGGCGGGAGGGGGCCGAAGGCCCTCGTTCTGCTCCTGGACGAGGCCCGTCTCTCTCCTCGCTCTCCAGCTCCGGCTGGACTCTGCCCAGGCGGGGGGGAGGGCCCTCCCTCTGTCCAGCTGCTGTTCCCCCCTGCCCCCCGCACTGCTGCAGCTGCTTCAGCTCCATCAATCTCATCCAGGGCTGGGGGCAGAGGGGGCCTCTTGGGCGTGTCCGGCCGAGACGACTCTGCCCCTGCCTCTGAGCAGTGTCTCCACTCCACTCCTGGGTAAGCTGCGGGCTGTGGGTGGCTCAGCTTTCGTCCCTCCAGCAGGGCCGCTCTTTAATTGAAAAGAAGAGGAAAAGTTAATTCTTGCTTCACGCCCATGGGGACTCGAGCCTTCCTAGCTCTCCTGCTGTGCTCAGCACTGCTTACTTTGCTGTCATTTTCATGAATGAATCAGTGAACGACCCCCATCACCTCCAGGACGGGGAGATGGGCGCACGCCTGAGACGAAGGGGGCAGGTCTCCTTCCTTCTGGCCTGACGGTTTGACGTTGGTGGGACTCTGTGTTTGGGGTGTGTGAGCCATCAAGAAACAAGTGTGCTTTGTCCTCCAAGTGTGCGCAGGAGGAGGAGAGGTGTCATTCCTGACATCAGCACCTCCTGCAGCAGCCAAACACGTGCCTGGCCTTGGTCTCTCTCTTTTTTTTTTTTTTTTTTTTGCGGTACGCGGGCCTCTCGTTGTGGCCTCTCCCATTGTGGAGCACAGGCTCCGGACGTGCAGGCTCAGCGGCCATGGCTCACAGGCCCAACCGCCCCGGGGCATGTGGGATCTTCCCGGACCGGGGCACGAACCCGTGTCCCCTGCATCAGCAGGCGGACTCTCACCGGTGCGCCACCGGGGAAGCCCTCTCTTTTTTATGAAATTTAGCTGAGTCCCTAATACCCTAATATAGGTCTAATACCCTGCCTTCTTCAGGAGCTAAAGGCAGCGGTGAAACGCAGACTTAGTACTCTTTCTTGGGCAGACCTCAGTTTGCCAACCTACAGAATGGGGAGAAGAATTGCCACCCTGTTTCATTCCAACAGGTAACAGCATCTTGGCATAAAACGATTTGAGCTCTTTGGAAAAAAGGCTCTAGGAGAGAGTCACTTATTTTGTTTTGATTTCTTACCTTCATCTGGTCCCAGCACAGGACCGAACGGCTGTTAGCCAAGTAATATACATCAGTGATTCTAGACCTGGCCTTGAGTTAGAGACATCTGGGGACCTTTTGAATAATTCAGACTCCTGGGCCCCCAGCCCAGAGCTTCTGGGTCTGACACTCGTCAGTGGGGCAGGAATCTGTATTTTGACAAGCTTTCCAGATGATCTCAATGCAAAGTGAGGTTTGGGAAGGTCCAACTCTTCCGCCTTTGGGGAGAAGTCTGGTGAACAGATATTCCCAGTGCTTCCTTCCGAGGTGGGCCTGACTTTCAGGACACTTCTTCATGCGTCCATTCACGGAGCCATCCGCTCGGCCCGCCGACACTGCCCCAGTGTCTGCCGGGTGCCAGAGGCTCTGGGCAGAGAGATGCAGCAGAATCCCATGGAGCTCCCTTAGTCTCGTTGGGTTCCTGGCCAGAGTTAGAGGCTTACGCACCCTTCCTGCATCTATTGAACAGGAAGGGACCTCGGTCGCCCCTGTTCTGAGGCCCCCAGGGACCAAGGGGCTTGACTGAGGCCGCCCAGTGAGCTCGCTTACACGCTGGTTGTTGAAGGTGGCGTCTGGAGTGGGCCAGGTTTCCTTTAGGAGAAACTGCATTGTGCAGCCCCAGGTGGACTGTGGTCTCTCTGGACCCTGGAGATGCATGCAGACGAGGCGTCGGGCTTGGTTCCAGCCACGCGCCGAGGGTCCATCTCCAGGACTCCCAGGTTCTTGCCTGTAGTATGAGAATGACGTACCCACCTACTGCAGGTTCTTAGACCTAGAGGGGCCGTGTGCTTGGTCCATGCCAGGGGCTCAGGAGATGCTGGGGTTTCTTCTCCACCATTTTATTTGGTCTCGAGTGAGGACACTGTATTTTTTTGGCCTCAGTTTTCTGAGCCCTCCTTCCAGCGGGGGGGTGGCCTGGAGCAAGTTTCCACTGCAGGGCGGGGTTCAGGGTGCCAAGTTCAGGCACTGCAGGGGAGCACCTGCCACCCCTTCCTCGCCGTGGGCCTGGCCCTGCCCAGGGGAGTCCAGCCCCCGGCCCGGGCCTTTGAACCCAATACTCCCTGCACAGCCCCGTGCAAATTGCTGGAGCGCTCGGTGCTCGTTTCTCAGGAAGGCTCCTGCATCCAAGCTTTTGTCCTTCCGCTCACATTAAACTCGGTCAACATTTTTTCCCAATGAAGTTCTTCCTGCCTGTGCACAGTCTCAGTCTCCAGTCGGCTCCTCTGGCCAGGGACACAGTTGGATTGCAATTGCTAGCATTTCCTGGAGCTCAGGTCCCCGAGGAGCTATAAGCGTCCAGGAGTGTTTCTGGCCCCTCTCGGCGTGGCCTGCGTTTCCCTCCGGGACGCCCTCAGCTGGCGTTGCCTATGTCCCTGGTCTCTGCTGCCAGTTGGAGTTTCTGAAACGGATTTGCTGATTACAGGCGCTGGGGGCCCCCTCTGTGTGTCATGGGCTCGGAGCCAAGGAGGGTGGATTTGGGTAACGGCTGGGCTGCATTCCTCCCATTCTTTTCTCACAGGAAAAAGTGCCTGGAAATAACCCCGTGGGGGATTGCTTACAGAAGGGGCGGGCCGCCTGCCACCAGCCTCACATTTGGTCCTCCGGGCCTCTCCAGTCCATCCTCACCACCTCCCCTCCGGGCAGATGCCACCAGCTGGGCAGGCACCAGGGTTGCCAGTGCCCGTCCGTGGGCTCAATGACCTGACCAGCTGGCTGCCCTTTTCCCACCCTCGCTTGTCGGGACTGTGGCCCCATCCCTGGGGACTTGCCCTGCCAACCCCAGGTGCTGGACAGAATAGGGCGGCAGTGAGGGAAGTCTCCTTCCGCCCCTCCCTCCTCCCCTCCCTCCTCCCTTCCTTCCTTCTTTCCTTTCCTTTTTTTTCTTTCTTTTTTTAAATTTAAATGAAGCCAGTCTCAGGAATTGAGAAGTAGAAGCCCGACAGTCGAGTTTCAGTGAATTTCCCTGCACGTGGGGCGCCCTGCTGGATGTGGGTGTGATTTGGGGCCCGGCTCAGCTGAGGAGGTTTTTTCTTCTCCGGCTCTCAGTCCCATGGGGAATTCAGAGCAGGAAATCTCTCCCTGGGGAGTGTGATCGTTTGGACCGTGCATGTAAGGAAATGTCTCTGTTTTCCGAGGCCCCGGCTCTCTGTCACAGTTAACAAACAATGAAGCAGCTGCCACTCCAGCCCGCAGCACCCGCCCCCCGGGCCACCGCGGGGTCAGCTCTTCTGGTGTCCACGCGGCTGGACCCTCAGCCCTGCCCTCGCCTGGCGGCTCCCCGGGGTGTCTGGCCTGTTGCCCTGTTAGCCCCACCTTCTAGAAGGTGCTTAGGTGTCTCCCGTCCTCTGACAGGCAGCCCCCTCCCTAGACCTGGTTCCTGAGTCTCCAGAGAGGGACACGATGAAATGTGTATTGGAAAGAAAAGAGCGACTGACGGACAGGTCGCTGGCGTGGCCACGTCCTGCCTGGAGGCCCCAGGGCTTCTCCTTTCCTCATGTGGCATCAGAGACAGACCCTGAAGCCACTGACCAGGTGACAGAGCAGCAGAGGGCCAGCCACACAAAGGGCGGGCCCCGAGGTGTCTGCTGGGCCAGGAGAGCTGAACTCCCCTTTACAGTGCGTAGGGGGGCTCGGGGGGAGCCTGCTTTGAAGCCCCCAGCTATGCGCACCTGGACCTGGTGCCTGACCACCGCCCCCGAGGGACTCGCGGGCTAAGGAGCCGTGCCTGCCTGACCTCATCGCTGTCTGGTTGAGTTGCGTGCACTTAATTTGGGGACAGGACCGGGCTGGGTATTAAAAACATACTTACGGAAATAATGCTGTGCAGGAAGAAAGAGTATGAATCAAAGGAGTAGCGAAAAAAAGGGCCTCACAGACCCGCCACCACGACAAATCAACGTTCCATTTTCCACGATGCCCTCAGTCTGTACTTCCTTGCAGACATAATTTTTACGTGGTTATAGTCATAATGCAGGTAGACTTTTTTTTTTTTTTTTTTTTTTTTTTGCGGTACGCGGGCCTCTCACTGCTGTGGCCTCTCCCGCTGCGGAGCACAGGCTCCGGACGCACAGGCTCAGCGGCCATGGCTCACGGGCCCAGCCGCTCCGTGGCATGTGGGATCTTCCCGGACCGGGGCACGAACCCGTGTCCCCTGCATCGGCAGGCGGACTCTCAACCACTGTGCTACCAGGGCAGCCCCTGCAGGTAGACTTTTGCATTCTGTTTGCTTTAATATTCTCCCACAAGCTACATAATCATCACAATTAGACTTTTAAATGGCTACATAGTAGTCATTGAGTTTTTATCAATTTTTCCATTGTTGGAAATTTAGTTTGTTCAGGTTTTAACAGATCTAAATAATAATGCATTAATACTACTTCTAAATAAAACTGCATTAATATGCATAGGTATGTTAATATTGTATGTGTGTCTATGTGTGTGTGTGTGTGTCTGTCCTTCCTTTCTCTCTGTCTTTCTTCACTCTGTCTCTCCTTTCCTTCTCCCTTTCTTTCTCCGCCTTTTGTATTATTTCTCAGGACGAGTCGCGCAGCCAGGCACTCTTTCCTAGAGTAATGGGGGAGCTCGTTCTGGGTTGTGAAGTGCCGACCCGAAGTCAGGTGCCCGAGGGCAGCCACAGGACTCAGATCTTCGTCTAAGCGTGTGGCCTTGGGCAGTGAGTTAGGAGGCAGAGTCCCTGTTTTAAAGGCTTGTTGTTGGAGCCCCTGGCCAGGGTGCATAGGTTTCCACTGTGTGTGTTTAACTGTTTGAGCGATCCGTTAGGGCACTGCCTCACCTGACCCCATTCACAGCAAGAGAAGTAGATCCAGGGCTCACCCTCAGGGAGCTCATGGTCTGAAGCGAGCACAGTGCACCTTCGATTACGTCAGCCGAGCTGGACACAGAGCTGCAGACTCAGGTGCGTGAGACAGGCCACGCCCCGTTTGGGGATGCACCTGCTGTTCAGGGCCTGCCGACTGCTGCCACACCAGAAATAGCCTGGTGTTGCTGGAGCCTCCATTCTCCAAGGGAAGCTCGAACCCCTGATTTGGGGGTAAAACCTCCTGAGCTTTATCTGTTGGCAACTAGTTTTAAAATATTTAAAACATGATGCAGACGGAACGGAATGTATCTGTGGTTAGGGTGCTGGTTTGTGGCCCCTGCTTTCTGTGTTGTGTCTGGGCCGTTTGTTACGCTGGGCACCTTGCAGGGATACCAGGAGCATAAAGCTATAACATGACCACAAATCATGGGGAGGGCAGCAACTTGCACACAGAACACAACACAGGAAGCATCTTGTGATCGGTGACACGCGTGAGACAGAGACACGCCGTTCTGAACGTGCCTGGCGGGGACGACAGTCCTGTCCTGAGGGGGTAGGCGGTCGTCCTGAGGAGGCCGCTCCTGGGGTTAGAACTAACTGAGCTGTCTTGAAGGACATATTCTCTGTACACTGTCTGGTGTGTGATGAGACGGAGATGTCTGTCTGTCTGTCTGTCTTGAGCAAGAGACCACATCTTCGCTTCCAGGCCCCTGGTCCGCCGCAGAGTGGGCACTGGGGATCGGACCAGGTGGATTCTGGGGGACCCCCCGCCCCTGCATTTCCCAGCTGGGCAGGGAGGACTTGTCAGCGGGTGTTCTCCGCAGGCAGATTGCTGGCCCCAGCCCCGCTGAGAGCCTCAGGGACCACAGAGGGGGTTCTGCGTGAGGTGCTTTGAACTCCTCAGGAAGGAGAAGGGCTTGAAGACGCCGCATCGTCCCTGCTTTCCCCAGATGACAGCCCTGACGTACGAGCCTAGTGATACTTAAGAAATACGACTTGCTGGGGAAATAAACACCCTGTGTTATTCATCATTTATTGAAAAAACAAAGCTTCCCTCAGCTGGGAGGTTTCAGATCACTGACAGTGTCAGGTCCAGTTTTCCTGTATTAATAGCAGGTCGGTGTCCTTCCCACTGTGTCGGGAGCTCTCGATGTGTCTGGGTGCTCCTCTGTCGGGGGTGACCCCCAGGAGGACGAGAGTCAGGCTGTGGAGTTGGTGGCTGGGCCCAGAGCCTGCTGTGGACCCAGTGCTTGGCACTGTGCCGGGACTCTGCACCCTCTCACATGATGCCCCCCAGGACGGGGTCGGGGACAGTGGTCAGGAATGGGTGCTGATGGAGATGCCCGCCGTCTCCGGAGAGGACGGACTCCTGGAGTTTGGAATCGGGGTGAGATGGGTTTTGCTTCTAAGAGTCCCATGGAATCCAGGGACCAAGAGCATGACGGGGACGTGACCGTGGGTCAGCAGTGGAGCGAGGGCTGGACCAGCTGGGAGCGCTTTCTGGAGCCCCAGTTGAGGGGGGGTGTAGCTGATTGATGGGTTCCAGGGGATGGGTTCCAGGACCCCCAGAGACACCAAAATCCGCAGATGCTCGAGTCCCTCATACAGAATGGCGTAGTATTTGCATATAACCTATGCACCTCTTCCCGTATACTTTTTTTCCCCACATACTTTAAATCAGCTCTAGGTTACTTATAGTGCTTGATACAATGTCAATGTTATGTAAATCATTGCCGGCGTACGGCAAATTCAAGTTTTGCTTTTTGGAACTCTCTGGAGTTCTTTCTTGAATATTTTTGGCTCGCAGTTGACTGAATCCTGCAGATACTGAAGGCCGATGGTGTTGATAAAGGCTATACGCTGCAGTATTGGTGCGAGTTCTCCCCACTGAGCCTCACAGCAAGCAGGTGAGGGAGGGGAGAGCAGGGTTATTTCCACTCAACTCACATCAGTGTGGTATAGTTTAAGAATGTGGGTTTTGAAGCTGGTCGACTAGTTTTCTGACCTTGATTAACGATTTAATCTCTGGACCTCTGTTTCTCCATCTGTGAAATGAGGAGACTAATACTTCCCTCATAGGGTGCTTTGTAGAGGCTAAACACCTAAACTCGTCCCTGGCACAGAGTAGACTCTGAATAACTAATAGTAGTTGCAGATGACATTGGTGTGGACCAAGAAGTGGAGGTCTGGAGAGGTCTTGTCTTCTCAAGGTTGCAGAGCTGGTGAGGGAGCAGCCAGGACTTGAACCAAGCTCTTCCGACCTCTTACGCCGTGTCCTCCGGTTCTCTGAGTCCCCGGCCCTTCCTTCCCCATCCCTGACGAGATGGAGGCTTGGTAGACGTCGGCAGGCAGGCCCCGCGCCGTCCAGGCTGCCTTGATGCCTGAATTGTAAGTTACGGGCTGTGTCCCTGCTTGGCTCTGATTATAGGGTGCTGACAGAGCAGCGCACTCGGATGAAAACGAACAGAAACGTACCGGGGCTTTTGTTCACCAAGCAACTCCATTGTGTCTCTCTCCCCTTCCCCTCCCCTCCCTTTACCTCCTAAAAAAATAAAAGAAATGGAAAAGGTGAAGGGCTGTCAGCACCGGATCACAACACGGGTTCCAGGAGTTGGCGGCTTTTCAGTGCCTGCAGAGAGTCCCCTCAACTTCTCGCTTTCCTGAGTTTAATTAAGATAAATCTGAGAGCGCCCCTAGAGGCAGGAGCGCCCCAGTTCTGGCTCCCCTTGGGTCTTTCCTTCGGCTCTCTTCGAACCCTCCTCCCCCATCCTGTGAATGCCTCATGCAAGGGCTCGTGAGGCGGGCCCCAGCCGTCCTCTGGCCGTGGGTGAGCCCCCTTGCCCTAGCCCGGCTCAGGTGATGTCCCACCCCTGCCCCAGAACCTTCCGCAGCTCTGTCACCAGCTCAGGTCTGTGCTTCTGAGCATAGCGTGCAGGGCTGTCCGGAAGCTGACCTCAGCGTACCTTTGCTGGGTGTCCCCGCTGCTCCTGGTACAAAGCACACGCTTCCACCGCTCTGCAGTTGGCTGTTTCCTGAGCAGGTCTGGAAATTACCTGCCTTTGGTCACGCAGTTCCTTTGGCTGGTAAAGCCCTCAGCCCCGTGGAATCAGGGCCATGTTTCAAGGATTAGCTGATGTGCCAACTCTTCTGGAAACGACCTCTTTCTCAGGAACATGCCCCTGTTTCACCTGGCACACAACAGACATGGAATGAATGTCGAACTCACTCATGGCCTCCGCAGGTCTCTTCCAGGGCCTCCTCGGAGCTTTGCTGTCTGTCCCCTTTTCCCACAAGCCGTGGAGCGTGTTTACTCCTTGACTGCACATGATCTAACTTCTTGGGCATTTTTCTTTTTAAGTTTAAAGTTTTCGTACTTTCCCCATCGTTGTTCAATTTACGAGTCCCGGAGGCTAGGACGGCAGGAGGGTTTGGTGGAACGAGCCCTAGACTTGGGGCAGGAGCCGTGTGTTCTGTTGCCCGCTCGGCCTCTGGGATTCAGGGCAAGTAGCTCCCCTTCTCTGGGACCCAGTTCCCCATTTGTAAAACAAGGGGTTGGATTAGCCGGTCTCTGGGCTTTGTGGTGGGATTTTTTTTTTTTTTTTTTTTTTTTTTTTGCGGTACGCGGGCCTCTCACTGTTGTGGCCTCTCCCGTTGCGGAGCACAGGCTCCGGACGCGCAGGCTCAGCGGCCATGGCTCACGGGCCCAGCCGCTCCGCGGCATGTGGGATCTTCCCGGACCGGGGCACGAACCCGTGTCCCCTGCATCGGCAGGCGGACTCCCAACCACTGCACCACCAGGGAAGCCCGTGGTGGGATTTTTAAAGATACTTCTATTGAGATACAATTCACGTACCATAAAATTCTCCCGTTGTTTTGGACTGCGCTGTGGCCCTTCCAAGTTCTTATGTCAAAGTCCTAACCTCTTGGACCTCAAAATGTGACTGTATTTGGAAATAGGATCTTTAAAGAGGTAACTAAGTTTAAGGAGGTCATGAGCCAGTACAGTTGGCGTCCTTTGAAAGGCGATTGGGACACAGACACACACAGAGGAAGGACCATGTGAAGACAGGGAGAAGACGGCCATCTACAAGCCAAGGAGAGGGGCCTCAGAATGAACCCGAACCCGCCACCACCTTGGTCTTGGATTTCTAGGCTCCAGAATCAGGAGAAAACACATTTCTGTTGTTCAAGCCACCCAGCCTGTAGTACTTGGGTTATTGCTGCACGAACAAAGTAACCCAACCGTTTCATGTACAGCTCAGTGGTTTAGTATGTTCACAGTTGTTTAACCATGACCACTATCTATTTCTGAGCATTTTATCACCCCCTAAAGAGCGCCCGTACCCACCAGTGGTCACTCCTCATTTCTCCCCAGCCCTTACTCCACCCCCAGCCCTGGGTGACCACTAATCGATGTTCTATCTCTGTGGACTTGTCTATTCTGGACATTTCTTATAAGTGGGGTCTTTTGTGACTGGCTTCTTTTGCTTAGCATGATGGTTCAGGGTTCATCCGCGTTGCAGCGTGTAGCGGTGCTCCATTCCTCTTTACTGCTCAACGAAGTTTCATGGTGTGTGTATGCCACGTTTCGTTTATCCATTCGTCACTTGATGGATATTTGCCTCATTCCATTTTTTTGGCTGTTATGAATAATGCCACAGTGAACATTTGTGTGCGAGCTCCTGTGAGGACATGTTATCATTTCTCGTGGTTATGTACCTTGGAGAGGAATTGCTGGGTCATGTGGTAACTCTAGGTCGAACATTTTTGCGGAACCACCATACTGTTATCCACAGTGGCTGCACCATTTTACATTCCCACCAGCAGCACACAGAGGATTCTAGTTTCTCCACACCGTTGTCAACACTTGTTATTGTCTTTTTGTAGCCCTCCTAGTGGGTGTGAAATGGTATCTCATTGTGGTTTTGGTTTGCATTTCTCTGAGGACTAATAATGTTGAGCATCTGTTCATGTACTTATTTGCCATTTGTATAGAAATATCTATTAATATACTGTCTATTTTTAAAATGAGTTGTCTTTTAATTACTGAGTTGTAGGAGTCCTTTATATATATCCCCTTATCAGATATATGATCTGCAAATATTTTCTCATATTCTAAGCGTTGTCTTTTCATTTTCATTTTCTGGGTGGTGTCATCTGCAGCATAAAAGTTTATAACACTGATGAAGCCCAGGTTATCTAATTGTTCTTGTATTACTTTTGCTTTTGGTGTCATATCTAAGAAACCATTGCCTAACCCAAGATTTACTCCTATGGTTTCAGCTCTTCCATGTATAGCCATGATGCCTTTTGAGTTAGCTTTTGCATGTGGTGTGAGGTAGGGGTCCAGCTTCATTGTGTGTGTGTGGGTGGGTTTGTGGATGTCCAGCACAGTGTGTTGAAATGGATGGGATCTTAAGGTTCATTTGGGGCAGCCTGCCATCTGGGGAGTGTGGAGACCGGCCCAGGGAAAATGCTCTGGGCACCAGCACCCACATGCAGCCTCCAGCCCCTGCTGGACAATCTTTTTTTTTTTTTTTTTTGGCTGTGCTGTGTGGCATGCAGGATCCTAGTTCCCCGACCAGGGATTGAACCCGCGCCCCCTGCAGTGGAGGCACAGAGTCTTAACCACTGGACCTCCGGGAAAGTCCTGGACAGTCTTTTGTGTTGAGATTTTATCATTCTTTGTGTGTTTAACTTGCTCTTAACAACTTCCAGAATAGTGTTGTGCGCAGCTGGGTGCTAAATCATTGATTCTGTGATGGTGGAGGCTGGGGGCTGCCGTCATCGCAAGGCTGTCCTTGCCTCATGAGACCCACTGGAACCAACAGCCGAGGAGTCATCAGCTTGCTGCTACCGGAGTCCAGGTGATGGGACCCTGGCAGGCCCGTCCTCAAGCTGGGAAGGAGATGACAGTGACAACTGAGACCAGAGGTGATGGATGTTTGGTGAAAAAAAGAAAGAGGGCATTTTCAGCTCTTTGGCTCCTTTAATCCAACTCTGCATTCAGGCCAGGCAAGGACCATTTTCTTCCCCCTCAACACTTGTTTCAGCAGCTCTTATAGGTCCCCCGGGTGGATTTAAGGGGAGTTAGTGAGACAAGTTGTGGTTATACCAGACTCTAGGCTGTGTGTCCCCCTTTTCTCCCCAGGCCTCCTGGGCCAAGGCTCAAAGCTCCATCTCCCCCACCGTGAGAGCTGGGTCAGACGGCCAGGTACTGGGCAGCCTGCTGGGTGGAGGGCAGTGGGGCCCTCAGAGGGCTCAGGGCTTCTCCTTCCTCCCACTGTTGACAGACTGGGACGGGGAGGCGAATCTCTCCAGCAGACCCCCAACTCTCTTTCCCAGGCTCTTCCCATCCTCTTCCATGGTCCCTGCTGGGGTCACGCAGACCCCTCCCGGGCTCGTTTGTCCTGCTCACCTCGCGTCTGCGGCACGGCGAGCTGCCTGGTGCTACAGACAGTTGTTGGATATGAGCAGATGGGTGAACGCGTGCTTTTCCACCTGGATCGCAAGCTGTCCTCTCCCTCCTTCCCCATCGCCCTTTGGCGTCTCTGTTCAGAGTCCGGGTTGAAGATCTTGTCCATAAAGCCCTGCCACCCCTTCTTGCCCCCTTGTTGGATATGATGATCTCTTCCCTTCCGAGCCTTCCCTTCTTTATGTTTCTACCTCTGTTTTGCCACTTGCCACACTCTGTCCTGTGGTAAAATATTTGCGTGTACGTCTTCACCCCGGAAGTGGAACACAGGGCGTGGCGTGGGGGCCGTGCTTTCTCATTCTGTATTTTCCCGCGTGTCCGCTCGTTCCCTCTCCGCCACACCCAGCGCGGGGTTTTGCAGAGTTTGCCACTCAACAGTCTGCTCAAGTCACAGTGTCTGGGCCTCGGGTTACTGGGGCTGGGCCTTGCCCCCCAGGCTCCTGTCCTGCCTGCGGATTCATGCTGCCCCGAGGATTTTTCCGGGCCTCACATCCTGGAGGAGGAAGGATTTGCGGAAGACAGACGGCGGCATGCGTGCGTGCGTGCGTCGCGCCGTCCGTCCGTTGTGTGTAATTTACATATCTCTGTGTGGAGACCATCCGGGCGGCCGCATTACTGCGGTATTATACTTGACTCCTGGCAGGAAGAATTGGAGCAGATAACACATCAGTGATAATCCTTGCTCTGCCTTGGAGGATACAGAAAACCTCTGAGTGAGCTGCTGCCTTGGATGTTAGGAACTTACCTGCTGCTGCAGGCCTCCTCCCTCCCGTCCATGGGGCTGCCCTCTCTGTTCTCTCGTCTTTGTGGGAACCCCGCCTCCCCCCACAGTCCTCACCTGGAAGGTGGGGTGAGTGGGGCAAGAGGCCGCAGCAGGGATGGAGAAGCCCCTTGGGGCGCTGAGCTGAGGAGGGCCTTAGGGACGCCGGGCTGGATGGGCACCTTGTCCCTAAGAGAGAAAAGGGAGAGAGGGAGCAATCTGACCATCGGTGCTGACGGGCTTTCTGTTTCCTAAGGGACGTCCTTTCACGTGGATTTCCAGGTTTGAGTCTCACAGCAATCCTGGGAGCTGTTTTTAGCTCTGTCTTCAGGCCCAGGTCTGCAGAGAGAAGGGGTAGTGGCAGGGTCAGGCGGGCTTCCATGCCTGGGATGTCGGTTGGGTAGGAAGCCACACCGTCCCTTGCACACAGTGGGTGTTTCACGCACGTTTGTCCCATAGACAAATAGTGGGCACTTGGTAATGAAGAGTCGATTTGACACACAAGCAGAGTTTTCTGCATTTGGAACACAGCGATGCCTCAGGTCCCTGAAACGCTAGTATTCTGCGGTTCCCTTGCCTGGGGAGGGGGCCCTCGTCACCACGCGGCCTGGCCGTGGAGGGGTCGGATTAACCTCCGGGGTCAGCAGGCTTGCAGAGCTCAGGAAATGCCTCTCTGTGATCCGAATTTGGTCCAGAGACAGGTGGTGGAGCCCAGAGGAGGGGGAGTTCGCTGGCCGCTCCAGGGCCGGGGAAAGGGAGCCCCAGCTCAGCTGCCCTTCCTTCTGATGGACTGAAGGTCTTCAGGCCGGGTCCTCAGTGTGGTTAGATCTTGGCAGAGGAGCTGAACCCCGTGAGTTAAGTACTTGGCCCCCATCCCGTGGTTCACCCTCGGCTGGTGGGGAAGGAGAGCTGACCGTGGTGCGTTGGCTGGGGGTCCAGGTCCACCCGCCCTCTGTTCAGGGGACTTCCTTCAGGTGTAATTCCCTGGGCAGACCTGCCCTTCTGAGTCTCATCGTGGCCCCAGGAAGTGACTTCTTTTGAGCTGTGTTCCCCCTGCTCCCTTGGGTGCTGAGGGAGCCCAGAAACATTCCAAGCGCATCAGTTCCTGTGTCTGCAAAGCAGGGCGAGGGGCACAGAGCGGGTGTCCCCCGTCGTGCGGAGGGAGACACCGAGGCCCTGGGGGGAGGGACCTGCAATGCTGTGGTTGTGCAGGCGGCGGAGGTGGGCAGGAGCCTCGGGCGGAAGCTCTCGAGGCTGCGGACCTTCGTGGATCTGTTCGTGTACTTGCGAGGTGCCCGGGAGATTGGCCACCGTGCAGAGGTTTTATTTATGAGGACGCCTCGAATCCCCGTCCTGCTGCCTGCGTGAATCTGTGACCATCACTGGTGCTGTCCAGCTCCCGGGGGCGTCTTAAGTCTCCCAAGTAATCCGTGTTTGAAGGCAGCCTGATGCAGAGGACGGTCCTCAAGGAGGGGGTCAGCTCGGGGCTCAGACCGGGCTCGGCTTCACCCAGGTGCGGGAGGGTCTCACGCCAGGAAGCGAAGGGCCGGGCTTGGGAGTCAGTGATGTCTGCACCTGTGTTACCCTCAGGACGCTCTGATTTGGTCACTTGTCTTACAGCAGATGCAGTCATTTGGCATTCATGCCTCCTCTCGATTAAAATGGTTGAAATAAGGATCTCACGTGAGCAAGACACAGAATTTTAATAATATTCAAGTAGTGTTAAGTCTAATGTATATTGCCATTTTCTTCATTAACTTCAATTTAGTGGACATTTACATTTTAATTTGTAATATGCTTAGTTCTTGAAAGCTGTCACCCTGTCGTCTTTAAACAAATGCTGCATATTTTTTACTTTTCATTAATTTGAGAATGATTTCTTATTACTGATTAATGAGGTTTTTTTACTAAGAATAGGATCAAAGCATCATACTGTCTAGAGCTGGAGGGTTCCTTAGAGATCGTCTCACAGCCTTCATTTTGGAGATGGAAAAACACTAGGTTATTACATGTGCTCGCACACGATCAGCGACTCCTTTTCCACGAGCAGCTTTGTCCTTCCAGTATGAAAGGGCTGCAGGGCTGCATAAGTGGAGAGAAATGGGAAAATTCCTAACTTCTGATTGAAGTATAACTTACATATACAAAGGGGTAGCGTTCAGAGGACCTTTATAAAGTGACCAGAGCCCAGATCAAGAAACCGAACATTACTAGCCCTCCCGAGCCCCCTTTCTGCCCCTCCAGCCGCTACCCTAGTCGGTGTAACCGCTGTCCTGACATCTGATAGCACAGAATAGTTTTGAACTTGGCATCGCTGGGATCGTACAGTATGTGCTCCTTTGTGTCTGACTCCTTTTCGTCAACGTTTTCCCTCCGGATTTTGGTTATTTTTAAGTCGTACTTCTATGCATCTTCTTTTCATCGAAACCCATTTCTATTGGTTTATAGCAAAGATCGGAACTGCTGGGACGTGGAATATGGGTAAATTCCAATTCTGTAGACGTGACCACTTTTCGAAAGTGGTGGTTTTGACCTTTGCTCCCAGCAGCGGTGTGTGAGGGTTCTGGAGGGCCCGTGTCTGTGCCAGCGTGTGATGTTCTCTGTTGTTTTTGTTTTAGCCTTCTGGGGGGTGTGTAGTGGTATCTCACTGCAGCTTTTTTTTTTTTTTTTTTTTTGCTGTACGCGGGCCTCTCCCGTTGCGGAGCACAGGCTCCGGACGCGCAGGCTCAGCGGCCATGGCTCACGGGCCCAGCCGCTCTGCGGCATGCGGGATCTTCCCGGACCGGGGCACGAACGTGCGTCCCCTGCATCGGCAGGTGGACTCTCAACCACTGCGCCACCAGGGAAGCCCTCACTGCAGCTTCTATTTGATTTCTCTGATGACCGGTGACACTGAGACCTAGAAATGGGGTTTTGAGCACAGACTGGGGTTTTTAGCTCTTCCATCATCAAGGAAGTTACTCTCTGCCAGCCAAGGAGGACCCAGAGAGAAGAAGACATATTTCAGGGATGATAAGTAAACATAGAGCTCCAAGTTTAGAATAGAAACGGCTGCAAGTGCCTTGAGGCTAGGGCTGTGGCTTGTGTCCTTTGGCACCTGCCTCCCCTTTGGTGGTGAGGATAATGCTCGGTGAAGACAGGGGACGGCAGAGACTCAAGGTTCAGCTGGAGAGGCACGATGGGGGGTGCTGCGGGGGTGTGGGTTACAGAGCCCGGGTTGGGCTGGATTCAAGGTGTGTACAGGCCTCTCAGATGCGGCTCTTGCTCTGCCAGCTGCTGGCTAAGCGCTGTGAGCACAGCCCCCCGTGGTCCCTCTGCAAGCTTGGGATGGCAGGAGCTGGGAGCTGTGGGCGACAGATGTGGACCTTCACCTGGAATGCAGGGGCCAAGGCGGTGGGTCTCCTCCAGGGTCCTTGGCCGGCACAGGGGCTGGGAGTACCTTACGCTGGACCTGCAGAGTCCCTGTCTGGGGCAGTGTGCTTGCTGGGCCCATCCTCTGGCTCCTTTGGGAGCTCTAGGCCTGATTCTGCAGGGTCAGGCTGTGGACAGATGCCCTGGGAGGGAGTAAAGTCGGCACCGGCTGCAGGTCTTTGTTGATGAAGGCGCGGCCGGGGTGATTCCCGGTGTAGGGCCTTGGGCAGCCCCCAGGCTACAGGGGAAGAGCAGCCCCGGGGCAGCCATCTGTCAGAAATAATGCACCAAAACTTACTGTAGAAGCTCAGATGCCGCAAACCTTTCAGCTCAGCTCCCTGCGAGGGGCCCTGCAACTGTCCTCAGCAAAAACTGTCCTCTCTTCTTTATCATCAGAAAAATCTCGTCTCTCTCTGCTACACCAACTCCTTCCACATGCTTCAAACCTTCTGGTTGATGAGGCCTTCGTGAACTTGCCTCTCTGCCCTCTCTTCTTTATGCCTCCTTCACGTCAAAACCAAGAGGGGGGGCAGCACGCGTGTGTCCCCAGTGCATGCGCGCCAGGTGCTCTGGGGGCGCCAAGTGCTCGGGGGCGCTGGGTGGGCAAACCTCCGACCCCCCCGAAGTTGCCCAGCGTGTAGCATGAAGAGCAGGGTGTGTGGACACTAGTAATGCGTGCGGGACCGGGTGTGAGAGTAACGAGGACTGGGGGGGGTCCCGGCAGAGGCGTGTACTCACTTCCTGCCTCTTCCCCACCCCCGCCCATCCCCCTGCCTCCCGGTCTCTTTCCGTCTGGGAAGCATTATTACTCACTCATGACGCCTGCATCCCGTCTCTCTGCGGACAGATGTCTCCAGAGAGGTTGGAGGGATCGGGGAAGAACAGGGTGTGGGTGGGGAGGATTGGGTGAATCTCAGCTCCTCTCCCAGGCCCCCCCGTCCCTCGGGAAGCCAAGGCAACCTCCCCCCACCGCCCCCGCCGTCAGCAAAGCACCTGAGGAGCAAATGACTGGATGGGAGGTGGTGCGTGGCCACCCGCCCGCCCCCTCTCTGGCTGGCACCGGACTGGCGTGCGGATGTATAAGCTCAGGTTTGGACCTGACTCAGGAGGAAGGTAGGAGAAATTCAAGGGGGTGATCTCATGTGGCAATAAATGGAGCCAGGAACACGAGGGGTGGGTACCTGCGCCTTCCGTCATTCCCTCCTCGGCCCAGATCCGGTGACAGTACTCTCCACGGAGGCTAGTCAGCGGACGCCGGCTGCTCTGTCACCCACTCATGGGTCTCATGCCCGTTGGAGCATCGGACAGGGGCGCAGGCCCTTCACCCTCGCTGCGTTCTCTCTGTAAAGCGCTCTGCCCTCCCCATAGGGAGCAGAAGGCGCTCCGTCCGTTCCGGGGGTTTGGGATGGGCTGTCGGGAAGGCTTATTGGCCCTGGGGCTCTCTGAGGACGTGGTGGAGGCACGGGGAGGACTCAACTCCAGGGCGTCGGGGCAGACAGAGGGAGTGCGTAGGGTCTGGCTGAAAGACCTCTGGCCTCGAAATGAGCAGCTCTGATTTCTAGATCTGGTTCAGATATTAATTAGTTTGGTGTCCTTGGAAAGGTCCCCTGGCCCCTACGTTTTAGTTTCCGCACACGTCAAATGATGATATGCATGCCTGCCCTCCTACCACCCAGGGTCGTGAGAAGGACCATGTGTGTTAGCCATGTGACCGCCTGGGAGAAGTGCAGTGCAGAAGTCCTGTGACGTCACTGCTGATAACAAGTGCTGTTGTCGTTACACTCAGGCCGCAGGTATCTAGGTATTGATGGGGTCGTGAGCAGTTGCAGCTGGAAGGGCTGTGGATCCTCGGGCCGAGGTCAGGCAGTTCAGAGCTGGGTGTTGGTGAGGTCCTCCCAAGTCCCCGAGCTCATTGGAGGGGCTGGAGCATGGCGGTGAGCCTGGAGCCCTTGACAAAGGGGCAGCTTTGAACAGTATTTGGAGGAGGGAAGAAGACTGGGTCAGGCATCACGGTGGCAGAAGTAACGGTCCTGCAAGATGCCACCTGGGGGTGGAGGAGGTGAAGAATGCAGGGAGCCCAGACCCCGGCTCCCCGAGTCAGACGGAGCCATCCCCTTGGGCCTGCGCGGGGGGGGCCCTTCTGCCCTCCTTTTGGGGAGCTGCGTAGCAGTGGGAGGGCTCTGATTTAGGAGAGTGTCGTGGGGGGGCGAGGCGTCCCAAATCCCCCGTCTGTCATTTTCTGGCTGCTGTGACCTTGAGCCTGTCCCTTACCTGTCTACGTTCCGCTTCCTTCATCTGGGAATCATCATACCTGTCTTACAGGGTCGCTGTGAGGATTGAGTGAAGCCATACAACAGCCTGGAAATAGAAGGTGCTCAATAAATGTCACTTAAATCTGAATTTCTCTCCCATCCATCTCGTCTGTGGCATTTGCTGAGAATATTCCAGAGCCTTTTGACACATGCACACCGGTCCAGGCCAGGGCTCAGTATTTTCCTTCCTTTCTGTGGAGACAGACATTGCAGCTGTGCCAATGTCACACCAATAACCTCTATTCTTGTGTCAGACCTGCCTGTCTGTGTCCAGTTCGCCTCCAGATATCAGGGAGCGTGGATTTTGCATGTAATGTATGTTCATAGGAAAGAAATCAGAATTCAAAAGCAACTTTATGAGAAAACTTCTAGAAGCAGAGGTCTTTCCCTTGTCATCAAAATCACATACCTGGAAACAAAATCTAGTTTGTGGATGTGGGCGGCATAGAGAAGGTCTCACCCAGGCGGCCTCTGCTGCCGGCGGGGGTGGCCTCGGCCCCATCACTTGGCTCTACCAGCCTCAGAGTAGCTCACCTGTAGAATGAGGCGGGTGCAGAGACCAGGCCTCTCCGGTGAGCCAAGCAGCAATGCTGGGGATGCTGACATGGACCCCAGAGTGGAGCAGAGCGGCCAGCATGGCCACGGCCCCTGCTGGGAGGGCTGCAGGGGAGGCTTCCAGGGCCACCAGCACGTCACTACCTGTTGGGCGAGGACTCTCAGATTGTCCTCTGTGAAGTGTCTCCTGTTTCTAAAGTTCTCCGGCTCGTAAAGTTGTGGGTTCGCCTCTCTGCTTAGGTGACCGATAGACATCTTAATGTGTTGACAGCCCCCTTGGCTTCCCTACCCTATTTCCTCCTTATAGCACCAGGATCCAGCTTTCCTTACTCCCTCCACTGCTACGGCCCTGATCTGAGCCAACATCCATCATCTCTTGCTTGGATTTTGATAAAACTTCCCAAGGTGTCTCCCTACCGCTGCCCTTGCTCAAAGGTACCACAGAGACCTTCCCCGATCATTATTTATAATAGCTGCCCACTCCGCACCCCGTATATTCATGGTCTCCCCCATCCCTCTTTATTTTCTACTTAGCTTGTCAGACACGTATTTTTTAGTTCTTTCTTAATTGTCTTTCTTTGTCACCCCCTTGCCCTCAAATCAGAATGTAAGCCATCTGAGGGCAGGGATTTTTGGTGTTTTTCTCCTTCTGGTTTTGTGCGATGCCGTAAACCTAGTAACTAGATTGCACGACTAACCTGTGATCTTTAGAAACTGCTGTCAGTTTGGAAATTACTGTCCACCCTCTTGTCATGTTTGCCTTGATGCCAGCGCCAGTCCCTGAGGGTCCCTTGCCCTGGGCATTCTGGCCTCCCTGCTGTCCTGTCCCCTCCCCCTGGCAGACGCCTGTCTTTCCTGAATGGTTAGTTATCCGGCCCTGTGTTCTGTATGGGTAGATCTGGTAGGTAAGATGATTGAGGACCTGGTCTTACACCCCAGCCCCTTTGCCCAACACAGCCCTAGCGTGTAATAGAAGAGGCTCAATAAATTCATTTTCCATTCCTTTTTTTTTAAAAAAAAATTATTTATTTTTGGCTGCATTGGGTCTTTGCCGCTGCATGCGGGCTTTCTCTAGTTGTGGCAAGCGGGTGCGTGGGCTTCTCATTGCAGTGGCCTCTCCTGCCGCGGAGCATGGACTCCAGGTGCGCGGGCTTCAGTAGTTGTGGCTTGTGGGCTCCAGAGCGCAGGCTCAGTAGCTGTGATGCACGGGCTTAGTTGCTCTGCGGCATGTGGGATCTCCCCAGACCAGGGCTCGAACCCGTGTCCCCTGCAGTGGCAGGAGGATTCCCAACCACTGTGCCACCAGGGAAGCCCCCATTTTTCATTCCTTTACTGGCAAATGTTTTAATGAATTGCTGTTGACAGATGATTAAAATTCAACCCTGGAGATGATCTGGGCTTTTAGAAGGTGTGCCTTACGGGCTGGACAAGGGGCAGTGGCAGAGGGTGGTCTGCACTGGGTGGTGGGATGTGGAGGGGCGTGGGTGGTGCAGCGCTGGGAGAGGTGGCAGAGGGACGGGGCTCCTGTGTCTGCTTTGAGAGTGGCCACAGCCCCCAGAGGGTGAGGAGTGCATCTATTCCTTTAAACTTCCATGGAGAGTGGAAGCTGCTCCTTGAGATTTTAAAATATGCTTCACAGTCCCGATGGTGTCAGGTAGCTAGTTTACAGGTCTGTCCTGGTTGTGATAACTCAGGCTAAGCTGGATAATAAATGAAAGTGGGACAGAGCCTCTGGATAAATATTGCTACAGAACATCTTGGCCGGCACAAATCACAGGGAAAAAATCTCCGGGCTGCTTTTCATTTCTCCTCTTCCTCCCTGGCCCTCTGGCAGCAGCCGGCAAAGCAGGACCCATCCATCACAGCTCCCCCATCCCCACCTGCTCTCAGCACACTGCTGTGGAAGGAGGGATGCAGACTGGTCCTGGGATGCAGGTGCCGCAGCTCTGCCTTCCTGCCCAGCTCTGCGGGTGGCCCTGGGAAGCCAGCACAGATGGGACCATGGCCGTTCTCTATTCAAAGCCGTGCACCACTGCTTAGCTCTGCAGGCCTGCTTATCTCTAAAACGAGGGGGTTAATAATCAGTGGTTCTTAGTCTGGAGCGAGCGTCTGCGTCACCTGGGAATTTAAAAGCAGCTCGTGAGTCCTGCCCTAGCGCGCAGTCAGCATTGCAGGGGGCTAGTCTTGGGTGTTTCCTCTCACCTTCCTGGGCCCCTGCTGGGGTGCTCCTGGTCAGGACCATCGACGGGACACATGAAGAGTGAGATGGGTGATGGGTTAGGTGGTGGGATGGGCCGCTTTGTGTGACCCTCTCTGGCACTAGATCCATCAGCACTATCACTTAGCCTGGATTTCATCATCTTCGGAGTCGCGCTTGCCTTGTAATCAACGTCTGCCTGCAGGTATTGATTGCGGCCATTGGGAGCACAGAGCTGCCATAGGCGTGTAGGTACCAGAGGTGACTAACCAAAGGCAGGGGAATCTATCAGCGGAGAAGGATAGTCTCCTGCAGGGCGGCCCTGCCCGCCCCACCTCCCCTGCTAGTCGTTTGGGAGTCTTTCTCAGTTTTTCTCCCGACCCCTGCATCCACATTCTGTGATCTCCTTCCTCACTCTGTCTCTCCATCCCCCTGTCCCAGTGCAGATGCTCCGGGGCTCCTGCCTGAACCCTAGAGTAGCTTCCTATCCAGCCCCCCTCAAGCCGTCTTTACCGAGCTCCGGGGCGGCCGTGCCCGCGGGCCTCGGTGCCTGTGCCTGCCGCCGGGGGAATGTGCACCGTGCCCGGGTGGATTCACTGCGGTGGCCGCCGGTCATCCTGGGGGCAGAGCCGGGCTCTGCGCGGCCTCGCGGGCCCTGAGTGGGGCTGCAGCCCTGCCCTCGAGGCTCCCACAGGCTGCAGCCCTACCCTCGAGGCTCCCACAGGCTGCAGCCCTGCCCTCCTGCTCTTCTTGTCCCGCCGTGATCCCGTCACCTTTGTCCAGCCTCTGGGTCTCGCCTGTGCCGTCAGCTCCCCCTGGGACGGGGATGCCCTTCCTCCCCCTCTGCTAGGCCGGCAGGTGCGACTCACCGCTGGGTCGGCCCAGGTGTCCCTGGCGGAGAGGCCTGACCATGGAGTCGAGAGCCCTGGGGTTTGTGTTGCTTCTGTTACTGCCTTGCTGGATGACTCTGGATTCATTCATTCTTCCCTCTGGAAGCTCATTTTTTTTCCGGTGTAAAGCGGGCACACACCCGAGTGATTTCTAGGTCGCCTTCCAGTTCTAACCTCCCTAGTTTTGTGTTAGAGACGCAGAGCGTGTGTCTTGCGTGCCTCGACAAGGGCCTTCCTCAGGGGCCTGGTGACAGGCCCAGCGCACAGTGCTGTGCGGCCGTGTTGTCAACCTGAGCGGGACCTCAGGAGCCTCCTGATTTGGGGGTGCGCACGCTGCCGGGTCTCGAGCGTCCCCCGCCCGGCCCCTCATCTTTCCTTATTTGCTGAGCCGGCCAGGAGTGCTCACAAGGCCCTGCTCGCAGCTTTGTGCCCCGTGTGATGTGCGGTGTGGGACCAGCCTCTGACTTCTCGAGGGCTCTGTGGGTGCACCCTGCCGAGTGGAGGGTGTCCTCTGTGATGTGCTGGTCCTGAGGGACTTAGGAGCCAGGCGCTGGGCCCCGGGAGCAGGACAGTCCTCAGCCTGAAGCAGGAGTGGGCGGGAGACGCCCTGAGGGCGGCGTCGGGCGCTCCTCCTTGGCCTCGAGCATGAAGGCCTCGGGTGTCCAGGCCCCTGGAGGTGTCGGGCCTGGAGAGACAGACAAGGAACCAGGAGGCCGCCCCTTGAGCTGCAGCATGGCCGCCCCGGGGAAGGTGTGTGATGGGGTGCAGCGAGTTCAGCAGCCTGGACTCCGGAACCCAGGCTCCCGTGCTCATGTCCCCTTGGGCTCTGTCCCCAGCGCTCAGAGAACTCACTGTGGAAGGCCCGGCCTACCTGGCAGTGGTCGTGGAGGCCCCAGGGAAGGGCAGCGCCTTCCAGCTGGTGAGGACCTTGGGGTCGGGGGAGCCTTTCTCGGGCTGGAACCCGCAGGGCATTCCCGGCACCTTGTTCTTAGGCCTCAGTTTCTGCTTCGGCCCAGGTTGCCCCACCCTGTGGCCGCTGTGGGACCGGCATTGCACCGCTCTGGGGAGTCGCTTTATAAATAGAAAGATACTTAACACCCGAGCCTGGAATCAGGCAGGGAGGGTGGCTCCAGGCAGCAGTGTTTTAAAAATGAGCATTGATTTCTGGGACTCTGCACACTGCATCTTAACCAGACCCACGCTGACGCCCGGCACTCTGCTTGGCCCCGTGCCTGCTCCCTGCCTGCTTGGAACCCCCGCTGCCTAGAGCCCCGCCCTCCCAGGGCTTTGGATCTGTCTACCCCACCTCTGTGGACCTTCTCTGCCGGCCGTGCGTCTGTTCGATGGGTCGTTCATGCATTCGTTCGCTCATTTTCCCCTGTTAGGGGCCAGGCGCCGTGCTAGGTTCTGGGATCCCAGGATGGACAGGAGCCCTCCCCGCTGCCCCTCCTCCCCGTCTGAGCACTGAGACTCGCAGGGTGGCAGGCAGCGTGAGCCTTAGTCCAGGGCTCCGAGTGCAGAAGAGAATGTCCGGTTTTGCCTGGGATCAGGGAGGCGGGCTTCACGGAGAAAGCCGAGCGTGGCCAAGGGAGGGCGTGCGTGTAAGCGTGGCCAGTGGACAGCCCCAACCAGGTGACGCTCCACTCCTCCCTGCTAGCCCCCCACGGGTCAGAGGATGCTCTGTCAGTGTCTGCTGCTTGACTAAAGTATTTTGTCCCTTGGCCTGGTCACAATTGAAAAGTTAGTTAAAAGGAGACTAAGCCGTTGACTAAGCAGCTTCACCACCACTAGGGCTTCCTTCCTTTTCATCCAGTGACTTGGACCCCTTTCTGGGGCCTGGTCACAGGCGAGAGGGTGTCAGGTCACTGTCAGGGAAAATCCCAAGGAAAAGGTACCCCAGGTCCCATCTTTTCATCACACCCCGGCCCACCCTCCCCTACTAGGCCATGAATTGTGCGTGTTTTAGGTCCTACTGAGTCCTGTCCAGTCTGCCCCAAGGTACCCACCAGGGCTGTTCTTCAAACACGCCTTAAAATCGTAGCCATTGAAGTGTTTCAGCAGGTGAGTGAAATGAGCGGGCCTGAGTGTTAGGAGGATGGCCGGCCGCCTCCCGGAGAGGAGGCTGGGAGGGACCGAGGAGGTGCACCCCACTCTGGCCAGCACCGGACGGCCTCGCTTAACCAGATGCATATGTTTTACTAACCTGGGGGGTGAACGGCGATAGCTTGGCTGTTTTAATTTGTATTTCCGTGACTTTTCGTGTTCCAAGTGTTTCTTACAGCCAAGAAACAAAGTAGTGAAATTCCTCATGGCAGAAGTTATTCACACAGAACCCACCTCACCGGTTGGTTACGTGGTTGGTGGGAAGGATGGTGCGGGTGCTGCCTGGGGTGTGGGACTCTGCGAGCTCTGCCCCGGGAAGGGGTCTGGCCCGCTGACTGGCCTCCCGTCAGATGACGGGCTCCTCGTGGGCCGCAAGCAAGTCTCGCGTCGTGCTTGACCTCTCCGAGCGGGTTAAGACAGCGGGGTCTTCACCTCGTGCCCCAGGTCACAGGGCAGTGTCATCCTCTCCCCACGGCAGACTCCATCGTTCTTTGTTTCTGCCCGTTTCCCTTCCTCCCCTCCTTTCCTCTTCCCTCCCTGCAGTGCTCAGCGTAATATTTCTTGTGGTCTTTTCCCTCCATCTGCATTTCCGTCTCCATCTGGTGACCCATAGGGATCGGGAGGTTTCTCACCCGAGTGCTACACCCAGTGCCCGAGAGTGAGGCTTCTGGAACAATCAGCAATCGTCTTCCCTTCTCCGAGGGTTTCGTTGCAGTTTTCAGAAAGAGCCAGGGAGATAGGTGGTGTAGAGACACGGCCACTTCAGAGGCAGCATGTCCGGACCGAGGAGACAGGTGGGGCCCGGGCTGCTCACAGCTGCTCTTGGCTGCTGTGACTGGAGGTGGGTTAGGCCCGCGGGCAGGGGCTCTGTGGGAAGGGGCTCCGTGGCAGGGACTCCGTGACAGGGGCTCTGTGGGAAGGGGCTCCGTGGTCAGGGGCTCCGAGGCAGGGGCTCCGTGGTCAGGGGCTCTGGCAGGTGCTCTGTTGGAAGGGGAGGGTGAGCTTTCTGGGCAGGTCTGCCCCTGCTGCCGGGGAGCTGCTGGGCAGGGGACACCCTGTGGCCGTCTCCCTTTGTTCCCATCACACACAGGGATCTGGTTGCTTGTCCTCTGATGTGGTTTCTCCTGGGAGGTGGAGGAATGAGAGTTATTCAGTAGCTTTTTAAGCAGAGGAATGTGTGATTTGAACAATGCTGGGCCCGGGATGCCCTGGATTCCTCAGTTGATGTTGGCATTAGACAGGAACCATCGGGGGCTGGAAATAGGCCGTGGGGCCCAGGCGGAGGGCCCATTGTTGGTGGCAACGCCATGGTCACCATCGCTTCTCATCCTGGAACCAGGGATGCCGCAGACAGGAAGGCACCTTCCAAAGTCATCTAGGAAGGAAGGGACGGGGCTGATCCCATGCCGGGTGCATTGCATTACATGCCCGACACGACGTGGCCCAGCCGGGCTCCAGGTGGGGTGGGGTTCAGCCTGCCCAGGGTGGTGGTGAGCACCTGCTCCGGTCACCTGTCCCTGTCCTTAACAGCTCTCTTCTGGAGGCTTCCCCTTGTGTTTCAAGACCATTCCTCGCATCCTGCCTTAAGTGAAACAAGACCCTAGCCCACTGTCCTCAGCAAAGAGCCTTCGGATGCACGAGGGCCGATGTTCTCCCTCTGTTTTGGGGAACCAGCGGGAGGTGGTGTTTCCTTCAGCCACATGAGGCAGACAGCTGAGTAGATTTTGTAGCGGATAAAATATTGGCTCGGTTCAGAATTGGTTTTCTCTAGTTTAATGGGTTAGGAAGGTATAATTCTGTGCTGAGCTAACTTCATGCATTTTTTAAACCAACTTTGATTTGTTTCAGCAATCAAAGAGGAATACGCGAATAGAGTCCATGTTATCCATGGTCCGTTTGAGGTTTTGCTTCACTGTGACGTGGGCACTGATCTCCTGTTTTGCAGGCCAGCATCCTGCGTCCACTTTCCCAGCCAGGGTTCTGTCCAGCAGATGATGTTGCTGGATCCCATGACTCAGGGACGCATTTTCCCTAGGATAAGACTGTCTTCTCACGGTACACGTAACTTGTTGGCATCCTTTTTAAGCACATTTCCATCTCGGAGGGTGAATCCAAGTGTACTTCCCTCAGTTGGGGTGGCCGCCTGCAGAAAGTAACTCGCTCTGAATTTCGTGCCTAGAAAGTACATATTCTCATGGGCAGCTGGCCCGTGTTCTGAGACTCTCGTGGGCCACACATGTCACCTTGAAAGACCCAGGCTGTGTTTCTCAAACTTTATGACTCAGTGTGTGCATGTGTGTGTGTGTATATACGTGCATGCTCACCCTGAAAAAAATGTTTCGCAAAACTGCTGTGTGAGATACATTCTGGTATTTTCTGTTTTGTTTTAATTTTTAAAAAATACTCTTCCTGACCCACTAAACTGATTTTATAACCCACAAATGAGAAATGACCCACCCACAGTATGAAAAGCGCTAATCTGGGAGTTCCTACAGATGACAGCAAATGGAAACAATTAGCAAATTAGTTCATTTGGGTCACAGTCACACATCTGTTATACCTGTTATAGCTCAGATTCTTTATTTCTCAAAATTGGATTTTTCTACTCTTTATTGTCACTGATGCCTCCAAAGTGAGTGCCTGACAACCAGGAAGCTTGAATTTCGTGCATTTTTACAAGGACCCTTGTCAGTCGCTATTTTAACATCATGTTTCTGAAATAAATTTGATCTTAACTCAAGACACAGGTTTTTATTGAACAGAAGATTATTTTTTGTAATAGAATTATAAACAGAGCCCTGCTTTATGAATTTGCTAGTTTACTCAACCATTGTCATTGAGCGTTTTCAAGGTGGAGTAAATTAGCAAATGAGTAAATGAGCATATCCGTGAGTTGGAGCTGGGGATTCAGAAATGCCACCTTCCTGCCCTCAAGGAGCTCACCTCCAAAAGAGAGGGGAGAGACCTGCTGAGGAAACACAGTGAAGAGCAGAGGCATTCACGGAGGCTGAGTCATAACGACTGACTTAGGGAGGTTGGGAGGGCAGGGGCCGGACGAGGAGCAGATGGGGTTTGAGTTGGGTCTTGCAGGATGCATAGGAGTTCAAGTGGAAGGTCTGCCAGGTTGTGCTGAAGGAGCTGGTCTGCTCTTCAAAGAAATTTGGAATAGAACCAGCCAAGTTTTTAAGTTGGGGCAACGAAAGATCAGCTTATTTTAGAAAGATGATTGTGAGGACAAACGTGAAAAGTGCTCAGGTGATGGAGATGGGGAGAGAGAAACCAGGCAGAGGTGTTGGTGATAGTCTTGTGTAGGTTTCGGAAGGAGGATGAGGTTGAAGAGCCTTGCCAAGGGGATGAAGGAGAGGAAGATGGATGGGTTCGAGGCCCTGGGAGCTGGCTTGCATCTGTGGGGTGAAGAGGTAAAGTAATAGAGTCTGAGGAATCTCTCTCTCGGTTTCTAGTTTAAGTGACCACATTGGTGGTGATGCTATTAACAGTAGAAAATACCAAGGGAGGAACAGGTAGGTGTTGGAGAGAGAAGATAACGAATTTAGATTTAGATCTGTGGGCTCGCGTTTCTGTCGGACGTCTGGCTGGAGGTGCTCCGCTGCTCAGTGACCTTGGGAGGCGGGGGCGGGTGGGGGGCGCATCTGGAGTAAGATGGAGCAGCCTCTCTTCCTTCTTTGGCCACATGCTCCTGGTCTGTGTGGTCCAGGACCTGAGCTCTCTCATCCGTCAAATGGGGAAGCAGTGTTTATCTTGCAGGGTCGTAATGAGGATTGGAGAAAACAGATATTAACATCCTGGCACAAGGCGAGCACTCCAAAGTGCTGTAGCATCACTCTTAGTGATGTGGGCTGAGAGGAAGGATCCAGGGCTCACAGCTCAGTTTTGCCAGAAAATTACAGGTGTCTTCGGACAAGTTACATCACTTTTCTGGGCCTCAGTTTCCTCATGTGGATATGGAAGGCATTGAATTTGACCATCTCTTACGTGCATTCTAGGGCAAAAATTCTGTGATCTTCTGAACGTTGAGAGAATTTACCAATATACTGGATGTTAGAACTGGGGCTTTAAATCACTAGTGTCTGTAAGGATGGAGAAAAACTAACAAGATGAAGGATAGTGGGCAGATGTTTACAGTTGCCCCTGTAGCTCAGGTCCTTACTTGGGTTACTTAGATGTAGAAGAGGCAGGAATTTTGATCGGGGAGCTTTGGTTTGAAGCGCTTGAGGTCAGACAGCGGGCAGGCCCCGGTGCCGCTCAGGGCTCTGTCTCCGATGGTCACAGTGTGAAGGGAGGTGGTACCAGGCTGCACTGGTGGGGATGGAGCGTCCACAGCCAGCCAGCCTGTTGCCACTTGCAATGTTCAGATTCCATGGAGCGGAGTGTCCGGCTCATTCATCCAGTGCTTGGTCACCAAACGATTCCGTGCCCCTACTACGTGCCAGGGGCTCAGACGTAGCAGTTCAGGGCACTGCGTTTCAGGGAGGGCAGGAAGGCGAGTTGGGCCGGGTGGCAAAGCCCTGCAGGCTGCCGAGAAGGGGGTGTGTTGCTTGGAGAGGGAGGCTCGAGCGACTTGACACTGTCTCCCTACGTGTGACAGGCTGGCACCTGGGAGAGGAATTCGGCCTCCGCTCTACCGCTCCAGAGGGGAGAACTGAATCTTTTAGCCAGGGTAATGATGATGCTGCCACTGAAAAGAAATATCGCCTACTCTTTATTAAGTGCAGCACGTGCTGGGCACTAAGCAAGGCACGGCGTGTGCGTCACGCATCGGCTCCGTGCACGTGCTCATGATTCGTGGAGCAGCGAGTGACATGGGAAGGGGCAGAGCTCCTGTCACCAGGCTGATTCCATGGCCAAGCCGCCCAGGTAGAAGTTAGAGGTGGGCAGCTGGGGCTCAATTAGGGAACAGCTGCCTGGTGACAGTGTTGAAGCAGCGGGTGAAGCCTGTCTGTGCGGGGGGGGGGGGGGTCTCCCCAGGGGGTTTCTGCAGAGGGGAGGAGATTGGAGGTAAGCGAGTAACTCTTCTGGGCTCCCTGGATCCTCAGGAAGCCGTCGGGGGAGGTAGGCTCTATGTCCATTTTGCAGACAGGCAGACTGCAGGCACCTCAAGGCGTTACGTGGCTCGCCCAGAGTCACACAGGCCCTGAGAGACGGGACTCAAGCCTGGGTCATCTGATCCCCCCACCCTGTGTGCCCTTCCGGCCGCCCGCTCTGCCCCCCCAAACCCGCCCCGCAGTCCTGCCTTCTGGGCTTCCTTGCGCCTGTTCTCCCCTGCTCCTTTCTGGACCCCACAGACTCCCAGGCTCCACACGGAGGCCACGGCCAGCACCCTGGCTGGTGGAGAGGTTACCACAGCCAGTGTGTGTGCACGCGTGTGCGTGTCGTGGAGGCCCTGCGGTCGGTGAAGTCTGGGGCTGTGTGTGATGTGGCGTGGGCAGGCTGGAGTTCCTGGCACTGCGGGGCTGGTGGACAAGGCGGTGGGATCTTGAAGGGCAGATGCTCTGCCCTGCCCCCTGCAGGCCCCTGCGCTGCCGTCCTTTCTGAAAGGTGGGCCCCGAGGCAGCAGATTAGGGAAGTTAATTGCTGTTAATTCACCCAGATCAGGCAGGCTCTCTGCTTGGGAGATGCCCTGCCATGGAAGGAGGAAGCTGCTAATTGGCCAGTTCTGGTTCCTGACGGGGCCCTGGGGGGTTGGGGTGTGTCTGAGTGCCTGCTAAGCTCCCTGGGCCTGTGGCTGCCCCCGCCCCCACACACCCCCGAGCAATGGCCTTGGTCTTCGCCTGTAGGCGAGCTCTCCTCTTTCCTTTCCTTTTCTCTCTCTCCCTGGGCTTTTCTTCCCTCTCCTCCCCCATATTTCTGTTGACACGAGATGCCACCAGGAGAGCCAGCTGGGCCAGGTTTCCAGACATCGTTCATTCATTCGACAAGTGCTCATGGGATCCCTGGCTCGGGACTGGGACATGGTGGAAGCTCTGAGGGGACATGGCGAGAATCCGACTGTGCTCTGCTCTCCCGAGGCCAAGAGTCCGCTGGCCAAGACGTGATCTGACCACGCGGCTGCTCGGGCTGAGTCAGCGAGACCACGTGATGGGGGCGGCAGGGCGGGGGGGCCTTGAGAAGGGGGATTGTAACTGGGCCATAGGCCCGAGGAGCCCCCAGGCTGGAGGGGGGAGGCTAACGGAAGCCTGGAACTGGGGCAGCTGGAGAGAGCTGAGCCAGGCCCGCAGGCCTCCCCGAGGCTGGGACAGGGTGGTGGGTTCAGGGTCAGGGTGGGTGGAGGGCGGATCGAAAGCCATCTCTAGGGGGGTGCAGGGAGCCCTGGGTGTCTGTGCTGTACAGCTGTGTCGGGGTGAGGGCCTGTCTGAGGTTGAACAAAGGCAGAACCCGTAGCATTGACTCTACAGCATGAGGGGGAGGGGCAGCCCTGCAGTGACTTCATCCTATTGTTCTGTCCCCCCCCATCCCCCTGCATTAGGCACGTCTGTGAGGATGGGCTCCGGCTGACTGAGTGGTTTTGGCAGATCTGTCCCTGCTGGAGGGGGAGATTTTGGCCAGGGTGCCTCCCCAGCTGGTGTGACTTCAGATTACGGACTGAAATGTCTCAGCGCCACTTTGGTGATCGTGTGCAGATGTCTCTTCAGGAGACGCACCAAACAGGGCGGGGGGCGGGAGTCTCACACCCCCCAGATCCTCTGGTTTTGGAAGATTTCCTAGAGGTGGTGGGACTTGAGTTGCTGCTTGGGTAGTGGATCCAGTGAACCACTTTCTCAAGGCGGGGAGGGGGGTCAGTAACAGAGGAGGTCATCGTAGCCCTGGCTTCAGAAATTCTGACTTTGGTACCCGACGCCTGAGGACTCCGAAGTGGGGGCCTGGGCGGCTCGCTGCGGGAGCGTGGGACTGGGTGGCGGTGTGAAGGCCTTGGTGCAGGTCATCTCATTTTCCATACGATGCTCTCTGCACCTACTTCGGGGAGAGTCACTTGTGTGAAATCCCTTTCAACAATGTACCTTTTTTTTTTTTTTTTTCTGTAAACGCAGGCTGCTGTCATTGCTTTTACAGTTATAATAGAAATGTTCAGCAGAGTCTGGAATGATGGAAGGCAGGGGAGGGGAAGGGAGGAGAGTGGACTGAATGGTCTCTGAAGACCCTCAGCTTCTGGGATCTTCCTCCAACAGGGAAATTCAAGGAATTTCCCGCTTCCTCCCCCTAATGCAGGTGGTGGGTCTGTTTCTTTAAGGTGTGGGTGGCAGGTTCCCTCTCGAGGTAGACGGGGAGCGAGGGGAGCGAGGGGGTAGGTCGCAGAGCTCCCTAATTACACCACCTTCTGGATCTCCTTCCCTCTTCCCCGGGGTGCTGATGGTGCTTAAACGGAGCAATTAGAGCCAGAGGATGTGGCTGGGAGCCTCAGGCATGTGTGACCTGTCTGCCCTGGGCTTGCTGATGTCCTGCGGCAGGAGGCTGGCGGTGGGAATAGCTCACACCCAGGGTTTCTGTTCTGTGCGTTGCTTCTCCAGGCAGCTCCTGGTTGCTGGAGGTCCTACGGAGGAGGGTGGGTTGGAGCAGGGCGTCCGCGTCGCACGACTTCAGGGAACCGTCTTCCCGGAGAACACAGTGTAACCGTCCCCCCGGAGTTGGGGGTGGCAGCCCTCCCGGAAAGGGCTGCAGCTTGGGGCGCCCCTGTTTTGTCACCGAACTCTCTTGATTCCTTGGTTCTATGGTCTCTATCCTCAGGTCTGGTGCCCGGTGGGGTCGGCAGAAATGTCCGTAGTAGTGTTGCTACTGATAACAGCCCTTGAGACTGAGCTGTCCCCCTACCGCTTCCGTCACATGTGGCTCAGAACACATTTGGGACTACCATTTGGTCAACAAGGGTTTGTTGAGCGCAGCTGTGAGCCAGCACTGTGCACAGTCGCTGGGGAGACCGAGAGGGGAAAAGGCTGGGGGCCCAGTGAGTGAGCCGGTCCCAGGTCTTCTGTCCACATCGTGGTCTGTCTCGAGTTGTCAGGCCCCGGAGGGTGGGTGCAGTGGGAGCTCCAGCGTGGTTGGAATGTCTGGGGGTAGGCAGGGCGGGACCAGGACTCATTCTGATGTGGAAACTCAGGGGTCACATTCAGCAGTGGAATCTGGGCGTGCCAGGGCAGCCCTTGACTCACTTTCCCACGGCTGGTGGATCTGAGGGCGTGGACGGGAGTTTCCGGTCCCTCCTAGGAGTGCTGCGGTCACAAAGGATGACTGGCCCCCTTCGGAGCTCCCCAGGTCAGTGCTCCTCTGTGAGCTGGCTGCTCCTGCCTGCACCCTGGGCCACCAGCCCGCTGTGGTGACGAGCTGCAGCTGGGCCCGCAGGGCTTAAAATAGCTGGGTGAGCTGGCCGCTTTGCATGTGGGGCGCCCGCGGGGCATGATGGGCAGCTGCCTGGAGTTGGGGCGCCAGTGGCCCTGACCCAGGGGTGATCAGTGCTCTTTGGGAGTTTCTCCCGATCTCAGGGCTGGGGGACAGGGGGCGGTGTGGCTGGGGGCTCAGGTGTGGCTGGTGCAGAGGGGACGCGAAGAGCTTGTCTTTCCCAAGACCTTTTAAGGGAAGGCCTCGAACCTGACCTTGGGGCCTCCTGCTGTAGAGTCAGAGGGCTTCAGACCCGGCATCCTTTAGCCATGTAGGGTCCCGTACAGCCTAAATGAGATGAGAAAATGAGATGCAGAGGTGGGGTGCCAGGTCACGGGCACCTGGAGTCCCAGCTGGGCGGGCACTGACCACTGGGCCCCTCGCTCCCCAGCTGCCTCCTGTTGGGTTGGGCAGAAGCCTTCTCTGGGCTTTCCTTCACTCAACAAGTATTTCCTGACTAATGACCACGTGTAGAGCTGTTCTTGGCTACGGAAACACAGCCAAAACGCTGCCCTCATGAAGCTTAGTTCTGGTGAAGAAGAGAGCTCCTAAACAATCAATGAATAAAAGAGCAAATTACACCGAACACTGGGGTTACGTGCTGTGGAAAGAGCGGAGCTGGCTGACGCTGGGCGCACTGGGGGAGGTACAGAGTTCAGTGCGGCAGCCCTTGAGGAGGTGGCTTTGGGTGGAGCTGTGAAGGAGTGAGAGCTGGCAGAGCAGACACCTGGGGCAGGGGTGACCCAGAGGAGGGAGAAGCCGGCGTAAAGGCTCCCACGTGAGAAACGGCAGGAAGGACCGAGTGGCCGGAGTGGAGGGATGAGTGGGGTGGACGTGTGTGTGTCAACGGTGAAAATGCTGCGAGAGCTTTGTCTCTTACTCTGGGAGAGATGAGGGCCGTTAGAGGGTTTTGTTTTTTTATTTTTTGGCCACGCAGCATGTGGGATCTTAGTTCCCCGACCAGGGATCAAACCCGTGCCCCCTGCAATGGAAGCGTGGGATCCTAATCACGGGACCGCCAGGAAGTCCCCCGCTCGAGGGTTTTGAGAAGAGCAGGGACCTGGCCTGACTTACATTGTACGGGAGCTAATGTCAGCGGTCTTTCTCTGGTTATTAGGCCACCTGTGGGGGACCCCGGGAGACCCTCCCCATGACGTGTGCAGCCTCCATTCCTGTCCCCACCCCCAACGTGCGACTTCTCCTGGGAGGACGAGCAGGGTGCTGGGTTCTTCTCCTTGCCGTGGAGTTTCTCCTGGACCGAGGGAGCTGGGCCGTGGCAGTGGTTGGCCGGAGGCTGCTCGTGCTGGCGGTCAAGAGCCTGTTAGTAAAGAGTCGGGAGATTTGCCATCAGGAGCTAGAAACTGGCCGCGGTGGGAGTATCTGCACCGTGGAAAGTGGCGCGCACGACGAGCCACGGCTTTTCCCCGGAGAGCTGGCTGGTAAACGTGGACCGCCCACCCCTGGTTGTCATCCCCACTCTCCCTGGGCCGGGGTTTCGGGGGGCGGGGCCTCTGCCTGCTTTCATTGGCACCCACACCAGCGTTCAGGCTCTACGAGGTCGGAGTGCAGCGGACGTGTTGGCTGGGGGGTGACGTGGGGTGGTGCTGGCGTGTTCCCTCGGATTTCCGAAGCACGCCCATGGGCCGGTGACGGGGTGCTTCTCTTTTGTTCCTGGACGCGTGGTCCCGAGGGCCCTCGCACCCCACTTCTTTCCTTCCCTTTGCCCCCTCTGTGTGTGTGGGACGGCTTTGTGCCTCTGTGCATAAGAGCAGCGTCCAGCACCAGGCCCGGGCAGAACCTAGGCGTAAGGAGAGGGCTCTGTTCGGAGTGAGGAGCCCCAGCTCCGCCACTAACTAGCTTAGAAGAGCCCTCTGCTCTTCGGGCCTAGTCTCCTCGTGTATGACTGGGATGACTGCCCTGCTTGTGTGTCACACACGCGTGCGGTGAGAACCAGCTGAGTCCCCGTGATTACGCCTTTGCACTCGACGTGCAGCACCTGGGGCCCCTCCTCCACCCGCCTCCAGTGGGGGTGACAGCCCAACACGCTCCCACTTCCTCCAGGAAGCCTTCCCGGATAGGCCAGGCCTCCCTGCCCTCGGTTCACACCACCCACTCTGGCTCGTGCTCGAGCTGCCTTTTCAGTTTTCGGCTCTTCCCCTGCGTGGACGCAAGCTCCTCGGTCACAGGCACAGTGGCGAGCCCAGGGCGGCCCACAATGGGTACTTGGGGAGTCTTATTGACTGGTAATGATTGTCTGTGTCCTTGGTCTCTGTATGGAGCCCTTGAATGTGCTGGCTGGTTGTGTGTGTGTAGATGGGAGGTTCTGAGGTGTAGACGGCCCACCTGGTAAAGCCCTTTCCCAGCAGTGCCTCTCTGCTCCCCGGAGTCCTCCCTAACCGCACTCTGCAGACGAGGAAATGGAAACAGCTCACTCCTTTGTTCATTCATTCAAAAAACGTGCACGCTGCTCCGAGAGCTGTGCGTCTCTGGTCCGGGTCACACAGGTGGCAAGTGTCAGAGCTGGGCCTGGGCCTGATTCCCTGCAGTCTGAGCGTGTGCCCTGTGCTGCGTTAGGACGAGTGGGCACCCACGGAGGGATGCCGGGTGAGGCGAGGAGGGGCGGCGCCGGTGGTCAGGACCTGATCCCGCTGTGTCGTCCCACCCGGCCGAGGCTGGCATTTCGTCCGGCCACGGTGTGGGGGAGGGGGAGAGCAGGTGTGCCCTGGCGCCCAGCCCGAATGGGATACGGAAGCACCCCCTGGGGCCGGAGCTTGGGGGATGAGTGACACGCATCACCCAGATGCGTCAGGCCTCGCGGAGCCCAGAACATTCTCTGAGCTCCAGGCTGGACATCTGAGCCCCCCAGGGTTCAGGAGGGGACCGAGGCTGCCCGGTGACCCTAGAGGGGGCCTCCAGGGCGAGGACAAATCGTGGTGATCTGGCAAGATGCGTGCCCATCGGCAAGGCTGAGGGTGGTGTTGGGGGGCGTCCAGTGCATGGGCCGAGGTGAGTACACACAGGGGAGGCAGGGAGGCTTGGGGGCTGTGCACTGCGTGAGGGTTCAGTTAAGGGCCCTTCAGATTTTTTATGTGTCCACCACGGATCCTGCGAGAGGAAACTCGGTGGGTTCATCCCCTCAGGGGCTTCCCGTAGGAAGACATGCAAACAACCTTGATACAGGGCAGAGTGAAATCAGCGCCCCGAAGAGAGGTGGGTTAGGGACAAGAAGAGGGCCTCTCAGTTCGGGGGGTCCTTCGTGGAGGACGTGGCATCTGAGACGCGCCTCAAAGCATCCACTGAAGGCAGAGGTGGCTGGGTGGCGGCGGTGGAGGGCGGCACGGAGCCCCAGACGGAGACAGAGAAGTGGGGAGCTCCGCGTGGTGGGAGCTAGGGCACAGGTCAGGACTGACAGAGCACAGCGCCAGAGGTCATGACCCCACGTTTGAGTACTTGTGTCAAATCCCTGGGGAGCCAGGGAAGGTTTTCAGCTGGCGAGAGGGGCAGCGTGGCACCCCCAGGGCTCTGTCTCAGAATAGTTATGTGGCAGCCGGTGGCAAGGTTAATTGTGGAGGGGACTGGAAGCAGGGACCCCGGGAGGGAGAACTGGGCCAGCAGGAGCCTCTGCTTTCAGGGTTGTGTGGGCCGCCTGCATCCTGGGAGGTTTTGAGCAAGGCTGGGTCCCCATCGTGTGTGGGCGGGTTCCACCAGCAACGACCCTCTGCTAGAGCAACCGGAGAGACACTGTGGAAAGAACTTGCCTAAGAGTTTCGGTACCAACAGCAGACTACCTTCAGGTCTGGGGTGGCCCAGACGCTCCTCTGAGGCCCCTCAGTAGGAGGCAGCCTGAATGGCAGCCTCCTGGACGCGGGGCAGCCTGAGTGGGCACAGGGGAGGGAGCCTCACTTTACAGAGTGGCCAGTGCTTCAGAGACCACAAGGCTTCATGCACTGAGACCGCCGAGTCCTCAGACAGCCCAGTTCTACCCAACAGAGATGCGCCCACCACTCATCCCCACGCCTCTCGTTCCCTTCTGCTGGGGGGCGGGGGGGCTGTGTGCAGCCTCCCCTCCCCCATGGCTTCAGAGCAGATGGGGTCCCGGCCACTGTTCTTCTCTGTCTTCTTTGGAGCATCTGCAAATGCTGTGTGCCTGCTGTTCTCCCTGCAGTGGTTCCAGCCTCAGTGAAGAGGCAGGAAGAGGCAGCAGCTCCTGAATCGGCGGGAGGGCCCCAGCCGCATGGGCTGCTCGCACAGGCTGGCCACTGTGTCAGAGAGCGCTGTCCCTGCCGGCGGTCAGTGCCCTGCATGGACTGGCTGAGGAATACTAGATTTGCTGGGTCAGGAAATTCCACTGGTGCATGACAGTTACCTTCGGGCTTCATTACACTTCCCTGGGCCCACTGCCGGGCCTTATCTCATTCTCCGCAAGCTGCCTGCCCTCCTTGATAAGCGCTAATCACGGTGCCTCATTGCTGCTGGGCATCCGGGAGCTGATGGCGTGGATGGCGCGGTGTGTGCCCACCGCACACAGCAGGCCCTTCTGGGGCATCTGACAGGGAGGCTGATTGGGCTTGGGGTGAAAGGTGGGGCTCGTTTGGGTCTTGCCTGGAAAAAAGGGCCTGTGAGCCCAGGGGGTGCCGCTCCCTGGGTGGGCCCCCAGCCTGCGCCCTGCATCCTGTAAACCTGCTCAAATAGGAGGCATGGGAGCCCTCACTCCCCTCCCAAAGGCAAGGCCCATTCTGCTGAAGAGTGGCTGTCACCTTGCTCGAGGTTCCCACGAGGCCCGCTGTCTGCACCCGCTGTCTGCACGCGTGTGTTCGGTGGTGATCTCACAGCTCCTGTGCGCTGGGCACTGGCTCTGAGCCAAGCGCTGGGATACAAAGATGATGGACGCAGCCCTTGCCCTGAAGGGGCTCACAGTCTGGGGCCAGGATGTTGGCGAGCAGGTAGCTCCGCGGTGGGATGGACTCAGGTGCGTTGGCGCTCCAAGCAGAGGCCCGAGCGCGGCTGTGGACACTGGCATTCAGGGTGCGGGGAGGGAGGTCCAGGCAGAGGAAGCAGCAAGTGCTACAGCTGGGGGCGAGGCAGACGTGGGAGGTCTGTTCTGGTGGGAGGTTAGCCAGGTAAGGGCGGGGGTGGGAGAGCACCCGGCGTCCAGGGTCATGTGTGCTTCACCCCCGCCTCCCTTCCCAGTCCCCTTGCCGTGAAACCTCACTTTGGCTGGGTGTGTGGACGTGTCCTCCCCAGACGTCCTGGGCACTCGTCTCCCTCTGGCTTCGCCCAGCCTTTTCCCACCAGCATGCTCTTCCTTCTGCTGCCCTGATCGGCCCTGCCCATCTCCCAAGAAACAAGGTAGGTCCCGTTTCACTGGGTGGGAATTTCAGGGCTGGAAGGGGCCTTAGAGAAGCAACCAGTAGAAACTTCCTGTTCTGTAGTCGAGGAGGTGGAGGTAATTGGCGTCCTGAGGCTTTGTCCCTCAGGCAACCCAGGAAGCCCTTCTTTGGCGGTGCTGCCATCCCAGCCCCCGTGCCCCCCCTCCTTTGAGCCCCTCCTCTCGTGTTCACCCAGCATTCTCTGGTCCCGCTGCTGGTCACGCATTGTCCTGGGTTCAGCCCCTGCTGCCCTGGGGTTTATGGTCCGGTAGGAGAGCCAGACAGCAAACTGTCACTCAAGTAAGCATGTGCTTCCAAACGGACAAGTGCTGCAGGAGAAGTGGAGAACTGAGAATTTAGGCTTTAATTAGGCGGGGTGGGAGGGGAGCCACAAAACCAGAAGAGACTGTTGTGAAGTACTCACAAGAACTCAGGGGTGAGAAGAAGTACGTCAGTTGGTGGGTCGAGGAAGAGCATTCCAGGCAGAGGGAACAGCATGGGCAAAGGCTCCGAGGAGGGCAAGCTCCGCAGGTTCACTGGTTGGAGCACAGTGGGCTGGAGAGGTGGGCAGGGGCCAGTCCTTCCAGACCTCCAGGGTGGCTTAAGGAATTTGGATTGTAATAGAAAAGTAGAACAGCAAATACCACACACACACACACACACACACACGCACGCACGCACGCACGCACGCACACGCACACACACATACACATGACCATAATCTCAGCAGAATGGAAGCCACTGAGGGCGGTAAGAGAGCAGTGTGAGTGAGAAGATGGGCCTCAGGCGGGGGCGGGAAGGAGAGCCCTGGCCGAGATGCTGCAGGAGCTGGACCAGGGCCGTGGCCGTGAGCCGGTGAGGAGAAGGAAGCTCATTGGGTGGGATTTGTGTTTGAGAGGAGGTGGGGGCCCGTGACCACGGGGAGTCAGGATGAATCTTGGGTCTCTGGCATGAGCAATGGGGTGGGTGTTTAGGCCATTTATTGAGGAGGGGGTCGCTGCCAGGGGAGCAGGGCACGGGCAAGGTCAGTCCCTCTGGGGCACGGGAAGCGGGAGCTGCTGCGAGACAGCCGCGTGGGGATGCCAAGCAGGGGCTGGGTGTGCGTGCCTGGGGCTCAGAAGACAGGTCAGGCGCAGGTAAACCTCTGGGTGTCGTCAGCACGTGGACGGCCCTGGAACAGATGGGGTGGCGAATGCAGGAGTGTTGGCAGAGGGGAGGAGGGCCCCCGAAGGAGGACCTGCCAGCACTTGCCCTCAGAATTTGAGCCACAGGACCTTTTGCATCAATTATGTGTTGTCTTGTATCTTTCCCTGTTCAGTCACCCTATGATTGGATGGGCACTGGGACCATATTTGCTATAACAGCGCTTGTTGGTGATGACCGTGCCTCAGTTCACTGAACACTCTGTGTCCAGCACTGTGCTTTGTGCATCGCATTCCTAACCTCCAGTCTCTGTCTTTCTGCACACTGCTCGGGAGGTGTGTATTATCATCTCCATCTCACGGTTGGCGAAACTGAGATACAGAGCAGGCAGGGGGTCATTCCAGGTTACCCGGCACGTGGGTAGCTCACTGCAGGTGGGATCTGGACACAGATCCGTCCAGTCCCAAAGCCCGGAGTTTGCAGGACATTGTTCTCTGTGGTCGGGGCGGGTCGTGGGTACGGACGGCAGTCACTGCAGGCGTCTGAGCATATGCTGTCCTTTCTCCCAGACCTGGGCCCCTCTGGCCCACAGTTAGGGGCAGGCGGAGTGTGCCGAGTGGGTTGGCTTTGGGATGGACCCTCCTCACCTCACCTGGCTCCTCGATCCAGAAACCTCCCTGAGAGTGGGTCAGGAGTGGTACGGCTGGTCTGGAGCTGTGACTGCGGTTCCTTGGAGCTAAGCTAAGCGTCCGCAGTATCAGCAGCTCGTGCTCTGACGTGCGTGCCCACCCGTCCCTCAGGGGTGTGGACACAAAGCTGAGGTCTCTTCACGGGCGTGCTCCCTCCGTAGGCAGGAGTGGCCACCACCTCTTGGGCCTGGAGATGTGATGGAAGGAGGGAGTCTGCATGGGCCCACCGGGTACTCGGGGCTGGACGTGGGTGTCTCCACCAGGTTGGCTGCCCAGGGCGGGGAGGGCCTGGAGGGGTTCTGTCCTCTCCTTTTCCCACCTCCTACCTTTTCCGACTCTTCCTCTCTGCTCAGTAAGTTTGTGTGTTTACCTGTCTGTCCGTTTGTCCATCCGTCTCAGGCTGGACCACATGCTGGGGACGTGGCTGTGAGCGGCAGCTGACCACATGGTCCTCACACCAGGTCCCGATGCCCTCGATAGCCTGCTTCCCAGGAGTGGCCCCATACACGTCTGGTTTGGGTCCCTCCCTCTGGTTAGTGAACCTGGGCCCCCGGGTGATCCGTGGGGAGAACTCAGGGCCTAGGCCTGGTGGGCTTCCTGGCCCTCCACCTGCCCTGACTGAGGTGGTCACAGGGGCAGGCACCGGGGCTGAGGAAATGGTTAAGACACAGCCCCTGCCTCCTCTGAGAAGCCCAGTGACTAGAGCAGAGGCAGGTGGACAAACTAATATGTGTGGACGAAGATCTGGGGGCCTGAAGGAGGAGGGGCAAACCTCTTCCCAGGGAAGGAGGTGCCGCCCTTGGTAGAAGGTCCTGAGCAACACATCCCTCCTTCTAAGGGCGCCCCTCCCACTGCAGCCAAACCCAGTTCTTTGTTTGTTTTCCTTACTGGTCTCAGAAACTAAACAAATAACAAACACAATGACCTTTAGTTCCTTTCTACCCCAGCCCTTTTACTATCATCACCGTCCTTCGTGAATCCCGGCCAAGTCTGGTGACTCGTGGCCCTGGAGCTGTTTAATTTCCACGGCAAATTGGAGGCCCACCCCTGCCCCCTGCCCCAGACCCTCCTCATCTCCCCCTGCAGAGTGAACCTTCATGCCAACATCCCGGGGTGTGGCCCGTTAGGCACCGCTCCATCCTTCTCCCCCTGCCCTCTTTCTTTTTAAAATTTATTGAGGTGACATTGGTCCATAACATCATGTACATTTCCCGTGTACAACAGCGTATCTTGACTTTTGTGTACTTTACAGCATGCTCACCACCAAGGGTGTGGTTTCCAGCCCTCACCCTACAGCTGCCTCCCTCCCCCTCTGATAACCACTGCTCTGTTCTCTGTATGTACATATTTGGTTTGGTTTGGTTTGGCTTGTTTATGTATTTAATATCTGACATATGAGCGAAATCATACGGCATTTGTCTTTCTCTGTCTGACTTATTTCACTTAACCCGTGAGGTCCATCCATGTTGTCACTAATGGCAGGGTTTTGTCTATTCCGTGGCTGAGTCGTGTTCCATCATATATACACCACATCTTCTTTATCTGTATTCATCCATCGTCCATCCTTGTTCCCTTTTGGCACCATCGGTAAATGGTTTGCTTAGCAATCAAAGCATTTTCTATATTGCTGAAGAGGATCCCAATTTGGGAGTTTAAGAACTAAGCTGCGGTGAAAGGCTCCCTTCTGCAATGGTGGCCCCTCTGGATGGCGAGGGCCCCTCTGTCTCACCTGAATTCTGGTGGGGCCGCCCTGCCTGAGCCTCGGAGGTTCAGGATGCCTCACAAGCTACACATGTTGTCAGATACAGAGATACTCGGTGTGGGACCGGAAGGGGATCTGTGTGGCCCGTCACCTGTGTGCAGGTTAGCGAGAGCCCAAAGGCCTGAGAGACGCAGGGAGAGGCCAAGAGCTTGGCATGACTCTGAAGCTGCAACATGCAGCATCTCCCCAGCTGCCAGGCAGCAGAGATGCTGCATGTTGATTTCACGTATTCGCATCTCCTCCTCCCCTCTGGGAATTCTGTACCTGCTTACTTTTTTTGTTGTCTAAAGAAAAAGAAAGGAAAGAAAAAGGCAGCTCTGCCTTGTTCACATGCTCTGAGATCCTCAAGGGCAGTCTGTACCTTCCGGCTCCCCTGAGCCCGGCGAGTAGATGAGGACCATCACGGGGGAGAGATGGTGTCTCACATCACCTTCTCTCTCTGATGGTTCCTTCTGCGCCCAAAGTCTAAGAAATTGAGGCAGCACAGCAGCTGACCTTGCCTCTCCACCCTGCTGCCAGGCCTGGCTTCCCAGGGCCCCGATGCTGTCACGTGCCCCACTGCTTGGGAAGCCCCGGGATGAAGCTCAGACTCCTAGTGTCACTCGAGGCCTCACAGGTAGCTCACTGTGGCCCCCCAGGCCCCGTCTCCTCACTGCCCCCGAAGTTCCCCTAGCCGTGCTCTCCCCACTCCTCTCCCTGCCACGCCCACTCCAGCCAGCCCTTCTCCAAGGGGAGGCCAAACGCCAGCTCCGTGCCGTCCTGTCGTGGCACGTGTGCGCTCTGTCATTCTGCTGTGGGCTTCTCCAGGGATGGTCTGTTCACTGCATCTCGAGCCCCTTGGGGCCACGGCCGTGTCTCACTCACCTTTGTCTCTCCCGGTGCCCCCGCTCATTGTCCCGCCGCGATGAACTGTCTATGACGCATGAGTGGTCTCTTCATGGTGGCAGAGGAGGACGACGTTCTGGCTGAAACCGCTTGCCCCTGGCGGTCTCCTGGCTTTGCCTGAGCTGCCTCCCATCGGGGACTCAGTTCCTGTCTTGCAAACTACCTTCTCCCCTCACCCTTCCTTCTTCCAGCCCGCTGTACGATAATGTAGGGCCATCTCCTGGGGGACTCCCCTTTGCTGACCACAGGTCCAGCGGCACTGCCCTGACCACCCCTCTCCCCTTTGCCCCTTACTCAGCTCCTTCTGCTAATGACCTCATCAGGCTCCCTGTTGTGCTTTTAGATTCTGTCTGTTAGACTGGCAGATTCCCAAGGGCAGGAACTAGGTTTAGAGCCCAAGAGAGTAAAGAACAGGGGCTTTGAAATCACAGTTTCCTTATCTGTAAAATGGGAATAAGAACCATACCTATCTTGTGGGGCTGCCCTGAGGATTCTGTGAGTTACTGCGGGTGATGCTTGGTGCCTGGGATACACTGGGGACTTGCAAATAGGAGTTGCTCTTATGCTTCTGCTCATTGACTAAGCTGGGAGCGAGCCCTCACGCGAGTGGGACCTCAGTGCCCTTTTGATGAGCATGGCCAGGAGGGAGCAGAGCAGAGCGCTTACACTGGGCGGCCCCTCTTCCTCTCCTACCTGCCTGTTGTCCTGCACCCCCGGCCCCCCAGGGCTTCAGCTGCTGAGGAAATAGCTATTGGCACAAATCCACGTATAGTCAGAAATGAGGGTGGAACGATCGAGGACAGTGGGGAGGCTGTTCTCACGGAACAAGGTGTGAGCTGGCGAGAAGAGAGAGATGAAAAGAAAGGAGAAGGCGGGGTGGGGAGTGGGGGCCAGCCTGGGAGGTGCTGGCTGACTCCAAGTCCACGTCGGAGACTAGTAGTGACAGCCCCTGGGACTGGCTCAGCCCTTAGGGGCCTCAGACGGTTCTCACACAGGCCGACTCCTCTGGGGCTGGGCTCTGTGAACCCCATTTTAAAGAGGAGGAGATAGCACCTCACAAAGGCGGACCACCTAGCCCTGATCACAGACCTCAGATCGAGCTCAGAGTGAAAAACAGGTCTCCTGACTCTCAGTCCAGCTGGTATGATCTCTCCCGCATCAGAGAAGGGATGTGGCAGCCGCGAGCCCTCAGGAGCCGGTCCAGGCTGAAGAGGACAAGAGGCATTCCAGTCGGGTGGCCGTGGGATCTGCCAGGAGCCAGCCGGACATCTGCCCCTCATGTGTGCACAGCACCCACGGGACCGCTGTGCCCAACCAGGAGACAGCAAGGTGCCCTGTCTGTGACACACACTGGCTTTCGTTGCTGGGCTGCCATTTGAGTGGGGGAGGGGCTCAGAATAGTAGCGCCGCTGTTGGTCCTTTTAAAGAAGCTGGGCTGCCCTCAGAAAGAGCGCCCGCACCCCTGGAATGCAGGCCTGCCTCCGGCCCCGAGGTGCAGACTCAGCAGCTTAGGGCCCCGCAGAAGATCTGTGACAAGGGTCTGGTCGGAATGAGTGTCCCCCTCGGCCAGAGCGGATGTGGTAGCTCTGTTCCTGCCCATGGCCTTGGTGATTAATGTCCTTCTGTCTTCCTGGCTAGATCTTGTGTATCTGAATCTGAAGGGCAGGGAGCAGCACACCTCATACCTGTTTCCCCAGGTACCTGGTGCGCTCAGCACAGAGCAGGTGTGGAGTAAACGTCTGATGGGATCCCGGGAGGACATTTTCACACTCACACCATCCAGCCGCCCTGCCCAGCGCCTCCCGGCGGCCGAGCGCGCTGTTAGGTGTGGGATGCAGGGCCAGGGGAGACGTGGCGCTGCTCTGGGGCTCTCAGCACCCTCTTGCTGGTGGCAGAGGTGCCGCCCCCCACCTGTCTTCTGGTCTTCTTTATTTGCCAACTGGGCAGCGCAGACCTCTGCACAAGCCCGGGACGCAGGTGGTGTTTCATGGTAGGATGAAGGGCTCCTTCTGGATGCCCCCAGGCTCCTAGCGAGAGCATTCTTGGTGCTGTGCCCTGACCAGCCCTGCCGGAGCGCCGGTATCCCAGCGCGCTCCGACACCACCCTTGGCAAGGCAGGATTCGCGGGGGCAAGGCAGGACCTTACCTGGGCCACCTACTCTTCTCAGCCGGGTGGGGGGGGGTCCCGACCGGAACGCAGGTCAGGAGTTGGGGGGGGGGCTTGCGCAGCTGCAGGAGCCTCCGGAGCCGCGTGCGCGCGTGCGCGGAGGGGGCGGGGCAGGCGGCGCGGGTCGCGAGGGCCTTTCCCACACCTCGCGCCTCCCCTGCGGTCCCAGCTCCCCGTGTGCCCTAGCCTGACCCACGTGTGCAGACACGCGCGCCTGTGTGTGTGTAGCCGGCAGACCTTGTGCCCAGGTCGGACAGGCCCCGTGGGCACAGGGGGCGGCGGCCAGCTGGACAGCGGCCGCGCTTCTTTCCCCTCCAGTCTTCCCCAGCACTTTCCTCTGGGGAGGTTTCCTTGGGTCGTGGTACCTCCAGCCATTCCCCTCCCCTCCCCTCCCGCCCCCTTCTCTCCCCGGAAAGAGGCCAGCACCTTGCGATGAAGGTTCTGGTTCACCCCGGCTCCGGAGCCCTTGACATTTAGCGAGGCTCGCGGCGCACTGGTGTAGGCACCAGGCAGAACGCTAATCCCATTAAAGCTGTGGTGTCATCCGGGAGGGAGGCTGCCCCCCGCAGTCCTCGCGTTCATTGGCCGAATGCAAACCAGGGGGCGGGGCCGAGGGCCGGGGAGGGGGCTCCGGAGATTTCGGAGTCGGGAGTCGGGCCGGGATTTCGCAGGGGTAGCCCAGCGGTTGAAGCTGCGGCGGATCCCTCGGCACTGCCCGCCGCGCGGCCGGGCAGCCCAGGGCCGGGGGCAGCTCCGCAAAGTCGCGGGGCGAGAGGAGGCGGGCGCCCGCCAAGTGGCCGGGCCGGGCCGGGCTGGGACGGGGAGAGGGGTGCCGGGGAGCCCGGAGCCGGGCGCCCGGGTGCCTCGCGTGGAGCTGCGGTGCGCCCAGGAGGCGAGCCGACGCTCGGGAGCGAGCAAGCAAATCGCTGCCTCCCCAAAGACTCTAAGTTACGCAGGCCAGCCGGTTCCCGGGGAGCGCGCGTGGAGCCGCGCCGCGCCGCGCCGCGCCGCAGAGCCCTCCCGGGCCGGCCGGCGAGAAGCGGGGCGCCGGCACCCCCAGCGCGGGGTCCGGCCGGCAGTGCGCCCCGGGACTGAGCGACGGCGTGCGAGGCTCCTCCGACCCGCCCGCAGCCCGCACCCGACTCGGGCGCCCCCTCCGTGCCACTCCGGGAGCGATGCCCCCCGCCCCCCGCGCCCCCCGGGAGCGACGCGAGCATGGAGAAGTCGAGTAGCGAGGATTCTTCGATCCACCGGAGTCCATCTTTGGACAGCAAGGACTCGGACTTTGCCAAGCCGTCCACCTCGGGCCGCCCGTTCGGCCGCGGCTTCACGGCCGGCGCCTTCTACGGCACCGCGGGCTCCCGCGGCCAGAGCCGCGCCGAGGCTGGCGTGAAGACCGACAAGTACAATGCGCCCAAAGGCAGCAAGTACGTGGTGTTTTACCTGGACCTGTCCTTTGTTCTCCTCCTAGAATTTAAGAAGTGCAACATGGCCAGAGGCTGCCTCTGCTGCTTGAAGTACACGATGTTCCTCTTCAATCTGATATTCTGGGTAAGTCCTTCCCAGTATCTCTCCTTGGTCTCCTCTCTTCTTTGCTTAAGCACGATATCCTCTTCCCCTTCAGAGCTGCATTGCTCTGCTCTCTGCACAGCGGTAAGTGGGTTTTAAAAAACCGTTCCCCCGGCCCCCGCCCCCCCGCCCCCACTTTCATTCATCTTTCTCTTCCCTTCTCTCTCCTCGGTGGCTGAGTGGAGGCTGCAACTTGCCTGTCTTCCAGGAGAGACTTGTTCTACTCCTGGGAGGCTGCTGAAGTTTGCCGCCACCTTCTCCCCCTGTAAGAAACCCGTGCCCCCAACTGGGAAATGTGTAGAAATAGGTGTGGTGTCGGAATTTTTAGCAGCTGTGACCTTGAGTTGAATTCAAGCAGAAGTGCGGACGGTTTTCCGAGTTTTTTCTTGTATTCCTCCTGAACATGCACGAACACAGTCTGCGGCACTTTATGGGCGTGAGATGGGGGGAGTGGTAGAGGTCACGCCCTCCTGATCCTTTCAGTGAATCCCAGGAAAAGGAGAAGGAGCCCCTATCCCAGGCCGAGGGGCCCGCTCGCTGGCCTGCAGCTCTGCCCCCGAGTTAGGGCTTGTGTGGAGAGGGGGGTGTGGGAGGGATGCTGCCATCGGGTGGCCGCAGCTGCTTTTGAGGGATTGCAGTGGACTGGGCAGGGAGCGGGCCGGCCATGTGGTCCCGCCGTGGGACCCAGAGCCTGGAAGGGACAAAGGGAGTGCCCCATCCTTGGTGAGAGAGGAGGTTCTAGAGAAGGTGCCAGTGGGTGGGGCAGCTCGGAACTGTGCTCAGTCCCCTGTTATTCTGCCCCTGTGTGCCCCTGTGCACGAGAAATACTAGGCGAATTTGAAAACTTCTTAAATGCGTGTCTAACTCTTCCGTCATCCCAACTTCTGCCTCTGCCTTTCTTCTCTGGAGCCCAGACGCAGTCAGCACAGATGTTTGGCCCTGCCCCAGGGCTGTCCTCCTCCCTTGTGGAGGCTGTCCACTGCCCATGGTCCAGGAGGAGCATGGGGCAGGAGAGTCACCCAGTGCGGGGGGCTGCGTGTGGCGTGCTTTGGTGTTCAGTGCTTGTGTGAACTGACCCACTTTAACTGAGAAGCGTTCGTGGGTGTGTATGGGTGGGTGACTTTTCCCGGGGAAGGGGAGAGCTCAGGCCTGGGCTGGAGGGAGACGGGGCTCTGGCCTTGGCTCCGCATCAGCTCTTTGTGTGACCTTGGGCAAATCACTTTATCCCTAAGGACTGGGTTTCCTTTCCAGTCCAATGTGGGGGGCGGTCGTGATGGTCCCCCTCACAGCCTCGCCTCCTTAGTTAGGGACGTCCTGCCTCCTTACCTTCTCTCTGGGGAGGGAGCCCCCTTCCCTTTTCTTCCGAGGAGCCTGGTCTGAGATCTTTTGAGTAGGATTTCCCCAGGTCTGGGTCTGGGCCACTGCTGGTAAGATGTTACCTGTCCTGTGGTGAGGATTTTGTGGAAATTGGGGCAGATCCGCTGGAATGTCAGGAACGATCTTGTGGCTGCCTCTGGGCAAGTCCTCCTGGCCCTCTGGCTCGTTTGCCAGCATCCGTGTCAGCCAAGCACTGGTGTGTGTTTGTCTGGGGCCTGCGGATTTCCATGAATGCTGCCCATTCATTGTGCACGGCTTCCCTCTCTGTCCTTGTTCACAGTCTCCGCCTACCTTTCTGCTTTTCTGCCTCGCCCCACTCTTACTAGACAGACCCTCCTGGGATGCTCGGTGCCCTGGCCAGTACCTCCCACTCAGACGCGCTCCTCCCCGCCCCCACCCCGCCACCTGCTGGCCAGAGTAGGTATAACTGCGTGTGCCGCCTCTTTTTTTCTCCGGGCGTTTGGGGACCTCCCCACGCGCTAGCTAGTGCTGTGGTCTGTGCCCTGCACATGGAAGGCACTGGTTGTGTGTTTGTGAGTGAATGAAGGGAGGGTCAGCGCAGTAAACCCACACATGTGGTAGGGATTCCCAATCCCACCTGACAGGAAAGAGAAGTTAGTTCTCAAACTTGCCAGCGATGAAGGCTGTCCTGGCGCCTTAGCTGTGGGTGACGAGTGACTTTCTCTCTTCCGGTGGTTAATGAACCGGTCAGTGGAATGGCCTTCCTTTTTGGTTATAGTGAGAGAACTTACTCTTCCTAATAAGAAAGTACCTACCCCCTCTCTCCTACCCGGCAAGGACTCGATTTCTTCTAGCCTCTGACTTTGCTGGCTACGTAATATTTTCAGAATTCCCACAACATGCTATGAGCTGGGAAAAATTCTGAGTCTCAGAGACCCAGTTCTTTCATGCTTGTAGCGTATGGGATGATGAAATGAGGCCTAGACCTTAGGAGAGATGGAAAATTCAGCAGAAGAGAGACGGATGCTTGTGTGTGTGAGAGTGTTGGCCGCTGCGTTTCTTGGCAGGTAGACGAGCAGGTGTAGCCAGGACTTGGGCTTGCGCGTCCCTGTACCCCAGTCCAGCAAAGGCTTCCTGCGGGAGGTGCTTGGGCCTGAAATAGAAGGAGCAGTGGAGGGAAGAGCCAACTCGGAAGAGAAGGAGCGAAGGCGGGTGGTGGTGTTGGTGAGGCAGGACCTCTGGAGACCCCTGCTGCTTCCCAGGGCATCAGGGAGGCAAGGACAGACGTGAGTGAGAGGGTGGGTGCGAGGAGGGTCAGCGCCAAGCCCTCTGGGACCCAGAGCAATTGTTAGGAATTATGTAGCCATGACTTTCTAGTGTCATGGCTCAGAGCCCAAAAGGAGGCTTTCCTGAGGCATTAGAGTTGAACCTGCGGCCTGTAATCAATAGGTTGAGATCTCCCCATGGATCCTGAAGCCTACCTGGTCGTTCTCCAAACCCACCGCTGCGGCCACACCGCCTGCCTCCCGGGAGCCCGCTGGGAGGAGTCCCGCTGCCAGGAGAGGTGCAGCTGTCTCACACTGCAGCCCCTCGCAGGCCTGAGCGGGCCTGGCTCCTCGCCACTGGGTGGAGCTTCTAGGGTACTGGTGTTGGCGGGGGCCCGGGTGACATCACCGGGGGCAGGATGGAGGCGGAGCTGTGCGCTGGCCTACCCCCCACCCCCTTCCGAGGAAAGGGCAGGTGCCTTGCAGGCTGCTGGGCGCCTAACTGGGGGGGGGAGGGGATGGCGTCCAGGTCTGCCCCTGGCACTGCTGCCTAGAGCCAGCTGGTGCTCGCCAGGTTGGCGCCCAGGGCAGCGTTTCTGAGGGCCTGACATAGACGGTGGGGTAGAGGTCAGCCTGCCTGAATGAGCCCCACCTCCTCTGTGCCCATGCACGCCCCACCCGGATCCTCAAAGAGAATGCTGGCTTTCCAGGTGGGTGCGAAATGAGCTGGCACAGAAGTTTCCCTATGCTGAGGGGCCTGTCCCCCAGCAATCCAGCCGCCCCAGCTATCTCTCCTCGTCTCAGCCCCATCTCTCAGTCCTCCCGGGACCATCTGGTGGAATACTCCAGGCAGAGATTAAGCGAAGCTAAGCCCCTCAAGGAGGGCACAGAAGGCTCAGAGCTTTCAACTCTGAGTATCGGGGCGAGCTCTGAGTGCTGGGGGCCTTTGTCCCTTTCTCGGGACGGCAAATCGTGATCCCATCCCACCTCCTCCCAACCCAAATTTGGCTCCTATCTGATGGGGGCAGTGGTGGGAGTAGGGCTGGCGTGGCTAGTGTAATTGCCACTCAGAATAATGGTCACTTTGCATGTTCACCAGCAGAGCTGTCCCATCACTTTAAATCATGGCTGGCAGAGCAGCGACATTCTGGCCTCACCTGGAAGTCTATTCCTTGTGGATTGGTCTCTTAAGAAAGGCCAATTAGCCAAGGAGGCAGCGTTCAGGGTGCCTGCTGGGGCAGGAGAAGGGCTGGCGCAGGGCTGCGTGCGCCGGGTGTCGGGCGGGCACCCTGATTAACTTCCCCTACGTGGGGGCAGGCATTCGCGGCCTGGCCCCTCTCGGGCCGCTCACTCTGCCTCTGGGTGCGGGCAGCGTGGTCACGGCTCTCCAGTCACCTTGGAGGCATGCGTTTGGTACTGGCTTGGCCGCCAGTGGATGCCGTAGCCACCCTGTGTCCGTGAAGCCCAGGATAGGGTCTGGTACAATCTGGGCTGGGCGGCCTGGGGTGTCCTGAGTCTGTGGGCTGCCTTCTGTCTGGGAACGGAAGTCGTGAGTGGGCTGAGGGGTCAGAACAGAGTCCCAACAGGAGATACAGGCCAAGCTGGGCAGCAAGAGGCACGTACGTAGAGGCTTCCCAAAGGCTCCGGCCGGCTCCCAGAGGGCGGCTACACGTGGGGCCTGATCCTTGGGGTGGGTCAGGCCTGGCTCTGCTCAGGGAGGGGGGCTGATGCCCCGAGACCCGGGAATGTGGCCGTGAGGGAATGCCGGCTCTGTGTTCGCTTCCTTTCCAAAGCATTAAAAATTAAACTTCCTTGTCTTGATATCTATTTTTAAATCATGTCAGAGCCAGCATTGGTGTCAGTCAAGAGGGGGTGGGGAGGAGGAGGGCAGGGAAGAGAGAGTTCCGCTGAAACGGGGGGGAGTGCTGTCACCCCTGTGGGGAAGGGGCTGCAGGCCTGCCCCCCCTCCCGCTGTCCTGAGGAGCACAGAAAAAGCCACAGGCCTCCTCCCCCGGCCTCCGCGGAGGATGGGGCCTCGCCCTCCCCTGCCTCCTTGTGCCTGGCTGCCCTTGGCCGAACTTGGCGGCGGGCTGTGGGCCTCACTGGGCTGCAGGGTCCCAATCGAGCCGCTTCACTCATGCCACAAGTATTTCCTGAATGCCCGTTGCGTGCGCAGGAGCCTGCAGCGCTGAGGACCGGCTGACTGGGCTCGCACAGGGCAGATCAGCTTTCCCGGGCCAGGAAGTCGTGGATGGGGAGGTCACCTGGCCCGTCCTCCCCCAGGCACCAGAACACGGAGCCCCCCTCCCCCTCCGCAGCACCCTGGGCCGGGGCAGCGGCAGGCCTGGACTCAGCGTCCGTCCTGGGGCCCTGACTTGACCTGTCCTTCCCTTCCCCCACGCCGTGTGATGGCTGTCTCGCTCCCTCTAAAATGTTTGCGTCCATCAGAAATAAAGGGGAGGAAAAACAGCCTGTTTCTTTTAGGAGCATCTGAGTTTGGAAAAAAGAATTCGTGAGTTGTGTCTTTTCTGTTTCTTCTTACGGAAAGGGCTGAGTGGGCGCTCTGTGGCTAGTGTGCGCTAGGTGCATTTATCGAGCACCTGCTGTTAGCCAGGTCCCTGGGAGCAGTCAGGTGCATAAACAGATAATGACACTTCTGGGCAGTAAGTGCTCAGTTGAGCTTCTAAGTAGAGTAATTAATACTGCTTAATAGAGACGAGATACAGAGATGACAGTGACAGCTGGACTTGGAAGGATGGATAGGAGTTTGCTGGATAGATGCGGATGGGGTTCCGGGCCGGGGAGAAGGGTGATCCAGACTGAGCCTCCGGCATGTGTGCAGTGAGCCGAACATAGGGAACAAAGGGCGGTGTGAGCCTGGTGGTGCCAGCCGAGGGCGGCTTCCTGGTGAGTTTGGCCTGTGTTCCGAGGACGAGGTGCTGGGGCTGCCGCTAGGTTTGTCACCGGGGCTCTGCAGAACGGGATGCTTTGCTTTTCGGGCGGTGACCCCCGAGACAGGTCTTGCGGTGCCGCTCGGGCTGCAAGCTGTCGCTGTCGCTGATGCAGCTTACGGAGACGCCCGGCCGCTCCCCTTCGGCTGCCATGTACCTGCTTCCGTGGTTCCAGTTAGCAAGCTCTGAGGCTGAGGCAAACCCATCGGGCAGAGTTAAGTCTTCTGAGCCAGCTTTGTCGCTGCTCGCGTGTGAAAGCTAGTCTGCCGGCAGGAGTCGGGGCGGGGGGCGAGGGGGGCATTGGGGCAGGGACGTGACAAGTGGCACGTGGAGGGGTGAGCAGCTCGGGGTGGAGAAGGGGCTCTCACCCCCCACCCCTCGCTCTTCCTCCCCCAGCCCCAGGACCTCAGGGGGCCTGAAATCTCTTTTAACGTGGTCGGTCCGTGCTTCCATTTGGATGGGTTCTGCCGTCTCCTCCCTCGGGCCCTGGCAGGCCTCCTGAGAGGCTGTAGGAAGGCCCTGGAAGGGAAGGCCACAGGGTTTCAACTCCTCTTCCGAGTGTGGGCAGCTCAGTACCACGCAGGAGGCCGGGTTAGGTGGCTGGTGCGGGGGTGACTGCCTTCAGGGAGCTTCCCATCCGTTCCGGGGCTCTTCCCTAGTGTGTAGGTTCGAATCACCCAGGCAGCTGTGTACACGGGCAGAGGCCACTGTGCCCCTTGACCTACGACCTACTGACTCGGAGCGCGCAGGAATGAGGCCTGCGTTGTGAAGCGTTCCTACCCCTCCTGGTGCCTGGGCTTCCTCACGTGTGACAGTATCACCTATCCTGCAGGGCTGATGCCAGGGGCCCAGGTGAGGCGGTGTGTGCATGACACAGGTCCGCTTCTTAGCGGGATGCTGGCACGCCGGACTCAGTGACCAGTGGTTGCAGGTGTTGTCACTGCCCTCCTGCAGTGACCGCATGGACCCCCAGGGAGCCCCCCACAGTGAGTCAGGTGCCCAGGGCTGGCGTGACAGTGCTGGGCGGGGCTTTGGAGCCAGGATGGAGCTCCAGATGTCTTGTTAGGCTGGGGTGAGTACCACGTCCTCTGGTCTCAGGGACACGTGGTAGAAATGGGGAGGCGGCTCTGTGGGAACGGAGGATGGGGTGGAAGGCAGTGAGGGAGGGCCGGGGTCTCGGACGCTGGGGCCTGCAGCTGCCCTGCCACACTGCACTCTTCTCGGTTGGGCCATGCCCTCCCCTGCCTCCCTTTGTTCCTGGTGCCATGAATCGGGCCGGCTGGGCCTGTGGTCACATGGCAGGGTCCCATGGTCCTCTGCCCTGGGCGCTCCAAGGGCAGGTCACGGCGCACACTCCGGGTTGGGCTCTGCTGGGCAGCTTGGCTGTGACCTGAGCTGACAAAAGACAGGCAACTAGGGCCTCCAGGTCACTTTACTAACCAGAAAAATGGTTAAAACTTAAAACTTTTTTCAAATAGCAGAATATATCATATTTAAATTCATATAAAGATGTGTATAACGAACGTGTGCCCACCATGTAGTTTAAGGAGTGAAACGTCATCTGCACCTGCGAAGCCTCTGTGTGGTCCTCCCTGGTCCCGCCCCCGCATCCTGCCTGGAGAGAACCATTCTCCTTACGTTTCGTGTTCAGTGTATTTCTTTACGGTGTGTGTGCATCCTTAAACGCCACATCGCTTGGCTTGGCTTGTTTTTAAGCTTTGGTAGTTGGAAGCCTTCTGAATCTTTAAAATTCAGCGTTACGTTTATTGATTCATCCGTGTTGATATGTGTGATGATAGTGCGTTTATTTTTGCTGCTCCATGGGATTCCGTTATGTGTGTGTGCAGCAGTGTATTCTTCTGGTGATGACATTTGGGTTATTTCCTTCTTTGCAAACATGCTTCTGGAGACGTTCTTGAATAAGCCTCCTGGTGCACATATGCCAGAGCGTCTCTAGGGCCTCGCTTCTGAACGTGTCTCTGGAGGAGCAGCTCTTTCCTTCCGGTCTTTGGACAGGGCTCTGCTGTGCGTGACCGGTACCCGGCTCCAGCCGGAGGTGACCCCACTGCATCCCCGAGCTTGTTGATCATGCACTTGAATGTTCTGGCCATGTCAAATTGCTATAAAGTTCCTCAGCGTTGAGCCAGTCCGTGGGCCACACGTGGAGAGCTGCTTTAGGAAACAGCAAGGATTGGCATTGATGAGTTTCAGAATACTTGCATTTCCACTTTATTGGAGAATGACAGATTATTTTCCAGACTGGAAACATCAGTTGACACTTCCCCCAGTGGAATGGCAATTGAAAATGGAAAGTTTGGGGCATTTTCCGATACGGTGGGTGTAAAATGCTGTGTTATGTTTTCAATTTGCATTTCTCTGATTATTAGTCAACCTCTTTTCATAGGTTTATCAGCCATTCTTTTCTCTTCTGTGACTGCCGCTTGACGTTTTCGTCCATTTTCCTATAGAGTTGTTTGCTTTTTCTTCCTAATTTTTAGTTGTTTTATCTCTGTTCTGGATACTCATCCGTTGTCCGCTAAGTGTACCACAAACACCCTTGACAGCTTCCGGTTTGTAGCTTGTCTTTTCACTTTCTTCAGAGGTCTTTTGATAAACAACTTCTTTAAATGAATGTAGTCAAACTTATCAGTCTCTTTTCTTTGTGAGATGGTGCTTTTTATGTATTATTTGACGTAACATCTCAGGGACATCTTTATGTCCCTGGTAATAGGACAGTGCTTTTGTCACAACATAATAGATGCTCATATTCATGAGGTCTGAATGAATGAATGCATGATCAAAGACGAGTCCCTGTATTTATTTCTGAAGGCTTTACTTTTCATATTTAAGTGCTTCGTAGCTCTGGGATGTATATCTGCGTGCGATGTGAGCAGGGCCCTGACTCCTCTCTCCCCTTGTCACAGCAGCTGCCTGAGCCCCCCCAGCTGGCCAGGCCCCTTCTCCCCCACTGGTGGGTACCTTGCACCTTTCCCTGTGCTACACTGTCTGAATTACGGCCCCTTTGTAACAAGTCTCCGTAAGTGGTAGGGCAAGTCCGTTCATCTCATGCTTTTCAAGAATGCTTGGGCTATTCTCGGCCCTTTGTTCTTTTGTGTAAGTTTTGGAATCAGTTTGTCTAGTTTCACCAAAAATCAATCCATCAACCCCACCCCCCAGCCCTGGTGGTATTTTGATTGTCCTTTCATTGAATCTCTTGATCAACTTGGGGAGAATCGCCATCTTTGTGTTTGCATTCATGAATATAAAGTGTATTCTCAACGTGCATTTCTGTTCACGGACGTGGTTTACTCCACGTATTAGGCCTCTAATGTTCTCCGTGAGGGTCTTACGCGTTTTCCGCCGAGTGCAGACTTTTGATCCTTCATCCTTTGCCACGGGTGGCTCTGGTGTGAGGGATGACGGGGCGGCGGCTATGAAAGGAACAGTGAAAGAGGGAAAGTAGGGTTAGAGTCTCCTCTGGGAGAAGAGGAGCTGAGGGAACCCCAAAACCAAACACCACTCAGTCCCTGGTGCCTGTCCAGGGGCTCCACGTGGCCCGTGCTTGAGTCAGGCGGGGGTGTGCGTGTCTCCCTCCAGCTGCTGTCCTCCCCCCGGGCAGGGAGGCCCTTTCAGAAGTCTCAGAGCGCAGGACCCTGTGGTCCAGAGTAGAAGCAGAAGGGGTGGGGCCGGGGGCAGCCGGTGTGTGTCTGTCTCTGTGTGAAGATGCTGTGATAGCACAGAGGGCGGGGCAAGTTCCTGAGAGTTTTTACAATGGCCCCACTGCGTGGCATGCGGTTCCCCGGGCAGGGATCGAACCCACGCCCCCGGCAGTGGAAGCGTGGAGTCTTAACCACTGGACCGCCAGGGAGGTTCCCCTGAGGGTTGTTAAAATAGCCTCGTGTTCCACTGGACTGGTTCTGCGCTTGCATCTTCCCCAAGGTACCCAAATTGTACGTTCTCAGAGCTTCCCCCCATACGCACACATACAGTTATGCGTGCACGTGTGTGTACAAACCGAATGCGGTATTTATGTACAAACGTGTGCGTATGCCGTGTGACTATGTAAGCAGCCAAAACACATCTGTAGTGTAAGTATGTGCGTATGCATTTATACATACATGAACATGTATATTTAGAGAGAGTCCCTCCAAGTGTGTGTGACCTTGGGTGTAAGCTGGCATCTTCATCTAAGCAGCTCACGTTCTAGATGGATTCTGTGCAAGCTGAGGCTCCCAGATTGCAAGCACCACACACCAGGCAGGGCTAACTCAGAAGCACAGACTGTATCTCCCCGTTCATCTCTCTGTCTGTGAGCAGTTCCCAGCAGTGTCAGTGGCATCTGGGGGCAAATCACTTGAGCAGACGTGTCTTACTTTTGCCGGCCCAGCTTTCTTTCCCCTTCTCTGGGTACCCGCACCCCTGTTTTTCTCTCCGTGGGTCTTTCAGTATCTATGAAGGATACCAGGTGAGCGCACAGGCTAGGAGGGAAGGCTGAGCCGCAGGCCACACATGGGCCAGGGACCAGGGTGCTCCGGGGGTCCGGTGCCAGGACGATGGTGAGCTTGACCCCGTGGACTCCGTCAGGATGCGTCAGCTCCTGCCGCTTTGGCCCGTGGATCTCACTCGTCGAGATCCAAGAGACTCAATATCTGGGAGGGAGTCTGGCTGGTCACGAGCCCAGCCCTTGGGCAGGGGTGAGCAGAGCACCCTGCTTGACGGGACAGGGCCATCTGCACTGGGGAGGAGGAGAATATCCTCAAGAAAAACGGGTGCTGATACCAAACGAAGGGGAGGGCAAAATGGTGGATGAAGTGTTTGCCCCCCAATGCCAGATGCTGCTGCTGCTGGGACTTGCTCATCCCCTGAGATGTACCTGCCCCACTTCCTGGAGAGAGAGGGAGGGAGCAGGTGGGGAAGCGAGACCCAGGGCGGTGGAGCAGCTGCTGCCCCGTCCAGCGGCCCTGGTTCTGTTCACATGGCCACGCCAACTGCCTCTGCTGGTGAGATGGGCAGCCTGGGCGCTCCTCTGTGTGCCCAGCGCCTGGCTGTGCCACCCAGGTGTGTGTGAGTCGCTCAGGGGTAGGTGTTCTGGGTTCCCCAGAGGAGGCCACTCTTCGGGGCATCTCCCAGCAAAGCACACTCCTGGATCCTAGCCAGTCAGCCCCTTTCCACACCCCTCCCCGGTGACCACCACCGGGCAGAGGCCCGGCCAGCCGATGCTCTGGGGTGTGCCTGCTGGGCCGCGCTGTTCCTTTAGCCCTGCCCTGGGTTGTCCTGACCTTCCTCGGTGCTGAGTCCCTGGATTCCCCAAAATGTGTCCTCAGTGATGGGCCCTGGTTCGCTAACCCTCAGGCTGGCCCGGCAAGGGGGAGGCACGTGAGAAGGGGGGCCCGAGCCAGCAGGGTGCAAACCTGGAGCAGGACCCTGGGAAGGAGGGGAGCATGGAGGAGGAGGAGGTCCTCCACAGGGTGCCTGCCTGCGGGCACCCCTCGTGTGGGAGGGGACCCTGCGTTGAGTGCCTGCCGTGTCTGGGGACGGAGCTGGGTGCTCTCCTGACCCTGGTGGGCGGTGTCAGCGTGTCCGTGTCCAGCCCCTGCCGTCTGTCTTCTGAGGACAGCAGGCTTGACGGAGAAAGCAGGTCTCGGAGTAGATGAGGGCCAGAAAGGACAGGGCTCCAGGACCCGGAGGATGGGAGGTGTACTGCTAGGGAGAAGGCAGGGCAGGAGGACAGTCACGAGAAGGTTCTGGATGAGAGGGGATGGGGGGAGCATGGAGGACGAGGGGGCAGGAAAAAGAAGGTGGTATGGGGCTTCCCTGGTGGTGCAGTGGTTGAGAGTCCACCTGCCGATGCAGGGGATGCGGGTTCGTGCCCCGGTCCGGGAAGATCCCACATGCCGCGGAGCGGCTGGGCCCGTGAGCCATGGCTGCTGAGCCTGCGCGTCCGGAGCCTGTGCTCCGCAACGGGAGAGGCCACAACAGTGAGAGGCCCGCGTACTGCAAAAAAAAAAAAAAAAAAGGTGGTATGGAAGACGGAGAAGAGGCTAGTAATGCATAGGGCTTGAAGCAGAGTGTGATGGGCAAGGACTTGCTCCCTGGCACATTCCATGGTAGCCAGCGGACGGTAGAGACTGCAGGTGGCAGGTTTGGAGAACAGGTGAATGTGGCCTGGCCCACAGACTCCAACGCCCCTTTGCAGGGGGCTCTAAGGAAAGGGCGGCTGCTGGCAGGACCTTCCCGAGCCTTCTGTGCTGGAGTGGCGGCCCCAGGGTTCTCTCTGGGGGCGGTCATGTGTGTTCCCAGGCCCAACTGTGCTCCCCGCCTGTGGGCAAGAGCGAGTGACAGCTTGTCAGGCCGATGAGCCTGGGCCCTGGGCAAGAGATCTTTGATGTCTGAGTCATTTAGGACACGAGTCCTGACTGGGCCCTGAGGCCTGGGGACCCTCGGGGGGGCCGGGGGAAGGAACGTGGATGCAGTCAGAAGAGCTGAGCGCACAAGGTGCTTGATTTGTTACCATTTATGGCAGCTAAGAGAGCGGTGCAGGCCCGCCCCCTCGCCTCCGCCTCGAGCCCCCCTCTGCCTGCCCCTTTCTCAGCCTGCCTGATGGGAGGAGGGGCGTCTGTGTGGAAAGCGCACGCTGAGCTGAGAGCTGTGGGAGGACTGGCAGGATCCTCGCCTCCCTCGTGGGTGGAGGCGCCTCACATCTTACTGCGGCTGGGTGGGCAGGGCGGGGCAGCCCCTCCAGCAGCCTGCGGGATCCTAGTGGGCCCGGCCACCAAGCCTGCGTTTCCTCCCCGTTCCACAACAGAAGCGCCGAGTTCCGCTTCTCATGGAAGACGTGCACCAGTTAGCTCTTCATGTTGCACCTGGGATCCAGGTGGGAGCGTGGGAAAGAGCAGCGCGTGGTCACAGAGCCCTGGGTTCTAGCCCCAGCAGTTGCTAACTGGCTGTGTGACCCTGGACAAGTTACTTGCCCACTCTGGGCCTGAGTTTCCACATCTGCACGATGGTAGACTTGGACCAGCTCACCTGGGAGCCCCTTTCGGGCTGTGACATCTGTGATTTTTCTTCATTTCTTTTGCTCCCTTTGTGTTTTCAAAGAGCTGGTGATTCTTCAGATGCTCTATCTTCCTCTTCCTCTTGGGTGGAGTGAGGGACCAGGGATGGAGTTCTTTACATCTCACAAGTGGGGACACTGAGGCCACAGTGAGGGAGGACCCATCAGGCAGGACTGGGTGTGTCCTCCCTGTGCTGGAACTTGCTCTCTGAGTCTCATCAAACTGCCCCAGGTTCTGCTCCGCCTCGGGTCTCCCGGCCGCGAGCTGGGCCCAGGCACAGGGGCTCTGGCTTCCATGGCCCACCCGAGGGCAGGAAGAGATGGGAGTCTGGCTGGGCATTCAGCCACAGCAGCCCCCGCTTCCCTGCCTGGGAGGGCTGTCCCCACCAAGCAGGTAATGAGGGGCGGGCTGCTTTATTCAGCGCCCCCAGTGCCGCGTCTGACACCCAGCGTGCTGTGCGGCTCCCTTCCTGTTGTTAGAAAGACACCTTAAAGACGACTGTTCCAACTGCACCCGCCAGCACTAGGAAGGGCTTTCTTTTCCCTCGTGGTTCCCCAGCCCCTGCTCCTCCAGGCCTCCGCCTCCAGCCTCCGTCTCTCCCTCTGCCCGCTTCCATAGCCCCGGCACCTCCCCATCCAGCTGTACTTGCAGCCGCTGCCTTTGAGAAAACAAACAAACAAACATCCCCCCACCAACTCACAGCTCCAGGCTGTGATGCTGTCCCTTCCTTGTGAACACAGGGACTGTCCCGCTCCCCCACTGGAAAGGACACATGCAGTTTCACTTCCCGCCGTCCACCACCGCTGGCGGCGGCTCCCCTTCCTCTTAGCCCCTCCTCTGTCCTTCCGACTTTGTCGTGAGGGCTGCGGGCTCGCGTGGAAAGAGGCTTGACGGGAGTGCGGGTTCCCCTCGCAGCCCTGCCTTGGCTTTCCTGCGGGGACTTCAGCTTCTCATCTGCAAGATGGGGATAAACCTTGACTCTTGGCTGGCCAGCCGGGGAGAGTTGTCCAGAGGACACACTGAGGTGTTTGGGAAGGTCTCTGAAGTCTGTAAAGGGAGATGCTGATGTAAACTGGGATGACTGTCGTGTTCTTTCTGTAACTTCCCGTGGTGCTGTGTCCGTGTTTCCATTTCAGGGTGGGCCCGAAGGCCTGCAGTGGGTGTTCCCTGAGGCATTTCACCCTCCAGGCAGCCTCGCTGTGTGGTCCTGGTTCCCGCAGGCCGCCTGCCCAGGTGCCCACGGAGGCTGACACCTCAGCAGAGCCCGCTCGAGGCTACCCGCGCAGTGGGGTGTCGGGCGGGAGCCCCCTCCGACCTCCCCGAGGCTCTGCGCTGAGTCAGAGGGGAGAAGGTGGGCCGGACCGGGAGCAGCTGCAAGCGCCGGAGAGAGCTGCTCTGTCACGCTGGTTCAGGCTCCTGGCTGCTGTCAGGGGTCCTAAGAGCACAGTGGGATACCCTGTGTGTCCCAGGATCACAGAGCATGGACCCTGTGACCCAGGGCTGCTGGAGGAGCCTCCCGGGCAGGCCCTTTTCTGGCGGCCCTGAGTCTGCACTGGGACTGGCGGGAGTTTGGGTGCATTTGCTTCTTGGCTTTAACTGCCCCTTGGGGATGTGCCACCCGGGCTTCTGTCCTCTGCTGGACAGAGCCACTGGCTTGCGCTTCAACCGTGGGTAGTGGAGGTAGGTTTCGGGGGCAGGATGCTCGCCCACGTCGCTGTGGACCCACACGAGGGGACCAGGACCCTTTCCCTCCCACCCCGGGCACTCACACCAGGGTAGGTGGGTCTGGGGGCGGGGCGGGGCGGGGGGCAGCTTCTCCAAGCTCGTCCTCCCCGTTTTGTAGTGTCTTGGAGGCACCCGAAGCACGTCTTCCCCTTAGAGCATCAAAGGCCTTAGTTTGCTTTTGGGGAGGCTGAGTCGTAGGGGAGGCGTCACGTCAGGGGTCCAGGCCACACCAGGAATCAATGAAGCCCGCCTGGCTGCGCTGGAGCCACGGGCACCACACCCGAGTAGGCGGGGAACCCGAGTATATTAGGTGGGTCAGGAGGTGGCCTGGCTTCCAGGGTGGGTGGGTCCCTGAGGGGTCAGCTGCTGCCCCTTGCCTGCTTCCACTGAAGTCCACTGTGGGCCGGTCTCTCCAGGGAGCTGCGGGCGTCCTGGGGGAACGTGGACCTCCTTTGCCAAGGCCCTGACCTCCAGCCTTTAGACAGACACCCATGGCCCCTTGCTTCAGGGGGCTCTGAGGATCATTCTGGATCCTCGTGAAATTCCAGGCCAGGCCGCTACCCCAAGGGCCCACTGTCCTGGGGGGTGGCTAGGCTGCCAGAATGCGCCTCTGAACCAGGGTTGGAGGAAGGGGAAGGGGCAGAGGGCATCCTCTTGCCTTGCCGCTTAGCTTGCTGGAGTTATTTTTCTGTGTCTTTCTCTGTCTGGTGTTGCCAAACTTCTATTCGTGCCTTTCTCCCTCTGGGTTTTTGTTTTTTTTTTGTTTTTTTTTTGTTTTTTTTGCGGTACGCGAGCCTCTCGCTCCGGACGCGCAGGCTCAGCGGCCATGGCTCACGGGCCCAGCCGCTCCGCGGCATGTGGGATCTTCCCAGACCGGGGCATGAACCCGTGTGCCCTGCATCGGCAGGCGGACTCTCAACCACTGCGCCACCAGGGAAGCCCTCCCTCTGGGTTCTTATCACCTGGATATTAGGAGGTATTGGGAGGTGAGCCTCCACGCTCCCCTGGTGCCACCCCTAAGCTGGAATTCCAGGACCTAGATGAAGGCAGACCTGGAGCCTTCTGGGAAGGCATCTTGCATCCCCTGATGGAGATGCCCACTGCCCAGCTTGGGGACGACTTAGGTCTTGCATTCCCGGTGATGGAGAAGGCAGTGACCCCACCACATCCAGACACCATCCAGACACCACATTCTCTGGTGTCTCCCGCATCACCGAGGCAGCGGTGAGGAGCCCCATTTGGGTGGGTGGCCTGGTCTTTGGGAGGGGTGAAGGGTGACCGCCGCTCCAGACCTCACGCGCCCTTGCAGACACTTTTCTCTCCCTTTCCCTTGCCCCAGGGAATTGGGGGTGGGGAGAAAAAAGTCAGAACACACAGAGGGGGACTTGTTCTGGCCTCAGCTGTCTCCTGCCTGCATCCCTGTGCCCACCCTTCTCGCCTGCCGCCCACTTATCCCCCTCCCCTCCTTCCAGGCCTCCCTAGCTGCCCAGGTGGAGGTAAAAGGTACCATGGTGGGAAGGGCACCGGCTTCAGAGACACACAGGTGGGTTTGATTCCTGGCATCACCGCCACCTGTTTACACGAACCTGACCTCCTCATCTGTCACATGGCTCGGGAGTAACCGAAACACTGTCTGAAGAGTGCTCAGCCCGTTGTCCCGCACACGATGGGCGTGTTGGGTCCAGGTGGGGTGTGTGTGGGCAGCTGGCCGATGTGGGGAGCGTATGTTCAGAACTGGTTTGGGGGGCCCGGTCGCTGTTCTCGGCCACCTTCCCCAGCTGGGCCCTCCTTAACTCTAGGCTTTGCTTTGGCGCTCTCTCCAGCTGCATGAGGGGCGTCATTCTGTGCCTCCCACCCCTCCCCCAGCTCCTTCAGGGCGGGAGGAAGAGGCTAGGTGAGGAGTGAGTCCAGCCGCCCAGGGCTCTGAGAGGCGGAGGAAATCGAAGGTGGGGTTCTGGGCTTTTAGGATGCTCTCCAGGGACTCAGTGTTTAAACTGGAGTTGAAACCTCTCCGAGCTCTTGAGAGGGGGGCCGGGAGGAGGCCCTGGGGCCTGCATCAGCCGGAGCAGCCGGGACCTGGGTGGGCAGGGGAGGGTCTGGGATGGGCAGCGGCTTGCCCACCTGGCCTTGACGGCGGGGCTGAAGCCTGCCTGTGGGGAGACTGGGCGCCCCACCGAGGGTCTCAGCAGAGACCGAGCGAAAGAGGAGAGCAGGGCCTGGGAAGGGAGGAGAGGAAAGGGAAGAAGGGCAGGACGGAGCAGGCCCGGGCCAGCCAGGGTGGGGCGGGGGAGGGGGCTGGTGGGAGGGGCCACCCGGTGGGCGGGGCCTGCGGGCGGGCCGGGCGGGCAGACGCGGCCAAGCCCGCAGGTAGGATCGCCGGGGGCCATGTCTGCTGCCCCTTCCTCTGCGCGGTGGTGAACACGTCTTCGTCACCAGCTGCCTGTGCTCAGCGGCGCTCGCTCTCCGCTGCCAGTAACAAACGCGGGTGGCTGGATCTGGGTCATCAAAGAAACAACCTGGCCTTCCTTGTCTTCCTTTACCTCGGGCAGCCCGTGCACTGGAGTGGAGGTGGGACCCCAGGGAGGGGCCGGAGGCACCGGCGCCACGGTGGACGTGTTGGCTGTCAGGGCCACTCAGCCAGCCTGGCAGCCGCTGTGCTGACTGTCCGAGTTGTGTGGTTGTGAAGCGAAGGCCCCAAACGGAGAGGGATGTGCTGGAGATGAGGGGTTTCCCCTCCCACTGGCGGCCGTGGTGGCGGCCGCGAGCGTGGGCTCAGGGTCAGACGCTGTGATCCAGCGAGGCGGCTCGGCCGACTCGGGGGCTGTCGGCTGGGTCTGCAGGGGGTGTCTTGGCACCGCACGAGGAACGGAGCTGCTGCGTGGTTGGTTGTCGCTATTTTGTTGTCTCTGATGAGGAGCCGCTCTGTTTGCTCAGCCTCAGGCCCTGAGCTGGGCCGAGCGCCTGACCAGGACTGAGCTCCCGGAGGCGGGCGTCGAGAGAGACGTCCTGACTTCTGCCGGGCGGGAGCAAAGGAGCAGCCAGGCCGGCAGCCTCTTAAACGGAGACTCCTCTTAAGGCTATAGAGGCTGGTTAGTACATCTCGCTCTGGGATCTAGGATTACGGCCCAGAAGGGGGAGGTGGCAGGGACGAATTCGAGGTACCCACAGCAGCTGTCACTTCTGGGAGCTCCCACCACGCTGGACCCTGGTCTGAGCACCCACCTGTGTTGAACCTTGTCTGGCTGATTCCAGAGCCTTCCATGCTCCTGACCACTGTGTTGCCCTTTACTGTCCCAGGCTGGTGACGGACCAGGGCATGTGACTTAGCGTGAAACTCTCAGGGCTGGCAAGACCCTGGGCCTCTTCCCAGATCCCCTCCAGGGGTCTGGGTGGGCGGGCGGCCCCTGGCCGACAGGCGGCAAGTCCCACCACCGCATACCCTCCTGGTGGGCGCTCAGGGTCTGGGCCTGGCGGCCTGTGCACGGCACAGAGCAGCTCAGCAGATGTGGGCAGAGGTGCCTCTTTGGAGCAGGCAGAGGTGGTCAGGCTGAACCTGGCTGTTTGCTGGGAGTGGGGAGTGTGGGGGGGGGCAGTCTGTGGAGGAATCTGATGCTGGTGTTTTCCTGGGACTGACATAGCCCCGCTGTCCTGGCCTGTGGGGTCACTGCCTCCCTGTGATGTGGGACCACTCCCTGCCCCCTGGGGACGAGCACACCAGGCTGCTGGCGGAGGGGCCCAGGTGGGAAGGGTTTTGTCCCTCAGAGGACAGGCCGTGCTCATCATAGATCTTGGATAAGGAACGTGCTGGCCTTTGCCCGTGGCTCCCGACTCTGGAGCCATCCTTCACCTGTTGCTTTTTTCCTAAGATGCAGAGAGATATTTCAAGTTGCCTTTTATGGCTCTGGGACAGGAGAGCCCTGGGACTGGTCAGCGGGCTGACCTTTTGCAAGTTTGCTGGCTGTTGGTGGGAGGAGGGGAGACAACACGGGTCATGGGGCTGCTTCACTGCGAGCACAGGTGGGGCTTCCCAGGGCTCCCTGGTGGCAGGCCTTGGGGTCGGGGGAAGGCCTCTCATCAGGACCACTCGCTAGGTCTCTCACCCGATCCATTACTCCTCCTTCCCTCGTTCATTCGTTCATTCACGCCGTCATTCAAACACCTACTTATGCAGGGATGAGACACAGACCTTGTCTCGTCATGACCAGACTGCCTTGACACCCGGAGACATTGTTTTGTATTAAAGGGAAATATTAAAGAAGGCTGAGCAACTGATCGAAGCTTTCCCTTTTTTTTTTTAGTTTTTTAAAAAATATTTATTTATTTGGTTGCGCCGGGCCTTAGTTACAGCAGGCGGGCTCCTTAGTTGTGGCATGCAGGTGGGATCTAGTTCCCTGACCAGGGATCGAACCCAGACCCCCTGCATTGGGAGCACGGAGTCTTAACCACTGTGCCACCAGGGACGTCCCTTTTTTTTTTAGTTTTGATAAAACTTAATTTAATAACATTATCACTAGGACATTCAATGCACTTATTATTACATTTCCTTTAAAATTTTTATTGGCGTATAGTTGCTTTACCATGTGGTGTTCGTTTCTGTTGTACAGCAAATGAATCAGCGATAGGTATACATATATCCCCTCTTTTTTGGATTTCCTTCCCATTTAGGTCACCACAGAACATTGAGTAGAGTTCCCTGTGCTATACAGTCGGTTCTCATTAGTTATCTATTTTATATATAGTATCAATAGTATATATATGTCGATCCCAATCTCCCAATTCATCCCACTCCCCCACTTTCCCCCCTTCGTGTCCATACATTTGTTCTCTACGTCTGTGTCTCTGTTTCTGCTTTGCAAATAGGTTCATCTGTACCATTTTTCTACATTCCACACATAAGCGATATTAAACGATATTTGTTTTTCTCTTTCTGACTTACTTCACTCTGTATGACAGTCTCCAGGTCCATCCCTGTCTCTACAAATGACCCCATTTCGTTCCTTTTTACGGCTGAGGAATATTCCATTGTATACATGTACCACATCTTTATCCATTCATCTGTCGATGGGCATTTAGACATTGTTTAGAGCAGTTGTAGGTTCGCAGCAAAACTGAGTGGAAGGTTAAAGACAGTTCTCACATACCTTCTGCCCCCAACCCTATGAAGTCTCCCCACTATCAGTGTCCCAGAGCAGTACACTTATTACAATCAATGAACTTACTTTGACACACCTTTGTCACCCAAAGTCCATCATTTACATTGGAGTTCACCCTTGTTGTTGTACATTCTGTAGGTCTGACAGCTGTACCATGAAAGGTATCCACTGTTACAGTGTGACACAGAATAGCTTCACTGCCCTACAACTCCCCTGTGTTCTACCTATACACGCGAAGCTTTCCTTCGGACGTGGTAAAACGCGTTGTTTAAGGACATCACACACCGAATGCGAGTGTGTTGGAAAGAAAGCAGCAGCGTCTCCGGTGCTCTGTTTCCTTAGAGCTGCCCAGGGCCCTTTGCCATCTTCTCCTGACAGTTCTTCCAATAAACGGCTATCGAACTTCTAGGCTGCCCCAGACACAGCTCTGGGCTGTGCCCCGCTGGGATGCAGGGGGCGGGGCACAGCCCTGGGAAGAGGAGGTGCGAACGGGATCCCCACTTCCTGCACACAGGGTGCTGGCTCCGGCCCAGGTGAAGCTTGCTTGGCCTTGGGCGGAACTGGTACTTCCAGCGTCAGGAACGGCCGCAGCTGGCGGGCTCGGCGGCCCTGCTGGGTTGGCCTGTGACGGCAGCAGAGGGAAGGGAGCCAGGTCCCGCACACGCCTACCGGCCCGGGCCTTGCCCTTGCCAGGTGAAGAGGCCCTCCCAGCACCGCGGAGCCACGTCTGGATGAGTCACAGGGGTCTTGGCTCTTGGCAGTCTTTCCCGAGCCTGATGCCGCCCAGAGGTGATCCTGGTCAGCTCGTGTGGGGCCTTGTTTGCTTTATGGCTCACTTCGTGTTCTGGCTCTGTCACCCACGTTCCTGCCAAGAGCGTGCCGAGTCCAGGGCCCTTTCTCCGGTGGGCCCTCAGGAAATAGTAATTGGCAGTTGAGGACCAGAGACTCTGGTTCACCGGTGCTGGCCTCCGGGTCCTTGTTCTCCCACGATTTATAGCTCTCTTCTTTTTTTTTTTTAAATGTATTTATTTTATTTATTTATTTTTATTTGCGTTGGTTCTTCGTTGCTGCACGCGGGCTTTCTCTAGTTGCGGTGAGCCGGGGCTACTCTTCATTGTGGTGTGCGGGCTTCTCATTGTGGTGGCTTCTCTTGTTGCGGAGCACGGGCTCTAGGTGCACGGGCTTCAGTAGCTGTGGCTCGTGGGCTGTAGAGCGCAGGCTCAGTAGTTGTGGCGCACGGGCTTAGTTGCTTCGCAGCTTGTGGGATTTTCCTGGACCGTGGCTCGAACCCGTGTCCCCTGCATCGGCAGGCGGATTCTTAACCACTGCGCCACCAGGGAAGCCCTATAGCTCTCTTCTTAAATCATCCCCCAGGCCTCATGCGGGACCTCTCCTCCTCACTGCGGGTTTTGTCCTACACTGTGGGTTTCATCACAGCTCTGACCATCCAGATTCGGAGAACCGCCACCGGAAATGCACGTGGAGGCCAACGTGGACAGATGGGTGGAGCGTGGGCAGGGAGGCCCGGCCCTGGGGGTGGGGGTTGGCCCTTCCCGGCCCGTCTATTAACTCTGCATTAGCATGCGCTGTGGCGTTATCTCTAACAGTTTGATATATGCCACCTCGGTTTTGCTTACAAATTAGAAGCCGCTATTGTGCTAAATCGGCTTTAAAATCAATGTGGAGTAATTGCAGTACACGGGTAGCTGGATGACATTAACATGAGAAATGTGCCGTAGTCGTCATCCTTGGAACAAACACGACCAATTACAGTGAAATTGCACGCCCTTTCCCCGGCTAATTGGAACACAGCTCTCCACCAAGGCCTCCCTGGCACGGCCAGCCCTGAACAGAGATGTGTCTCAAATGGATTTGTCAGGAGTTGGGCTAGGAACCATCACGTTGACGTCCCTTGGAGGTGTCGGGCCAGACCGAGTTTGTTTCACTGCCTGTTCCAGACCCCTGGCTTTTGAAGTGTGGTTTGCTGTCGCGGACACTTTGGGCCTGGTGTGACGGCCCTGAGAACCTCAGAGTGTGGTGCTCTGTGTGAGTGCCCGTGTGTGCATGTCTGTGTGCACACCCACGTGTGTGTGTCCGTCTTGCCTTAGAGTAAAAACAGTACCCCTGAGGCCAGGCCATCCTCGTGCATCCTGCCCTTCCCCAGCAGTTCCTGTCGTCAGCTCCCCCGTTTCCTCGCTGCTCACCCTCTGGTGTAAGTGCTGGGCAGGGCACGGGAGTCCAGATGTCTGGACGCTGGAGCGTGAACTGGAGGCAGCAGCAGCAGGAGACTGTTAGGAGAGCGATTAGCCCAGGGCCGACAGGCGGCCAGGCAGCAGGACAGCTGTCACTCTTCTCTGCACAGTGGGGTCGCAGTAGATTTAAGACAAAATCCTGATGCTGGGCTCCATCCTTCGAAATCCTGCTTTAATTGGTCTGGGGTGTGTCCTGGGCATCTGGATGTTAAAAGCCCCCTGCCTGCCCCCCCACCCCCCGCCCCGGGCCAGGGATTCACATACACGTGTTACCAGGGCTAAGAACTGCCATCTGGTCCATTTCTCTGACTTCAGATGGGTCTGTGCTTCTCTAGGTGGGACCCATACTAACTGATGTTAAAGATCTCTGAAAAAAAAAAAAAAGGCGGGACCTGATAGGCCTCCATCTAACCAGACTCCCTGCTGCTTCAAATCCTCCCCTGGCTGGACGTGAGCGGCTGGCGCCGTCTCTCCGTCTGGAAGGTGGCAGGCAGCATGTCATCACTGGGAGCACGGAGGCCTTGCCGACTCATAAACGGGACAGTAAGGCTTTCGTTGGAGAGCAGCGCAGCCCCCCGGGGATTGTGCTGCGTGCTGCACGGCCTGCCGGCACCTTCCCCGGCCGCTGCAGTGGAGTTGAGGGCCCTCGGGGATCTGCAGGTTGTTGGGGGGAGGGGCACAAGGGGTCCGGCCCTCTCCTTTTATACAGGAGGGACCCCACGTAGGAGAGGACTCTGCCAGCAAATCACAGTGATTTGGTGGCAGAGGTCAGGCTGGAAGGCCAGGCCTGCTCCCATCAGGGCCGTTAACCACACGTGGCAGCCCCAGCTGGGAGAAGTGGGCCCTGGACCCCGTCTCTGGCGAGGCTGAGCCTGGGGGCAGGACCCCCGCGAGCGAGGACCCTGAGCCGCCCGCGTCTCGGCGAGGCTCCCAGACGCACGCATTGCGCCAGGCTGGCCGCCTGCCGGGCTGGGGGAACGACAGCTGTCAGGTCTGCTTTGACACCAGTGCAGGCCCCTGACAGATCCCCCAGTTCTGTCAGCTCGACTGCCGCAGCTGCATACTTCTTGCTGTGGGAAAGCAGGTCTGCCTCAGATGGATCAGCCCCCCGGGGAGGGGGAGCAGAGCGAGGGTCGGGGTGACCAGGCGGCCATGGGGGCCGGTGCCCGTCCCCATGCGGTGGTCAGACCATCACTCGGCCACTGCACCGGGAGCGTTACCTTTGACCTGGCTCTGGGCGGGGCACAGAGGGGCTCTGGTGGGGCACAGCCCCCTGCTCGGAGAGCTCTGTTCTGGTGAAGAGATGGGCTCCATGTCATCCCGGCACGCTAAGAGCTGTGGTGGGGTGAACACAGAAGCTGTGCGCACGCCTGAAGCCAGGGCCTGGGGAAGGCTTTCTTCTGCACCCACAGTGAGCGGAGGTGAGGGGCTTCAGGCCAGGCAGGGCTTTGCCTCCTGGTGTCCCTCCGCCTGCCCCCAGCCTGCAGGCCTGTCCACCCGGAGCCCAGCAGTGAGGCCGGTAACAGTTTCTGCACCTCCCGCGGAAGGGGGCACGGTGGTGGGGAGGCTTCATGCCCAGGGCCGGGTGGGAGGCGCAGGGCTCTTGGGGGGGGCGGGTGTCCGAGCACAGCAGGAGCCACGTGCACGCTGGTGCCACTCGGGGGCAGTTCGCAGGCAGCTGCAAGCAGGCAGGTCCCCGTGGGATGCTGGCCCGCTGTCGCATCCTCACGGGAAGATGAGCAATGCATCCCTGCGCACTGCCTGACTCATGCCTGCTTCCGGAGCCTATGAAGGTGGGAGAGCAGCTCGCCCGCCACACTGACAGGAAGAAGGGGCATTGGCTTAATCTGGGGAGCAGAAGGGATTCTTTCCAAATAGATCATGCTCATCAGAGGGGCATGACCATGGCCACCCCGTAGCCCCGAGCCTCCAGGCTGATTCCCAAGAAAGCTGGACGGGGTCTTTCTTAGCTGGAAGAACGGGCTTGTGCCAGGAGGACCCAGAGGGACCGTTCTTTTGCGCTCACTCTGCCTGCTGGGCCAAGCTGGCACCCACTTGGAGACCGTTTTGCCTTTCTTCTGACCACAGTCGAGCTCACAGGGCCCATCAACATCCCAGGCCTGACACGAGGTGGGAGAGGGGTCAGGGCCACTGTTCTGCCGCCTCTCCCACCGGTCAGGAGTGCGGGGGGACAGAGTGGAGACTGGGGGGATGGAGGCCCGGGAGGTTGCCCTGGCTGAGCGCTGGAGCTGGGGAGTGCGTGTGTGATGAGGGGAGCAGGGGAGGGGGAGAGCAGGGCTAGAAAGGAAGGTTATTTCTTTCTTTTTTTTTTTTTTTTAATGTTGAGCCTTCTTTTTATTTATTTTTATTTTTGGCTGCGTTGGGTCTTCGTTTCTGTGCGAGGGCTTTCTCTAGTTGTGCCAAGCGGGGGCCACTCTTCATTGCGGTGCGCAGGCCTCTCACTGTCGTGGCCTCTCTTGTTGCGGAGCACAGGCTCCAGACGCGCAGGCTCAGTAGTTGTGGCTCACGGGCCTAGTTGCTCCGCTGCGTGTGGGATCTTTCCCAGACCAGGGCTCGAACCCGTGTCCTCTGCATTAGCAGGCAGATTCTCAACCACTGCGCCACCAGGGAAGCCCAGAAGGTTATTTCTTACTCTCAGAATTGCACATAGCGGGAGAAGCTTCTTTCAAGACCAGAGAAGATAACCTTCCATTCTTGGTTTTGGGGCTTTGAAAGGAGAAACATTCCTAATTGGCCCACAAGTTCAAGAAGACTGGCTGGAATATTTCCTAGGGGATGTTCAGCTCCGGAAGGGCCAGATGACATCTCAGCAGCCTTAAGAGGGCCCGTCCCCAAATCCTCTGGCTGTGAGGATCCTAGGGGCCGTCTGGTCTCTTTCCCTCTCTCTGGGTGGAACGCTAACTCTTTTCCTAGGGATGGAGAGTCCAGGCCTCCCCATGGGTGTTCAGATTTCAGGGCTCCCTCCTCACACGTGACCCGAGTCCTTTCCATGCAGTAGCCTTGACGGCAGAGAGGGCCCGAGCCCATTGCTTAGTGAGATACTGAGGTGCAGACGGGAGACCCAAGTGCTTACCAGGCATGTCTGGAGGGGGGCGCGGAGGCCAGAATGGAGCCCTTGTCCCCATGCCTCTGCCTGTGGATGCACCGAGTCCTGTAGCATCTTCTGTCCGTGCACCAGTGACAAGCATCTCAGTGGGCAAATCCAAACAGGTGTTTAGTGGTGAAGACTTAAATGCAAGAGCTGAAGCCAGCAGTCATTTCAACCAGCACAGGGAGACCGAGAGCCCCAGAGCAGCCTTGGGAGCTGTCTGCCCCACATGGGCCCGGTTTTCTCGGGGCCTGAGTGTGTCCCCCAGGGTTGTGCAGTCTGGCTTGTTGGTGCTGCTGGCACAGGCTTCAGAGAGCTGCTGTGGCCTCCTGACGAGGGCTGGCCTCTGTGGGGAGCTCTGGGCAGCCCATCTTGTGGGTGGTTCCGTGGCCTGTACACCCCTGGACTCCATCAGCCACCAAGGTCAGATGCCCGGAGGGACAGAGCTGTTTCTGGTGGGCAGGGAGGAAGGGTGTGGTGAGAGACTGTGCAACTACCCCAGGTCCCCTCCTCACCCCCTCGCACGGCTGCTCTGATCGCCCCTTTGCCCCGCTGGGCAGGGCCCTCCCTGCCCAGACCTGTGTGAGGCGGGGGGCCTGGTGCCCTTGGGGGCCTTGTAAGGGGAGGTGGGGAGATGCTTCATAAACAGGGGTGATCGGTCCCCCTCACGTGGGCTGGGGTGACGAAAATCTTGACTTCTGTGAGTTATAATGACTAAGGACCACTGACACCTGTGTGATGCCACACTGTTTAGCCAGTGCCTTCATAAACATTTCTAGTTTGCTCCCCATGGCCCCTTTCAAGGACGTAACAACAGCAGCTAATATTTGTTGAGCAATTACTATGTGCCAGGCACTGCACTAAATGCTTTATGTGCGTTTAAAAAATTTTTCTCCTAAAGGGAACCCTCCTACACAGTACCAACGTGATCTCATTTTCCCCATCATGAGACTGCAGCTCGGAGAGGTTGGCTAGCAAGGTCACAAAGGTGCTGCCCAAGCAGATGGGTTCCAGAGGCCAAGCTCTCACCCCAACCCTCCGGGGCCCCCATCGGCAGCAGGCCCGGAAGGGTGCGGCTCTGTCCCAGTACCAGCTCTGGCTGTCAGCTGAGCAACGCCCCGTCCCCAGCCCGGGGCACGAGCTGATGCCCAAGCGGGTTTCTCGGTGGAGGTTCACTGCAGCTCACTTCCAGGCTGTTTCGTGTCCAGTGGCTGCTCTACTGAATCACCACGACTTTGGTGGCTTAAAGAACAGGACTGTATTCTCCGTAGTTGGCGGTCAGGAGTCCAACACCAGGGTGTCGGCAGGGCCGTGATCCTTCCTGCCTCTTCCAGATCCCGGTGGCTGCCAGCGCTCCTCGGCTGCTGGCCCCTTCACTCCCATCTCTGCATCCGCCTTCGGTCACACTCTGCTCTGTGTGTCTGCCTCTCTCTTATAAGGACACTCGTCATGGCATTTAGGGCTAATCCAAGAGACCCTTAACTTAATCACACACGCATATAAGGTCACACAGGTTCCAGGGATTAGGGTGTGGGTGGGCACGTCAGCCCACGACGCCAGGCGTCCTCTTCGGGCGGCAGGAGTCGGTCCCAGTTCAGACCCAGGGGGCGGTGGGGGCCAGGGATGTGTGCCAGCCCTCTCAGCAAGGGGCAGCCGGCGGAACCAGCATGGTGACGCCCCGCCTTGGGCCTTTCTCCCCTCTCCTCTGTCTGTAGACTCTGAGCCTCGGGACAGGGAGGCACCTTGCGTTGTTTTGCTCTTCTCTTGGCCTCCTGCCTCGCCTTCTCCGGACAAATCCCCCGGGCGCCCTCTGCTTCCTCTCTGCTGATCATACACTTTCTCCTGACTTCTGACCACAGTGCCTCTGCAGCGCTCCCGCCTGGAGCTTGCTGGCAAGGGCCTCTCACCAGGACCTGTCTACGCAGGGAGGGCTGCTGCCAGCCCAAAAGCCCGGTGCGCTGTGCTGGATGGGGGTGGGCGCTTCGGGGGATTGCCCAGAGGTGGAGCTGTAGGCTGTCTCCCTGCTGGGTTTTGCTGAACTCGAGAGAGAGGGGAAGTGGGCCTGTGCTGGCATCGCTGTCCTGCCAGGTACCACCTGGGCTGAATGCAGATGGAGCCCCTTGCGGCCTCACAGGTCCGGCCAGCAGCCTCCTCCCTGGCGGGCAGGCGGGCACTGCTGCCCCAGCCTCTATTGCGAAGACATTTCAGGACCTGCTGCTGTGTGGGCTGCACGAGCGGGAGACAAGGGTCTCCTGTCCTTTCAGCTCATTCCCCACATTTCCCACCCCTCCCACACATCCCAGCACTGCCCTTGGGGCCCTGCATCCCCTTACAGAAGCCACCCCACCTGCCCCCCACACTGCCCGAGCCTCCCTGGGCTGTGCTTGGAGCTGCCTGGGACCTGGGCAGAGGTGGTGGGCATCATGGATTATCCGAGGGGATGAAGGGTCGTGAAGGTCAGGAGGCAGGGTCGGTTCCAGAAGACATCTGCTTCAGGTGGGAAAGCAAATGTCTTCCCTGGTGCCTGGTCCTGGGCCCCAGCTTTTTTCTCCCCATCCTTGTCTCACCATCTCCCCCCATCCCCACCCCGAGCCCTTGTCCCTCCACCGACCAGGTGGTCTCCTCTGTTGCAGAGCAGTGCCCACCGGGGACTTGCCCTCCCTGCCCTGGGACTGAGCGTTTCCAGAGATGAGTAAAGCACTCACTTTGCAGCCACCTCTGCAAACAGGTGGTGCCTACTGAATGTTCTTCAACACTGTGGGGCATAGCCTTCTAAAATAAGGGTGGAACAGAGGTTTCTCAGCCCTTGGAGACTGCCTCACACCCCAGGGGTTTTCCCGGCTCCTTTGGGGACCAGCAGGGGCATGTCCTCCTGGCTGTTCCCGACTCTCCCCCCGTGTCCCGAGCTCCCCGGTCAGCCGCTGCCCCTGGTCCTCTGCTCCCTGAGGAAGTGCCGATTTGTTGGAGGCTTGTCCAATCCTCAGTCACCCTGGAGACCCCTTAAGGATGCCACGGGGCTTCCCTGACCCCCGTCTGGAGCCCCAGCCAGTAGGATGCCTGTGCAGCCCTCCCCGCCTGGAGTGATGGGGTGGGCAGGGGGGCTGGCTGCTCTCAGGGCCCACCATGACCTACATCAGCCTGCTGCCCGGGAGGGAAGGACGCCACACACTGGGGACAGTGCTTGGTCGAGAGTGCGCGCCTGGGTGTGCAAGGACTGTGGGCTTTTAAAAGTGATTTTAGCTTCTTGCCAAGAATGCCACACACTCTTTCTCTCTCTGCCCTCTTACCCTGCAGGAGGCAGGGGGACAGCAGGTGCAGCCGTGAGAGAGGCAGGCGGGGGTAGAGGGGCAGGAATGTCCCAGGTCCCCCGGCTCCTTGACCAGGGCCGGGCGCCTCCCCCATCGGGACCTTAGGATTCCTGTCGGCGCACTGACCCTCCGGGTCCCTGCAGGTGGAAGATCCCGGTTCTGCTGCCCCGACCGCGGGCACCAGCGGGCCCTGAGATGGGGACACAGGATGGCGCTCCCAGGCCGGGCCTCGCGCTGGCCTCGGCTGGGACTAGGACCCTGGCCTCGCCCCACTTCCCCAGGGAGAGGTGCTGTGGGCAAGGGCTTGGGGGGAGCTCTCTAGATCCACGCATGACGACCTGGCCTGCCTGTGCCCGTGCTAGGCCCACCCTAAGGAGGTCAGCAAAGAGTGGAGCTGGCAGGGGCGGGGCGGGTGGAAATTCACGTGGAATTGGCCGGCCTGGGTGCCAGGGCAACACATGTTGGCTTTGGAGCCTGGATGGGGTTTGCTCCAGGCCGTGGGCGGGCGGCAGCTTCAGATGAGCTCCCGGGTCGGGTTTCTCGTTGGCTCTGGGCAGGGCCTTTCACTTTCCTCCCATCTTTTCACCTGCTCTGGCAGGCGGGCCCAGCCAGTGTCGGCCGCTCCGCCCGGTCCTGCGAGCTTCCTGAGCCCGGGGCTGGCTCTCCGACGGCCCGGTCGGCCAGGGTAGCTTCTCCCCTCTCCCTGGGAGCATCTTGCGCGTCTCGGGTGCAGCCGCCAAGTTGCACGCACCCCTGCAGGGAACCGGGAGCCTGCGGGACCTCAGCCCCTGCTTCTCCCGAAGTCGCTTCTGTCCTGTCGTGGGGTGCACCCCTGGATCTTCTTTTTGGTACAATTGTTATGGGACAGAGGAAGGTGAGCCTTGGAAGTGAGGCGGGCACAGGCTTCCCAGCTACCAGGGTTCCCTGTGTCAACAGGTAGCCCCCCCCACGGCACACGTGACAGCAAATCAAATCCTGGGAAATGCGTGCAGTCTCCTCCCAGAACATTTTCTCTCCCGAGTTCCAGCTTCCTTGGTCAGCTCGTTTCTCTTTTTACTGTGAGCTTTACTTATTTATTTACTTTTAAATCCTTCCGATAAGCAGAGGATGTGAAGCCACTTTAAGTTTTTTTCAATAAGAGATGAGGGAGAGGAAGTGGGGTGAGAACTTGGCTAACAGGATCTAGGCTGGGTCTTCAGAACCCTGGGAACCTGAAGCCCGTCCCCTGCCCTCATGTGTTCCCTCTCGCACCTCCTCTCCCTGCCTTTGGTGCCCGGAATCTTGAACTCAGAGAACACTCAGAGGACATTAAATCTGGCGGCTTGAGCCTGGCTGTGCATCAAAGTCACTGGGAAGCTTGTAGTTCCCACCCCGGGGCAGGAGCGGGGATTGGGGTTCGGTTTGGTTAATAAGCTCCCGGGTGATGCTGACACGTCCAGCCCCTGCGCCCCCGGTCCTGTGGCTGGTGTTCGGTCCACATGCCCTAGTGCGGCGCCGGCCTCTCCCCTCTCAGCCGAGGCCGCCGAGCTCCTGCTTCTCCAGGTGGCCATCTGAAGTGGCTACTCACGCCTCCTGGGCTGCCCGCTCCGCTGGGGGTGCTTAACTGTGGGAAGTTCCTTCTCGTGGGCCCTTGTCTGTCCCCCGGAGCTGTACAGAAGGCTTGTGCTTGCCCTTCTCCGGGGTCCCGCCCGTCCTGTCCTCCCCGGTCTACGCACCCCTGCCCCTTCTCAGGCTTGTTAGCTGCCTTCCCCTTGCTGCAGAGCATGAGGGGGGCAGGGGGGAGGGGCCAGGAGTGGGGCAGGGCACCCCAAGCTCGCTGGCAGGGCCAGGGGTGAGCTCTTCCCCCGACGGCACCACCGCCTCATCCCTTTCAGTCTCTTCCAATAACCCTCAGCAGATTGTCCTCATGGAGTGCTTCAGCCCCCCAGCCATGCTTAATTACTGATTATTAATAATTAATTTAGCAAGCACCTTAAATTGTTTCATTAAGTAGTATTTGATAGGTACGGAAGGTACATGCAAGGTATCAAGGTTAATAGAAGGGACCCCACTGAACCCGCGGCCCACCCTGAGGCTGGGCCCTCCCCAGCACGTTGCCTGTGGCCATCCCTGTGCACCCCGGCCTCCTCCGGCAGAGGGGCCCCCCTCCTGGTTGTGTTCTGTCCCTCTTTCCCCTTGGTTTTGCGACGCCGCCGCTCATACGTGGCCCTCAACTGCGTGCTCTGGAGCTGTGCCTGCTTTGAGCCACCTGCAGTGGCGTGTGCTCTGTGTAGCTTTCCGTAGTTTGCATTTCTCTGACGTTCATCTGTGTCATGTTTGTAGCTGTGGTTCATTCATCTTCCCTACTTTATAATCTGTCATTGTGTGAGTACAGTGCACGCATCTGCCCTTTGTTGCCCATTTTTGCCTGTCCTGGACAGATCCTCTGTGGGCGTCTGGACCATCTCGTCCCTCCAGGGCATTTCCCAGGGTGGAATTGCTGGGCCGCGGGGCAAGGGCGGTTTCATCTTTTGAGAAATACATCAGATCTCAGAGCGAGAAGAGCCGTGCTCCTGGCCCGGCCGGGGCCGGTGTGTGGTTTCCTCTGACTGGCCCGGGGAGCAGCCAGGTCTCTGCAGGGGGAGATTCTCAAGCTGAGCGGCAGCCCCAGGCCTGAGCCCACGCGGGCTGTGGAGAGCGGCGGGGCCACCTCACGGCAGAGGAGGGATGAGTGGAGGGTGTGAGCATGCATCTGGGGCTGAGATGCGCTCACAGATCTAATTTACTGCCCTGCTTTTCCGTCCTGGAGCCTCTGCCGTGTGCCTATAAAAAAGATGAATATTTAGCTAAGATCAGGGAAGAAAGGACCAAAAGGCAGGCTTTTGTGTTAGCCGTGGTCCCCGTCCCGGATTTAAGCCTGGCCACATCTGCCCCACTTCCCACAGTCGGGATGAGATCTCTCCTCCCCGGAGCAGGTACCTTGCCTTCCTCTGAGTTTCTCGGCAGCATTTAGGGTCTGTGCGGTAGCCGAGACGCGGTGCTTCCTGCCTGCCCAGACAGTTCTCTTTCCAGATGTGTCTCTTCCCCTCAACCAGACCGGCAGCCCCTTGAGGGCAGGGCCTGTGTTCGTCCTCCACAGTGCCCCCTGCGGCCCCAGGCCTGGTAGAGGCCACTCAGTCAGTACTGTCGTTAACTGACTACTTAATTGGCTGGGTCCACGCCAGCCACGTGCCCCTGCATGTGAGCTGGGGGACAGGCTGCTTTGTCCTTCCCATTCCTAACCGCGTGTCCCTTCCAAAAAGGACATTCCCAGAACCGTATTCCTGGGCGGTTCAGACGTTTTCTACGAGGATTGTAGCTTCATTGTGCAGTGGAGGGGCAGTTCTAGGCCAGGGCTGCATTCCGGGCAGGAGTGTGGCATGGGCTGTGCTCTGGGATCTGCTGCTGGTCACCGTGTCCACTCTGCTGGGAGGGCCTGGAGAGCTGCTCTCCCGGCAGTCCTGCAGGAAAGAAAAATGCCGTCCTGGTCTCCTAGGCTTTCTCGGGCAGCAGGAGGCAAGCGACCCAGAGGGCAGTGAACTATAGCTGTTTAGGAAAAAAATGTAGTGAGTGGATGAAGGGATGAGTGGAGGGTGAATGAATGAATGGATGAATGAGAGGGCAAACAGCCAGTGGCTGCACCAGAGAGAACCCTGGCCGGGAGCCCCAAGGCGTGGGGTTTGCAGCGAACATTTTCCTATTTGTATGACGTTGGAAAAATTGCCTAATGTTTTCTTAGGTCCCTCATCTGTAAAATGGGGCAGAAGCATGTCCTTCCCCAGGGTGGCCAAGGAGACCAAAGGAGATGACGTTTGGGGAGGTGCCTGCTCCCCTCACGTCTGATGTAACCCATCTCAGTGGATGGAAGACTGGCTGTGATGGGCACGTGTGTGTTTCCCCATCGAGTGGGTTATGATTTACAAAGTGCCCACGGATCCTCTCTGCCAGCCTTGGTGACTGCTGGCTATTTGCCGATGGAGAAGGCGGTTCCCCTGCAAGCTGGGTTCGCACTGCAGCCAGAACGTCGCAAATGGTTGCTTTCCCATCGCGCTAGAGTGTGTGAGGCCTGCCGGCTGCTTCCAGCCAGTGGCACCTTCCCGGTCTGCCTGCGCGGGGAGAGCAGGTGCCAGTCCGATTAGCTTTGGGGGCGGGGGTTGCCTCGCTGCTGCAACAGCACTTAATTTGGGGACACCAGCCAGTCCTCTCAGACAGAGACTTGCTAAGGCCATGCCTCACCTTCCAGATTCCCGGGGAGCTGCTGACGTCGAGGAGGGGGGCAGTCATCTGACCCAGGGTCCCACAGCTCCTTGGTCCTCGTGACTTGAAGCTTCCCCAGGGTTGAGGGCACACCCTGCTGCCTCTATCCTTTTATGTCCTCTGCAAGCCCCTGTTGCAAGAACAGTGCCCCTAAGGTCAGAAGGCCTGGGCTCCAATCCCCATCTCTGTCTCCTTAGCACCAGCTGTGTGACTCTGAACCAGTTGCCTGACGTCTCTGAGCTTCACCTCCTGCGTGGTAGTGAGAAGACAGTGATACTTACCTTGAGGGCTTGATGCAGTCACGTGACACTAATGACCATTTACTGAGTGCTTTCCAAGAGTGTCAACACATTACAGATATCATTTCAGCAACACCCCCGAGAAAGAGGTGGTGTGGACCTCCGTTTTATGGAGGGGCAGCTGCAGATCAGAGAGGTTAGGTAACTTGCCCAAGTCGCACAGCTGGTGGTCGCAGGGCCGGTTGGCACCCGGTGGGCGCCTGTGCTCTCCACCACCGCCGTGCTGCTCCTCTTGGTAAATGAGATGACACGTGAAGAGCATCTGGCACGCGGTTGGCTGGATCCGAGTCTGACGCGGCCTGTGGTATTCCTGAGAGATTAGCTGGGGCTTTCTGGGGACCGGAGAGAATGGGGGTGGGGGTAGGGACTGGTAAGCTGGGTCTGTGCTCCCCACCTTCGTCGCAAGCGCTCTGAGAGCGCAGGCGTTGTCGTATTTTTGGTGGCAGCCTGATGACTCCTCCGAGCTCAGCAGGAGGCGTAGGGCGGGGGACTCAGCTCGTTCCGCGGGTTTGTGGAAGTTCTGCGGGCCCAGGCCCAGTCGTGGACGTCGTCTTGGGGTGCCCTCTGCGTCCCTGGGACGGCGGGGGACACCTGAGAACTGTCATGCGGATGGGCCTGCCCAGAGGGAGCACCTGGCCATCCTGCAGCCTCAGGGCACGCACGGGGATGTGGGTGTAACGGGAGCAGGTGCCGAGGCACGTGTGCTGCACTGCAGAGGGGCTGCTCCCTCAGATGTGATGTGATGGGGGTGACTCAGCAGGGGGGCTTCCTGGAGCGGAGGGGCTGCTGAAGCAGGGGCAGAGTGTGGCCAGGAGGGGGAAGGGCATCCTGACCTGGCCACGAGCTCGGTGTATTATCCTGATCAGTGTTGTCCCCTTCGTCGCGTTATCAGAGCATCCTATGTGGGCTGCCCTGCTGGGAGCTGATGACACGCCCGGTCCTGGACCTGTCTCCTGGCGGCTCGCTGGCAAAGGCAGGCGGCCTGATGCCACTTGGGTGAACGTGACCTACAGGCTGTGCGGGGCCGTGAGCGGCAGAGAAGGCTCCAGTCCCTGCGTTTCCCACCTCGTCTCCTCATACCAGGGAGAGACCTCAAATCTGCTGACTCTTTCTCCTCCCGCACCAGGGACACTCCAGGGCTGGTCCCCCACAAGGCAGGCTCAGCCCACTCCTCTCTCTCTGGGTCTGGCCTGCCCTCCTGGTGGGGCTGAAATCGAAAACCTGATCGATTGACGTCTCTGGAACGAATGGCTGTTTTATGGCTCAGGGTCTCCCTGTCCCCAGTCACAGAGAGGGCAGGTCGGCATGGCCCTCGGGCTCCCCTGCAGCGGCCCTGAGTCCACACGGCCAGCTGTTCCTGCTGTGGAGGGCACCGCCGCCAGCATCTGTAGCTCATCCCACTGTATGAATTTTGCAAACAGCCTTCTTCATCATGGTTATGAGCTCGGCGTACGTTGGCTGCAGGTCAGCGTTCCTGTGATGATGGAGGGCTTGCCTGGAAAGCCAGCAGGTTGCATTTCAGAATCTCAGCCTCTTTGGGGATGCTCCCTCCTACCTCCTCTGCCTTCCCACCTCCCGTCCCCTCCCTTCCCCTCTCGTCCTCCAGAGGAAGACTAGAATGTTCCCTCGTTTCTGCATGCTGCTTGCAGGTCACACAGCACTTTCACCTCTCCTGTAGAGAAGATGCGTTATTCGCACTTTACAGGTGAGGAATGGAGGGTCAGAGAGACCCAGGCCAGAGGTTGATGGTTCCAGGCCGCTGAGCTGAGCCCTGGTCCCTAGTCCTGACTCTGTGTCCTTTGCTGTTCTCAACTGGCTTTGCTCCCTCGATCTGGCTGGCATGACACATGCCTTCCCTGGGCCCCGAGCAGAGTCCCCGCCGGCCCCACTGGGGATGTGGGGTTGAGCAGAGTCTGAAGCTGCCAGGGGCCAGCCTGCCTTGTGCTGAATGTGGTTTGGGGCTTTTGTTTGTTCCCACGGTGCCCTTCGTGAATGTCATTGAGTTACGACGGGGCTGGCCTCTTCTGAGCTGGCAGCAAAGCCCAACTCCCCGAAGTCCTCTTCCCCAGAAAACTGTGTCAACCCTGCCATGTCTCGTGGGAGGGCCCTGGCTGGGAGGGGGACTCCTGGGTCTATTAGACCCCAAAGACAGCTGTCCCTTCCCCCTGCTCTGGGCCAAGTCGAATGCCCTCATTTGCCCGCTCAGGAGATGGGGCGAAGATTGCTACGGCTTCAAACCCCCGTCCCTAGTGGAGCACTGGGTGGACCAGTTAGCGTTCAGCTGCTGGCCAGCTTGGGCCGCTGACGGCCACTGGCCCCGGGCGTGCGGGCTGCCCTGTGCCAGGGGCACTTTCATCCCCAGGGAGTTTCCTGCTGCGTTTTCTCCTGGTTCCCCAGAGAGGGTTAGGTAGCGCTGCTGTGCCCTGAGTGGCGGTTTCTCCACAGTCACTGCAGGGTAGGGCAGGGCTGGAGTCAGACGGGGGCTCAACGATTCGTCCCTGCATCTTAGGAGCCCACTGCCAGCCCTTCGAGAAGGGAAGGGGGAGGCCGTGTTTTGGGGGTTCTTTGATGATTTTCCTCTCTCAGCAGCTGTGGCTGGAGCCAGCCCCGGCCTCCACCACAGCCCTGGCCTTTCCCCTGGCGGGCGGTTGAGGCCCCCCTCCCCAGGCATGTCTCCTGCCTGCTGCTCTGTCCCAGAGGACTGAACCCTCCACACCGGGGTTGGAACCCCCTCGGCAGGAGAGAGCTTACCTGTTTCACGTCCTGCCGCCTTTTGAAGCTTATGGTGACTCTGAGCTCTTTTCTTGTCTCCTGGGGAGGAAAGCCAGGGTCATGGAGTCCGTTCCCACGATGATGTCATAGCAATGCAGTCCCCCTCCTTCCTCCCACCTCTCAGGACCGGGGCTTTGCCTAGCAGCCGTTTGGTAGCATCCGTGTGGTCATCGTTGCTTCTTGTTGAGCTCCACAGGGGTGTGGCCCTACACTGAGTGCCTCACCTGGTTCTCATGGGGGCCCTGCAATGTCGTTACTGTCGTTCCATTTTATAATTAATTCCACGGCAGGTGAAACTGGGGCTAAGAGAGGTTAAGTAACTTCCCCACCGACACACAGCTGATACGTGAGGGTGTAAGCCCAGGGCTGCCAGGATTCAAACCTGGTGCTCCTCACAATACCCCATGCCAAAGCGCTGTGCTGCTGTGTTTAACACGAGCATACTATTAACTCCTAAATTCCTAAATTTAAAACATATGTATGCATACGTGTCTGACTGCGTATGACAGGAGGGACATCCCAAAAAGGCGAACCAAGGAAGTGGCTCAGGAGAAATGGGCTGCGTGAGTTCTGAACAATTTTTTTTTTTTTAATTTTTTATTTTTGGCTGTGTTGGGTCTTCGTTGCAGTGAAGAGGCTTCTCACTGCGGTGGCTGCTCTTGTTGCGGAGCATGGGCTCTAGGCGTGCAGGCTTCAGTAGTTGTGGCACACGGGCTCAGCAGTTGTGGCTCGTGGGCTCTAGAGCGCAGGCTCAGTAGTTGCGGCGCACGGGCTTAGTTGCTCCGCACGGGCTTAGTTGCTCCACAGCGTGTGGGATCTTCCTGGACCAGGGCTTGAACCCGTGTCCCCTGCATTGGCAGGCGGATTCTTAACCACTGCGCCATCAGGGCCTGGGTTTCTTCCTTGTAGCTGGGAGGCCGGGCGCCGGGGCTCTGACCTTACACCAGTGATCTCACCCGGTCCTGGCCCGCGTGGAAGGGCTGGCCCGGCCAGTGTGCTCAGCAGGGCTGGGAGGCAGTTGGCACTGCCAGCCTGGGGCCCTGCTGTGTCACTCACTCAGGATAGAATGGAATGCTGCTGGCCGGGCTGTGGAGGGCAGAGTCCCGTCCCCTGCCCCCTCCTCACCGTGGCCACCGCGCAGCTGCTGAGTCGGGGCCCTGGCAGGCTGGGGGCTGTGCCTGGGGCAGGAGGGGCTCTCCATTCTAGACCCGGACACCTCCCTCTTCCTCTGGGCAGGGAGTAGCCCTGATCCAGGGAGAGAGCGTTTTGCTGTCCTGCCCTCTTGCCTCCCTGCCCCTCTGGTGTCCCCAGGCCAGCTTCAGGGGTCTCCCTCTCAGGCCTCCTTGGTCCCCTGGGGATGGGACCGCTTGGGAGCAGGCAGGGAGGGGCCCCATCAAGAGCCCCTCTTACCCAGCCCTGAGCCAGGGTGGGGGCCAGCCTGGGAGGGGCTCTTCCCCGTGGCCTGGTTGGGGTGGGTGTGGCCGAGGCCCGAGGCCTGGGTATGCCTCCTGCCTGGTGGCCTGGCACTCCGGGGTTGCCGACCCCCTGCCCCTCTGCGCTGAGCCCCCTGCCCACCGCCTGCACCGAGCATTCCCAGCCCCCAGAACGGGGACATGGCTGCTCGGCTCCCACGGTGAGCTCTGGGCGGAGCCTGGACGTCTTCTCCTCCTTTGCCCACCAGGTCCCAAGGACGGGGCTGTCCCTGCCCTTCTCTGTGCTCAGCTGACGGCACAGGACAAACAAGGGGCTCTAGTGGTCAGCAGGTTGAGGGGCAGGCTGCGGCAGGGGTGCCCTGGTCACCCTGAAGGTGCCACAAGGGCACGGGGGCCCTCGTTGAGTGTGCGTGTGATCTCCTGCGCTGGTCCTTTGCGCTGCTTCTTCCCTCCCGGAATATCCAGCAGCACTGACAGCTGGGCATCCCGTGTCCCTCCGCGGTGGCTGCTCCCTGAACCCTGCCCGCGTTCCTGGGGCAATGGGAGGGTGTCCTTAGAGGCGGGACCATGGCGGGAACAGTGCAGGGGGCAGAGAGTCCCTGGGCTCCGGGCCCCACCTCCGAGTCAGCCAGAGGGTGCTGGGCTGTGGGTGGACCGGTGTGCCGGGGGATGAGGGCTCAGGATGGGCCTTAAAACCCAAAGTAGAGAAGATCACCCAATACAGAGTCATCCCTCAAGCCTGTCCTAGGGATGCTCTAGTTTTCCATGAGTTTTTCCACCTTTTTCCTGCCTACGTTACTGCATAGTGGCTGAGCTCTGCACCTCGTTTTCTGCTGGTCTAACCCGCGGTGCTTCCACGCCACTGTCACGGGCCCCTGCGTGGAGGTCTCCTGTGGGCCAGGCACGGAGCTGGCCTCGCTCCTATGGCCCCACCGAATCCCCGTCACAGCCAGGAGGCAGGGCTGCCCTCGTCCTTCTTCAGGAGGCTCAGAGGAGCTGAGGGACCAGCTTGGCTTCACTGATGGCCGCACCGGCTCTGTCTGGCTGAGGCCGCCCTGCTCCCGCATCCCTAGACGCCAGTCCTGAGCTGAGGAGATAGGGCCCTCGGCTAAGCCGCTTAGCGCCGCACTGGGTCACAGCCAGCCGGGGCTGGGGGGCACGGCAGTGCGGGGAGCAGCAGGCTTCAGGCCCTGCCTCTGCCACCCTCCTCCACTCCCTCCCCTTGGCCACCTTGCCCAGGCCTGGCTGAGGAGGGACACGAAGGCCCCACTGATTTCCTGTCTCCTCTGATACAGGCTCTCAGGCCCCGTGGCCTCTAAGGGGCGGTAGGGCGGCAGGAGGTGACTGAGCTCAAGACCGCTGCCTCTGGGAAGCCTTCTGTGATTGAGCTACCCTCGTCGGCTGTCCTGGGGCCCCGCTGTCCCCACATGCCCTCTGGTTCTGCCCTCCTGGGAGCCGAAGCCTTGCTGGCCAGGCCTGGCTGGTCGACCATAAGCACCTGGCGACGTCCACTTTGAGGGACCCTGCTCTCATGCCGCACCAGCCCTGCTGTCCCCGGTGCAGCAGGCACACAGCATCGGTCCCACCAGATGGTGAGCCCCCCGCTGCTCCCTGAAGGGGACCATCTGGCTGATGGGCTCTTTAGTCATGGGTGTGAGAGCTTGGGTAATGGAGGGGAAAGGGGTAGCAGGAGCCAAATCTTGCTGTTGGACAGCAGAGAAGGCTCTGGAACCTTCTCCCTGTGTGTGTGTCTGGGCTCTTCCTCCCTTCCCCCTCCTGAGGTCAGCCGACCCAGCTCTGTCTCTCGGCATCCGGCCACACTCCTGGGGCCAGGCCTCCCCCTCCCTGGGCTTCGCTTCCCAACTGCATGGGCATCCAGTCTTTCCAGGCTTCTGGAGAAGACAGGTCTGTGCACAGCAGCCCAGCTCACCTGGGTGTGAGTTCCTGGGATGGAGGGAGAACAGACCTCCCCGAGTCCCCCTCCAGCCGGGCAGGCTCTGCTCCTCTGCCTTCCGCTGGCAGCGCCCGGTTCTGGAACTCGGCACCGCTCTGACCGGACCATCCCGGGGCGGCCAAGCCAGCGAGCAGGTGCCTGGACCAAGGCACGTTTCTCGCACCTGCCAGCCAGCGGGACAGCCCCGGAAGGTGCCAGGCCCGTTTCTCGTTCTCGGGACACTGCCAGAGGGAGGCGCCCAGAGGTGCAGCAAAGACAGACGGATGTTCTCAAAGCTGCCCCACCCTGAAAACGGGGAGGCAAGGTGGACTCCTGCCAAGAGAGAGAAACGCTTTCCAGTTTTCTTTCTCTCAAACCTCTTTTGAATGTCCCTAAGGAGGGAAGCACGTAGAGCGGGAGCCTAGCTGTGTGGGAGGCGAAGGGCGTAAGGTGAGGCCCGGTGACCGTGGACCACCTGTAACCGGGAAGGAAGGGCTGGCTGTCGCCTGTCCTCTCCACGTTTCTTCCTTGCGCTGTGTTGGTGGAACCTGCGCTCCTGGAACAGTCATAAGGGGTGATGGGGGCCTAGGCTGCTTCTCCCAACCCCCAAACATCCTTTGTTCACGGTGCAGGGGATGGGACCGTGGCGTGCAGCCGGCACGGGCAGTTCTGTGTCTGTGGGTGCACTCCTGTGGTGGGGGGAGGTCACCCGGGTCGTGGGCTGCAGTCCCTGCTGGGCAGACCTGGGCAGTCTCCTCAAAGTCCAGGGAGGACCAGGGCTGCTCACCCTGCCCTGACGTCCCCTCCTTCTCCCAGCTCCAGTGCCTCCCTCCCTAGGGCCCTTGGGGCAGGGGGACTGCAGCTCTTCTGGCAGAAGGGCTTGAGCCCCGTTTACTCCGAGGACGCGCCCTGCAGGGGAGACGAAAGGCAGATGGACATCTGCAGAATTTCCCACCTGAGAAGGGTTCCAAGCCCGTGCCTTTCTCGGCGCCAGGGAACAGTAGCCCAATTGTTCCAGACCCACGTTATCTTGGTCACGGCACCCGCATACTTCTGGACCGCCACCCTCCAATTCCTGGGCCTAATAATGGCCTTGTTCCGGGCACGGTTGAGCAAAGCCCTGTTGGTGGCTGTTCAGAGCAGCCCCGGCGACGCTCCCAGCTCCCCCTCCGTGCGCCGCCCGGCCGTCCTGGCAGCCCAGCCCTCAGGGAGGCTCACAAAGGTGGCGCTGGGCTGGCGGTGAGTGGGGCTCTGCTCCTGGGGGCACAGGGAGGCTGAGCACGGTCAGTGGGCAGTGGAGGCCTGGGTGAAGTGCGGGCAGTCTCCAGTCTGTGGTGTGTTTATAGCTCCTGGACTGAGGGGGGGGGGTGGGGGGGGGGGGGGGGGGGGGGGGGGGGGGGGGGGGGGGGGGGGGGGGGGGGGGGGGGGGGGGGGGGGGGGGGGGGGTGGGGGGGGGGGGGGGGGGGGGGGGGGGGGGGGGGGGGGGGGGGGGGGGGGGGGGGGGGGGGGGGGGTGGGGGGGGGGGGGGGGGGGGGGGGGGGGGGGGGGGGGGGGGGGGGGGGGGGGGGGGGGGGGGGGGGGGGGGGGGGGGGGGGGGGGGGGGGGGGGGGGGGGGGGGGGGGGGGGGGGGGGGGGGGGGGGGGGGGGGGGGGGGGGGGGGGGGGGGGGGGGGGGGGGGGGGGGGGGGGGGGGGGGGGGGGGGGGGGGGGGGGGGGGGGGGGGGGGGGGGGGGGGGGGGGGGGGGGGGGGGGGGGGGGGGGGGGGGGGGGGGGGGGGGGGGGGGGGGGGGGGGGGGGGGGGGGGGGGGGGGGGGGGGGGGGGGGGGGGGGGGGGGGGGGGGGGGGGGGGGGGGGGGGGGGGGGGGGGGGGGGGGGGGGGGGGGGGGGGGGGGGGGGGGGGGGGGGGGGGGGGGGGGGGGGGGGGGGGGGGGGGGGGGGGGGGGGGGGGGGGGGGGGGGGGGGGGGGGGGGGGGGGGGGGGGGGGGGGGGGGGGGGGGGGGGGGGGGGGGGGGGGGGGGGGGGGGGGGGGGGGGGGGGGGGGGGGGGGGGGGGGTGGGGGGGGGGGGGGGGGGGGGGGGGGGGGGGGGGGGGGGGGGGGGGGGGGGGGGGGGGGGGGGGGGGGGGGGGGGGGGGGGGGGGGGGGGGGGGGGGGGGGGGGGGGGGGGGGGGGGGGGGGGGGGGGGGGGGGGGGGGGGGGGGGGGGGGGGGGGGGGGGGGGGGGGGGGGGGGGGGGGGGGGGGGGGGGGGGGGGGGGGGGGGGGGGGGGGGGGGGGGGGGGGGGGGGGGGGGGGGGGGGGGGGGGGGGGGGGGGGGGGGGGGGGGGGGGGGGGGGGGGGGGGGGGGGGGGGGGGGGGGGGGGGGGGGGGGGGGGGGGGGGGGGGGGGGGGGGGGGGGGGGGGGGGGGGGGGGGGGTGGGGGGGGGGGGGGGGGGGGGGGGGGGGGGGGGGGGGGGGGGGGGGGGGGGGGGGGGGGGGGGGGGGGGGGGGGGGGGGGGGGGGGGGGGGGGGGGGGGGGGGGGGGGGGGGGGGGGGGGGGGGGGGGGGGGGGGGGGGGGGGGGGGGGGGGGGGGGGGGGGGGGGGGGGGGGGGGGGGGGGGGGGGGGGGGGGGGGGGGGGGGGGGGGGGGGGGGGGGGGGGGGGGGGGGGGGGGGGGGGGGGGGGGGGGGGGGGGGGGGGGGGGGGGGGGGGGGGGGGGGGGGGGGGGGGGGGGGGGGGGGGGGGGGGGGGGGGGGGGGGGGGGGGGGGGGGGGGGGGGGGGGGGGGGGGGGGGGGGGGGGGGGGGGGGGGGGGGGGGGGGGGGGGGGGGGGGGGGGGGGGGGGGGGGGGGGGGGGGGGGGGGGGGGGGGGGGGGGGGGGGGGGGGGGGGGGGGGGGGGGGGGGGGGGGGGGGGGGGGGGGGGGGGGGGGGGGGGGGGGGTGGGGGGGGGGGGGGGGGGGGGGGGGGGGGGGGGGGGGGGGGGGGGGGGGGGGGGGGGGGGGGGGGGGGGGGGGGGGGGGGGGGGGGGGGGGGGGGGGGGGGGGGGGGGGGGGGGGGGGGGGGGGGGGGGGGGGGGGGGGGGGGGGGGGGGGGGGGGGGGGGGGGGGGGGGGGGGGGGGGGGGGGGGGGGGGGGGGGGGGGGGGGGGGGGGGGGGGGGGGGGGGGGGGGGGGGGGGGGGGGGGGGGGGGGGGGGGGGGGGGGGGGGGGGGGGGGGGGGGGGGGGGGGGGGGGGGGGGGGGGGGGGGGGGGGGGGGGGGGGGGGGGGGGGGGGGGGGGGGGGGGGGGGGGGGGGGGGGGGGGGGGGGGGGGGGTGGGGGGGGGGGGGGGGGGGGGGGGGGGGGGGGGGGGGGGGGGGGGGGGGGGGGGGGGGGGGGGGGGGGGGGGGGGGGGGGGGGGGGGGGGGGGGGGGGGGGGGGGGGGGGGGGGGGGGGGGGGGGGGGGGGGGGGGGGGGGGGGGGGGGGGGGGGGGGGGGGGGGGGGGGGGGGGGGGGGGGGGGGGGGGGGGGGGGGGGGGGGGGGGGGGGGGGGGGGGGGGGGGGGGGGGGGGGGGGGGGGGGGGGGGGGGGGGGGGGGGGGGGGGGGGGGGGGGGGGGGGGGGGGGGGGGGGGGGGGGGGGGGGGGGGGGGGGGGGGGGGGGGGGGGGGGGGGGGGGGGGGGGGGGGGGGGGGGGGGGGGGGGGGGGGGGGGGGGGGGGGGGTGGGGGGGGGGGGGGGGGGGGGGGGGGGGGGGGGGGGGGGGGGGGGGGGGGGGGGGGGGGGGGGGGGGGGGGGGGGGGGGGGGGGGGGGGGGGGGGGGGGGGGGGGGGGGGGGGGGGGGGGGGGGGGGGGGGGGGGGGGGGGGGGGGGGGGGGGGGGGGGGGGGGGGGGGGGGGGGGGGGGGGGGGGGGGGGGGGGGGGGGGGGGGGGGGGGGGGGGGGGGGGGGGGGGGGGGGGGGGGGGGGGGGGGGGGGGGGGGGGGGGGGGGGGGGGGGGGGGGGGGGGGGGGGGGGGGGGGGGGGGGGGGGGGGGGGGGGGGGGGGGGGGGGGGGGGGGGGGGGGGGGGGGGGGGGGGGGGGGGGGGGGGGGGGGGGGGGGGGGGGGGGGGGGGGGGGGGGGGGGGGGGGGGGGGGGGGGGGGGGGGGGGGGGGGGGGGGGGGGGGGGGGGGGGGGGGGGGGGGGGGGGGGGGGGGGGGGGGGGGGGGGGGGGGGGGGGGGGGGGGGGGGGGGGGGGGGGGGGGGGGGGGGGGGGGGGGGGGGGGGGGGGGGGGGGGGGGGGGGGGGGGGGGGGGGGGGGGGGGGGGGGGGGGGGGGGGGGGGGGGGGGGGGGGGGGGGGGGGGGGGGGGGGGGGGGGGGGGGGGGGGGGGGGGGGGGGGGGGGGGGGGGGGGGGGGGGGGGGGGGGGGGGGGGGGGGGGGGGGGGGGGGGGGGGGGGGGGGGGGGGGGGGGGGGGGGGGGGGGGGGGGGGGGGGGGGGGGGGGGGGGGGGGGGGGGGGGGGGGGGGGGGGGGGGGGGGGGGGGGGGGGGGGGGGGGGGGGGGGGGGGGGGGGGGGGGGGGGGGGGGGGGGGGGGGGGGGGGGGGGGGGGGGGGGGGGGGGGGGGGGGGGGGGGGGGGGGGGGGGGGGGGGGGGGGGGGGGGGGGGGGGGGGGGGGGGGGGGGGGGGGGGGGGGGGGGGGGGGGGGGGGGGGGGGGTGGGGGGGGGGGGGGGGGGGGGGGGGGGGGGGGGGGGGGGGGGGGGGGGGGGGGGGGGGGGGGGGGGGGGGGGGGGGGGGGGGGGGGGGGGGGGGGGGGGGGGGGGGGGGGGGGGGGGGGGGGGGGGGGGGGGGGGGGGGGGGGGGGGGGGGGGGGGGGGGGGGGGGGGGGGGGGGGGGGGGGGGGGGGGGGGGGGGGGGGGGGGGGGGGGGGGGGGGGGGGGGGGGGGGGGGGGGGGGGGGGGGGGGGGGGGGGGGGGGGGGGGGGGGGGGGGGGGGGGGGGGGGGGGGGGGGGGGGGGGGGGGGGGGGGGGGGGGGGGGGGGGGGGGGGGGGGGGGGGGGGGGGGGGGGGGGGGGGGGGGGGGGGGGGGGGGGGGGGGGGGGGGGGGGGGGGGGGGGGGGGGGGGGGGGGGGGGGGGGGGGGGGGGGGGGGGGGGGGGGGGGGGGGGGGGGGGGGGGGGGGGGGGGGGGGGGGGGGGGGGGGGGGGGGGGGGGGGGGGGGGGGGGGGGGGGGGGGGGGGGGGGGGGGGGGGGGGGGGGGGGGGGGGGGGGGGGGGGGGGGGGGGGGGGGGGGGGGGGGGGGGGGGGGGGGGGGGGGGGGGGGGGGGGGGGGGGGGGGGGGGGGGGGGGGGGGGGGGGGGGGGGGGGGGGGGGGGGGGGGGGGGGGGGGGGGGGGGGGGGGGGGGGGGGGGGGGGGGGGGGGGGGGGGGGGGGGGGGGGGGGGGGGGGGGGGGGGGGGGGGGGGGGGGGGGGGGGGGGGGGGGGGGGGGGGGGGGGGGGGGGGGGGGGGGGGGGGGGGGGGGGGGGGGGGGGGGGGGGGGGGGGGGGGGGGGGGGGGGGGGGGGGGGGGGGGGGGGGGGGGGGGGGGGGGGGGGGGGGGGGGGGGGGGGGGGGGGGGGGGGGGGGGGGGGGGGGGGGGGGGGGGGGGGGGGGGGGGGGGGGGGGGGGGGGGGGGGGGGGGGGGGGGGGGGGGGGGGGGGGGGGGGGGGGGGGGGGGGGGGGGGGGGGGGGGGGGGGGGGGGGGGGGGGGGGGGGGGGGGGGGGGGGGGGGGGGGGGGGGGGGGGGGGGGGGGGGGGGGGGGGGGGGGGGGGGGGGGGGGGGGGGGGGGGGGGGGGGGGGGGGGGGGGGGGGGGGGGGGGGGGGGGGGGGGGGGGGGGGGGGGGGGGGGGGGGGGGGGGGGGGGGGGGGGGGGGGGGGGGGGGGGGGGGGGGGGGGGGGGGGGGGGGGGGGGGGGGGGGGGGGGGGGGGGGGGGGGGGGGGGGGGGGGGGGGGGGGGGGGGGGGGGGGGGGGGGGGGGGGGGGGGGGGGGGGGGGGGGGGGGGGGGGGGGGGGGGGGGGGGGGGGGGGGGGGGGGGGGGGGGGGGGGGGGGGGGGGGGGGGGGGGGGGGGGGGGGGGGGGGGGGGGGGGGTGGGGGGGGGGGGGGGGGGGGGGGGGGGGGGGGGGGGGGGGGGGGGGGGGGGGGGGGGGGGGGGGGGGGGGGGGGGGGGGGGGGGGGGGGGGGGGGGGGGGGGGGGGGGGGGGGGGGGGGGGGGGGGGGGGGGGGGGGGGGGGGGGGGGGGGGGGGGGGGGGGGGGGGGGGGGGGGGGGGGGGGGGGGGGGGGGGGGGGGGGGGGGGGGGGGGGGGGGGGGGGGGGGGGGGGGGGGGGGGGGGGGGGGGGGGGGGGGGGGGGGGGGGGGGGGGGGGGGGGGGGGGGGGGGGGGGGGGGGGGGGGGGGGGGGGGGGGGGGGGGGGGGGGGGGGGGGGGGGGGGGGGGGGGGGGGGGGGGGGGGGGGGGGGGGGGGGGGGGGGGGGGGGGGGGGGGGGGGGGGGGGGGGGGGGGGGGGGGGGGGGGGGGGGGGGGGGGGGGGGGGGGGGGGGGGGGGGGGGGGGGGGGGGGTGGGGGGGGGGGGGGGGGGGGGGGGGGGGGGGGGGGGGGGGGGGGGGGGGGGGGGGGGGGGGGGGGGGGGGGGGGGGGGGGGGGGGGGGGGGGGGGGGGGGGGGGGGGGGGGGGGGGGGGGGGGGGGGGGGGGGGGGGGGGGGGGGGGGGGGGGGGGGGGGGGGGGGGGGGGGGGGGGGGGGGGGGGGGGGGGGGGGGGGGGGGGGGGGGGGGGGGGGGGGGGGGGGGGGGGGGGGGGGGGGGGGGGGGGGGGGGGGGGGGGGGGGGGGGGGGGGGGGGGGGGGGGGGGGGGGGGGGGGGGGGGGGGGGGGGGGGGGGGGGGGGGGGGGGGGGGGGGGGGGGGGGGGGGGGGGGGGGGGGGGGGGGGGGGGGGGGGGGGGGGGGGGGGGGGGGGGGGGGGGGGGGGGGGGGGGGGGGGGGGGGGGGGGGGGGGGGGGGGGGGGGGGGGGGGGGGGGGGGGGGGGGGGGGGGGGGGGGGGGGGGGGGGGGGGGGGGGGGGGGGGGGGGGGGGGGGGGGGGGGGGGGGGGGGGGGGGGGGGGGGGGGGGGGGGGGGGGGGGGGGGGGGGGGGGGGGGGGGGGGGGGGGGGGGGGGGGGGGGGGGGGGGGGGGGGGGGGGGGGGGGGGGGGGGGGGGGGGGGGGGGGGGGGGGGGGGGGGGGGGGGGGGGGGGGGGGGGGGGGGGGGGGGGGGGGGGGGGGGGGGGGGGGGGGGGGGGGGGGGGGGGGGGGGGGGGGGGGGGGGGGGGGGGGGGGGGGGGGGGGGGGGGGGGGGGGGGGGGGGGGGGGGGGGGGGGGGGGGGGGGGGGGGGGGGGGGGGGGGGGGGGGGGGGGGGGGGGGGGGGGGGGGGGGGGGGGGGGGGGGGGGGGGGGGGGGGGGGGGGGGGGGGGGGGGGGGGGGGGGGGGGGGGGGGGGGGGGGGGGGGGGGGGGGGGGGGGGGGGGGGGGGGGGGGGGGGGGGGGGGGGGGGGGGGGGGGGGGGGGGGGGGGGGGGGGGGGGGGGGGGGGGGGGGGGGGGGGGGGGGGGGGGGGGGGGGGGGGGGGGGGGGGGGGGGGGGGGGGGGGGGGGGGGGGGGGGGGGGGGGGGGGGGGGGGGGGGGGGGGGGGGGGGGGGGGGGGGGGGGGGGGGGGGGGGGGGGGGGGGGGGGGGGGGGGGGGGGGGGGGGGGGGGGGGGGGGGGGGGGGGGGGGGGGGGGGGGGGGGGGGGGGGGGGGGGGGGGGGGGGGGGGGGGGGGGGGGGGGGGGGGGGGGGGGGGGGGGGGGGGGGGGGGGGGGGGGGGGGGGGGGGGGGGGGGGGGGGGGGGGGGGGGGGGGGGGGGGGGGGGGGGGGGGGGGGGGGGGGGGGGGGGGGGGGGGGGGGGGGGGGGGGGGGGGGGGGGGGGGGGGGGGGGGGGGGGGGGGGGGGGGGGGGGGGGGGGGGGGGGGGGGGGGGGGGGGGGGGGGGGGGGGGGGGGGGGGGGGGGGGGGGGGGGGGGGGGGGGGGGGGGGGGGGGGGGGGGGGGGGGGGGGGGGGGGGGGGGGGGGGGGGGGGGGGGGGGGGGGGGGGGGGGGGGGGGGGGGGGGGGGGGGGGGGGGGGGGGGGGGGGGGGGGGGGGGGGGGGGGGGGGGGGGGGGGGGGGGGGGGGGGGGGGGGGGGGGGGGGGGGGGGGGGGGGGGGGGGGGGGGGTGGGGGGGGGGGGGGGGGGGGGGGGGGGGGGGGGGGGGGGGGGGGGGGGGGGGGGGGGGGGGGGGGGGGGGGGGGGGGGGGGGGGGGGGGGGGGGGGGGGGGGGGGGGGGGGGGGGGGGGGGGGGGGGGGGGGGGGGGGGGGGGGGGGGGGGGGGGGGGGGGGGGGGGGGGGGGGGGGGGGGGGGGGGGGGGGGGGGGGGGGGGGGGGGGGGGGGGGGGGGGGGGGGGGGGGGGGGGGGGGGGGGGGGGGGGGGGGGGGGGGGGGGGGTGGGGGGGGGGGGGGGGGGGGGGGGGGGGGGGGGGGGGGGGGGGGGGGGGGGGGGGGGGGGGGGGGGGGGGGGGGGGGGGGGGGGGGGGGGGGGGGGGGGGGGGGGGGGGGGGGGGGGGGGGGGGGGGGGGGGGGGGGGGGGGGGGGGGGGGGGGGGGGGGGGGGGGGGGGGGGGGGGGGGGGGGGGGGGGGGGGGGGGGGGGGGGGGGGGGGGGGGGGGGGGGGGGGGGGGGGGGGGTGGGGGGGGGGGGGGGGGGGGGGGGGGGGGGGGGGGGGGGGGGGGGGGGGGGGGGGGGGGGGGGGGGGGGGGGGGGGGGGGGGGGGGGGGGGGGGGGGGGGGGGGGGGGGGGGGGGGGGGGGGGGGGGGGGGGGGGGGGGGGGGGGGGGGGGGGGGGGGGGGGGGGGGGGGGGGGGGGGGGGGGGGGGGGGTGGGGGGGGGGGGGGGGGGGGGGGGGGGGGGGGGGGGGGGGGGGGGGGGGGGGGGGGGGGGGGGGGGGGGGGGGGGGGGGGGGGGGGGGGGGGGGGGGGGGGGGGGGGGGGGGGGGGGGGGGGGGGGGGGGGGGTGGGGGGGGGGGGGGGGGGGGGGGGGGGGGGGGGGGGGGGGGGGGGGGGGGGGGGGGGGGGGGGGGTGGGGGGGGGGGGGGGGGGGGGGGGGGGGGGGGGGGGGGGGGGGGGGGGGGGGGGGGGGGGGGGGGGGGGGGGGGGGGGGGGGGGGGGGGGGGGGGGGGGGGGGGGGGGGGGGGGGGGGGGGGGGGGGGGGGGGGGGGGGGGGGGGGGGGGGGGGGGGGGGGGGGGGGGGGGGGGGGGGGGGGGGGGGGGGGGGGGGGGGGGGGGGGGGGGGGGGGGGGGGGGGGGGGGGGGGGGGGGGGGGGGGGGGGGGGGGGGGGGGGGGGGGGGGGGGGGGGGGGGGGGGGGGGGGGGGGGGGGGGGGGGGGGGGGGGGGGGGGGGGGGGGGGGGGGGGGGGGGGGGGGGGGGGGGGGGGGGGGGGTGGGGGGGGGGGGGGGGGGGGGGGGGGGGGGGGGGGGGGGGGGGGGGGGGGGGGGGGGGGGGGGGGGGGGGGGGGGGGGGGGGGGGGGGGGGGGGGGGGGGGGGGGGGGGGGGGGGGGGGGGGGGGGGGGGGGGGGGGGGTGGGGGGGGGGGGGGGGGGGGGGGGGGGGGGGGGGGGGGGGGGGGGGGGGGGGGGGGGGGGGGGGGGGGGGGGGGGGGGGGGGGGGGGGGGGGGGGGGGGGGGGGGGGGGGGGGGGGGGGGGGGGGGGGGGGGGGGGGGGGGGGGGGGGGGGGGGGGGGGGGGGGGGGGGGGGGGGGGGGGGGGGGGGGGGGGGGGGGGGGGGGGGGGGGGGGGGGGGGGGGGGGGGGGGGGGGGGGGGGGGGGGGGGGGGGGGGGGGGGGGGGGGGGGGGGGGGGGGGGGGGGGGGGGGGGGGGGGGGGGGGGGGGGGGGGGGGGGGGGGGGGGGGGGGGGGGGGGGGGGGGGGGGGGGGGGGGGGGGGGGGGGGGGGGGGGGGGGGGGGGGGGGGGGGGGGGGGGGGGGGGGGGGGGGGGGGTGGGGGGGGGGGGGGGGGGGGGGGGGGGGGGGGGGGGGGGGGTGGGGGGGGGGGGGGGGGGGGGGGGGGGGGGGGGGGGGGGGGGGGGGGGGGGGGGGGGGGGGGGGGGGGGGGGGGGGGGGGGGGGGGGGGGGGGGGGGGGGGGGGGGGGGGGGGGGGGGGGGGGGGGGGGGGGGGGGGGGGGGGGGGGGGGGGGGGGGGGGGGGGGGGGGGGGGGGGGGGGGGGGGGGGGGGGGGGGGGGGGGGGGGGGGGGGGGGGGGGGGGGGGGGGGGGGGGGGGGGGGGGGGGGGGGGGGGGGGGGGGGGGGGGGGGGGGGGGGGGGGGGGGGGGGGGGGGGGGGGGGGGGGGGGGGGGGGGGGGGGGGGGGGGGGGGGGGGGGGGGGGGGGGGGGGGGGGGGGGGGGGGGGGGGGGGGGGGGGGGGGGGGGGGGGGGGGGGTGGGGGGGGGGGGGGGGGGGGGGGGGGGGGGGGGGGGGGGGGGGGGGGGGGGGGGGGGGGGGGGGGGGGGGGGGGGGGGGGGGGGGGGGGGGGGGGGGGGGGGGGGGGGGGGGGGGGGGGGGGGGGGGGGGGGGGGGGGGGGGGGGGGGGGGGGGGGGGGGGGGGGGGTGGGGGGGGGGGGGGGGGGGGGGGGGGGGGGGGGGGGGGGGGGGGGGGGGGGGGGGGGGGGGGGGGGGGGGGGGGGGGGGGGGGGGGGGGGGGGGGGGGGGGGGGGGGGGGGGGGGGGGGGGGGGGGGGGGGGGGGGGGGGGGGGGGGGGGGGGGGGGGGGGGGGGGGGGGGGGGGGGGGGGGGGGGGGGGGGGGGGGGGGGGGGGGGGGGGGGGGGGGGGGGGGGGGGGGGGGGGGGGGGGGGGGGGGGGGGGGGGGGGGGGGGGGGGGTGGGGGGGGGGGGGGGGGGGGGGGGGGGGGGGGGGGGGGGGGGGGGGGGGGGGGGGGGGGGGGGGGGGGGGGGGGGGGGGGGGGGGGGGGGGGGGGGGGGGGGGGGGGGGGGGGGGGGGGGGGGGGGGGGGGGGGGGGGGGGGGGGGGGGGGGGGGGGGGGGGGGGGGGGGGGGGGGGGGGGGGGGGGGGGGGGGGGGGGGGGGTGGGGGGGGGGGGGGGGGGGGGGGGGGGGGGGGGGGGGGGGGGGGGGGGGGGGGGGGGGGGGGGGGGGGGGGGGGGGGGGGGGGGGGGTGGGGGGGGGGGGGGGGGGGGGGGGGGGGGGGGGGGGGGGGGGGGGGGGGGGGGGGGGGGGGGGGGGGGGGGGGGGGGGGGGGGGGGGGGGGGGGGGGGGGGGGGGGGGGGGGGGGGGGGGGGGGGGGGGGGGGGGTGGGGGGGGGGGGGGGGGGGGGGGGGGGGGGGGGGGGGGGGGGGGGGGGGGGGGGGGGGGGGGGGGGGGGGGGGGGTGGGGGGGGGGGGGGGGGGGGGGGGGGGGGGGGGGGGGGGGGGGGGGGGGGGGGGGGGGGGGGGGGGGGGGGGGGGGGGGGGGGGGGGGGGGGGGGGGTGGGGGGGGGGGGGGGGGGGGGGGGGGGGGGGGGGGGGGGGGGGGGGGGGGGGGGGGGGGGGGGGGGGGGGGGGGGGGGGGGGGGGGGGGGGGGGGGGGGGGGGGGGGGGGGGGGGGGGGGGGGGGGGGGGGGGGGGGGGGGGGGGGGGGGGGGGGGGGGGGGGGGGGGGGGGGGGGGGGGGGGGGGGGGGGGGGGGGGGGGGGGGGGGGGGGGGGGGGGGGGGGGGGGGGGGGGGGGGGGGGGGGGGGGGGGGGGGGGGGGGGGGGGGGGGGGGGGGGGGGGGGTGGGGGGGGGGGGGGGGGGGGGGGGGGGGGGGGGGGGGGGGGGGGGGGGTGGGGGGGGGGGGGGGGGGGGGGGGGGGGGGGGGGGGGGGGGGGGGGGGGGGGGGGGGGGGGGGGGGGGGGGGGGGGGGGGGGGGGGGGGGGGGGGGGGGGGGGGGGGGGGGGGGGGGGGGGGGGGTGGGGGGGGGGGGGGGGGGGGGGGGGGGGGGGGGGGGGGGGGGGGGGGGGGGGGGGGGGGGGGGGGGGGGGGGGGGGGGGGGGGGGGGGGGGGGGGGGGGGGGGGGGGGGGGGGGGGGGGGGGGGGGGGGGGGGGGGGGGGGGGGGGGGGGGGGGGGGGGGGGGGGGGGGGGGGGGGGGGGGGGGGGGGGGGGGGGGGGGGGGGGGGGGGGGGGGGGGGGGGGGGGGGGGGGGGGGGGGGGGGGGGGGGGGGGGGGGGGGGGGGGGGGGGGGGGGGGGGGGGGGGGGGGGGGGGGGGGGGGGGGGGGGGGGGGGGGGGGGGGGTGGGGGGGGGGGGGGGGGGGGGGGGGGGGGGGGGGGGGGGGGGGGGGGGGGGGGGGGGGGGGGGGGGGGGGGGGGGGGGGGGGGGGGGGGGGGGGGGGGGGGGGGGGGGGGGGGGGGGGGGGGGGGGGGGGGGGGGGGGGGGGGGGGGGGGGGGGGGGGGGGGGGGGGGGGGGGGGGGGGGGGGGGGGGGGGGGGGGGGGGGGGGGGGGGTGGGGGGGGGGGGGGGGGGGGGGGGGGGGGGGGGGGGGGGGGGGGGGGGGGGGGGGGGGGGGGGGGGGGGGGGGGGGGGGGGGGGGGGGGGGGGGGGGTCTTCATTTGCTCACCGAACCTCTCCAATCCTATCACTGCTGCGTTTATGCCCCTGTACACATGCTTGATTCTCTTTCGGAGACATAGCAATCCATAGGTTTTAAGATACTTACTAGTCAGGTACATTCTTAGGCGTTTAATATGGGGTGTTGAGTCCATTTCGTTGAGCAAGGAGTAGCTCTTGTCTATTCCATATTTGGCTTAAGGAACTTTATCTGTGCTCATTTCAATCTCTGGTTTTATGCAGCACCCCAACTCACCTTTCCCCTTAAGCAAGCATAAGTTGGTTTTCTAAATTTGAGACCCTGTTCTGTTTTGGAATTCAGTTCCTGTGTAGCCAAGTTTACATTCCGTGTATTAGTGATATCTTATGATGTTTCTTTTTCTGTGTGACTTATTTCAGTTAGAATCATCGTACCTGAATCCACTCATTATGCTGCTACGGGCCTGATGACATAGATTTCATTGCTGAGTGATACTGCATTGTACGTAAGTACCACAAGTTCTTTATCCATTTTTCACTTTCTGTGATATTGAACTTGTACTGTAAACGAGGTTCTTGTAAACAGAGGCGTCCCAAACTTTGGGGTGGCTGTGTCTTTTTGATTTTAATTTCCCTAAGCTATAGGACCATAAGTGGAAGTGCCCTAGGCTCTGTTGCTTTGTTTTTTAGATGTTTCAGGAAACACCATACACTTCTCCCGAGTGTCTGTTGGCAATTTACATCCCGCCCATCAGCATAACAAGGCTCCCAGTTCTCCATGGCCTGTCCTGCCTTTCTGGATTTTACACTTTTTTCAGATGGCCCTTTTGACCGGGGGGAAGTGAGACTTCATTGTAGTGCAGATTTCCTTTGCAAGCTTGCTTGGTTGGCCAAAAAGGGCGTATGCGTTTTTTCCTGAATATATTCAGGAAAAAACGCATACGCCCTTTTTGGCCAAGTGCATCATTGTGGACGTTCTGCCTCTTTTCCTATGCTTTCAATGCAATTCCAGTCTACCTCCTGAAATCGGTTTCCTGCAATTCTGCCCCGCTTTCAAGTCCTCTTGGCAGCCTTACTTCAGTATATTTTTGGACGATAGCTGTCATTTATAACTCTGCAGGTTTGTGAATTACAGTGCCCCTGAGCTCCTTTCTTCAACTCGCTTTCTTGTGAGCTGGCCGCAACACCGCAGGATGGCTTCAGGCCCTAATCTGGTTCCGGCACGGCACGCTGAGCCTTTGGTTATTTCCTCTTCCTGGTGGGAAATGAGAGTTAAATTTGCCCGTCCAGACACCTCCAGCTAGTCTCTCATTGGTTCTCGCTATTCCTGTTCATCTTCCGCAGAAATTGCAAACTGGGCCAAACAGGAGGTTAAAGGCGCTGACTCTCCAAGTGGGGAGAGTGTTAGTAAAGCGTCTGGAATGTTGCACCCGAGTACCAGGGTACGAAAACTGAGACATATTTGAACACGTCTCCCATTCACATGGTTGATCATACTCTGGGTTCCACATGCATGTTTTAGCTGAAGGAAGAATACCTTAAACCTGGGTAGTTGAAACCCGTGGAATGGGTACCATGCAATATGACTTCAAAGGGTCTTCATTTGCTCACCGAACCTCTCCAATCCTATCACTGCTGCGTTTATGCCCCTGTACACATGCTTGATTCTTTTTCGGAGACATAGCAATCCATAGGTTTTAAGATACTTACTAGTCAGGTACATTCTTAGGCGTTTAATATGGGGTGTTGAGTCCATTTCGTTGAGCAAGGAGTAGCTCTTGTCTATTCCATATTTGGCTTAAGGAACTTTATCTGTGCTCATTTCAATCTCTGGTTTTATGCAGCACCCCAACTCACCTTTCCCCTTAAGCAAGCATAAGTTGGTTTTCTAAATTTGAGACCCTGTTCTGTTTTGTAATTCAGTTCCTGTGTAGCCAAGTTTACATTCCGTGTATTAGTGATATCTTATGATGTTTCTTTTTCTGTGTGACTTATTTCAGTTAGAATCATCGTACCTGAATCCACTCATTATGCTGCTACGGGCCTGATGACATAGATTTCATTGCTGAGTGATACTGCATTGTACGTAAGTACCACAAGTTCTTTATCCATTTTTCACTTTCTGTGATATTGAACTTGTACGGTAAACGAGGTTCTTGTAAACAGAGGCGTCCCAAACTTTGGGGTGGCTGTGTCTTTTTGATTTTAATTTCCCTAAGCTATAGGACCATAAGTGGAAGTGCCCTAGGCTCTGTTGCTTTGTTTTTTAGATGTTTCAGGAAACACCATACACTTCTCCCGAGTGTCTGTTGGCAATTTACATCCCGCCCATCAGCATAACAAGGCTCCCAGTTCTCCATGGCCTGTCCTGCCTTTCTGGATTTTACACTTTTTTCAGATGGCCCTTTTGACCGGGGGGAAGTGAGACTTCATTGTAGTGCAGATTTCCTTTGCAAGCTTGCTTGGTTGGCCAAAAAGGGCGTATGCGTTTTTTCCTGAATATATTCAGGAAAAAACGCATACGCCCTTTTTGGCCAAGTGCATCATTGTGGACGTTCTGCCTCTTTTCCTATGCTTTCAATGCAATTCCAGTCTACCTCCTGAAATCGGTTTCCTGCAATTCTGCCCCGCTTTCAAGTCCTCTTGGCAGCCTTACTTCAGTCTATTTTTGGACGATAGCTGTCATTTATAACTCTGCAGGTTTGTGAATTACAGTGCCCCTGAGCTCCTTTCTTCAACTCGCTTTCTTGTGAGCTGGCCGCAACACCGCAGGATGGCTTCAGGCCCTAATCTGGTTCCGGCACGGCACGCTGAGCCTTTGGTTAATTTCCTCTTCCTGGTGGGAAATGAGAGTTAAATTTGCCCGTCCAGACACCTCCAGCTAGTCTCTCATTGGTTCTCGCTATTCCTGTTCATCTTCCGCAGAAATTGCAAACTGGGCCAAACAGGAGGTTAAAGGCGCTGACTCTCCAAGTGGGGAGAGTGTTAGTAAAGCGTCTGGAATGTTGCACCCGAGTACCAGGGTACGAAAACTGAGACATATTTGAACACGTCTCCCGATTCACATGGTTGATCATACTCTGGGTTCCACATGCATGTTTTAGCTGAAGGAAGAATACCTTAAACCTGGAGTAGTTGAGAACCCTTGGAATGGGTACCATGCAATATGACTTCAAAGGGTCTTCATTTGCTCACCGAACCTCTCCAATCCTATCACTGCTGCGTTTATGCCCCTGTACACATGCTTGATTCTCTTTCGGAGACATAGCAATCCATAGGTTTTAAGATACTTACTAGTCAGGTACATTCTTAGGCGTTTAATATGCGGTGTTGAGTCCATTTCGTTGAGCAAGGAGTAGCTCTTGTCTATTCCATATTTGGCTTAAGGAACTTTATCTGTGCTCATTTCAATCTCTGGTTTTATGCAGCACCCCAACTCACCTTTCCCCTTAAGCAAGCATAAGTTGGTTTTCTAAATTTGAGACCCTGTTCTGTTCTGTAATTCAGTTCCTGTGTAGCCAAGTTTACATTCCGTGTATTAGTGATATCTTATGATGTTTCTTTTTCTGTGTGACTTATTTCAGTTAGAATCATCATACCTGAATCCACTCATTGTGCTGCTAAGGGCCTGATGACATAGATTTCATTGCTGAGTGATATTGCTTTGTAAGTAAATACCACAACTTCTTTATCCATTTTTCACTTTCTGCGATGTTGAACTTGTACTGTAAACGAGGTTCTTGTAAACAGAGGCGTCCCAAACTTTGGGGTGGCTGTGTCTTTTTGATTTTAATTTCCCTAAGCTATAGGACCATAAGTGGAAGTGCCCTAGGCTCTGTTGCTTTGTTTTTTAGATGTTTCAGGAAACACCATACACTTCTCCCGAGTGTCTGTTGGCAATTTACATCCCGCCCATCAGCATAACAAGGCTCCCAGTTCTCCATGGCCTGTCCTGCCTTTCTGGATTTTACACTTTTTTCAGATGGCCCTTTTGACCGGGGGGAAGTGAGACTTCATTGTAGTGCAGATTTCCTTTGCAAGCTTGCTTGGTTGGCCAAAAAGGGCGTATGCGTTTTTTCCTGAATATATTCAGGAAAAAACGCATACGCCCTTTTTGGCCAAGTGCATCATTGTGGACGTTCTGCCTCTTTTCCTATGCTTTCAATGCAATTCCAGTCTACCTCCTGAAATCGGTTTCCTGCAATTCTGCCCCGCTTTCAAGTCCTCTTGGCAGCCTTACTTCAGTCTATTTTTGGACGATAGCTGTCATTTATAACTCTGCAGGTTTGTGAATTACAGTGCCCCTGAGCTCCTTTCTTCAACTCGCTTTCTTGTGAGCTGGCCGCAACACCGCAGGATGGCTTCAGGCCCTAATCTGGTTCCGGCACGGCACGCTGAGCCTTTGGTTAATTTCCTCTTCCTGGTGGGAAATGAGAGTTAAATTTGCCCGTCCAGACACCTCCAGCTAGTCTCTCATTGGTTCTCGCTATTCCTGTTCATCTTCCGCAGAAATTGCAAACTGGGCCAAACAGGAGGTTAAAGGGACTGACTCTCCAAGTCGGGGAGAGTGTTAGTAAAGCGTCTGGAATGTTGCACCCGAGTACCAGGGTAGGAAAACTGAGACATATTTGAACACGTCTCCCATTCACATGGTTGATCATACTCTAGGTTCCACATGCATGTTTTAGCTGAAGGAAGAATACCTTAAACCTGGGTAGTTGAAACCCGTGGAATGGGTACCATGCAATATGACTTCAAAGGGTCTTCATTTGCTCACCGAACCTCTCCAATCCTATCACTGCTGCGTTTATGCCCCTGTACACATGCTTGATTCTCTTTCGGAGACATAGCAATCCATAGGTTTTAAGATACTTACTAGTCAGGTACATTCTTAGGCGTTTAATATGCGGTGTTGAGTCCATTTCGTTGAGCAAGGAGTAGCTCTTGTCTATTCCATATTTGGCTTAAGGAACTTTATCTGTGCTCATTTCAATCTCTGGTTTTATGCAGCACCCCAACTCACCTTTCCCCTTAAGCAAGCATAAGTTGGTTTTCTAAATTTGAGACCCTGTACTGTTCTGTAATTCAGTTCCTGTGTAGCCAAGTTTACATTCCGTGTATTACTGATATCTTATGATGTTTCTTTTTCTGTGTGACTTATTTCAGTTAGAATCATCATACCTGAATCCACTCATTGTGCTGCTAAGGGCCTGATGACATAGATTTCATTGCTGAGTGATACTTGCATTTGTAAGTAAATACCACAACTTCTTTATCCATTTTTCACTTTCTGCTGATGTTGAACTTGTACTGTAAACGAGGTTCTTGTAAACAGAGGCGTCCCAAACTTTGGGGTGGCTGTGTCTTTTTGATTTTAATTTCCCTAAGCTATAGGACCATAAGTGGAAGTGCCCTAGGCTCTGTTGCTTTGTTTTTTAGATGTTTCAGGAAACACCATACACTTCTCCCGAGTGTCTGTTGGCAATTTACATCCCGCCCATCAGCATAACAAGGCTCCCAGTTCTCCATGGCCTGTCCTGCCTTTCTGGATTTTACACTTTTTTCAGATGGCCCTTTTGACCGGGGGGAAGTGAGACTTCATTGTAGTGCAGATTTCCTTTGCAAGCTTGCTTGGTTGGCCAAAAAGGGCGTATGCGTTTTTTCCTGAATATATTCAGGAAAAAACGCATACGCCCTTTTTGGCCAAGTGCATCATTGTGGACGTTCTGCCTCTTTTCCTATGCTTTCAATGCAATTCCAGTCTACCTCCTGAAATCGGTTTCCTGCAATTCTGCCCCGCTTTCAAGTCCTCTTGGCAGCCTTACTTCAGTATATTTTTGGACGATAGCTGTCATTTATAACTCTGCAGGTTTGTGAATTACAGTGCCCCTGAGCTCCTTTCTTCAACTCGCTTTCTTGTGAGCTGGCCGCAACACCGCAGGATGGCTTCAGGCCCTAATCTGGTTCCGGCACGGCACGCTGAGCCTTTGGTTAATTTCCTCTTCCTGGTGGGAAATGAGAGTTAAATTTGCCCGTCCAGACACCTCCAGCTAGTCTCTCATTGGTTCTCGCTATTCCTGTTCATCTTCCGCAGAAATTGCAAACTGGGCCAAACAGGAGGTTAAAGGCGACTGACTCTCCAAGTGGGGAGAGTGTTAGTAAAGCGTCTGGAATGTTGCACCCGAGTACCAGGGGAGGAAAACTGAGACATATTTGAACACGTCTCCCGATTCACATGGTTGATCATACTCTGGGTTCCACATGCATGTTTTAGCTGAAGGAAGAATACCTTAAACCTGGAGTAGTTGAGACCCGTGGAATGGGTACCATGCAATATGACTTCAAAGGGTCTTCATTTGCTCACCGAACCTCTCCAATCCTATCACTGCTGCGTTTATGCCCCTGTACACATGCTTGATTCTCTTTCGGAGACATAGCAATCCATAGGTTTTAAGATACTTACTAGTCAGGTACATTCTTAGGCGTTTAATATGGGGTGTTGAGTCCATTTCGTTGAGCAAGGAGTAGCTCTTGTCTATTCCATATTTGGCTTAAGGAACTTTATCTGTGCTCATTTCAATCTCTGGTTTTATGCAGCACCCCAACTCACCTTTCCCCTTAAGCAAGCATAAGTTGGTTTTCTAAATTTGAGACCCTGTTCTGTTCTGTAATTCAGTTCCTGTGTAGCCAAGTTTACATTCCGTGTATTACTGATATCTTATGATGTTTCTTTTTCTGTGTGACTTATTTCAGTTAGAATCATCATACCTGAATCCACTCATTATGCTGCTACGGGCCTGATGACATAGATTTCATTGCTGAGTGATACTGCATTGTACGTAAGTACCACAAGTTCTTTATCCATTTTTCACTTTCTGCGATGTTGAACTTGTACTGTAAACGAGGTTCTTGTAAACAGAGGCGTCCCAAACTTTGGGGTGGCTGTGTCTTTTTGATTTTAATTTCCCTAAGCTATAGGACCATAAGTGGAAGTGCCCTAGGCTCTGTTGCTTTGTTTTTTAGATGTTTCAGGAAACACCATACACTTCTCCCGAGTGTCTGTTGGCAATTTACATCCCGCCCATCAGCATAACAAGGCTCCCAGTTCTCCATGGCCTGTCCTGCCTTTCTGGATTTTACACTTTTTTCAGATGGCCCTTTTGACCGGGGGGAAGTGAGACTTCATTGTAGTGCAGATTTCCTTTGCAAGCTTGCTTGGTTGGCCAAAAAGGGCGTATGCGTTTTTTCCTGAATATATTCAGGAAAAAACGCATACGCCCTTTTTGGCCAAGTGCATCATTGTGGACGTTCTGCCTCTTTTCCTATGCTTTCAATGCAATTCCAGTCTACCTCCTGAAATCGGTTTCCTGCAATTCTGCCCCGCTTTCAAGTCCTCTTGGCAGCCTTACTTCAGTCTATTTTTGGACGATAGCTGTCATTTATAACTCTGCAGGTTTGTGAATTACAGTGCCCCTGAGCTCCTTTCTTCAACTCGCTTTCTTGTGACCTGGCCGCAACACCGCAGGATGGCTTCAGGCCCTAATCTGGTTCTGGCACGGCACGCTGAGCCTTTGGTTAATTCCTCTTCCTGGTGGGAAATGAGAGTTAAATTTGCCCGTCCAGACACCTCCAGCTAGTCTCTCATTGGTTCTCGCTATTCCTGTTCATCTTCCGCAGAAATTGCAAACTGGGCCAAACAGGAGGTTAAAGGGACTGACTCTCCAAGTCGGGAGAGTGTTAGTAAAGCGTCTGGACTGTTGCACCCGAGTACCAGGGTACGAAAACTGAGACATATTTGAACACGTCTCCCATTCACATGGTTGATCATACTCTAGGTTCCACATGCATGTTTTAGCTGAAGGAAGAATACCTTAAACCTGGAGAGTTGAAACCCGTGTAATGGGTACCATGCAATATGACTTCAAAGGGTCTTCATTTGCTCACCGAACCTCTCCAATCCTATCACTGCTGCGTTTATGCCCCTGTACACATGCTTGATTCTCTTTCGGAGACATAAGCAATCCATAGGTTTTAAGATACTTACTAGTCAGGTACATTCTTAGGCGTTTAATATGCGGTGTTGAGTCCATTTCGTTGAGCAAGGAGTAGCTCTTGTCTATTCCATATTTGGCTTAAGGAACTTTATCTGTGCTCATTTCAATCTCTGGTTTTATGCAGCACCCCAACTCACCTTTACCCTTAAGCAAGCATAAGTTGGTTTTCTAAATTTGAGACCCTGTTCTGTTCTGTAATTCAGTTCCTGTGTAGCCAAGTTTACATTCCGTGTATTACTGATATCTTATGATGTTTCTTTTTCTGTGTGACTTATTTCAGTTAGAATCATCATACCTGAATCCACTCATTGTGCTGCTAAGGGCCTGATGACATAGATTTCATTGCTGAGTGATATTGCTTTGTAAGTAAATACCACAACTTCTTATCCATTTTTCACTTTCTGCGATGTTGAACTTGTACTGTAAACGAGGTTCTTGTAAACAGAGGCGTCCCAAACTTTGGGGTGGCTGTGTCTTTTTGATTTTAATTCCCTAAGCTATAGGACCATAAGTGGAAGTGCCCTAGGCTCTGTTGCTTTGTTTTTTAGATGTTTCAGGAAACACCATACACTTCTCCCGAGTGTCTGTTGGCAATTTACATCCCGCCCATCAGCATAACAAGGCTCCCAGTTCTCCATGGCCTGTCCTGCCTTTCTGGATTTTACACTTTTTTCAGATGGCCCTTTTGACCGGGGGAAGTGAGACTTCATTGTAGTGCAGATTTCCTTTGCAAGCTTGCTTGGTTGGCCAAAAAGGGCGTATGCGTTTTTTCCTGAATATATTCAGGAAAAAACGCATACGCCCTTTTTGGCCAAGTGCATCATTGTGGACGTTCTGCTTCTTTTCCTCTGCTTTCAATGCTCTGCTTCAACTGCAATTTGCCCCGCTTTCAGTCCTCTTGCACCTTCCTGAATAATCGGTTATCCTGCATTACAGTGCCACGCTCTTCAAGTCGCTCTTGGCAGCCTTACTTCCAGTATATTTTTGGACGATAGCTGTCATTGTTATAAACTCTGCAGGTTTGTGAAT